>NC_049249.1:35298882-36707215 GCF_011100685.1 Canis lupus familiaris | reverse complement strand
CTCTGCCAGAGGATGTATCATTGCCACTGGGAGAGCCCGGAATGGCCATGAGCAAAGGCACACGTTCCCGATGCCCCGATGCCGTCTGGCCCTCCAGCTCTGCCCACAGCCCAGAACACGGTAAGCCAGGAAGTCATCAGAGGGCGAGGAATGGCTGAATCAGCCCCATTTCTTCTAGCAGTTTGCTGAGAAATAGGGTTCCCCCGGCTAAACTAATAAAATTTTAGTAATCGGCCTAAATTGTGAAAGTGTCTCATTGCTATAAAGAAATATATTCCATTCCACTGCAGGACCAGGTGTAATCCAAGGTGTAATCCATAAGACATTTCCAAGTGGCCTCTGGGCAATCTACATGCTTTTCTGAATAGTTTGATTTTTTGTCCTGTGTCAAGGACAATAGGGAATGAATAAAACACACAGTATCTTTTCAATAGAGTTTTGTTTATATTGACAGGCACCAAAAGAGGTGGCCATGTAAGTGCTGTTTTGGGAGAACTGTGCCCTCCCTTCTACCCCCTCCCCCACCCCCCCCACAGCCCCAACGTATGTTGAAGTCCTAATCCTGGTTTCTGTGAATATGACCTTACTTGGAAACATGGTCTTTGGATATGATGAGTAAAGATGAGGTCATGGCAGACTGGGTAAATCCAGTGACCAGTGGGCTTGGGACAGAGAAATCTGGACATGGAGACATACACAGGGCGGACGCCACCTGCTTCAGTGGAGGTGGAGCCAGGGCTCTCAGAGGACTGCCGGCAACCCCAGGGGGTAAGGGGTACGGAATGGAACAGATTCTCCCTGTTGTCATTCTCACAGAGCAAGCAGGGCCCTGCAACACATTGGTGTCAGTCTTACAGCCTCCAGAACAGGGAGAGAATCCATTTCTGTCATTTAAAACCACTCAATTGGCTGTGCTTTATTACAGCAGCCCTAGAGGGCTCACACTGCGCCTCCAGGGGTTCTCTGGCCACTTCCCTCAGAGTGAAGAAAAGAGCAGGTAACCAAGGTGAGTTATGAGTCCTGACGAAGCAGCAGAAAGAGCTCCCAAGTCACTCTGGTGGCAGATTTTCAAACATTCCAAAGCTCAAGGAGCTCCTTTCCTTTGCTTTCCCCCCAACCCCCCCTGAATAGTTACAGCTTATGTGAGTCACACAAACTACTGATGAGATCTATTACTGGCTGATTAAAATGATGGCAGGTTTCCTTTCCATAGAAGTCAATGGAATAAATAATGTTGTGGAAGCCAATTAATCTAGAATCCGCCAAAATGGAGCAATCCTTGTCTAACCACAGGATTCCGTTCTCAGTGGTAGTAGAAAAATGGAAACTCTCAAAGGAATGAATCCACTCCTTCTCGGTGCTCAGAAGCTCCTTCCAAATCAGGGTCCCGGACACGGTTCCCTGAGGCAAGGACTGGTAACATACTTGTGCTTTTAGGTTCTTCCCTCCAGAGCATGTATATAAAGGGAAGACTGTAGGGTTCTGGGGTAGGATTTCTACCTAGAAGTGCCAACTGGTAGACCACCACGCATAAGTCCTTCCAATCTACAATTTGTAACCACTTTCTGGTTCCACATACATCACGTGTTATAAAATGTGCACTGTGGGGAGGCACACATAAAGAGGCACACATAAAGAAACACAATGAAAAACACGCCCCCCCCCCCATTTTTTTTTTACCTTGCCTTTGTCGAAGTAGTGGATGATTTCCTGGTAGAGCTGTTCTTTCAGCTGTCCCTGCGTTGTCGCCTGGTACCCGTCCCGCTGGGTGAGGTGGGCCGCGCACACATCCTCTGACCACTGAGACCAAAGCAAAGCATGAGAAATGTCAGGTGATGGTGCATCCAGTGGTACCACTTGCCCACCCTTGGTCAGAATACACCGCAGTGAGCCCTGTGTGTCCTACACGCATGCAGGCCATGGTTTGGGGAACAACCAGGGCTGCTGTCAACAGGCTGTTGGGGTGTGGAAATGAGGGTGGAAAGCCTCGTGCAGAAGCCCCACGAGGAAGGAAAGACAAGAGGGAGGCAAAGCTGGTCCTACATTCATACAGAAGAGAAACCCAGCAGGTTCTGGAAAGCAGAGAACTGTCAGCTTGCTGATAATGTCTTATAATTCCTAAGGTAAATTATGAGCCAGGCGATTGGAGCTCTCTCAAGTGAGGCATCCTGGGGTGCTGGCTACTGTTTTGAGGTGCTCAACATTTTATTCAACAGCAAAGAAGATACACAGATCTCACATACCAGTCACGCCTTGCAGGTTCCTCTTAAACTTAGACTTGTGATCCTGACTACAACCAGTTGTTACAAAATGATTAATTATGGAGTTCTCATGGCATAGCTAGATTTCTACCTTCATGGGGGATAAATGTAAAAATTTTAGGTGATTCTGGCCTGTAACTAAAAATCAAATAAATAAGAAAGTTCAGATCTCAAATAACGTCCTTGGAGTTTAAAATCACTTAAAAAATATTGACTAGGGAAGTAAAAATCCCTCTACACCTTCCACTTAAACACTCAAACGATTTTACTTGATTACAAGGGCTCAAGGCTAACGTTTTCAATTCTTGTTTTTGACAAAATAACTAAAAACGACTATATTTGAGAATTTTTAATGAACAAGAATATATTTGTCACATTGAAGAACAATTTTCATAACAATACAAATAATCCTTTCATAAGTTGATTAACCAGCATGAGTTCACGGTGAATGCAATATCAAAACGTATTTAGGAAAAATTGTGAAACGTCATGGTGTAAAAGACATGGAGAGAAATTATGGAGCATTCGCCATTTAACTGGAAAATTCAGTTAAACTTTATCTTTTCCCAGTGGAAAAGATAATGCATTCGGGCCTACCGACTTGGGATATGAAACACGCCCCATCTGTGCTCAATTAAACGTGTATGTACTATGAGAGAGTGAGGGTGAGTAAGCACTTTGTCAACCCCATTTTAATTTCCCCGGTGACAACAAATACCTCCACATTTGCAAAAATGCCTTATTACTGAAATTTGGGTTTCTAACAAATGAACGCCATTAGAGTTCCTAGCAGTATGGCTTGTGTCAGGTGTGCCAAAGTAAATCTCTGTCATAAATCACATTCCTTGGGAGAGCTTTCTGTGGTGTGAAGCCAAAGGGGGTCTACTGATGAGGCCCCAGTTTGAGCCTCTTCCTGTTTTTTCTGTAATGGACCCTTCTGTTTTCACACAAAGGTAAATGTCCATACTCCAATGTCTCTATAGCAGCTTGGGTACATTGGTAGCATTAAGAGATACTGGAGATTTTGGAGTTGGGCCAAAGGCTGGAAGAATCTTGCTGGAGTTTTACTCCTAACAGTGTTCTCCTTAATGCTTCTCATCACCCACAGACATTGCTTAATGCTCATTTTAATGTAGTCTTTACTGGTTTTCTTTCATTCAGTTTTTGGTGCTCAAGGGGCTGGCTTGATTTTGAAAACAGGATTCCTTGAATGAGTGGTCTTTATGCTGGGTCACTCAACTAAATTCTAATTCTCTTAACTGTTCTTGTTTCTCTAGTTTATAACTTTTCAATTTTTTATAAGGATACAATGGGAAAGGTGATCTAATGATTAGCTAAAGTTTTAAAACGTACAACTAGAGGTTGTATAGCAGCTTCTTCATCCATCCACTCCTTCATCCATCTGCCCACCTACCCAGCCATCTACACATTTGGATAAACCTATTTACCCATCCACTTATCCATCCATCCATCCGCCTGTCTATCCACCTACCCACCTACACTTCCATCCTTCCATCCATCTACACACATCTATCCATCTAGCCACCTACACTTCCACCTATCCATTCATCATCCATATATCCACCCACTCACACATGCACACTTTCATTCTTTGATCCATCCAACCATCCATCCATTCATCCATCCATCCATCCATCCATCCATCCATCCATCCATCCATCCACACAGGTATATACTGAGGGCTTATTCTGTAGAATTAACTGGGCTAGAATTGGATAGGAGGGAAGAGTATGAGTCTATTACTGCAAACAAACAAACAAGCCAATGTCAAAAGATATGTGCACAACAAAACAATCACTGGAGCTGAAAGTTGTCATGCCAGACCTGTGTTCAGGGGCAACGCTCCAGGAGAACCAAATGCAAGGTCTCACATGAACTGATGGACTAACAGAAGATCTCAGTGTGAACTCTTGGCTAAGATAGTAGGGATATATCTCATCCTATCCCTTAGCTGTCTACCACAGAAATCCCTTTTACCGATGATATTATCCTCTACTACTGAGTCCTGCTGGCATGAATAAGGACCTGTAGAACCTCTTAAGTCTTTGCTAGCCTACAACCCAATGATGGGTGTTGATGATGCTCAGTGATAATTTGCTAGGACGTCTTGTTAAATCTGCATTCAGTAGGGCCAAGTCTGTCATCAAATGACCTTCTATATATCTTTGTTTAGGTCATTGCATTTACTCAAAATCCGCAAGATCTTAAATTATAGGTTTACTAAAATTTATCATGGAAAAATAAAATTTAGATCATCTTACACTTTGTAACAATGGAATCATAAAAGTGTGCAGTAATTTCTATTACCTTCAGAAGCTTTGCATGGAGAAGCAAGGTGTAGGCCGCCTCTGTGTAGTTGTCACACTCTCTGTGGAGGTCACACAGCTTGTATAGGTACCTGAGGTGACAAAACACAGTGAGGCTCTTAAGACATCCACAAATAATTTGTGTTAAGGATTGCAAGAGCTAATATCTACCTTCAACAGTAAATCTTATCTACACATTCTCTTCACAATGTTCACAATTCCCAATGCCTCATATACGTTTGGTGCAGAAAGCACTAAGGAAAACCAACAAGAATAATATACAATATTTGGTAAAATAATTTTAAGTCTTCCCCTTTTCAGGATGAAAACAAAGATGGTCCAAGAAGGCAGAATTGTACTTCAAGGGTCTCTCATTCCTTTTCCCCTTTCCAGAGTTTTCTTCTTACATTTGAAATGAGATCACGAGGTTGGGTTGTGATTTCTTACATTTCTATTGAATCCAAATGCACACACCCCCCAAATCCATAAAAATACAAATCCATAAAAATAAAGAGGTCCAATGACCATAGTGAATGTGATCAAAAGAATTTCTCTGCCATAGAGATATAAAGATTGCTTTTTAATATAAAGCAAACTACATATTGGCTAAAGGAATCTGGTTGCTTTCCCAAAAGTTTATTACATTTATATGATATATTTTTATAAAGGAGAAAGTAAAAAAATTCTTGGAAATCAAGTTAGAAAATCAAGCTTGATGTAATAAACACATCATTAAACACCAACCCATGTGGACATATCCTTATTCTATTCTGCTGTTATAATCTTGCTAAATGTTCACATTGGCCTCTGGAAGTGACCGAGAGAGAGGGCATCCATCACAGCCCACCTCTAGAGGAAAAGGCAAGTGAAGGAGAAAAATCCAGTCAGACAATATAAAATATCATAATATAATGTCAGTTAAAGGAAGAATAGGCTGAAAAATTATACTATTGTTTATTTCTGATAAAATTAAAACTGATTTCTCATTTGATCATATGGATTAATGTAAAACATGAAAATTGTGCTGTTGTCTCTTTTATGGAAGGGCCACATGAGTCCATCGAGATACAAAAACCCTGTGAAATAATTATTTATGGCTTTGCTCTAGTTTGGCTAAATATGACCCTCAAAATGTCTGCATTGGCATTTGCCCAAGGAGTCAGAATATATAAAACTCAACCTCTAGGATTCACTGTTCTTACAAGATAAACCCCTGTGGCCACAAAACATTTGTTAGCATAGACTTGACAAACAGCAATTATAATAAACGTGCAGGGGGTACGGATAAGCATGATGCCTACATACCTTATGTACATTTCTTCTCTTTCAATTTCTTTGTAGAAATTCTGAAAAATCAAATCATAACACTGTTTTAAGAAACCTGTTCTACAAAAGGGATCATGTGAGCACTAAACACTCATGGTTCTTCCATTTGGGTCACACACCCAAAGGGATCCAGCTCTTTGGTCTAGAACCATAAATTCACATAAAGCACAAAGCCTTACACTGGTCTTCACCTTTTTTGGGGGGTGATTCTAATGATTCCATTTCCTACACTGTGAGGACTAAAACCTACTTTTGTCACTTGAAAGTCAGCAATCTTTAGCTAAATAAAAGCATTACTCCAAAGACATCACACCTTAGCCATTCTTATCAATGTAAAGTCATTAGAAGATGAAAAAAACATGAAAGATCCCAAATTTGGCAATAAGAGTCATCGACATGAATTGAAACACGCTGGGCCCAGCCTCGGCTAGGGGCACAAGAAGGCAGTGTGGCATTCTAGACCTGAGGTGGCAAGTACAGTAGCCACCAGCCACGTGTGTGCAAATGTAAATTAAATTTCATTAAAATTAAATAAAGTTAGGGCTGCCTAGGTGGCTCAGTCGGTTAAATATCCAACTCGTGATTTTGGCTTGGGTCATGATCTCAGGGTCCCAGCTCTGCAAGGAATCTGCTTGAGATTCTCTGGTTCTCTCTCTCTCCCCACCTCTCTCTCTCTCAAATAAAATAAACGAATCTTCAAAAAAAATTAAATAAACTTAAACATTCACTTCCCCTGGAAAGCCATCCTACATTGGACTCTTGTTTGTTGGGAGATTATTGATGACTGATTCAATTTCTTTGCTGGTTACAGGTCTATTCAGATTTTCTGTTTCTTCCTGCTTCAGTTTTGGTAGTTTATGTGCTTCCAGGAATTTATCCACTTTTTTTCAGATTGCCTAATTTGTTGGCATACAATTGCTCATAGTATTCTCTTATAATTGTTTGTATTCCTGCAGTGTTGGTAGAGATTGTTCCTCTTTTATTCATGACTTTATTTGGGTCCTTTCTCTTTTTCTTTCGATAAGTCTGGTGAAAGGTTTATCAATCTTGTTAATTCCTTCAAAGAACCAGCTCCCTAGTTTCATTGCTCTGTCCTACTGCTCTTTTTTTTTTTTTTTTTCAATTTCTATAGCATTGATTTCTGCTCTTATCTTTAATATTTTCCTTCTCCTGGTGGATTTAGGCTTTATTTGCTGTTCTTTTTCCAGCTTCTTCAGGTATAAGGTTAAGTTGTGTATTTGAGACTTTTCTTGCTTCTTGAGAAAGGCCTGTACTGCTAGATACTTCCCTTTTAGGACGGCCTTTGCTGCAGCCCAAAGGCTCTGGACTGTTGTGTTTCCATTTTCCTGTGTTTCCAGGCTCTCTCTGCTATGCTGGCCAGACTCTGAGTGCTCAGTAGACACGTGGGGCTAGTGTTACTGTACTGAACCATGTAGATATAGAACGTTTCTAGCATCACAGAGGTTTCTATTGGATGACGCTGTTCCAGATAGAAAGACTTTATAAATGATACTAAAGAAACTGGCTGCCACTTGAAAGCACTTTCTGTACCAGCACCGATGAAGAGAGATTAATTAGCAGGCTAGAAGCAATGGGCTATTTCTACATATTGTAAAATATCTCCTGGCTGAGCATGAACATTTCTATCAAAATGGTATTTCTTAAATGTCAACATCTCTATGAACACTTTAAAATCTTTATCAGACACGGTGCCCCAAAAAGGTGCAGAACAATCGCCTCACCAGGTCAAAAGAATGGCAGGCCTCACCGTAGCCACTTTCACTGTGAAATTTAGCACCTGAGTACCACGTGAGGACTCTGGGATTAGGGCCTGAGATAATAGGAATACCACCACTATCAAGGACTCCAATTATCCCACAAGAAGGAATAAGTTGTTTCGTTTCATTAGGAAAAAAAAAAAAAAAAAGGACAGTTTCCGAAACTGATCTCTCTGAAAGGAAGTGATAAATAAATACAGAAAGTAAGAGGGGGGCACCTTTAGAAAATGCTCCAGGATTTTCATATTTTGCTGCATCTGAGGTTTTAATGTCCTCTGGTTCATATGCTATGGCTCAGTAATGAGGATATTTTCAGCTGACAACTCAGGGGGACTTAACAAAGAGAATCCGCATCAAAGGTAGAGGATGAGCCCTTCACTTCCAGCTCTAACTCACCAGTATTTACAAGCTACAATTTTCATGCCATCCTATTTTGCACTCGTATTTTTAATCCTTCTCCAAGCTTCTGATCATTTTCCTTTACAATTTCACAATAGGGATATCATGCGACCTTTATTCCTCTCTTATGGATATGGAAATGTCTTCTATTCCCTGCCTGAGCTTAGCTCTGTTCCCTTCCTAGGACTTCAAAACCTCTCTAGAACTGAAGGACGCTCATCTCAAACCCCAGTTTCTATATAAAACTGTGGGTTTCTTACGTAAAAGTTCATGTTGTTCTGGCGCTCCACTTCTGGGCTCTGCAGGCAGTGCCGCCTCCCCCTCCCCCGCATCTCCTCTCTCACGTCTCTTCTGCACCCAGTGCTGCCGCCTGTACCAGGCTCAAGCTCTATGGATCTCTGCGGATCTCTGTGGATCTCTGCAACACTTTCGGAACTAGACCCCCCCCAACGCTAATGCACCACTGCATGCCAATCTTCCAAAACTTATACATTTGCATTAGATTCCAGTTCTGTATTCCTTCATGATGATAGCAAATACTGAGATTTATAGAATTCTTCTGAGAACCACCTTAATTAGTCTTATAAAGGGGCCATGAAAAAAGTGACTCAAGTCTATAAAATAGCAATGAGTCTATTGGTCTGAGAGGGCTATCTGGAAGACTGTGTAGACAAACGTGGTGACACACAACAAAATTACCAACCAGTCATGAAAGACTGCACGATTATGAGGTTACAATGAAATTCTACGTAATCACAAATGTGGATTCTGGTCCAGTGGCAACTAGGATCCAGTGTAATCCAGATGTGCTTCAGGGGTTGGTACGTGTAGGGGACTTAGGTCGGTAGAGAGAGTGACTGTTTATTTCTTATTTTTTGTATAGAATGTAAGGAACAGTAACACATTAATAAATCCACACAATTTGGAATGTTCCACTAATTCCATTAAAACAACAACAACAACAATAATAGCACTGGTTCTAAAGGAAATTTGGCAATGGACGTAAAGGGCATCAATAAATCCTATGTTCTTTATTCTATTTGTTAGCTTTAGGATTTCAAGGTTAGTGATAAACTGAGTGCATTTTATATATCACTAAAGTATGCTTATATGTCTATATTCATTGAGAGATGGATATACATATTCATCTCTATGAAACTCTATTTGTTTCATAAGAAAGTACCAGGAGAAAAGGTGAAAATGGGCTAGGAGATTAAAAACACATTTATGTTTTTATTTATGTGATGGTATGTGAACTGGGTAGTGAATATTAAGACACAGAACATCTGTCTGTAGAAGAACCCCACTTTTCTTATTCCTCTTTAATCGCAGATCTATTTTACTTTTTAAATGAAAGATTTGTGACGGTTTGGGATCCATCTTCTGATCCCCAGGAAATGGTTAAGAATGGAACATCTGACTCTTTATGGAATGATGCAGGATGTTCCAAGTTCAAAGAGGTTAATGAAGTCAGATAATCTCAGGAATCCTGGGAGTATTTCTTGGTTAAAGCCTGGCTCCTGCTGAGAGCAGTAACAACAGGTAGGTACTCAGTGAGGCTCCGTATGACAGAGGAACACAGGTTAACATCAGAAACTGTGACTGCAGGTGGCATTTCAGGAGCTGATTTTCTGACCCTGGGTTCTTATGATAAAAGGCCACATTCAGAACACATCTCCACTAGGTTGCATGCCCTGGTGAACAAGAGAGATCTTACTTAAAAAAAAAAAAGAAATAGTATTCTCAATCATCAAAGTTGGAAAGCGAATAAACGTAATAATAATTCTCCCCTCTGGACACAAATCAGCTTCATAGATCCCCTTAAAAGTCAGAGAGAGCACTAAAAAAGTGTGTCCATAGAAGGAAATGATTTTTAAAAGGTTTCCATTTCTCTCCCACAGAAAAAAATATTGATTTCCATTTCATATTAACCATATTAGCATCACAAAAGTAAATTCCTCTGAACAGGGGCGAGAATGCAGGAAGACAATGCAGCAAGGGCTAGGGCATTCCTGGGCAAAAGATTGGGGCCCTCACCCTCACCCAGGGCAGAGCTCATGGACAGAAGCCAGAAGCCAATATTACTTACAGTTGCTCACGACCCTTAAGGCACACATGCGAACATATTTAGATCTTTCAAGCTCACAGATTCTTTCACTGGCTCTGTCCAGTCTATTAATGAGACCAAAGACACTCTTTATTCTGTTACAGTGTTTTGGATTTCTAGCTTCTTTTGGCTTATAGTACTCATCTATTTTTGCATACATCTACTTTTTCCATTAGAGCTCTTAACATATTAATCACAGTTATTTTAAATTCCCACTCTGAAAATTCCAGAACTTCTGTGATATCTGAGCCGGAGCTGGCTCCGATGCTTGCTCTAAATCTTCAAACTGTGTCTTTTGCCTTCAGTATGCCTTGTAATTTTATGCTGACAGTGGGCATGATACACCGGGTAAGAGGAATCTAATCTAGTTCAAGCTCCAGTGGTGGTTTTTTGCTCTTGGGCTTCTGCTCCAGTAAGCTGTGAATCACTGTATCCTCTTGTCTCTCTGATTTGGGGTGCAGCGGTTTTTCCAGTAGATCTGAGAAGATGGATCTAAGAAGAGTTGTTGGTTTTTGGTTTTCCGGGTTTTTTCTTATGGAGAAGAGTCCAAAGTCCTTTTACACAAGAAACCAGAAGTCCCCCATTTTAAGGAAAAAAAAAAACAAAACAAAAAACTTGCTATAGATGGTGTTTATCATTCATCAAAACAGTCGCCTGTCCACAGAAGGCAGGGGCTTAGATGGCTCATGAGCTTTCAGCTGTCAGGTCCTCATGTCAAGCATAAAGGCAGTATTGAGACTAAACTGGATGGAAGATGAAAGTAGCCCCTTTTGCATTTAAACTCCCTGCATCTCTGGTGCTTTTCTAAAGAATGAATGACAGGTCATATTCCCCTTGGTCCATTTTCATGAGCTCAGAGTGCCTATAAGTCCATTCCGATGAGGGGTTTCGAAGTAAAGGCAGAGCATCTCTGTGTCATCTAATGACCAGACGGTGATATACAAAGTCTATAGAAGTGAAGTAAGTAGCATGAAGCAGAAGTAGTGTTTTCTTGCATTCCTGCCCTGGGATAGGCAGGGGAAATTGAGGAAGGCCCTCTCAGGGCCAAGAGTCTGCTTTTCTGGCTCCTTGTGGGAGTGGCAGAGGAGGAGGATGCAGAGAGAGTCAGAGAGCTCTGACGCTAGATGTGGGCGTCATGTGGCTCCCCACAATGATGAGCTTTGCCAACCACTCACTTTGGTTGAGCTTGTCATAAGCTTCCTGAAAGCAGTGTCCTGAAATCATTACACCACAACTCTATCAGGAAGCGGGTGTCTGTAGGACCTGGCCATGTCACAGTGACAGCAGGTATGCAAGAGGCCTGTGGATGGCAGCAGCCAAGTTTCCCCAAGCTCTCTGCTCTCCATGTGGCCATGAGCTAGTTCCTTGTGGATACTCTAACAAAAAACTGGAAATCTAGTGGCTTAAAATGATATATATTCTCTCATAGTTCTGGAGGCCAGAGTCTGAAATCAAGGCGTCAGCAGGGCTGCCCTCCCACTAAAGGCTCCAGGCGAGAATCCTACCGTGCCTCTCCTCGCTTTTGGTGGCTCTAAGTGCCCCTTGACTGGTGGTCCATCACTTTGTTCTCTACCTGCATCTTCTCTTGGTCTTCTGTGCATCTCCCTTTCTGTCTCTCACACTTGTTATTGGATTTAGGGCCCACTTGGATAGTAATTCAGGATGATCTCATCTCAAGACCCTTAAGTAAATCACATCTGCAAGGAGCCTTTCTGTCCCAATACAATCACATTCACAGGTTCTGAGGATTGAGAGTGAGACCTACCTTTTTGGGGCCAACCATTCAACCCACTACAGGACATGCTTGCAATCTCCTAATGATGAAACCTTATAATTGGGACTTAGAATAAACGAGGGTGCCACCCTGGTGACAAAAGAGAATTGCTCACCATTCTCAGCCACAGGAAGGACAACCTGGAAACTCCCAGGGGGGAGATGATTTTATAGACTTGTTTACAGTGGAGCTGCAAAACACTTCTTCATTTTCCTTTCCCCACAACAGACAAGGAAACAAGCAGAGGAAGCTCCGTTCTGCCTCGGAAAGCTCTGAGGCCAGCTGGCATAAGGCTTTTGAACTTCCTGGTTCAGTTTCTGCCTCACTGTGAAGATTGGATATTTAATTAACTTGCATTTCACTCACCAGCACGTTGACAGTACAGCTCATGCGATTTTCTTTGTTCTCATCATGCATGATGGTTCTATAATCCAGGAGTCTTTCCATCAGGCGCACCACGAGTTTTACAAAAGTTTCTCCTGTCTTGGCGAGGTATTTGTGCTTCCTGCAGTGCTCCAAGAGGCTGAAAAATAATTATGCACACCTTGTTAATCACGCTCAGAAAAAGAAAGTTGACTGAGGTGCAATTTAAAATATTTTCCATTATTAACACATTTTAATTATTTCTGGGCTACAAAGTTCATTGTAGTCTAATTACGGTCTCTCTGTCTTGATTCTGACATAAATCCTACTGTTAATCAACACTTACATTTTATCAAATAACACTTTGTACTGTTCGTCTCCTCTGCCTCCTTCCACTTCGTGATCCAGCTTGGTGATGATCTCATTTTCAAACTATAATTAAACACAGGAAGCGTAAATAATCAGCATGGCGGATATTTCATTTTATGATTGAGCATCAATAGTACGTAAACTGGTAAGAGATCATCATCAGATAGTTGGCTACCTAAAGCCTTTGGAGCCTGATTTCATTTAAGAGTTGCCGTCCCTGGATCCCTGGAGATGTCCGATGATCCCCTGCCACAGGGGGGAATCTTTCATTTCCCTCCCTGGTTAATGGAGCCTAAACATGTATATTCTGATAGCAGGAGCAAGAGCCAGAGAAAGAAAGACAAGGGAACCGAAGGAAAAATAATCAAAGAGCAACATGAAAAAGCGTCTCAAACTTCATCTCCACGAACAAGTAACATCTAAAATAGCTCAGTAGTTCCTGGAAAAGAACAGATGGCATTGCACTTGCCAGCAAAGAGTTCTCTGTAATCGCAAAACATGCAAGGGGCCACTTCACTGCCGTTTCTTGACGGATCTAGTGAAATATCTCACTTTGGTTGAAAAAAATCTTGTAAAATCCAGGAGGGACAGTGTCTCTGCAAGACCAGCAGACATCTCAAGAAAGTCCAGCTCCAGGTCTCTCCTGAATACCCTAAAGCTTCTGATCAGATTTCCAGAGCATACAAGTAAGAAAGGATCCTTAGAACTATCTGTTGGACCCAAGCCCTGTCCCTTGGAGTTTTCACGAAAACTCTAAATTCTGGAGAGGTATAAACCTCCAGACTGTTTTCAGAGGGGCTGCCCAGGCTGGAAATAACTACGTTGCTAATGACAGATCTGAGTGCCCATCCTCGCTGCCAGTCCCCCATGGCTAGCAGAACTCAGGGCCACCTCCCTATGGGATTCTGGATAGATGGCCACCATGTTGCAGGGGCCCTGAAATTACCCATCGACTTGGGCCAGGGAAGGAGGCCTGTGAGAGAGTTAGTTCCCACAGAGCGAGACAACCACACCAGACCAAAAGAAGACAGGTATAGGAGGAATTGAGGGAAACAACAGCCAAATTCAGAGTTCTGAAAGCAAGTGCACCCTGCATGTAGGCAGGGATCTCTAGGATCCCTTTATTTTATTATAAAGATTTTATTTATTTATTTGAAAGGAGAGAGAGTGAGAGAGAGCAGGAGCAGGAGGGAGGAGTAGAAGGAGAGGGAGAAGCAGACTCCCCAACGAGCAGGGAGGCCAACGTGGGGCTTGATCCCAGGATCCTGGGATCATGACCTGAGCCAAAGAAAGACGCTTAGCTAACTGAGCCACCCAGGCGCCCCTAGGATCCCATTAAAATACATACATTCTCAGGCAATGCTTTCCCAGGCAACAACACCCAAGTTTCCCATTATTACAGAGATCCTATAATTATTTAAGCAGCACGACAACAAGAACTTCGGTCTCTCTGGGTCTCTCCTAGGACACTGCGTGGTGCTGATGTTGTAATGGCATGAACGTGCTGTGTGTACATGAATCACTGCGGAGTTAGTGCTAAACTGGAGCTGGGGAGGGTTTTGCATGTCAGCAGAGGCACGTTCCAACAGGTTGCTGAGACACAGCACACGCTCTTGGCCACGTAAGCCAAGCGGTGGACACACTCATCTGAGGGCTGGCAACAGGAACTGGGGGCACCTGGTCCACACTGGGCACTCAGGATGCTCCTGCTGTAGAGGCCGCTGACTGTGGCCTCTGTGAGGCAGAAGGCAAAGGGTCTGGGGAGACCCAGGGAGGAGCCTCAAACAGGCACACACCGGCCTGACCTTGATCAGGACTTGCTGCCTGGAGCCACAATTTTATCACACTACAGATGAAGTGGAGGCTGAAACAGGACTCGAGAGGAGTATTGATTCTTGCTTGACATCAAGGACTCGGCCACAGCACAGAACCCGGACCTCAGCACATCGCACAGTTCTCTCCTTGATCTTCCCCACTGTCTCCTCCCCAAACAGACGCCCTCTATTTTAGTCTATTTGGCCTGAACAATTCAGGGATTTTTAGGGGCATAGAAAAAAAGGCAGCTCTAGTGAAGAAGAAAAAATAACTTATCTAATTGTTTTTACCTGAAGCCTCATGACAGCGACTCTTCTATAAAATAACCACCTTTTGATACTAACCCACTTGTACTCTATTCTTTACAGTCAAGAATTCTGCAGAAGGTGGGCCTTTTTGGAATCAAAAACAAGGAGATCGGCTGCCATTAGTCCAAACATTGATGCTGTGAGCCAGTCCCATTTCTCAGAAGGTAACCATGATAGGAGCACCATAGAGCAACTCTTTGGTGACTGCTGATTTTTCGGAACCAATACCTGAGGTACAAAATAAGACTCAACTTAATTAAAACACAGGACTGCATGCCACACATGTTGAATGAGCATACAATGAGGAAGGCACAGAGAATGCAGAAGAACATGCTTTATCCTAACGTGGGCAAACACACAGCCATTTGCAACCGCTCATCCCTAGTTAATCAGGCGTATTTGAACTTGGGAGTCTACTTTAGGGAAATGGCATGTTTTCTCTGCTTCTACGTAAACCTAGCTGTCACAAACAAGGGCACTAAGGAAACTCCAGCTCCTTAAGTATGCTGCTTATCAAATTTTGACTGATGAATTTAATGTTTCCTAAAATGAGCGGATGAATGATAAGTAGATCAGAAGAACACAGCTGATTCTAATTTTACTAACCTCTAAACTAAGTAATTTGCACAAACACCTGGCAACCCTATTCTGTTTATCGGCAAGGATTCAGCACCCCAGACCTGCAGCTAGCTTCTCATTCCAGGGTCTGCGTTAGTTTTCACAGAATATACTAGAATCAATTTGTTAGTGTTCTACGAACCATTATCATCATCAGAACTAAATGATCCTGTCCAAATAAACTGGAGAAAGTCCATATGCTGATAGAGCAGAGCTGGTTTTATAAAAACTATGCGGATTATCTGACTTAAATGCATGCGGTCTGGTAATTTGCAGCAGGGTTCTCTATGTTTAGGTTAAAATTAGCAAGGTTTTACGGAGTTGCTCAAAAGGTGGCAGAGGCTCACTCATGTGATAAGCAAAATCATTCTACTTCCTCTCTTTTCAGAATCACCAGCATCACTACAAAAATATCCACAGGGTGTCTAACTTAAAGTGCTGAACAGAGCATCTCTAAGCATCCAACACCAGCAGCCCTCCAAGAACACGAAACAGAGTCCACATATAAATTTGGACTTTTTGGAAGGTTGCTGTAAAACCAAATGTGGTGGAGCAGGGGGCTATGCTCACAGCCCTGTGAACTGACAGCGTTGTTAATTCAATTAACTCTGAAAGGAATGACTGCTTTCGCCACTCGACGCCACAGTTAACCACGGGTTATTGGCTCCAATTTAAGGGATCATGGAGTGAAGGATCTCAGTAGTGGATAATCCAAAAGCCAATTCTATTTGGTTTGGAATGCATCATTTTTGTTGGGAGTTAGATTGACCATTTTGGATATAATGTATTTATAAAGGTATGGACCCAGACCTGCACTTTGCAGGCACTGAGGAACACATTTATACAAGAGATCTGAACTTACGTCAGAGCAAGGAAGGGAGCTGGACCAGGATGGAAAGGTTTGCACAGATAATTGACCCCATCGATAAAGTGCTTGGAGGTTATCAAGGGCAGTATGAAATCTGAAATCTAGGAACATGGTCTTCTATGGACGTCAGCAAAAGTGCTTCTCTGTCTTTTCTACAAATAAGCCTTAGTGAATACTCTGTCCAGTGGTGCTCTGCTTTCTCCTATTTTTCAAGAAAATGTGCTCACTGGGGGTAGGATCATGATCTGAGAGCACTCCCTGGTTCATGAGAGACCTCCAAGGAATCAGATTCTCAATTTCTGAATTTCTAGAAGGAACTGGGCCAATCCATTAGGATTGCAAAACCATGTCCCTTCTCATTAGTGTCGAAACGATGGGTTGGGGGGAGATGTAACTGAACTATACTTACAGGGAAAACAGGACCAAGGAACAAAGGGCATGGCTCTGCAGGGAGCAGCCTGGCACTCCCAAACCCTCAGGGCTGGGGGCTCCCATGGTGACATCCTAAATGTCACTGAGTTCTCCCCAGCCTGCCACAACCTTTAATCCCTCTGCTCAGACACACTAATATTTTTATGTATATTGCATTCCTCTTGCTTAACTGCTCTGTAAACTTAATTACACAGTTAATCTCCGGCACCCCGTATCTCACATTCTAAAATCCCCACATCTTCCAAGTCCAAAAGGAAGGCTGTTTGCTGACCTTAAAGCTTCTACCTACAGCTCAGGAGCCCCACGGCTGGGCACCTGTCCACTGCCTGGCCGGCCGTCGACACCTCAAACACACATAGCTGCTCCTCATTTCCACACCACACACACCAAGAAGTGACTCTGGGGCTGTATTCAATGACACTGGACTCCAGGAACATGCCCTCAGAGTGAGTCCTGTTTAATTTGGTTAAAAGAGATAACTGGAATGTGGGCATCTCTTTGCTGGAGGGATTTGAAGAATAGAATTCAATGCAATCAGAACTCTTAAGAGTCAAGAGTGTTAGTTGCCATGGATCTTTCAGGCTCTTGGGTCTGGGACACCATGAAATAAAAGCCCAGTTCTTGTGCTGTGTGTTCCCTTTCAGGGTCCAGAACAATAAATGCAAATAAATAAATTCAATTTTGAAACTGAAAATAAAAATAAACAAACATAATCCCAAAGAATTAAACAGGATAAAATCACCACCAAACCTACATCCTTAGGACAGTACACAATGTACTGGCTCTCCCACCAAGTAGCAGAAGCCATCAACACCCACTTGGCTTATTCGATTATTTCCTTAGCCATGGGCAGTAGACAGAGATTATTCAAACAGGACCTCAAAAACGTCGAAGAAGTGAAGATTACTCATGTTCTAATAGTCTTACAATGAAATGGGAATTTCCGGAAGTTGTGGGGCATTTTACTGCCCCTCGCAAAGATGACAGAAAATAACTCCATGATTGAAAATATCATTTTGCTGTGGAGACTTTTCCATTCCGTTGTTATTAATGGTATACAGCCCAAACGGTTATTTGCCGCAATTCTCAGCTGTTAGTTCTGTTTTTTTCCAAGGACATAACAAATGGAATTCTTTAAAAAGGTGCCAGGAGGGAACCTTTACTTTCTTTATGAAGCAAAATCCAGTGAGGCTGAGACTCAGAGTGTTACTGATGTGGGGGTGGAGGTGTCAGTGACACGGGGATGATGAAAGGGGCACCAAGACGCCGATGCCTCCAAACCTCTGCATGCCAGCCGAGCAGACCCTGAAATCGCCACCGGTAAGGAGCTCTCTGTGGAAAAAAAGTCATGGGACGCCTGGGTGGCTCAGTGGTTGAGTATCTGCCTTCAAGGCGTGATCCTGGGGTCCTGGGATCAAGTCCCACATCGGGCATCCCTCTGCCTGTGTCTCTGCCTACCTCTCTGTGTCTTTCATGAATAAATAAATAAAATCTTTAAAAAAAAAAAAAAGTCAAGATATCCCTGAGTCTCCAGTTCAATGTAAACATGTTCCTCTGTGAATGGGTCAGGGTGGGGATGGGTGAGCCCGGGGGACAGTGAACACACTCTTGGGATGACTTGAGAAGACAGGTTGCAAGGGGAGAGACTAGAGAATGCGTCCTTCAGGGCTAGTGGACAAGAGAGAGTCAGTAGAAGGGGCAACAGAGGAGAAGAGATGCGGGATCCACATGATAGAAGATTCTTAGAAAGGGATGGAAGAACCAGGAGAACCGAGCAGGTCCTTGCAGGGCTTCTTCATAACCTGTGAGGATCTGCCCAGCACAAATGGTATCAGGCTGACATAAGGCACTGCTTGGAGCCCTGGAAGGGTGTCCCAGGCCAGCAGGAGGACAGAACATGTGAAACATAACTCCATGCCCCCAATCCCACAATGAGGTGAGCCCATTTAGTGAGGTGAGCCTGGACCCTGGAGAGGCAGGGCCAGTAGCACCACGGATGAGGACAAGGACATGCTCTTTTATTTATTTTTTAAAAGATCTTATTTATTTATTCATGAGAGAAACAGAGAGAGAGAGAGAGAGAGAGAGAGAGGAGAGAGGCAGAGACACAGGCAGAGGGAGAAGCAGGCTCCCTGTAGGGAGCCCGACATGGGACTCGATCCCAGGTCTCCAGGATCACACCCTGGGCAGAAGGCGGCACTAAACTGCTGAGCTACCTGGGCTGCCTGGACATGCTCTTTTAGATGAAGATTCATGCTCTTTCTTGCAAAAGTAGAGACCAGAAAAAAAGTAGACTTTGGGGAAATATATGTGTAAGAACATTCGAATTCAAGTCCCTCCACTATAGCTGAAGAACACAGGAGCTGCAACTCTGTGGAACTGTAGAAAAGCCAATCTGTAATACCTGCTTCTGAAATTCCAATAATGGTTTGATGCAGTTTAATCTTCAGCAAAATGGCAGGTTTTTCTTCTGAATCCAGAGGGTTCGCTCTCCACTCCAGCCTCAAGAGCATACTACTGCCCAGACATGACACATATTTCACAAACAGCACAGTAACAGCCCCACTCAGGAAGACACAGCACATTTAAAACAAACAAACAAAAAAAAAAACTACATCATAGGTTCAAAACGTGAATGTTTTGGAAAAATGAAAAACCCTAATGTCTTCCCTTCACTTCATTAGGTTTGCACAGCTGCTATAAAAGTGAAGCCAATTTAAGCCCTTGTTGATGTGACTAATAAGGTTAGGTAATTGGATTGGTGGCGGATTAGTTAAACAGCAGCCAGCCAGCCCCAACCTGGAGGCTCTCTGGGATGGAGGCAGGGTTGTCTGTGCCCTGCTGTTCAGTGCACATGCATACTCGCTGCAACAGGACTAACACCACCAAGGACAGAGGGCATGCCCTGTGCTTCAGAAACAGCAGCCTGTAGAAGGTGAGAGATGACTTGAGACTAGGAAAGAGTTAGTAAAGATATAACAAGTCAAGAGACAGATGCTGTGGTCCAGTAGAGCCCTGGACTAGGGCCCAAGAGAAGCAGCTAGATGCTAGGTAAGAGACAGAGGAAGGGTAGACAAGTCACTGCAACCCATCATGGAGGCCAGAAGAGCAAACAAAGAGAAGGGCACTGTAAACCTGCATCTATCAAACCAAATGACAAAGAGCCTGGCAAAAATGGGGATGACAGGGAAGCAGCAGGTCTAGGAAGCATGACACTCTGTGTGACATTCCACCTGGGAGGCTGAGACAGACCAAGAGAAAAAATAAATTGAGATATCGCAAGAGAAAAGGAGATTGATCTTTCTCCGAGGTCACAAGAACAGATTAATAGAGCAAAGAGGGTTTTTCTTTGCCCCACAAGTTTTAGTTTTTCTGCTTTTATTTTAAAAACCTTTGGTGCGTCCTACCGCTTGTCTTTGAAGGTAAAAGCAGATGACAACACAGATGATCAAAGGGTCAATGATTATTGACCAAAAAATCCAAGTAGCTGGCCATGCTTGGCCTGACCATGGGTTTTGTGGACCTAGTCTTTATGTTTATGCTTTTATTTACCTATATCCAAGCAAGATATGATTTAAGGACGTGAAATAGAATTAAATATGTGTTAACTAATTCTCGATATTCCTCAAACAGTTCGGTTTTCTGGAAAGAGGTGTCCTGATATAAGACCGTTTTTGAACCTACCGCGGGGGGGCGGGGGTCACTGTTGAGAATGAAGGTAGAAACACCATGACTCTCCGTTAACTTTGTGCCATTTATTGACAAACCAGAGACCCTGTGAATTGGTGAAAATGAAGCACTTCTACAGAAGACTGTGTAAGATGTTTTAAAGCTGCAGGAATCAGAACCACAAGAATGGAAGGAAGAAGAGGAACAATTCAGGACCAAATTCTCATTCACGCCCTTGTCCTAGTTCCAATTGCTCGACCTTATTTTGACCTGAACAAAGTCAGCTTCAAAGAATGACAAATGACACAGTGTTTTAAAGGGCTTTGATCTTAGTTTCCTGGGCTCATAACATTTATTCACATAAATGCATTTTTCTCCTTTACCTGATTCTTTTTATATGATTTATTTATTTGAGAGAGAGACCCAGGAAGTGCATGCCGGGGAGGTGCGGGGAGAGGGAGGAGAGAGGCTCTCAAACAGACTCCCTGCTCAGTGTGGAGCCCAAAACAGGGCTCAATCTTATGACCCTGAGATCATGACCTGAGCCAAAATCAGGAGTCAGACACTTAACTGACTGAGCCACCAGGCACCACTACCTGATTCTTTAATAGCATTTTTTCATAAGGTCCTTGTCTGGGGCTGAGTTCAAATAAAGTTCAAAAAATCAGATGTATTTTCAGCCTAGGAAAAGGCATTTTAAATGACAATTCCTAGTTGTGGTGAGTTGGCAATGAGATCAGACCATAATTTAGTGCCCGTGGCAGTGAGATGGGTCAAATCTTACAACAAAGATATATTAAAAAAAAAAATGGTGATGTCAAAACTTACAAAAATATTTTGAATCGGCAATTCCATTTTTGAGAATGCATACCAGGAAAACTTTCAAAAGAAACTCAAGCTATATGCATGCATGTGTTCACTGCGCATTTACTCATAGTAGTGAGAATGTGCAAACCACCTAAATGCTCAGCTAAAGGGATGGGTAGGAGAAGATTACCCATTTCAGTTTATGAAATGTTATGCCATCACAAAAATCATGGTTACTACGTTGTAATCAAGAAAGATGTCTGTGATAGACTGCCAAACAAAAAGAACCAAAAAAATTTGGACAATGTTTACAACATTACATTACATGTGTACAAAGGCTGATTGTAAACCAGGGTGAATAAAAACAGCTGTTCTTTTAAAACAATCTCTTTAATTTTATAAATAAAAGAAGTGTAAGGAAGCCCCCTTCCCCTGTGCAGAGAGAGAGAGAGAGAGAGAGAGGAAGGGAGAAGCAAAGGAAGGGAGGGAGGGTGGACAGGTGGGTAGGTGGGCAGCCAGGCAGTCGGTCTTCACAAGTTTATTTTGTTCACCTCTCACAACATCCCTCTGGAGTAGATTCCATTCTATACCACTATTACAGCTCTGAATCGAAGACTAAAGACGTTCACTCATTTGCTGGAGATCCAGGTCGTTCCAGGCTAAGTCGGGAGTCATGGTCTACTACCTGACTTCGTGTGCAAACTCAACTGGTACTCAACAGAGTGCAAGTTCTTTTGGCTTTGGATCTGTTTTTGGCTCCAGCAAGTAGCAAAATTGTTCTTCTTGGCTACCACCTTCGTGCCATCATAATGAAGACTGACCAGTAGGAATCTATAAACTATTTAAAACCTACGAACTGAAAAGGATAAAGGTTGGGAAGGAAAATCTGCTCTTTGAATATTAGATCCCACTACGATCATGCTACCTGATACAGTTTTGGTTTCCTTCCAATAGAGGAATTTTTCTTAAAATTCTACAAAACTCTCTGTGAAAGAGATACTTAGTCACTTGAATTATTATAATATTTAAGCAAAGGTTGCTTTCAATGTGGTGGACCCACTACCATTTGGGTTCTCTCCATGCCTTCTGCAAAGCATCCTAGCCAACCCAGCGGCCCATTGAGGAGAAAGCCTTTGTATGTTTGTGCACATGTCCCCAAAGTCAATATGTAAACACCACACTTATTTTCATAGAATTCAGGGAAGGAGATTTTGTCAATCCTCCAACATATATATTCAGATTTTGTCTTCCCTACTGATACAGTATATCCTGAGCATTTTACACAGACTCTCTTCAAGGAGTTCTTATGAGTCCCACTGAAAAGGACCAAGATGCATATGAAAGAGGAAGAGCAAAGACTTTTGACTTGAAAATAATACGTCGGCAGGAAGCAGCCAGTCTGCGAGGACGTGGTCACAACTGGTTAAACATTCTGAGGGTACAGATCAAGGAAGGAGGGAAAGAGACTTTTATTCAGGGTTTAATGTGTAAGTAAATCCAGATAAAAATAAGTAAGTAAAAGCCAATAATAATCTGTAATACTTCCTCCAAAAGATGAGGCAAAGGATGATGGGCTTCTTCAAGAAGGGAAGCCCAGGGTTTTTCTCTTTTAAACTGTAGGAAATTACGCTTTTCATGTTTTTCAACACCCTTAACTCCAGAGCCATTTATAAGTCTTTTCCAAGGTTTTCAAGCTCGAGTGCCTTCTCCCCAAGCCACTTACCACACACCTACTTCGCCCTTACCATCTGGAAGCTTCGCGTGGAATGGAATTCACACTGCATCATGTCAAAGAAGATAGGGATGGTGGCTTTGCGCAGTTCAGTCTCAGGTATTAGCGTCATTTCTAATATCGGGCCGACCATTTCTGGAATGAACTTTATCTTGTGTTGACCTTAAATATAGAAAGGCATTATTCAGAAAATTTTTATTTTTTAAGAGAAAGGATTCTAAAATGAGCTTCGATGGACCAAACAAAACAGCACAGATCAGTGTAATTTGAATGCTCGGATATTGGGGACATGTATCCATTTCTCAACCACAGACATTTTGAATGTGTCCAGCCTTTCATATAAAAAGTGGACTGTAAAAAAAAAAAAGTGGACTGTATTCTAAATGTTGTAAGGGAAGTTATTACAGTATCCATATGATGTAATACCTGTAGTCATGACTTATCTGTTATATAAGATAAATACCATTTCACAAATAGACAATTATATCACATGAATCAAGGACATGAGCGGGGCTCTGTAGCGGGGCTGGGAGACAGAATACCTGATACCTCATTTGTGACATTTTGTTATTAACACTAGCAATTTATCCAGAGTTAATCAATCTTACTCATATTTCTATACAATCAGAAAATAGAATGGATCCTCTAAAGAATTTAGGTTTTTTTTTTATCTTTATTACTCAGTGAATACAAATTTCTATAAAAAGAACCATAAAACAAACTTGGCTGTTACAAATGACCAGATTTAACGAGGTACGTAACCCTCATAATAAACTTAATAGATTTCTAAAATTTATATTAAGTGGACACACATGCAAAATGTAACCTTCACTAAGGAATCTGAATATAACGAAAATCTTACTTTCAATTTTTACTAAATACATAGTATTTTGAATACAGCTATAATAATGTGATTTTCATCACTTCCCCAAATGCTTAATGTCTCTGATAGGCATGTAACTGTGGCAAAGCATTCTCTTAAAAATGCTATTATATTCAGTCTCTCAGGTGACACTTTTCTTGTATTATGCCTAAAAAATGTCAGAGCCAATGTTTCAGAAAACAGATGATAGTGACACCAAGTCGTTCATCAACACAATTTGGGTGTCACAGAGTGCTCTGTCTGTCACTGACAGATTTTACTGTTCCAAGCTGGGAGGAGCATTTAAGACAGGCGCAAGTGGCCGTAGATGCAAGGCTTGGAAAAATAGGTTATAAGAATGATGGTTTTCTAATCTTTGATTATTGACCTTCCATGAATACAGAAACCTGGCCAGGGGCCATCATTAAGCTTTACCTATAGTGACATCCCTGGGGATTTAACCTCTGCAAACAAATGGTCCTCAAGGTAAGCAACGCCTGTGTGTTCTCTAGTAATCGTCTTTAGTTTCTTGTTTCCCCCCCCCCTTTTTTTTTTTTTTGCATTTGCATTATGGATTTCCCCTGGAGCATATCTTGCTCAAATTTAATGATGAACTCAGGTTTGGAATCAATGAGTATCAAGGTGACTCTTGCAGTGTAGACTTCAAGAAAAGAAGGATGCACTTTTTTTTCCCCTTTTGAGACAAAGGAAGAACAAGCTAATTATCAGGTCACAATAAGAATACTTTACCTCCGGTCACCTTGCCAATCTCCTAGTTTACAACTCCCAAATTCTTTAAAACCCACCGAGAGTCTTTCTCCTAGTTATAAAACAAGGAGCTGTCTCGTCCCCTCCAAACACTGGGCTGTGCTCTCTTGCCTCCCCTGGGTGTTAGGATGATCTCTGCAGTCACGAGGGTCCAATGATCCAGGACATTAAACCCATTCTTACTCCAGGAAAATCTCCACATACACACAGGTAGACCAAGCAAAAATGCCCTTCATCCAGTCAAACTGAGGAGGCCTTACATATGTGGCTTTTAATGAAAGCACATAATTTGTCCAGTCCTCAAAATCATCCACAAAGGGACACCATGGATGAAAACTATTCCAGACAAAACCTGGCCGATAAACATCTTGCTGTGAGCACGCTGGCTCTGGCGGGACTGTCTGCGCCACGCTGGCCGACATGCCGTGTGTCACAAACAAAATGCAAGTGGAGGCGGCGCAGGCCAAGGTGAGAGCAGGTGCTCTGGCGGCTGGTTCACGGAGTGCGCTTTGATAAATAACTGAAGAGCTTGGGAAAGAAGCACATTCCCCTCCCCCCTTGTTTTTTTTTTTTTTTTTTTTTTTTTTTTGAGAGAGTGAGCTTTTGATTTCTCCTTTTGGACTCAAAATGTGACAGGTTTGGGAGGGGGAAAACATGCTGCTATGTCCCATGGGGCAACGCCGTGCTTGCACTTGCATTAAATCGAGCAGAAAGACCTCGTGGAGGGGAGATCCAGAGACACTCATCTCACCGTAGCACACATATTATTGGAAAGACTCAGGGAAGAAAGAGTCTCGTGGAACATTCGGCTTGTTAAAATAAAAACCAAATGGAGATCAGCGTTGAAAATTCTCTGAGCAGACAAAACCAGTTTAGTCCTACAAGCGAGGCTTAATTTAGCTTCTTTTGCAAGGCTAACTTGACCTGGGTCACTTCTTGCTTATGCCCCTGGAAATCGTTAGCAAAAAACAAAAACAGAAACATTTTCCAAACCACTAACCAATTCCCTCTCATTGAAGAGAATTCTAAAATTATAAGCACTCACTAATGTTGTAAGTCATAAGCAGTCACTGCTTTCTCACGATATAAGCTGCTTCATAACGATAATACCCCTAAGCCTCCTTCCACGTATTGGTTTGAGTGCTCTAGGCCTGCAAATTGTCTTCTTGGTATGTGCACAATTACTACTCCAGTGATTCATTGGTTTTTACCTCTGTTATTTGTGACCTTTTGACAGGCTCAAGGTCTGATCGAGTGATAGGTGACTAATTGTGAGATGATAAATATACCTGAGTTCCATTCTTATTTTGTTGGCAGAGCTGGCTGGATCAACCTGCCAATATGTTCCCACCAACCTGAGCCCATTAAAACAAAACAAAACAAAAAAAAAGCCGAGTAGAAATAGGTTGTGTACATTTTAGGGCACTGAGATGTGCTGTCATAAACTTCTAGAGTGGTGGCCTTGGCAATGGCACTCGTGGCAGGCTCCAACACCTGAGATTCACAGCAGCAAAGAGCCAGGCAGCCTGAGGTGACCCCGTTGAGCCATTCTTAGCTGTTTCAAGGGGCTGCTTGGGGCAGATACTTTTATTATAGGTTTTTAATTTTCAAAAATGACTTAATTATTTTACAAGCAAGGAACCCAAGCATGCTGGTTGGTGGTTATTTCTTGCCGTAAACAGATTCATACCTTGAACTGACCAAGGTCATGGCTTACATTTGACCTCTTGGCCGCGGCTCGGGCCAGTCGATAGTCCTGGCTGAAACGCTGCAGAACACAGATCTTCTGCATTAATCACCGTATTCAAATCAGCAACTGCCAGGATGCAATGGGACATTTGCTCTCCTAACTGCATCCTTGACGTTGCAAATCAAAGATCTCCCGCTTGACTCAGCCTATTTGGAGCATAATGACAGATAATGTCGAGGGAACCAACGGCTCCAAAACAGCTTTAAAGATCTGATTTACACCTAAGAGTGCATCCTCAGAAGGTGGAGCCTTCCCAGGGCCTGGAGGTGGCATCACGAAGCAGCTCACATTACCCCAGGCCCATTGTACCTTCCTTTGCAGCAATCGTGGAAATGGGGCCAGTTTCTCAAGATGTCAGCCTCAGAGACTAAGGCAGTGACCAGGAACATAATTTTTATAGAAAGGAAGAAAAGCCAAAAAGGCAGGAGAGCCCATCAGTCAGGCCAGTCCTGGCTAGAGCTGACTTTTGCAGCCTCCTTCCATGGCAGACAGTGACCTCACAGAGGAGGGGAGGGTTCTGGGGAGCGCTAAGGGGACAGAGTGGGCCGACGTGGGGCAGCAACTGTTTATCAAGCAAGGAAAAACCATTTTATGCATTTATTTATTTTAAAACCACTTTAATACGCTAATCATCAGTCTGAATATCTGCCAAGGTGGATGCCTCTACTTACCCTAAATGATGTACAAATTATTAAGGCATTTCAGAACGAAGTATTGTCATTTGAAATCATACCTAAAATTCTCCTTTGGGGGGAGACACACAATTCCCACTTTGTCCTTGAGAGGTGAAACTGAACAACTTACAAGAAGGTGCTGCCATTCTCTTAGGAAGGGCCGTGTGTGGGAGACTGCCTGGAGGGGCTCTTGAGCAGAGGGGTGCCAGGCGGAGCCCCCAGCACCGGCCCGGAGGGTGCTGGGACCTAGAAGAGCCCTAGAGTCCCCCTCGTACAGCAGAGAGCAGTCCCTCCACACCATTCTCTGACAATCCCTCTCTGCCTTGTTCTGTCCTGGATGGGGCTGTATTTGGTCCTCTCCTGGCGTGAAGCCTGCAGTGTCTGGCCTACTAGGGCAAATGACAAATGCATCTGTCAGACCATGATCAATTAAAATGAATCATGAATGGCCCTCCTCCCTGTTCTAGAAGCCTTGGCATTTCATTACTGAGATCATCATACATATATAAAGAATTATGGAGCGTCAGGATTGGAAGGCTCTTGAAAACTTGAGTCCAACCTCTTTATCTTACAGCCTGGAAAACTGATGGAATCCCAGAAAGACGGGGTCATGCGGGAGGCCACGCAGCCAGGCAGAGGCAAGAGAGGAAGAAAACTCTAGTAGGATTCAAATCTCTTCACTTGGAGCCAGGGCTCCTCCTCTCTCCCCTGGGGCAGCAGGAAGACCCAGCACAGAGCAGCCCCCGGAAGGCTCAGTGCTGGAGATGCAGGAAGCCCATTGACAGCCTGGAGCCGTAACTCAGATTCTGGGCATCTAAGCTGCTGTGGGAAAGTCGCTTGCAATGACCCTTAAGGATCATTGGGTCCCTTGACGATAAAGTGCCTGAGACCAGAACAGCATTCCAGATGCAGCTCCTACATCCATGGAGAGCATAAAAGTAGACAGAGCCATTCTAACCAACTCTTCATCATCACCTGGAAGCTTCTATGCTGGATTTTTACTCCTGAAAATCCAGCTTGTGCCTCACGTTAAACCACACTTCTTAATTTCTATGTTATTAGTATTATCCATAGAATATCTTACAGTGTTTTTCCCCTGAGCTTTTTGCATTTATTTTTCGTGTAATAGCTACTCGAAAAAGATTCCATGCTTCATATAAACAGATGGACAAAGGCTATTCGGAAATCCTAACTCTCCCTAAAGGTGTGCCAGAGCCCCTCCTTTACACAGGTTTGCTGACATCCAGGAACTCAAGAAGGATTAGGCATCAATCCCGCTGTGAGAAAATCTGCTCGGGCTGAAAACAAGCTGCCAAGAACTTGCTGACCGCAGAGCCGGACTGCAGGTGTGGTCCCCCCAAACCCCACCCCTGGCTGCTGGAAGGGTCCTCGGGAGGGTGATGAAGTCCAGTTCCCCACCAGGGAAAACCATGTTCAGTTTTCATCACCCTGTTTCATTCTTCCCAAGGAATATAGATGCACCAGGGCATCTTTCTAGCCAAGGTCTCTGGTCACTACACAGAGAGCAGGAATCTATTCAAGAACTGAGCACAGTGGGATGCAGCTAACGTGCTCTGGCCCTCGGGGAACACATTTAACCTGCGTGCTGTGTGGTAAGCAGAGAGAAGTAGACAGGTGTCTACTTGGAGAGGGGAACAGAGTCACTGGGGAGAGGCGGGAGGGGGGAGCAGAGGCCCTCTGTGGCCACTATAGGCTTCAGGTACCAATCTAAGCAAAAGAAGCCGGGCCCAGGTGGCTCAGGCAGGAAATATCACTGAAGTCTTGCACAGAACCCTCCATGACGCTCAAGAAAGGTGCCTGGATGCCTCTGCACAAAGCAAGCTGACAGTGGAGAACAGGTGCCAGGAAGAGCTTAATCTCCACTGGGAGAGACGCAGGGTCATAGGGGACCCACTCAGGATGGTGATAGGATGCCCCGTGATCAGTTCCTTATTCAAGGAGTTTACCTAACAGAATTACATGGCATAAGGACTAACACTTTCATAGAGAATTCCATGTTATTTTAATTAATAAAATTTTATTGGGGTGCTTGGGTGTCTCAGTTGGTTAAGTGTCTGCCTTCAGCTCAGGTCATGATCCCGGGGTCCTGGGATCGAGCCTCTTCCTCTGACCCTTCCATGTTCTCACTCTCTCTCTCTCTCATAAATAAAAAATCTTAAGTTTTTATTTATTAATTATATTCTTTTTTCTTTTTATTGCTTATCATGGTAAGAACACTTAAGATGAGATCTACCCTCTTAACCACATTTTTAAATGTGGGACACAGTATTGTTAATGTCACCTGTATTACGCTGTACAGCAGATCTCTAGGACTCATTCATCTTGCCTAGCTGGAAGTTTGTACCCTTTGACCAATACCTCCCCATTTCCTCCTCCCCCTTCCCCTCTGCCCTTGGCAACCACCATTCTATTCTAGGGTTCTGTGTGTTTGACTCTTTAGAAACCTCATATAAGTGGAATCATGCAGTATTTCTCCTTCTGTGACGGGCTTATTTTATAAACTTAGCATAATGTTCTCCATGTTTTTGCATTTGGCAAGATATTCTTTTTTTTAAATAAAGCTGAATAATCTTCCATTGAATATACATATACCACATTTTCTTTATCCATCCACCCACCGATCCATCCATGGGCATTTAGGTTGCTTCCATATCATGGCTATTGTGAATAATGCTGCAATGAACATGGGAGTGCAGATACCTCATCAAGACTCTGATTTCAATTCATCCGGATGTATACCCAGACGGGAGATGGCTGGATCATATGGTAATTCTATTTTTAATTTTTTGAGAAACCTCCATGCTGTTTTCCACATGCTTCACCTTACATTCCCACCAACGCTGCGCAAGTGTTCAAACTTCCGTGCACCCTGGCTGACACTCAGTAGGTTTTATTTTTTTCATAATAGCCATCCTAATGGGTGTGATGGGACATCTCATTGTGGTTTTGATTTGCATTTCCCTGATGGTCAGCGATGTTGCCTATCTTTTCATAAACCTATTGGCCATTTGTAATTCTTCCTTGGAGAAATGTCCATTCAAGTCTTTTGCCCTTTTTTAATTGGTTGGTTTTTTGCTATTGAGTTGTAGGATCTCTTTCTACATTTTGAAAATGAACCCCTTAGCAGATAGACGGTTTGCACGTTTTCTCCCATTCCACAGGCTGTCTTTCATTTTCTTGATTGTTTCCTTTACTGTGCGGGACCTTTTTAATTTGATAAAGTCCTACTTATCTATTTTTGCCTCTGCTTTTGCTGTCATTTCCAAGAAATCATTGCCAAGATCAATATCAAGAAGCTTTTCTCCTATGGCTACTTTTAGAGTTTTGAGGATCAGGGGTCTTAAGTTTAAGTCTTTATTATTAGTCCAGTATGAGTTGGTTTGGGGATATGATGTAAGACAGGATCCAGTTTCATTCTTTTGCATGTGGATATCCAGTTTTCACAACAGCATTTATTAAAGTGGCGATCCTTTCCCCATTGTGTATTCTTGGCTCTCTTGTCTAATATCAATTGGCTGAATATGTGTGGGCTTATTTCTGGGCTCTCTGCTCTGTTCCCTTGGTCTCTATGTCTGCCTTTATGCCAGTACTAAATACTGCTTTCATTCTTGTAGCTTTGTAATATATTTCAGAGTCAGAAACTATGATGCCTCCTATTTTGTTCTTTGTCAGGACTTTTGGCAACTTTGGGTCTTCTGTGGTTCCATATGAATTTTAGAATTATTTTTTCAATGTCTGTGAAAAATGGATTTTGATGTCGATAGCATTGAACCTACAGGCTTTGGGCAATACGGACATTTGAACAATATCAGTATTCCTCTATAAAGATGAGGTGTCTTTATATTTATTTGTTACTTCCTTAATCTGTCATCATTTTTTTTGTACCCTTCACTGCTCAGGTCTTTCACCTCCTTGTGTAAGTTGAATTTTAAGTATTTTATTCATTTTGACACTACTGGAAATGGGATTGTTTTCTTAATTTCCTTTTCAGATAGTTCTTAGTATATAGAAATGCAACTGATTTTTATTTTTATTTTTTAAAATATTTTATTAATTCATGAGAGACAGAGAGAGAGAGACAAAGACATAGACAGAGGGAGAAGGAGGCTCCCTGCAGGGAGCCTGAAGGACACTGGGATCACGACCTGAGCCAAAGGCAGATGCTCAACCACTGAGCCACCCGGGTGTCCCAGCAACTGATGAACTGATATGAACTGATATGTTTGTTCTGTATCCTGCAACTTTCTTAATCTGTTAGTTCTACTAGCATTTTTGATGGAGTCTTCAGAGTTTTCTAAATAAAAGATCATGTCTTCTGGAAACATAATTTCACTTCTTCCTTTGTGATCTAGGTGGCTTTCACTGTTTTTTCTTGCCTAATTGTTCTGGCTCGGATTTCTGGTACTATGCTGAATAGGAGTGGTGAAAATGGGCTCCCTTGTCTTCCAGATCTGACAGGAAAAGCTTTCAGTTCCTCACCCCTGAGTATCTTGGCTTTGGGTTTGTCATATGTGGCCTTTATTATATTAAAGTATATTACTTCTATACTTAGTCTGTTGTTTTTAACATGAAGTATTAAATTTCATCAAATGCTTTTTCTGTATCTACTGAAAAAATTCTATGACTTTTATACTTTAATTTGTTAATGTAGTACATCACTTTTGTTAATCTGTGTATGTTGAACCATCCTTGCATCCCAGGGATAAATCCTACTTGATCATGGGGTATGATCCTACCAATATACTATTGAATTTAGTTTGCTGGGATTTTCTTGAGGAGATTTACATCTATGTTAATCAAAGACAGTAGGCTATAGTTTTCTTTTCTTTTTTTTAGGATTTAATTTATTTATTTATTCATGAAAGAAACAGAGAGAGAGAGAGAGAGAGAGAGAGGCAGAGACACAGGCAGAGGGAGAAGCAGGCTCTGTGCAAGGAGCCCGACACGGGACTCGATCTCGGGTCTCCAGGACCATGCCCTGGGCTGAAGGCAGGCGCTACACCGCTGAGCCACCCAGGCTGCACAGTTTTCTTTTCTCGTAGTGTCTTTATCTGGCTTTGATATCAGGGAAAGCTTGCCTTATAAAATGAGTTTGGAAGTGTTCCCTTCTCTTCAATGTTTTGGAAGAGTCTGAGAAAGATTGGCATTAATTTTTCTTTAAATGTTGGCTAGAATTCATCATTGAAGCTATCTGCTCCTGGGCTTTTCTTTGTTGGGAAGTTTTTGATTGCTGATTACTTGTCATCTGTCTGTTCAAATTTTCTTTATCATAATCCAGTCTTGGTAGGCTGCATATTTCTAGAAATTTGTCTGTTTCTTCTAGGTTGATTGACATATAATTATTAATAGTATTCTCTTTCAATCCTTTTTATTTCTGTGGTATCAGTGGTAAAGGTTCTGCTTTCATTTCTGATTTTATTTATTTAGGTCTCCTCTTTTCCTAGTTAATCTAGCTAGAGGTTGGTCAACTTTGTTTATCTTTTCAAAAAACCAACTCTAATTGTGTTAGATTTTTCTATTGTTTTTTTTTAATCCTCCATTTCATTTATTTCTGCTCTTAATCTTTATTATTTCCTTCCTTCTGCTGACTTTAGGCTTTGTGCTTTTTCTAGTTCCTTGAGGTGTAAAGTTGGGTTGTTTATATTTACTGATGAAGGTGACATGATAGACCAAATGGACCTAATAGACAGATAGAACATTCTACTCAGAAGCAATAGAATAACATTTTTCTCAAGGCCACGTGGAGCGTTCCTCAAGATATGTCACATCATAGGTCATAAAACAATTCTTAACAAATTTAAGCAGACTGAAATCATACCAAGTATCTTTTCTGACTACAGTGGAATGAAATCAGAAACCAGAAACAGAAGGACAATTGGAAAACTCACCAACAGAGGAAATTAAAAAGCATACTCCTGAATAACTAATGGTTTAAAGAAATAAAATGGGAAATCAGAAAAGATCTATGGAGACAAATGAAAATGAAAACTAACTATACCACAACTTTGGAGATGAAGCAAAAGCAGCAGGAAGAGGAAAGTTTGTAGTGACAAACACCTACATTAATTCCTCATCTTCAACCCAGGAAGCCCCTAGGATTTCCAGTGCTCTAGAATGTTCTACTATCACCACCTGGTGGCAGTTTACCTATATTCAGGGCCCAGTTTTGAGCAAGAAAAAAAAAAAAACAAAAAAACCTTTTTGAGGGCAGAATGTGTTCAACTGAGTACAATAAGCAGGGGCCCTTGTGACAGTGAGATGAGCTACATACATGGTTTGATGCCTGAGAAGCTGGAGGAATGTCAGTGATGCCCAGAAACAAAGAAGTTTCAAGGCAGAGCTGTGTTCAGCTGACATAAGGGGGCAGTGGACTGATTCTTCTATTTGGCCCATAGATCAGATTTTCTCCCTTCCTCTTATTTACGGAAAACAACTATTGCAAAGGTAGCAATTGCCCTTCAAGGAAGAAAAGCAATTCAGATTTTCCAGATGCCCCAGCATAGACAGCCAGGGCCTTTGTCCGCGCCCACCACGGTTTCAAGAGAGTCACCATGATGCCCAGAAACTCAGGCTACTCACCAAGGTTGTACCACATGTCTCTGATTTCAAAGCCAATCTGTCTCCTCATGTCTCCATACCTGAGAACCAAAGACAGGGGAAATGCTGAGTCACTCTTTAGACCATATGGAAATCAGATTTAGATTCTTTTTAAGTGCAATGAAAGTCTCCCAGCACGGAGACAAACAAAGAAAGTATCAAAGCTTTGACTTCTCTTGGGAACCGAAGGAGAAAAAATCCAGCTGAGAGAGTCTCACCTACCCATCACCACAGATTAGGTAATATTTCACTTCCCACCACCACCCCCCCCCCCCCAACTCCGGTGGGACCACAGGTGAGGTGGTGGTGGCCAGTAATGACAGTATTTTCCTTCTCAGATCTCTAAATGGCAAGAGAAGGACGACCTGGCTCCCTGGCCTCAGGGGGAGCTTGTTTTCAGAGAGGGCTCTTAGCATCCAGGCACTGCAAACACCAAATGACATCCTTTAACCCTGCTCACAAAAGCAGCTTTCACCTGTTAAAATTAAGCCCTGGAGTGGACAACCCAAGCGGGGAAGGCCTCTTTCAAATATCTCCCATCTTTCTTTAGCATTTTCTTTTTTTTTTTTTAATTTTTTTAATTTATTTATGATAGTCCCACAGAGAGAGAGAGAGGCAGAGACATAGGCAGAGGGAGAAGCAGGCTCCATGCACCGGGAGCCCGATGTGGGATTTGATCCTGGGTCTCCAGGATCACGCCCTGGGCCAAAGGCAGGCGCCAAACCGCTGCGCCACCCAGGGATCCCTCTTTAGCATTTTCGATGTAAGGAAGGACTTTGCACTAAAAGATGTCAATAAATATTCCTCTGTTTTTGTTTATCAGGGAAAATAAATGCTAATTTTCCTCCCACCGGGTCAGCAGAGGAGGTGTGTGTTTCGTGAGTAAACAGAATTTGATGCTTCAGAAGATAAACGTTTATTAGTTTGTGAGCAATTTAACTTTTTCCTCTACCGCCTAAGGAAAAAAAACTGATTATGTTAAAAATAATAATCTGCAAAACTATCGTACGGTATGACGGTTTAGCATCTGGGTCATCAGGCCGCTCTCTTCGTCCTCCTGTCAGCTGATGTGGAAAGGGAAGCTGTGTTTATAGATGACCTGGTTGTGGCTCTCCAGGCAAAGATCTTCCTGGTAAACCAACACCCGTCGCTGTCTGCCACCTTGTAAAAGTCTCCAGTGCCCGAAGCACCCGTCTGTCACCTTCAGCAGGAGAGGGCTGCAGATGCTCATACTCTCAACCAGGGTGACCCGCCTGGCAGGCCCTTCACAGAGGTCCACCCGGGGCCACCACCCTGGCACGGATACCCTGGCCTGCTGTACCAACAGACAGACTGAGCTGGGAGCATCAGCTCCTTCCTGTGAGGACAAGATTGTCCTCGGAGGTAAGCGAGCTACCTAACAGCCTAGCCTGCCAACCAGGTGAGCACTGATGGGGGTCAATTCAGTGTTTGGAAGGGGCGGGGATCTCAACCAGGGAAAGCACCCATCGCTAGGGCCACAGTGACGACGAGAGGCTTGTCCACGGTCAGCAAAGCTGCTGGACCAGGCCAGACGGTGACAGAGAGCGTCCTTCAGGGTCTAACTGGCACCCCAAATCGCCCAAGGTCCGTATGATCTAAGCCCCATGGAATTGTGCACCCTTCCTGGGCTTGGAGATCCAGCTTCCCCATTCCCATTTTGCTCCTGTGCAAATGACAAAGGGGCCCCAGCAGCCGCCGTAGGCCAGGCCCGGAGAGGATACCGCGGGCACCCTCCCACCGTTCACTGGGGATAAGCATCTCGGCGCCTAAAGCCAAGTGCAAACCTAGTGCTGGTGCTTCCTCCTGAGGTTGTGAGCTCCTCGCTGTGCAGGTGGAGGAGTCGCCTGGCAGGAGAGTGGGCATCTGGAGAGCCAGGGAGCTCTGCGTGCCAGGCAGGACCCCCGAGAACATAAAGACACCCCCCTCCCCCAGGGCAGGGCCTGCCAGCAGGTGTTCAGATCTCAACACACTGAGCCGGCCAGGTGGTAGATGCTGGTCACAGCGGTTGGCCTGCCACTGCAGGACTAACTCAAGCTTTAAATACTCTTCTAACAGCCAAGGGATTCCTTCGCACCCTGGAAAAATCTCTCTCACAAATAAGAATGGCTAAAAATGGGGGATCCCTGAGTGGCTCAGTGGTTTAGCACCTGCCTTCGGCCCAGGGCGTGATCCTGGGGTCCTGGGATGGAGTCCCACGTCGGGCTCCCTGCACGGGCTCCCTGCTTCTCCCTCTGCCTGTGTCTCTGCCTCTCTCTCTCTCTCTGTCTCTCATGAATAAATAAATAATATCTTAAAAAAAAAGAAAAAAGAATGGCTAAAATGCTAGGTGGCTTGGGTCATTCAGGAGTGAGCCAATGTCTGTAGTGACCTAAAGTGATTTGCCATTTCTTCCAGAGCTGGGGTTGACCCCTGAATGCCAGGAGGTCCACGCAGACGGGGAGCCTCTGCCACTCCTGCCTCTCCCCGTAGGTCACCTCTCCTTATGGTGCTGACAGCGGGAGAGATGCTCATGGGCATGCCACTTGCGTTTTCTAGTTACACTGTGCTGTCTTCTATATGGAAAATGACCTGCCTTCACAGCATCTGAGGATGGGGGTATCAGCCAAGATCCCGGGGCACATCCGTCATGAGAGGCCCTACTGTAGAAAGGGGCTGGAAATGTGGTTTTCATCCTCCAATAAGACAAAGGTGCCGAAGGCCAGAACAAGGTAACCAGAGGGGCAGGGAGCTGGAAGGTGAGGGCAAGACTGAGTCTCTCTGGCAGCGAGACTTAGTAAAGCCTTTAGCTTTACTAAGAGAGAAGCTTTGGTGAACCTATATATATTTTTTAAAGATTTTATTTATTTATTCATGAGAGACAGAGAGAGAGAGAGAGAGAGAGGCAGAGACACAGGCAGAGGGAGAAGCAGGCTCCCTGTGGGGAGCCCGATGCGGAACTCGATCCCAGGACCCCAGGATCATGCCCTGGGCCCAAGGCAGACGCTCAACCGCTGAGCCACGCAGGGGCCCAGCTTTGGTGGAGGAGAAAGAAGCAGTGCTCAAGAACAGGGGGGTAATGCTTGTTCCCTGGCCACGGGCTCCCAGGCCTGGTGGCAGCCTTACAGAGCTAAGTCCACCGCTATGAATCCATACCTGAGGGGATGGAACGGGTCCTGAAGGGAGAGACAGAGGACTGGGCTGAGTCCCAGGCAAGGAGAGAAGAAAGAGAACCCAAGTGTTGAGATGCCAAGCGCATGCTCTGCACCACGGCGTGCATCCTGAGGCCTGGCCAGTCGGGGCATCCCTGACGGCAGAGCACAGGACTCTCAGAGGGCACTGGTTTCATTTGACTCTGGCAATGAGACTGAGGAAGCAGAGGTTCCTGGTGGGGAGCCGCCGTGCCTGGCTCTGCAAAGCTACAGCACCCCCCCATAGCGACCCCACAGTTGGGAGCCAAGGCTCCCCCGTGCCGGAGGCGATCTTCCCACAGCCTAAGTAGACATAGGATCCACATCCAGGCCTGTAACCCTGACCTACAATAGCATGAACCTGGTCTCTGGGAGCTTATCTCAGCACTCACACTGCTTCATTCAGAGAACATTACTCAGTGATTCATTAATTACTGAAGACTCACTAGAGGCCAGGTGCAGAGCTAGGATGGGAAGATTAATGTAATATGGAGAACAGACAAAGGCCACAGACCTTGTGGGGGCCACTAGCATGGTAGCAGGGATGGACATCAAACAAATAATCAACATAAGATCAACACACATATGTAAGTACAGTTCCATGAAGGTTGTGATCATGGCCCTTTAGGAAAAACAGGGGTGAGAGTTTAATGGTGGGCCAGGCTGGCCGTGGCTGCAACTCTCTTGTACAACAATGTCTACTCTCAGATCTGAAGAAGGAAAGATGAAATCCAGAGAGAAGGGAAGAAGAGCATTCTGGGCAACCAGACCAGCAGGTGCAAAGGCCCTGTGGCAGGGAGTGGGTGGTAGGTAAGTATACAGAGCAAAGGAGGAAGTGTGGCTAGAGGACAGAGTCTGCTCTTCTCCCTTAAGAGGCCAAGGGGGATGCAGTGTGAACAAAAGCCACAGAGGCAGCATTTTAAAGTTTAAGTTAAAAATCTTTCTGAAGGGAGGCCTGGGTGGTTCAGTGGTTGAGGTAGGAAACTAATACAAAGACCCACTGAGCTGCTGTCGTGGCCTGAGAAAGGGCTGAGGCGCAGCTGGAAACACCATCCGAAGGAGGGAGAAGAAAATGAGAAGACCCAAGTCAGAAGGATCCGACGGATGATAATGGGCCTGACAAGGGAACAGAGAGGTCACAAAGGAGGAGGAAAACTTACACGGAGTTCTGGAAACAAAGAAGAGAGGGAGACAGTGTCAGGAGTGGGTGCAGGCTGAGAGATGCAGACAGGCGTGGAGGTCGCTGGAGGGGAATGATGGGCGACGAGAAGGAGGTGAGACCCCATCTGTGACCCCATTTGTGACCGAGGGAGTGAAGCTTATGACACGCCGGGCTTGGATGTGCCGCAGCCTAGTGCACTGCGCAGGTTGGACGAACACAGCATCGCTCAGGCACACGGGTCACTGACCTTTGCCAACAGGAACTGGGCATGGGGGTCACCGCTTGTTAAATCTGTCTCCCTGGGCCCCCTGCTAATTCCGGGTTTATAGTGAACTTCTTTGGAATTATTGGGGTCTCTTAAAAAAACAAGCACAAACACAAGCTCTACTTTTTCAAACTATTTCTTGTGCTGACCTGGGGTACATAGTCACAGCCTCAGGTAAGGCCAGGTGGCAAGGTGGGGGGCTTGTCACAGCTTAGTTTCCTCCAGTTTCTCTAAAAGCAGTGGCTTTAGTTTGACTCAATGCACGAACATCTCAGAACCCCACGCTCGGAAAGATGGAGGGACCTGTTTATGTGGAATTTCGAGGTGGCTGTGGAACCTGTCCTCTCAGAAGGTGTGACAGGCTAAGGGCAGGGGTCTGCACTAAAAATATACATATAAATAAGGAAAGAAAGATGAGAAATGGCGTGGAGACCGACGAGGGTCTTCATGGAAGGGGGGGGGGGGCGTCCTCTGTGCACAGGTTCAAATACACTGACCTGGGATTGGCCTTCAAACTTGACTCTCTTGGGCTGACAATTTTAAGTCGAGCATTTTATGCTTAGATTTGCTGGCGGCCCAGTGCCTGAATCCCCTTCTCTTCCAGGACGAAGTCTGGTGCTGGACACAGAAGCCTGTGTGCAGTCACGGGTCATGTTGTCCCACCCTCGGACACACATGCCCTGCATACTAAAGCGGTCAAGCTGGCTGCTAAAGAAAAGCCAACTTCTTGATATCTGACTCATGTTTCCTGATTCCCAGTCATGTTAAAAAGGCTGGGGGGGAGGGGGGGGGTGAGAAATCACGGCCAGGTATCTCATGCCACCGGCACCTCTGTCCTTTGTGGGTTGTGACCAGCACCAAGGAGGCCTCAAGGATGAGTCAGTTAAATTCTCTTAGTATAGACTTTGATTCCTGGTGGTTATTTATTCTGTGGTTCATTGGAAAATCTTATCCTCCATTTGGGTTTGACATCATCAGTTCTCTGCACGGTGTGGTCCATTATTTTACGTGACTACCATGTACCTTGGGGAATGTTGCTGGAATGAATATCTTAATTATCTTGCCAACCTAAGTCATCAGGAGGACTGAGTTTCACAAAAGGGAATGAGCGAGCAGATCTCCTGACATCGGGATTTTCTATTGTTTGAGGCCACAGTGGGGTTAACCAGGCAGATAGGAGTTGTTGCAGGCTTGGCAGGGGAGAAGAAAAGGGTGTGTGTGGGGGGTGCTGGGGGGTGTGAGGGTGGGGGCAGGAGAGGTTCCTCAATGAAGCCCCCACTCCGATGCATTGGGTTGGATTCAGGAACCCCAGAGCAGTCAACTGGTCCAAATGAAGGCAGCCAGAGGCTACTGAATGGGAGTGGCATTGCCCCGTCTGCCCTCAGAGGCCCCAGGCCTTCCTGCTAGAAAAAGACACCCACTGAATTATAGTCCACTGTGCTCTGCATGGACACCAGCCCTGTGCTGAGACCTGCAGATCACTGGGCCTCTCGCTCTGCCCCAAGCCCTCAAGGCCTAGCTTAGGCTAAAGCAATCCAGAGCATCTCTCTGCTCACAGAGCAGGCCATGACCCTTGGACTTGATGTGCCCTTTGGGTATTGGCTGTTGGTTGGCCCTTGGCTCAGTCAGCCAACCTGGTAACCTCCCTGCTGTTTCCCCATCCGGCCAGGAAGCCCCTCCCGCCAGAGGCCTTTGGGCTCCCCTGCACCCCATGTCATTCCCGAATGTTCATCTGCAGGCTGCCCAGGCACCCGGTCAGCACTGCCGTCCACTGGATCGCTGTTCCCTTGGCACATCTGCCCGCCCGCCCGAGACTGTGAACTTCCCACCTCTGGGTCCCTAGCACCTGGACCGGAGCACAAAGCAGGCACTCAATCCCTTTTCTCTAGCACAATTTTAAGTGGATTAAAACATTTCTAGGCCCTGGAAATTTTAAGTATTGGGGTAGGACGACTCTAAATGTGTCTCATGTAGATTTTGGTATTTAGAAATAAAACAGCACAGTGATTACAGTGTTTAAGGTGCAGAAAGAAGCATGACGGATACAACAAACACGGGTGAACCCGCCACGCGTCTTAGCCACACGGCCTCCCGAGCCATGAGCGCTTGTCTCCTCGGTGGCCTGTCATGGCCACACGCTGAGCTGGGGCCCCTGGGAGAGGGGCCCTGAGGCTGCGTAGGAGCTGGAGCTGGGGTAGTCCTACCAAAGTCTTGCGAAGGCAACTTCTAAAATGCTTAGGTTAGGGGATCCCTGGGTGGCGCAGCAGTTTGGCGCCTGCCTTTGGCCTAGGGCGCGATCCTGGAGACCCAGGATCGATTCCCACGTCGGGCTCCCGGTGCATGGAGCCTGCTTCTCTCTGCCTGTGTCTCTGCCTCTCTTTCTCTCTCTGTGACTATCATAAATAAATAAAAATTTAAAAAAAAAAATAAAAGTTTAAAATGCTTAGGTTATTTCCCCCTCCCCCTTGGGGAATCCATGAGAAAATTTCAAAAGGAAAATCCAGAATCTCTTATTGCCACGGTTATGAGGAAGAGAATACTCAAAGCTCGATTCAGAAGCCCTGCCGGCTCTGGAAGGGGAGACACCAGCTGGCTGTGTTTAATTTTCCTTGGCTTTGAAGCCTATGAATGCACACAGCTATGTGGGAAACAAACGTTTTCTTTGGCGGCCAAGGCCCTGTGTGGTTAATGCATTTATTGACGTTGCTTTAGCTTAGACTGTTAACACTCCCACGACAAAAGAAGGCCCAGTGCACAGCCACCCGGCCCTGGCCTGGAGAATGCTCAGAATCAATTGTTTTACTCTAAAAACCTCACTGGAGATGCCAGCTCTTTGAAGACAGATTTCTGGTTTAACTTCCCTTGTCCTGCAGGCATCTTCAAGGGTTGGCCACGCTGTGTGCTTGGCAAAGAGTGGGTTCTGCGGTCAGCTGGAGCTGGGTTTGGATTCCAAACTCACCGCACAGTGAACCCCGTGCACATGCAGGTAGGGGCATCCACCTGCTACGGCCCAGCTGTCCTTCCACCAGACTGGATAACGAGGCGTCCCAGGTGTCTGGGGCTGGCTGTGAATAAGTTGTATGGTGCTCAGAGTGTGCCAGTTATTTCTGCTTCTACTAAAGAAATTTCCACCATGAGAGTATTGAAACAATCAGGCCAGCAACAGCCATTAGTCTCCACCTCTAACTTCATATGGGCCCCGAGAAGATGTAAATTTGGCAAAGCGGGAGCTTCCCGATGGAGCCAGTCCCTAGGAGGTGCCCCTGGAGTCTGTTTCTTGAGCCAGGACTAGATGTCAGACCCCACATTGGCTGTGCAAAGGCAAGCTCTTCCTTCCCAGTAGTCGCTGGTGGGCACTCGCTTGGCCTGAACCTTCTGGGGCATTCCTCTTTTCTGAACAATGGACAGTTATCTGCATCAATGGCCAACTGGCTGGAGCCACTCAACTGAGGAAGCTTGAAGGAATATGACCAGGTGCAAGCTGACCTTTATGTAGATGGGACAACAAAAGGATTTAAGGGTCTCAGAGCAGAGCAGGTGAACATCTTGGGTCCTGAGCTGCCTGGGTTAGAACGACCGGGTGTGTGACATTGGCCATGTGACTTGTTCAAAACGGGTTTCACCCTCCTTATTGGGTGATAAGGGAACCCAATAAACAGTTTTTGTTTTTGTTTTAATGATTATACATGAAAAATGCTCTCGGAGGGCTTAGAAAGTCACTGGCACATAGTACATGTTCCAATAAATATTTGCTGACATAATTCTTACTCTGCAGGGATGACGTGCTTTTGATTTGGCCAGCAAGTGAGAGACACACTCACATAACAGGAGGAGCGTTGGAGGGGGGCTTCTGTTACCTCTGGCATTGCTAATGTCAGGGAGTCCCAACGCCTTGGAAGAGTCAATGTGAAGCAGAGGGATTATGAAATAAACACACAGAGACCGGTGACACAGAGACATGGGAGCAATAAGAGAACTCTTCTCAGAATTCCTCATGAAAGGGGCACTCAGAGAAGAGAGAAGTCAGGGAAACTGAGGCAGAAAGAGAGACAGCAAGAACCTCAGGGCACCCAAAGTGTGCAAAGAAAGTGAGCACAAACTCTCTTCTTTGTCCTGGGCCAGGAGCCGTGCAGGACAGGCTCAGAGCTGAAGGACCCAGACAGGGACGCGGGGCTTCCGACAGGTTTGTCAGGATCATCCAAGGACTAGCTCGGTCCTTCGGATCGCCCACCGGGATCACGACGCGGGTAACCCCTTGCAAAGAAGGAAACCTCAGGCACCTCTCACTCCAGAGTTCTTCGACAATCCCAACTGTGCCAACGGCTTGCACGAGAAGCTTCCTTTCTCGAAGGAGCATTGCACCAGTAGACGGTAAGAGCACATGTGGGAGGACACCAGAAGAGCGCACCGCAAAAGCAAGGAGCTCCTGAAACTCCCAGCATGTGTGGTGCTAACGGAGGTGCGTTACGCGGACTCTGAATTTACCAGAATGAACTCTGTAGTCTTCGACCTTGACTCATGGGTTAGGAAAGGCAACAGCAGACTTGTGGTTTGAAACCGACCTTTCACGACACCATGATTACACCTTAAGTTGTACACCAAGTTGGCATAGAGACAACACAGAAATTATGCCAACAGAGTGGCAGGCACCTGCCCGTGACTTCGGGGCTGGACACAGACTTACTTGTTGAGGATTTTGGCTCTCTTGGCGCTTGAAAAATTCTCCAGTTGCAAGGACTCCTGAGTGAGGAAAGCGACAGCCAGGTGAAAGTAGTTGTTCCAAAGCTGAAAACCAAGAAGGGGGAGATGCTGAGATGCTGAACAGCTTAATATCGGATCTCAAAACGCCCTGAGACTTTCCTCATTTGCCATGTACACACTTGTGAAAGGTTTAGAAATCCACACTCACTGTATACAGATGGCTGGTCAGCCAGCCACTGGGCGTGGGCACCAAGGACATGGCGCATGTGCTCCAATCCTACTCTGCAGGCCACTGATCTAACCTCCTGGTGCCTTGTTTTCCTGGGTGGTAAAGTGGGAACCTCAACGTGCCCAACTCCTGGGGTGCTCAGGGGATCATGGGACTGAATACGTGCAGACGCGTCAGGGGGCTGCCGAGCCCACGGTAAGGACAATAATGTGGGCTCCTATTACTAGAGTATCGTGGGGCGCCTTCCCTAATAGTATATAAATTTATATAATTTACGATTCTTCAGATACTAAAAATGTACATAAACACTAGATAACTAAGGCGAAGAGTTGTAAAAACATCAAACATTTTATATTTCAAAGACTTACAGACTATATGTGGCTTAACAGGCAATTTACTATGAAATGACTTTGTTACAAAGCTCTGCATGCTGGAAGCTCCATCTACTTAAACACGGTAACCTAGACTTGCCATTATAAGAGTGTCATTATTGGGGCACCTGGGTGGCTCAGTCGGTTAAGCACCCAACTCTTGAGTTCCGTTCAGGTCGTGATCTCAGGGTCATGAGATCGAGCCCAGTGTCAGGCTCCGTGCTCAGTGGGGAGTCTGCATGTTGATTCTCTCTCTGCCCCTCCCCAAATAAATAAATAAATCTTTATGAATAACCAAATAAATAAATAGACAAAGGCGTCATTATGGGTAGATTCTTAAAATTATGGAACTAACACCCTGTGGCTATGTCAATGTGTAAGACCAAGTCAAGAACACGAAGATGCAGGAAGAATTCTTGGATCACACACGGGGATGATTTAAACATACTCCTGGCCTTTGCCCATCACTCCTCCACCCACTATGCTTATGCCAGAGGACAGTCTGCGGGAGCTTCCGCTCCTGGAGAGAAAGAGCCTGGACAGAGTTCCTAGCACACGTCCAAGCTCAAAAGGCCTTCCATGGCCTTTAGAAGAAATCTGGGGTTGTTGGTTTTCTCATTTACAAAACAGGGATCATATTTATCTATCAAATGACAGAGCTGCAAAAGGTTCTATAAAAAATAATGTGTGAACGGTATTGACTCTGTTTTGTAGTCACCTGTGAAGTTAAGTGGGAATTTGAAAGCATAGCTGTAAGGGTGTGTGGTCTTCCATTTCTCTATCACTTTTCATGAACTGGGCACTTTCTTTAGTAACATAGCAACTTCTTGGATTGCTGCCGAATCAGCCAGTAAGTCCTGTGGCCCTGATTCTCAGATGAGGGGAAGAGACTCGGCCAAAGCCACAGGTTACACGTGAAGTGGATGGAAGGTCTCGAGTCGGGGTCCCAAACCTCATAGCTGATGCTCTTTCATCGCCCACAAAGGTACATTCTCTTTTAGCTCCATTTGTACTAAAAGAGTCTATAAGACACAAGTTGCTTCTTTTGTTTTTGGAGCTCACACTTCCCATCCCAGGTGCCCCATTTGCTGGCCATGGCCTCCTGCTGCAGCACTGCCAGGAAGCACGGACCTTTTGTGGGTCTGTCCCAGGAGTCATGGGCGGGGGCTCAGCTGGCGCTGCGGGCTCACAGCCTGTAACACAGGGATGCTCTGGGGGGATGGTGATTCCTGGGGAGGCTGTGTATGTGTCAGGGCAGGGGGTTTGGGAAATCTCTATGCCTTCCTCTCAGTGCCCCTAAAGCTTTGAACCTAAAACTGACTTTAAAAAAAAGTCTTGGGGGTGAGGGCACCGGGTGGCTCAGTGGTTGAGCGTCTGCCTTTGGCTCAGGTCACCATCCCAGAGTCCTGGGATCAAGTCCCACATTGGAGCCTGTTTCTCCCTCTGCCTATGTCTCTGCCTCTCTCTGTGTGTCTCTCACAAATAAATAAATGAAATCTTTTAAAAAAAAAAGTCTTGGGGCACCTGGGTGGTTCAGTAAGTTGAGCATCTGCCTTTGGCTTGGGTCATGATCTCAGGGTCCTGGGATCGAGCCCCGCGTGAGGCTCCCCGCTCATCAGGGAGTCTGCTTCTCCCTCTGTCCCTCTCCCTCTGCCCTACCCCTGCTCAAGCTCACTCTCCCATCCACTCTCTCTCTTAAATAAAGTCTTTTTTTTTTTTTTTTTAAAAAAGCCTTAAAAAATCACATAAAAATGCAACCTGAAAAATGGTATGCAATGCATGATTTGAGGTAGGCCAAGTAACTGCACCTGCATAGTGCTGACCTGTGACGGCTGTGACTGGGACGTCTGAACTCGAATGGGGTCTAAGGATGAGATGGTAGTAACAATATAAGTTCGGTTTGGGTAGTTTTACTGTAGTCATTTTGGGACAGTTGCTGTTTGTAGGAAATACATACTACAAACCTGGGGCATGTGAGGTTAAGAGTCCATCATGCTGTAGTGCCAGGAGAGAGAGGCAGGCTGCACCAGACCCCAGGGGAGCAGGAGGGGAAGTGGCAGGCAGCCTTCAGGGTTCATTGATGAGTTAAAGGAGAAGGAAATGCCAGGAGACAGTGCAGTGAACACGATGATAGAAGAACATAAAAATGTGTCTGGTCGGAGCACCAGCTGCCTGGAGCTCACATTGAAGGCTGCCTGCGCCATAGGGCACCCTGCGCCATAGCCCCCCACTGGAGGGCGGGAGGGTGCTACGCATCAGGGTGGACCAGCAATCCATACGCACTCCATACTTGCCAAGGGGCAACATGCTATGTGCGACCCGAAGAACACACTGCTGCTGAGGTATGCGGGCGTGAGGGAAGCATCCCAGGGACCTTCCCCGGGAAACAGTGAACACGAGCAGCAGTAACAGACAGGCATGCTGGGAAAAAGGAGCCCACATTCACAGTAGCCACAACAACCGCCCCAGCAAGTAATGGGTGAGGCTCATGTGGATAAAAAGGAAAACCCTAATGAAGTACACAAAAAGAAGGCCTAGATATTCCTGTATGGGGTGAGAAAAAAAGAAATACTGCAAAGTATTCCACCCAATACTGTAACATTTCCCCCACATTTATTTATAAACTCAATGGACTCCCAATTAAAATAAGTGCAGCATCTTTAAAAAGTAAGGTCAACAAGCTGATTTTGCATTTCTTTCTTTCTGTTTTTTTTTTTTTTTTTTTTTTAAAGATTGGATTTTTATTTATTTATTCATGAGAGACAGAGAGAGAGGCAGAGACACAGGCAGAGGGAGAAGCAAGGTTCCTGCAGGGAACCAGATGCAGGAGTTGATCCCAGGACCCTGGGATCATGACCTGAGCCGAAGGCAGATGCTCAACCACTGAGCCACCCAGGTGTCCCTGATTTTGCATTTCACATGGAAGAGGAAATACAAAAGAAGAACCGAGATAGTTTTGCAATGGCACATCAATAGGGAAGTCCTGGCTCTACTAGCAGGGTATAAAACCAGAAGTCAGTAACACAGAAAATAGAATGGATACACACACACACACACACACACACACACACACACACACAATTGCAATTATGTTCTTTTACAGTGGCATTTTAAATCACTGGGAAAGATGAATGTATTCATGAAATGATATGGGGAAAAAGTGAAGTTTAAGCACTTAGCCCCAACAGTAACTAGAGAAATCTCAGATAGATTAATTATCAGGAAGTTTTTTTTTTTTTTAAAAAAAAAGCAGAATTATAAAAGTATGAGTAGATACTAACTATATATAAAAAAAAAAAAAAACAGTTACATTTATAACATGGAGGCAAAGAAGGATTTGCCACACAAAACATAATACCCAAGGAGCATAGAAGAAAAGAGATACAACTACAGAAAAATTAAAATTTCTGTATGATAAGCCTAAACTCATGATGAGGCTCTGTTAAGAATTTTGACTTAGAGAAAAGCATGACAACTAGCCCAATAGAAAAATGAGTACAGGAAAGGATCAGATGGTTCTCAGTAGAAATCACATAGCCAGTAAGTATTTTCAGCTTAAGTAGCAATCAGAGAAATTCCAACAAAAATAAGAATCAACAATTTTAAAGAAATCGGTATTGGAGATGATTTTAGACAATGGCTGCTCTCAAAGAAGGTTGATGGGATTGCAAATTGCTACAGGAGGATAATTTATCAATGTCCATTCATGTACAGTTTCTCACCGCTTGGCCTGGCAGTTATTGCTTCCAGGAGCCTGTCTACGGCAATGCAGCACTGAGATGCAGTGTTTGTAATGGAAACAACCTGGAAGAGGCCTGCAGGTCATGAGTGCTGGGGTGCCTGCATCAATGTTGGTACATTCATACTGCTAAATGTGATGGAACAGAAAAAAGAATACAGACTCTAGTCCAATTTGTGTTAAAAGCCAAAGGACTAGAAATGTGTGGGAAATATCAGAAAGGGAGACAGAACGTAAAGACTGCTAACTCTGGGAAACGAACTAGGGGTGGTAGAAGGGGAGGAGGGCGGGGGGTGGGAGTGAATGGGTGACGGGCACTGGGGGTTATTCTGTATGTTAGTAAATTGAACACCAATTTAAAAAAAAAAAAAAAGCCAAAGGACTATTTGCACATGCCTGGATACAGGCTTAAATAGGCATCAGAAGTGCAGACAATTAGCTAAAAGTCACCTTGCAGAGGGGAAAAGGGTGGGAAGGGGTCTTTCCTATTTTACTGTACGTGCTGACGTACAGTGCACAGATACTTTACGATGAGAACCTATCTGTGTTTTAGGATGTGTGAAAACAAGCATTAAGAAGAGAAAATGATAACTTAAAAAATCACGGTACTCTTACATTCCACAATGCAGAGAAAACAGACATTTATGATGTAAAACTTATAAAAGAAATACAGGTCTAGGTTCCTTCTCAGTGAACAATCCTGCCTAGGAAACTAATGCCCTGTACATCTGAATGCTTTTTTCAAATTATTATTAACAAGCTTTAGTAAACTAAGTAATAAAAAAAATAATGATTAGCAGAAATACACCTAGAGTGCAATGGAAGTGAGACCCACAAACATCAGGTGCCTGGTAAATCGTGCCAGGCAAAATCAATCCTTATCTCTCTCTCTCTCTCTCTCTCTCTCTCTCTCTCACACACACACACACACACACACACACACACACACACACACACACACACCCTTCCTCCCTCCACCTCCTTCCCCGGCATCTCTGCAACCACTGAAGAACCTCACTGAACCCAGAGCCCTGTGGGGTAGGGCCTGTGCCTGGTAAACTCCACTGGAGGTAGCACAAACGCAGCCAAGTTCAGGGATGCAAACGCGCTTTTCCTCCTCTCCTGATCCTTTTCTCCCCACATTTGTACGGTCTGGGTCTGAGACAGTCTACTGGGCTACAACAGATGTGGGCGGCCTCCCTATTCAGTCCCTACTCGTCACTCTGACCCTGTACTTTTGCTCTGAAACCGCTCCATCTCCATCCTTGCTAAATTGAGCAAATACTCCAAAGGCATAATTTTCAATTCTCGGGTTCCAGTGGTACATCTTACGAATTCCATTTCCATACCTTGGATGGGGAACCCATTAGGTTCGAGGATTGGAATTGTAAGACACTGGCTCAGACTGGCAATTTGTTTTAGCATGGTTTCCCAACAAAGGGCAGGTCTACCTCTTTTCTTACCTGTAGCTCAAAGTTGGCTTGATCCAGAAATTTTTTGTTCAGCATATCTGCATACTGATTAATCGCTCGCAGGAAGACTCTGAAAGATCAAGAGAAGATTACATAATTACACACGTAGGCTCTGGCACCTTTGTAGGTTTGGCATTTCAATGAGATACAACCCGAGACTGTCTGGAAAGTAAACTCTCCAAGTCCTGGGATAAGCTATGAGGTTGTGCCAATAAAAAGCCCAGAGAATTACATGCAGATGTTCTCCAAATTAATCAAGGAAATTAGCACATGCAGAATAAAAGAAACAGACCAAAATAACAGCATCCGAAAGTAACATATGAAAAGTATCACTAAAAAGCCTAATTTAGGAGGAAAAAAAAAGAAAGAAAAGGTGCTAATTAAATCCTCTTCTCAAGTCACCATGTTGTCACAGAACATTATTAAACCGGTCTTTGCTTAGCTGGCATTTTAGAGGTAAGCATTTAAAAGTGCTATTATACACCATCTATCAGGCTTGGAGTATTTGGTGACGTATCTGGAGGCATGTCTTACTTCAGTGTCACTTGTCCTCTGTTCCAAATGTTGGTTTTTGGTAACTAACTCCTTGTTAAAATAAAAAAGCTGTAGTGGATGTGTGATTTGACAAGAAGGTTAGCAGGAATTTTAATTATTGACCCATCGATAATGTACAATTTTAAGTGCCCAGAGAAAAATGTCACATCCTTCAATTCCTCGGCTTTTACTTTTCCATGTTGAGATATGTGATTTGAGAGGTTATGAATGATTCCCGAGCACTAAGCCCTTAGACCAGCCCATTCATCCCGTAGATTTGTTTTACTGCCCTTGAGAGTATTCTCAATAATAAAGCTCAGGCCAGATACTTCTTTTTAAATGACCCTTCTCCCTTTGCACGAAGGCAGGGTGCAAGAGGAATTAGCATTAGGTCACAGATAATAAACTTAATTACACTTCCTCTGTTTAGACAGCAGGAAGCAGCCAGAGAGTGTAAGAAAAATCTAGGTTACTTCCCAGGAACCAGTGCTCTCCGAAAGCATCATCTCTTTAGCTGTGTGTGCCTGGAGAAGCTCCACATCCCAGACTGTCCCAGAGCCCCCGAAGGCTAGGCAGCCTGGAGGAGGATGAGAGGGACTCTCCGCCTGGGGCTGTAAGGTCTCCATCCCCACCTCCTGCCCAACCCTGCAGCTTCTCTCACACTCGGACTGCAGACAGCTCTAAGAAAGGGGGTTTGCAGACAGCATTTCATTAAGGAACCTCTCGGTTGGATCCAGGGCCAAAACAGGTGTGACAAATGGCCTGTGATCAAGTCGGCCATCCTAGTTGCTGAAGAAAACTGTGCCCAGAGTTATCTGAATTCTCCCCTAGTGACATTAAATAGAACCAGAAAGGAGGCATCAGTGTTTTAAGCGACTATCAACAGAGGGACATGGGGATCCCAGCCTCGTCCATTAACCAGGAGCACAGAACGGGCAGCAGCATCCATCAGCCAGAGGGTTGCCAGATATTACAACCATGGGCTGCCCAGTTAAATGTAAAAAGGAGCTCTTTTGGCTTCATTTGGGGATTTATTGAGAAAAGCTGAATACAGGGCACTCAGGGCATTTTGATGAATTAATACGGGACCAGGATGGAAATCACTAAATTTAGGACATGCCTCGTATATCTAGCACACCTGGCAACTGTAATCAGCCCTCCAGGTCCAGGTTGGGGTCTCCCAGAAGTACGAGGTGCAAGGCTAGAGAGAAAATGGTCTGCCTGGCTCATCCGCCCCTTGGGGACTGTGTTCAGAGAGCATCTGGGGACCTGTTCTGCATTACCCTCAGCAGCCAATGGAAGTCCCCTGAGGGTCAGTGGAGCGAGACCACTCCCTGTCATTACAGTGGGGGGCCCTCATGCAGCCCAAAACCCTGGGCTAATGACCACAGACACATTTCCCCCCCTAATTTTTCCTTCAGTTTTATAACTCAGCTGTTCACTAGGGTCCCCCAGGGTCCTTCTGAGCTTTAAGGAAGACCCTCTCTCCAGCCCACTCTGACAATAAAGGCAAGTTTACTAGAACATGCATTATTATTACATGGTAATTATTCTGCCTCGAGATAGCACCCAAACAGTTGCAATATGCTACTTCTAATTAAGCTCTGGAACAATTTCAGCTGGTTAAATAAAGATATTTCTCAAAATGACTTTTTTTTTAAATATGCCATGCTGAAATAATATGAAGGCCAAATAAAAACTTTTTAATGAACTGACAACTGAGAAAGAGCAGAGCTGAGAGAGATTCTATAATTTAGATTTACTATAAATTTTTTAAAAAGCAAAGACAAAAAACAAATAACAAAGAATGTGAGTTGTAGCAGGATAACTAAAGGCAAGATCAAATAAAAAACTGCCATTAGTGCCATCAACAAGGGCGAGCTGCTCAGGCTCAGTGCATCCAGGACCATGCGTCTTCTACAGAACCATCTGGGACACACATAAATTGTATATAGCCGGTAGCCCACACCTGATGGGATTAAAAACTAAGGAATGCCAAGTCCATCTGAGGATGAATCAATGATCTAACTAGGGAAAAAGGGACATAAAGGGGGTTAGCTTTTACATGAGAACATCTATTATCTGCTGTAACTCATTGGTTATTTCTAATAAATGTAAGAAATGTAGAGAAAATAAATAAATTACATTAGAAGCTTTTGCATAAAAATCTGCTCTCAATCCCGGAGGAATATGGAAAGGATCACGAACTAAGCTGAGCAATTGGATGGCAGGACACCTTCCCAGTCTGAAATGAAGAGTTCAGGCAGGTTCAACACAGCTTAAGATTAAGTCCTTTTTGTAAGAGACGACGAGAGGGAGGGCAAAGTGAATGGGCTGGCTCTCTGGTCCTGGTGACTGCTGGAGCTGGCCTCAGGGAAGAGAGGCTGTCCAAGTGTTCCCAAAGAGTCCTGTCTGCTTATTTACTCACATGCCTACAATGCTAAGTCAGCACCCAGCATGGTTTCACATGCCCCCGAGGTGTCAGTCACAGGAATGGATGGATGGATGGATGGATGGATGGATGGATGGATGGATGGATGAGTGGATGGATGGATGGATCAATGGATGGATGGATAATGGAGGGAGGGGGGGAGGGATGAGTAGCCCAGAAGATCTGGCCCTGACCCCAAATCAGAGGGCTCAGGGAGGCCAGAATATTTAGCAGCCCCTAATCTCCATGGAGTTCTTACATTCAGAGGAGATTTTCCACTGTGGGGTTCAGCTCTTGAGTTTCTTGTTAACCAAATTTCTCATTAAGCATTTGGCATTTATGAGTGGGCATTGTTCCCTCGTTCTCCTTCACACCACTAGAGCTGGTTGCCATTCTCCTCTCCACCTCCAGAGCGAGTCCCTCATTCTCTTCTCTACCTTCCGAGCTGGTCCACCATTCTCTCCACCCCCAGAGCTGGTCCCTCAATCTCCTCTCCAGCTCCAGAACTGGTCCACCATTCTCCTCTCCACCTCCAGAGCGAGTCCCCCATTCTCCTCTCTACCTTCAGAGTTGGTCCACCATTCTCCTTTCTGCCTCCACAACTGGTGCGTCGGTCTCCTCTCCACCTCTAGAACTTGTTCCTTGATGGTAGGAACCTTGTCTTTTACATATCAGAATCCTCCATTTAAAAGGACCCCTCGGCACTAAGAATACTCTGAAGCATTCTGATCTGAGGATCCATTAGTCTCTACCAGCACTGCTAACAGATCTCTCAGAGCCAGCAGTGTGTCCAGGACTGGCACCAGCCAAACACAACAAAACAAACACACCTGGAACCTCCCTCGTGCAGAGAGCATCTACCCTCCCCATGCGACACTTCTCCACATCAGCACAGATACAATGAAGAGAGGTCATGCATAATGCTGCCCATGTTCCTAGTGTCTAGGAGCAAGGAGAGTGAGATGTCTGGGGACAGAGAATGTGGGGGAGGTGAAGGTGAGAAACAGTGGAGATGAGCACTGCTTCTACTCTGCCAGAAAAGTGAAGGGCTCGGGGGAAAAAGATTCGTAACTCTGTGAGCCAAACAAATTATGTCTATTCCCAGCCGGGAGGATTAAGTAATTTCTAAAAACAAAGCTAATGGTGTGAGAATGAAATGCTTTCGTGGATGCTCTCCCACATGGTCAAAACCATCAGGAAAAAGTGCGAGCCCGTACGCAATAGAGTTATTTTCCATCATTTTTAATCTTTGAATGGCTTTATTTATAACCTAAAATCTCGGAAGATAAAAACCAAACACACAAATCAATAATATATGGAGAACCACAGGCAAATTATGTCATCTCAAAAAGATTTAAAAAGCCATGAGGTCTAGATGCACTTTCTCTAAGATGCTCAATTTATTCAAAGCAAACGACTGGAAATTTTATTTTTAATGGCTGCAAGGAAAGGACTTGATCTCACTCTCATTGGTAACTGATTCCTGTCTCCCCAAAGTCAGAGTCACCATCTGTACCAATCCTGCTATGATGTTCCCCATTTTCAATCATTTAGGGGACAGCGTGAGATAAAGCTCATTCCCGAACCTCCTACAACTAAAACAAACAAACAGCAGGTTTTCCTGACTTCCTTCTCTTCTACCTGGACACCTCATCACAGCGAGCTCCCACTAGAAATAAAATGCCTATTGTTATTCCTTACGGTGTCAGCTATGAGCTGGATTGTTGTCCAAACTCCCACACACACATCCAATTACAGTCCTGATCCACTTCTTTCTATACATTATCATCTATTATTTTCCCCCCTCCCACTCTACCTATCTTTTCACATCCATGTAAACATTTAGCTACCAGACCTTCAGAGAGTGGCTCACGTTTTCGAGATTCTCCTATTTTCAACCAGCCAGTGAAAGTCGGGACGGAGAGCCCTCTGCATTCCCTTGAACTTTGAATCAAAGGGTCTTGTTTCTTAACTCTGAGATTAAAGGTAACAAAGAGATATCACCACATAACACAAAGTCACTTTAACACCATGATCCACTGACACTTTACAAAACGTTCAGAAGCACCTGATAGAAAGGAGAACACATGCCCTAGAGCTCTACACTTTGCATATGTCTTTAGGAGCCAGGCTGGGTGTATAGGGTGAGGCTCGGCGGCGGGAGGCACCTGCAGGGATCCGGGTCTCTCAACCACCAGCATTTCACCAAGTCCTGTGGGCCTCGCCTCTGGGACCACATCCCTGCTGTGTCCTTGCACAGAAAGGGATTTGGTTGCTGCGTGGGCTCCAACAGGGACCTTCCCAATAAGCTGTCTATTGGAAGGCAGTGTGTGCAGAGCAATAAAAGTAGCAGAGTCCTAAATAATTATGTGTTAATTGAGTGGAGGGGAACTTCGCAAGTGGAACATAATCAGGAACCAATTTAACTATTAGAAGTTCCTGGCACAATTACAGTCGCTAAAATGACTTTATCATGACGGAGCCTCAGGCTTTTCTAGCATCTCTGCTACCCAGTGTCTACTGCCAATAAAACTGGAAGATGAGGTGCCTTATTATGACACAGGGAAAAACAGCGAGGAAAGCAAGAAAGCCACTGAACTTCCAGTGGAAAACAAAGCCCCATTTCTCAGACGGTGAAGCTACGGAGTATTTCATTCCTCCCCTACGCTTGCTTTAAGTTACGTAATTAGATTGTACAGTTCACTATCAGGGCATCTGGCAGTAAGGCAAGAGATGCTTTGGGGTAAAAAAAAAAAAAAAGGAAAACAAAACAAAAAAACAAACCCCACATCATTTAATGAAATGTTTTGCCCAAAATGAGTGGAAAAAGGAGACAAATTAAAAGTGACAGACTCTATCCCTGCAGAACAAGGCATAGGAGTTGGAAAATTGCCTTAAATGATCTCCGTATAATTCAGGAATGCAGGGAAGGAGGGAAGACTTCAGGAGGCGTGATAAGCGGATACAGAGAACATCATTTCAACCAGCAGGCGCGGGGAGGAAGGACTCCCTGGTCCACCAGCACAGCCTGGCCTCGGCAGAGGGGCACTCCGGTCAAGGCTCCAACCAGACAAGATCAGCCCCTTCCGTTCATGGGACCCCGGCGGGCGGGGGGTGGGGGCAGTGAAGACCACAGGCACAAACTAGTGACGTCCCAGCAGGACCCTGGGATAGGATGCGTGGGGTGACACACAGAAGGTAGGGGCCTGGCTGGGACCTCCTCCCACATTTGCGATTTGGAAGATAGTGGGAAGACCTGTGTGAAGGGAGCTTCCAGGGCATGAGGCTGGGAGGGTTGGCTGGGGAGACTGTGGGAGGCTGGGGGTGCTGGGGTACAGTCCACAGCGGTGTCTTAAAGCAGGGAAGGAGCTGTGAAGTCAAAAGGTACAACTGCCATGGTTTCCTGGATGCACTTGAGGCCTTCCTTTTTGTCAAGATTTCCTGATTTCTTTTTCAAATCAGGCTTCAGCATCCGTCAAACTCTGAACTAAAATCCAAATTGCTGTGAACCGTGGCACTGGCCAGCCTGGTGCAAGCAGGACTCCCAGGGAGTGTCCGCTCAGGACCGAGATGGCATCATCCCTGCCATGGGCAGACGTGTCTGGCCCAGGCCCACCCGTCCGCTCCTGCTCAACAGAGTGCACTCTGGGTGCACACTTGGTCTCCAGTCCCCGCCAACACAGGACTTGTGGCCGTGAGCTGCCGTGGGCTGAAGGCGAGATGCCCCGATGGTGGCCGGGAACCACCCAGTTCTAGGATCCCTGTCCTGCTCGGCCACCTCCCGCCTCTGTTGCTTTGCTGGCGAGCATTTGCTGAGCGCCTAGCACATTCCCAGTGACTTCTGTCACTTTGATACAAATTATGTCATCTAATGCACACAAGGCCTGTGGGGTATGAATTACCTCGCATTTTACCCCAAAGCCTCCAAGAGGCAGAAGCACAGGTGCCTGGAAGGGCAGAGAGGGCTTAGACCACGTGCATGACCGGTCCCCGTGCCACACAGCCTTCCTTAGGAAGCTCAACCAGCGTCGGCGGCCGGACACAGATAAAACCCTGAGATTATTTTGCTTTTATGTTGTACTAAGGAAAATCTCCAGCACCTACGAGACTAGACCCCATGAGGGACTCACGTACCCTTCTCCGGGTTTCAACGATGATCACTTTCTGCACATTCCGTCTCTCCCCATCTCGTCCCCTTCACATTATCATTATTGTTTTCCTTTCTTTCTTTTCTTTTTTTAAAGATTTTATTTATTTATTCATGAGAGACCCACAGAGAGAAAGAGAGGCAGAGACACAGGCAGAGAGAGAAGCAGGCTCCATGCAGGGAGCCCAACGTGGGACTTGATCCCGGGACCCCAGGATCACACCCTGAGCTAAAGGCAGACGTTCAACCACTGAGCCACCCAGGTGCCTAACTGTTTTCCTAATAGACTTGAGCTTTAGAGCGGATTTAGGTTCATAGCAAAACTAAGTGTAAAGTACAAAAGTTCCCATATACCCCCTGCTTCCCCCACTATCAGCATCTTGCACCGAGGGGTACACTGCCTACAGTGCATGAACCCACACTGACACATCATTATCACCAAAGTCTGGGGTTTGCATAGGAGGGGGCATCTCGGTGTACGTTCTGTAGGTTGGGACAAATGTATAAGGACAGGAACGCACCATTACAGCATCCTACAGAGCAGTCTCACTGCCCAAAACATCCTCCGCACGCCACCCACTCATTCCTCCCTCCTGCTGAGCCCCTGGCAACCACTCATCCTTTTACTGTCTCCATAGTTTTGCTTTTTCCAGGGTATTATAGAGTTGGAATCATACAATAAGTAGCCTTTTCAGATTGGCTCATATTATTATAATATTTTCTAAGTCCCTTTTTGCCAGGTTTCAGATCCTTAATGCTTAAAGGAGCTTTACAGCAAGGGCGTATGACACATTCTCTCATGAGGCTCCTTTCTTATACACCTTGGCAGTGGAGAGTGCCCGCCTTCCAAAGAATTTATGGGTCATTCCCAGCATCAGGGAACACAGTGCCCCCGTACTGCTACCTAATAATGCTCAGGACGCACCCCTGCCATTAACAAGCTGTGTGGTTTTGAGTAGGTCACTCTGCTCTCTGAGCCTTGGTCTTCACCTCTGTAAAATGAGCTATTAACATCAACCGCAGTAGGCTTTCAGGAAGTCCCGTGTCTACAGCACAGCAGGTGTCCCATGGATGGCACTGATGACAAATACAGTGCATACACATATGTGTCCCTCTCCTTATAGGCCCATTGGGAGACAATCCCACTTTGGCTACTTCTCAGCAAGCTTGCTCGTCGGAACTGTGCTTCCTACACTGGCTACTATCCCCACCCCCGTCCCCGTCCCCTTCCCATCCTTCAAAGCAGTGAACTAAGCCCTACAGCCTGTTTTTGTAAATAGAGTTCTTTCTAATAAAAACCTTGGTAACATACACATAACATAAATTTACCATTTTAACCATTTTGAAGCGTATGTTTGGGTGGCATTGAGCACCTTCACACTGTTGTGCCACCATCACCACCATCCACCCCCAGAACCCTTTCACCTTCCCAAACAGAAACTCTGAGCCCATTAAACAACTCCCCACCCTCCCCATGCCCCAGCCCTGGCAACCACCATTCTACTGCCTTTGTCCAAGAGTCTGACTACTCCGGGTCCCTCCAGGTGGAATCATACAATACTTGTCCTGTTGTGACTGCCTTATTTCACATCCTCAAGGTCCATCCATGCTGCTGCAGCTGTCAGAATGTCCTTCCTTTGAAGACTGAATAATATTCCATCATGCAAATGGACCACATTTCATTTATCTGCTCATCTGCAGATAGGACAGTTGGGTTGCTTCCATCTTGGGACTATTGTGAATAATGCTGCTGTGGACATGGGTGCATAAATATTTGTTCAAGCCTCTGCTTTCGATTCTTTTGGGGATATTCCCACAAGGGGAATTGCCGGAACACAGGGGAATTCTATTTTTAACTTTTTGAGGAACTAACACACTACTTTACATTCCACCAACAATGCACAAGGATTCTAATGGTTGCACACCCTCAGAAACACTTGTTAGTTTTTTGTTTTGTTGGTGATAGCCATCCTAATGGGTCTTAGGTGATATAAATAAAGTTTTATTAGAACACAGCCACACCTACTCATTCAGGGATTTTCTGTGTCTGTTTTCCTACTATAATAGCACTGCTGAGTAGTTGTGCCTACTAAGTTACCTGGCCCTTCATAGAACATTTTATCATCCCTGGGAAGCTATAATTATCTGTCCTCTATAGAGTTTTGGGGGGGTTTTCACCACACAGGCTAGAGGGCAGAGGAAGCCTAGGCCCACACAGCTTATATAAGAGTGTGTGTGAGATTATGTATCACTGGAGTATTTTTCAAGTTCTAAATATGTGGGAATGGAGAATGGAGGGTGGGAATGAGGAATTAAGAGTTTCTGTTTGGTGATGAAACATTTTAGAAATAAGTAGTGGTGATGGTTGTACAACATTGTGAATGTAATTAATGCCAATGAATTGTTTGTGTGTAAATGGTTAAAATGGCAAATTTTAAGTTATATATATTTTACCACAATAAAGAGGAAAACTTGAGAAGGAAAGGGAACCAGACATTTCCAGATATTGCAGCAGTGGGAGTCATGATTTCTCTGTCCTAAATGCTACCATCAGTGTGATTCAGCTCCACGATTTCATACACCTCTGCCCTTTGCTTCCCAAAGAATAAGGCTGTTCAGATGTGTCTTCAAGGGGGGTGGGACATTAATAAATAAGCATAAACATAAATAAGCAGGAATAATAATGGTAAAAATCATCCATCCAGAGTCCTTTATGGCCCTGGTATGTCACTTGTCACTTAACTTGACACATGACGATGGTCGTGGACATGGCGTGTCCCAGATCTACTGTGAGTCCCCTGATGGCCATCTGTGCTGAATCTTTATCCCCTATAGCACCGAGCAATGTATCTCATATAGAATAAAATATAGTATAATTGAATCCACACAGTAAGCCCAGGGAAAAATTAAGTGGTCAGAGGCCTTGAGCCAACTGTAGGGTTCAAGGCAGAAATTCTAAAGAGAATCTAGGATAATTACAAAGGGGAATGCTTCTTTCTAGTTATTTCATGCTTGGAATATCCCAGTCATGCCGAGAATTTATTCTGGTTCATTTTCAAAACCTGCTAAAGGGCACTGCCATCATTTAGCAAATGAATGTAATTTGCTTTAGGCTCATTTGTGACAGGCTAAAAATTGGGATACATTCCTTGCCCTGTCAGGGGCCTAGGGGCTCAAGAATGTTCTGAAAGTGGCTACCTAGCAGTGGGTAATGTTCTCCACATTTCCCCAGCCACAAGGTGTTTGGCTACTTCTACTCACTACTGGTTTCGTTTCCCTCTCACTAGGCCAAGTGGGCCTCTGTCTGTGGTGTATCCCCACAGAGAACTACATGATGAGGTGGAGAAGTGGAGGGGTGCAGGAACCTTGAGATCTGTGCCTATGTCACGTTCCTCATTCACAGGCTGTGCAACCCCAGGCAAGTAAACTAAAAACTCTGAACTCACTTTTCCCAGTGGGTAGGGGGGATTAGAGGAGCCTGTTTGTAAAGGGCCTGGGTCGTACTAGCTCTTCCATGATTGGCCGCTACTATTGGTTATGATAATAATACAAAAGATAAATGCCTCAGTCTTCTTCTTTGCTATTTGTTTCAGAAGAGGTGTCTGAAGGAAGATAAAAAATTAGAAAAAAAAAAGAAAAAAAAAATTAGGAGATCAACGTTCATGAAAGCTCACCTGTTGTCAGGCTCTCAGAAAAAAAAGAAAGTCTTACAACTTTGAGCTCCCAGCTCTTTGATTTGACTGTGGCTCAGAATTATCATCATTCACATGTCAAGTATATGGAGATTTCTTCAACCATCTTTGTCCATGAAGAGTAGCTCCAAGACTTTCATGGAAGGCATTAACTTCCCAAGGTAGATGGAAATGGGTGGCCTGATAAGGTTGGTGCTCAGAATCGGAGACCATTTTCTTAACGGTACCAGAGCCAGGGTGTCAGTGCAGGGCTACAGCTCACTCCTGGCTCCTGGTTTCATAGGTATCAGGTGAAGGTTACCCACTCTGGGGTGGGCTACCATCTTGGTAGGTTTTCTGCTGGTACATAACAAATGACCACAAACATGACTTAAAACAACACCCATTGATTATCTCACTGTTCCATGGGTCAGAATTTCCTTGAGGCTCAGTGGGATCTTCTGCTTAAAGTCACAGAGGGTTCGGGTGAAGATGTGGACCAGGCTGGGTCCTGATCCAGAAGTTCTTATCTTCCAAGTTTGTAGGCAGAAACCAGTTCCTTGTGGTCTGAGGTCCCTGTACGTGTGAGGTCCCTATTTCCTTACTACAAACCAGGATCCACTCTGCTCTTAGGGGCTGCCTGTATTTCTTCTCTCATGGTCTCTCCATCTTCGAATCAGCAAGGGCATGTTGTATGCTTCTCATGCTCCAAATCTCTTGCTTCTTTCTTTTGCTACAAGCCAGAGAAAACTCTTTCTTTTTAAAGGGCTCTCCTGATTACGTTAGGCCCACCTGGATAATCCCTGTCTTAAGGCTAATTATTATCATTAATACATATGCAGGATCTCTTTGTCCATAACAAAATCATAATAACGAGGGATAACCAGGCTGCAGGAGACTGGGAGTAGGACCCATATTCATGGTTCCACCCACACTCCAGCAGAGGAGATTCCATAAGGAGGAAGGTCCTAGAGACCCTCACTGATCCTTAGAGACCCAAACCCCAGTGCCAGCCTGGCTTTTCTGGGTCCTACTCCCAGTCTCCTGCAGCCTGAGACTAAGCCCAGACGGACAGGATGTCATCACGGCATTCCTTCCTTTGTCAGCTCTTAGGCTGTTCTGAGTATTTGTGACAAGGTGAAAAACTCGGCATAGGGAAGGGGAGGTTAGAAGATAGAGCTAGGAATACGAACCTGAGCCAGGTCTTGTGAGAATGAAGTGGCTCTTTCAGGAGGACATTTGTCTGCAATCTGCTGAGTGACACTTTCTATTAACAGATATAACCTTATTCTAAGCCTGTGATGTCATCCAATACCAACCTCATTTGTTCACTGGATTCAGTGTAACAACCCAGACCAAAGAGCTCAAGAACCAAATAATGATTTCCTTCCCCATACAGTCCATGATATGCACTTAAGTAGTCCTTCACATTTACATAATTCCTCTGATCCACACTAAAGAGATGAGGCTGTCTTTTTATTGAGAGTAGCACAGTCCTGAAGACTGAATAATGGAAGTACCACTTCCACTCCCATGTTACAAACCCAAACAGGGAAATATATAATTGAACAGTATCCTGACCAACGTTGCACAGTGTCAGATCTCAGAGGTGAGCAAACCTTAGCCCCTGGGCCAACTCTGGCCCGTTGCCTCTTTCTATAAATCAAGTATTATAGGCACACAGTCATGCCCATTCATTCGCATGCTGCGACCGAGAAGGCAAAGTCCACCAAGATGAGAATGAGATCTACTATTCCATCAAATGATATTCAAGGAGAATAGCTCTCACTACTTATTCCTACCTCTAACAACGGTTTAATTAATCCTTCCCTATTTTTTAATTAAAATCTACTCCTTTCACTCTTAAGACCATTTGATCTTGTTTATTCTTTCCTGGCTACATCAGTCAGCATCTCTCTAACCTCAGCCAAGGCTATCAAGCAACCCCGTGCTTTCCCGGCAACGGAAGCCCTGGGATGACATTTGGAAGGTTGGGATTCCAGCCTTGTTTGGCTTTGGAGGCAGCTGAGTGTGCTGCTTAGAGCAGGGGCTTCAGGGATAAACAGCCCCAGAAGAAATCAAAGCTCTACCACTGACCAGCTCTGGAAACCTTGAGTGGGTTTCCTAAGTTCTCTTGTCTGTGAAATGGGCATCAAGAATACATTTCCTCGCTCAGTGGTAAAGATTCAATGAGCTATAAAATGTGTGTCATGTCTAGGACAGTTCCCGCAGATGGTGAGCACCACGTAATTGTTGGGAGGTCTGCAAATCACTCTCAAGCACTTCAGTGGGGCACCGGTTTGAGGGATACGTTCTAGTAACCAACCAGCCACTAACCTTTAATGGGAAAACCACATTCCAGAGGAGTGCTTTGATCAAAAGGGGAAGCAGGGGAATAACAATCGTTGGAAATTACTTTCTTTTGGGGAATTTGTGCCTTCTTAATGAGTATAATGGGTAATAGAAATGGGCTCTTCCAATTGAAACCAATGCTATGCAAGGTACATGAACGAGCTGAAGTATTTTAGGGACTCTCCCCAATGGATCTTAGGAGCCCAGTGTCAAGGGACAGGCCCAAAGCTTGAGCCCATGTTCTAGCGTCATGTCACTGGTTTGAAGGACCCTGGTTGCCTGATGATGACTACAAGCTTCAGTGAATTTTGCCTTCGGAATACTTTCTCAGCACCTAAAATTAGAGAGATGTGGGGCTTCATGATTGCACCAGCTGGTGAAGAGGTGTTTTTTAATAACTGTCTGCGTGGCTGGCTTTGATCGGGGACTGGCCTTCATTATAATCTGGTAGCAAAGAGAACAGGTAACTTTTCCCCATTTTTAATGAGGAACAACCGACAATATCTAAAAAGAAAGAAAGAAAGAGAAAGAAAGAGAGAGAAAGAAAAAAGGACAAAACAATGCTGAAACCTGCCTTTGGCTGGTACCCAACAGTGTGGCTCTGCCCCCAACACGAAGGTGACCTGGTGCTGGATTGGGCTGTCCGTGGGATGACACACTCACGAGTCACCAGTCCCACCTGGAGCCTCAGGGGGGCCAGACATGTGCTGTCTTCTCAAGCTGCCCCTGAGGAAACATACTTTCCAGGCATTTCTGAATTCTAACATTGGCACACTGTTTAATGAGTGCCCAATTAATGGCAAGTATGAGATGACAGGCAGATGACAGTTAGGGCCGCCTCCTGTCGCCCAGGAGATGTGGCTGGTGCTAGGTTGTCAACTGCCTTTGAGATGGGTTATTTCTGCTCAGCCCGTCTCTCTGTCATTTCAGAACCAGGGATTGAAGGCATTGGGAGCGGATTCTTCTTCCCACAAGGGTCTCTGCTCAGTCAGCATCTGCATGACACCGCTTCTCCATGGCCTTGAGTATCTTTGTTTTCTGGCTGCGTCGATCCCATGACAATACACAGCAAAGCTGGAGAGAGAGCCGAGGACCCCGCCCGCCTCCTCACGAATCAAGAACCAGCTTCGTGTGAGTGGCTCCCTTCTACAGCGGCTCTTTTCACCCTGGAGGGACCACTCAGGAGTCAGACGCACGGTGGCTGATTTCACAGTCGACCTTGACACCACCCAGCAGCGAGACAGTGGACACAGGTGCTGAATGCGCGGTAGGAGAAAAGCAGGCTCCCGCTCGCCACAGACAAGGACAGGGGCTCTGGCAGGGGCCCGGGGAAGATACGTTGGGGAAACCCGTTGGAACAGCCTGCCTTCGTGCTAGCACAGCGAGCTGAAAGGAAAGATGGGCACCCTGCTCCAGCCAAGCACCTGTTGGGGAGAGAGGTGAGAGAGGCCTGGCTGCAGGGGACCTTGCGGGGAGGCTGGGGAAGCGGCTGAGGAGCCAGGTCACACGTCCAGCCTCGCCCCGAAAGAGGAGTTGGCCCCCTGGACAAAGCAGCAGCGCGCGGCCCTGCCCCGGGAGCTGTGCCTGGGGAGAGGCCGCCGAACTCCAGAAGGTCATCGGGAAGCCCGTGCAGACACCGTGTTCCCCCGCTTACACCTGCATGTGGCCCGGCCTGGGAGACAACGGGCTCCAGGAGAAGCGACATGAGAAGGGGGGACCCTCTACCTGTGCGAAGTGCCTGCGGTTCACCCTGTAGGTTAAGTGTCCCACTGGATGATTCTTTGGGATTTGAAGGGGCTCCAATGTGGGGTGACCCGGCAACATCTGGAGCAGTGAGAATCTGCAAAACGGACGGCGAAGGGCACCAGGGGAGCGCTCACGGAGGGCTGCAACATGGGCTTGGCCAGAGCCTGCCCGGCCTCGAGCAGGACAGGGGGCTGGAGGGCTGGGGGCCCGAGGGCCGAGGGCCCGGGGCTCCGCAGAGGAGCGCAGCCTTTTCAAGAGCCGGGGGGACAGCAGAAGAGGCACCGAGCGGCCCCCTGGCCGATGGTGTGAGGCAGCAGCAGAGCTGCAACAGGTCCAATGACCTTCTACACCGAGGTGCAGAAAATCCTTATAAACTGCCCCATAGAACAAAGTCCACAAGTGTCAAGTCACGACATGGGGACTTCGCAGCCATCCGGCCCCCGATTTACTCTGGGGGCCCCAGGCAGCCAGCACAGCAGCCGGGACCCCGGGCCCCTGCCTGATTGAGCCCGGAAAGAGGGAAGGCCACGGCCAGGAGCGCCAAGCGGAGGTGCGATCGGCAGATGGGAGACCAGAAGGAGCCCCGGCGTCGTGTTTGTTGTTAAGTCGGAAGTTCAAAGGCTACGTTCCTGAGTGTACGAGCTTCCCACGGCTGCTGTGACACGTTACGACAACTCAGTGGCTTAAAGCCACCCAAATGTGTTATCTTACAGATGTCCAGAGGCTTCCACGTTTTTGCCTTTTCTGGCTTCTCACATCCATCAGCAGGTGCAACAGACAGTCCCCTTGCCCTCTAGCATGACACAGCCCCAGGATCTGAGGATTAGGCTATGGACACCCCTGGGGAACCTTATTGCGCTTCCCACATTGAAATAATCAAACAGTCTGGCCACCCGAACCCCAAGATATCAATATGGTGTATTTCTCCGGCTACAGACACTGGAGTTACTTCCCAAGGTTTACAGTTTTCACTATTCCTTCCATGGTAGTGATCCTATCTCCCGGAAGGCCAAATCCATATGGAAGCCACTTTCTGTGTCCTTCATATCACCTCGTACATAATAGGTTCCCAGTTAACATCGGAATGATTGATTATTGATTATTGCTGACAGCATGTGAATCACAATCTGTTATTGATGTGGCACCTTACACACTAAATAGTTTAGTTCGGGGATCAGCAACCTTTCTCTGTAAAGAGCAAATAGTGAATAAGTTGGTTTTGCAGGCCATATGGTCTCAGTTGCAACTACTTGACTCTGCTGTTTTAGCAAAAATAGCCCAAGGCAAAACTCAAATGAACAGGGAAATGGCTCTGTGCCAATAAAACTTTATTTACGGGCACTGAAATTTGACTTTCATATAATTTATGTGTTGTCATGAAATGTTGCTCTTCCTTTGACTTTTTGTTTTCAATCCTTTAAAAAATGCAACGCCTACTCCTGTGGACCACAAACAAGAACAACAAAAACCAGGGGCAGGATCACTTAGGCAAACCACAGATGATGGTTTGCCAATCTATGGTTTAAAAAATTTTATTTGGGCCCACCTGCCACTGCCCCACTCTCACCCACTCATTCTTTATCAAGACCGTGCACCCACACTGTGCCGGGAACTGAGTGGGTCAGGAAGGGGTGATGGGCTGGATTTGGGGTGGGGGGAGGACAACTTGGCAGAGCAAGAAGACAGAAGGCAGGCCAGCAGTGGTTATGGGGGTGGGGAATGCGCTCAGAGTGCCCCTGGCTTCAGGCGTCGGTGCCCCGCGTGCCAGCAAGGTCTGGGATCGGAGAAAAAGTCAATGGTGGGATGTCTATTTGGAACAGGATCTGAGTCCACATATAAACAAATCCTTAAGGATGGGTGAGAATCCAAGGAAGAGAGATTTTTAGAATAGGAAAATTAAAAAAAAAAGGCAGGCCAAGCAAAAAGCCTTGGACAACTCCAGCAGTTCTGGGGCAGGAGAGGATGAATCTGTGAGGGAGGCTAGGGGAGAGAGGGGACAGAGGGCTGGGGAGAGGAGGGAGGAAGGGGGAGGAGAGAGGGGAGAGAAGAGGAGGGAGGGACAGGGAGGGGAGTGGGGTTCCTATGGGCTGGGCCTGGGGCTGACTCATTTCCACACTAGCAGTGAGCTGCTCCATACACATTTCTAGAACAAATGACTGCCCAAAGGCACACAGGAGCCCAGAGCTTGAAACTGGGATTTGACATCTTTGTTCTCCTCCACATCTGTGTTGGGCTTCTTACACCTGCAGCTCACGGCCTCCGCCTTGGGCCCAGCCCTCACGTGTCTTCTGCGTTACAAGGCCTAGGCCCACCTCGTGGCTCTGACCTCATTTCCCCCTCCATCCCGCTCCATGGTGTCCGATTTGATGCTATCAAACCTGATGTGATCCCAGCCACGTGGCTGCGCAGGAGGGAGCCCTGGGCATCTCGTGCCACTTACACAACTGCTCTCTGGCTGTACCAGCCCCTGTGTGTCCACGGCCCCAGCCTTCCCAGCCAGCCTTCTGGAAAGGCTCGAAATAGATTATTAAAAAAAAAAAAAAAATCCCACAAACTCCACATCTGCCTCTGCTCTTCCTGCCAGATTCCTTCCTTCTCTCTCTCTCTCTCTCTCTCTAAATGACCCCTTTATTTCTTTCCTGCACGTCCCCTAATCCTCTATCTTGCTAAAAAGGGGAGATGGTCAAAGTGCGAGTCTGCAGAGCCAGGCCCCAGAATCTTCTGCTCAGTAGACGGCTACTGGGAGGCAGAAGGAGAAGGGAACTCCTGAGAAACGGGGGGCGCGGGCTAAGGTGCAGCAGGGGGGCGCTGGCTGCTGTCTCACCTACTCTTGCCTAAAAAGCCCGATTCCACTGCCTGTCAGAGGATCACGGCTCCACCTCATGGGTCTGACCCAAGATTAAATGAGATCCGAGACAAGCCAACAGGGCCAGCATCCTCACTTGCCCTCGGCCTAGGAGCCCGTGAGGCTGAGAGGCGGTGAGCAACACCCAGGACGCAGGGGAACCAAGACCCGGGTCCCTCTGCCTCAAGGCCCACGTTGCTTCGACGCAATAGCCACTCTGCGTAGACACAAGGCCGCGCTCCGCTCTGCCCGGGGGAGCCGGGCCGGTCATCCAAACGCTGCCTCCCCACCGACGTTGCCTGGGCCGAAGGGGACGGAACCGAGGACTTCTTTGTTCTGTCTCGCCGTGTCACGTTCACCAACACAACAGTTGCGACGTCCGTGCTACTCCACTTTTTACACCCGAGAGCGGCCACGGCGACGGCGCCCATTGACTTTGCTATTAACGGGAGCAATTGGGTGATCATGGGCTAATGATCGTCTACCTTCTTAATGCTAAGCGACTTATTACCCATAAACACACACGGAAAGTGCTCCGGGAAGCTCCCGCCAGCCGAACACACACAAGTTGAGCTTCTTAATTGAAAATATAATCTGTATTGCAGAGATTAAAATATATTGGATTCATTTTGGCTCTATTCTTCCCTATTGTCCCACATACATTTTCTTTATGCTACACAATCAAATTAGTTCCCCTGCTACGGAAATTATTTCCACACAATAAATCAATTTTATGGTGAAGCTATGACTGAATGTCCTATTTAAAGGAAAAGCAAATCAGGGATGGAAACGATTTTCTTACTGATGTGATCAGTGTGCGCGCCACACGCTTTTGGCGATCTCTGTTGGTTTTATCCCTTTTCATTTCTTAGTTCTCCTTCCCTCCCCTCCGTCGTCCTTGGGGAAGCTTTGGGTTTCGAGGGTGGAGAGGAGGCAGGTGGGAGCAGGCCCAAGAGGGGAGGGGGAGCCCTGGCAAGGCCGCATCAGCATCCCCGTCCCTGGTGGGGGACAGCAGCCCATTCCCGCCCTCGCGGGGGAGCGATCCCGACCTCCCTGCCAGGAGCAACGTGGCCCCCAGGCAGTCTCCGGCCCCGGCCACGTCTGTATCATATGGCTGACGCTGTACGGTCTCATTGTGTGCTTGCCAGATTGTCATCTGAAGGCAAACTCCATGAAGGCGAGGCCCCGTCGGCCTCATTCAGCATCAGATGTCCACGTCTACAACAGGGACTGGCACTCATGTGCATCAATAGTCAGAACACCTCATCAAAAGAGATGATGCCCCTATCTTGAGTTCAAAGCATGGAAGGCGTAGGGAGGGAAAGCGTTTATTGAAGGTGGCCTTGGGGGCCTGATGGGGAAACCCATAGGATGAACTCCGTGCTAGGCCCCGCTGACCTTTATTCAGTGCGGGGCCTTCGCAAATGCTGTTCCCTCTCTCTGGAGCACTTCTGCTTCCTGCCTCCAAACTCCTGGCTTGCTTCTTCTACTGTTTCCCAGCCTTCCCACACCCGCTCCTATGGGCCCACATGCATCTCTGTCAGAGTGCTTGGGTCACGTCTGTCAGGACAGGTTCTCTCCTTTGGTAGGCAGAGCAAGTCTCACATCTCCCCTGGGACTCTCAGCTCCCGGACAGTAGGTTCCCTACCCACTTGTGCTCATGCTCATCCCCAGTAGCTAGCACTCCACGCGGCCCTTAGGAGGCATGCAATAAAACCCTTGAATGGAGCAAGAACAAAATGTGGCCATGGAAACGATTTCTAAGCTCATTTGCTTAAAATCTGAATGTTGCTGGAATTAGCAAATCCATTTCCGGTTGCGTCCTTATATACATTCTACTTTAAGGTGGGAAAAGTGAAGGTTAGTAACTGCTGAACAGGGTCTGTGCCCTAGACATGTGGCACCCGAGAGGCCCTGCCTGCCTTCAATCTAGGAGCTTGAAAGCTGCTGTGTTCTTCGTCTGTTGGCACAACTGAGGCAGAGCCAATGGGGGCTCGAGGAGCAGCAAGTTCCATTGGCAGTGACAGCTGGGTCACGGCGAGGTGGCTGCTGCTGTCCAGACACCTGTGGGGAGTCCACGTACTCAGGCGTCCTCTGGTAACACACAGAGCAGGAAAGGTGCCCCCAGCTGCGTGTGAGTGGCATGCACACAATACGTGGGCATGTTCAGAAGTCTGAAAGGCTTAGAGCAAGATTTTTAAAGCCTGCCAAATTCATTCCTTCACCGAACCAAACCCCAGGAGTTGGCTATGAGACACGTCATTGTGTTAACTGCCCACCAGGAGGCTGCAACACAAGGTGTTTTAGTGAATAACCTTCTTGATATCACCAATGAGCAAATTTGATCTAGAATCCACAGTGCCTACTCTGGATGACACGCAGTCTCGATACCGCACCGTCAAATCCTTAATCATTAGTTATGTCAGGCGATCAGAGGGACAGTGCCCTGTGTGTGGAGCAGGACACCTGGATCCGGGGTTGGACATTTGAGAATTGCCTCTCTGAACACGGCAAGCAACTGAAGAGTGAAAAATCTGTATGACTTCAACAAATCAAAGGACTGCACATTACAGGAAATTTTAGGAAAAAAAAAAAAAAAAAAAACGTTGTTTCAATGCTTTTTTGTAAAAGGTTGTAGTGGACTAAGCCTTTCCCTCCTGGCCCAAACTCAAAGGCACAGAGAGTGCACTAAAAGAGCAGGGTTGTTTTTAACTTGGATTCTTGAATAAGAACTCAGCGCGTGTCACTGCACCCGTACCCACAGGCTTATACAAAAATACACATTTAATGAGGTCACAGAGTTAAGACTGAAATGGCTGAAATACATAGTGTGGGCCCAGAAAAACTGTCAGCAAAGTCTCAAAATAGCTTTACTAAGGTCTGTCAAATGTTGGGAAATCATCCAGGGAAAGGATACAAGAATGTACATAGAAGCATCAGCTCAAAAAAAAAAAAAAAAAAAAAAAAAAAAAAGAAGCATCAGCTCATTTTAGCTAATGACAGCAGTGAACGAGATTTAAGCGAAACATTTCATTATTTAAGGGGAATTTCTATGTTCCGTGCTGAGTGTTTTTTATGGCTTAGCCCGGGGTGGACAGGGGTCTTCGTTCTTGGTCGGGGATTGGCTATTACCAAGTCCGACCTCACGTGTGTCACACAGGTGCACTGGGGGCGGGGCCGGGGAAGGGGTGACCGGCAGGCGGAGAGTGGCTCCCCATCTCTGCTTCGGCTTCTCTGGAGGATGATGCCAAGTCCTAGGCCCACCTCCAGTTATCTTGGTACCACTGCCCTTTGGAGCTAAAAGTCATCCTTCTTGTCTCAAATCGCCAACGGTCCAAAAAAGAGAAATAAGCCCAAGTGTCACAAAAATCACAACACAAGCACAGTCCTTTCAAATATGAAAAAGAGAGAGGAAAGGAAGCAAAGCTTTTCGGTGTTAATGCTCTACTCAAAATGAATCAAAAAACAAAATGAAACAGAACACAGATGGCCTTTTCTCTCAACATGATTTTGAGTTCTAAAAACAAGAATTCAATAGTACCTCCTACTTTCTAACCAAGATTGTGGAGTTCTACCAACAGATCAATAGAGTCTGTCATTTACCATTCCCTCAAATTCTAAGTAAGAGAGAGTATGCAAATGCTTGTCCCCAGCTGGTATGTGGCACCCTGAAACTCCATAATGGGACTCCAGGGGCAGCCCTCATAGAGGATGAAGATAACAGGCTCCCTGTCGGGCTGCTGGGGTTGCCGTAAGTATAAGTACCACAGATGGAGAGGCTAAACAGAAGGCTGTCTTCTCATAGTTTTGGAGGCTGGAAATCCAGGGTTAGGGTGGCAGTAGGGTTGGTTTCCCCAGAGAGAGCTCTTTGGCCTGTGGACAGCCACGTCCTCACATGGTCTCCCTCTGTGTGTGTCTGTGTTCTAACCTCCCCTTCTTCAAAGGACATCCATCACATTGGGTCAGGTTTCACTCTAAGGATCTCATTTTGACTTTGATTATCACTGTAAAGGCCTTGTGTCCAAGTACAGTCCCATTCTTCAGGTACCGGGGATTAGGATCTCCACAAGTGGATTTGGGAGGAGGGGCCATAATTCAGCCTGTGACAGGCTCCTGGACTCCACATCTCCTTTGAGGAGACCACAAGCGGCTTTCCTGTGAGGTACCGATGTGGTTTGTATAGTACCTACATTCCATGCCACCACACTCCAGTCCTCTCATGGAGGGGAGGACAGCTCTGCATTCTGCCAACTGGATACTCCCAAGAGGCATAAGGGAAAAAGAGCTGGCCCAGGGCCAGCTGGTGGGGACCAGGGGGCTTGCACCTCCACTGGCACTGCTCACTTCTGACGCAGTCACTGCATCACGACCACAATTGTCCACACCGTTTACCTATGTCTATCTGCCCATCTGAATTAGCAAGTGCTTGAAAGGAGAGCCCAAATACTTCGTCTCTGGATCCCCAACACACACAGCAGAGACACCACACATGCTTCCTGAACACAACAAACCCCTACAGTGTGTGTGTTCATAAACACCGGTGCCGAGCCCCTCTGCCAGTCCTAGGAGGAGCCCCTAGGAGGGGTAAGCCAGGCCAGGGCTCACACTAAAGGAACTTCCACATGAGACAGACAGACAAGGTTCCTGCCCCCACAGCCATTTCTAAGAGGAACCTGCGGACACTTTGAAAACCAGCCTCCCTAATGTGTGTCTGTGGCCCAGGGGATCTCTCTCAATTTGAGAGCAAGAGGGTTTAGTCTCATCACAGTTCCAACTTTTTAACAGAAACCTAACAGAGACAGGGCACGTGTGGCTTTGCCTACAAACACACACGTATTCAAAATTACTTACAAAGGCAGCAGCTTTGGGGCCAGACAGCATTCAAAATAACTTACAACTGAACGAAACCCATTTATAATGGAAGTTGCTAAAGCTATTTTAGACTTCGTCCAACACCAATGTGATGTTCATCTCAGAAAAAGCAGATAAAAGCTTAACCACAGGTCGCCCAGAGCCTACCCCAAGGAACCATACTCATTTCCAAGTGGCTCTTGGCTTTGGCCCTTTGTTATTCTTTTTTTTTTCCCCCTTTCTTTAGCTCATCATGAGAAAAATGTTCTATCAGACCAGACACATATATGTACCCACAATCTCTCCAACTCTAAACACTCCCACTCCAAAGGAAAGCACTTCTATGGTCTGCTCTTTCTTGCTTTTAAGATCCACTAAAAATAGTCATCAGTATGATCACCCCGGTCCCTGAAGGAATTTCAGGTCATGAGCAGGCTCATCAGCCAAAGTGTAAAAACAAGTGTGTGCAAGATGCTTCTATGTCCAGAGAAATATTTTCAGTTTCAGTATTTGTGGGCAAGAAAAGTTGTTTTCTTTGAAGGGTGCAAAGCTCCAAAAACTGCCACCTAAAATCTGTTGCACACACACTCTTCACAAAACAAATTAATTGTGTACATCACTGGGAGCTGCTATACAAAAATAACACACACACAGACCAAATGCAAACACCCACAAACTCAGAACCATGTAGTTGGGAGCCTGTGGGAGCCAAGAGTCCCTCAAACTGCCAGGCAGGGCCTTTTGTTCTAGATTAGGTCCCTACCCTACACCCTTGGGTGACTGGGTCTCAAGAACGAGCACTGACAGGCATCTCCAAAGGGAAGCCAGAGAGGAGCAGGAGAGAGAAAGCTGGTTGAGGATGGGCATAGGGAGCAAGGGAAGGAGGGGTCAAGACTACACAGCGTAGGTGTGGGATGGTATGATCATGACCTGAGAAAACCCACAATAACATCAGACAATGAGAAATGAGCTCATTGACTCAAGGAGGAAATACTTCATTTGACAAAGTCTCTGATAACATATAGGGGTTTGGGAAACATCACTGGTCACTTTCTTGACTTCAAAAAACTTACACTTGAGCAGTCACTAGACAACTGCCCTTTCAGGCCCTTTGAGGTGTCCTTAGGTTCACGGCCTCATGGACTTGGGGTCCGATGCTGCCAGCATGCTCCACGAGGAGGAAGAGAGACTTGAAGTCTAGCTCCATCCCTGACCATCCCTACTTCTGTTTCCTTGGACAAATTTTTTAGCACCTCAGAGACTCTTTATCTATGAAACAAGTGCAATCTGAGGAGTTGTGTAAAGATTTTAATGGGAAGTCAATATGTTTAAATAGAAAACAAAACAAAACACAACTCATCTCCATTAGGATGTCTACTATTAAAAAAAAAGGAAAAAAAAAACTGTTGGCAAGCACTTGTAGAGAAATTGCAACCTCTGTGCACCTTTGGTGGGGATGTCCAATGTTAGCAGGTGCCATGAAAAACATTACGGCTGTTTCTGGAAAACTAAAAATAGAATGTCCAAGTGATCCAGCGGTCTCACTTCTGGGGATATACTAAAAAAAAAATAAAGAGCTAGGCCAAAAAACAGTATTGGCACACTCTTGTTCACAGCACAGGAGTCATGATAGTCAATACATGGAAGCAACCCAAATGCCCATCCACAGATGAATGGTTAAGCAAAATATGGCCCATTCATACAATGGAATATGATTCAGTCTTAAAGAGGAAGGAAACGCTGACACCTGTTCCAATATGTTTGAACCTTAGGACAGTATTCTCAGTGAAATGAGCCAGTCACAAAAGGACAAATACTATAGGATTCCACTTATATGAGATATCCCGAGTGTTAAATTCACAGGAAAAGAAAGTAGGATGGTGGATACCACGGGCCAGGGGGGAGAAGAAAATGGATAGTTATAGTGTATAATAGGGAAACAGTTTCCGTTTTATAAGATGAAAAAAGTTCTAGCACAACAATGCTAATATTGTTAACACTAGCGAACTGTGCACTTAAAAATGTTTCAGATGGCACATTTTATGTCCTAGGTACTGTGTTACAATTAAAAATTAATTTTAATTAAAAAAAAAAACATAGTCGGGGCACTTGGGTGACTCAGTAGGTTAAGCGTCCGACTCTTGATGTAGGCTCAGGTCATGGTATCAATGAGATGGAGCCCCACGTCGGGCGCCAGGCTGGGCATGGGACCTGCCTGGGATTCTTTCTCCCTCTCCCTCTGCCCATACCCCCTCTCATCTCTCTTAGAAAACAAAAACAAAAACAAAAAAACCCAACACCACACACAGTCAATGTGCTTATGATACTGGAAAGGCTCAGAGCGTTGCTTTGTTCTTTCCAGCACATGGATTTGTGTGGTACCAAGAAGTCCATCACTGCGGATCTCCACTGGCTACTTTTCTAGGTGAGTGAACGGCAGGTTAATTGGCCTCTTTTCTGCATTGTAAAATTGGGAAAGCCTTATCTGCTGTGGGTGCCAGAAGCACTGCACAAGATTAAATAAGATCGGCTGCTCATCACAGGTTGTAAGACTGTAAGACCATTCCAGATATCCAGAGAAAACCCAAGACCACCTCTTCTAGAGTGATTAAAACAAAGCCCAAGACTGCTGAGGAAAGGAGCAAGGCTGACTCACCCCTGGGGGAGGTTGGGAAGGATACAATTCCTTAAATCATTTAAATAAATCATGGGCCTGCCCCTGATAGGTGGGGGAACCTTCTCTCCCCTCACTGAGGACAAGGCAGTAAGAGAACAGACCTCACTGAAGAGACACAGGCAGTCCATTCTCGGGGAGGAATAGCAAACCTGCAGGATGGTGTGCGGCCTGGAAGGGTGGGCTCCATCCTCATCAGATGTGGACGGGGAGGGCGCTCTGAACAGGAGGACTTACAGCTGGTTTGCCATCAGCAAGGGGGGAATTAGGATCGTACTCCCCCAACTGTGGCCCCTGGAAGAGCTGACTTAGAGGCCCCCGGGAACTTTCGGGAAGTGCAGAGTGCAAGCCTCCTTCCCAAATCTTCTGGATTTGAATCTTCCTTTTAATAAGATCCTCAGGAGAGTCCTATGCACAATAGGGTTTGGGAAGCAGGGGCATTGGTCCTCTGGCCCACGCTTGCTCCCGTTCCACTGTATGCACTTAAACGCGACTAAAAGAAATAAATGTACTGGAGGAGCGTTGGGTCCAAGCTTGATTCAAACTTAAGAACAACACCCTTGTGTTGTTCTGAATCACACTCTTTTCAGATTAATTTTCTGCCATTGGCTCTGGTTGTCCCTTTATTTCTCTTCGTCCGATTGCCATCTAATAAGACATAACGGAGAGATAAATCAGCCTCCTAGTTTGGGGCATTAAGAGATTGTGGTGATGTGTTCTAGCAGCCCACTGGAGTTTATTTTCTTCTATTTCATGACAACTGAGGCATTAAATAGTCTTAAATCATCACGCTGTCCCTTGCCTGCTCTGTGACCACTCCTGCGGCTTTAGAAATCCAATATGAGAAATAATTCTTTATAGCAACCTCCATAGCTGCAAGCAAAGCAATTTAGAGAACACTTTTATGAGAACAGTTTCTACATACTCTGCCTCTGTTACAAATTACTCCCTCGCTTTGACAACACTTACAAAATATGCAGTTTAAGTAATACAAATGGGTTATCAAATTTCCATGATGTAAACAGTCTGAAAAGTTGTCCCCTATCAACAAACCCAGAATAAGGCGGCGACAAAGCTCAACTGTTTACTGGCCATCCAGTTGTTCCAGCTAATTTAGCACCCAGCTACTGGGGGAGAGCATTATACCCATTTCCCTCATTTCCCAGGGTGCCTGCTTAATGCTGGATGGGCTGCTTCAGCTCTTCTGGATGTTAGCCAGACGGGTGGGTGGGACGTGCAACGGGCTCCCATTCATAGAACATCCCAAGTCCTAGCCCTCAATTTTAATTATCACCAGGACTTTAAAAGAAATACAAAACACAGAATTCCCTTGACCTAGGACATAAGACGTGAAAGGACTTTTTCTACACTGTGAGCTATCTCATTGATTAAAAAGCGTTAACACGGAGAAGTAAGAAAGTTCTCCCCAAGGTTGGTCCCAACAAGCCCGGGCGATGCTCAGAGAATCAGAGAAACATGACTGCAGCTGCGTCATTCCTAAGACTTTGCAGATAATCCCAAACCAAGATCAAACAAGAGAGTGGGCTCAGCATCCCAGATCACCTCCTCCAGGACTGAAGAACCAGGAAGCAGGGTCCCCTAGTACGGCAGCAGTCGGCTAGTTGCCTGACACACAAGCGTGTCCCAGTCAGGTCCTGAAATACTGGTGAGGATTAACAAAACTAAATGTAAAGCTCATAGTGCTGCCAGGCCAGGCGAGAAAGTCAAGTGGTTTTTTAATTTCCACAAACCACAAAGCCAACAGGATTGGATCAAGAAATGCAATCTGAAAAAAAAAAAAAAAAAAAAAAAAGAAATGCAATCTGAGACTCATCTGGTGGTGCTGCTAGAAACAAAGTCACCTTATCCACCAAGCAGACATGACAATGCTGGCCACTTCCCCCAAGGATCTTCTCCTGCTTCAAAAAGCAGTCTTAAATGCAATTTCAAATGGAACCAGCCCAGCAGGTGTGTGTCCTATGACCACACTTGGGGCCATTACCGTGACAACCAGAGGACTGCCCAACCTGGAGCCCCACACCACAGAGTCTCACCTGGGCTGTGACAACTCCGGGGAGACAGGTAGCAGAAGAGATAAGAGGTCTCCTGAGAAGAGCAGCTCCCAAGCAAAGACAGAGAGGTGGCAGGAGACAAAGAGGCAGAGAGGTCTGGACAGCAGGATTCCCAGGGACAGTGGCATTTATATGGTCATATGCTCAGACACTCAGAGGGTGGGGAAAGCACGCGTGTACGTGGAAGCCTGTGACACCCTAAGTGGGCTGGGAACTCTGCAGCAGAAGGGATCCAAACAGTACCAGGCTCAGAGCAGGGCCTTACCCAGGAGAAGACAGCCCTCCGGCCCCCCCGCAGAAGGCAGGACTCTCCTCCCTCCCAGGGGCCTCAGAGATGTCTGGCTTCTACTTCTGTCCCAGGACAGGGCTAGGGAAGGACCACGACCATGCCCACCACCCACCTAGGATGTTGGAAGGGTGCGGCAGCCTGTAGACAGCAGAGCACATTTGTCTCCCAGTTGGGTGTCGTTAGCCATGACACAGTGCATCGCACCCCAGAACATCTTTTGGGCATTTGCTGTCAGTTCTAGAGACCAAATTAAGATCTAAATCATCTCAGAGACAGGAGGGTGGGAGGGGAGAGTGGACAGTCCCGCAGAGAAAGTGCAGACCCTGAAAAGGCACAATGGTGAGCCGGGACAACGCGATGTTTTGCGTGACGATGTCATTCGTGCCAAGGACCTTGCTGCCCACATGTGCATATGAGGAAGGAGTTTCATCTTTCATCAAATGACGAAACTGTCCACACAGAGACTGAAATGTTCAAACAAAGCAAAGCAGGGCCAGAGGCGCCACCAATCTGAGGAGCACAGTGCCAGCGGGCTCTCCCACCTTCTTGACCCACTTTCAAAGCAATATGTCGAACTTATCAAATTAACGTTACAAAAACCAAATGAAAAACATTTTCTTATAAATGGATCCTACTTTTAATCCTAAAACAGTTCCAAATTATCGTCAGCATATTACATCTTTTCAATTATGGCTAATTTAACTGTTACACTTTGCATATAATACATGTAAATATTTTTCTTAATTCTTATCCAGAGAGAGATTATGGCAAAATTCCTGTTAAGAAATCAAGATATTCAGATTCTCAAACTTCAATTTTAATGCCCCCCATTGCTCTCCTTTTGGTTTAATTTCATAATAGCTAAAAATCTAGCACAGAGAGATAAATTTAAAAGCCCCCCAAACAGTTATCCACGTTCCCCGTAAAACAATCAGTATAAACAAAACACACTTCTCTGATAAATTTCCTAACACCATAAAATGTCAAAGTCAGAGAAAGTAGGCCCTACACTGAACTACACTGAATTTAGAAAAAATTCCCATTCTCATCAATACAAACATGCTTTCAAATGCCCCAAAGAGCCCCCATGATACCAAGCATTTTGCTTCTGCATGCAGTTATAAACCAGGGTTCTTTATATTATTATTATTTATTGTGAAAGTACAGTCGACACCCTATGTTATACTAGTTTCAGGTGTACAATACAGTGATTCGACACTTCTATACATTACTCGGTGCCCCCCACGGTGAAGTGTAGTCACCATCTGTCACCAGACGACATTATTTCAATATCATTGACTATATTCCCTCCGCTGTGCTTTTTCTCTCTGTGACTTATTTATTTTATAAACGGAAGTCTGTACCTCTTAATCCCCTTCATCTATTTCACCCATCTCTGGTCCCCCTCCCCTGCAGAACCACCAGTTTGTTCTCTGCATTTAAGAGCCCGTTTGTTTGTTGTGTGTTTATCTACTTGTTGATGAACCAGGTTTTAGAGGAACACTCCCATTCACGGCTCCCGAATGTGTGGGCAAGAGGCAGGGCAACAGCACAGAACATCAGGAGTCTACTGAGATGAGTAAGTGAACATGGAGATGTGTCCCTAAAAAGTTCCAGTGTTTCTGACAAGTACTTTTGGGGTTTTCAAGTTCATATATCAATTCAAATTCAAATGTCAATCTAGAGAACACCTGAGCTAAAGACAAAAACATTCAATCTACAATCACCTTGATTTCAACACAAACCAGGGTCTAAGCCATCTGGTCAACAGGGTCCTTAAAAGGTCAGGGGCCTGGTCTAGGACGTAACATGAATAGGTGTTCAGGTCTGGAAAAGCCACCTCTGAAATGGACCAGAAGAGACACCAGGGAACTATCTCTATAGAGACAGAGATAGTGGCATCTGTATCCTACCTCTTAGGATAGAGATGCCACAGCAGACACACATCTCAATTCCAGTCTTCAAGGCGGTCCCTCTGGATTCTTTTCTGATTGCAAATAGATGGTCAATCTACCGTACAACTGTGTTCCTGAGGCTTGCACATGTTCGCCGCTCCTCCCTGTTTGTCCCTGGGAGCTCCCTGTCTGGTCTCCCTGAGGGGACATCGCATTTCCTGCACTGTGTTACCGGAACCCCATCCCTGAGGGCAGGACCCGATCATAAAATTCCAGGTGTTCCTCTCAAAAACTCATACAGGGCTACGTATGTGCTGGGCGCTCAAGTACAGGAGAAATCCTCTAACGGTATTTTCAGGGAAACAAATTCCCAAGTTCACGGATGCTTTGCAAAGCCTCGTAAAATATGCTGACCAGTCTCCACGGCACACTAACCACCGAAGCCAGAGGCTCCTGTCCAGACATCTGGGCTCTTCTGTCTGCTTGCATCCCCCCGAGCTCACAGTCCCAAGGTCAGATGAGTAATTAAATACAATATGAAACGAGGCCTTATGAGTGCCAATAAAGGAATAATCATTTGCAGAAAACTAAATAGAATCTTTTAGAAAGATTACGAAGGTAAATAGCTTTAAACATTCGGCAAAATTAGGCAGAGGGGAGACAAGTGGAAAAACTAGAAAATGTGAAACTCATCTAACTCCACGTGCAAGGAACCTTACGTGAATCAGTGGAACCACATTAAAAACAGGCATTGGCCCTACGTAAAAAAAGAATCAGGAAAAAGGGGGAGGGGTAGTGAAAAAGATAGTCCTAAAAATCCTTCCACTTTTTCTTTTTTTTCTTTTTTTTAAGATTTATTTAGTTAACTGAGAGAAAGAGCGAGTGCACACAAACAGGGGGGCAGGGGCAGAAGGACAAGCAGACTCCCTGCTGAGCAGGAAGCCCGATGTAGGACTTGATTCCAGGACCCTGAGATCATGACCTGAGCCGAAGGCAGCTGCTTAACTGACTGAGCCTCCCAGGCATCCCAAAAATACCTTCCAGTTTTTCAACCCATCACCTAACTTCTGGTTTAACCACCCAGAGAAAGCCCCCTCCTAGTCCAGAAGGCTTTAAAATTTAACTGAATGTCATAAGTGGGCATAAGAAACTTCAGGAAGAGGCATGGTGGTTTTCTCTTTGGTATGAATGTAGAATTAATTAGACTGTTGCTTGTCAAAAAGAGGAATTTATTTTCTGAAGCACCTCTGAGAGGGCCTCAGGTCTGGGCGGGGTGGAACCTCACAGAACAGCATGGTCTGGATTCATCCACCAACACGGGAAAAGGTTCCCTCTAACCTCTGAGACCGCTGAGTCTCAGCTCCCGAACCCCCAGCACTCCCTCGGCCCACCTGGACCTCTGCATCTGGAGAGACAAGGAGGCGCTTGTGCTCCTCACTGCCTTGCAGATGCTGTTCCCTTCACCTTCACCCTTCACCCTTCCCATTCTCAAATACACCCAGCTCCAAAATATTGTTGCAAATCTTGGAAGGACAATCCCCAAAATAGCCTCTCTGTTGAACTCCAGCAGCATCAGGCTGGCCCAGAGTGAAGGCTTCCAAAGGAGGAATGCACACTACACTTTTCCATGCACTACGTTTGCATGACACTCTCCTTTTCATCTTCCACGAAAAATTGTTTAAACCCCAGTGCTTAACCCAGAAAACACCAGCAACTGTTTGTTGAGCAATCAGATTTAAATCAAGCGCCAGCACACAGACTCTCTCATTGGCCAAACTTTAGGAAGGCTCCCTTGTGTCTCCTTCTTGACAAATCCTTGACTTTCGCCCCCAACCTCGCTGGGCCTTCACATGCTAGGTTTCATCAAGAATCCTGCAGTCAGAGGACAGAGAATCTCCCACGCTCAATACCTGATCCTCCTCTGCACCTTAGAAGTACAAATCCCTGGCTTCCCTTCAGTAGGAATTGTGTGAAGTTGGCGTACAAGAATGCCCAGCTCTTAATACTGCTCCATCCACTGACCTGCACACCTGCTCCTTGACCACACCTCCCTCCCCAGATGTTCTTGTCATATTCCGAGTTGAGCCTCATCTCCCTCCCTGGGCCCTGACGCCCATCAAAATAGTCCCGAATAAAGTTATTCTCACCCTCTTGACAAGAGTCAGGATAATTTTTTTTTTTAAGCAATCTATAGTGTTTTTTATTTTTATCCCAAACTTAACCACAGGATTTAATCATGCTACATTTTGGTAAAACAAAACAAAACACTATATATATATATATATATATATATATATATATGATTATTACACTGGTATGTCAAGGAGCCAGAAACTTAAAGAACAATGCAGCTTCTCTAGTAACCTCAAACCTCCCTTTTCATGGCACACAAAGCTGGCACCACATGACACTGTGATATTAAATCTCCCATCCTTAAATTAATTTTAACTATGGACAGCAGGCACAGCTCTCATGCAGAGTCAAGCAACACTAAGAGAGAATTGCAGAACAGCCCCAGGATTCCCTTGGAGAGGAGCTCTGGCCCCCCAAGAATAGCCTCCTGGTGCCCTTCTGTCTCTTCGGTGATGCCTGAACCCACAGGTCTCAAGCACATCCCTCACCCACCTGCCATCCCTCCCCACTCACAGATGGGTGCACCTAGGACCTCAGGGGCATGGCGGGCTCAAGCTGGCTACGCAGAGAAGTCAAGACTCACTTGACATGCTCCAGGGAAGACTGGAGAAGGAAAACAGACTGGACAACAGCTGGGCTAGAAGGGGGCCTAGACTGACATTTGAAGCTCTGCTTTACACCAAAAGGGATGTGGATTTTGAGACGTGCCACTGAAGACCCTGCTGTGCTGACCCACAGGACCACCAGCAGGAAACAGGCCCAGGAGACCACCACCAAACAGAAACAGAGGTCAGGTGGCAGCGGATGTTCAGGGATCCTCAAGTAGCGGACTCAGTATAAACTCCTACTTGCAATACATTTGGGTTTTTGCTATTGTTTTATTATATATATATATATATTTTTTTTTACCAATACTGAAACCTGGATGTGCATATTCATAGGTGACCTGAAAGCCTTGAGAAATTATCATTCCACACTGATGAAAATTATTATTCCACACCATGAAAGTAAAGCTGTTTTGCAAACAGCCATCCTTCTAGCCCTTCAAAAAAAAAAAAAAAAAAGTTGTTAGTATAGTCCTCATTAAAGTTAGTTTTACAAACTTATATTTGTTAAATCAACCAAACATTTGGGTCATTTTTGCTAGAATCAATACACATGGCTAGAAGCTCAAACAAAGAAAGCAAAATTTACTTTTGAAAGCTTTTGTTGAATCATGCCGGTGTGTAAAACCACCTAGGAGAAACTCAATCATTAACCCTCTGATCTAGAACAAAACCCTCACTCTGGCCCTGCACACAGCGGTGCAGAAACCAAGGCCCAGCGCATGCTCGCAAGTGGATGGCAGCCTCTCACCCTAAATGGAAAAAGCTTCAAGCCCCACCCACCCTTCCCTGGTCCTGGCTTCTTTTACAGAGATTCCAGGGCACAGATGCCTGTTGTCTCTGCTAAGATGGAAACACGGACTCCTCTTCCCAGGGGAGGCATGATTCTGACATCCCTCCAACAGTTTGAGGACCTGGACGAGGCTGGGAGATTAGGGCAAACTCGAGTTCTGCTCAGGAGACTGCAACAAGTGGGTGCACCAGCCCTCAGCAGGCCCGGCTTCATGGGGGGCCAAAAGCTGCCGTCAGCGCCTCCGAAATGGCCAGGAGGAAGGAATGGAACAAGTTTGAGCACCAACACATGTAAAGGAAGCCAGCTGGTGCCCAGGGAGGTCAGCCTGGAGAAGGCAGGAGGGAAGAGCCTGGAACAGCCATCCCCGTGACCAGCCAGCAGACCACCCCCCCACCCCCTTAACAATCACGAAGAACTCGGAGCAGATAGATATGAAATCCCAGGGCCTGTAAAGGAAAGGGGAGAACACACAGGAAAATAATCCCTGGCACCAGCACGACGGGTAAAATTCACAGCCCAGAGGCAGGGGCTCAGCTTCTCTGTTTCGTGGTCTAAGGATCCTCGAGCGGGCGATCCCTGAGGGTCTACCCATCTCCCAGATCCTGGCTGCCTTCTCTGTGGCCCTCTACTCTAGAACATACTGACCTTCACTACTTTGGCTCAGTGGCTCATTTCCTGTTTGGCTTTCTCCAACTAGTTCCTAAAAGAGAATTATCAGGCAAGCAGAGGCCGATGGGGACAGACACGGGCCAGAAGTGCAGGGAGGAGCAGATGGTGCAAGAGAGGCCTTCTGGGTTCACCTCTCAACGTCCCGTCTCACTGCGACCACTATCTTGCCATTCCCAAAGCTCAGGTGGGGCAAGGGCTCTGGGGCTGCAGCCCAGCAGCACCTGCTAGCAGGAGACAGTGCCAGCTGCTGGCCTGTTGGGCGTTCGGGGAAGAAACTGCAGGCGCCTCCCCTTCCATGGTTCTTGCAGTTTTTGTACCTGGCTCACCTCTTCCCAGCACACGACTACTGTGGGGGAAACAGAGTCAAGTCCAAAGGCCAGGAGGCTCCAAGAAAGGATACAGAGTCTGAAATAAACAATACCACAAAGACACTGTTCTTTTTTAAAACCCTATCTCCAGAAGGCAGGAGAAAAGGGCTGGGGTAAGGTTTGAGGTTGAGTATGGAGCGTAACACCTTAGTTGAACTAAGTCCCATCCACCTGACTAAGCAGGCGGACCTTCTAGCTAGGCCAGAAGGGACTGGTTAGGCCACACCAGGACTCAACCAGACTTGGTGATAGATGGTGTTCTCATGTCCCAGGATTGCCATGGCAAATGACCACAAACGGGTGGCAAAAGACAACAGAAACTTTGTCCTTCATGAGGGTGAAAATCAAGGTGTCGGTGGGGCCACGCTCTCCATAGCCTGTGTGGGAGACTGTTCTGTGCCCTTCCTTTACTTTCTCCCAGGTGTAGCTGGCGTCCCTTGTGGATACATCACCCCGGCCTCTGTCCTCATTATCATACAGCCTTCTCCCTTCTCCCAGCCCTCTCCCTCCCTATTCTCCAGGCCATACAGTATCTCCCTGTGTCTGGCCCTACTCTCTCTTCTTCTAAGGACACCAGTCACTGGATCAGGGCCATGCACTTCAGTATGACATCTCAACGTGATTGCATCTATAAAGACCCTATGTCCAAATAATGTCATATCCACAGGTACCAGGGGTTAGGGACTCCACATACATTTTGAGGGACATAATTCATCACCTCCGGATTATCTGGGTTGTGTAGGTTTCCTCTGGTCTCTCATGAGCAGAGACTTCATGTCCCTTCCATGCTCAAAATGCCAGAAAGTTCTGACAAATATGCCCAGCGGATTTCCAAAAGTCGTGTTCTTCTAACTGTAGCCTTGGGTCTTGTGATAGAAACCCAGAGAAGACTGCTAGGTGTTTCTCCTGAAATCAACCAATAGCAGGTTTTATGCATCTGCGGAAGGTGTAACAAGAACCAGCTCTGAGCAGATCGTCAGCCTCCACACTCCGCGGAAGCAGACAGCAATCTCAGCTGCAAGACAATTTATGGCCCAGTTGGGGAAGAGAGAATGCTGAGGGGAAATGCTTTCTAGTTGACAATGGTCAAAAGCAATTGCTTGGTTCACTCAAGGAGAACTGAAGGATACTCCAGTAAATTTAAAAAGAAAGGAGAACTCCCCATTAACTCAACCATGAGAGGTAATTTAATGAAAAGATTTCATTTCAGTTAATGAATGATTTATTGAAAATGCAAACAAATGCACCCTCTGCTACAATTATCACTAGAATTTCAAAACAGGGGATCGCTGTCTAATTAGTCACAGATTTAAATTAACCCTCAACAAAAGGATTCATCTGTGAAACATGTGATTGGCTTACCTGTGATTTTTGACACTAATTACGCTATGGATATTATTTGTATGGGTATTAGGTTTTAGGGGCACAGAACATGGTATCACAAAGTATGCATGTGCAAACACTAAAATTATGGTGTTTGTAACTAAGGAACCAATCCGATCTTAATAACAGTTTTTAAATTCACATTGATTCACATTTAATGGATTATTTTCCCTACAGATGGGTTATTACATGTGGTAGGAATAATATTGCTTTTCCAATACTAGGTTTGGTAGGGTTAATTAAGTAGTGTTTGTTTCCCCTCATGATAATACCAACAAAACCTTGAAACGAGCGCTGTCCAGACCAGGCAGTGGAGAAGAAGGCACCATAGGTTATGGGTGGTGATCCCATGCCCCGGCTCCAACACAATGCCCACCGCTGTCACCACATTACCATGAAAACACTCCCCTATTCCCTTCTTTGTTGAGCTGATTGTCATTGCAAGGGCCTCCCAAGCCAATGCCAGGAGGGTTTGGTTTATAGTTTCAACATTCTAAGATTCTCAAACATAATTGCAGAGTTAGCTAGAATTTGTAACTGTAAAATTGGGGAGGGACAGAGAGTCAGAGGCACTATGCATGTCCGAGGCCTATCATTCTGTTGCCAAATTACAAGAACTCATGAGAACAATCCGTCGAATGCTTCCTTCTTCGATGTAAGTTGAGTGGCGCCAGAATGGTTCTCCCTCAGTGCTCATTGCCCATCTGTCCTCGTCGTCCCCTTCCATTAGGACGTCCCCATGACAGTGTCCTACGTCTTGGATCCCTCTGCTCGCCCCAAGAACGAGGGCTCACTGTTCTCGTGACCCATCATCTCCTGTCTCACCCTGACCAGGACAACATACTCCTGAGATGCTGCTTGCTTCTGAGCCTGGGATATGTGCTCTGGGGTCCTGCTGGCCGGCCCGCCCATCTTACATGAGGCTTCTCAAACTAAGCAAACCCCAATCCAAATCTGTGGTGGCCTTCTTCCCTTTGAATCTACTTAGCTCTGGTCATAACATCCAGACTTGTCCTCTGGCAGCCCCTTCCTTGATTTCAACCACTGGGCAACTGCTGAAACAACAGACTCCCACCCCTTGTGGATGCTCTCCAGCCGCTGGCATCCCAAGAACTGCGATCGGCTGCCGCGTCCCCTCCACTGGCATCCCTGTCTCCAGACCCATTCTCACCCGAGGCCACAGCAAGTGCGCCAGAGTCCCCGCCTCATCCTTCTCCTGGGGAAGAACGTGGACAACTCTACCTCCAGCCACTGAGGGGACAGAGCTCCTTCTCGCACCACAAGGCTGACAAGGCCCCCCAGGACACTTTTCCAGACTGTTCTCTTCCTCACAGTGCCCCTGAGAGTCAGCCCTCTGGGCCCAGCTCCTCTCCACATATCAACCCTGCCCCGGAGCCGTGAACTACCTTCCATCCTCATGTGCTTGCCACGTAAAGACTACCTCTGCTGGCCTCTCTCCTCTTGCCCTCAGCACCTTGTCCTGAAATGGGCTGTGCACAGACCCGGTCCATCCAAGGGACCTGGGGTTTTCAGCCGCTCAGCACTGAGGTAGATGAGCAAAGTCTACTCTGTACAGCGACCACTTTGCAAATGTGCTGAATCAGAGCAGAGTGGGTATACACAGGACGGGGTCAACTTCAGCTCCTGTGAACAGGGCCTTGGTGGCAACTGCACAGAGAACCACAGGATTCTGATTCACCTGCGGTGACAGCCTGGTAAAGAGACAAAAGCAAACTCAACTGCTAGGTAATTTGTTTTGCAAATTAGAGCACAGCTAGTCTGGGTCAATCCACTGGACACCGACATGCCAAGAGCAGGTCCGTACACTCAGGCCCTGGGAGGATGATGTGGCCCTGCAGGGAGGAGCTGGCAGGTGCGGCCACCTTGGCTCAGGGAAGGTTCTAGCTGCAGGCACCACGTCTCCCTCTTCTTCCGTTCTCCCTTGTAAGTAACTCATGTTTCAGTGGTTTGCAAAGGTCTATGTGAAAAATAATTGGCTAGTCTGTTTCTGTAATGAAACCTGGTGCTGCATGGCATATAATCAGTCAGGTATGGAGAGGTAATCCACTTCTTTGAAGTAGAGTCAGAATTTCTGAGTGAGAAGAGCCCTCAGAAATCATAGAGCAAGTATAACGTCTGCTCATTTCATACATGAAGAAAAGAAATCCTAGAGAGGTTAAGAAATTTGCCCAAAACCACAGGGCATGCTGTAAGAAAGCCAGAACCTGTCAACCCTACACAGGACCCCTGTATCGAATTTAACTTAAGAGACCAATTATCAGTATCCAATAGAGAAGGTTTAATTATTTTTCACAAACCTGATTTAGATTTGTCATATTGTCAAAACCTTAGTTACACCTGTAACTGTTTTTAAGAACAAAAAGAATATATTATAACCGTCTGATTTTGTAATCTAGTGGTTAGGCAGGCACCCTGAGCCTCCATTAGCACACAATTATGGGTTGTGTTTGCTAAAAGGGTTCCTTTACCCAATCCGAAGTTCTTCATCAGTTCTATCATCCTTATTCAAGAAGAGGACAATTCACATAAAATACAACCCTTGGGAGGTGAAAAGACCTGTTCTCTAAAAACTATAAGACACTGATGAAAGAAATTGAGGATGACACAAACAAGTAGAAAGATATTCCATGCTCGTGGATGGGAAGAATGAGCATTGTTCAAACATCCATACCACCTAAAGCAATCTGCAGATTTAAGGCACTCCCCATCAGAAGACCAACATTTTTCAGAGAACTAGAACAAACTGTCCTAACATTTGCATGGAACCAAAGAAGACCCCCAATAGTCAAAACAGTCTTGAGAAAGAAAAAACAAAACCAGAGTCATCACAAGTCCAGATTTCAAGTTATACTGCAAAGTTGCAGGCATCACATCAGTCCGCTACTGGCACAAAATAGGCACATAGATCAATGGAGCAGAACAGAAAGCCCAGAAATAAATCCATGTTCATATGGTCAATTCATCTTCAACAAAGGAGGCAAGAATATGCAATGGGAAAGACAGTGTCTTCAACAAATGGTGCTGAGAAAATTGGACAGCTACAGGCCGAAGAATGAAAGTGGACCACTAGCTTACACCATACACAAAGATAAATCCAAAATGAATTAAGGACCTATATGTGAGACTTAAAACTATAAAAATCCTAGAAGAGAGCACAGGCGGTAATTTCTCTGACATTGGCTACAGTAACTTTTGTCTAAATATGTCTCCCAAGGCAGGGGAAACAAAAGCAAAAATAAACTATTGAGACTTCATCCAAATAAAAAGCTTCTGCACAGCAAAGGAAACAATCAACAAAACTGAAGGACAACCTACGGAATAGGAGAAGGTATTTACAAACAACATCTCTAATGAAGGAGATGTAAAAATATGTGAAGAACATATACAACTCAACACCCCAAAAACAAATAACTCAATTTAAAAATGGGCAGAAGACAGGAACAGAGATTTCTCCAAAGAAGACATGCAGCTGGCCAACAGGCACGGGGAAGATGCTCAACATCACTCATCCTCCAGGAAATGCAAATCAAAACTACAATGAGCTATCACTTCACACCTGTCAAAATGGCTAAAATCAAAACACAAGAAACAACAGGTATTGGTGAGGATGTGGAGATAAAGGGCCCTCAGGCACTACTGGTGGGAATGGAAACGGCTGCAGCCACTGTAGCCTCCCTGAGAACTGAGGCGGCTCAGTGCACTCGAAAGCTTGAGGTAGACCAGGTGACCAGGACGGTTGTAAGGGCAAGTCAGAGGTAAGGAGTCTGGTGGGAAGAGGACTCCTAGCTGTGCTCACTGGGTTTTTAAGTAAACGAAGAACCCTCCCATTTCTGCTGGTTTCCTTTTCCTTGTGTAGTCATCCACAAATACATACTGGGTACCATCTACCCGCTGGGTCTTTGGCAGTATCTAAGAGGAATCTGGTCACAGAATCTGTTGCCAGGTTCAGAGGGGCTGAGCACCTGGCTCATTTGGCAGCCAAGTGCCTTCCCCTCTCCCACCCCCAGTCTTGCACTCAACCCTCCCAGAGCTGTTCAGCAGGTTGAAGATGATGACCTGGCCCTGATGGGGGTGGGGAGGGAGAGAAGTGTGCCTTGGTGAAGGATATATGTCCAGCTCAGCAGTAAAGCCACTGCTCTGCTCACTGAGATGGGATCGTGCACTCAGTCTGGGCTGGATGCACCCAGGGAGGATACAAGTGCAGGTGACACATGACTCTTGGTCCCGGCCCTTCAGCATCCAGACAGGGGCCCCAAGCCATAGGTAAGGGAGAGCCACGGCCACCTGCAGGACACCAGGCTCCTCTCTTCAGAGGGAGGCAATGTTTCTGTTCTCATCCTGTACTGATGCTCCTAGAGACCGAAGACTAGGTGGCAATACCCCCTCTTCCCATGAAAAGGCCACTCCCCCCAAGTCTGTGCTTCCTCTGCAGTTTCCTGACCAGGGTAGCCACCTGCCCTCATCACAGTGCTGCAGGGGAGCCTCCGGGCATCCCACAGGGGGTCTCTCTCACACTCTTCCACTAAACACCCCTTCTCGTGTCCGGCTTAGTTCCTGATCAGGTTTGGCGGGGCACCGCCGGGGACCTTGTTTGCTTTTTCCCCAGAGCCTCCCACGGTACAAAATGAACCTGTCAAGCTTGGGTCAGAGACAGGCTGTGCCATTATCAACTGTCAGCTGGTCAAATGTCACTTTGCATCATCAGCAGGTTTTCCTCGGCAAGTGCAACACACAACACCCCTTGCTGTGCATGGGTGACGAGAATAACCTCATTCCCTCTGAAATAAATGTGGTCAATGCCATATGTGACAAATACGAAGCGGAGTCAGGCCACAGCTTTCATCAAGTGACAGAGATGCAAAAGCAAACAAAGCTGGACGCAAGAGGATACCTGGAAACCACTGAGTCAGACAGTAATATCACAACACCTGGGATCTGTCTGTCACCAATTTTCTTTTCTTTCCAACATTGTCCCTCTATTCATGATTACCCTGAAGCCCTATGACACAGGCTGGTGGCCCAGCTCTCTCGTGAAGACGCAGAAAGACCCAGAGCACAGTTTCACACTCCCAGGTCCTACGAAGCAACACAGAAGAGCTTGGCAGCCGCTAAGCTGCAGCAGAGGCGGCCACTGACCCACCAGCGGCAGCGAGGGTCCCAACCTGTAGTAAAGCTCCCCGCATCCCTGAGGTCCTGGTGCCAGGAGAACCCCCAGATGCCTTCCTTGGGGCGACATAAAGGGTCCACAGAGCCCATGGTGTCTGGAAATCTACCATCTTGGGCGACATGGGGTACCCAGCAAACATTTAATAGAGGATTAAAAAAGGAGAGAGAGAGAGAGAGAGAGAGAGAGAGACCGACCTGGAGTGGTCATAGTGGGAATACACATAATGAAAACTGTCCAAAATCAGAGTGGTCTATTAGAAATGCTGTCAGAGGCCAACTGTGACAGCTCAGGCAAATCGATGAAATACATCCGGAGGCACTCTGGACGTGCAGACTTTCCAAGGACCCGCTGTAGCTCATGTCCTTGCGAGGCCACAGATACTTGCTCCCGAGTGGTATCAGGGGCAAGCCTGACAGTGCAGGTCACAGGAGCCCAGAAAGAGTCCAGCCCCACCCACTTCCTCACACAGACACTCCTGCTGGCAAGGACCCCTTGTTTAATTATTTATGGCCTCCATGTCACTCCACTTGGCTTGTGACCAGAAATGCTGTTCTATCTACTTACACTTATGATAAACAACATACCCCTACCACGACCGTAGAGCAGGGAGGTTGAGCTCTGTCTCCTAGACAGGGAGAATTAAACAAAGCCATGAAGTGAGAGGCAAATACCAGGCAACTGTGGCTGGGATGCTGAGCCCTGTATGACCCGGAGCAAGCCCCCACCCCATCATGCTCTCACAGTGGACTGACCCAACCGGGGGCCCTTCTGGCTTACAGCAGTGCCCCCACCTCTGGCACTTGGTCGATACCAGGGCTGTGAACTAGGCGTCTGACCCCCCCATCCCCCAGGACATTCAGAGTTCCATCCAGGGTTTCTAGAACTGAAACAAGGGTCAGGTACGATCTCTGACATCTGACAACAGGAGGTAGGGAGCCAGAGCTGAGCATGGCAAGTGGCCACATTCTCTGTCTGCCATCAAGAGGAAGGGACAAGACAGCAAGGAATGCAGCTGGCACACACTAAGAGGCAAAGAGGAAAGACAGCATTCAAGTCGCTGGTTCTGATTATCCCCAGCTGCCCATTGAAACTACTGCCTTTCATATGCTCCAACAATCCTCTCAGTAAATCCATGTTGTACCTAAGCTACTCTGTGCCCGTGTCCTGACCCTGGTAACCAAGGGTCTTGAGTAACACAAAAGATTCAAATGAGAAGATATGTGTCTGCTTCCCATTCTCTCCCCTAAATGAGCAGCAGCCAGGTTCCAGATAGATGTTCACAGTTGAAGAAGGGGAGGCAAAGTCTCAGTTATGACATACATCCCCAAGGCCCAGCCACCCTGAGTGATATGACTCAGCAACTGTACTCTGTAGGCACAAACTCCTCTACCCAAACAACCACAGCAGCTTTATTCATTATAGCCCCCAGGCTAGACATGACCCAGGTATCCTTTACTGGTTAAAACCGAGCTACATCCATATTACGGAAGAGTACTTAGCAACCAAAGGAAAATCTAACAATACATGCAATAATTCAGATGATCTCAAGGGCATTAGGCTAAATGAAAAAACTCTCCACTCTCAAAGGTTATGTACTCTATGACACCATCTACAGAACACTCATAAAGTGAAAAAAAAATACAGAGATAAGGAAGAGACTGGAGCTTGCCAAGAGTTAGAGAGGGTGAGGAGGAGGGGAGTGAATGTGGTTATCCCAAGGTGATAGAAAGGATGCTGCGGTGGAAGTACTCACATCTTGGCTGTGGTATTGGTCACATGAATTTATATGTGAGCTAAAATTGCACAGAACTAAATACACACACCATACACACAAACGAATGCGCTCATGTAAAACTAGTAAAATCTAAATAAAGTTCACAGATTGCATCAATGTCAAGTTTCTTGGTTGTGATACAGCATCATTCTGTAAGATGTTACCAATGGGAGAAATTGAGTGAAGGGTATGTGGATCCCTTTGCAGTATTTCTTAATGCTGCGTGGAAATCTGTAATTATCTGAAAGGAACAAGCTGAAGAAATGCAATAAAAAAATGTTTTGGGGATACCTGGTGACTCAGTGGTTAAGCGCCTTCCCTTGGCTCAGGTAGTGATCCCCGGGTCCTGGGATTGAGTCCTGCATCAGGCTCCCTGCAGCGACCCTGCTTCTCCTTCTGCCTGTGTCTCTGCCTCTCTCTGTGTGTCTCTCATGAATGAATGAATGAATGAATGAATGAATAAATAAATAAATAAATAAATAAATAAAATCTTAAAAATAAAGTTTTCTCCTCCAAAGTACTCTCACCCTCATTGTGAATATCACAGAAAAGGGGTTTGATCACACTGTCTAAATAAACACACTATAAAAACACATGAAATGAGGGGGGGAAAAAGTAAGTCCTATCTGAGGTAACATCATCCAGATCCAATTAATTCTATATATTTTTCACATGTGATCTCTGGCATTAATTTAAAAAAATCTAGGCATGTAAGAAATCATGATACAACCACAGGCCAAGAGAAAAGACAATAGAACAGGCCTGCCAAAAGTATTTAAGTGATTAAAAGAATGGATGAATAATTTTATTTTTGGTTAGCAAAAATAACCAAGTGGAAATTCCATAACAGAAATTTAGAACATAATACATAGATTTACCTACATAAGTTTACCAGCATAATATAAGAGATAAAATATGGAACTAGAAGATATTTTCAAAAAAGGAAGTCTAGACTAAAGCATAGACAGAAAATAGAGGGAAAGTATCAACTAAATAAAAGCATAAGAGATACATATAATATGCTGAAAAGTCTAAAAATTACGTAACTGAGTTTCAGAAAAAAGAAAAATGAGAGAAGCAATAATAATAGAGAGACTGAGGATTTTCCAAAACATTATGAATTCAAAGCACTGTAGAAAACAAGCAAACAATCCCCACCCAACAATACACATAAACTTATACATACAAACTGACACTGAGATACCATTTTTTACTTGATTAATTGGCAAAAATATAAAAGTTTTGCAACATAATATGTTGGAAAGACTGGGGAAATAAGCATGGCCATTTGTTTCTGGTGGGAATGCACAATCCAATTATTCTATGGTGTGCAATTCGGTATTACTGACCAAAATTACATATGCACATACCTTTCATCTAATCAACCCATTGCAAAGAATCTTTCAGAAAGACACACTGGCAGAACTATGAAAATATGTGGGCACAAGGACATTACTCGAAGCACCACGTGCTAGATCAAAAGTCTAAGAACAACACAACGTCCACTAACGGAACTGACTGAATGAACTCTGGGACATCCACACAATAGAGTACAATGCAGTGGTAAACAGTTATGAGAAATATTTCTATGTACTGCTCCTGACTTATCTCCAGAACGTAAAGTTAGATGGAAAGAACAAGATAGAAAAAGTTTACAGAACATGCCTCCATTTAATTAAGAATAGAAATGGGAGAGGAATATTAGTATCTGTGTATTTACTTATAATAAAAATTAAGTAATGTATAGAAAAACAGCAAATTAATAAAATATTTTCCTGTAGAGAGAAAGAGGGGGCAGAAATGAAGGTAACCTAAATATATCTCTTTAGTATATCTGATACACATAATTATTAAACAAAATAAAAGAGCATTTAATAAAAATCAAGAATAAAATGAAATTACCCTAAATATCAAAATGATGACTTTAGCCACATAGGGGAATCACTTCAAGTTTGTGAAAAACAAAATAATTTGACTATTTCTCGTGGGATACATAAAAAAAAAAAAAAAAGTAATCACATTGTTAGTAATGTATTGGTATTGCTATTCTGAAACTATTTCACATACTTATATGTGTGTATGTGGTAAATAAATGTTATGTGCTATGTGTTCTATATTATATACTACATATTATAAGTTATACATTATTCACACATGCACATATATATACACGTATAACTACACATAGATACGGATAAAGGAAAAAGTAATTATACTAGCATAATTAGGAACCAAGATTTTCCAAGGAAGGAAAAGGAATTTACAAATAAAGACTCAATAAAGATAAGTAAAAACTCCATTATCCTAAATTGGAATTGGAAATATCAGACAGTTCATGTTGTTGCTTTTTCTATTGAAAATATATTTCCCTGTCCTGCCTCCTAGAAGACTTGGACGCACTGACAAACTCAGTTGCAATGAGCACCCTTATTGCCCAGCTTATGATCTCTAAATACCAATTCCCACAAAAAGCAACTACAGGTCACTGGCTGATTCTAGATATGGAGCAGGAAATATACCAGATCAGCCAGGGAAATTCTGTTATATCAGAATGCTAAGCCATGATCTAGGAGGATAAATATAAGTTTAGCCATGGTTTATGATGTTATGGTTGAATGGCAGCTGTAACAGGGAGTTACTGTATTATTCTACTTTTGCATACATATGAAAGCTTCCATAATATAAAGTTAAAAATAAAAAAATACACACACACACACACACACACACACACGGATTAAAACCCCACTGGAGGAAAAGATACTTCACCTTCCAAGTAGTAATAAGACATAAAAGAAACAATGAAAGCCAAACGAGTGCAGAATTATCTTCAAGTTATTGAAAAAAAAAATAACAGCCAGTCTAAAATTCTTTACCTACATTATTCTTCAAAAATGAAGTCAAACTGAAGACATTTTTAGACAAGTAATTAAAGAATTCAAAATCAGCAGATTCAAGTGTTCTTTGAGCAGGGAAAAAAACGTTCCAGATGGGAAGTAAGAGGTACATGAAGGGAATCATTTAATTACCATGGAAGAGGAGTGAGGTGGAGGTCTACACTGGAAGTTATCCGAAGGGAAGGCAGAAAAAGGAGAAGTAGAGACCAGCAGGCTGGCAGCTGCGTCTGGTGAAGCATGCTGGGGGCCGGGTGGATTGGGAAGCCCCCCAGAAACACACAGCAACCAGAGGAGGTCACCTGCTGTGGCATTTGCAGATGAACCCAACTCTATCAGATCAGTTCACTGAAGAGTCTGCTCAGATAGCTCCACTGAGGCCAGAGGGGGGACTTTCAGGTAAATCCCTTACTGCAAAGCCACCATTTTCACAGACTGTCAAGCACGGTGGTGGGGTGGCTTAAGTGTGTTTTGAAGAGCATCCTCAAATGCCCACACCCTCCACCCTGCTCTAGCAGGAGTTTATAAAGACCACCAAGACCCCAAGGACAACCTTCTGGTCTACCTGTACCTTCACCATGTGAGTGTGCCTGCACTCCTCACTCCCAAAGCCCAGCCCCCTGCAGATGGAACAGATGACATCTGGGGTCCTCAACATGGAGTCCCTGTCTGACCTCCACACTGAGGGTGAAGCAGGGTGGGGAACCCTCACCGCCAACACCAGTAAAGAGGAAACATACCAATAAAACAGAAACTTCTACATAAAATGGTCAGCAAGGTCATTAGTGAGTGATGATCCATTTTACTTTCTCTCTTCCAATATTTTCCATAATAAACATGAATGTCCTTCATGAAATAAACAAAATACACCAAGCACAAAATTCAGTGCTATAAACTGTACCTGTTTCACGCTCATATCTAATACAAACTCAATCAGAATCTGAAAATAGTTATTTTTAAGAGGAGATTCGACAATACGATTTTACAGTATTTTTTTAAGACAATGACTTTAAATCTCATTTGGTAGAACACTTGTTGAGAATAATAAAGAAGAAACAGAGAAGGATAAGAGAGCTTCTAGAGCTGCCAAATATTAAAACATGCCTTTCCCGTAGTAATCAAAACAATGTGGTTCTGACTCAAGCATGAAAGCAATGGATCGCTCAGAAATGACCAATAATGTGACCTAAAAAATTTTAATTGGAAGATCATTTGAAAACTATAGAAGATTATTTAATAAATGGTGTTGTAGTAACTATTTGCAATTTCAGAATCAATTCAGATATATTTAGCACAGAGCCAAATTACAGATTAAATGAAAAATGTAACTATGAAATAATAAAATAATATAAACCATAGAATTGAATATTAAATTTGTGGACAGAGGGTGCCAAACAGGAGAAATGATAGATGGAAAGATGCGAAAAGTTAGTATTTGTATGTAAAGTAACATAAACATACTAAGCATTAAACATATCTATAGATATATAGATATATAGATATACACATACATATAACCAAATGAGATGGCAAACAACATCACGGAAAAAACGTATTCGTGAAAACTTAAATGGGTTAATATGAGCACGGTCTAAAAATGCCAATAAAATTTTTAAGAAAAGAACATTAAAACCCAATACGTAAATAAGCAAAAGATACAAACAGTTTATAGAACAGAAGCTCCAGTTAGAAATAAAATGGATAGGAATAATAATATCTTGCAAAAGGAAGAAGAAAATGACGATGATGACAACGACGATGACGACGAAGAAGAAGAAGGAGGAAAAAATATAGTTATAAACAAAGTAAGGCAACTTTTTACCTGTTAAATTAACAAAACTTTCCTTTGGAAGATAATCCTGAATTCTGGCAAGGGCGCAATAAAATTGGTAAAATCCTCTTGGAAAGCAATTTGACAATATGTATCAGGCCCCAGTAATCCCATTTCTGGGAATGCATCCTAGGAAATAATCCAAAATACAGAAACCATATGCATGAAGGCACTCGCCACAATGTTATCTGTAACAGATACAACTTGAAAGCAACCGAAAAGGATACAAAATGAGAGAATGTGCTGGCAAATCACCGGACAGATTCACATGCAGCCAGAAAGAAAGTTGCTGATGACAACGGTCTGTAGTAAGATGGGAAATCCTTGTGGTAGACTGGGACATTAAAAAAAAAAAAAAAGAAAAGAAAAAAAAAGGCAGCAGCACACAGATGATATTTATACTACGATGATAAGAAAGTAAAATAAACATGCATAAAGATCTGCAGAAATCCAAAGTGAGAGGAGCTGTGGCGGTATAGGAGTGGATGTACTTTTCCTCACTCCTCTCTGGGTAGGTGGAGGATGGCTTTATTCCTTCCCTAATTAATGAGCAGAGTGATGTGAAAGGACCACTAGTCCGTGTGCTTTGCCCTGGGAGGTTGCCTGCCCCCCCGCCGCCCCACCACCCAGAGATGGCATGCTTTCTGGAGCCTTCCGTGAACCTCATGGTGAGAAATCAGGTCAAGGCTGCAACACTGGGCTGAGCCCATGCTAAGGGCTTTGCCCTCCTCTCACCGACTTGCTTGCCTGTGAGGCCGACTTCCCTCCCTCGCCTGACCTGCTCCTTACACCGACTCCGGCGTGTGGCAGACAAGCCAGCAGTTCCAGTCAAGAGTGTGGGCGTGAGAGCACAGCTGGCGGAGGCAAACTGATGAGTCACTACTCGGTGCAGCCGAGCAAAAGCCCAGGGCTGAGCTCCAGGAGCCGAACGTCGCACCAGGCATGCGAGGCCTGCTCCTGCAGCCAGGCTACGGGCACCCTGGGCCAGCACAGACCCACCACGCTCCCCGGCCTCCGCCAGCACGGCCCCCGGAAGGCCCTGCTCCTCTCCCGCACATTTAGCTCCCAGGACACATCACCCTCGTTTGGGCAATTCTGCACATGTCTCCATCCTTCGGTGACAGGAGGAAAGAAAACAGAAATCGTTGACAACCCATGAGTGGCGCTGGCTCTCCCCATGACAGGTCCATAAGGACGCTCTGCAGAGACGGCCTTTTCTTCTTGTTTTTCTTCTATAGAAGTCTGCCACTAAGAAATGACAACTCTATGTCACCCAAACAGAGCCCGCCTGCTCTCAGGACTCGGCGTAACTCTGGAGCAGGTGTTGGTAAAGACGATACGGAGCCAAATGAACACCTATTGCTGCGGAGGAAGCACGGAAAAAAAATGGCCAAGAGGAGAGAGGAGAAGAAAAAAGTGGGTGGGAACACGTGGCATGTGTGGAATAGAAAGGTGAAGGTGGACTGGGGCCTTCCCCAGGTGACCGCCTTGTGGGCTTACACGGGCTTTTTAAAATTAATCTTGGTGGATGCCTGGGGGGGTTCAATGGTTGAGCATCTGCCTTCAGCTCAGGGTGTGATCCCAGGGTCCTGGGATTGAGTCCCATATTGGGGTCCCCGCAGGGAGCCTGCTTCTCCCTCTGCCTGTGTCTCTGCGTCTCTCTCTGTGTCTCTCATGAATAAATAAATAAAATAAAATTAATTAATCTTGGCAACAGAAATCTGACCACTGTCCATTCCTGGGCAGACCCCATCTGGTGGCTAAAGCTTCAAGGTTTCTGAGCACAACTCAGCCAGAGGCTGGCTGGTCACAGGTCACCTGCAGAGCACATAGGTGCCAGCTGTGCTCTCGCACCCACTCTCTGGGATGGAACTGCTTGCCAGAAGTCCCTGCCAGTCCCTCAGGTTCACAGATACCACCAGCTCCATCAGGAGGGGGGCGGGGGGACAACAGAGCTCTGTGCAAGTCACATCAGTCTGTGCCTGTGGCTTTCCCTCTATAAAGAGGAAAGAGTGAAGCAGGAAGAGGAAAAAGGCCCTGAGGTCTTCCATGCTTAACAGAAAGGACCAGAAACTTTAGCCTTCTGGAAGATTCTATGATCCTTTACACCTGAAGTCCTGAAGAATGGGACGTCACTGAAAGAGGAAATAACAGCTGTATTTTCAGGCAAATGTGATGCTACTGATCCAAGGAATCAGAATCATGGCGAATAAAGATGCTCCTCTGGACAATAATCATCAACTACAAACCTTTCCACAAAGCCATGCAAAAGGGTAGCGGTCGTTCATACTCATTCTCCCAATGGGGTCTCAGAATCAAAAAGGTTCTGAGAACAATATACACACTTAACGTGGGAGAGCTGCACTGAACAGAGACTATACCTCCATAACCCTGATGAAAGAAAGAAGTCGCTTAAAGAGAACCAGCTCACGTTCCTTTGAGAAAGTGACTCTGTAGTAAGCAACCATGGATGAGCTTCCCCTTCGGAAGTAGAGGTAACTGCTTCTTCCCTTAGGTTTTCCTTCAAGAAACTTATAACGCTCCCCCACACCCCAAAGATTAAAAACCACCAAGCTGGGGATCCCTGGGTGGCTCAGCGGTTTGGCACCTGCCTTTGGCCCAGGGCGCGATCCTGGAGTCCCGGGATCGAGTCCCACGTCGGGCTCCTGGCATGGAGCCTGCTTCTCCCTCCTCCTGTGTCTCTGCCTCTCTCTCTCTCTCTTATAAATAAATAAATATATAAATAAATTTTTAAAAAAATAAAAATAAAATAAAAATAAAAACCACCAAGCCTAAATTGCACTTATTTAGGTACATAAAATTTCACATACTGTAACCAATTCTGAAGCTAATCCTCTTTGCTGGGTAAAAGTCTCACAACAGTCAAAGCAATGGAGTCTTTCTGATGTTTTGGGTTCTTCGCCAACGTAATGGTGTGATACGACGTAACACGCATGGAAAATTTTACAGTTGATGAGAAAGTCTGAGCCAAAAGAGACAGCTCGCTTTTCCCTGCGTGTGAGACCCAAAGGAAGGGGGACCACCCCCACCAAGGATCCGACTGTCTATAATCTGTACAAAAGGACAGAATTCAGTCAGTGCCCTCGTCAGCCCTGTAGAGCACTTCACCCAGTAAAAAGCAGACCTATCTCTCTGAGCACATTTGGTGGTGGGAGGGAGGAAAGAAAGAGGAAAGCAACATTGGTGGTCAACCGACTATGCTTTCCAGGATACTTCTGAGCACCTACTAGGTGTCAAGCCCTATTCTAGAATGCACATCTTGGGGCCAACAGGACAACCCATGCCTGTTTCATTGGGCAAAACAGCAGCCTCCACCCCGAGCTGTCTGCCATGCTCGGCACAAGCTGAGTGTGGGTCATGTTACCTGCAAGAGGACTAGAAGGTTGTAGGTGGCATTAAGGTTGCCGATCAGCTGACCTTGAGATGGGAGCTTGTCCTGGATTGTCCAGCTGGGCGCAGTGTAATCACAACAGCCTTTCCAAGTGGCAGAGAGACACAGAGGGGTCAAGTCATACTTACATTGTGAGAGGGACTCAACTGGTCACCGCTGTCTTTGAAGATGCAAAGAGACCATGGACCAAGAAATGCAGGCAGCTCCCCACCCCCTCCTCCCGCCAAAAAAAAAAAAAACCTGGAAAAGGCAAGAAAATAGATTCTCCTGTGGAGCCTCCAGAAAGACTGCAGGGCTGCCGACAACTGATTTTAGCCCAGGAGACCATTTTGGGCTCCTGACCCCCAGGACTCCTGACTGTGCTGTGAACCAGTCTCTGGTGATTTGTTGCAGCAGCCACAGGGGACGAGGACACCTGCCTTCCCAAGTGAGAAACTCTTTCATGGTTCCTATGGAAACAATGCATCATGGGGTTGACATTCAGGAGTCCTGCGATCTGGCCTGGGAGCCCCGCTCCATGGCCCTATGCTGCTAAACCCCATGGCCCTCTCTGCTCAGTAGTCCTCGGTTACCAAGTGATCCCCTAACAAAGGCCCCCGAGTCACTCTCCATCTGAGCATAGATCATTGAGTCACAGGGACCCTCCCCACACACACCTTCTGCCAACCAAATCCTACTCTCCCTTTAAAATAGGTACCCAACTCTTGCGAGGAGAATGTGTGAGTCCTGGATGAGGTCGGGTGGCTTCTGCTGGCCTCTGACCACCACAGGCCCTCTGGGTCCCCTCTCAGCGATGCCAGTGGAGCCCTGAGCCATGGGACAAGGGGGAACCCGGTCCCAAACATGTGCCTCCCGGGGACGTCACACCTTTGTGCAGCACCTGCTATACCGATCCTCAAGGACCAGCACTGATGCCTGGCAAACGACCAAAGACTTTCCTCCTAATCCTTTCTGGAATGATATGTCCTTTTATGTTCTTCCAAGAGGGTCGAGAACTGTCCTATTAGAAATTCTCCCAGTAAAGGCAGTCTTTATGTCAATGCCTGGGTGCTTACACACACTAAACCTTGTATCATTTTCTCAACAAGCCACAAAACTACTTGAGACCATTACAATTTGCTGTGCCATGGCTCAATGAGCTAATCCCTCTCTCTTGCTAACTTTCTACCAATTATGACTTTGGCAAAGCATTTTAGGAATGCCGCGGCTTTATGAATTTGCTTCTTGAAGGACATTAAACAAATCCACTTTTCAATTTAAAAATAAAACTGTATCAGTGTGGCAAAGCCCTTGGGCCTCCCTTCCCAGCCACGTTGGAAACACAGAGACAAAGTCTCCGGCACAAACCAAACAAGGAAGCCAGGGCAGTTATTGAAAACAAATACTCGCTAAATGGAAATATATTAAATAAGGCTGTACTGTAAATTCCAACAGAGTAACTTGCTAAACTAAATAGTGTCAGAGATTCGCTAACTCAAGACGAGGACCATGACCCTGAAGTGATCTTTGTTTCCTCTGTACCATTTTGCAAATGGAAAAGTTGAAAGTACTCTTGGTTTTTCCCCAACTTGGAACAACAACAAAAAAATCCAGGTAAGGCATTTTTGATGTGAAGCGACCTGGGTCATCTCTCAGCAGATGTTGGAGAAGCATGGCATTCTGCATTCCTGGGGCAAGCCCCTAACTTCCCCACCCATCATGGGGCTCTGTAGTCACTGAGCTATGTCCTGAACGCTCTGATGTCCGAGCGCGCCACGGAGCCTAAGTGCTTACGAGAACATCGAACAAATTGCCAGCCTCATCCCCAGTGGTTATCAAGGCTGAGTGGATCCCCTTCATTTTGGCCTTCGATTTTTCAAGGGCCTGAAAGCTGGCTGAATGTAGGGTGAGGAGAAAGGTGACAATAGATAGACTCTGTGAAATGTGTGGTATTTTTGTCTACATTGGGGAAAAAAAGAGAGAGAGAGATGTTCACTATCAGGGCATTTTACTCAAAGAACAAAGGTCTCTCCGTTTTTAAAAAATAAAACTGAATACATGAAATTCATTTGGAAGGCCACAGAAATTTCTCAATGAATGAATGTGTTCTCAAAGTAGGACGTCTGACTCAATTTTAAGGTCACTTCCCCACAATTCAGTTACAGGAAGGTATTACATAGGAAAAGCCACCTTGAGGAAGAACAAATGATGGAATAAAATAGATCCTCCCTTAGACTGCGGCCTCTCCATGCTTCCTGAGCTCACAAGCTCGTGCAAGTGAACTAATACGGTCATGCACCGGGCCGGTGGGGCCTTCTGTCTGTCTGTCTGCACCAGGCTTACGGGCCGGCGGGGCCTTCTGTCTGTCTGCACTGGGCTTGTGGGGCCTTCTGTCTGTCTGTACCAGGCCAGCAGGAACTCCTATCTGAGCTGTTTTTCCAAAGTACATTGCAAAAGGATGAGAGCAGCCTCTGCAGGGAAAGCTAACACATTTATTTGACAGCCCCCCCCCCAAAAAAAAAGTTTCTATCCCCTGACCAAGATCATCTCCTCGAGCAATCTCAGGCTCTCCTGAACTGTCCTCTGACTTTTGGGCTTCTGTGATCACCTCCACGTTGACCGCTAGCAAGAATCCGGCTGAGCCCACGCAGCCAGAAGCCCCCACCCTCCATCTGTGATGAGGTCCTCACCCGCACCATCGCCAGGGACAAGGGCTGATCACCTGGCCCGCCTTCAGCAGGAATCCTGTTAGGTCGGGTTAGCCAAGATCCCTCCTCACCTGTGAGGTTTCTTTGGTGCTTCTCCATCCTCTGACCCCCTACCGACTCCTTGGCAATAAATCCCCACTTGCCCTGCTGCATGTGGTGGGGGAAAACCCAACTCTCTCCTCCACTGCAAAACCCACACTGCAGTGTCCATACACCCATCAGGGCCGTCCTGAATAAAGTCTGTCCCACCAATCTCTGACAAGTGTCATGAAGAATTGTCTTCTCCAGCGTCCCAAATATGTGCCCAGCCCGCAGAGGGGGAGCACTGGTACTGGAGCTTCAACGCCAAAACAACGTGGGGGGAGGCCAGTCCGAGCAGTTACATCATTGGATAATCTCCTGCCTTTACACCCCGCTCACCCCCACAAGGGAAAAGAAGGTACAGCAGAGGTGAAAAGTCACAAGATTTAAAGCTCAGAGCACAAGTTTGGGGGTCCTTGGGGGACCAAGCAAACCTGGTCTGATTTCCGTCTTCTCTGACTGGTCAGCCGTGTGACCTCGCGTGAACTTTTAAATCAGTAGCAGCCTCAGTTGCAAAGTAAGAACCATATGATCCACCTTCTGCGACTGAGAGGATTAAACAAAATGATGCGAGTACAGTGTGTAGCCCAGACTAACGGCTTGGTGAAGATTAAAGATGATGATTTTTGTCATCCTGGATAAATAATTCCCACAGAATACACCTGGAATTCTAAGAAAAAATCTGGGCTTTTCAAAGCTTTCGTAAAGCATCATGAACGCTACTGTATGGTGAAAAGGCCAGGCACACAGATTTACACCCCTCTGTGGGAGACTCTACTTTGGAAAATTATTAATTAAATATGACGAAGGAGCAAGATTCATCAGTTCATCAAATATTGCCGGGAACCCAGATGTTCAGGGCGCCGAGTGTACATCCTGGGTGCACGGTCCCAACACCAGGTGGCAGGTCCCATGCTGGAGTTTCCGCAGGCTCATACGTCGGGAGTTCTTATTTAGATACTTACTTTTGCCCCCATCATCTTGGAAGCAGCAAACATTCTGTTTGTCTTACAGAAGGAAACATTCTATTTGGGCGAAAAATGCGACGGGCATCTCATTAGTTTGCTAACATGGATGATTACATTTTGACAAGACCACCTTTTTGAGAGAAAACAATAAATTTCTCTCCTCGCTCCATGTCCCACTGCCCAGCCCCTCCCCTGCCATCTCACAGCCTCCAGGGACTCCTTTACCATGTGATCGGCTACCATGCGACCTCAGTTTCCCTGTCATCAGGCACCACTGATCACAGCAATTACCATGTCATCAGCTGCTGCTTAAACACATGATTGGGTTCAATACCCAGGGCGAGGGAGGAATATAAACCTTTAAAGTTAAATCAACCTTCTTCTTTTTTTTAAGGATTATTTAGTTATTTATTCATTCATGAGAGACACAGAGAGAAAGAGGCAGAGACCCAGGCAGAGGGAGAAGCAGGCTCCATGCAGGGAGCCCGATGTGGGACCTGAACCCAGGACCCTGGGATCACGACCTGAGCTGAATGAAGGCAGACACTCAACCACTGAGCCACCCAGGTGCCCCTTAAATCAACCTTCTTTTATAACTTTCCAAACTTAGTCTGCTGGAACTCTCTCTCCCTCATGTAATTCTCCCCAGGATTGGATGAGGGATATTTAGGAGAAAAATGAGAACAAAACCCGCTGGTCCACTGACTTCTAGTTCTGTTTACTTTATTACTTTTCTCCCAGATCTTAAAAAAACTTGGTCTTACTTTCGGAGAGTCCGAGAGCTTACCAACCCGCCGCCGCAGAGCTCAGCGATGGCTAGTTAGTGACAGGAAACACCACTGCCAGTACTGGCTTGATGCTACTTGAAGGATGTGGATGTCTTGGCCTGGGAAGCTCCAACATGGCCTAGTGCACATCTCTTTGTTTTAATGGCCATGGATCTGAGAGACATCCATAAGCAAAAATCCCTTATGCCCAGCACTAACCAAGGAAGATCTAACTTTTACTTTAACAGAGCTGTTGGGTTTTTTTGTTTTTTAATCCGTCCGACAATGACACCACGGGTTCCATTCAACAGCTACTCGAGAGATGGTACCACATAAGGTCTGCAGGTAAGAACAAAGCACACACACATATGGGAACACAGATTTATGTGCTCTCCACCTGGTTGATACCCATTATACCTGGTAGCATAACTGTCTGCTTTACGTAAACATTATATAAAATGATAACATAGAGCTATGCAAGGAAAGTTGACTTTTATGTGAAAATGAAGTTGCAGCTTTGAAAAGAGTAAAAAGATGAGTCACCTTAAAACTCGCTGTCAAATCAGGTGGGCATGAGCCACCTGGGAGAGTCCAAGCACTCCGAAAACAGTTCCATATACGCCATATATGCCATATACACTGGCATCAGTTCTTCGGTTTGAAGGAATGAGAGCTTGTTACTGGAGGTGCTCTTGGCCAGAAACATGATGTGAGAAGCTAATCGGAAGACCCACCTTTGGGACGCCTGGGTGGCTCAGCAGCTGAACGTCTGCCTTTGGCTCAGGGTGTGATCCCGGGGTCCTGGGATGGAGTCCCACATGGGGCTCCCCTCAAGAAGCATGCTTCTCCCTCTGCCTCTCTCTCTCTCTCTCTGTGTGTGTGTCTCTCATGAATAAATAAATAAAAATATTAAAAAAAAAAACGGAGACCCACCTTCAATCTGCCAAAGTAAAGCAGCATGATAAGCATAGCTTGTGAAACGGATGTGGGTTGACCACTTGTAAGTTAAGTGTATATGTGCTGGGTGGTATATGTGCTGTACGTTTTAGATATTCACTACCTTACAAAATTTTCGATTAACAATCAATTACGTGACTGAATTAGGTGAGATGGTTTTTTTGCAATACTGAAGACAGAAAAAATTTCCAAGTCAAATTTCCAAGACCATCAGGATCACTGGTGGTCAGTAGATACTTCTACATCATCATCTTTCCTAACAGGGAAACTGATTATGATCCTGTGGAGCTTGCTCCCAACCTTCACCACTACAGCAGCTAAGGTAAGAAGCCCTTCATCGCGGCTGCCCCAGCTGGGCCAACAGAGGAGATGCTTCCGTAGGAACGTGCTCAGTAAAATATATTGAGGCCATTAGCTTTCTGAGCACGGCACACACTGACCAGCTGCTCGCTGGCACCAGGACACTTGATCTTAGGTCACAGAGGAATAGGGAGGTGAAGTCAGCACCAGGAAATGGCCCAGGACGTGATTTCTAAAGTCCCTCCGTGCATTCTGCTGTAGAGAAGTAGGAAGAGTGGCGGCCTCATGGAGACCAAAGAGTAATTGGGGTGAGAGAGGAAGAATTTGGTTCTTAAAATTTTTGCTGCATCCAAGATTTGCTGGGCCTGATAAAGCTCTGCACAGAGCTCTATATTCCACACCTGTAAACAAACAGAAAAGCCTGAAGCATCTCACTTTGAGACCTGAAATGTCCAAATGCCAGAGTATGTCCTGCCTTTCTTGTCATTAAGGAGAGGAGGTGAGGAAGACACACAAGCAGAGGAACAGGGCCGCCGTCCTGCAGGAATGTGTGAACTGAAGCAGCAGCAGAGCAAAGTGGTTGTGGAAGGCACCTGAGCATCACAGAACTCACTGCCAAGGGAAGGGAAGGCAGTGAGCGGGTCAAGGCACCTGCCAACACCGGTTTAATGCTGCTCCATCCCCAAAGACGAAAGCCCTCAGGGGAGTCCAACAGAGGAGACACAGACAGCCTCAGAGAGCCCACACTTCAGGCACCAGGGGGCCCCTAGGTCCAGGACACCTGCAGAACGGTGGTGGCCCAAAGTCACACGCCGCCCCTCCCGTGGGCTCCGGTCCCTACCTGCACAGCCAGCATCCCACCCCAGGCTCTCCAGGGGCCACGCAGCCATGGGGCAGGTGTGTGGGAGGTAGTTGGAGGAGGGCTATTTTGAGAGATCGGACGGTTTTGATGGTTAATAGGGTTCGCTGAAGCTTAAAAGACAAGATCCATCTAGAAATGTTCACAGAAGGATGATTTCATGTGAGTTATTTAAAGCAATGTATCCTTTTAGACTCGTCTGCTTATGAGGCCTCTCCCAGGCTTACATAAGAGGGCGGCATGAGCCACAGGGACCTTACTCACGCTCAGGACCCAGGGGTGCGCTCTAGCAGGAACGGATACGGATGAAAGATTCACGTGGTCACCATGTAGATACAGCTGTATTTTAATCTCTGTTCCCTACACTCCTTCTCTCTCACCTGAGACTTTAGGGAGATGCCAGAAAGAATCCACAGTTATTCTCCTCATCCAACCCTACATCTACCCCATGCTGACATCTCTCCCAGGGGGTTGGCTGTCCTGTTCCCATCAATGGCCAGCCCTTCCCCTTCCATGGCTCCCACCCTGGACCTCACAGCTCCCACTGGCCGCCTCAATGCCCCCTCATTGTTTCTCTCCCAACATGCCCCAAAACAACAGCAACAATGGGAAAGACCGGCCTGTAGCGCAGAGCCTTCCAGACACCATCTCTCTGACCCCTGGCCATCTCAAAATCCTGATGGAGGGGCCCATTTCTTCATATTCCACACTCTGTGTGAGCCCTGCAGGTTGGTGGGCTACTCTGGTCCCTAATAGCAGTGACCCGGGTGGCAGAAAGGACGAGCAGCTTCACTGTAACACCGTCTTCTCATTCCTGACTTTTCCTGATATTGGTAACTGCTCTCTGAAACTGCTTTGCTGACTTACCTGCAACTGCTAAGCCCCTAAAAATGAGGGTGACCCAGGCTTCAATTGGTCTGCTTCTCTTCTGTAGGTACGGTCACTCGCCAGGTGGCCTCAAAGTCATCATCTAAATGCTAATGGCACCCCACTCAGGACCTTCTAACACTACCTGTCTTCTGAACTTCAGGCTGAAATTTCCACTTGCTCCCGAACTTCTCCCTCCTCCGCCCTCCCAAGCACCTCATAATTCACTGGGCCCTGCATTTTCCATGGGGTCAACGTCTCCCCCGAGGGGGTGAGAATGGGTTCTCAGGGAAGGCAAAGAACATCTTAGACATTACACTGGCTTGCAGCCCTCTAAAGCATGCCCTCCCCTACAAAAGCTTGTTTCTTAGCATTTAATGTCTCTTAATTAAATGTAAATCTAATCTAATCCTCCTTAGGAGGGTGATAATGAAAACCAGGCTGAGAACCACGGAGCTAGTCCAGGACAGAGTGAGTGAGCCTCACCCCTAAACCCGGTTCTCGGTTCTCGCACTGAATCCTTCATCAATCCTTTAGCTCCACTCCAAAACCCTACAACTTTTCCTGATTCTTCATTTTCCTTCCCTCCCTGCATACAGTCTGGAACAGTGCACTTGACCAATCTCCAAAACATGCCCTAAATCCTTCATTTCTTTCTCTCTCCAAAGACCACCTGAGCCCTGGCCACGGCCTCTCCTCCCCAGACTATTCTGTGGGCTCTAACTCCAGTTCACGGTTTCTGCTTGGGCCCTGTGCTCTGAGCTGCCGACCAAACAGGTAGGTGAAAAGACAGATCAGTGATGCCACGTCTCTGTTTTGAAGTGTCCATCATTGGGGCACCTGTGTGGCTCAGTCGGCTAAGCATCAGACTCTTGATTTCACCTCAGGCCATGAACTCAGGGTCATGGGATTGAGCCCCGTGTCGAGCTGTGCACTCAGCAGGAGTCTGCTGGAGACTCTAGCTCCCTCTGCTGCAAACCCCACCCCATCTCTAAAATAAATAAATAAGGGACAATAAGGTGGCTCAGCGGTTGAGCGCCTCCCTTCGGCCCAGGGCGTGATCCCAGGGTTCTGGGATCAAGTCCCACGTCAGGCTCCCTGCATGGAGCCTGATTCTCCCTCTGCCTGTGTCTCTGCCTCTCTCTCACTGTGTGTCTCAAGAATAAATAAAAAAAAATCTTTAAAAATAATTAATACGTAAATAAAATATTTTTAAAACCATGAAAATAAAGTGTGCAACTTTCCACCTCAAAATAAAGCCCTGTTAAAACAGTAAAGCAGCCTTGTTTCTGCTCCTTCTACCCGAGAGCTTGGTGGCACCTGCTCTCTCTGGAACATTCTGGCATTGACTTACCACTTAGAGTTCAACTTAACTGCCACACCCCTGGGAGCCCTTCATTGAGAGCCAGATCTCAGGTATGACCCCCAGTCTATCACAGCCCCTGACTCAAATCATCTGAGCGATCCTCATCAACACCTGATACTTGCCAACTTGCTCCTTTTTTTTTTTTAAGATTTATTTATTTATTAATGAGAGACACACACACACAGAGAGGCAGAGACAGAGGCAGATGGAAAAGCAGGCTCCCTGTAGGGAGACCGGTGCAGGACTCGATCCCGGTACCCTGGGATCATGCCCTGGGCAGAAGGCAGGCACTCAACCACTGAGTCACCCAGGCACCTCTCTTATTTATTTATTTATTTTTTAGTTTGGAATAACATAAATTTTAGAATAGTTGTAGATTCATAGAAAAGTTGCACAGGGTTCCAGGCTACGCTCCTCACTCAGTTTCCCTGGTTGCTGTGGTACATTTGACTCCATCAAGGAACCAGCACTGCCTCATTGTTATTTTTTTTAAAGATTTATTTATTTGAGAGAGAGAAAGAGAGAGAGTGGGGGTGGGGAAGGAAGGGCAGAGGGAGCAAGAGGATCTCAAGCAGATGCCTTGCTGAGCATAGAACCCAACTCAAGCCTCAATCTCATCGCCCTGAGATCATGACCTGAGCCAAAATCAAGGGCCTGATACTTAACCGACTGAGCCACCGGTGCCCCTGCCTGACTGCTATGAACTAAAACCCCATGACCCACCCAGAGCTCACTGGTTTCCTCCTAACGTCCTTCTGCTGTTCCAGGACCTCACCGAGGACACCATGTCATTCACAGTCATCATGTCTTCTCAGGCCCCTTTGGCTGTGACAGTTTCTTAGATTTTTTTCTGTCTTTGAGGACCTTGATGGTTTTGAGAAGCCTGGCAGGTAGGTACTTTGCAGAAGGTCCCTCAATCTGGGTTTGTCTGAAGTTTTTCTCATGGTCAGACTCAGCTTTATTAATTTGCTCGTCAGTTTGTTTCTTGTCCATCCTTCCCAGATACCCCGAACTCTGAAATGCCTGGATCTCCTGGTGGCTGGGTCTGCTCTGCCTCCTTCTTTCTATGTCCCCAGAGCCAGAACCATACCTTTCCCATAATAAACCATCAATCGACAGGCACTGACACACGAGCAAGAATATATGCGCACATCACAATCCAAGCCGCGTGAAAAAGCGAAGTGAAATTTGCTCACATTACACAGCATCACACAAAAATCGCACATACATCTGTGCCTGAGGACATCACGCTGAGTTAAAGATGTTCACATGTAGTTAAGACAAAAGCTCTATCCTCTGTTTACTTGAGACTTCTTTCTGTCTTCTCTTGCAGCGAGGGTCAGCGTGCTTTTAGAAAAGTCTTTATTCACAGGCATCAAATTCTTTGCTATTTCCCTTAATATAGTGTGAGTTGCTGCAGGCCAGTTTTCAGCTCTACGTCTTCTGAAACGCTCATTGCAAAACATTATTTTCTCCACTTCAGGAATGAAGAAGCTGAAACTCCAGAATTAACGGGAGTCACCTGAGACGATGTGCCTTCTATGAGAGCCTGGATCCTGGGCCCTGGGGCTGATCCCTCTACATGTTCTGAGACCACCCACTGCCTCTTGGTTGGTTTTTTTTCCCCCCCTGGAGCAGCTGTGTGCCGAGGAGTTGCAATATTCACTTGAACATGATGCGTATCAAATAATCTCAGGTGGAGGAAAGGTGCACAAAACCCAGAGAAAAAACCCAGATGATGAGTACCGTGAAGGTATGAAAAAAAAAAATGAGGTCTGGAACAGAGAGATCTCAGCAACTGGAAGAGCATGAGTGATGTGAGGACAACAGGGAGGAGACCTAGCAAACCCGGTAAGCCGCGGCTGGACAGAGTGAACGCAGCGGTGGGACACACAGCCATACGCTGGCCAATGTTCATGGAAGGAAAACGAAGGTCACCCCAAGCAGTTTGTGGAAAGTGTAATTTCTGCAAATAGACTGCCAATTATAAAGGCTGGGAATTGGCAAACTTGAAAGCTTCATGCTATTTTTATCCCTTATTTGTTCTCCTTGTGGAGGATTTCCAGAAGATTGGAGACACCTCTGGATCCCCCTTTATCCCTACATCCATCCATTTGATAACAAGTTTGTGTGCAGCTCTCGTTAGTGAGGAGATCTGTCCTTGAATAGCTCAACTCTGAAGCAGAAATTGGTTTCCAAGAAGGTGGATCTAGAAATCTAAAGGGAAATCACTTGAAAAAAACAAAGACTCAAGAAAAGTGAAAATTCGGCACTGAGGCCGACCAGGATCTGTTTGTGTAAAAGAGATGTCACCATGTACTTGACACCCTCACGATAGGACTTAAAGTACGTTCTCTTGCTACCTACGGGGCTCAGTGCACCAACCACAGCTTCCCACAGCGCACTAACACAATCAAAAGTTTAATAAATAGGTAAATATTCTCTTTTTATGAGCAACAGAATTATTAAAACAATTAACAGAGAGAGAAAAGGAAGCACACCCCCGAAATGGCCAGGATACAGCACAGGGTGACACCTCGCCTGTTCGTCTCCCCTTCATCACAGCGATGCCACGTGACCAAGGGTGCAAAGCTCTGACCTTGCCTCCCAAACCTGTCAGCCTCGGACATGCTGTTCTGGGAGTCTGTGATCCTGACTTGTCCCTCACAGAACAAATCAGAACCCCACCAAGTAAACAGAGTCCCCCTTAAGTCTAGACTCAAGACTTTTAACGAGTCTCAAGGCAACTGCTGCAAAATCTGCCAGAAGCTTCATCATTTGGGGTCACAGCCAGGTGATCCTACCCAGTGGGTCCTTTAAGTAGCTGATCGGAGGCTGTTCTAAAGCAACCAGATTCTTCCTCCTCTTTCTCATGCCCAGAACCCTGAAATGCTCACAGCCCTGATGATGGCCTCACTCGGCCCAACCCTGGCACACTTGATGCTGCTTGTTGAAAGGGCGTGTTGTGCAGTGGACCCAGTCCACCGATGAGGAGGCCCACAGCTCCTCTATAGCCACTGGGGACCAGTTCACTGTCCCTCCAGAAAAGGGCTTTGGCTCTGACCCCCCGCAGCTCTGTAAATGAAACTGGAGCAACTAGGAGGGACTGCAGAGAACGGTCTCCCAGAATCTCAGGGGGTATGCAGCCATGGCTGGACCCCATCGCCCTCGCCCCCTCTGCAAGGAGGATGCTCTCCCAGGTCAGTGGCACTGCACTTAAATACAAAGGGGTTCCAGTCCACCCAGGCATGGTAGGGCCAGGATCTCCCAGGGAAGGAACACACTGAGTCACAACAGTTTACCACTTGCGGTTCACATGTTGGACTGCTGTCCATCCACTAACTGGAGTCACTGGATTGAGTGCTCAGTGCAGACAGCTGGCTGCACTGACCCCCCCCCCCCCCACCACCACCACCAAAGGCCACTCAGCTAACAATGGAGAGGAAGAGACCAGAGCCTCATGAGCCACTTGCTCTCCAGGCTCCCAAAGCTTGACCCCTGCATCCCCTTAACGCAAGAATGATATAGTAATGATAATCTGAGCTTGGGGAGGTCACTCCCTCCAGCCTTTGTGGAGAGGTACTCTGTGCTGGGCTCTTGGCATACACCACCATGAATCTTCCGAGACTGTTATTCACCCACAAGCAGCCCCGGGGAGGTCAAACCACTTTCCGACGGCCATCCAACTCCCAGGTGTGTTGAAAACAAAATATAACCTGCTGTGAAGGGGGCATGCTTCCCCACCTGCAAAGCAAGCTCCTTGTATGACCCTACCTTAGCAACCTGGGAAAGATGATCACGGGACCAGCATCCACTTCTCCATCCTGACTCTGACCAGGTGATTACAACAAATCAAACACAAAGAAGGTCTGTACCACTTCTTCAAATCTGCCATGGCGGGCATCTTCAATTATGTAAAACAAAACAAAACAACTCCTGCCCAGCCTCCAAGGATGGCATAAGAAATTTCCTTAGAAATTAGTATCAGGGATTTGGCTCAGGTCATAATCTCAGGGTCCTGGGATCTAGCCAAGCTAGAGTCTGGGCTCCCTCTACCCTCTCCCATGTATGTGCACCTGCTCTCTCTTTCAATAAATAAATAAAATCTTTTTAAAAAGGAAAAGAAGAAAGAAATTAGTGTCAGGAAAACACTAAAATACAGTGGGAGAAAGTCTGAACCGTTCTGATCAGACCCCAGGGATGATGGAACTCAACACTGTCCCTCATCTGGCTGGGCTTGGCCAGATTTGGAGGCAAAATGAGGTGCTTTACAACGTGCGGGGTTCCCATAGAGCTCCCTCCGGTCCACTCATCCCCCAATGATTCCCATCTATCCATGTGGTTACTTTAAGGTGTTGGGTTGTATGTATGGTTTCCTTAAGCTGGAGAACCACCCCAAATTCACTCTATAGACAGGATATAAATAACAAGTAGGGCATTTCCCTTCTCTCACGTTTTTTCTCAGTATTAGAAACTCACTTCATAATGCACCACATTTTGGAGACCTTAGGATCCAAGACAGAATACCGACTGTCTGACAAATGCTGCTCAGAAAAGCCAGGCCCTCGTGAATTACCGGCAGACCGTGTTTACCTCTGGGTGTCTCATAAAAGGGAAGCACTCCATTCTCTTTAAATCAAGCTTAATTCTCAAGTTTCATATCAAAAATAAAGCAATCGGCCCAATATTCAGCTTGACTCCTGTTTTCCATTTCCGAATCATCGGCAGGTTAATGGCTAATTAAAAATACCATCCACACAATAAGCTGCAGCTTCAGATGGGGATTGAGATGGCCGTTTACTTTAGCTGAGCAATAACATTCCTTCTGAAGAATCAAATCAGATTTCTGACCTCTTAATCCCCTGGAGGCTGAGCGAAGCTTCGAGGAGGCCAGCTCCCAGACTGCCACCTGTCCAACCCCTCTGCAGCCAGGACCAAGGTACAGAAAGTGCCCCATAGCAAATCCGAACTGGGGAGTGTCTGTGTTTTGGCCTCGGTCAAGGGAGCACAGCCTAACCAAACAGTCACCCACCTCTTTCAAACAGACATCCCGTCCCATTCCATCATGGGAGAAGAACTCACTCTAACCCTTTAGGATTTTTCTTTTCTTAATGCAAAGGACTTCTTCTTTTTTTTTTTTTTAATTGGAGTTCAATTTTCCAACATACAGCATATCACCCAGTGCTCACCCCATCAAGTGCCCCCTCCGTGCCCGTCACCGACCCTTTACGATTTGCTAGTTTTCACAGGAAACCTCAGGGATTTTTCCCTGAGCACAATGCATCAGGAAGAGAAGACAGGCCATCGAGAACAATCACAGAACAGGAGAGATAGGGGGGCTTCCTCTAATCGACTCTCCCCAAACTCAGCATCCCAGGCAGCCCCATGCTGCAAGGGCAACACATCAGACAGAATGGGCAAAGGCCCCGGCTGCTATGAAAAATAGATTGCATGCACAGAAAAGTGTTAAGTGCTAAAAAGCTGCCCAGATGGCCAGACAGCTAACATGCTCCTTCCCCTGCTGGGCACGCTTAATATTTATATTTACAAATATTTGCACTTAGCACTGCCTGTCCCTTGCTCAGGTCCTCTGTATCATTGACACGGAGCTGCAGGGCAGTGGGTCTTCTGCACGAGAGTGACTCAGAGCATCTCTGATACAGCGATAGAGGAAAGAGACTTTCGGCTTTTGTTTTTGAGTCATTAGAATCCAGTGAACTGAAAAGACCGAGCTGTCAGCGTTCATTTTCTTCCTAAATCAACCAAACTGTAGGATAACACGAAATATTTCACTTTACAGTATAATTTGTATCTTCCATTCACTTGCAGCTCTGGGAATCTGACAGGTACAGTATTAAGTAAAAACCCTCCCGGGAAGTCTCAGTGGAAAAGGTAACAGGAGCAAGAGACCAGCCTCCCTGCAGGTTCGAGACGCCGGCCCCGCCGGGACCAACGGGCATCAGCCTCACACGTCCGTGGTCAGTTTAGGACAACTTTCAATTCAGGAAATCATTAACAGATCTTCAAGAGAGTAAGAAGTATTATTTTGTTCACTGGATACCTGTACCTGGAATTATTTCCTTGTGGACCCAAATATAAACTGGCGAACAGGATTTTATTCCTGGAAAAGCATTGCTACAAACATATCACGGACTTTAATGGTTGACTTCGTAATAAGACAGTATTTTGCACTGACCATCTTCCAGTTGGGTGGTTTCTGTCTGACGAGCACCTGCTCTGGGCCAGGCAGGGTCTTGGGCACGGACCAGCCACCGCAATGACAAGGGGCGATTCCCCCTACCACGGCATCAAAGATCCACACACAGGTGTACAGAATTCCATAAAAATAGAGCAAGCAAGGGAAATAGAAAAGCATCTTCTATGAACAAACATGTACAGAAGATGCCACAATCCTGTTGACATTTTGATTCTACGGAGAAATGATATTAAATTTTATTATCATTTCCTTATTAGTCTGAAAATGTATTACATATGTGATCTTTTAAAAATTTAAATATTCCACTCTCGGGGGGAGGGAAATCATAATAAAGTTATTGTTCAATTTTATTTCTGATCTCCTGTCCAGAAAACAGCCAGAGTATGGTAATGAATGGTGTGACTCCATGTTCTGTCTTCAAGATGATTTTATTTCAGAGGTTCCCCTATGGAGAGAATCTGTAACATCAGCCTCCCTTTCTATCAGGACAGTTACCATGCTGGTTACAACCAACTCCCCAGCAGGAAGTCTGCTCCGTTTCTTTGTGCAAGTGTCTTTGAAGATTTTTTTTTTTAAGAAAAAAATTTAAATAAAAATGTTTAATGTCAACCAACAAAACCACTATTGAGAGAGAGAGAGAAAGGGAGGGAGGGAGAGAGAGAAAGCAGTCACTGAATAAGAAAACATATCTGTAACATGCTTATCTGAAACAAAGTTCTTATCCTGTATGGACAGAAAGTGGGATAAGGCATAAATATTCAGAAAAAAGGGGTTACTATCCAAAATATATATAAAGAACTCATATAACTCAGTCACAAATAACAATCCAGTTGTAAAAACAGGCCTTTTTCCAAAGAAGTGACGTTCTTCCAAAGAAGACAAACAAATGGCCAACAGGTATGTGAAAAGATGCTCAACATCGCTCATCATCAGGGAAACACAAATCAAACTACAGTGAAATAAATATCACCTTGCATCTGTTAGAATGGATATTATCAAAAATATAAGAGACAAATACTGGTGAGTTTGTGGTGAGCCTGGGATCTAAATTCATGTCAGTGTGACCCTAACCCCACACCCTCCTTGCTCCTAAGGCTGGCTCTGCAAGCTGGAGCACCTGACAGGGCACCTTGGAGGAAACTGCCTCCAGTTCACAGGTGCTTCCTCAGTAAGAGAAAGGTCATCCCCAGCATCTTCAGGGGATGGCCACTGGCGTTTATTGTAAGGGATGCTATCTTTGCTGGGGTCCTACAACAGGGAGGGGTGGCTGAGAAATGTGTCAATAAAGAGAAGATCACCGAAATGAATCACATATATTTCTATTAATGATTTAATATCACTGAAACTCAGTTTTTTCTATCTACAAAATGTGGTTATTATTGACATTTTTTAATTGAATGATTCTTTGAAGGGGGCCATCCTGCACCTAGAAGGATGTTTAGCAGCATCCCTGGTGTCCACGCACTAGATGTCAGCAGCCTTCATTCCCCCAGGAGTGAAGCAACAAATGTGTCTGTACCCTGCCACGTTCTGGGGCGTGGCTGCGGGGAGACAACAAAATCCCCCATGGTTGAGAACCACGAGAAAGGTACCAAGACCATGCCAGCAACTCAGCAGGCATTCAATTGACCTTGGCTGTCTCCTCCTCCTCCCATCCTAGCCTTACAATAAAAGTTTACCAGCACAGGGTCTTACATTGCACATGATTTCTTCAAAGTCCCAGGAGCGCTGGAGGTAAACATTTAGGACGGCAGGGTCTGGAGATTGACCTTAATAAAATGTATTTCCTCCATTTTGTCTTGCGCATCGAGAGAAGTTTCATGCATCAAACAGAGAGCGCACTTGGCTTCATTTCTTATAAAGTGAAGTACGTCCTCCAGGATTAAGTGCCAGCAGACGGCCTCATCAACACCAGCCACGAGCTCGCAGCAAGGTGTGCACCAGCTCTGAGAATTCTTAAACAGACTTTGCCCTTTCAAAACTTTCCTCTGAAGTCAGCTTCCCTAAATGAGAGTCCTGGCTAAGAGCTCTTCATCACTGCCATTCCTTTGAGAGTAGTTTGAGTTTTCATCTCTGAATTAAATAAAGAGGCAATCTGAATAAAACCCAACTGGATAAAAGATCTATGTTACGTGCAATAAATTGGTTATAAATAACCAGGTAAGATCTGGAATTATTTGCTTTAATTTCAGGCCAAGCTTAATTATTAAGCACAGAGCAAAAGCACGCATGCCAGAGAATAACTATATGGAAAATACGAAAATAATTTATGGAAATGCCATAGTATTTAATTTGGTAGCAAAGTATCATGCAGGTGGGGTCCTCTTCCTGCTGGGGGATCCAGGGTGCCATTAATAGATTGGAATCCATCTCCGTCTTGAAATCCCATTGCCGAAGATGGCCAACTCAGCCCCAGGGAAACACCTCATGTGTTTCTCCAGGAGACTTGACAGAAATGTGCTCAGGTCTACACTGGCTTAGCCCAAACAAGGAGGCAGGCGTGTGCCTCTGTGTGTGCAAACCGGGGTCTGACCAGCAAAACATCTCAGGTTAGGCCAATTGCTGTGGAGAGCATCAAGGTTCAAAGACCGACATTATTACATGTGTGAGCTGGGTAAGACGTGGCCATGCTGAGCTCTGGGGAAATTTTCATTCCAGAATATTTTCATTATACTGACTTTGAATTCCAATTTCTTCCCTGCAGAACAATATTTACTTTTTTTTCCTGTGGTCCTCAGCAAGTGTGTTGTGACGGTGTTTATGTCAACAGCGCCGTGTACAGTTTCAAAGGGAAAAAATGATTCTTAGGGTGTGCTTAAAATCTTCAAGCCATTGGATATGCAAAACCTCAGTAGGAAACCAGGAAGTTGAAAAAATAAATTAAATTAAAAGTAACAACATCAACTAAAACCCCAGGCTTCAAAGGAAAGAAAAAAAGATGTTGAGGAGAAATAATCCAACAGTCTCTTGAGCCCCAAATGCTTTATATCTGTGCTTTCAACTTGCAAAAAGATTTCAGCTGTGTGCCCTTCCAAGAGAGAGGTGTTTCCTGAAGAGGAGATTGAGCAGGAAAACAGTCCCCCCAGACTCGACCACGTTCAGCTAGCTGGTGTCTTAACCCCTGAGGCAGATTCCCAGCGAGTGGGGACCTCTCCACCTCTCTTTCTTTTGCCCTAAGGCAAATGGCACATTTGTTCTGCTCTGAGCCCAAGGCACAGTGCTAGCAAGGACAAAAATCCTTCCACGGCAATGGAACCAAATGGCGCTGTCCCTGCAAACAGCCTAGCCTGCAAATTTGCTTTCTGAGCATTATCATGATTTATCCTTAAGAAGCCTGGCATCTCAAAGGTAGAAATACCTTTCTAAGGCTTAAGGCGCTTTCTTGTCCTGACTACACGCCAAATTAATTTTGGCAGAAACATCCATGAGCTTGCCATCTTGGACTCTGATACATCTGATGGATACTGCTCCTGAGTGGGGGAAATGTGCTGTATTTAAACGGAGAGAAATGACTACGTTATAAAAATATGCATGGGAAATTTACCGCACGCAAGGAGCCACATGCGATTATGAGTGTGTGAATATGTTAGGCTGGTGGAAACGTAATGGACTGAGGCAAACGCAACCTGGTCACAAGACTCCTGAATCACAGGGAAGAGAAGGAGGAATGGAAGAGGCCACATTGAAATGCACCGACGCTGTAGCGGACAGAAAACTGATGAAAAACGCAGACTGTACAAGCATCAGCCTGGACTGTCCTGGGACAGGCCATGATCAAAAACATGACCTAGACCCATCAAAAAAGTAGCAATGATGATCTCAAAAATTCCGAGTAGAGACACAGTTTCAGGGTTTCTAAGGACAAATATAAGATTAACTTGATTCCAGGTAAAATAAAACCAGGCCATCATTTCTGACCGATGGTCTTCAATGTTTAAATGGTCAACAATTAGACAAGACTATATTTGGCAAGTCAGCAAAATCCTCTGTATTTGATAAGCTAGTCTTTCAGACAGGTCCAATTATGACCGGGCTCTGGTACGGCCAATATATGCCAACTGGCAACATCCTAAGCATTTCAAACTTGAAATGATAATCTCTTCCATTTACTGCGGGCAGAATTTTGAGTTCTCATCTGGTTCCTTAACTGTGATATTCTCTGGCTTGATGTGTCATTTGAGGATCTACATCATAAATTGTCAGTCTCCCCTGACAAATTGCAAGGAACTCTTTTATCACCGAGTGACGATTTTGCAACCCGTTATATTTTCCTTTTTGCTTTGTCTTCCAGGCAGTTTCGCGTCTCTTGGCTTCTAGAGAGTTTCATGTTTTCTCTATGGTTTTCCATGCTCTATTCTATTTTCAGGGTCTACAAACCTTTCCTTGTAAAACGGACCAAGTCTCATATGAAAGTATGTAGGATATAAACCACAAATCACAAAGAGGCCCCAGCTTAATGTGTAAGAAAGCAAGAAACGCAAGATACCAAATCAGTGATAATACAGAGGAACACTTAAAAATGATGCATCATCACTATTTATGACCTAAGCTATGAATGACCTGAGGGTCAAAATGTTGGTTTCATTTATTTTTTTATCCTGAGAGAGGGACACAAGCAACAAGGCCTAGTGAGAATCCAAATCGGGGTAGTTGAATTTCTTTTTTAAATTCAGTTGCAAGATTGACTGAACGGTTGACAAATGTGGAAAGGGTTTTGTTGCATGTTATACACATTATATGAGTTAGAAAGTCTAAATTTTCAAAATCTGAAAATTAAACTCACCACTGCCCTTTTTTCCACCCCGGGTGGACTATAGAAATGCCTTTCCCAAGTGAAATTATGGCAGTTAACAACAAATGCTTTCTTCAAGGTGAAAAAGGAATTCAGTCAAACCAATGAGTACATTCACTGCCTCCGAGAACACTCCCATGCCTTAAAATTCTAGCTTGGGATTTTTAGTGTACAAACACACTACTGGGATGAATTGAAGTCCTAAGACTAAAAGAGAGACACAGAAACTCAAACAAGTGGTCACCCTTCTCCTAACAACCAAAGAGAACTCTATGATAGCCACACAGCATGAGTCCTCAATATTAGACTCTGCTGTGCACACCACGAAGAATAAATCCAAAAAGGTTGGCTAATATGAGCTCAAGGATGGATACCAGTACTTAAAGGCTAACAGAGAAGGTCTCTGCTTCCAATATAGCCTCAGATCTTACATGGAGACTTAGCCTTTCCTTGCCTCGGGGAAGATTATAAAGCACTTCTGGATGATAACACGGAAGCACACTTCTACTATATCTGAACCGTGCTTATCTTAAATGTCATCTTACCATCTGGCACTGTCATATCTGAGAGCAGAGCTGTAATGTCAGGCCATCACCAGTCCGTTGCTGTTCTGAACACAGCAATCAAGTAACTCCTGTCCTTGGGACTTTCACTGGATCTTAGAACTTTGATTCCTGATTTACAAGTGGTTGCTCTAGAACTGATGGGCACCATCTTTAATTACATTTGACAAGCCCCATGTCTACATTTGCAGACACAAAGCTGAACAAGCACACAAACATTTAAGAGACCGCAGGGGCTGAGTCTGTCAATTTCTAAGCTGTGGATGGTAAAACTGCACGTCCAGCTGTGCCATTAAAACATAAATACGGAACTGCGGGAGCTTCTGGGAATCACTGCTTATCCTATGGATGCAAGGAGGTCTCTGACACATGCCAGGAAGAGGAAGAGCATGGAAGTCTGGCAACGGAGAAGGTATTGAGCTGTCAAATTACAGGTTTTTTAAAAAGACAAATATAGGGGATCCCTGGGTGGCTCAGCAGTTTAGTGCCTGCCTTTGGCCTAGGGCGTGACCCTGGAGACCCGGGATCAAGTCCAACGTCGGGCTCCCTGCATGGAGCCTGCGTATCCCTCTGCCTCTGTCTCTGCCCCTCCTCCATCTCTCTCTCTCTCTCTCTGTGTCTATCATGAATAAATAAATAAAATCTTTAAAGAAAAAGACAAACATAGATAACATCACAGAAACAATGCTATGTGGTATCTATGTAATTTCTACAGGGAATTATTTTATTTCAATATTAGTGAGCTTTTGTTCTTCTAGAAGTTTACAGCAGCAAAATTCCATGAATTTCGGCAATAAATGATATCCTCTTTAGCAGCATAAACTTTCCACGGGGAAGAAAGCTAGGTAAGAACACTTTGACTTCTGTGCTTAACATCCACTCGGATAAGTAACAAATCTCTCAGGAAAGGTACACTTGAAAGAACACCAGGGTTAAATACAACAACATACTCTTTGAAAAGCAGGAGATATGCAAGGAAGCAGGATGCTTTAGAGAGTGGGCTCTGGATTTAAATACTGGCCCTGTCACTTGCCAGCCCTGTATCTTTGGGCAAGTTACCAAACCTCCACGCTTTAATCTCCCCATCTGTAAAATGGGCATAAAACCCCAGCTGTCTCAGAGTGCTGCTGTGGGAATCACGGCACGATTACTGTACTCTCCCCACGACAGCGCCTGGCACACAGAAAGCGCGCCAAATGCTCATCTGCAGTCCTAGGAGGCAAACACATAACACATCACAAAGAATGACTGGATTCAATGAACAAGGAAATAAAATCTTCGTTCTGAGCCTGGCAGTTAAGCAAGAACATTAAAGAAAACTGAAGAGTCACTAACCTAGATGCCTTGAGATAGCTTGAGGTTTTAGCTAGTTGCTGGTGCACAGGTAATACCTTTTCCTGCCAAACCCAACTGATGCGGCTTCTAAAAACCAGTATTATTTACTCAAGAGAGGGGACAGCATTCGGGGGCAGTGGGATTCCAGAGTGAAGACTACAATCACTGCTGCCCGAACTTGGGCGTCCACGCCTCCTTTGTGGCTTCCTCCTCTGCTACCCACATTGGCTTGGGGACCTGTTCCTACGGAATGTGGCAAGTGCGATGGGAACCCAGAGGGGTCTGAGCCTCACACAGCCAGAATCTCCGCAAATCAAAGGGCTTTGGCTTGGTACCAACAAGCTCCAATGCACACGTCCACGTACACACACGCACACACAAGTATACACATACGCACACAAACGCTGCTCATCTTAGAAAGCTCTGCCAGAAGCAGCAGTATCAGCAGGATGGCTCGGCCTCAGAGTACTAGGATTTTAGATTAGATGGCTCCGTACTACATTTTATGTACAACATAAAATAAACCATAGGGATTTTATATTCAGGGTCTGTCCCTTATCAAGCTGTCTCTTGAAACTGCAGCCTCTGTGTACCCTGAGCAACAGAACAGGATGGACTCCCCGCTCCAGACTCGAATTCTATTATCACCTACACCAGACTTTATCCTCAGAAGTGGCCATCAGATCCCTTGCTAGATCGTGGCTTCTCCCTCGTAGATGGCTCCTTGCCCCCAAAACTCTCCTCCCTATGGCGAGATGCAAAGGTTTGGGTCCCAGATGCCACCACACATCTACATCTCTGTCCTGCATCCAGGCGCTATAGACGTGCACTAGGGAGTAGGGACACAGGGACAAGGCTGGCTTGATGTGCAGGGAACACGCAGTTCTGGAGACCACAGGTCAAGCTACCTTCTCACTGTAGAAACAGTGGAACATATCAGGAGAAGCTGGATCAAATATCCAGAGAAGGAGACTCTGAGCACGGTGCTCCACACTTTGAGCCAAAGGCCATATGGCTTTCACGTCCATGTGGTTCTGAAGTCATACTCAGATAGTTCACAAAATAAAAGGAAGAGGGAAGGAAGCAATCATCATGTGAGAACTGAAAACAGATACTCACTCATTATAAAATAGCATAAATCAATAGTGGGGCTGTGCCTTCCTTCACAGCTTACCCCATGGGAACCCGGGGATCAGAGGCACGAGTCCAACAACTTGAAATGTGAATCACATCTGACCTTTAAGGGAGCAGCACCCCACTGCCCCATCCCAGGGATGTGGAATGGATAGGCTGGGTACCAGGCCACGGCTACTCCGTCAGAGAGATGCAGGGCAAGTTCACATGTGGCGTCACAAGGCAGAGAACAGACTCCACACCCACCACCTCCCGCACTCTGCACCAGGCCTGCCTTTCACTCTGGTCAGCATTACAACCAGCTCTGTGGCTTCCTTAATGATGTGGCAAGCCATCGTTTGCTGCATCAAGGACGATGCGAATCAAAACTATAATGAGACACACTACACATCGATCACCAGGGCTAAAATGCAAAATAGTGGTCATGGCAAATTCTGGCGTGGATGCAGAAAAACTGGATCACTGTCACCTTGCTAGTGAGAATGTAAGATGGTACAGACACAGTCTGGCAGTTTCTAAAAACCTAAAAATGTAGAGAGCATGCAACCCTGCATACCTACCCCAGGGCACTCATGCCAAAGAAAGGAACTTATTATGTTCACAAAAAAAACTCTATATGCGAATGTTCATGGCAGCTTTATTTCTAATAGCCCCAAACTGGAAAGAGCCCAGATGTCCTTCAGCAGGTGAATAGTTAGACCAGCTGTGATACATCCATACCATGGAATGCCTCTCAGCCTCTCAGTAATCAAAAGGAGCAAACTACTGATACTTTCAACAACCTGAATGAATCTCCAGGGAATTCAGCAGCGTGAAAAAAGCCAACCCTAAAATGTTATCTTTGATGTGATGCATAATACATCGCATTTGAAATGACAAAAATTTTACAAGTGGAGAAAAAATTAGTGCCCGGGTTTAGAGAGGGGAGAGGTGGAGGGGCAAGGAGGCGGTGCTATAGATGGGCGGCAAGAGGGGCCCTTGTGGTGGCGGGGTCCAGAAGCAGCGCCACGGACAAGCACGATTACAACAGGAGGATCTGGGTAACATCTGTGAATTCCATCAATGCCGAGCCCCTGGGTGCAGAACGGTGTTCTAGTTTTGCAAAACGTTGCCACTAAGGGAACTTGGGTAAAGTGTATACAGATCTCTCTGTATTTCCTTTTATAACCGCAATGCCTATGAATCTACAATTATCTCCATAAAAAAATGCAATAAGAAAGAAGGAAAAAAAAATTAAAAAGGAGGTCAATGGGAATTTCTTCCAGGAATCATATGCGATTGAGAACAGACGATCATTGTTGGTGCTTTCAGAAATTATAAAACACAAGCCCTGGAAAGTTACCCAACAGCCTACACAGGGAAAGGATAAACAAGGCACAAGATTAATATTTAATAAGTATGAAGAAAATGCTCACTTTTTAAAGCTGAAATAGGACAAATGCAAACACCGTTCAAGAACCTAGACAGAGTGAAAATCACTTGGGCTAATAAACACATGTGGTTACAAGATGGCACATTGATGGCAAACCGTCCTCTTGACAGAGGATGCCCCGGACCTACGCTAAGGGGGGCTTGGGCTCAGCTCTGTATCTCTCCAGGATGCAAAGCCCTGCGCCGGCGTAAGGAAACCACCCAATCTCCAGGTCTGTTTCTCCCAATAACTGTTTGCATCACAGAGTGGGGAGGATGTGTTCACTATCGGAGAGCCCCCACGGTATCCAGGCAACACCACTGTTCCCACCAGGCACGAATCAGACGCCTTGTAAAAAGGTGGGAGCTTTTCTCCCTCTACTCACTTATTCTGCATCATGTTCATTATCACCCAGTCGAAAGGGTAGACGTTCTTCCCAATGAGGTTCTTAAACATGATGAATGTTTCCATCAGGAAATCCTGAAATAAAAAAACAGAACATTGCAACAGCCCACCAAGAGAGGGAGAAAACCAATCCCCTCTTGAGTAATTACAAAAAAAAAATGACCTCTTTTTTTTTTTTTTTAAGCTGAATGAAAACATTCTAAAAAGTAATGAAGATATATCACAGGAGCTTTTTTTTCTTCCCGTTTGTCAGAGCACCTCCTGTTTGTGATAGCTTTCTCAGGGATATATTCAGAAACAGTACCTGGGTAGGTCTCTGTAATAGCCATCATAGATCTCCAGGTTACAAATGTGCGTTCTTTCTGCTGATAGGAATAGGTACTTTTTGCGCATATAACATGTAAGGTTTACTCTAAATACATTTTTCATTATGAGCAGGGCCCATCAGGCTATCAAGTATTAATAGCCATTCTTTTTTCTTATGTAATTGAGAAACGGCAAAAAAAAAAAAAAAGGATTCAAGTGGGAGCTCCTGACCATCAGCACCAGGTCAGTTCACCATACCCAACTGAGCCTGTGGTCATGTGGCCACTTTCACAGGGCAGCTCCGACCCCATGAACTACTCAGTTATGCCTGTGCCACCTTGGACATGACCCGCTGTACTCCATGGTAATCCTCCACTGTGCTACCCTGCTTCCACGTTGATAACTCTGCTCGAGGCCTAAGGAAGAGGTACCCCGGTTCCTAGGGGCTCCAGCCTCTGCCTGGCAAAATTAGGAGAATTTCTTCAACCTGATGGCTTGGCGCTTGCTCTGAGCTGACCAGGACAAAATCAGCAATTATCCTGAAAAGCACACCTCCCCGGTAGTCCACACGCTCCCTCAAGTTGTGCGGCAGGCAGGGGAAAAGCACCAGGGACTCCACTTAGAAAAATGAGGCTGTGGCCAGAGGTTGCCAAATGAGTGGATATTTCTCATTTCTTTAATCTATGGAATCATAATTAGGTGCAATGGCTGTGAAGCCCAAGGTGGCATTCAGAATTTAAGCAGCCAAGGAAGCAACTCCCAGCAAAGTCCTAAACAAGCGCTTCTTGCAAAAAGGAGCAAGTTAAACTCGGTGGCATCAATAAGCTGAGGTGCCAAGGGAAATACTTCCTTGGCAACCTTACCAGCAGTGCCACGTCCTGGCAGGTCATGCCTACTGTGTGCGCCCTCCCATGAATAAAACCTCAGGGAGCAACGGTGACCCCCTTTTTACAACAGACACTCCCAGGCAAGACGAGAATCAGGACCGGGACCTCTTCAAGAGGGAAGAGTCCGCCCCGTGTCCTCCAGACTATGCTCGCCCGTGCTGTGACCACCAAACCTCGAGTTCACACCAGGCAGGAGTGCTCCGGGCCCCGGACACAAGAACAGGGTCTCTCTCCCCAGGCTAATAACTGCAATCCATATTTCCCCACTTAGGTTTTCCCACTTTGTCTAGAGTTTCACATTTTAATGACCAGGTTGCATATTTGGCCGGCTGAGTGCCATAATTTGGCCACATCTCTATTTGCATGAAATTGCTGGCTTTCTTGCTGATCACTCCTCAAAGCCTAATAATTGAGATACAGGGTCTGGGTTTTATTATTCTGGAAGAGAAGCATATTTTCCCAACTCCCTGATTTTTTTTTTTCTAGGAAACACAGTCCCATCCTTCATTAGTATGGCTCAGCTGTTAAATTTCAGTACTTTGCTGATCAGACAAAATGTTGCATATTGTGGAAGATGAGGTTTTGCAAGGCGTCCTTGTCCGTCTGCATAATTTGCTAGCCAAGCCGATGGCTCCCGCCACGGCCGATGAGGCTTAGCAGACTATTACGCTGGGATCTCCAAGTCAACAAGGGGACACAGAGGACTAATACGAGATATTCTGGGAAAATGTCATCCTTCAGTGAGAATCCATTTCTGCTGTATTTTTCTGTTTGATTATTCACAGGATGCCCCATATAATAAGTGGGCAGCTCTAACAATAGCCATCAATCCATAGGCACAATCTTCTTGTCACGAATCCATCTGCTTCTGTCCACCCCCATCCCCATCCACCTGAATTGAGGTCATCCTCTCTTACCTGAACTGTCAACAGGGAATCCCTGCCTATCTGCCCATGTCCACTCTTGTCCCTCGCAATGCCCCACCCGTGACCCAGAACGGTCTTCTCAAACTCAAATCTGGTCAAGGCACTGACACTTCCCAATCTCCCATTTAACCTATATCTCCAGGGACTTTCTGATATTTCTTAGACTAAAGACAAAGTGTCTTGACATCAGAAGAAAATCCTGCTAAGCCAAAAGAGTGTTTCAGACAAGGACCCTCAATAGATGCTAAATTCATCAGATAAAGACTGGTCAGGGGATTGGACATTTGCCAACGTTCTATGGGTGCCTAAGCATCAGCCGAAGATTACATGATAGTTGTGAAGGGGCACATATCTTCACAGTGGGGAGCTCAGGCTGGTACCCACTCTCAACCACGCAACGAAACTTACGGTCAGCAATGGTCAGCTCGGCATTCCCACCCACCTAACGGGCATGACGGGTAGCATTTAACACCAGCTTTGAAGCTCTCCTGCCAAAACGATGAACTTGAATTTTAGGCCAACCTTCCAGTTTGCAGGACATGTGGAGGGACAGGGGAACACGCTGAAAGCCATTACAAAGCAGCACAAAGAAAGACAAGACAAGGTGAGGGATTATTCTAGAAAAAAAGAGAAATAAAGGAGGCGCAGCCAAATGCAATAAGTGAATCTGTACTGGATCCTGATTTGAGGAGGCCTCTAATGAAAGACCAGAAAGAATGGGAAAAATTAAGAAAATCAGAGTATGAAAAAAATAAAATAAAAGAAGAAAAGAAAAGAAAGAAAAAAAGAAAAGAAAAGAAAAGAAAAAGAAAAGAAAAAGAAAATAAAGAAAATCAGAGTATGAACATTATGTATTTTATGTTCTGAAAAGACAATGAGGCCACTGGGGATGCTCTTGATTCTTGAGAGGGGTCAGCTGAGACCCTAGTGGAGAGGCACGTTTCTCACACACTTAACGAGGTTCGGCTGCATAGTTAGTGAAACAGAAGAGACACAGAAGGGGCAGGTATGGCGAAGTGCTTGCAACTGGTGGACTGGGGTGTTAGGAATAGTAGTTTTCATTGTACTATTCTTTCAGGTTCTCTGTATGTTTGAAGCTTTTCATCACAAATAGGGGAAAGAGTACGAGTAAAATTGGGGGAATGCAAACGAGAACCATGGACCATATCAGTGTTGGCATGCTGCTTTGATTCCGTGCTATAGTTCTGCGCGATGTTACTACTGGGGAAACTGGGTATAGTATTACTTTTTACAGCCACATGCGATTCCAAAATTACCTCTACAGTTGACTCAAAACAATAAATGCTTGAAAAATAATTTTAAAACAATGAGGAGCAAACAAATGGTGTAGAAAGTTGAAAGCAAGCAAAGAACAGAGTTTCTCAGCATGGAGTCTGGGGTCCTGTGTGCTTTGGTGACCCTGTCCAGGCTCATCCCATCCCTGGTACACTGGCTACCGCCTCCTGCACAGGTTCCTGTACATGACATGCCCTCCTCCCCCCTACATGGCTCTTCCTTCTATTCCTCAATATCCCACAATCCTCTCCTTTGCAAAGGCTTCACAACTAGCTGACCCCATCTAATCTGACTACTTTATAAGAACCATGCCTTTGCAGCAGGGATAATGGGGGTTAGTTGGAAGGAACCCCTGATTAACGGTGACGTTCTCTACCAGACTATAGCACCACGAGGGCAGAACTTGTCTGCTTTGCCCACTACTTCCTCCACTAAGCTAAAATAAAGTTGGTGTTCAATAACTATTGACTGAATTCACTAAGAAGATGTACTCCCCAGACTCATCACCTGGTAAAGAGTATCTTTGCTATAGCTTCATTTAAAGGAAATGGTCACAAGAAATAAGAAATGTGTTTATCACAAGGCTCCTCCTCCCACTCAGGATGCTGCAAGTCAACCTGCAGCGGCTACTTCATATGGAGCTCAAGGCTCACCCACGAGCAGAGAATTTCATAGGCATGGATGGTCACCTGACATCCTTGCTTTCCTGACCCCCATGAGCACCTTTGCTCATCACTACCCAGCTGGGAGATATCAGGACCACCTCCGTAGAGGCTGGTGGCCTAGTGCCACAGACCAGGTAAGGAGAAATGAGCAAAGGGCGTGCATCCGCCTGGTGAGACCAGGGCAGATATCAGGTCAAGGTCCTCAGAAGGGGTGGGACTGACACTGAATGAAGGCAAGAGGGTGTTCTAGATGGAGGAACCTGCTCGCTCACAAGCCTGTCAATTTGGCTTCCCGAGGTTAGAATCTAGAAGTGGAGAGGCCACCAGGACAGGTGAGGCTGCTTGGGGACACACGATCAGCCGTGAGTCCACGGTGGAGGCAAAAGGCCCACAGCCCTCGGGTTCTGCGTTCACTCAACATTGAACCAGCAAGCATTACTTCTACCTGCATCATCCTTGGATACAGCACTGTTCATTCAGTCACTCGACAAACATTTCTGAAGGGCCACCTAGTGGCAATTTAAGACAAGTGGCAAGACAGCTCTGTTCCCCAGACGGTCCAGGGCACTGCCCATCACCCTCGATCTTATTATGGAGACTGAGCAAGTTCTCTACTTACGTTCCTGATGTCAACAGGAACATGACAGCTAGCAGCCCATCCTACAGCTCAGCATCTCCACCGCAGAAGAATGTAAAGATTTCGCAAGGCACCCAATGCTAAAGAGATGGGTCTGTCCTGAGTGTCTGGAACCCTACGTGTCCGTTTTTGTTCGTTTCTGGGTCACTCATTCTGCCTCACACAGTGCTCCATCCTCTCTCCCTGTCCTGGGGTCCAAGGGGCCATCCGAGAGACTAAGAGTAACAGCTCTGAGGCATACAACTTTGGTGCTGATAGTAACTGCGGTTTTCGATGGGAATCGCTCATCCAGCCAACCAAAGGCTAAATCAGAAAACCTGGAGCGGCACTTGTTACAAGGAAGTAGTCCTGAGAAAACGGTCGAGGCTATTTTCATATTGCAGTAGTACTAACTAACTTTCAATTATTTAACATAAAATGATCTATCATTTTTGTAAGTGCTTGTCAGAGTAGAAAAATAGTCCAATACTTTCTGTGTAGAGTTAATGGATAGGAACACATTTTACAAAGGTTCTGACAGATTAACAACAATAAAAAGGGCCTACAATCCTTGCGATACGAATTTGTGATATCCAAACCACAAATGCCATTTTAAAACGGAAATCAAGTCGTCTGCAAATAATTGATTTTCTGAACTGCTGTGTCTAAAGAAAAAAAAAAAAAAATCTCTCGGGAAATCAGGACCACAACATGTAGTAAGTATCTGATCATCTGCTCCGTGCAAGGAGAGAGGGCACAAGACTTGGACTTCGGCAAAATTATAGTCATTTTTAAAATCCATTCTGTAGAATCACTTTTCACAATGTACTGAAGCTTCCCTACCAATGGCACCTCTTAATGGTTCGGATGAAATATTTTTCACAGTTTGCATGTGTGGATTTGGATCCTATGACTATTCTGATAAAGGGCAAATGATTAATAGGAGCCCTAAGTATACCCTCCATCATGATGGGTAATGCTTCTCAGTCTGAGAACTGTATTATTCAGCCTGGAATGCTATTTAGGAAATTGTTCATATAGGTTCAGTTACAGCCCTCCTTACACTGACCCCAACAGGGCGGAGGGATACAGTTAAGATTCACTGGCTGCATGGGACGTTCCACGTATCAAATATGATTTCACTGTGCCATGACTGCTGAGGGATGACAGGACACAAATATAATGCAGATCAGGTACCTGAGCGTATACCTCCTTTAGGCTGCACGCCCGTGTTTTTGAAAAGTCAACACCCGGAGACACAAATACATTATACGTTCTTGCTCCTTCACTTTCGTTTAAGGAAAACTGCTATGATTTGAAGGTGTAGATCCATTTTTGTCTCCTTAGAAATTTAAATACATGCATGAGTGCACACACACTTGGGGTGGCAACACGAAGAAGGTCATTTCTTATTAGAAATGATCCTTTGAAAAACAACCACTAAATGTATCCTTCTTCGCCTCCCTTAGTAAGGTAAATACAATGATGTGAAGTGTAACCAACCTTGTTCTGGAAACACTAGTAGCATCTGCTGGATCCCACAGGAATCTAGGGGGTCTCAGAAATGAAATCTGTGCCACTTTACTCCAGAGATTAGGTTCACATCTAACCGAGAGCTCTGCCAACAAGGGTGGTCGTAGCTTTGCGGAAGACATCTGCCGTATGGCCGTGGGATTTCAGGTCATAAGGGAGGTGGTTCCAAAGCACTCACTTCCCCTCTATTATGCTTCTCCTAATTAAGCTGTAACACAGTTGTATTGAGGATGACTGGAGAATTATTTGGAGAAACGCTGATGAGCCCCCATGATTAGAGCTAATTAATACCAGAGTATAATTTAAAGCTGAAAAGACTCTGGCTTCTGCTATTGAGAAGTCAATCAATAAGTGAACAGGAGTTACTAGATGATTCTCCGTGGGTAGCGTCTCCACATCTCCAGTGATTCCATAGCATAAGGAAGCTCTTTCTGGGCTTACATGCTGAGTCACTCCCTAGCTCAGCATTAGGAACAAGGCCGTGTGTTGGGATCCGCATCTTCTAAGAAATATGGATTCCCTTGCCAGATGGGTTATCAAACCAATTAGAGCCAAGTCCTCATGCAAAATCATACATGAAATACTGATGTCAATGTTTTGCCTAAAATGCTGGCCCCCAAACACAGTCATATAAAAAGGGCCAAAGTTACACTCACCACAACATCGGTCCTCATTTTCCCGAAAGTCTTGATCAAATGGGCGTAATGATAATCTTCCATTTGTCGTAAAATAGCTGTCATACAAGCCACAAAGTTTCCCTGTAAAGGAATCAAAAGAACAATGAGATGGGAAGAGAACACCACTTACAGGAAAAGTTGCTATCAACTAAGAGTCTGGTGTTGAAACGGTCAAGGAGAAGCAACGGAGTGTGGGCAGGGGGCCTGCGATCTCTGGCACCCCCACTGGCTGGCCAGCATGAGAGGACCAGTCCTTCCCACCTCATGATCTTGAGTTTTGCTCTATCTCCTTGTCTCTGCCTTAAATGTTTCCTGACACATGGTTGTCCAGCCTGGAAAAACAAGCTCTAAATATTTTTGCATTAAATATGCAAAAATTAAAGACAAGATTGAAACCACTGACACTCATGTCTTGTCCTCCATGGAAAGTGGCTCTCTTATTACCAGGCGAGATGTGTGTGCAGCCCTTCCTCTTGGGCCGTGGCAAAGAGAGGCCTTTTATTTCTCAAAATCTGCCTGTGTCCCCCTTGGCCAATTTGGAGGCAATCACCACCGATTCCACAATGAGTTATGGTCCAATTCTTTTCCACAAGAAGAATGTGAGGAGGCATGCAGGCTCATCAGAATGTAAAGTGGGAGAGAGGAGAGTTTCTCCTAGCAGACAGAGCAGGGAGGGAAAACAGAAACCACCAAACAGAATCATGACATGGAGAAAATAACAGGCCAATGCAGCTAACGAAGAGGCAGCCGGTATGTGTGCAGCTGTCGGTGTGCACATGCAGGTGTGTGTGTATTTGTGTGTGTGTGTACACGTGCGCTGAAGGGTGGGAGGAAGGCCAAGTGGTCCTGTTGCCACTGACTGCAATTGATCCCTTCTGTGGGTCACGGCGAAGGACATCTTAAAAACCTTCCTTGCTTTTCTATATTTGTCCCTAAATTAAAGACGTTTTAAGAAACACAGGACATACACTTTTTCCCATTAAACCAGTAAGAGTCTGGTCCAATTACAGGATGAGACATACTTTGAGACATATCCCCAATTTTGGCCTCTTCCATGAGTTCCCAAACTGCCTTCTTTTACAAACCCTACTCTTATCTTACAAGCAGTATATTCGAATACGTCCATGTCCTCTATATTAATCTGGAACACACTCTCTACCATGAAATGTTACAGTCCAATATTTTTCCCGACCTATTTTATTTCTACAGCGTACTTGTGTGCTTCCAAATGAGTCCTCAAAGGGTGCGTTATGCAAATTGAACAAATACAAGAATGACAATGTGGTCCCTTTCATTTGCACAGAAATGTAAATTATGAATGATGAATTAAAAATGAATTATGAATTAAAAATTATTTGTGAATGATGATAATTGCCCAGATTTGGATTCCGAGTTGGTATTCAGAGAAAGAGTTAAAGAATGCTTGTTTTCCGCTTGAGGAATGATTTATAAAATGGCACAATGTCTGTGAACATGAACTTTTGAGATATGTAAATATTTGGCATCCTCGTGAGCTCAGGAGAAGCTGTCTTCATATCTCTACTCTTCATGAGATGCCATCTTTCGGGGAGGGGTCTTCATAATATTACATGTTGATGGACTACCTACCATGTGACAAGTGGTGTGCTGAGTCCCCATTCAACCCCACCACTGATTCTCCTCTTGTCCCATTTTACAGGCACTGGGACAGAGGCTGAATGATCGCCCTCAATGAGAAAGTGGAAAAACTGGGTGTGAACCCAGCGTGGCAGGCTGCAAGGTGGCTGCTTAGTAGCTGAGCTGATTTCTTTCCTCTTGCCCAGATGTGCATTTTAATTCTCTTTCTGAGAAATCTGAGGATGCTGCTGATGGCAAACGTGAGGTGGAGACTCACTTTCTTGCACTTTTGCAGGCATCAGAGAAAGTTGCAGGAGGGTGAGAAGAGGCCACCACAGACAGGGCCCCAGTCCCCTCCCTAACACAGTTTTCTGTAGTTGGTCTCCTTCTCAGGAGACAAGAAGTTTCCTAAGGCAAGAAGACGCCTATATCGGCCAAGACGCACCTGGCAGGGGCTCGAGTGAATTTTCTACAGGTCTAAAAGATGGGGGCTTCCACATTAGAATCGCCCAAATCACAAAGCCAGCTATGTTTATTAGATGCAGGAAAGCTATGTACTTAACTTAAAACATCAAGTAGAAAGAAAGAAAAGCAAGACCCCAGAGCAGCTTCGAGAATGACAACAGCGGGAGAGCAGAGTAGCACAGATGAGAAAAGCAGCGCATAAGGAGTCTGGGCAGATACTCAAACAGGTGACATGGAGATACTCAATTTAGGGAGCAGATTGGCACGTAATGCTGCAAACTTCATGCAAGGCCAAGGCTGGGGCCACTGGCATGATGTAGAAAATGAAGAAGTCGAGAACATAGCAATTTCTACAAAGCTAGTCCTGGGAATATGCAAATAGCCAGTCGGGAAGACTTCAAGTTGGAGAGAATGTCACAGGGAAGGAAAGCCAATGGGCTCTTATTCTACAGGGATGAGGACTAAAAGGGAGTATGCCCGGGAGGGGGACAGAGGCAGGGCACTGCCATGAGTCAGGAGTCAAAAGGCTCGGGGTTACCAATGTGCTATTTACTTTACCTACAGAAATGTTCAAGAACATTTGTATTGTGCAGACTTTCTTTCTTAGAGGAAGCAAGTCTTTGCTATTTTACTGCTCTTTACTACGTTAAAGCTTTGGACCCCTATGGAAATGGGGTAATACACCTGTTGAAATCCACAGAAATGCTCCCCCTTTTCTTTGGAATGGAGTCTCATGAATGGGGTACCCGTATTTCCAGAGGGAAGTGATGTGATGACCGTGAAGCTTTACTGTTCTCAAGAACCCGAAAGAACTCCATACAGCAGACTGGGGGGTTGGGGGGGCAGACATGGTGGGTCGTTATAGAAGCTGTACTTGAAACCAGTCATACACAAGAAGTAGACATGGGGGATAACTATGGAAAGAAAATTTTTATTCTGCAAGCTCAAAAGAAAATTACTATTCTATGCTTTTTAATTGATTTATTTGAAATGCATTTAGAAGTTCTATGAAGCTTTTGCTTTTGAACAATTGGTGGGTTGGCAGGTACGCTGGTGGTAATTGTGCAGAACTCGTCCTGAAACCTGAGCATGGGGACCAAGCTCCAGCCCCAGCGGCTGAGTAAAAACAAGTAAATAAATGAAAATAAGACATATTCCTTAGACTTCAAAGCAATGCAAAACGGGGGCAGAGAAGTCAGCATACAGTTGCAGAAAACTTAAAAATCAGGACACAGAATGCCTAATAAACAAAAAAAAAAAAAAAAAGAAGTGAACTTCATTAGCAATCACAGATGAAAATGATATACCATTATTTGCCTGCCAAAATAGCAAAGGAGTATTTAAGTGAGGATAATGTTAGCAAGGGTGCAGGGGATGAGCACTCTTACACGCTGCTGGTGGGAGCATAAATTGCTATAACCTTTTTAAAAAGCGATTTGGCAGTAGGCTTGCAAAGTCTGAGAAAAAACACTCATCTCCTCGGTGATTCCATTGCTAACAATCCACCGAAGGAAGTTCATTCAAAATACAAAATTCTGATGTCTAAAGATGTCTGTCGCATTGCTGAAAACATCTGCATGTTGAACCACAAGAAACTGTGTAAATAATGCGATGTTTTAGAGGACTGCGGGATAAGATACAGGATGCCCAGTTCAATTTGAATCTCAGATGAACAAAGAGTAAGCATGTCCCAAACATTGCCCTGGAAAATATTGCATGTGACATCCATACGCTAGCACGTCCATTTACCATTTAGCCAAAGCTCAGGTTGAACCAGGTACCCTGCACCGCTGCTTGCTGAATCAGGCAACCATCCCGGAGTGTGATCATGAAATGTTATGCAACCACCAAAACATTAAACATTACCTATGCAAATATGAACTATTTTAATAACATGAGAAAATGCTTGAGGACCAAACATGGAGATAATTACATATCTCTATTTCAGCAATATAAAGAATGTAGCACTGGAAAGGAAAAAAAGATGTAAAGAAAAAGAAGGAACAATAAGGATAAGAAAGAAGAAAAAACATACTCATTAGGGGTAGGAGAACTGAACTAGATTACTTTTGTAAACTGAACATATATTAATATTGTAGAAGATGGTCCTGAGAGAAAAGGAGATCTTTTGGTAGCAGGGACCAACCCCCCTGTGCTTGACTTCCAGGTTTCCTGTTCCCCTATCCTCAAAAATCTCATCCACGGGCCACTCTGTCCAAGTAGACGTGGTTACTGCTCTGCACCATTCCTCAAGTCCTGTATTTCACTGGCCTCTGAACCTCGTAGAACCACCCTCCATATTCCAGGGTTAAATCTGCTTGGGCTCCCAATGTACTGGGCAGGTGGACAGGTAGGAGGGGGAAAGGCAGAATGGTAGGCAGGGAGAACCAACAAGAGGGAGAACCAAGGGGCAGGATGAGGCACTGGTGGTGGACAAGGTACTCTCTTAAACAGGCAAATGCATGTAGGATATAAAGGCAAAAGATTATTCTAAAAGGATAGATATTGGAGAATGGGAATTGAGTTGAACACCTCTACCTTTTAAACAGTATCACTGTCAGCTTTGCCGAGTGTAAGGTCTAAGGGTGAGTGCATGAATGAGAAGGAACAACCCCAAGGATTTTGGTGCCTGGTCCTGAGGAGTTGTGAGGGTGTGCCTCCTTTATGTAATAAAGATGGACTAAGCCATGACCCGAAGGAGGCGTATGAAATTGCTCTTGGTAGGTCTATCAGAGATAAAAATGGTTCACATGACCCTAGAGCTCACACTCTGCATGCAGCACATCTCTTCTCTCTAGGACACATGGCATAGGGAGAAATTTTAGCTCTCTTCGACGTGCTCTAAGTGGCAAGGGATGGGGGCAGCTCCAATCCACAGAAGCTGTGGAAGCTGTGAACAGTGACCCAGGAGCACCAAGTCCGGGGGGCAGGCTCCTGGTAGGAATGATGCAAGAATTCCTTTTAAATCTGGGATTACACTTCATGACTTCCACGGATGACTTGTAAAAATTTTAAACATGTTTTCACCAAGTTTAAGTACTTTGAAGAGAAACTCACAGTTAGAAGGTTAAGTTTCAAATATGGTGATGAAAACAATCCTCATAATCATCACTAAAGCCTAAAAAAAAGGGACCTTCCAGTGACAGGTGTGATATACTGCTCAGTGGCACTGTGCGAGAATTGTGGTGAAGGTGGGAAGATGGATGACTTGGTGAATTTCGAATTGATTTTCATTTTGGGGGGCATTCAAGCCAAAGAACTGATGCTGTAAAGCAATGTTAGGAGCACCAGAATGTAGGAAAAGGAAGTAACTGAAAACAGCGTCTTCCATTGCAAAGGTAGGCAAGACTTAAATGGAGGAGTTCTTGGTGCAGTTAAGGTGAAAGCTCTAGGGCTCATGAAGGCTTTCTGTTTTCAAAAGAGAAAGCCACAAGCAAAATGTGTAAGGGTTCTATTTGCTATGAGGAAACTTAAGAAAGAAAAATAGGGAGTCCAGAAAGTACTGCAAAATGTTCACTGTCCCAAAAGATTCCTCCAAAGTCTCTGGAGAAATATTTGTGAACATATACCTAGGGGCTTCTGCATGATGAATGAAAAATAATCCAAAACATGCCCAACCTGTTTCCTCACATATTGCTGACAATAAAGAACATCTTTTAATTCACAAAGCCATAAGGACAAAGAGAATGAGGAGAGGACACAACTGAACACGAGGATTCTGGAAGCTGATAAGGGAAGCATGAATGGTTACTGAGTGCCTTGAACACAAGAAGAGGGTGATAATTTAAAAGCAACCTGCTGATTCCAGGCACAGAATCCTAGGAAGACTCAGAAAGCAAGGCTCCATCGTGAGGGGGAAATCAAGAACACCGATGTGTTTAACATGTGGCCTATTTGCCCACTCCCAGCCAATCCACTGAGGGGATGCTCCCACTCATTCCCGGGCAGGGGACCACTTGGTTTATTCTCTGCCTGGAGGGGACAGTGGATGCCTGATAAAGTAGAAGAGAAAGAGGGGCAGGAGCCACCACTTTCAGTATCTAGCGATAAGCAACCAAACACTATAACCACTCCACTCTCTGGTCTGCCCAACTCCCAGCATATTCACAAGAAGGTTTAACCTAACCCCCCTTCTAGCAATCTTAGCCCCATGTCAAACTGGAACAAGGGACCAGAAGAATCCTCTTTGGGAAAACTGAGCAGCCCAAGGGAGCATACGCACTGTCTGGCCACAGAGGTTCAGCCCACGCAGGCTCGCCACACCTCCAAACTCTGTGCACACATGGGAAACAGTCTGATCAAGACTGAACAGCCTCATGAGGAAAGAAAACCAACTGGGGATATAAAAGAGAACTCAAAGATCTACAATAATTGTCCTCAAGTAGATAGGAGATCACATCCATAAAATAAGAACATAATGTTAAAAAAAGGAACAAAGAAAGCATTCCGGAATATTCAAACTATGTTAGCAGAAATAAACATTTCAGGGATCCCTGGGTGGCGCAGCGGTTTAGCGCCTGCCTTTGGCCCAGGGCGCGATCCTGGAGACCTGGGATCGAATCCCACATCGGGCTCCCGGTGCATGGAGCCTGCTTCTCCCTCTGCCTGTGTCTCTGCCTCTCTCTCTCTCTCTCTGTGACTATCATAAATAAATTTTAAAAAAATAAATAAATAAATAAACATTTCAATAGAAGTGTGGGAAGGTAAAATTAACAAAATCCTCCAGAAAATGGAACACACACACACAAAGTAGAAACATCAGACAACCATTCAAGAGATTCAATATTTGGGGTGCATGCGTGGCTCAATCAGTTGGATATCTGACTCTTGATTGGCCCAAATCATGTGATCTCAGGGTCATGGGGTTGAGCCCCACCTGGGGCTCTGCATCAGTGCAGAGTCGGCTTGTCTCTCTTCCTCTATTCCTGCTCCTCTCACTTTCTCTTTCTCTCTTTCCCTCTCAAAAAAATAAATAGTTAAAATAAAAAACAAAAAACATTCATACCTGATAGACAAAGACTCCAGAAAGAAAGAACACAGAAAAAGGAGAGCAAAAGCTGTTTTTCTAAAAGGACAGAACATCCACATAAAAACTATTAGAATAAATGAGTTCAGCTGATAACAGGATATAGGATCAAAATACAAAAATCAACTGCCATTTTACAGACTGGCAATGAACACTCCAAAAAATGAAATTCAGAAAATAACTCTATTTACAAAAACATCAAAAACATTAATTATTTGATGGAAATATACCCCATGTTCATGGATTGGAAGACTTAATATTGCTTGATGACAGCATCCCCCAAATTAATCTACAGAAGCTATGCAATTCTTATCAAAATCCCAGCCAGCAGCTTTGTAGAAATTGACAAGCCAATCACAAAAAAACCTAAACTGCATGATTCCGTTGCTGAAAAATATCCAGAATAGGCAAACTTATAAAGGCAGAAAGTAGATTAGTGATTGGCAAGAGCTGGAGGTGGGGTTAATGGGGAGTCGATGGCTCACAGATACAGATTTCTATTGGGGATGATGACAATATTCTAAAACTGATGATGGTAGTAGTTAACTCTGTGATTATACTGAACACTTAAACTGTTCACTTAAAACAGATGAATTTTAGAGTATGTGAATTATATCTCAATAAAACCATCAAAAACTTTTAAAAATGGAAAATAATTAAATGATACTAATTTTTCTCAAATGGCATGCACTAGGTGTCAAGCATGACCAAGACTCGTCATCATGAGATTTCACAACACTAGGGATAAAACAATGATTCTAAAACATTAAAGAGAAGAAAGCAAAGAGTCACAGAGTACACTGGGAATTGCTAATGGAGAGGATGGGGTGGGTCAGGACAGCCAATTTTCAGGACAAGTACTATTTACCCTTATCAGCCAAGTAATTGTACTACTCAGGCATCAAATAATAGTAATATACTTAGAAAAACACCTCCAAATTCTATCATCCTTGTGAAGTTGTTCTTTCTCCTCAGATTTTTTGCAAGAAATGAATGACAGTTCTTCCCCTTTGCTTTCATGTCCTCACTGATGACTTCTCATGTCATATAAAATATCTTAACCCTTTTACGAGAGGAGAGGGGCTATAAAGAAGAAATGAACATTGAAAATGCAGGCAGAACAATGTTGTAAAATGAAAGAAAAAGTGTGCCACGCAAAATACATCAGGAGACATAAGTCACTGCTGGCCCTGTGTAAAGGTATTTCATGTGTTGTTAATTAAATATTTGATGAAGCAGAGCTACCTGGGTGGCTCAGTAGTAGAGCGTCTGCCTTCGGCCCAGGGTGTGATCCCAGGGTCCCGGGATCGAGTCCCGCTCGGGCTCCCTGTGTGGAGCCTGCTTCTCTCTCTGCCTATGTCTCTGCCTCTCTGTCTGTGTCTCTCATGAATAAATAAATAAAATCTTTTAAAAAAAATGATGAAGCATAAGATATAATGGATACAATTGAAAGAATGAATCAAGTACTATTGTTAAAACTAAAGTTCTCAGAAAAATGAATATTTGCTCACATCATTTGAACTTAGTACATTTCCTCAGAAATATGACCCATGGTAAAACTGAGGGCTGTGCGGTGTTCCCTTTTCTCATTTCAAGATAAATTTAGTCCCACAAAGCTTTTATCTAATGCATGGGGGTCTTTTTATTCATTTAGTTTCCAAAATATTGCAATTCCTTATTTTAGAAAGGAACATAAAGTGAGTATTTTGTAAAAAGGAACCACACAAAATTAAAAATAGTATGGTTGAGAAGCTACACTAATGTCATCTATTAGCTTTTTTCAACTCCTAGCAACAAAATTACACCTGTACCTTAAATTTAAATTGAGTGCCTGGTTGAGTTCATAGAGGACTAGTATTTCATATTATCACAGACACTATAAGGGAAGAAATCTAATTTTAAAAACAAAATCAATTTCAATTTTACAGTGGCAGTAATTGTAGGAAGACATTTATAGAGGCCAAATATACCAAAAGGGACTATCTGGATCTTAAGTTACCCATAACAATTATCTGCTACTTATTCAATACAATAAATTAAACACATACATTTGTTATAGAGAATAAAAATAAATCACAATAAAATTTTACATGTCCAATTATACTTTATGGTATAATGAGGAATATATACTTTATATACAACTCCTTAATATAATCTATTTATTGCTAACACAAGTCAGAGAGTAAAGCAGAAAATTTTATATTTATTTTCGTAAACTCAGTAAATCAAATAATATTAAAGCCTTAGAGGGCTTAGGATTTTCCAAATCTTCTCCCATGATATATAGCATCTGTAAACTGTGGTAGAAACAAGAATAATTCAGTCATAATAAAATCTTACCATTGAAGGGAGGATCAATATGCCTACATATTTTTTTAAATTGACTTCTGTCCATAAAGGATACTATCACCATCATAGTTACAGATTACAGTTGAAACTTTCTTGTATAAAATGAAATTCCTCTATATGAATCATAAAGGATATTATCCTCAATATTATTTATATTGGTTGGATGTGTAGGTAAGGAGGAAAGTATGTCACATGTCAAGTGTTACCCAAAAGAAAGCTCATGAATCGTAAGAAAGATAAAACATTTTGAAATACGAGATTATTATATAATAGAAGCAATCTCAGTCATAAGATATTCTTTCTTAGGAAATACTTATACATAAATATATACATATGTCATGAGCAGATACATGCTCAAACACCACACACCAAGATACAGCACTCATAACTGATCCCTTTATGACTCCATAAGCCCCTAATGGAATATTGAAGCTAAATGCTCTTGGTGTTATTTTCAAAATCTGCTGCTATGGGAAAGTGTGACTAAATCTGGGGGAACCCAAGAGAAATTTTGCAGAGGAATGTACCTGTCTAGCAGGTGTGTAAAGGGGAATATGGCAAGCAGGAAACACATCCCATTGGGGCTCCATCCAGATCCCTCACCACAGTCCTGAGGAAATCCAAGGTTCCATAGAGTCTCAAAAAATAGGACCACTTGGAATACACCAAAAGAAATTGAGGGAATAAGGCCAAAATGATGAGAAAATTCAAAATGGCACAAAATATTAACAAGTACAATGCTCAACAAATTAAAGAGTGGGCAGGTGTTGACAGCATGGCACTCCTGGAGGGGGTCTGGTGGCACTAAATAGAACCCTGCCCAAATTGGCACACATAGAACCAGAGACAACCCTCTGCCAGACCAGTAGAACCCGACGAAGTCAAAAGGACACAGAGGATGCTTGTGGAGGAGGCTCCCCTGGCCACAAGTGGGGCAATCAGGACATCTAAGTATCAAAAAGAATAAAAAGAGTGAAGGATTATAAGTAGTGAATTTTTAAAAATTATGAATCTACACTGACATACTGACATACAAGTGAGGGGAGTTGGGGAAAAGAAGTAAAGGCAAAGCTCTTTCTTATAGAAGACTAAAAAATGTAGATGGAATTGAGGAGTTCAAAAATTATCACTTTCAAACCTAAAAGGACTAGTTGATTCCAGCCAAGGTCCTCCATGGATGCTGAAACCAGCAGGTCAAGGTCATTGAAAAGGAAGATATTCATTCAACTTGAAAGTACTCTCTCCCACCCGCAAATTCTTCTCTCCTCCTACTATGATGGCACGCACCAAGGACACATGATCACCTAGGTGTCAAAAACATTTGCTCATGAGGAAATGCAAAGACAGATCCAAGAATGGGACATTTAACAAGACAATTGACCTGGGTCTTCAAAAACATCAATGAGGAAATTCCATTTGGGTCATGTATTATATATTAGGCGATCATTGTTAATTTCTACAGATGTCAAAATCTTATTAACTATGTAGCAGGATTATTCTTAGGAGATAAATGAAACAATTAGGGGATGATGTGCCATGATGCCTGTGGTGAACTTCTGGTCTGGTCAAAAACAAGTTTATATTACACACATATTTTACAACTCTAACGAAATGGAGGAAGGGCAGAGATAATGCATTTGGACAAAATGTCCATAAAGGGTGGATCTAGTTGATGAGGATATTGGTTTTTACAATAATGTTTTTCAAATTGCTTTATCCAAGAAAAATATCAAATGAAAAATCTAAGGGAATACAAAGTCTACCCACAACCTAGTGGTGAAGAGACATATGACAACAATTAATTAAGATATGATGTTACAAATATTAGAGAAGGGAATCATTACAGACTGACAAGGGAATTCTAAGGAGGAAGTGTTTCTTTTCCAATCACAGGAACTATTACTCAATATAGTAACAGGAACACAAGCAATGATTTAGCTATTTTAAGATACACTTGGGGAGGGGTGATAGGAAGTAAAGAGCTTTAAGCAACCCAAAGCCAGGAATATTCACTCAGGAAAATGTTTGAGGAGCTGAAGTATCAATAAATGGGGGTGTATTGCTTTTGCATGTACAGCTCCACCATATGCATCCTTCTTAAATGCAGGAATGGCTAATTGATTTGGAGCATGCACTGCACATATGTATTCTGCTCTTAACAAAATACCCTACAGTGAAAGCAAAAGCAAAGAACAGAAATATTCTGTTTCTCTACCAAATATGGATCTTCACATCACTCACACTCCTTTGGAGATTTTACAATACCATTCTCTTTATGGTAGAAGATACATAGTTGTGTAGCAGAAAATTTGTTCAGGAGTAAATGTTCCAGAGGCAGACATTTTGGAATAATTACCTGACCGAGATCAAGAAGGCTGTGTGAAGCAGAACAGGCTATTTTGCCTCTCTGAGCCTTGATTTAATCATCTGTACAATGGCAACACTGATTTTAAAATCTGGGATTTTTAAATTTAAGTCTTTTAAAATTAAATAACTTTAAATTAAAAAGTTTAAATTGAGGGGGATCCCTGGGTGGCTCAGCGGTTTAGCGCCTGCCTTCGGCTCAGGGCGTGATCCTGGAGACCCGGGATCGAGTCTCACCTCGGGCTCCCTGCGTGGAGCCTGCTTCTCCCTCTGCCCCTCTCTCTCTCTCTCTCTCTCTCTCTCTCTCTCTTTCTGTGTGTCTCATGAATAAATAAATAAAATCTTTAAAAAAAAGTTTAAATTGGTCATATACGTAAGGTGTAAGTTGGAAGACTTAAATCGGTCATATACATGAGGATATTAGCACAGCCATTGGCTACATACCGAATAACGGCTTATGGTGGCAGTGACAGTGGTGATGATGACAAGGAATAAAATACAAAAACATACACAGCTTATTTTAAAGTCACTGAGTCTGTATACTAAAACTCACAAAACATTCATGATAGAATCAAAGGAGACCTAGAAGAAAATGAAGAAATATATTCATGGTTCAGAAGAATCAACATAGCTTAGACGCCGCCAATTGAGTCACAATTACAAAAGACCAGCAGGTGTTTATTGTAGAAATTAACTATCTAATTCTAAATTTTATACAGAAGGGCAAATAACATGACAAAGCCAAAGAAATATTGAACCAAGGAGGACACTACCAGATTTTAAGACTTATAAACTGACAGGTATCAAAAGAACAGGCTACTGGTGAAAGAACACATCAATGAAACAAACTGACCATACATCAGGCTCACTAATTCTCAAACCAAGTGCCAAGAAAACCCAATGAGAAAGTATACTGTTTTCAACAAGTGGTATTTCAAACGGCACAGTGAGACACCGTAGAGCAGCAGGAAGAAAAGGGAGGGGAGGAGGCCCAATCCATATCCTACACCACATACAGAAATCAACTCAAGGGATCCCTGGGTGGCGCAGCGGTTTGGCGCCTGCCTTTGGCCCAGGGCGCGATCCTGGAGACCCGGGATCGAGTCCCACATCAGACTCCCGGTGCATGGAGCCTGCTTCTCCCTCTGCCTGTGTCTCTGCCTCTCTCTCTCTCTCTCTCTGTGACTATCATAAATAAATAAAAATTTAAAAAAAAAAAAAAAAAAAAAGAAATCAACTCAAAATACATTATAGAGCTAAATGCAAAAGTTAAAATAACAAAACTTCTAGAGGAAAACACAGGAGAAAACCTTCATGAGCTTGGGCTGGGCAGATATGTCTTAAGATACAAAACACATAAAACAAAAGAAAAAAATGGTAAGTCAGACTTCTTCAGATTAAAAACGTTTGCTCCTTGAAAGACTTTGCAAAGAGAGTAAAAAGGAAGGCTGTGGAATTGGTACAAGAGGCTTGTACCCAGAAATTATAAAAACTCCAAGAAGTCAATAATAAAAACAACCCATCCAAAAATTAGCAAAAACAAACAAAACAAAACAAAACAAAACAAAACAAAACACCAAAAAAACATTTAAATAGATATTTCAACTAAAAAGGAAACACAATTGGCCAAGACACACAAGCAAACGGGTTCGGTGTCACTTGTCAATAGAAAAATGCAAATTAAAACCATAAGAAGCTAGCACTACACACCTATTAGAAACAGGGAGTCTAAGAAAAACAAAAAACAAAAAAGATGCAGAGGAACTCAAATTCTCCTCTATTGCTGGCCTGAAGGCAAAATGATACAACCATTCTAGAAAACACTTTGGCGGTTTCTTATACAGTTCATCATACTTACTATACAACACAACCATCCTGCTTCTAGGTATTTACCCAAGAGAAATGAAAATGGGTCCACACGAAGACATCTACACAAATGTTTATAGACAATTCTATTCATAATTCCACACAGGGAGACACACCCAACACGTCTACTATCAACGGATGAGTCAACAAACTGGTACGTCCACAGGATAGAACAGTACCGAGCAACAAAATAGATCAATTAAATGACACATAAACATGGATAATTCTCCATTGTGGTAAGTGAAAGAAGCCAGACGCAAACATAGAGCATGAATTCACGTATAGGACATTCTGGACACGAAAACATGATAGTGATAGAAGGAGAAGGGCTCCAGAGGGGCACCAGGGACTTTTGTATGAGAATGGAAATACGCTAACCCTTGCACTTGGTCTTGATGACACAAATGTACATATTTGTCAAAATGCAGAACCAAGAAAGTGTGGATGCTCCTGTATAATCTTGAAAATATTTATATAAAGAAGAAAATTTGAGAAACATAAAATTCCCTGTGATATGTAACTAATCTTGATATTATATCAGATTCTCTCTTGCTCTTACACATATAGAAAGAGACTAGTTTTAATAAAAGCAGGATCATACTTTAATTATCGTCACTTTCAAATGGCTTTGTTACTCGGCGGTGCAAGCCCTACATCATTACTCTTGTTTTTCACATTGTTCTGGAGTATCCATGCCAATTTATTCTTGCACATGAACTTTACAACCACATTATTGAGTTTGAAACAGGTCCCAATGGAATTTAAATTGAGATTCCACTGAATTTTTTAATTAATTGAGGAGGCTTGGATATTAGCCTTCTCATTTCCGCAAATACAATGTGTGTCCATTTGTTCCAAGTCTATTTTTATGCCATTCAAGAATATTTTGCGGTTTTCGTCATATGGATTATAAAAAGCTCATTACTGCTGCTCTTATTGGGAGGGGTGCCTGCTTCAAAAACCTTTGACATTTTCTCTATATCTTTATTTGTGTATTTGGGAAATGACTGAATTTAATGCATGTGTTTTGCGATTAAACTTACAGAATTCGGCTATTCCTCCCAACAGTGGTTGTTACGGGCGGGGAGACCTCTAAAACCAAATATCTATCAATAATTTTGTGCTATCCCTTGTGATTGTGGTCCTTGTTTTCTTATTCCTGTTTCTAGACTTTTATGACCCAGTCCATCCCTACCAAGACAACATCAAGTTGTACTAGTAACTGCTGGGATCTTTGATTTTTAGAGATTTTAATTAGCATGCTTTTAGGGTCTGATTTTTTTATTTCTATTTTTCTACTGACAAATAACATGGTGTAAGGTCAAGGTGCAAGATGTGTTGATTTGATACATTATACGCTTCTTGCAACATGATCACCATCATACCATGAGGAACACCTCTAACAGGTGAGAACGTTTAAGATCTAGTCTCATGGATATTAATTGATGACAGACCTGTGTATCATCATATTCCTAACTTAGAAATCACCTGCAACAAAATATGTGAGGTTAAACAAATATGGTTATGGATATTACTATAATAGAGTTTTATCATGGAAGAGAGACTGGATCAGCAATACAATTAAGCATAGGGGAAGGGAGGGAAAAATAAAACAAGGCATAATCAGAGAGGGAGACAAACCATAAGAGACATGGACTCTAGGGAACAAACTCTAGGGCTGCTGGAGGGGAGGTGGGGGGATGGGGTAACTGGGTGACAAGCATGAAGAAGGGCACGTGATGGAATGAGCACTGTGTGTTATAAGCAACTGATGAATCACTCAACTTTACCTCTGAAACTTATAATATACTATATGTTAATTAACTGAATTTAAATAAAAAATAAAAATAATTTAAAAATTAAGCATCAAGAAAAGCACATAGGTATGCTGGTAAATTCTTATTAATGGGTAAAAATGGGACTTCCTGGGACTCATAAATATGTAAGGACAAGCTATATAATAAAACAGAACTTAGAACAGCCACACTTTTCACAAATCTCATTTCCTAGGAGGGTAACGGAGCCATGTTATTAATTCATTCATTTAATAGGCATTCACAGAGGGCTGCTGTACGTGCAGCGCAATCTGGAGCCCGCACGAAGCTCACATTCTACTGGACAGAGTATGTTGAGAGGGAGCCTACTGGAAGTGAAATTTAAACATCAGCTTCACCTGTCAGAGCTGAGGTCAGCTAGCACGTGAAGGAAACCCTCTGGTGACATCACGCACGTGGCAAGTACACGCTGCAGATGTCATCATGTCAAATTTTGTAAAGATAAAACAAAAAACCTCCTCGGATGTCGACTCGGAGAAAACATTCAAGGGGAGATCAGCTAAAATCTGTAGCAATTACCCAGAGTTAAGGAAACATTTTTCATATCTCCTATTTATTTCCACACAGACATAATGAGAATACTAGAAGAACCCATTCCACTAATCTGATTAAAATTTAGAGCCGCATTTTATAATTACCAAATTACTTAGCTTTGATCATAACAGTGACCGCCATAATTTTAAATTAGGGAGTAAAAACATTAGTTTGTCGAGATTAATCTCCTTGAACAAAATTCATATATTTTTAAAATTAATGTCTTTATCTCGTGACAATCATGGGCCTTGCAGTTATTCACCACGCACATAAAATTAAAAAGAAAGCATCGCAAATCAAATTGGTTTTCCCATTACCTGAACCCAACACTCTAATCACAAGTCACATAGAGAAGATGCAAATTGGAAGTCACTTTCCAACAAATGTTCCGTCAAGATTTTTTTATTTTTTATTAATCTTGCTTAGGCAAGATCTTAACAGCATGTAGTGGAAGGTAAATCCACAAAGTGGTACGATAATGACTAATTTTAATTATTTTCCAGAATCACTACTTGTTTGCAAAATTGAGTATGTTTTCCACAAGCTAATTATCTGGCTACACAGTTAAAAGTTTGCAAAATGTAATGCTCCTAGTTTCTATCTAAAGAAAAAGCATACAGGATAATGAAGCCCACTTGTTTTGAATTTAAATCAACTGCTTAGGTGTCAGGAAGAGGCAAAAAGCAGAAATCTAGGTTGATCAATTAAAAAGAAGCACAGTCAATAGGAGGCATTTGCTTGAGAGAATCACAGACCTCAAACGTGACTACATGCAAATTCCGGTAAGGAAATCACCATTATTTGGCATAAAACCATTCTGACACATAAAAAGCAAAACTGCAGTATTAATGTGGACCAAGGTACAGGTATGGCCCTGGGAGGCCGTCCTTGAGTTGCTGCACACCGCCCAACTCCAGCTCTGCTTCTGCTGCAGGCTGAATTGTCGCCCCCCAAATTCTTATGTTGAAGTCCTAACCTTCAGCACCTGAGAACAGGACTGTATTTGGAGAGAGGGCCTTAGAGGAGGTAATTGAGGTTAAATGAGGTCATGGCCAGGGGTGGGTGGCAGTTGACCCAGTAAGTCATTATAAGAAGAGAAGATACACAGAGACATGTGCAGAGGAGGGAACGTACAAAGATGCCGCAAGCCAAGGAGGGAGCCCTTAGAAGACAGCAGTGCTGCCGAAAGCCTTGATCTAGGATTGCTGGGTTTCCTCCAGAACTGTGGGGAAACAAATTTCTGTAGGTTAGGCCACCCACTCTGTGGTGTTCTGTTTTGGCAGAGCTAGCAACCTCCCTCCCTGCTCCAGCCACACTTCCACGGGGTCCTAGAACCTTGCCTAGCTCCCTCCCTGTAGAGACTGCCTGCCTTTGCCCCCTGAAAGAGGCTCTTCAGCCAGAAGACCACCTGACTCCCTCCCTCCCCTTCCTTGAGCTTGGCTTCAAGGCCTCCTTTTCTTCCTCCCCCCCTCCTTTTTCTTCTTTCTTAAACTTTAATTTTTTTATTTTTAATTTTTTAACTTTATTAAATTCCATTTGCCAGCATATAGTATAACACCCCGTGCTCATCTCATCATGTACCCTCCTTAACGCCCATCATGCAGTCACCCTATCTCCCACCCACCTTCCCTCTGCAACTCTTTGTTTCCCAGAGTCAGGAGTCTCTTATGGTCTGTCTTCCTCTCTAAATTTCCCCACTCAGTTCCCCTCCTTTCCCTTATGGTCCCTTTCACTATTTCTTATATTCCACATAAGAGTGAAGCCATAGGACGATTGACTTTCCCTGACTGATTTATTTCACTCAGCATCATACCCTCCAGTTCCATCCACATCCATGGAAATGGTAGTATCTTGTGATTGGGTGTGTCATCCTTTCTGATGGCTGAGTAAGATTCCATTGTATATACACCACATCTTCTTTATCCAGTCAGCTGTCGAAGGACACCGTGGCTCCTTCCACAGTTTGGCTGTTGTGGATGTTGCTGCTGTGAACATTGGGGTGCAGGTGTCCCCGCATTTCACTCCATCTGCATCTTTGGGGTAAACACCCAGTAGTACAATTGCTGGGTCATAAGGTAGCTCTATTTTAACTTCCTGAGGAACCTCCACACAGTTTTCCAGAGTGGTTGCACCAGCTTGCATTCCCACCAACAGCGCAAGAGGGTTCCCCTTTCACCACATCCTCCCCAACATTTGTTGTTTCCTGTCTTGTTAATTTTAGCCATTCTCCCCATAAGACCTCCTTCTCTAAGAGCTAAGCCTACAGCATCCCATTTCAAGTTGTAGCCTGGCTCCGCACCAGGACACCTGAGCCTGCACCCTGTCTTCTTCGGGAACAATACAGATCCACCCACTTATGATCATCCTCATCTATCAGCTCTGCTCCTTAGAATATGAACTGCACAAGGACAGAGATCTTTGGCTACCAACAACAGACCTCTCTCATTTCTAGAAAAGAACAATGAATCCATGTATGAATTCAGCTGTCATTTTTTAAGAAATAATGTTTAAAGTCAGAGAAAAGGACAAGGCCTAACAGAAATAAGTAGAAGGGGAAATTGTTCCATCCAGCAAAGGCCATGACTTGAAATAAGGAGAGACTGATTTTACCAGTGGATAGGAGAATGTACTCCTGATGAAGTTACTCACTGCTTTTCCAATCCTTTTAAAGATCCCTAAACCGGGACACCTGGGGGGCTCAGTCAGTTAAGCATCTGCCTTCAGCTCAAGTCATGATCACGGGGTCCTGGGATCCAGCCCCATGTTGGGCTCCCTGCTCAGCACAGAGCCTGCTTCTCCCTCTACATGCTGCTCCGCCTGCTTATGCTGTCAAATAAATAAAAATCTTTAAAAACAAAACAAAACAAAAGAAAGATCCCTAAACCGATCGCTAATGTGTACCATTCTAAAGAAATTCACGCACCAAAGCAATTTTTACAATAAGCTCGAAATGCATGTTCTGAGACAACGGTGCCAGCACTCTGCACTGAAGCTGGCCCTGAATTCACGATCCCAACACATCTCCGTGTTGGAGTTTGCTAGAATCCACCTTGGAGTCACACGTATTCACAGGTGTTCTCTTTCCTCTCAAGTGTGCTCTCTCTCTTGTCATTTTATCATTTTCAAAGCAAATTAAACAATGCCCAGGGAAAAGGAATTGCCGGATGAGTCTTGGAGAAAACTGGCCGCTCACTGAATAGAAATTGCATTAATAACGACAATCCGATGTGCTGGAGAATTTGTGCAATTTTGTACGTACGGCAAACGCACTGGGCTCCGCTGTAAGACAAAAGCACGGTCTGCGAGTCTATTTACCAGGCAGTAACGAGGTTCTGCTCCAGCATCCAAGTACAGCCTGTGGCTTCTCTCCCAGCAGAGCTTCCCCTCGGGGCCCAGCCACGTCAGATCATTATAAGCCTCCATCAAAACATGCGGCAAAGGCTAAGACCAAAGGGAGTGCGCTGGTGCCCACCCGGCCAACACAATGCAGGCCTGTAATCCAGGAAACATGAAGAAGCAGAAAACCTCATTTTGCTAAAGGGCTTTTCTTGCATTTGAGAGAAGCTCACGCCTGGTGCCCTGTGCTGGGTGCTGCCGAGCCGATGGAAAACAAAGTGAGCCTTCCCGCCACCACGGGCCTGGGCAGCGTTGGTGGGACTCAGACACAACTTTCTGGAGGGTGTCCTGGGCACCCTGCATCTGTATGCATCAGGACACGGTGGGGTCGTGCAGCCAAATGGCTCAATGCCCCCTCATGCTACCACCCCAGAGCATAGTCTCTTCATTAAGGAAAGGAGACAAGGGCAAATGTGGATTGTTTTGAAACATTAAAATTATCTTCCAATTGCTAATATTTTTGTGACTTTGCCAGATGGACAATCTACTTGATTACTAACATCAGTTATGAGTCAGGCAGTAAAATTTCAAGGTAAGGGCTATGAGGGTAACGGGGGAGAAACAGCCAGAGCTCAGAAAAAGTCAAGACGCCAGGTTTTAGAAAGGCTCCGAAATTCCTCCCTTCTCACATCGCTGTGAGTGGGATCGCTGAGCATCCATCTCAGAGCAGTCTGACAGTCACTCCGAGACGTGGCTTCCAGAATTGAGTGTGTCTGAGCCACAGTGAAAAGCCTCAGTGTTGATGCCCCAATATCAGGTCACAAGTCAAAGCAGGCCTCGTTCTGACTGCAGCCAGCCTTGGAGTGATTGTGAGGTTGTTACTGCCTGGAGCCGGGAGGCCACAGGGCGGAGCTAAACATCACTGCGGCTTCACCTCTTTCCATGCACTACCTTCCACTAAGACCTAGCATGGTCTACGTAAGCCTTTTGCAATCAGAGGGCCCCATTTCAGGTCCAGGAAGGTCGTTTCTATGAGAATCAGAATCTGTGCAAAGTATTCAGACCAGCCACTGTAGCCAGAGATTTTGGTACAAGGGCTGCTGGCAGGTGGCTCAGAATGAAGACAGCAGGGGACGAGTGAGGCCAGCTCATACCCATTTGGTGTCTCTTTCCTGCTAAGCAGGTGGGTGCTCAGGACATATTGGGGGATATGGAGCAGAGGCATTGGGAATTCTGCTCATAAAACGTATTGCACAGAAACAGTTGCCAACTATCCGCAGAGCTTCAGAAGTTGATGTTGGCAGAGCCTGACGAGTCTAGCCTCACCTTCCTCCTACCCCCAGCCCCAGGGGCTCTCCGTGATAGCCAGGTGTCTCTCCATCTATCTCATGTATCCACAGGGTGTCCAGGAAGAAGCTCTGGAGCAACAGGACCAAGGAATAGGACAAGCAGGGCCAAAGAGGATAAAAGAAGACAGGTGGGATGTCAGCTTCAGGGCCCACTGCCAAGCCACAAGTGGGCTGAGGGAGCCAAGAATGGCCACATGGGGGATTTGCTAGAATTGAGGTCTTTGGGATGGTCCACTCACTGCTGCCAACAAATGTGGCGCCCCTTATTATAGGCCAGGTCCCGTGCTGGAGCTTGGAACGTGAGTGAAAATAAGGCAACATGGTACCTGCTCATGTCCAGTGAGAAACGGCCATTAAGTAATCAATCTATGCAGTGGGACAGGGCCAGGATGGCCCTTCAGCGCTGTAGGGAAATGGAACAGGGGCCAACTAGCCAGGTGGAGGCAGCAGGGAAGGTAGGGGGATAAATGCAGTCCAGGCAGAGGTGTTGCTTAGTCATAATGGTGAAAGCATCAGGAGCCTGAGATCTGGGAGCCCAACAGGCCTCACTATGGCAGGAGGTCAGAGAGGCAGAAATGAAGGGAGGACTAAAGAAAAGGCTGTGGGCACCAGGCACGGGATGCAGTGGGCCCTGCAGAGCCAGAAGGCCGATGCACCTGGCTGGCGTCAATCAGCCATCCTGGTCTTACAGGTGAGCCTTCATCAGGAGCCAAGGAATAATGGGCGAGGGGCACTGCTCAATCTTACTTGCCTTCAAGCCTCCTATGACTTAACAGCTAATCATTCCCAGGGCAGATGGGACACTACTCCTACCCACAAGTACAACCAACATGACAGGAAAGAAAGTTGCCTCTCAGGGAAACTTCAGAACACCGACAACGTGGATGTTCACTTAGAAAAGAGCGTCTTATATTAGCTACTTCTTATGGATGACAGCTTTTATTTGTGGCTTCTGTTTGCACATCTGTACACACAAATGCCATTCCTTTCCTGACAATTACAGAAGGGAAAAGGGGAAAAAGGTATCTTTGGAACGACTCATAATTTTCTAAAGTACGGATCCAACAGTTAGAAAGCTAACTCTGTGGAAAGATACAGGTGATTAGGCCCTGCCTTTGGTTGTTGACAGTGTGGGACAACGGGAGGTGGGGAAGATTATCAACAAGAGGGGGCTTGGTGGCACTCTGTGTCATGTCATTTCTCTGGAATCTAAATGGAAAAAACAATGATCAGAGAAAACATCCAGAGGACAAGCCAGAGGGCACACCAGGTGTTACTTGCTTCTCTTTGGGACACACCTGTAGTTGCCCCTCTTTGCCTATAGCGTTGATGGAGCAACAGGGAGAACTCTTTGCTTGACTAACTAAAACTTACTCCTTTCCTGTCATTGCCAATAAAACATTCAATTATTTAAAAAAAAAAAAAAAAGTCAGTTTAGTGCTTAGAACATTCAATTACAAGGGGCCTGCTAACAAATCACAATTCTTATTTTCCTTCCCAGTAATTATTTTCGTATTTTTGACATATAATAACATATGACTTCCAAATCTCTCTGATTCAGATTTACAGGCAAAGAGAGCCTGAGTTATTGGTGGGAAACGTGAATTTCATGATATATTTTGTAAAAATAGATTTTATGTATATATAGTCAAAAATAGACTGCAAAAGTATATACAGTGATTTTTCTGATACCTACTTCCAGTTTGATGGTTATGTACAGCTTTTGCTTTCCATTCCAACTGCCCTGTTAACATATTTGGATTCATTAAAATACACATCAACTACCTACTATTTTGAGTTTAAAAGAATTTTTGTTATATACACACCTCCCTGCTTTTCTAGGAATGCCTGCTTCAAATCTTCATTTCCTTTTATTTGAAATTATTTATTTCAAATCATTTAAGCCATGGTAAAAAAATTTTATGTGTATATATATGTATAATATGTATATATGTATACATGTCCATATATATGTGTGTGTGTATATATATAATATACATTTTAAAACAGTAGTATTTCATACTAGTCTTTCTCCATCCTGAAAAGCATGGTCCACAGTTGTTTTTGTATATAATAAAACAGGGTATCTTTTCTTATTAAATAATTAATGGCTCATTAAAAAAACGGATTTTCCAGGGACAGAAAGTAAATACATGAATTTTTAAGAAGGAGCATGTAATCCCAAAGCATGGCTATAAACATATACCCAAGAAAATATCAATATCTTACTTGTGTTGTGAGTCTCCAACTCATTTTGATAAGCCCAGTAGCAGAGAACAACCCACAGCTGCGGCCTTCTCGCGGGGTTACGCTAACCCATTCGGCTCTTGACAGCTACACGCACCGACTCACTTTACCCTTGTTCCAGGGCGTCACCAGGAAGCAGAGCTCCCCGGACCCTCACCTCCCAGGAAGACTTCCAGGGCTCTTTTGAAACAAGAGAGGGAGAGTAAAGGAGAATGGACCAATGGCATCACAAATGACACTGCTTTGGAGAGACAGACACCACTCCCAAAGGAGCAAAGTGCTCATTAGCAGCTCAATTCTGATGCTCAGTTTCTCCATTGGTTCCTTGGTGGAGAATATTATTAGTATTCTACTAAAGAAGTAGGAACTGAAGGTATATTAGCAAAATGCAATAATTAGGCTCAAAAATTTGTGAGTTAAGTAACACGTTATTAAATAAAAGGGCATTAAAAGATCATTTTGCTAGGACTAATTGATTTTTAGCTTTCTAAACAGTAAGCACACAAAATTTAATAGTTCATTTGTTTTTTGAATACAAGTCTAAGCTATTTTTACTCAAAATATCCTCAAAAGACACTGATTTGTATTGTTCTAAATCTGTACAGTCATAAAACGAAATGATCAAACATCTTCACGAACTCAAAGTGGTTCGGAGGGTCGACTGCTGAGTTTTGACACATGTCCCACGGTGACATAAGATGCTAACACTTGGTGAGGGGTACATGTGATGCTCTGTAGGATCTCTGCAACTTTTCCATAAGTCTAACTATTCCAAATTATAAAGGTATTAAAAGGAGGGGGGGTGCAAGTCCAAAAAGGGGGGGTGTCTCTTTTTCTAGAAAAACTATAAAATTCATCTAGGGAAAAAAACTTGTTTATCATGTAAAGATCTCTCTCTCTCTCTCTTTTTTAAATTATGTCAAACTGTCTAATCAAAAAGCTTGAACAAAAAGAACCCTGCATGAGTCAGCTACCGCCACCCAGTGAGGACCATCCTGATCGTCAAAGTGACACGTTCTGATTTAAGCCTTTTTTTCTACTTGGATACAACAAAGGAACTGATGCTTGAAGAGAGATGTTTAAATCTCACAAACCCAGATTTGTGGGTATGCTAAATACTTCTTCCTAGAAGCTGATCATAAAAGAAGGTAAACTACATTGAAGGATGGCGTGTCTCAAACACGGGGTGTATTTTTCAGAGATATGGAGGCACTAATGACCAAAAGGTGATTTAGTAAGCTAATTATGCAATTACTTTCCAACAGCCACTTGTAAGTACAAATCCTGCTTAAAAATGAATGTTGGAATTATCAGCATGAACAAAGCTGGAGGTGTGTACCCTCTGTGCTGCTCCTGGAGGCTCACCGAAATGACGCCTGATGCCCACGTCTGGGACTACAAGGACAAAGCCACCGGAATATGCTGTCGGAACTGCATTCTGATGGAATGTCATCAAATTAAAGAGCCTCTACCAGACACTCACCGACTTAGTACTCTGCTACCCAGCAGGCCAGTCCACGCGACACAGCACTTTGAGCGAGGAACGGAAAAGCGGAATGAACATCCAAAGATGCGGAATGTCCTCTCAAATGTTTAACTTCAATATTTTTCAATTAAAATAGCACTAAGCTCTGCATTAAATTAAGGAGATGACTGAAAGGAAAGATAAGCCATAATGTGCAGGTTCCACGCACGCGATCATGATTTTGAGACACATTCTGACTCCAAGAAACTGCTCATGACACGACTTTCCCTAAGACGGATTGGTGAACTGTGCCAGAAAGCCCTCTGGAAGCTATTCTCTGCACAGAGGCCAGATCCACTAAGTGCTTCCATTTCACAGTGACAACTCAAAGAAAGCGACAAGTGATCTTGAGGGCAGATAGACTTTCTGGGCATCCCCATTTTCGACCATTCACGTGGTTTATTGTGAGCACTGGAGCAGTGAGTCCAAGGATGGGAGTAGTTGATGCTGAAAGGAAGCTACAAGGGTGCTGGGTGGTCCCACCAGGCACACAGGAGACCTCTCTTAGCTGCTCTGATCTGACGAAGAAACCACAGCTTAAACCGGAGAGACCCTGGACACAATATACTCACGGGCCTTTCATTGTAACTTCCCTATGTGTTACCAGTTATCTTCATTTGGCCCTGTCTACTACTGGTCATTACAAATACCACAGAGAGTGAACTTATACAGCAGAAATTTATTTTCCCAGCTCTAAAGGCTGGATGTCCAAGATCAAGGTATCGGCGGGCTCTTCTCTCCTGAGGCCTCTCTGCCGGGCTTGCCAGGGCCACCCCTCTGAGCACCTGGTCCCCTTCTTCTGTGTCCTAATCTCCTCTTCCTACCAGGGCACCTATCAGATTGGATTGGAACCCAAACTAATGGCTTTGTTTTCACTTAATCACCTCTTTAAGGGCCTGATTTCCAAATAAGGTTGCATTCTGAGGCGCTGGGGGTTGACACTTCACATCTGCATTTTGGGGAAGACACAATTTGGTCCATAACAGGACCAGACTTCCTTTTTCTCTGAGTGCAGGCCCTGTGGGTGAAACACCAGCTCATCTTTGTCTCATAAATCATACCCCTAAGACATTTTCTACAATTTTCTGTTTCAGTTCCTTTAAAAAACTTGATGACACATGAAAAACAACCTGAATATAAAATTTTCCCAGATTCTCATGATTTTCCCCAACCTCTGACAGTGGTCTCTCTGCACCCAATTCTACAACTGTTCAGTGACTGTCTCTTCTTGACCTTTCCATAGCTTGTTGAAAAGAAAATATCTTCCTATGGCATGTAACAAAGCTAAATAATTTCAACAGGGACAGGTGTTATCACCAGGTTTGGAAACAAACACCAGGGATTCTTCAAGAGCACACGCCCACCAGTGCTGCCCTGAGTACACTGAGGGCACCAAGCAGAGGATATTTAACACTAGCTGTTTGGGGACAGATTTTATAAATATTCAAAAGAAAATAGCTCAAAACAGACAAAAAGACAAATTAAAAGAGGGAAAACAAAAGCAAATTCCTAAAGGGCGGGAGATCCAGTTCCACGTCCCCATCTCCTTAGGCTTCCCTGTAATCTCCACCCCCACTGCTGGGGACTCCTCTGCTCACCCATCCGCACAGAGCCTCCTCCCTCTGCAATTAGGGCTGCCACAAAATGCAGGACACCTGTTAGATGTTAATTTCAGATAAAAAGCAAATTACTTTTTTCTTTTTAAGATTTTATGTATTTACTCATGAGAGACAGAAGGAGAGGCAGGGACACAGGCAGAAGGAGAAGCAGGCTCCCTGCAGGGAGCCTGATGTGGGACTCGATCCCAGGACTCCAGGATCACGACGTGAGCCAAAGTCAGATGCTCAACCACTGAGCCACCCAGGCATCCCAAAAGCAAATCACTTTTAATATAAGTATGTCTCGCAATATTTAGGACATACTTACACTTAAAAATCATTGCTTAGGGGCACCTGGGTAGCTCAGCAGTTGAGCATCTGCCTTTGGCTCAGGTCGTGATCCTGGAGTTCCGGGATCAAGTCTCACGTCGGGTTCCCCATGTAGAGCCTGCTTCTCCCTCTGCTTGTGTCTCTTCGTCTCTCTCTGCGTCTCTCATGAATAGATAAATAAACCTTTAAAAAAAAATCATTGCTTACCTGAAATTCATATTTAACTGGTTGGCCCGTTTTTGTATTTGCTAACTGTGGCAGCCCCACCTGCGGCTCACTCATGAGCAATCAAGTCAAAGCTGCTTTAACACACACATCCCTGAGCCTCCTGGTTCTCGGACTGTTTCCTCCTCTCCCTCCTCCCATTTGCTCAGTCTGGGTGTTCCCCAAGCCCCTTTTCTTAGCTTCTCTTCATTCTCTCTGGGCAAACGTTAAACTTTTGTACATTTAAAAGAAATTAAAAGAAAGGCAATGGCTCATTTACCCAGGAAGAAACAAGGAAGGCCACTCCAGGACCCATGACAGGAAGGATCTTTAACCAGATGAAATCTTTGAACTGTTTTTCCTGTAATTTATCCCTAATGCTCTCGGTATTTATTTTGTGCCAAAGGCTGAACGAGAAGGCTAAGGACATTGAAATATGAGGACACAGTCTCAAGATGTGAGAATCTCAATCCGTAAGAAAGAGGACAGCATGACCACAGGATAGTGCTGCATGCGTGGGAGACAGAATGTTAAGGGCCAGCTTCACCTCCATGGATGTGAGCTCAGGGGTGGTGAGGATCACGGAGCTGGTGGGCTGGGGACACAGTTGCCACAGCCTGTAAGGGCAGGCTCCACAGACAGGGTCGCACTCAGCCCTGGATGGGATTACACATCCGGAAATGCTGTCAAAATCAGCTTCATTAACCAGAGAAGTCAAATCCACAGAGGCAGAGGGAAGACTGGTGCCAAGAGGGCAGAAGGGAGACTTACTAATTCATAGGAAGTTAAGAATTTCAGGTTGGCAGGATAAAATGAATTCTGCGGATGGGTGGAGGCAAAGGTTGTACAAGAATGTGAATGTACTCAAAGACATTGAACAGTCCACTTAAAAAAAGTTAACATGTCGGGGAGTCTGGGTGGCTCAGTCCATTAGGTGTCCGACTCTGGATTTCAGCTCAGGATATGATCTCAGGGTCGTGGGATCAAGCTCCATGCCGCACTCTGCACTGGGTGAGGAACCTGCTTAAGATACTCTCTCTCCCTCTCCCTCTGCATTTACCACCCTCCCCTTCCACTCTCTCACTCTCTCTCAAAAAAAAGTTAATTTAAGGTGGTAAATTTTGTTATGTATATCTTACCATGATTAATATATTTTTTAATCTTTAAAAAAAAATCAGCCTTGACATGACCTAGCACCCTAATACAGACCAAATGGCAAGTAAAATGACGAAGGTTGAAGAAGTTAGCAAAAAGCGAAGTTAGTACCCCTGAAGTAGCAGTAAGCCTAACCAAAATCTTCACTTCTTTAGGGCTGCTCTGCACAGATCATGCGACTCCATGTTCACACTGGTTAGGACCTGTGCAATATTGCAGCAAGTCTAGTTCATCGACAGCAAGATAACGGCTTCTGCTTTACCCTTTGTTGATCTCTTTTCACCAAAAAGAGAAACTCCAGAACAAATCCATAGGCCCAGCTCTGAATTTGGAGGATTAAGTCAACAATATCCTCTAGGTTAGACTTTAATAACGCGGTCGTCCTTTGCTTGGAAAATAACAGCAAAAAGTCAGAAGAAAACGGGGAAAGGACCCTGAATTTTAATACAGCACAGACCATGGGTATGAGCAGTGCAGCAGGCAGAGACACGTGCACTTGGGAAAGCACTGCCTTATCTCAGTGCCAACTGCTGGAGGTCACTGGCAAAGGAGCGTTCTTGGCTGGTGAGCTGGAAGGAGCGTGAGACATGCAACTATGGGTAGGAGACTGGACTAGAGAGAAGTCGATGTCCTCTGTCCCAGTCACTGGCCAGCAAGCTATGCAAGGGACCTCTTTTTCTCATTTTAAGAAGATTGTCCTACCTCCTACCTCTAACCAAAAAAAAAAAAAAAAAAGCAAAAATAAAAACAGAAGTAGACTCATAAATACTGAAAACAAACGGGTGGTTGCATGTAGGGGTGGGGAGTGTCAAATAGCTGAAGAGGTTAAGACATACAAACTTCTAGTTATAAAATAAGTAAGTCATGAGGATGAAAAGCACAGCATAGGGAATATAACCAATAGGATTGTAATAACCATGTCTGGTGACAGATGGTAGCTACACCTGTTGTGCCGAACGCCGCGTAACATATAGAGTTGTCATGTCACTGTGCTGTACACCCGAAACAACGTAACACTGTATGTCAAGGGTATTTCAATTAAACTAAACTAAAATCAAACAAATAGGAAGAGTTCTCCAGCTCACAACGTTATGACTTGATGAGTCCATTTTCGAACGGAGGGTTATTTATCTGGCCCTACTATTAGCGACACCCAAAGAACATTAGCAGATTCCACGTGGACACAGTGAGATGGTCGGTTCTGCAGTCATACTGACACAACTGCGTACTAAGTCAAATTATGCTTAAATTTCTATAAAGGAAATCACCACAAATCCTAATGAAGATTCTCTGCAGATTAATCAAAGTATTTATACTCCACGGTTCTTAAACCTCATAAAGGGCAGGCCTGGTGGCCCACCGGTTTAGGGCTGCCTTCAGCCCAGGGTGTGATCCTGGAGACCCGGGATCGAGTCCCAAGTCAGGCTGCCAGCATGGAGCCTGCTTCTCTCTCTCTGTATCACAAATAAAGAAAAAATATTTTTTTAAAAAGACAAAAAACAAAGAAACAAAGAACTCATAAAAATCTTTTCCGTATGGCATTTCCCCCCCCTTAGACCAGTGTGCAACAAAACTTCACTCTTCAATATGCAAAAGGCCCGTGTGAGCCGGCTCGGATTGCCAACACGCTGGTGTTACCTGTCTAAAGCATGACTGTACCAATATTTCCTTAAAGATCTCCAAACAGATAAGAAAGTATCATGTGGACTTAAGCAATGTATTAAGTAGAAATATTTTTTAAATACATCTTTGCTTTTATTATTATCATTTTTAAAAAAAATTTTAGAGGAGGAGAAGATATCCATAGGAGCTCTGAGTCTCCCTAGGAACACAGTATGCTCCACAGACTGCCCATACACACAGTAGGCTTCTCGTGGTTTTGGCTGCCAGCAAATTAGCATATTGCCATCGTGTGAGAATTATAATCCATACATAGTGTCACTAATGAAATAAAACCCAGCGTGAAACTGCCTAAACCGCTTACACTATGCAGTTTCACGGAAGTAATGTGCAGAATCCAATTAAAGAAACCGGTTTTCCTCTCCGAAAGCTGGAAACCAAGGACAGAGTTGGGGCGCAGCGAAAGAAGAAGGTGTAAGCGGGCATGCCATCAGCAGATGCTCATCCTAGGTGCGGGGTCCTGAGATGCTCGTCTGGGAAGTTTTCTTGCTTCTCCTGCCCACACCCCTTCCCTGGGTGACAACACAGCGCCCACGAGGGCAGGGAGAAGGCTATAGCACGCAGCACTGCACGCTCAGAACTGAGAATGCGGGCATGCGACAGTACCTTATAATGACGGTGCATAGGGGGATGAAAAAATCCTGCCTCTAATGGCCCCTCCTGCCCCCCAGTCCTGGCTGAACCACAGACACAGTGATGGAAAGGCAACAAGGCAGCCAGCCATTGAGAGGCCACCAACCTGGGGGAGGACAGTCCTCCCCCATGCCCCCACCCCACAATGAGTACCAGGCACTCCTCCCCTAAGGAGAAGCTCAAATCCCCACCTGACTCGACCACTCCTAGGAGAGCGCTTCCCTCTGACAACTGCAGGCTGCTAGCCTCTGTCTGACTGCAGCTATGAGAACACTGTTCTGAAGGCCAAAAACCTGCTGGTGGCAGGCGAGAATTAATTTACGAAATTAATGAACCCGAATCCTATCACCAGTAAAACCCTGCTTTAGTGTAAGGTCCAATCTGGGTGCCCACGGTGGGATCTGGTGTCTCCACAGTTGATAGAATGGAATGTGGATTATCACCACGAGGGCGAGTGATGCATTCAAACGTGTTCGTAGAAACGCAAGCCCCTGACCGTTTCCAGAGACCTGTGAATACCTGAACGTCAAAGCAACACGCTGCTCGTGGACATGAAAAACAATAATATTTGATATATGAATAGGCATTTAAATTACTTCTGATTTACAGATACCATTTCATCTTTAGCTTTTAAGCTTGCAGTCTCAATTTGTTTTTCTGTTTTGCTCATCCAATCTCTCACGTTGACATCTTTAACTACTCCTCGCAAATGCTTTTGACTCAGCAATACTGCTTGTGGGAGCAGATCCTAAGGAAACAAACCTAAACAGAGCAGTGTTTGGGGTAGAAAGATGGTCTAGGCAGCATTCCTTTACCCCTGGAAATAACCTAAATATTCCCTAGTTATAAAAGAGTGAAGAAAAATAAGGAACACTCTTTTGGCCGATAAAATTTGCAAAGCGATGTTAGGAAGGCGAAGCAATCACATGGAGCAAAGAGGCAGTCGCAGGACACTCGGGATGAATACCAGTGAGAAACACGGATGAGGGCTTCCAGCAAATGCTGGGGAATGAAGATGGAGAATGTGGAAGTTTGCACGAAAGGCCAAGGGCCACACGGCTAGAGAGTAACAAGAAAGAAGAGAAAGTGAAAGAGAAAACATTACGGAGGGGCACCTGGGTGGCTCAGTGGTGGAGCATCTGCCTTCGGCTCAGGGCGTGATCCCGGGGTCCTGGGATCGAGTCCTGCATCAGGCTCCCTGCATGGAGCCTGCTTCTCCCTCTGCCTGTGTCTCCACCTCTCTTTGTGTCTCTCATGAACAGATAAATAAAATCTTAAAAATACATATATATTATGGGAGCGCCCAGGATGGAGGCAGGCCGACCAAGCAATGCCATGAAAAGAGGGAGAAGAAGTGCTCGGAGAGGTGAAAGAAATAAGGACTTGAAGTAAAAAATAGGAGATTCCAGTGTATTTAACACACACACACACACACACACACACACATATATTTTGGTGGCATAATTTCATATATAATGTAACACAAGGTAATTACTTAATCTCTCCGCGTTATCACCTTATTCAAGCATACATTTAGGGTGACCGTTCCTACCTTCAAGTGTTGTTTTTGCAACTGTCGGATACCTAGTGAATACTCAAGCGTGTCCTTCGTGTCTGTGCATCAGCAACAGGGAAAGGTTAACCAAAGGCCCGGGAGGCACCCAGAGGAGGAGCCCTGTGCTGAGGGCATCGGACGTGCTCATCAGGACACTGTCAGGGTCCCCAAGACAGAATTGTTCCAGAACTGAGAGGGGAGAAGGTCAGAGGTGTGGTTAGGAATGGAGGCAGCAGGGGCATCTGTGGGGCTGAGTCGGTGAAGCGCCTGCCTTTGGCTCAGGTCATGATCCCCGAGTCCCGGGATCGAGCCCCGCTTCGGGCTCCCTGCAAGCGGGGCGAACCCGCTTCTCCCTCTGCCTCTCCCCCACTCTCGCTTGTGCTCTCTCTTGCTCTCACTCACACTCTCTCTCTCAAATAAATAAATAAAATCTTGAAGAAAGAAAGACATGGAGGCAGCAGCTGGTGGTTCTCAAGGAGCTGCCGAAAGGCGATAGTACAGGAAAGAACAGAGCAGCCTGGGCCGGAGAAGCGCACTGGTGGCGGGGGGTAGGGGCGCTCGCAGCCCCAGAAAGACTGGAGGGGACGCCAAGAGGACGGGGAGTGGTGAACAGGCAGGTCCCGGGGAGGTGGGGGAGCAAGAAGAAGGATCAAGCACAACCGGCTTTGAACGGGAGAGGACACACTTGTCTCCCGTTCAGGAGAGACGCGCGGACAGGACTGGGGTGACAGGTGTCACTCTCAAACCACAGCGAAGGGTAGGAGCCCGAGGTGGCTCATACCTGAGGGCTGGAACTCAACGCATGGAGGAAGCACGACCCCCGTGCAGGGGCCCACGTGCACGGTCATGCCACTTACCTGGCAGCCGCTGGGGGACACAGCTGGATACCAGAAGAGCAAGAGGGGGATAAAAGTCGTCCTATCCGGCCAACATGCGTATCCTGCAGGGCCACCTGGCAAAGCAGAGCTTAGGGACCGACGGGCATGTGCCAACCTCTCAAATGCGAGGGTCGGGCCCGGGTCTCCAGGCTGGATCCTGGGGCTGTGCTCTTACCCCAAGGGAAAGGACAGCAGCTCCAAGGGAAAGCCTACACCGCAGGGGACCTGCAATCACTCCAAAAGGAGAGCACTGAGCCATGCCTGACACACAAGTCCTTTCAACTCGGGGCTAAATCTTTTGGTAAATTAGCAATTTGGGATTTTTTTTTTTAATTTGTGTCTCAACACTTCACCCACATTGAAAAGTAAGGAGAAGGGATCCCCGGGTGGCTCAGCGGTTTGGCGCCTGCATTGGGCCCAGAGCATGATCCTGGGGTCCCGGGGTCAAGTCCCACATCAGGCTCCCTGCATGGAGCCTGCTTCTCCCTCTGCCTGTGTCTCTGCCTCTCTCTCTCTCTGTGTGTGTGTGTTGCTCATGAATAAATAAATAAAACCTTTAAAAAAAAAAAAAGAAATAGAAAAGTAAAGAGAAAAGACAAGACGTCTGCAATAGAGGCGGGTACATGGAGATACGCCCCTTTTTCCTCAAATGCAAAGCTCGGTGGCAGATGAGGGTAGGGCATATTATTATTATTATTATTATTATTATTATTATTATTATTATGGCGTTGGGGATGTTTTGAATTATCAACAGCAGCTTTTTGCTCATGCGTGAGTGTGAATTTTAGCCTCTTCATTCTCCAGCAGATGGAACAGTGAGGTTGCCCAGCCTGGAGACTGCCACACATGGTCATAAAGAACACCTCCAGGGTAGGGGCTCCTGAGACATGATGACGTGGGAAAAATAACAGGTTTCCACTAAGTCGCAAGTGGTTTTCCCTTTAAAAGCTGGCAATGCTTCTAAAGACACACACTGCCCATTTCTTCTCCCTTCCCCTCTATATCAGAAAGGGAGACAGAACACGGAAGACTCCTACCTCTGGGAAACGAACTAGGGGTGGTGGAAGGGGAGGAGGGCAGGGGTGGGGGTGACTGGGTGGCGGCCACTGAGGGGGCACTTGACGGGATGAGCACTGGGTGTTATTCTGTATGTTGGCAAATTGAACACCAATAAAAAATAAATTTATTATTAAAAAAAAAAAGACACACACTGACCAATCTTGCCTTGGTGTCTGCCCAGTGAGCATCTGCACCTAAGATTTCTTCCAACGCCTTGTTTCTTTCTTTCTGGACTGAGTATTCATTTCTATATAAAGTTTAGTAGAAAAGCTCACAGAAGGCACTTCCCAACTCGAGAACTTGAGACTCGATGTGATGAATGACACCTTGACACACAGGTTCGAATGAGTGACTCACCAGAGACTCCAAAGGGAATGGTTTTGTTTGTATGTTTTTTGGGTTTTTTAAATTTATTTTTAATTTTTTTTAAAGATTTTATTTATTTATTCATGGGAGACACAGAGAGAGAGGCAGAGACATAGGTAGAGGGAGAAGCAGGCTCCATGCAGGGAGCCTGACGTGGGACTTGATCCTGGGACTCCAGGATCACACCCTGAGCCAAAGGGAGAGGCTCAACCGCAGAGCCACCCAGGCAGCCCATTTATTTGTCATTTAAATTCAATCGCCAACATATAGTATAACTACCCAGTACTCATCCCATCACGTGCCCTCCTTAATGCCGGTCACCCAGTCACCCATCCACCCACCTCCCCTCCCCTCCAGCGACCCTCAGTTTGTTTCCCAAAGCTAGGAGTCTCTTACGGTTTGTCTCCTTCTCTAATTTTTCCCCACTCCATTTCCTCTCCTTCGCTATGGTCCCTTGCACTATTTCTTATATTCCACATATGAGTGAGATCATATGATGATGGTCTTTCTCCAACTGACTTATTTCACTCAGCATAATATCCCTCAGTTGTAAATGGTGGGTATTGATCCTTTCCGATGGCTGAGTGATATTCCACTGTGCATAGACCACATCTTTATCCACTTATCTGTCGACGGCCACCTGGGCTCTTTCCACAGTCTGGCTCTTGTGGACACTGCTACTATGGACACTGGGGTGCAGGTGTTCCATCATCTCACTACATCTGTATCCAAAGGGGAGTTTTTATTCTTACTTTTCCCTGGTGCAGCCCAAGGATCTGGCACCTTGTACACCTTCTAGAAAATTATTTCACTAGTGAATCGCACAACCGTTCCCTTCCCGGACTCCCAGGGACCAAGGATTCTGTAATGCCAACCCCCTGTGAATAAATCCTCCTGGGACAGCTAGGATACGGTGCCCAGGGAGCAACATCTCCACGAGCTTCCATGTCACATGGAAGATAAGCCAACGCAGAAACACAAATGAATGTGCAGAGCCTCACGAGAACAGACAGGGCAGTTCCTTTAGGCTGAAGGTCTAGGGTCATAAAAAAGGAAGTCTGGCTCTCACTGCCCTGCCATTTAGATGTCTTTGCTGTTGTTGGTTTTGGGGATTTATGTTTTTGTTCATTTGCTTCTGCAACAACAACAACAAAAAGTTGGCTTTAGACTATTTTGAAAATGTCCGTAAGTTATCGCATGTGTGGGTAGGGGTTTCCTGCCTTTTCGTTTTTAGCTCTGCATAATTTATCTTGAAATCAACCTTGTGGAAGCATATTTTAAGCTTCTGAATGAGCTTTAGTTACAAAAAGTGCCCATCAGTCAAAGAGCATTACCGGAGCCATCCTGTCTATTTCAGGGCCTAAAAAAACAAGGCAGAGCCATTTGTTCACAATCCATCACTGTTCATCCCTGCTAGCAGGAACTCAAGATAAACAGGGTACAGACGTGAGCTGAGGCTGCTGGATGCTATCTTAGTCACAGGCCCTGGGCATCCAGAGGAGCTGGGAGCTAGAGACAGCAGGACCACGTCCAGGTTCAGGTCACCAATATGTCCCCAACCCACAGAGAGGTGAAAATATAATAGCATTAATACAATTCTGGGTCGGGGGATGCCTGGGTGGCTCAGTGGCTGAGCATCTGCCTTTGGCTCAGGGTGTGATCCCGGGGTCCTGGGATCAAGTCCCACATCAGGCTTCCCACGGAGAGCCTGCTTCTCCTCTGCCTGTGTCTCTCATGAATAAATAAATACAATTTAAAAAAAATAATAATAATTCTGGGTTGGAAAAAGAGAATGAGGAGTAGCCCTAGGGGCGATCACAGAGGCAGATATAAGAGCCACTTTTACTGAACAGAGTAGATGTGGGGGCCCTAAGAAGCTCTGGGGACTCCTTGCCTACATACGCATCTGCCTTAAGTAGATATTAACTCCCTATTCCACCCTGGGGTTTGTAGCATAGAGGAACCCCGGCATACGGGTGCCAGGGACATGGTCAGATGGGTGGCCTTAACACCTCCGTTCCGATGCCACACCATGACACCACCCACACATCCATGCAGGAAGAAGGGATAACCCAGCCGCGATGTCATCCTAGGCCTCGAATTGTATTCTCTAAAGAAAAGGAAGTAGCCACAGCTGCATCCATCAAAGCAGATAGATCACAAAACCATAACGTCACAGGAAAACGTGTATTATATGATTCCATTTGGATGAAAGGCTAAAGCAGGCAAAACGTTAAGAAAATACTGTTAAGGAATATGGAAATATGTGATGAAACTATTCAGAAGAGTAAGGAGATAAGTAACCCAAAAACCTGACTAAAGACTGCATCAGAAAAAGGAGGAGGCATATTGTTGAGGGACGAAGGAACATCTGAGGATCTTGAGCTGGGGGTGGCAGACAGCCCGTTTTATTATTTTTTAAAATGTACGTATTCCTATGGAACTGTGGACTCACTACACCTAAGCGAATCTAACACTGTACGTTAAGTAACTGGAATTAAAATGAAAACTTAAATAAACAAACTGTACATACTTGCATTGATCCTCTCGTGTGCGCAATAGATTTTTATTTAAAAGAAAGCAAGGAAGGATGTTGATGAGCACGAACGAAGAGGTGGGGAAAGGCAGAAAGCTCTGCAGTAGGAAGGCTCTCGGCTCTACCTGCAGTGCGCTAACAGTGGAGGTCATTTCCCAAAGTGTGTTCCCTGGAACACAGCCCTGGCATGCTTCACAAAAATACAAAAAATAAAGAGCTCTCGGGTAAGCAAAGTCAGGAAACACTGTAATGTTAAGGTCTATCTCAGCTTTTGCAAAGTCACAACGTACATTAACGTAGTAAAGTTTCTGCCAACACTGCTATCGGGAAACATTTTCACACGGTTCAGCTTGTGATTATACAAGCTTATGGTCTTATGTGACACAATCCACATCTTATGTGACCAATCCATTAAGTAGAACTGATCACGATCGACCAGTAAGTGTTTGACAATACCCCCAAATAGGATTCCAAATCATATAAATTTTACCCTAGCCCAGAAGGAGATAAGAATATATTATGAAGAATAAATCGGATCATCCTTGGGAATGTTCTAGATATATCACCTTTTTGAAGCATTAATCATTTGATTGCTTTGAATAAAAAAGAAGAACTGTCATGTTCTTTATCTAGGATCCTACCTGCTGCTTATGATGCTATCCCAAAATGCTTAACCCGTAAGCAGTATGTTTAAATCATTCATTCCACCAGGAAGAACAAACATGGATGTATCTGCAGCAAAGATAATTAGTACTAATAAATTTGTTCTGATAAACTAGGGGAGAAACGATAGCCTTTGGCTTATTATGATGAGAAATGTTTAAAGAATACTCTGATAGAATAAAACCAGGGGTAGACCTCTATCTACGGATTGCAGGATTGTGCACATTGTATTGTTGAATGAAAAAAAAAAAAGCAATCTTGAAAATCTTCACACACAAAAAAAAAGAAAAGAAAATCTTTACACACTCATTTTACAACGAGATCCAGCAATTGTGGTCCTCGGTATTTATCCAAATTGGATGAAAATTTATATACAAACAAAAGCCTGTACATAGATGTTTATAGGAGTTTTGCTCATAATGCCCAAAACTTAGAAGCAACCAAGATGTCCTTTAGTAGAAAGATGTATAAACTATGATATACACAATGGAATATTATTCAGCACTAAACAGAAATGAGCTATCAAGTCATGAAAAGAGAAATAGGAACCCTAAATGCGTATTACTAAGTGAAAGAGGCCAATCTGAAAAGGAGACATACTGTATGATTCCAAAAAATATGACATTTTGGAAAAGGCAAAACTCTGGAGACAGTGAAAAGATCAGCAGTCACCAGAGACTGGAGTTTTGGTGATAGATGAGCAGGAGAGGACACATAGTATTTTTAGGGCAATGATATACTATTCTGTAGGATATCATCATGGTGGATATGGGGTCATTATGGGGTCATTATAAATTTGTTCAAACCCACAGAATATTCAACACCAAGAGTGAACCCTAAGATAAACTATGGACTTTGGGAGGATGATGACATGTCAGTGTGGGTTCATCAACCCTAACAAATGTACCTCTCTGTTGGAGGATTTGGCAGTCATGGAGGCTGTGCATGTGTGGGGACAGGGTGTACATGGAAATCTCTGTGCATTCCCCCCTCAATTTTGCTGTGAGCCTAACCTAAAACTGCTGTTAAAAAAAAAAAGGAAACTCAAAAAATGCAGAGTAACGTGAATATGGTGATTGTAAAAACAAAATGAAGCAAAGAAACCCCTCTCTCCCACTCTCAATAATAATCTGAGCTTATTTATATATGTAAATAAAAATACTGCCTAAGTGCTCGTGAGCAAGAAGACAGGTGCGTAAAGATAAAATGCCAGGCTGTCCGCATTGTTAACTACCTGAGTGGGCGGGAAGGGGTGCTGGGCAGAGAAGTGAGGAGATTTGATTTCATGCATCCTTTCACTGTAATATTATCACATATTATAAAAAGCACCTATGACAGCAAAAAGTAAAAAAAATATATTTTTTTTTAACTGAAAGCACTTCTCCAAGTGAAATTTAAGAAGCAGACACCATCATTGTTTCTTCAATTCCACATATGAGTGAAATCATATGGTTATTTGTCTTTCTCTGACTTATTTTGCTTAGCATAATACCTAAGAGTCTCTTAACTCTAGGAAACAAACTGAGGGTCGCTGGATGTGAGGGATAGGGGGCGGGATGCAGTGCCTGGGTGATTGGCATTAAGGAGGGCATGTGAAATAATGAGCACTGGGTGTTATATACGACTGATCAATCACTAAATACCTCTGAAACTAATACCACACTCTATGTGAACTAAATTGAATTTAAACAAAATCTTGAAAAGAAAAAATTAAAAAAAAAAAAAAAAGCAGAACATCATTATGGAATGGAGATGGCAGGAACTCAGCCTGGAAGTCAAGGTGATCTTCTCCATCCTTTTGGGGAGAGGACAGGGGGTGGGGAATGAAAAGATGTTGACAAACAAGCCAGTGACCTGATGGAAGTCATTCAGAGACCCTAAGAGAGGAGCTGCCATTATGGTCACGCACATTATAGACACAATCAATGCATCCTTTGGTGAGAGAAAAAAAAGAATCTGCACAAATACTCAAAACATTCATATAGGACACGAGAGGTTCTGAGTGACTGGGATTCAGGGAAGCCCCACAGGGAAAGGCGTAGCTCAACCAGGTGATCGGAAAAAGCACACAGGAGCAAAGGGAATATAAAGCAAGAGTTCTTGGAAGCAAGGGACCCAGTCTGCCCCACTCAGCACATGCCTGAATTGGAAGCCTTTCTACCTTTTAATGGAAACTCATTTTCAAATTCCATCTGGATTCTATCACATGCTTACATAGCCCCTCAAGAATACAAACGTAGAAAATAACTAATAAAGTCTCACTTTTCTTGAAATGCAACCAGGGTCGTCACATAGTGGCCTTGTGTACGTCTGCTTCTAAAGACTTTTTTTCACATGAGTACAAAGACCAAATTGCATCTTGAAAGAATTTCATACTCGATCCAAGCAGACACACAAGGGGAGGGCTGGGCAGGCAGCAGCTGGGAAGTCCGTGGAAGGGTTACATGATGCTTCTTCCTTCAGGACATTAACCTTCACGTCATTGAAAAAAAAATGCCCATAATCAAAATTGTGATCACTTGTGATGGGTATTTCTTAAAAGCTAAGTGAGATAACATTGATTTTCAAACATTGCCAAGATGAAAACTAGTTTTGAATAATTCTGTAATAAATGCTTATTTTTCCAAAGCATTGACTTCTTCAAGGAGGAAAACACATCGTATTCTCAAAAAGTAAATGCACGTTTGTTTGCAGGTTTGAATCCTATTAAGTGGCACTATTTTCCAACCTGGGAACTACAACATGCCCTGTAGTGTGCTCTGGTGCACGCAGCTGGCTGTCGTGCTGACGGGAAATAATCTGCAAGGTTCGAGGAGATGTGGAAACGGGCAAGGACCGGAGTCAGGAAAGGGTGAGAGCACTTGCCACCAGAGCACATCTCTGGGAGGACTCAGGGCCCCACCCCGGGGTGGCTGGTGAGCAGAGAGGTTCCCCAACCCCGGCGACACCACCTTCGTGTGTCACCAACTACATGCATTACTTTTGAAGGTGTTTTCACAGAAATTATGAAAACTTTCATAATGTTGTGTTCAAACTTTTCTCATTTGGCCAATTATGTCATTTCTACTAGGAAACCATTTCTATGAGGATAAAAAAAATCAATGTATTAAGAATTCAATAATAAAAGCTGTTAAATGTCAGAGACAAATAAGACAATACCAGACACTGGTCAGAGCCCATCTCAAGGCCTCAGATTCACGAAGTGGGAGACGCAGTCATCCACAGACCTCTGTAAAGACCACTGGATGTAGGTTTTGCCCAGGTCAGTGAGTCAATCTTCAGAGCACCCTGACCGGAGCACTTCTCCCCCTAAAAATATGTGATACCATCTGCCGGGAACCCTGGACCAACCCTGTAACCCATCAAGTAAATCAAGAGCAATGTCCTGCCCAACAGGGCAGACCCACAACCCCCTTCTGTCCAGCATGACGCACTTGGCCCTGCCTGGCTGCCTCCGGGCCCCGGGTGTGCGGGGCTCAGTGGGCGGCTGGAGCTCTGACGGGCGAGAGGGAGGGGGGCCGGCTGTCGTGCACTAAGTCAAGAAGCCCCTGTCCCATCTTGCAATCGGCCCCGGGGACCCCCGGAGCTTGGAATTCATGCCTTTAAAAAAATTTTAGTAATGCCCTGGACAATGCAGCAGAGGGAGAGGATCTGCATCAGGCTCTCAATCTCATGCAGGGAGGAATCCTTGGGGAAGAAAACCAAGAGAGAGACCAGCAGAGGTCATCCTGCTCCCAACCTCCACTAGCAGAGCACAGAGCAGCGGCGCGCACCCCAGGGCCTGTGCCCTCAGCTTCCAGAGGTGCAGCCCGATTGAGGCCCAGGAGGGAGAGGAGGAGGGAGAAAGGAGCAGCCTGACGTGGCTCCCGGTAGGTCCGCCTGTCTGCAGTCCTGAGCTCAACCGGAGACTTCCTTCCCGGTAATCCCAGAGAGCACCTGCCTCCGACTGTATCACCAGCATCATCCAACTGCACGGGGTCCTCCCTCCTGCAGGATGAGTTCTCAGGCACGGGTCCCTTTACAGCGGCTCGAGGGCCTCCTGTCCCCTCCGCGGTGCTCCACGGCTTCTGCGGGAGTCGTTCGCCCCCCGCTCCGGGCTGCGGGGCCCACTGCGCCTGTGGCCGGCAGCAGAACGGAGTCTTGACGCTGGTTTCCGGAGGTAACAGGACAAGAACCACCAAATTTAAGACTTCATAAAAAGTTTCATTCTCACTGCGAGGGAACCAAGAAACTGAGACAGAAATCTTTCCTCTCTTTTATCTTTTTTTTCCTGATTGAAAACTTCAGAAGAAGAAGAGTGGCACGCAGCAGGGTGACGTGTCCGAGCCACGATGGGGAGGGACTGAGGACTCCACGGGCCTCGCAGCAGCCCAGCCTGCGGTTCCTGAGCCAAGTGCCCTGGTCCCGGGAAAACAGGAGAGCGGGTGGGGGGAGGCTGCAGCCCCAGGAGGGCGAAGTCAAGTCGAAATGACGCGGCTCAGTAAGCGGCCCCCGGCTGAAGGCAGGTGCTCGGGTTCTGCGTATCTGGGAGCACATGGGACCCGAAAGAGGCAGGCAGGCCCACTCGGGACTGTTATTCCCACCCCTGGCATGGGCAACATTCTTTCAAGAAATCCTACATCTGAGACTTAATAGCCCAATTGTGGGACATATTTATTTTTACAACTTGTCTGACGGACCAACCGACTGGTACGAATCACTTTCTTGCCTTTATACTATTTCTCCATTTTCCAAACCCATCATCTATAAAACGCAAGGCAGCTCTGCCCAAGGAAAAAGGAAGGATGGATCTGGTGAGCCCCGGGAAGCCCTCCTCCTCCGCCGATTCCCCGCAGGACGCACCGTAACATACTGTCCGATCTGGTGATGGGCTGACACCTGCCCTCACCCTCACGTCCAGCAAATCCTGGAAGCCACCAGGGAGACACAGGGGACACAGGGTCCACCTCGGTTCTGCTCTCCTCCAAGCTTCAGCTTGTCCAGGCTCCTTTCCCCAACCGACAGAAAATCTTACGTGAGATCTTCCCATGCAAAACGACCTCTGATTTTTTTTCTTTTATGAAAATCCAAATCAAGCCCTAAAACACACGCACGCACATACACACACACATACGCCGATTTGTTCCTAACTCCCAAGGCAACTTCACCCTTCTCCTAACTTCTGTGAGTTCAACATCCTGACTCATCGGTTCTCAAAAGCTGCCACTCGTTGTCGGCAGCAGCAAAGTATAAAACCAAAGAATTGCCTCTGGATATTCAACAGAATTTCAGTGCTTCCAAGAGTTATGCAGCGAGAAGATAAATTTTAAAACATTTCCTTCAGTTAAGCCCACGTGAGAGAAAGGAAGGTAGGCTCGGCTTCTCATTGCTAGGTAAACACATGGCCATCACCACAGAGATTATATTAACGACCACTCGGCAAATTATTGCACGACCCACCAGGAACTAATTTTAATCAATAAAGGCGCTCCACAGTCCTCATGACAGGCAACACAAAAATGCTGCTATATAAAAGTCAAAAGTTTATCTTATGTCTCTAGAGAATTTGCAAAGTACTAACGGATGACACAGTACTGACAAAAATGAAAGTCGGTGCAACAATCACTACATCGCCTTTTTGGCATGTTGTAAAAAGTATAGGTCATGGAATCTTTGCTCCCTTGTGATAGTCAAATCTGAAGATATTTGACTGATTATTGATCCTTTAGTGGAAAATTCGTATTAAGCTAATAAGCATTTTTCACTTGTGTACAAAGAACAATTACAGAAACTTAACTATTTATTTCAATTGCTTGGAAGCTATCAAAACAACAAAAAATACATTAGTCACCATAAAAGCTCTAGGATTAAAAGCCTAGAGCAAAGATATTCCATTTGGTTTCACGAAGTACTTAAATAAATCAGCCAGAGATGAAAATCCAATATTAACTGTCCAATATTGTCTTGTCTTGACTTACAGAGTGTTCTCTGCAGGGGGGGGGGGGAAAGGAGGGTGCAATAGGGTAAAGGCCCCTGGCATACATGGCTTTCCCACTGAAGAACCTACTGCATTTTAGTTCCAATATTCTCATAACCAGCAAAGCAAAGTTCTTCTAGCACTCAATGACAAAGATGTTGCCATTCCCAGTTTTAATTTTTCTTGTTTTCCCAAGAACGTTAGTCTTGAGGCACCCGATTATTGTTACTCAAAGACACACAAAGAGCTCCATCACTGTACCCCTCACCAGAAGTCATCCTTGATAGAATACACTGATCGAATTCTGCTCAAATCTCCTATGAGGCAGGTTTCCTAGATTCTAGCACATGTGAGAAGCAAAAAGTAGGAAAACACTTTCCTATAATGAATCAAATGCTTTATTAATTCATCCTTAAAACTAGGTCCACGTATGGCACCAAAATTCTTCAGAAGGACAAATGCTATAAAACAGAGGCCAGCAAACTACAGTGTGGGGCAAATCTGGCCACTCTCTGATTTTAATAAAATTTTATGGGAACTCAGCCATGTTCACTATTTATCTATTTTCTATGGCTGTTTCCTGCTTCAACAGCAGAGATGAGTTTTCACGCCAGAGATAGTATGACCGACAAAGTCGAAAATATTTATTATGTAACTCTCTAAGAAAGAGTCTGCCTTAAACCACTGCCTTAAACCATTCCTCCCATCAATAATTAGGTGGTAAAGTCAATTGTCTATGAAGGCAATCCCAAAGTGTGACACTCAACCCACATTCTTAACATGTTCAAGAATGAATGCTATTCTGTTTACCTGGGAAAAAGGAGATAGCAATTCCAGGTCTCCCAAAAGTGGCATTGGTTCATTCAGGTACAAGTTAAAAACACACAAAGCCAAAATATGTCTATATTTTGCTTCACGGAAAGTTAAATTATTACCGAATACTTCCAGAGGCTATTCCTAAATCCTCCACAACTCCTCGGCAGTGGTTTCTAAGGAAGGTTCCAGGCTTACATCGTCACATTTGTTGACCTTCGTGTGCTTCCTTCCTCATCTGACAAACCTTGTTGATAACAGTATTTAGATATACAGAGATTTTAGGATGATTAAGGTGCTGATTCACATAAGACTGTAAAACAATCACCGGCATAGAAGAACCGATTGGCGTGGGGGGACCGACTGGCATAAATAGAGTTAGCTCAGTGAAGACTGGAGAATGAGGGTAGCAGTGTTTTCTATTTCGTCATGAAGGTCCAGAGTGTAATAATAGTTATGGAGGAACTGTACCCAAAACCAGCCTACACTCATAGAAAATAGGCCCCTGAGATGCTAAGACTTATCTTTTATCCAGAAGAAATTAGCATAAATTTTAAAGAAAATATTCAATAAGTCATTAAGTCTGCAGTTGAACCTTGAACAACATGAGATGACGTACGGTGATGCACACGCTGAGGAAAGTCTACGTGTAACTTGTGATCGCCAAAAAACTCACCTACGAATGGCCTACCGCTGACTGGAAGTCTTACCAATAACATAAACATCCAATTAACACATATTTTATACGTTAGCTGTATTAACAAATATATTCTCATGATAACATAAGCTAGAAATAAGTTAAACTCAGAAGAGAAAATATATTTATAGTACTGTATCAAAAAAAAAAATCCACACAACGTGGAAACATGCAGTTCAAACCCACATTGTCCACGGGTCCACTGTGCCTATATTATGGAGAACAGGGTGTTGGCTATCGTAAAAAATCAGGAATAAACTGAGTCGAACTGGACGAGATCTATAGAAATATTCAGAAAAGCACATTATAAGTTCCAATTTACTAAAACTTTGACAGGAGGTATTGGCAAGGAATCTTCCACGATTCCTTCACACAACCTACACAACCAGCCCTTCAGTTTACATATCACATGAACATGTCATGTGTTAGGACTTCCTAACATCGCTGAGGGGATGAAAACAGGAGAAAAATGTGTAATGCTCCGAGCACAGAGCCTGGCCCTGTGGGAGATGCGCTGCCTTCTTTAATTCTTGAGCTCTGGTTTCTCCTGAGGAAATGTCACCCAGAAGTTAGAAGGAGACTTTCGGGAACTTGGCCCACATCCTCCTCTGGCAGCCCTAATCACGCCTGGACCATCTTCCTAGTGGAACATGTGCAGAAATCCAGGACAAACAATTCTGGAAACCGCCAGCATGCACATGCATTCCTGTGTGCACATATATGAGAACATATGGTAGATCACACTTGACAAAAGAGATGCAAATCTCCAGAGTCACATATTAAGTAATTTTTGACACGCAGGAACCCTGTAAGTGCATGAGAGCAGCGGTTATTTGAAGGGAGCCTTATTCAAAATGAGCATTTGTTACGGGGAAACTTGACCGCGGACCTGTTGCCAAGCCATACTCTCATTCGAGGGGTTTGTTGAAACTGAGCTACACCCATGAATGAATAACTTTAAAAATACTGATTCTATTCTGTATGTAAATGTAGAGATTATGCATGCTTGTCAAGAAATAGAGAATAGGCAAGTCTACAGGAGATCTTTGCATTTTACATGGTATAGAGATATTATTTCTGCTTTAGCAGAGCTTGTTTAAATTTCATGGCGAATATCAGCCACATTTCAACACTTGTCATATGTCTCACACCTTAAGCTGATTTCACTTCGGCAATGTTTTAAAATGTCCTTTAAGTACTAACAAAGTATATATTCCATCAATTAAGCAAGAATTCAACAAAGAGCTCTGTACGTGCCTAAGGTCCAAGAGGAAACCGTTTCTTTGGAAAGTCATCTGCTCTAGGGTGTGGGCATCGGCCTCAGTCTGCTCACGCAACCAGGACGGGGTACTCTATTTTCTTATGAGAGGATGTCCAAAATTTCCAATGGAATTCCTTCCCTTTGCTCACAACCGTAGAGTCTGAACATGGGATTCCTGTGGTTGAGTCCTAGAGCTTGAACCAGATATCCAGAACCCTTATTCCTCGTCCTTCCTGGAGTGAGAAGCAGAGAAAGCTCCAGAAGTGAAAATGTTCATTAACACCCAGAGACCAAAAAGGAAGGAGCCGATAACTTATGAATCTGAAGGTGAAGCTGTTGGCTCTTTACTATTTTCATGGTGTGAATGAATCACAAGTCTTATTTTAAGGGACTCGGAAGTATCATCAGCAATTTCATGTGACAATATTTACTCTGCTGAGAAGGGGAGGGGGAGGTACCATTAAAATAAATTTCTTCATTTTCCTACTTGGATGCAGTGAACAAAATCATCAATAAATTTCATCTTCTACTAGAACTTGAGGGCACAATGCTCACGGTCTAAGACATCCTAATAAAAGGGCAATTTTGCATTTGCTTATGCTGATCCAACAGAGCAAAGTGATCCACATTCAAATGGGCAGAGAGCGCTCACGTACAAAATGGGTAGAGCAGGGACAAATCTCGCACAATGATGACACGTTGAACTGTGTCCAAAAGTGGCCTCTTAGGGACCCACGTGTCACAGCCTCTGAATCCTCAACTTACAGCTTAACTGTCTAACCCCAGATGAACATTTCATATTCACCAAATTCTGTTTGGGCTCAGGTTGAGAACACGCGTAACGCAAATTAAGATTTCCTTTCAATTTTTTTTAAGATTTTATTTATTTATTCATGAGCGACGCAGAGAGAGAGAGAGAGAGAGAGAGAGAGGCAGAGACACAGGCAGAGACACAGGCAGAGGGAGAAGCAGGCTCCATGCAGGGAGCCCAAGGTAGGACTTGATCCCGGGTCTCCAGGATCACACCCTGGGCTGCAGGCGGCGCTAAACCAATGCGCCAGTGGGGCTGCCCTCCTCTCAATTTTTTGCTGAGTAACTGATTTTTCTGCTAATGCTATTTCATCTTATCAGTGACCATCTTCAAATTCACATCTCAAATATATTTGTTAAAGAAACACAATGATTTTCGAGTTTCTTCTCTTAATCTACCAAAAGAGCCAATCAATGAGCCCCAACAGGGCAAGCTTTGTGTGATCTGCCTCCTTCACTGAAAAGAAATGCACACTCCGGGATATGAAGATGCTTCCATCTCCTGACTTTGAGAGGCCTGGGGGCCGCTTAGAGCTCTCCTTCCAGGGAAGGGAGAGGACCTACCACGGAACCGTGATGGTTGGGATACTGGGATTGAGAAAACCGGGACATCTACTATCCAAGCACGAACACTGACCAATGAGCCAAATTGGATTTGTGTTTAAGAAAGACTACTGAGCAACATTTAAAATCAAAATGTCCGGCTTTCTTAAAATCCCAGAGACAATTAAAGTTGCATAAGAAACATGTTAAAATGTGTTCTTGATGATTGCTTTACCATCCGTTAAAAGGACGTTAGTATTAATGAATGGCAACCCCGAAGTGAGCATGTAAGGGAGTGCACGCATTTAGATCTCAGCAAAGCTCCAGAATGTGCCAAACCACAAATTAGGCAAATAGGAAATGGGAGACCTGCAACTCTACAGAGCAATGGAATTAAAGTAATGACCTACTTAATTCTCCAAGGATTCAATGATATGAAAAACAACAACAAAAAAAAAAAAAAAAAAAAAAAACAACTGTTTATCAAAAAATACGGAACTGAAAATCCAGTGACCTTAGAGGTCATCAGGTGCAATTGGAGATTTTTAAACAATTCTGTACTACTCCCATTTGGAACTCAGCATTTAAAAAGCAAAATGCCTGCTTTCCAATATACGGTAGCTTGCTACCATGTCGTCCATAATCGACAGGACTGAACAATACATCTCAAGTCAGGTGATGAGACCACCACTGGCACCCAAAGAATGTGAAATGGTCTTTGTTGGTCGATCGGATCAATAGAGAAGGACAACTATTGTTATTCAATGAAGAAAATGTGTTACAATATTGAGATGATACTGGACAAGCATAAGGGCTACCCAAACGTGCCCTGATTATGGTACACTGCTGTTCCAGTGACTGTTTTGACTTCAAAGTATAACTGATACAGTGATAAGATGAAGCATAGCTATGAAAGGTAAAAGAACATTCGCTCAAAGACACTCTTTAGTCAGCCTAGATGTATTATCTGCTTGATGGTAACAGTTAACACTTCTAGTCAGGATCTGTCCCGTGAGAGGGTTCTACGAATACCACAAAAGGAGTGGAAGGGACAGTGACGCTCTGGACGCAGGTACCTGCTGTTGCTCGGGGCCAGGTAAGTGCCAGGAGAGCATGCCAGTGGTTAATGACATTCTCAATTAGGGCCATCGTGTCTAAATAGCACCGAGTAATTTATAGAAACACTAACTTCTAACATGTGCCCTTGAACAACACTCAAGTTCCTATCTAAATAATGAACCTGGGCAGGTTGTTGCTTTGGGGCATCCAGCAGAATTAGATTTGAATCTAGGCTTCATCACTTCCTAGCTGTGTGACCTTGGAGAAATTACCATAAGTCTCTGTTCTTTATCTATGAAAATAATTTAACAATATCCAGTTCATGGTTGTCCTGCGAGGAGAAAAAGAGACATTGCGTAGTGTACCCAGCACTGCAGATGAACAACCAAAGTGACCTGTCACCGTCAGAGAAGTTCTACGGAAGAGCATCCCGCTGTCTTCTCTCTCCCCCTCTCCCTATCCCACCTTCAGGTCTATGAAGCTCAGGTGCATATGGATGGCAGGCAGGAATACCTCTACCAGAAGGTGCTGTGCCAGACCTCAGGCCTCCCCGCGGTGGCCGCCCAAACGCAGAGAGGCCTTGTGTGCGTGGGGGCAGACGGCCGTGGAAGGGAGGGCCGTCAATGGTCCTGATACCCGCAAAGTAGATTAGCAGAGCAGACACGGAAATCTGAAAGCAAGTTTTATCCCTTCTTGACCTAATTCTGGTCCAAGGTATCATTCTTTGGCCTGGCACATCACCTGCTGGATGAGGAGCAGCTGCCCTTGGCAAGCTCAGATGGATACCGGTGTTCCCAGAAAGGATTCAGAAAAGCCCCTTAGCCTTTTCCTCGTGCAGAGGCGGTCAGAGTTGGACAAGGAAAAAGCCCTGGAGACCCGTCAACCCCACCAACAAAACACAGTCCACGCGCTCCTCAATCAGCAATGAGGGGCAGTTACTGACTTAATGGGGGGGAAAGGGGAAGCCTCTGGGTCTGATCAGGGGTGCTAAAGGGAGGAAGGGAGCGAGCCAGAGGCACATGTCCCCTCTTCACTATCTCTAAATACTACTGCCCCTGTTGTACGATGCGTGAAAGGAAACCCAGAGCCACCTTTGTTCTCTTGACAAATAAAACCATTCCATTTTCTACAGATAAATCAGATTCACAATGATGCATAATAGAAAACCAGGGATTTCAACTAATCTTGTGTGATGCTCAGTTTTTCCAAACCAAATTGTATTCCAGGCCAATAAACCCATCTCTAGTCGCTCATCATGGAAGGAAAAGAAATTTGGGGTGGGGAAGAGTCCCCCGGAGCATGGACCAGCACTTCAGAAACACAGCTCCGCTGCCCACCAGGAGGAAACACAGCTTTGTTGCCAGGACAATGGAAGAGCCACAGGCATGGGGCTTCACACAGAGGGAGACTCTTTTGCTCAGAAAGTCAGTCCAGAAAGCGGAGAGTAAATGCTTGAGCAGAATATGACAAAGGAAGTGATTCAGAAGGGCTTCTCTCAAGTCTTCTAGGCAAAAGATGAGGTCTGGCTGGAGCCCCTTTGAGCAGGATGTCTTGTTCTTGAAAGAGAAAAGAGGAGCGTCCAGGTGTGACTGATCTCTCCTCGAGGCCCAGGCCGCCCTGAGTTACCTCTCCTTTGTAGGGGTTGAGTGCAGCCGATCTGTTACCACAGCTTCTGAACGGGAGGATGTAACCCACCATCACAGACACCGGCGCACCTGACAGTCACTCAGAACAGTCAAGGACAAGGGAGGGAAACCCCGTCCAGAGAGAACGCCATGATGGCGGCCTGCGAGAGTCAGGCAGGTGCTCAGTGGCAGCCTCCCGACGAGGAAAGTTCTAGTCCAGAGCTGGACAAAAAGTCTCACCTATCGCAGCAGTGTGTGTACAGGCACCCTCTTTTCTCCCACCTTGGGTTTTGGAGATAAAGTGGCTTCAGCCATTTTATCAAATCAGCAACAAAGCAAGCGAACTGCACTGACTGGTAGGCCGGTTCCTTTGCAAGGATACATGACCGGGGAGCACATGCGTGGATGCTGCAAGGGCAGTGAGGAGGCCCAGACAGAAAGGACGCGTGCCAAAAAGAACGCCTCAGTGAACCTTCCCATACGAACAAGGTGTGCAACCACCGAGTTCAACATCAGACAACCCAGCACCAGGTGGGGTGGTGGGGCCCAGGGCAGGGGTAACCACCATACTGACGTGTTACTTTTTCTGCATTCTCGCGCCTCGTTGAAATGGCATCTTAGCACATACACTCTCGGGTCTGGCTGCTTCTGCAGCATGTTTGTGAACGGCATTCGTGTTGCTGCACGCATCAGCCACCGGTTCTGTCCCTTGCTGTGTGGTACTCCATCCACTGCATGAGGAAACCCGGAAATTCTTATCCATTCTACTGCTCATAGATACCTGAGTTATTTCCAGTTTGGAACTCAGGGGGGCAAAACTGTTACCAACATCATCATCCATCTCTGATTTGCATATTCTTGTCTTTTTTAAGGTGGAAATTGAGACCTCCGGTGACTCAACTCAACAGCAGGGCTGGCATCTGGTAATTCTCTGCACGAGAAGGCAAAAGGAGAGAGGCTCGGCTAGGCTTTTAGCCATCTCTCTTGTACGTTCTTGTCTCTTATTTTTTGGGGGCTTCTGCTTTCAGAAGACCCTACTTAAAGAGTAGCTATTTGTCCCTTCACAAGCCCATCTTTTTCAGCAAAAATCAGAAGCAAAATGCAAGGAACCAATTTTTACCTAATCGAGTCCTAAAATGAACCTACTCTCTGCCACCTTTAACTCTTCTGCAGAAACGGAACATCACAATTAATCCTAGACCCTAAAAACATGCACCAGTCTTGTCTGCAAAAAAAAAAAAAAAAAAAAAAAAAAAAAAAAAAAAAATTCAATAGTGGTAATGCAGCGGGGCATCTTCAGGCAGGAAGATGGCATTCACGAATCCCCTGTCTCCCTGGTCAGCCCCTCACAGTGTCTGCTTTCAAGATGAGAACGTGACAATCCATCAGCCTCACCCATGTGGACTATCCCACCATAGGCAAAGTGAAACAAGTTTTTGCCAGTGTTTACGCTTGTGATGTGAAGATTTGCAATTAGGTGATACGGTAAACAAAAGGCTTCCTACTTCAAAAAAGGAGGAGGATACCAATGACCTGGATTAACTGAAAAACTAAGAGTCTAGGAAACCACTGAACACCCAGAGATAGTCTTGATAATACTAAGAAGTTCATTAAACTCTCCTCTTCACATAAGTGGGTTTTCTAACCTGCCACTTACAGTTTTTCTTCCTACTTACACATCATGTGTATCTCAAATAACACTGTCCCTGGAGCCACTGTCTTGCCAGCTAACACTGCCCCCCATGGCTCTGTTCTGTCCTGCTGTGCATGCATTTGTGTTTATCTGTTTTTAATCCGGGTCCCTAAAAACATAGCTGCCCATTACTACCAGCACAATCCCAGTATTTCCCGGCAGTTTTATTTACAGTGACATGTTTAAGGGATGGAAGGCAGATTTCGATTTTATGGATTAGCAATAAAGCAAGATTTACAGAAAGCTCCCCAGACCACTGGGAGAAATACTGGGCCCGCCGTAGCAACAGTACCTCCCCAGGGGATGTATCTTGGAGCGGTCCATGGCAAGGATCCCTTCCACCTGGCTTCAAATGTCCCCAAGTCCTACACATCCCCAACATCAGGTCCCTTCCAGCCGGAACAGGGGGTACAGGTCTTCAGGCTGCTTGCACATGTGTTGGCATACACCAGCTCTCATGAGCACCGTGGGTCAGCCAGAGAAGTAAATAGTCTGAAAAAACAGACTCGGGGATCTGGAGGTAGAAAAGCATCGAAGAAAGTAGACAGAGTTTAGAGACCCAGGTTCAGGGCTCCCTTCCTGTGCACATCTGGATGCCAGAGGACTGCCGACTTGTGTCCCAAAGGAGGCTGCGAGGTAAGAGGGGAAAGGAGGAGGTCTTAGGATGCTTTTCCTCTGGAGCGATTGGACGCAATGCCCCAAGCACCACGTACAGACAAATAAAGCGTTACATATAAAGTAACGTATGTAGAACAGAACATACTAGGCATCGTGCTAGGTTCACTTCAGCTCGGTGAACAAGAAACTAGCAATGGTGAGGTCCCAGGCACGGGGCTGGTGGTGAGGCCGGGGCTCCGGGATGTGCTGGCAGAGAGAGGTGTGTGCACCTGCAGCTCTGTCTGAAGGACTGGTGACGGTGCTTATCCTCTCCTCCCCCTTAATCACCCCCCAAAGCATGTGGCTGCCCTTGGATCCACCATTTCTCTGCCCTTCCTTGGGAAACAGACGCACTCATGAGTGTGGCCGCTTTCAAATATGTTCAAGAAGAGTGAACTCGGAGCCCCAAGCCTGAGAAAATTCAGGGAGCCCGCTGTGGCCGGCTGGCTGCTTAGTCTCAGGCCCGAGCACCAGGGTCAGCCAGGACTCAGGGAGGCCCGGGGGCCCAGCTGCTGTGAGCTCACTCAGAAGACCCACTAGTACCCATTGGTGGATCGGGTGGATTGGGCGAGGGGGTGGGGTATAGCTCCCCGTGCATCCCAGATCTCTTCCTCCCCAAGTGCGCTCAACTGTGCCCTGCAAGGAAAAGGACACCTACCCCGGTGGCGTCTGCAGGTGGGTGGTGTGAGCGACAGGGAGGGAGGGGGTCTGATGGGGAGCGGAGCTGGCGCCCGGCTCGGGAGTGCTCCGATGCCAGCGGGCGGCCGACCCAGGGGGCACTCCCACGTCGGTGCTCAGCCCTCCCGGCGGGCCTGCGGGCCAGCCTCCCCTGGGCGAGGCCGCCCCCGGCTGGGGCTCCGCACACGAGCACGCGCCCGGCCCTGGGCCGCGCCGAGCAAGCCGCAGGTGAGGGGCGCCGCCTCCGCCCCGCGCCCCGCGCCCCCGCCCCCGCCCCCCGCGCTCCAGGATTCCAGAGCCCTCGGCCGGCCGCAAGCGGGCCACGGTGCCCGGCGACCCCGGCGCCCCCTCCCTGCAGCTGCTCGGGAGGCGGCCCCGGGGTAGACTCAACAAGTTCCCGGGCCGCGCAGCGCCGCCTGCAGCCCAGGAACCCCGAGGACGCGCCGCGGTGCAGCCCCGCGCGCAGGCGGCGGCCGCCGGCGGCTCCTTCCACCGCCTCCTCCGGCTCGGGCTCGGGCTCGGGCTCGGGCTCGGCTCGGGCTGGGCTCGGGCTGGCTCGGCGGGCGGGGGCCCCCCTCCCCGGAGCGCCCACCCCCGCCCCGCCCCGCCCCCGCCCGCCCCGCGGGGCCCGGGGCTCCGCCCGCCTCGCCGCCAGCCGGGCGCACGGGCGGCGGGCGCGCGTCTCGGGCGCCCTGTCCTCGGCCGCCGGGCTCCGCGGAGTAGCGGGGCCCCGGGGGCGGCTGCAAGGACTTCCCCCGCCCCCTCCCCCCGCCCCCGCCCCCGCCCGGCTCGCCGGAGACAATCGCAGTAAATGAGGACATCGGAGGAGCGCGGAGCCGGGGGGCCGTGGCTGGCGGAGTCCCCGGGGCCGGCGGAGCTGCCTCCCCGCGCGCGCCGCTGAGCCGGGCCGCCCGGACGCGAGCTGCGGCGCGGGGGCCGGCGGGGGCCGGGCCGGCGGCGGTGGAGGGGGCGGGCGGCGGGCGGCGGGCGCGCAGCCGGCCGGGTCCCGGGGGCCGAGCCTTCCTCCGCGCGAGCCCGGCGAGCCTCGCCGCGGATGCCCTGCCCGGAGCGCTCCGCGCCGCGCCAGGCTCGCCCGGGTCCGCGGAGAGACATGCCCGAGCCCGGCGCTGCACCGACCTCGACTTCCCTGTGAGCAGCCGGAGGTAAGCGCAGCCCCGCGCGCCCTGCTCCGCGCCCCGGCGCCTCCGCACTCGGCCGCTCGGACGGGCGCCCACCCGGGCCGGGAGCTCCCGCGCGCCCCCGGACGCGGCTTCGCCGGGGACCCCGCGGCTCCGGGGCCGGGAGCGCACCGCGCGGCGGGCGACGTTATGCAACCGCAGCTGGCGCGGCCGGGTCGCCGAGGGGCGTCCGGCAACTTTGGCGACGGCCTGGGAGGAGCGGGAGCGGGGCCGCCGGTCTACGCCGCGGGCTCTAGGCAAACGCCACAGCCCCGGGAGCGCCCGGGAGCGCCGGGAGCCCGGGAGCCCCAGAGCCCCAGAGCCCCAGAGCCCCAGAGCCCCAGAGCCCCAGAGCCCCGGCCGGGCGGACCCCGGGCACCGCGGGCGGCCGCGGCTCCGGAACGTGGCGAGCTGCTTAAGTGTCTTGCAAACTAGAGCGAACTGGCAAGTACGGCTGGTTAACTTCGGGGGGCAGGGCGGGGAGGGGGGTAAGTCCGGGCAGAGGGGCCGCAAGCAGCCGCGAAGGCAGGTGCCCACGTGAAATAACGCGTTTCCCCCCCGTGGCGCCCGGGCTCGCTCCGGTTGGCACTTTCCCGGGGCTGCGGGCCGGGCCCCCGGGTGCGTGGCACCCCGTGTCAGGCCGGGACAGGCGTGGGAACCCGACCAGTGCTGCAGAGGGAGCGAGCGAGCCTGCCCGAGGGCGAGGGCAGGAGGGAGGAGGGTGCCCGCGGGCCGGCCCCCCGGCCGGGGCAGCGCCTGGAGCCCAAAGTCAAGAGCGTCTTGCTGAGAGTCTGCGTCTTGCTGCTTCATGCTCAGGGTTCCCAGCATCACTGGGATGAAAGAACCTGTCCCTGTGACCTCAGCATTCTACTACCCAGAAATATGCCACAGGGAGATGGAGCTAGCAATAAGGGGATGCCAGGAGTGGGGGAGGAGAGGCGCCTCTGGAGTCAGTAGGGGAGACAATCCGTGCATCTGGCTCGTCTACAGGGCAGGGCTTCCGCCCTGACCCCTTTGCCGCTGCAGGTCTGTGCCTGGGGGGCTGGAAGCCCTGTTGGGCCCCTGAGCCAGAGGCGGCAATGAAGCACTTTAATTTGACCTTGTCTTGCTTAGGCGCTTACATTCTGCAGAAGCAGCCCGAGGGGAGCTGGCAGGAGTGGGAAGGAACTTTGGGCTAGCCTTGCCTTGGCCAGGAAGCCACGCTATCATTTCACAGGACTACAGCTCGGACTAGCAGAGAGGGTGGAGGTCAGTGCACTCGGAGGTTTTCCCTTGCACAGGGACTTGCTAGGGGTTACCTTTCCATTTGCCGGTGGGGGACTGTCAAGGTTACAGGGATGGGGACTTGACTGAAAAATACCACCCAAATCACCTGACCGGGGCCATTCCCAGGCAGTCCTACACTGTAGGAAAATGCTCTAACGTTATTATTAAGCTTATGCTACAGATGGAGCAGAAAGTAACCACCATTTCACTTTGCGGAGGCGGCAAGTGCCGGTTTTTACTATTCACATTGTGCTATTTATTGCATTCATATCCTGTTGAATGTTACTTTCCAAAGAAAAGTTCATATTTATCTTTGCCATTTTTTTTTGCAAGAAAGATTAGCAAATGGGCACAGGCAGCTCAAAGGAAAAATGGAAGCCCTGCCATCTGCATGCCTCACCAGATATTAATAATTTACTACCCATGTTTACTACTTACATTAGATGGCACTGCTACTCATGATGGTTTTATTAGAGGCGCATTTGGATAAAAAATGTCTAGCACGGCTATCACTAATTGCATGATTTTGCATAAATTATGTTAGCTACAGAGAGTTTGTGCTTTTCTTCACGAAATTCATCATTTCCTTAAAGAGAGGAGGAGTCCGTTTAATTTCCTTAGCTAAAGGAAAGACCTCCACTTAAAGGCAGGATGCCCTTGAAACTCCAAGTATGCCTTTAAACTTACTACAGTTGTCACACCTTCATTTTTCATTATTGTGATTAAGACTTGGAGCTTTTACTTAAACCAGGCCCCTTCTCCTGTTGAGAAGCACAGCTACTGGTTAAGAAATTAGCTAAAGAGGCAAAAGCTGGAAAGAGAGCTTTTCAAAGAGCCCGATGGAGAGTTGGATCCTCTCATTCCTCTGTTTACTTGGGGGCTTCTCTGTTCTGCCACAGTTGTCTTCCCCCCCCACCCCCCATGGCAGGATAGAGAATTTTTGTCATTTCTCCCTCTGTAGAGGAAAAGGCAATTTAAATAAGCACATAAGTGAAAGGCTTGTGCACGAAAAGGCATCAGTCTACCAGGAAGACTCCTACACATTGAAATAAGCAGTGAGAAAATAAAAACGATTCTCAGAACTAACAGCTGATCACAGCCGAGCAGCTGGACAGATGCGTTCACTTAGCTAGACATTTGTATTCTCCTGGCTGCTCTAACCCATGGCTGTCTCATTTAGAGCGACAACTACCGAACTCACTTGTATGAGGAGCAGATTAGTTACTGTTGGGGACAGGCTGCTTCTCGGGGAATAAGGATAAAGAAATCACGGCTAGATCACAAAGCGATGGTCTATGGACCAGCATCCAGGTGGAAAGGCAGGGGCAGGGGCAGTGGGAATATTTTATTCTAGAGCCCTCGGACCAGCCATCCAGACACCTGAGCAGGTGTGTGTCAAGGTTCCTGCATAACCAGCCAGTGGTTAACCAAAAAAATAAAATAAAATATATATATTTTTAAAAGCATGCCTGTTTGAGGCAAACCACAGCCATCTGGGTAAAGTGAGGTTATTGGAGCTCCCCAGACAACACTGGCCGCTTTCTTTTAAACAATTCCTTCATAAATGTGAAGAACCCTTCCCTACCATAATTCCACTGAGACCTTTGTTTCCAGCCCAAAATTAGCTGACATAATTTATGAGGCAGATCCTTTTCAGTCTCCTCACATATTTGATTTTAATATTTCATAACATTATGGAGTGACTTCAATATTTTAAAGGAAAATTTAATATGATTGATATTACATGACAACACTTTTATTACCATGAAATTCGCATACAAACATTTGGATAAGTCTTTCTCCAATATGTGAGCTATCCCATAGCATGAATATAGTAAAACATCATCATTTTTAATCCATTTGATTTAAAAGTTAATGTATCTTAATATATTAAGGAGAGTCTAGAGGGACTGATACCAAGTTGTGGGGACCCTGCCGGGATTCATACAAACAAGTTGTGAAGCTCTCATGTTAAACAGTAAACCACACCAAGTACAGGTTCAAACCTCTCGACCACATATGATAATGTCTCTGCTTCGGATCCGGAGGCACTAAAGTGTCTCCAAGCAACCAAGAATCTTACCTCTCAGAATAAGAGAAACCATAACTTCAGAGACATCTCCTAGTTCCAAATTCAATTCCTGATATAAACTCATTCAGAGGCTCCTCTACCATAAGTCATCAGGATATTCAGTGTGGGTGTGAGTCATATGCACTTCAGACATCATTCATACCATAATGAATGAGTTGAGGGACTCTGAGGTATACAAAGATATTATCCAGAGACGAACCGCTGATCTAAATAAAAACAAAACCCTCTAACCTGATAGCTCCCTGTCTTCCTGCTGAGGGCAGAGTCTCAAACTCATATTGGGACAGTGAAAAAATTAAGTTGAATACAGAAAAGCAGATATTAGGGACAAGAAGGAAATCATGTTTCCACAGTAAAAACCTTTTTGCTAATACCATATTTCAAAGGAATTTGGAAAGAACTATCTCCAAAGTCATTCTTCATGAGTATTGCTTGTATAGGGTATTGATCAGATTATCCAGAATACTCTACATCCACAGCACTCTCTTTACCATGTCATCTTGCTGTCGGGGAAGCTTGAGCAAGATCAGAAAGGGGATCACGTGGACATGTTGTCTGTTCACCTGAGTTACGCTATTAGAGCCATGACCGGGCCCAAGAAATTTTTTTAAAAATAGTCACAGCATGGCAAAATGCTAATCAAAGTTTGTGTTAACATTTACTATGGGAAATTCCAATTCAAACCTTAATAATCTAGCCCTGGGCATAAAATGAAATGCAGTAAACTACAGCATACGAGAGATGTGAGGAGGAGGCTGTGGGCTGCCACAAATGAAAGTGGTTCTCCCCTCAGAACTCCAGAGGGAAAGAGCAGAGAGGGGAGGCTCATGGCCTGGGGCCCTGCTAAGGAGCCACCATGGAGATGTGTCACACTCACACTCAACCTTAATGGAACTGACCGGTCTTTGTTCGTGTTTCTAGGTCATTCCAGTGGTGATGTGGGTCCCTCCACACTGGTTGTTCCCCGGGAAGCATCCTGTGTATGTCAACTTCTCATTTCTCTAGCTTTTGCTTCTGTCCTTCATGGTTAGACTAAAGACCTCAAATCAGCTGTAATGTACTTTCATAGTAAGCAATTTTCATGTCCTGGGAAATGTAGTGGAACTATCAAATCTGGGTTCTGAACATGGGCAAACATAGGGAAAGTAGACTGACATGAAAATGGTTTTGTCCACCAAGGACTGCTTGTCCATGGAAACGTACTGAGCAACAGCAGCAGTGGCCAAGGCAGCGTGTGAGTGTCAAGAAACCAAGTGACAGGTCCTCGAGAAGCTCCAGTCCGGGAGGACGAGAGGAGGTGGGAGGTAGAATCAGGATAGGATAGACAGCACCCTTGGAGGTTCCCAAGAAAAAGTGATGCCCTGCCCAGGATGAAGGTTGAGACTGGACTCCTAAGCCCAGCATGTGCAAATCCTGGAGCTGAGCCCACTCGCCGGGTGGTGAGAGCAAGAGATTTGTATGGGAAGAGTGAGATGTGACACTGGGAAAAGGTGGAAGAGTGGGGATCAGAGAGTGAAGCAGGACTGTGAAGCCAGCTTGAGGAAGAACCAGCAAGACAGGAGGCGCTGCCTGGCTATGGGGGACCCCTGAATACTTGGAACAATAATATGCATTTCCAGAAGACTGCGTCTTGTTAGCTAGAGATAAACCAGAGACGAGGACCTGGAGACCAGTTGAGAGGGTGTAATAGGTGACGACTAAATGATATCAAGGGTAACTGGTGGCACTAGGGAACAATGTAAGGGGGCAGCTGCGAGAGAAACATCCTGCATGGCACATCTTTGTAACATGGCAACATGAAGAAGGGATTAAAGATGGGAACCGGGTGGTGGGTAATCTAAGTGAAAACAGAGAATCTCTGTCAAGGAACCAGCAGGTTTGGGGGAAACAATGCGATTGCCATTAGAAAGTTGATTTGGAGTTTCCAACCAGGAGTACTATTTTAAAAAATAGGTTTTTCATCATCTTTTACTTCTTAAAACTAACAGGAGAAATACTTTCAAAGCAGAGAACAATGGGCCAAGGATTCAACGCACAAAGAAACTCTTAAAGGACTAAGAATAGTACTAAAAACAGATGCTTAATAAATATTTAATGAGGCTATTAGTAATAAACCTAGTCAATGATTTTGCTAGAAATTCAGGGAATCCAGATTGGACAATAATTTTTCTCTTTGACTTCCAGTTGTACCTTTTTTGTAGTAGAAATTAAAAGGAAACACATAAGGTGGTAGAAAGGAAGCCTGCTTCTCGAAATGGATGGTTCTTACATGTGGCCGCACAGTGTTTAGGAAAGAAGAAGGTATCAAAGATTTGGGTTTTTCTACCACCAAACTCAGCCTTAGAGTCTTCCTTGGTAAAAATTCAGTTGGGTAGAAGTTGAGTTTCTAAAGAAAAAAGGTGTTTGCATTTAATGGCTTAGTATTGGGATAAAAGAAACAAGGAAAAATGAGAGATTCTAACTTGCCTCCATCAGACAGATTCGGTGCACTTATACCCCAAATGCTGACATTTTTGGTTGGAAGGAATTTTCACTGGAGCTTTACCAAAATACACTGGGTCACCTCGAGATGACCGGAAGACATGTGTCTGCCTCTCGGCCTTGACCTCACAACTCCATCTGACATCACGACATCAACTCCACTGATCTTTGGGGCAGGCTCATCAATTTATCACTTCTTGTTTACCAGCACCAGAATGATGTTTAAAGACTTGCTCTTTTTCTTTTTTCTTTGTTGAAATCACATGGTGCAAATGACCAGTTTCCTGCTAATCGTGCCCATGAGACTCACAGAGCTCTGAAAAGTGTGGACAGGAATCATTCCCCAGAAAAGTTGGTGCCACATGCTTGACATTGAAGAAATGGCCGAAACAAAGAAGTTCCTCGACTTTCAAACCATAGCTTTCATTTGGCTTTTCTGGTCATTGCAAAGCCCAATGGTAACTACTTTTCTCAATCACTCACTGTCTGTGTTTGTTTTAATGTTAGTTGTCAGCACGGTGGCTTCAGAGACGTGCTTCCCAGCCTTGCTTAAGTCGCTTTGTTCTTGCTATTAATATTGGTCTCCACAGATGAAGTTAACTCCCCTTTAAGTGTATCCCCACTTTCTTGTGTCTATCAGATTTGCTGGTGTTCCAAAAATACCCAAGGTGAGGCTGAATGATGGAATTTATCACGTGGTTGGAACACTGGGTCTCGTAACACCCAGTCTTACTGGGCAGGGCAGACGTGCTACTCCACGGTGCAGGGTCAGGTGATGAGTGAGTGGTAGAGAAAGGACTCTCATCCAGGGCTCCAGGCTCCCAGTTCACACCTAACGATCATTAAATTCTACATCGAAGCATTAGCATAGTTCTAAGTCTAGCCCCAAAGAGTCCGTGAGAATGACCAATGGCGTACCCAGCTTGAAGCAGAAAACCGGGACAACTGTATATTTTTAATCAGCCATCCAAGGTTGTAACCCTCCAGCTGGTTTTCAAGCATGTTTCTGTCGAGGAACAGATGGTATCCAGTGTCATCCACATACTAGAACATGCTCTCAGTGTGCCTGTCCTTGCCAGCCTCACCAGGACCGTATACGGAGGGTTTTCACGGCACCGACCTACTGTGCCCGCGTCACAGCCCGGAGCGGTGAGAGCAGTGTCCGAGCCACACTGCCTGCATCTGCAGTCCCAGTTCTGTGCCAGCGCTGTCTGTGTGGCCATGGGCGCTGATTCGCCCACCTATCCATGCCTCGATTGCACCCCCTTTACAAAATAAGGCACCCCCTCCTTCAGAGGGTGTTTGGAGAACGCGATGCGAGAACATAAAGTGTGAAATGGCACCGAAGCTCTGCCAAGCACCACAGAAGCATCAGCTCCCACTCCACCTTCACTCCCCCAGACTGTGTAGCGAGCCCCGGATTCTGGGCCGGAACTCAAGACCAGGCAGGCGGTCTCTACACCGCAGTTCTTAAGGATCAGGTGAGACTGCGTAGCCAGGAACCGCTACGTCCCGAAAAGCCTACGGAGTGTGACAATGCCAAGCAGGCAAGCCTGAGGACACGCCACCTCACCAATTCACAAAGTTCTACGTGGAAAACCCAAAAGTAAATCACCCTCTGAAAAGTCTGGCAATGTTCCTAGTTAACTCAGATCTCTGGTTCTGAAGAGCTGCCCCCAGCCACGGAATTCCTAGGAAAAGGCCGAACTGTGGATGTTTTGCATCCCCAGCCAGAAACAGCAGAAGAACAAAGGTGTGAAGGTGCCCTGCTATTTCGGGTCTTCCTGCTATTCACCTGCCAGGGAACGCTTTATTTGGACTCTGCCATTCAATCATCTGTCCACACGGCAAAAAAGGAAAGCAAAACAAAATAATACAAATAAAAAAAAAAAAAAAAAAAACTAACAAAACACCTTGTATTTTAAACCCTGACAATGACTGGTCACTAGGGATGTGAACCTGTCCCCACGGCTGCCCCACAAGCAAGGCCACGGAAAGGTTCACATGCCGGCTGCGGCCTGGGCCGTGTTGGTGATCGGCCCAACACCTGGCTGAGCCCCAAGTTCATTCTAGACAAAATGGAAGGGGCTGGCGCTCCTTGCTCCCCGGGGGCATCCCTCACTCTTCCCTTCGTTCAATAAATATTTATGGGCACTTTATGTGCCACATGTTGCCCTGTGCTTTAGCAATAAAGCAGGAAAGAGAAGAGGAGGAGGGGTGGCCTTGTGGATCTTCGGAAAGGATGCATTAGTACGTGGATCTCTGCCGCCCCGTCTCCGTGGCTCCATCCCCAGGAACTCTGAGTGACCTGGACTAGGGTGGGGATTAATACACGTTTTCTACAAAAGCTGGGCTCAGGGGTAGAAGCCTTCAGGAAGAGCATGTCTCCCTCCAGTCTCTTCTCCTACATAACTGGAAATGCCCTATAAGAAAACAAAAGAAACCAAAACTCCTAAAAAGGTTCCACCTCTCGAACACCTATGCTCCCGCCCACAGCTTCAAGTAGGCCAAGCCTAGAAGGGTCACTTGAGGTTTTGGAAAGATTTACGGTTTCCTTTTAAAAACTACCTTTAGGATCCCCATGTACCCAGAGCCCCGCTTCCTCATTGTCAGGACTGCTCACTCAACAGTGGTGCCAACTTCTTTCTCTTCATGACCCTTCACCATCCATTCCCGTGCCCTTTCACTCCCTTTTCCCGCATCCCTTGTCAAGGAAGGGACCACCCAACCCAAGAAGATAAAGGAGAGATGAACAAGGAGAAGCAGAATGCAGAAAAAGGAACTTAAAATAGGATTATTCATTAAATTTAATGCTTGCACGGACTGTGTTAGGGGCTTCAGGGAGCACGCAGCCTTATGATGTCCTGCCCCGGAGGCCTGTCCTAGCGCCGATGAGCTGGCCCGCTCCACTCTAGATAGGAGGATAGGGGGCTGCTCCAGGGGGCCCTAGAGAACCAAAAGCTGACAGCAAAGGCTCTGAGTAAGTAACAGCAGGCAGGATGGGACGCGGCGTGGTGGGACCAACTTTCCTGAGGACCACCCTTCCTCTCCTGTGTCTCTCTCTCTGGGCAGTTCCCACCCTACCCTTCCCCTCCTGTCGTCTGGCTCTTCCTACTTCTCCGCTCCCCTCTTACCTCCTCTCCACGTTCATCGTGAACAAAATGTGGTGTAGAATTCCATTTCTAAGTATTGATATTATTTATTGAGAATAATTGTATATAGCATGTACTCCATTCAAAGTAAGGAGAAACGAAAGTTATTTCATTCAAAAGCTCTGTGCCGAACACCCCCTTCTCAAGTAACCGGACTCACAGGTGCGCTGGAGACCCTCCATGGATCCCCACCCCGCAGGTCCGTGGCTCCTTCTCTAGAGCAAAAACCCAGAGTCCAATGAGAAGGCCGAGATTAGCAAAGATTCCACACTTTACAATGCTTTAGTCATCCCAAGCTCTTGAAGTTTTTGAATTAAATTCTGAACGAATTTTGCTACTACCACATCCCGCTCTTGAGCACAGTGCTGGATGATGTAAGAACTAATGGACTGGCACTCCCCAGCAAGTCCTATTTACTACAACGCAGATGTCATGAGGACCCCACTGTACTGCATGACTGCATATAACACACAGTTCGGCCTTGAACAACGTGGGTTTGAACTGTGCGAGTCCTTTTATAAGCGAGTTTTGGGTTTTTCTTTTTCAGTACTATAAATGTATTTTTTTTTCTTTCTTGATACCATTTTCCTTAGCTTACTTTAAGAATACAGTATGTAATATATACAACATGCAAAATGTGCTAATCAACATCATGTTATCAGTAAGGCTTCCGGTCAACAAAAGGCTATTGGTAGTTATGTCTTTTTTAAAAAATATATTTATTTATTCATAAGAGACACAGAGACATAGGCAGTAGAGAGACAAGCAGGCTCCATGCAAGGCCTGACGTGGGACTCAATCCCGAGACTCCAGGCTCACGCCCTGGGCTGAAGGGAGGTGCTCAACCACTGAGCCACCCAGAAGTCCTGGTAGTTAGGTCTTGAGGGAGTTAAAAGTTAGATGCAGGGAATCCCTGGGTGGCTCAGCGGTTTAGCGCCTGCCTTTGGCCCAAGGCATGATCCCGGGGTCCCGGGATTAAATCCCGCATCAGGCTCCCTCCAGGCAGCCTGTTTCTCCCTCTGCCTGTGTCTCGGCCTCTCTGTGTGTCTCTCATGAATAAATAAATAAAATATTAAAAAAATAAATAAATAAAAGTTAGATGCAGATTTTTGACTCTGCAGGGTTTGGCATCTCTATGCTTCGTGTGGTTCATGGGTCACCTACATACACCATTTCTGAACCATATACTCATTTTTCTGAGTGTATGGGTCATCTCTTTCTCTTCCGTAAGCAAAGAAGAAAATTTAAGGTAATCCTGAATACACTAAAACTCAAGATAGTTATGCCATGATTCAGAAGATCAGAATCTCCAGACATGGTTTTACTTATTAGCCTCAGAAAACCGTATGCCTCTCTCCCTTCCACTCATCTAATTCCTACCCAAATTTCAGAAAACAGCCATGTTCCATCCAGTCTGAAAATCGAGGCAACACAGAAAGAATCCTTGGCAGCCACCAATATAATATGGTAGACCCATCGTCAGCCTTCTGGAAATACCATGGGTGAGGCCCCAGCTGTGAGGATCCTGTAACATGGATCATTATATTCTTACACCAATTAGCAAATATCAAAACTGACTGAGTTAGGGGGAAAGAGGTGCTTCCAGGGACCTCGTCTATAATCACTTTATTTGTGTAAGGAGAGAACTGATACATATCAAAGAAGAGTGACTCATGCTTCAGGCCTGCTCTTCCAAGTCCCCCGGGGAGGCACGGATGCATGCCTTTGCTCAGGACTGTGCCTCCTTCTCCTGCGTGCCCAGCACCTGGTACGGTGCCAGGTCACCCCAGACAGGCAGGTGCTGTTCCCCATGCAGGGAAGGCAGCACGAGGACTGGAGCAGACAGAGAAGGGAGGGGTAGACCTGGACCATCACAGAGACATCACCTGGGGAGGGGAGGCTGGGGGCACAGTCCTAGAACACGAACCACGGGAACCGAAGACACAAAGCAGGGAGAGACCATGGCGTGTTCTAGAGACAGAACAGAAACTTGAAGCCTGGATGAGCAGGACCTGCAGGAGGGGAGGATGGAGAGCTGAGGGCAGGGGACGTGAGAACGCCAAGGTCAGGATGGGAGCAGTGGGAACAGGAAGGAAAAAGCCAATGGGTAAAGCAACAGAAAGGAAAAACAAAAATTCCTGAGACCTGGAGAAGACTGGCTTCAAAGACTTAAGCCAGAGAATGAATCAGGCTGAGAGCATTGCCACCACTTGCCAGGGTGCCCTCACAACAGAGCGCCGGGGACTCGCCACCATCCTAAGATGGGGCATGGGGCTTTTGGCCCCATTGCAAGCCAAGTTCAGTCCTGCATGTAATAGTGGGTGCCCCTGATCCACGCGCGGCCGAGGGGGGCATAGCAGCTATGTTTCTGGGTACAGTCTGGTCCACCTCAGGGTCACACATAGGTCATGGCCCATGGCCTCTTGTTAGGATTTTGTACATAGGCTCTTGGGGCTGTCATTGCTCTACGTTTTGCTGCCCACTTAGAAGCAGAAGCTGATTACAAGAAATGCTCATTTCTCCCTTTCTTTCTTGGCTTAGCTACCTCCATAGGTAAACTCAAGACCTAGCAAACTCTATAGTTTGGCTGGACCAGGGAAACACAGGAGATGCACTACAGAGAAAAATACAAGGGGTGGGGGGGGGGGATTCCTGTTTTGATGGTAATAGATGGGCACTCACACTGTCTTGCCAGTAAGACAGATCGCATCTTCAGCTCTAAATCATTTCATCTGCAGTGATTGGTTACTTCCACGCAGAAATCCTGCCCTGGGTGTTCCCAAATGGTATCCTGAGATTCAGCTTCGAGAAACAGCAGGGAAAACATATACTCTTTTGACATAGTTATTTTTTGGAAAAATCAATGTAATAATTTTAGCTCAAGGATAGATCATGAGTGGAAAACATGCCATTTAGTAAAATAATAATAATAATAATAATACATAAGGATTCATCATCATTGATAAGACAGAACCATCCCAAAGTTCATTCCATGATGTACATGTTTTCACTTGAGATTCCCGCAAAGTCTAAGCAAAGGAGGCCACCTCTTCCAAATCCTACCAACTCCAACCTCCTGGTCTTGGGCTCCAAACTACCAGCTGGTTGCTGCTTGATAGCCCAGAACCACACAGGCAATAGAGCGGGCCGGACCTGTGCTACAATAGTCTATGCCTACCTAAGAGCTACATTCAAAGCCAGAGCCCTTACATTTAACACCTTGCCCAGTTGTCCTGCTTGCTGGTGAGAAAAGAGGAGCAGGGAAATTAGTTCCTTATACTAATCTTATATATGATTTTGATGGGTTGCTGGAACCAGTTTTTCTGGACTCTCTTTGGACATTATTAGTTAGCAAAGCTAACTGCTGCAAATAAAAGCCGTTCTCTACGCTGATGTAGCATCTCACTTGGAGGAGGCATTTTCCCTAGTTGGTTTTCGCCGACATCATAAAATTTTGCTAATTCATTTCTACTAATTGAGATTCCACTTGGACAGAGGATAAGCAAAGGTTAACATCAGTGTAAGCTAAAGATCAGAGAACCACGTAGTGAAGCAAATGAAGGAGGATGGTTTGCTCCTCCTTGGACGAGGACCATTTCTTGGTTTCTCTAAAACCTCAATGCCAAACCCCAAGCATCCGTGTATGACATGGATGGTTCCCTTCCTCTCATTAGGTGGTCCCCCACTCATCAGAAGCAGTCCAGTGTGAGTCTGTGTGGCAAAAGCAATTTGCACCATGTGGCTGAAGTGATCGACGGTACGTTTTCTGTTGCTGGCGATGTGTTTTCGGAAATCACAGATATGCATGAACCGGGGCCTCCCCCTAAGCTGGTTTCCATCTGCGTGAAGCCTGCATCGGAGCTGCACGAGGGCCCCTTTCCGCTACTTCTGACTAGACGCTCATCAGTTCTTAATGCTGGAGGCCTTACTGCCGTCTCCCACAAATCAAGGAAGGGGGCATGGCTGGGCCCCGATTCCTCCCACACCGCGGAGACCTGGGGCAGCCTCCTCCCTAAGCGCTCCATCTCGGAGGGGTGTGTGTTTTCATTTCGTTACCCCATTTCAGTCCTCTCGAATCAATGACCTTTGAAGAAGTGAACAAATGTCTGGAAAAATATCATTTCAGTGTATTAAAGGAAATTAAACGGGATAATGAATCTAACCAAGGCACAGTCCAAAATCTATAGCAGTTAGCTTTGCCCCTAGGAAGGGAGGACTTCCATTTTGGAAGAATCAATGGGCGCCTATGAAATAGGCCTTCAAAGTTTAACTCTTTCACGACACAAATGAGTTCACTGCAGGGGTGGGATGCGGCCTTTTCCTTTCCCTCCGGGAAGTTGAGTGTTAAAAGAAGGGTAGGTTCACTGGCCCCCCTCCCCCGTCCTGACTAGCCTAATGCTCAGGCATTCCCTCAGCATATGGAATAAAATGCTGACCCAATTAATCTTGAATTCCAGCCAGCATCTGTGACTCCAAGGTGTCTCAACAGCGGGAAAGCCACTAGAAAAACCAATAATATCATACAGTCCCCTTCCAGACTCATCAGATTGCTTGCCTAGCTCTTTCTGCTATCTCCGCTGTCAGATGGGACACTAGGGGGTGTCCTGGCAAGCCAGGGCACTCACCAGCCCCCACGGTCGGTCCGCCGCGCCAGGCCACAGACAGCCCCGCATGGGGCCCTAACAGAAACCTCTCGGGAGCACAGACACGTTAGGAATGGGGCTAATCTGGTGGAGAGTCTCCTGTCAGCTGCTGAGATTCCAGTTGGCTTCAGAAAATAAATGCAGAGGATACGTCAAATCCATTTTTATTTCTAATTAAAACAGATGGCAGGTCTCCTCCCAGCAGCAAGCTTGCTCATGTATTGACATATTTGCGACTAAACACCCCTTCTCCTAACCTACCCGCGCACACCCGTGTACATGTGTACGTGCGAAGACACGCTCGGCATCTGCATCTGTGCTACACGCGCAGGCACCACCAATCCTCTGAAATTCATTTTCTTTCTTTATTCAGAGCATCCTCAAAACAGTAAAAGATGACCTTTGGGAGACTGCGCGTACCCAAATCTAATCATTTCTGGGTTTTTCTTCTTCTGATCCCAGTGTTTATACTTTCCAGCTGCCCGGTCCTGTCATCCTGCCTAAGGTGTGGACCCACTTTGCCCTGTGGTTTTTTTAATTGGCAAATAATGATAATGCAGCTCCCCCAACAAAAAGCGGAATGCAGAATGGAAAGTAGATCTCCCCAAATGCACTCTCTTAAAACCACAGTGATGATGACCATGTTTGTTCATTTTCTTCCAGCACAATTTGGTAGATGGCTTCCTTTCACTTAACATGATTTCATAAGTGTTTTTCTAGGATACTAAGTAATCTTTATAATTATCATTCTAATGGCCACACTGAGTGGACGTACACCACCGTTTACTTAACCGTTTACCTATTGTTAGGCTTTTAGTTGCTTCCATTTTCCACTCTTTGAAGCTGGAATGAACATTTTTATATAAGCTATTAATTTAAAGCAGCACACAGATGAGTCTCCATCACTAATCTAAAAATACAAGGTTTATATATTTACAACTCACATTTGATTATGCACTTTAATTTGAGGGTAATTAAGACATTTACATTCCGAACAGCTCCTCGACATCGAGCTCTCCCCGAGCCAGACGGGCTCAACCGTGACTCGCCGTATTCACCTCAAGACGGCACAGTCCGATGAATTCCAAAACACCATTTTCTTATGAAAAATAAACTTGATGAACTCCCGCTGCTGGGAGCCAAGAGATTAACTCCAAGAACCAGAGCCCACGGTCCTCGGAGGTGACATGGCCAGGGCGAGCCAGCACAGAACATGCCCATGTGGCTTCCCGAGGAGTCCAGCCCTCCGGGCAGCCCCCACCACGTCTGTGCCCAGGGACAGGTGCGCTCCTGGGACCCACCTGGAGCTTCTCTGCACAACTTGCACCCGGAGACCCTGTGACAGGCCGAGGAAATTACTCAGACAAGTTCCAGCCTTTGGATGCTTTCTGAGGTTCACTGCAGGGCACTTCCTTCAGGCTTACAGGTTTCCCTGGGCAGGGCAGTGGTTCAGTGCCTTGGGATTTAGAGGGATCCAGGCAGGGGCCCTCAAAGGGCAGGACTCCCAGCAAATTACCAAAAAAAACAAAAAAACAAAAAAAAATTTGAGGTTCAATTTCTCAATCTGTAGTTTGAGGACAGCAATAATGCGTCCCCTGTGAGGCTGCCCTGAGGGTCAAGGAGGAGATGCAAGTGCCCTGCAGACAGTGCTGGCATTTGATAAGAGAAGTGCACGTGGACTGCGCGTTGACATCACACCGTAACGCGTGCACACTAATCGCTGAATGAATGAGTGCAGGCACGACGGATGAATGAAGTGTGCCACAAGGTATGACCGGCGGGATGTCTTCTGTTAGAACGCCCATATTTCCTTTCCTGACAAAAACATTTCCTTAATGATCTCTACCAGCCCGCATCCCCCCGCCCCATGAACAGTAAGTGAACGCCCTGGAAAGGGGTAACCATTTCATATGAAAAGTAATTCTTAACGTCCAGGAAAATTGCATTCTAAAGCTTTAGAAAACGCCACCCAGGCATCAAACGGTGCACAGATCTCCATCTGAAGTCCAAATAAGTCAACTATTAAGAATCCTTTGATGTCTTACTTATCAGTGGGATGAGGACAATTCAATTTCTACCACTTTAAAACCGAATTCACCAACAAACTACCCTGAGGAAAAAAAGAAAAAAAAAAAATCCCCAAGTACCACCATGATTTTTACTAATAGGAAAATGATTTTTATATACTTAGCAACTCCCTGTAAAACCGAGAAGAGCTTAGAATTGCTTTATTATTATTATTATTTTGCCACTGGCAATTAATTTTTCGGATTTGTTTTATTAGGTTGATGGTTGGGTCCAAGATTCAGAATATCTTTCCAAACCAGCAGACTGATGTAAGAAAATTATTTCAGTGCAGTTCCTGGCAAATCGCGGTGATGAATAGCATGGTAGGACAAACTTATTCAGACACACATTTTTCAGGAGTGGCAGGGAAAAGGCTGAAAAATCACTAGTAAATTGCTTTTTGTAAAAATGCTCTCCCTTTCAAATTTTCCCTAGTAGGAAGGTCTTCTGCAGAATGATGGCACAATATAGTGTGACAGAGCTGGACAACAAAGAGGCAGTTCAAGAGTGATTATGAGATAGGAGGGTTGAGATTTAATTTTCTCATTATCCCCCCCAACACACCCACGTGCCTTCCCCACACCAAGTCCACTTTAACCTGTTGGGGTAAGTGTCTGTAAAAGATCTATATTACCTGCCTTCAGCAGCCATGCTCTACCCTCCCCACTCTCCAGAATCTAGTTCTCCCAACAAAGCGCCAGGAGATGATGCGGCTCCTTTCCATTCCTTCCCTTTACAGGTCTCTCCAAAACTGCCGGGAGGCCTCCAGCTATCCTCAGCACCTAGTAAAGCTCCAGAAGCCAAAGAAGGCTTATGCTCGGTCTTCTCCAGACTTCCTAGGAGATGGACCGTTTTGGGTAATTCCTTAGTCAGAGGACACACAGATGCAGAATGTGGCACGAGGACGTGGCTCCCTCCTGGCTCAGCACAGAGCTGGGCCTTTTCCAGATGAGCCCTTGAGAACAGGCACCTTCTAGATCATCCATGCCCCCGGGTGTCAGGACACTGCCATCTGTTCCTGGTCATTCACTCTGCTCTCCTATGCCCGTCCCTTTCAGGGACACACTCCAGCACCCACGATGAACGGTCTGGTGTGGTGGTTCTTACCCAGGGGTGGCTGTGCTCTGCCACCCCCCAGAGCCCTTTGGCAATGTCTGGAGACCTTTCTAGCTGCATACTGAGAGGCTGCTCCTTCCATCTAGTGGGTAGGAGCTGGGATGCTGCTCGACATTTCTGCGTGCACAGGAGAACAGTCACCCAGCCTAAATGCCCGGAGCGCCAAGGCTGACAAACCCTGGCCCTCTGACTTACACCAAATTCTGCAGAGCGGATTTCTGCTGTCCTCCAACATGACTGCCAGTTCATCGTCATGGCATAAGTGATGAAATAATTAAGTTTTCTCTAAGCCTTTTTGTTCAGTGAGTCTAGTGGAGACCTGCAGAGTGCCAGGGCCACGCTGGTTTGTGATGCAGAGGCCAATTTAACAGAGTGTCCAGACTGCAGGGAGAGGCAGTTCTAGAACAAAGTCTCACATGAGGACTCTGGGCTTCTCCCCACTTCTTTTCCTTCACCAGACCACCATGCCCATTGGCCCGCAATCCTAACCCAATAAGAACTAAGAGTAGAGGGAGGTGTCCTGCCTGTGTTGGACATTTGACATCATGATAAACAGCATGACCTCAGGCATCTGGGAGATAAGGATCCGGCTCCTGCCTGTATGTCCCACTTACTGTGTGACATTAACAAATGACATAACCTCTCTGATCCCCACTTTGCTCCTTCAAATGGGCCGCACGGCACGGAAGGTGTTAGGTATAGTCTTCATACATCAGCGGAGCTCCTGGCGGCCCACTCACTCACTGACTTCTAGAGCGGCTGTGACGACTCACCCAGTTCCCTGGTCATTTCTGGAGAAGCGACCCTGGAGGTTTCAGTCCCGGGTTCACAGGCTCCTCCCACGACAGACCAAAGGGCCTGTCAACAGGTGGACCAGGCAGTGCGGCCAGGGCTGGTTCTCATTCTGCTAGCTCGTGTCCATGACCCTGCCTCTCTGCACACGGTGCTCCAACGCCAGGCCCCTGCACACCCCAGTTCCCCCCATCTATTTTCTTCTCAAACACAAACTCACAAACAACATAACTATATTTTCTTCCTTTAAGTTCAGCCCACAAGAAAATTCTTCCACGTGCGATGAGCAGCTGTGAATCTGCCTGATAAAGTGAAGGCATTTACCCCACTGGTATTCCCCAGAGGGATCGTCGGCCACCTGCACCTTTTTAGATGCATTTAATAATTCAGCCCAAGATGAATTTGCATGATTAACATAAAGCCTTGTGATTTTATTTTCTTTCAGGATTTAAATACTGAAACAACCACCATTGTTTTCATTTTCAGAGGTTGTGATCAAAACACAAAACTTGATTCTAGAATGAATAATTTCTTTTAAAGAAAAAAAAAGTATTTTCAAATACCACTCTCCCCAGAATCAAAGAAAAGAGTTGCTAACGCTGTCCTTGTAGACGCAGGGAAACCCAGTGTTCTTCTCTAGGGCTAGTGTTAACCCATTAGAGGCAAGCCACAGCGCAAAGACTCATCCTTTCTGGTCTCCCCATAGAGCAGGATGCCGTGTCGTCCCATGGCATCCATAGCGGCTAAGACAAATAGATTCATTTGAGTCCCTCGTGTAGGGCTCTCCACATTTATCTGATCAGGACTTCGAATCTCCAATAAGAAAACAGCAATTCTCTTGGATTCCAATAATAGATTAATCACGTCATCCTCAAAAACTAGTAAAAACCCAAACCGAGTAAGATGCATTTGGAAAACCATCTGCCTATGAAGTGGGGACGTGTATGTGAAATGATAATTTGCAAAGCGGAAAGAGGCAGCATCGTTGGGCTTCTTGATGAATATAGTAAAACAGGTTTGTCTAATGGGGAAACATGCATTACTATCAAAAGAAACGAGTGTATCCCACATGGAAAAGCAAGCAGGCTTTAATATCTGAGAAGCATTTCAAGCTGTGCCTGCCAGCAATTCTCCGCCTGTCTGATTTTCCTTAACATAAAGGCCAGCCTCACCTGTTTAAAAAATAATTAGGAAGCAGGCGGTAGTCCCGTTCGCTGGAAGTCGGTGCGGCGCGTGTGTTCGCGTGTGTGTTTCTGTGTCCCTGACGTCTGTGTTGCTGTTTCTGAACGCAGGAATCATGGTCAGTAAGGAAACCAGCAAATGCGTACTCACGACGTCCGAGGGTGAAGTGGAACCTGCCGCCTGCCTGGCCCTGGAGATGAAGTATGCCCTGGATCCCAACCGGCAGATTAAAAAACGGAATAAAGCCCTACAGGTGCGGTTTAAGGATATCTGCGAGGCGCAGAATGAGCAGCGGGACGCGCAGCTCCCGGCGGGGCCGCCGGGCGACAGGCGGGAGGCCAAGCCCGCGTCCTCCAGGGCGGCCTACCGCAAGTACATGACCGTGCCCGCTCGCAGGTCCATCCCCAATGTCACCAAGAGCACGGGCGTGCAGACCTCGCCGGACCTCAAAAAGTGCTACCAGACCTTCCCTCTGGACCGCAAGAAAGGGAACCTCAAGGGCATCCCGGCGGCGGACGCCTTTAAAAGTCAAAACAACGGGTTCGGGCCGGACGCCAAGGACCAGCACGAGGAGGGCCCCGGGGAGGCCGGCCGGCCGTGGGGAGGCGGCCGGGTGCCCAAGGCGGCGGCCCCGGTGGCCCACTCGGACGAGCACGTGGACGCGCTGGAGCGGCCGGCCGCGGTCAACTGTGCGGAGCCGGGCGGCGGCCCTGCCGAGGCCAGCTGCCCAGACGGGGCCCTGCCCGACGCCCCGGGGCCCGAGCCCGCGCTGCCCGGGAAGCCGAGGCCCGGCCGCGCGACGCCGGACACCGACGAGGCCGCTCCAGCGGCCCACGGGACGCTGTTTAAGACGGAGGTGGCCGCCGTGTACGCGCCTGCCCCCGGGCCCCGGGGCCCCGAGGCCGCCTGGTCAAACCCCGGCGCCCCGGGCGAGCGGCCCCTCTGCCCGGCGGCCGAGCAGGAGCCCAGGAGGGCCGCGCGCCTCGACGGGCTCCGGGCCGCCCCGGGCCCCGCGGCCGCCTGCTCGCCCCCGACGCAGTGCCTGTCCCCCGAATGTAGTGAGCAGCCCCCGCAGACTCGAGCCCCGCCGGGGGAGGAGAGCCAGCTTTGCCCCCCGGCCGCCGCGGCGGGCGAAGAATGCCGACAAATCGTGCCTCACACGGAGGTGGTCGACCTGAAAGCACAGCTGCAGGTGATGGAGGACCTGATCAGTTCCAGCCAGGAAACCATCAAAGTGCTCTTGGGGGTCATTCAGGAGTTGGAGAAAGGAGAAGCCCACCGGGAAGGGTATGTATGCCCACGTTTCTCGTGAAGCTGTGCGGGCTCACCCCCCGCAGGGGCCCCATGTAGCCTCCAGTGCCCAGACCCGTAGCCAGAGCAGTGCCAGCATGCGGACAGGTGATAGTCCGAGGACAGCGCAAGCTCAGAGGGGGGGGCCTGGGTTATTTTGTGAGGCTAGGACTTCACTGTATACTCGCCGTGAAGACGTACTTGGTGCTTGGCATTCATCTGCCTGGCCTGGAATTTAAATCCTATACCTCTGTTTTGAATGAATGAAACGACGGGTCTTAACTTTGGATGTCCTAGGACAAAAGGTTTATTAGGATATGGATGAGGTATAACAGGTACACCAGTCCAAAAGGGCTAAATGAGAGAACCACTCGCCTCTTAGGAATCCTATGACAGAAGAAAAAAAGAATTGAAATGGCATCTGCAAAGCAAATGCTGACTTGGTTATATTAAATCATTAGAGTAACATTGATATTCAGGACTGTACAAGGCCTCACACAATAGAGGGTATGTTTCTCTGTCCCGCTGTGGAGCTCCTAGAAGCAATGCTTAGCCTTAGGCAAGCCCTGTCTGTGTGATTAGGAGACTGTGCCTTTCCCCCTATGAGTTGTCTTCTGTGTGCAGCTGGGCTAGAGAGGGAATCATACCCAGTTGGCGGCCAAGACCACCCAGCATTGATAACAGAGTGCTGAGTTTTGTTTTCCATCTTTTGAACTTGGAAATTGTGCGGCAGCAAATTTAAAGGCAGCTGACCTAACAGTAAGGATGGTGGCCGTGAGCCCCCTAGCTAGAAGGACCCGGCAGTGTGCTTCACGGAAACAAATATGCCAGCAGTGCTCCAGTGCCACGCTTCTCGAGAAACATTGCCCATGGCTTCTGGCCTTCATCTTGACTGCCAGGTTTTCTGTTTCCCATTTCCCCTCGGCACAGTCTGGACTCCCTGCAGCCTGTGGTCTGGAGGGGGGTTCTGAGGCATGTGGTTAGTTAGTTGTGCTTAGTTCCCACCCTGGGGACCTCTACCCCTGGTTATGTGAGCTAGAAGCCAGCATGAAGGGAAGCCAAGAAATGCATCACCGGGGCAGCAGATCACCGATGCACAGTTTCCTCAGGAGGATTTTTGTGCTTTGGTTGTACCGTGTTTGGTGTTTGCGTATGGCAAACAAGGGGGAGGAAACGGTCTCTACGGCCCAAAGCAGTAGGTGAGGCTTAGGCCATGGCTCCAGAGGCAAGGTGCCTGGTGCAGGTTCTGCACCTGGTTTCTGGCTTTTCCAACTGACTGCAGGTGACCCATCTGTAAGAAGAGTTGGTTCTCAAGAACTCCACACGCCTCCCCCCCCCACCCGCCCCGCCATGCAAAGTACAGTCTGCATTTGATGGTATTTAGCTGTCAGCCAATCATAAGCTAATCTCTGTGGAGATCAGTGATAACCTAACATTATAGAATGTTTTCAAAAGGCCTCTTTCAGCCTTGGGTTTACATTTCCATTTTCATCCCATTTCAGTCATTTAGACTTGAATACGTACACATCCGAAAGCAACACGCTCAGGTGGGTCTAACAAGGGACTAGGCGATCGGGAGACCACATTCCCACCGAAGACTGAACAAGCCTAACAGGGTCCCAATAGGGACCCATTCCCTGACTTCGATACAGCTTGTAGTGACTGGAATCAGACAGCGAGATAGGAAGATACCAACATTACTTGCTGGGGCATTCCCCCCCCCCAAATTAAAACCAAGCCACCAAACGGTATAAAGCCAAATGCATATGCTAAATGTGTATGCTCACAAGGGGAGGTGCCAAGCTAAAAGCCCGCCAAGGCTGAACACACATGGATACGCCATGAAAGGAGAATCACATTTAGATGTGTCCTCCTTATACTATTAGAACAAGTGTAGAGATTTGTTTTACATGAGTTCTCTGCAACGCTGCCAGTCTACACGGTGCTCTTGCACTTACTGAGACATCTTTAGGGTGGGGATTCTGACTCTGAGGACCTGGGCCAAGGGCTCCACTCCTCTGTTTTCCATGTCTTCACCCGTAGATTGGAGATCATCACTCATCCTATAGATGGAAGTAGAGGATGATGTGGGGTGACCCTCTAATGCAGTTAGCCCACAGCCAGGTGCATCTGAATGGGTTGATAACTGCAGTGGCATGAGCACTGATTGGTCTAGTCAAAGATGCTGGGGTTTGGGGAACACTTAGCAGCCCCACATCTGAGTCCAGTGTGACAAATGTACCCGCCACACTCGCAGCACATAGGCTTCCACCAATATTCTTCCTACAAGCCCTGAGCTGCTCTATCCAGTAGAGTACCCACCAGACACAAACTCCGATTAATTACAACTCAGATTAATTACAATTGTAAATTCAGTGTTTCGGTCCTACTGGGAACATCTCAGGTGCTCGAGAGCCATACGTGTTGACTGGCCATTGCATAGTACACGAGCACTGCCAAGGTTATAAGACATCCTTCACCCCGGTCTCCCCAAAATGGGGCACAGCGCCTGGCTCTTAACTGTATGAGGACTGAGCACCACAGATCAAGGCAAAGGGTGAGCTGAGTTTAAAATCAATCCCTAGTTCAACTGCTGCCTGCACATGAAGAGCTTGCTGCAGAACAGCAGTTGAGTGTCCTGGTGAATTCCCACATCTCTTCTAGACGTTCCCTTCCACCTCGATCTCTGAGCCCTCTGGACTTGGGTAACAGTCACATGACTTCAAACTCCAAGGCCATCCTAGAGGTGGGCCCTCTTGCCAATGCCCGAGGTCATTAATTTGGCCAAATTCCACCATTCTTTACCATGGCAGGATGTGGGAGGCCAGCAGCCTCACAGATGTGCAGAGAAGAGGCAAGCTCCTTCTCTATCCCTCTCCTGGGTTTCTGACACCAGCACGGAGCTGGAGGGTGGAAGACAGGTGTGTTGGCTCATCTATAACAACTGGTACTGGGGGTGGGGCAACAGCATTTGCTGATTTCCGTGGTGTAAATATTGCTGTCGTGGCCAATTTCAACCAGATCACAAAATCTGGAAAATTTAACGTTCCGCTCTTTTGAGCATTAAGCCATTCCCCTGAAGGGCATGCTCCAGGACCATCACGCTAAAGGAGGAATTTGCAGGACTTATTGTACGTATTCCATCTAAGCCAGTGGAATAGGTGTTCTCGTTGCATCTCATGGTTTAAAAAAAAAAAAAAAAACTACACAGATTATTATATAGTCATTATGTAACACTGACAAAGAATTTCATGACCAAGTTAAAATACTAGTAGAGTTTTCTAGAGTTTACAAAATCATCAACAGTGGAGGATGCTCAGAAGCTGGGTAAAATCAGTTTCTCTCCCTGTCTTCCACCCCTAATTAAGCACGGAGAGCCTACTTTGTAAAGAGTTTGCCCACACTGGGAGGAGACCTAGTGAGGACAGGCCTTTTTTTTTTTTTTTTTTTTTGATTTTATTTATTTATTCATGAGAGAGAGGGGGGCAGAGACAGAAGAAGCAGGCTCCATGCAGGGAGCCTGATGTGGGACTCGATCCCGGGACTCCAGGATCACACCCTGGGCTGAAGGCAGGCGCTAACAGCTGAGCCACCCAGGGATCCCGAGGACAGCATCTTACGTGCATTCTGGGACACACGACTTTGAGTCCCAGTACAGATCTCCCTCCAAAACCCACATCGCACGGTGAGGCCAAGGGCCTGCTCTGGTTTATGATGTTAGGACAGAGCCAGGGAGGGCAATACTCTTGGAACTTGGCTAGCGTCCAGGGCCCAACTTCTGTTTCTCGAAGAACACCGAAAGTATAACCTTTCCATAGGATTTCTTTTCACTAGTGAGTTTGCACAAACTGTGTGCCTGAGTCTGTCAGAAAAGCTTCTTGAGCTCTTCTGTGCGTGAGAATTCCTATGTCACCAACCCCAACCACATTCAGTAGCTTCCAAAGTATTTTTCATGAGGTTCATTAATCTCATTTGCTTATGTAGATTTCCAAAAGGCCGTGGCAGTGTTTTCTGCTCAGGAAAGTTACTTAATCTCAGGGAGCTTCAAGGTCCTCTCCTACCAAGCCAGGCTACTAGGAGCTTAAAGATGATGTCTGCAAAAGCTAGAAGCAGAAACCAGCACCCAGTGGGCACCAAGGAAGGGACGTGTCCTAATAGCATTTCAGAGGATGCATTCCATACGTAGGTAGCTGTGCAAGAAGTATTCCAAATCATGTCTTTTAGTCCCTTGTAAAACGTTTGGGCAGTTCGCTAAAATCGCTCACTTTATGCAGTGCGGGCAGCTTGTGGTCAGTCTGCTTGCATGAATGCCAAGAATTATCCTGCTTATTTCAGAGCTCTCCGTATTATTCTTGTCTCTTCCCAGAAAGCTCAGGGTCACACAGGCTGCCTCAATAGGCCACTAATGTAGTTGTCGAAGGCCGAGAACCCAGCAAACGGGGCACTGAGTTTAAAAACCCAAGTACTTCTTGTAACAGCTGTAATTCCCCAGAGCAGCCATGGGCTGCTCGGGCAGGAGACACTCTGACCCACGAGCTCCGGATCTGAAATGCTCCTGCTGTGCCATCACCAGCCAATGGGATGGGCACTCCATGGGGAGACGGTTATTTACTTCTGAGACGGCACCCCGGCACACTGAGCGTCTCCGTGGGTTCGGTGGTGGTGACAGCCTAATGTTACTCTATTCAGAGAAGACCCGAAACAACATGAGGCGCTTCAGTCGAGCTATCATACATGAGGGCAGGATCTGTCGCTACCCAGAGTGAAGTGGGCCCTTTCACCGGTCACATCTCTCCCGGCGTCAGCTGGGTGTTACCTGCAGGCCTGGGTGTTGGGGGGCAAAAAAGGAGAGAGCAGAACCCGGGCCATTCCGTGCCGTCAAATGTGATGGATAGGCAGAGATGAAATCTTGAAGCCCGGAGGCTTTGCAGCTGTACTGAGTCAGAGCAAATGTGAGACCATCACTTTAAAGAAGAAAATCCTAAATAACAAACCAGCCCAAGGACTCCAGCAGCTTGCAGGGAGGGCTGTAAACCCAGTGACCCAGTCTCCCGTTCATCCCTGCTACCACTCTCGGGGCCCTGTCCAGCCGGGTCAGCCTCACCGAGAAAGAGTCTTTCTCTGTGACGGGAGGTCCAGGGCACACGGGGAGAGCAAGGAAAAAATAAGCCAAGGGAATCCCCCTGAGACCGGGGACCCTTTGAGGGCAGTGCTCACGGTGGCTTTGAAGACAAAACAGGTAGGAATAAAGACCTGAGGGCAGCAACAAGTTAATGCAAACCCAGCGTGGAATCCTGTGTTGTTGGTCCAGCTTTGCTTTGCTTTTAATCACTAAAGCAAGGAGGCCGGCCACACAGCGGGTGAAGGTATGTGCAGCTACTCATGTCTAGAGGGGGAGGAAAAAAAAAAAATCAGGCTTTCAGGATCTATGTTTATTTGAAGACCTCGGAGTCACCTTTCGACCTGGCAGATGTTGGCACACTTTTCCTACAAAGGGCCAGATAGTAAATATTTTTGGCTTTGAAGGCCACAGCCGTCTCTGTTCAAACGATTCAGCTCTGCCACAGTATCATGAAAGCAGTCACAGGCAGTATGTATACAAATGAGGGTGGCTGTGTTCCCGTGTAACTAGGCACGTAACAGCCAGTAGCCGGATCTGGGCCATAAGCACAGTTTGCCACATGGTCTTGTAAACGGAAGGACCACATTTACTCAGCTGAAAACCAGGTCAGAAGACGGGTGAGGGACAACGCCAGGGGTGTGACTAGCAGACGGACAGGCGTACCATTCATTGCATGTTCGGAAGGCCTCGACCAAGAGTCTCCTACCCGCTGAGCCATGGACCAGGCAAGGAGAGGAAACAAGTCCGATGAGCTCAGGCTCGCGGCGGAAGCATCCCCAGGCCACTGCTGGTCAGTTTGTTCCAAGCCTACGCTTGACTGTTCATCATCAGCCCATGCAACCTGCAGGGTTCTGCTTGCGAACTCCGTGTGTGTAGGTCATTCATGTATATATAATTTGCACGTAATTTGCACGTTTACATACATGACAGCATTTGTTTAAAACGTGAAGGTGTCACCGTCCCACCAGCAGGAATAAGAGGTCATCCCAGCACATGTTTGTGTGCCGTGACGTGCTTTCACCTGGATATCGATGCTAGATGGACAGAAGTGATATCCTTGCTTTCTCTTATGTCCCTGTATTGACAAATCCCTCAGAATCAGGCACTCTTCAGAAGGACCTGTCAGGGGATGAGAAATCTCTCCGAAGTTCCCTTCGTTATCCATGCCCAAACAGAATAAATAAATACTGCCTCACAATTACAGGGGAAGCATAAGGGGACAGCTGAAGTCACAGAGCAGGATGGGCCAACATGGGAATCCGTGCACCCCCGCGGCAGCCAGGACATGAACACAGAACCACCGAGTCTCAGCGTGAGACTGACTCGGAACATCCGAGAGCCCCTGCCAAGAGCCAAGGGAGAAGCTGGGCACGGGAAGGCAGTCCCGGCTCCACGGGACTGGGCATCCTCTGGACGGGCTGGGCTTGCTCTTGCCAAACCCACCCACCTATTGAGATGGAAACCTTCCACCTGGTTAGCTGGAATGGCCGCATTTCGAAGACGGGAGGTGGGTGGCCGTTAGAGGTTCCGCAGACAACCCTTGTGGGTCTCCTCTGGAATGAGTCCTGTGTGTCGCCTTCCGGCGCCTGGCACGATGCATCACAGAAGAGCGGGCCACTGTGAGCAGCAGAGGGAACGCAGCACCCGGCATCGAGATCAGGAGCACAAAGCTCCTCATTCCCTGCCAAATGCACTCCTATCCCTCTGCACTCCCTACCCGAGCAGGATGAAAATGTCAGCACTTCATTTTCTAATCTTCTTGATAAATCAGTTTCGGTGCCTCTGCATATTTGTCGTCACCCAGGCATTCCAGCCAGCCGGCCGAGGTCTGCCTCCCGCTCCCTTCATTTTTCCATTTTCCGGGAAGGAGATCCAGGAGGGGAGGGGAGTGGAACCACCAGGGCTCGGCAGTCAGCCGGTCCTGAGTTGGCGACTTTGCTCTGCCCCCCTCTCCCCCAGCTGTGCTTAGGCACAGCGATGAACCTCTTCTGAGCTTCAGCTTCTGTCTCTGTACCAGACAGCTAAGAGCACCTGCCTCGTGGACTTCTCTTGCAGATTAAATGGAAGACGGAGGACGAGGCTCTCAATCCAGGCTGGTGTTTGCACACAGTACCAGTTACCTCCTTCCAAATTACTCTGTTATTGAGAAGAAGCCTTCCAAGTACAAAAGTGCCGGGAGGTTAAGCAAGGAGGCGAGCGGAAATAAACACTGTCAAGAGAGACTTTCCTGCTTTATTAGACAGGCTGGTTTCTTTCCAAAGATTAGGAGGGAGGGAGGATTACGAAGGGGGACATCAGCTCTGATTCCGTTTTCAGAGACGCAAACAGGCCACTTGGATCCGGTGTCTCGGACAAGGCGGGGTGCGGGGTCGGGAACACCCCGGCCAAGCCTCTCCCAGCTACATGGTCCCTTCTGAGAGGACAGTCCCGATGACACAAGGGACCCCACAGCTCCTTTCGGCTCGAGACACAAATCCTCCAGAGAGGCTTAACAACATCGTCATTTCAGCCACTGCCTTCAAATACATATAAAAGTTTACAGAGAGGGAGAAAGAGAGAATAAAGCAGGAGAGCCCTCTCTACGAACGTTCCGCAATAAATGCGTTCAGGGATCCCACCGTCGTATTTTCTTATCTCTTGACACTTTAGTACTTCTCTCTTCACCTGCTACACATGCTCGAATTGGCTTCCATCCTCCGAACAGATTTCCGGAACACCTTTCTGTTTTCTTTTTCTGTTACAACTAATGGCTTTTATATATTTGTGATCAAACATTCAAGTTTCAAGTCCCAAGTAGAAATTATGTTTTGTGATTCTGCAACAGAAGCACCCATCACAGACTATCCAGCTTTCTCTTCCCTTAATGCACAGGGCCGGGGTGAGTCTTTGCTACAGCTTGTGTGTATGTAACTTTGTAAACACTTTTTTTAAGTTCTTGAAAAATAATGTCTTTCCATCCTTAATATGAAAAATGAAGCAAATATATTTGTAAGAATATAAAACACATTCCAAATTCTTGCTTTGGGCTTCATGTAGGTATCACACATACTCGAAAATGTAATTTAAATAATCTCCCTGTGCAGAATGCCAAAATAGATTTCAAATACCTCCCCGGCCTTTTAAGTTGGTAGGTGAATAAATGCCTCACCACAGAGCTACTAGGCAATCCAGATACCCCATTTGCAGATAAAATGAGCAATTCAAGGCATGACATGAACATTTATGGAATTTATGGATTTGTGTCCCAGAATTCAGGTGGTTTTTTTTTTTTTTTAAGAGATGAAATGCAAGTTCTAGTTTTCAAATACTTTTTAAAATCCCATTCTATTTCTGCTAAAGCTATGCAAAAATGGCATGAGCTCTGTTGCCCACTGGATGTTGCAAGAGTTCAAGGAAGTGAGTATCTCTGGGCAAAATGCCCATAAAGCCCATCGATTCTGAGCCCCTCCAACATGTGAGCATTCTGCATTGTGGCACTGAATTCTCAAAATAACACTGAAGGTAAGAATTATCTGCACCAGAAAACCAAAGCCTGGCTATGCAGGTGACATCCCCAATGCCGGAAGGCTGGTGAGAATGGCAAAGTAAGACTTCACATCTAGATATGTCAGGCCTGAGCACCTGCTCTCTCATCCTCTGAAAATGGCAAACCTGGTATGTTTACAGAGAATTAAATAGCAGGCATTCTTGTTGCTACTGCAAATCTGGATTCTTCCTTTTTCTTGAAGGGACGGAGAGGCTCTTGGGCCTAGAAGTGGCGAGATCTTTGCAAACTTACGTAATGGAGAAAGCAGAAAGCACCGTATAAAGGGATGCCAGTACTGGCACATGCTTTTTTTTTTTTTTTTTTTTTTCTGGCACATGCTTTTAAGGATTCATAATCAGTAAGAGGAATGTCCTCCGTGAGGTAATTTAAAAAAAAAAAAATCAGAGCCATTGACCTTCTGAAGTCGGGGGACCTAAGTGCCGAGTACAAAAATCTATCCAGAGGCAACCATCCTGGGGAGAACCCTCCAAGGTCTTCCTATTGCATGTGTCACATCAGTGGCTCTGTGAGTGACCGCCACAGGCCCAGCTGGCTCTACCTTCCTCGAATGTACGTCTCAATTCATGTGAACAACAGGTTGGTGGAAAGTTTTCAATGCAACCAAAACAAGCATGTGTGTATTCTAACGGCCGGATTTGAAAGGACATTTATGGGAATGGAGGTCCTAGGCACCAAAAACAGAATAAATTTTTTTTTCTATCGCGGTCTCATTGGTTATGGCACTAGACTATCTCCCCAGATAAAAGTCTCATAAATGGACATCAAGAATCTCATAAATGATGACACTACACGTTCAAGATTTTAATCTTCAACTGCAAGAGCTCTGAAGCGGTTTAAAAAAACAAGCACGAGGTCAGACTTTTGAAACAAAGCACAAACGCTTCACAAAGAGGAGGTTCTGACTTAAAATGAACTAAACTGCTCTAAAAAAACACATCAAAAGAAACTGTAAATGAAAAATGAAGGGCTCTGTGGATATTTATGATCAGAACTATACTAGCAAATGCACATTAATGCTTTCAAATTAAAACCTCTGTTAAGTCAGACTCCATGTAGCAGTACTAGTGCTAGGGAAACTTGGCAAGCCAAGGAAAACCTGCTTCAGTGCAACATACCCCGATGCCTATTCTCATTCTAGTTTGGTAGCCACTGCCACCATAATTCATTTTCATTAATTTTCAATAAGGTATAGCTTAAGCTTTATCTGTCTTCCAGGAAAACAAGTTAATCAACTGAGCCTCAGCTCAGCCCTAAAAAGTTGTTTTCCTTATTAATAGCTACTCCTGATGCCCTTTGGGGTGAGCGACTTGTTTGTCATCACAGTTATCATTTTGCAGCTTAGGAACGTAAGAAAGAAAATGCAAGCTTTGCCCTGTTGGTAATGTAACCGGACCATCCACGCACAAAATAAGAAGTACTATCTTCCCTAATTCCTACATACTATGATTTTATATTATGGAAATCTGATTATAAAACTCTGAAAAGTCCTGCCCTAATAATAGTGTTTACTTCTGTGTCCATCTCTGTCCGAGTCAGAGGAGAGAGCACCACGAGGGCAGTATCGTGCTGCCCACCCTATTTCTGACAGTCATAATAATGTATCTGGAACAATAACAATAATAATAAATTCCTGTTTCTTCATCATGCATGGCTCCGTGTAAAGGGAAGTGAGCAAGGAAATGAGGCAGATCCTTAGGGAGAGCAGGGAAGCACTGCTGGAGGTGAGGCAGAGGGTGGAGGGAGAAGCAGGGGACACCTGCTGGCCCCCATGGACTCCCGCGCCCTTGAAGTGTCCCCCGGGCTGCCATGCTCCGCCAATGGCCACCATTTTGTTTCCCTTTATAATGAAAACAAGCACTGCAAGCTGCCCTAAGAGCCAGAGCCTCCTGAGAATTAGAGGGTCACCACATCTGGGGAGCTGCTAGGCCAATACAATCTCATTTGTCAACATCATATAAAGAAAGCACCTGCATTCATTATTAATAAGGTCTTTGTTTCTCACTGAAGCTCGTTCACCAGGACTGCTTCTGGGATAGAGAGATGGCATTTCCCCTGGAAGAGGAGGGGGCCGGGTCAGGTACAGGCTGAACCATCTATTTGAATATCTGGGTGCGGGAAGCAGAAGATGACTGACCTTTTCCACTTGTGGGGAAAATTTAAGATAGGATCATGTTAATACTTCGAGACAGATGTTCTCACCTGATCTGGATGGGAATAGCAGAGTGCCGACCGTCCTGTTTTCATATCCAAAGCACAGGGTATGATGTCAGTTAACCCACCAGGATCCTCACACAGATTCTTCACTCATTCATTCACTCATTTCCTCATTCATTATTCAAAAACTGTTTCTTGAGCGTCCACCATCCTTCACGCCCCAATGTGAGCTGTGAGTGTTCATCAGGGAAAAAACAGATAAAAATCTCTGCCCTAATGGGGCTGACATTCTCGGAGGGACGGGGGGCAGACAGAAGGCAAAATAATAACAAAAACGTACGGTATGTTCCACGCTGATAAGCACTGTGGCCGACGGTGAAAGCAGAGAAGTACAGCACTCACTCTCTGTGAGTCACAGGAGAAACAGATACTTACAATATATACCTCAAGCCCTACTACAGGGAAAGCTCTTGTGACTTCAGAGCCAGGACTGGGAAGATGGATCCGTGGCCACCAAGATGCTCTCAGGCATGTGGGGCAAAGACCCTTAATCACATCATCAACATGCACCAAAAAATGGTCACAAGGTCACAAGGTTGTAAGCACCCAAACAGGTACTGGGAATCTGCCAGAAGATACGCTGAGCTGCCCACGAGGGAACAGAGCATCTGGGCCAGAGCAAGCATGTACATTTGAATGAGTGTAGAAACTGTCCCGAGAAGTAGCACAACTCTTCAAAGTTCTACAGCTCTACTCAGTCCGCGCAGAAGCAGCTCTTTCATACTGGAGACATATGTCCTCTAGATTTTTAGTGCCTTGAAGGCAAGGACTGTGATTTATTCACCCAAGCAACTGCTCCCCAGGAAGAGGCCAAGCACCAAGCTGACGCCGAGGAAGCACTCCACGAACCATGAAATGCAAGCATGCTGAAGGCCAGCTAGTTGTTTGGGCTAATCCACAGCCAAATCCTAAATAGAGGTCTCCTAACTAGAACACAAGGTGGAAATAACCAGGATTAGGTTACTGGATGTGTTTTGTAAGATGCCATGGGGCTTGCATGTGGAGCTAATTCTTCAAGGATCAACATCTCAATTCCTGGCTCTGGGAGAACAGGCTATGAACAACTTTGAGAACTTTACCCTCCGGTAGGAAAAAAGTTAGTTAAGGTTAAGACAAATGGGAAGAAGAAAGAACTACTTTAACCTCCAAATGGGTTGTGCTATAAAACATCGTATCTAAGGAATCTGTTGGACCACAACATAATTCCCAGCTAGCCTAACTTATACATGGTGTTGGGGTTCCCAGGCTAGCCCTCCAGGTTTTTTCAGCTGTACTGCAACTCAACTAGAGAGTGCTACAAAATCTAACCATCATGTTGGTAATAGGATATCCCTCCTCTATTCTAATATGGAACCCAAAAAATAGATCACCCTTGGGGAGTCAGCCAGGACAACTCTATTTTTTACACAAAGGATGTTTGGAACATACACATTCTTTTCAGAAGGATCACATGAGTATGTGTGGAAAAGAAGAGTTTGATGTTCTTCATCAACGAGACCTCTTTTCTCCAAAAAGAAGTTCTAGGTGAAGAGAGGAAAGCAGGAGTGAAGGCGTTTGGCCTTATTACCTGAACTAATACTAAAACCAATACCTACTAATGTCCTATTTGGCATAAGAACAGGAAAAGAGAGAAACCAGGGTTATATAATTAACAAATATTTGCTGGTTAAAATTCTTAAAACACAAATAACTCAGCGGTTATACCATATTCAAGATACAGAATAGAAAACGTGGACAGGAGTCTGAGTTTTATTTAAATGAGGTAAGAGCTGCTAAATTTCACCAGGACTGAGATCAATCCAACCCTCATAGATCTACTGAAGCAAAGTTACCTTCCCAATTAATTTTGTTATTTGCTCTTCCATTCATGGTGGAAACTTTTATGGCCACCTCTCCCATGACTCTTGTGCACGTTGCAAGCCGGGCAAACAAAGGAGACTATGAAGCGTACCAAGATAATACCAAATGGGAGACGTTGTGGTAGAGGAAGGGTACTAGGACCTGCCCAAAGGCACCTGGGTGCAGATGACTGTGCTGTTCCTATAGAAACTAAGAAGGCTTCCAACCAGTCAGCCCTCTTAGACACCCCCTATGGCAGGAGGAAATGGGGGTGCCACAAAGAGTTGTGGTCACTTATTTTGTGTTCTTTAAAACACCACCTCACTTTCTAAAAGACACAAAATGCTTAGTCAGCTGGGGATCCCAGGCCACTGATGGACACAGCCTAACATAGGAAGCTGGCCTCTGGCTAACAGACGGCTCGTCTCAGCTTCTGGGGAAGAGGAAACAGTCATACTACTGCCAGGGAAAGCCAGCACTGCCTTTTACTGATCAACAGATGATCTTGGGAGTTTGTTGGGAAAATCGACTTTTTTAAAAGATTTTATTTATCCACAAAAGAGCACACACTAGCGCACAAGCAGGATGAGGCAGAGGAAGAGAAGGAGGGAGAACCAGACTTCTCACTGTGCAGGGAGCCTGGTGTGGGGCTTGATCCCAGGACCCTGGGATCACGACCCAAGCCAAAGGCAGCTGCCCAATGGACTGAGTCACCCAAGTGCCCCTGACTTCACATTCTTTTAACAAACTTAAACAGGACGTTCCCCAGATCCTGGCATTTAATAGCTTAGATGCAAAACACAGATATAGTTGAGATTATATGGATCTATATGGGAAAAGTCTAGTTTCACTCTCAGTATGGAACAGCTAACATAGGAAGCAACTGCACTTCCAGGGCATGATCTGGCAAATTCCTAGTGACAATTCAGCCTTAGGAATGAGCCAAAACCCCTGCCAGGGGTGGTCTTAAAACATCATAGGGGGTCACTGAAAACAGCTGCCTTTGACTATTTTTTTGAAGTTTAGTTTCTCCCAACAATAGTTGTGGTATCACTTTATGCTTCTAATTACAGTCACTTTGAGACTATTAAGTGAAAAAGCCCTTTAAGATGCTGACATAAGTGATGGCTCAGTTATCAAGAAGGGACAGCTGGAGCACAAACCTGGGCTAGAATGTGATAGAAAAAACACTTCTTGGCACCCAGTGAGAAAGCCAAAAGAACAAGAGAGATCGGAATAAGAATAAATTAAACAAGTGCATAAAATTATCACTGAGAATAGAGATCGTGCCATTTTTTTCTAAAGCAGCCGCCATCTCTAACAAAGGGCCCATTACATACCTTTGAGTTAACTCAAAGTGACCATTCCAATACCCTCTGTAATGTACGTGTTTTGAAGACCACAATTAAAGGATCATGCCCTGAGTTTAGCATCACCTGAGACACCATCTGCTTGCATGCCAGAAATTCTGAACTTGCTGAAAATCACTTTGCCATTTAAGAGACCAGCAGTTTAGCAACAGGGTCAGCTATACTGTGTGGCAATGCCGAGCTCTGGGGGACAGGCCCACAGCATGCCACGTGCTAATGCACTTGTGACGTTGCTTGAGAGGAGAATGCTCTTCTGAAGTCAAAACCCATTCACGGTCATCCAGGAATGAAGGGAAAAAATTTTCAATTGGGAAATTAAGACCTTGTGGAGAAAATCGCATTGTGGGATGTGGCAGTAGGAAGAGCATGGTGTGAGTCAATCCAATAATACAGTGCTAGTAATTACTACTAAATCAGAGGATTAATTTCTACTTGCCAGCCTTTCTTCTCTGAGGTGCTTATGACTTTTGTTGGACTTTGCTTCTGATAATAGGCACAGTGAGAGGCATTTTTCTTTCCTTTCCTGACCTTTTAACCAAACAATTAATTTGGGGGAGGGGTTGGGGGGAGGATCAGAGTTGTTTGTCCTGCCTCTCAGGCTTTATCTTCAAGGTCTCAGAGACACTGAGCAGCTTGGATATGTGGCCAGGAAGAAAGCTTTCATGACCTTTCTATGACATTTCTCAGCACCCTTTCCTACCACCTAGGGCCTTGCTATCTTAGATCTCCCTGTGATGCATTCTCGAGAAAGCAGATGCTGCCTGTCATGGCCACCCCTGCTCTTGGGCCCCTGCATCCCAGGACATAGCTCAGGCTGACACCAGCAGCCATCCTTCCTTCATCATCCCCATGGCATTGTTATAACAACTGCCACACTGGCTCTGCCATGTGCCTTACCCCCTTTGTTGCTCATTGTCAATTCTACATTCCGTTACCTTTTGTTGATCAGTAGAAATGACCAAAGACTTGCAAACCCCCAAATTTGTCACCATTTTTCTCCTTTTTGTATAGGCATACAAAAGTATACTTTTATACACAGGAATTTTTGAAACTGATAATTAAAAATTAGAGCAGGTTACTGCAGAAGCCTAAGATAGCTGGAGAAACCGGTGAACTGCATATACAGGGTTAACCTGGAGAACTCAAGGCCACTCCAGGAAGGAGGCCCCAGTGTTGTGTTTGAATGGAGGTGCCCCAACTAGAGATCCACACTATCTTCTGTAAATGGTGCTTATCTTGCTTTCTTGAAAGTAGAGCAAGGTCTTGTAAAGAAATCCACAAAGCAGAAGTAGAAATGGCTCTACACCTGGACTCTACCAAAACTACATTTTAAAATAAACTTGTCCTCATCCCTCTGCTTTAGCAAATCTGGAGCAAGTCCTCCTCCATGTCCATGCTTTTTACATCACTACTCATTTCATGACTCATGTCTAGTCTCCTTTAGGTTTCAGCAAAACCCTCCCTGACCATAAGTGTCAAAGAGGTATCAAATGAGGAGAGGTTCCAGGTTCTGGAATTCATTCCTTGGTTAGAACTATGCTCTGGAGGGATGGAGGCAAGAGAATCAAGGGAAGAGGAGAAAAACAAGTACCCAAGACAGCTTGGTGCTTGGCGTTGTCCTTGGTGCTGACTGCTGTGTTCTTTCCAGGTTAATAACAGAAAATACTGACAAATGGCAACTAATTGCAATGGACAATAGTGAGTGCTACAAATATAAGTGTATTAAAAATCCTATTTACAATGAGCATGCTAATTATTGGAGTCCAAAGGAGTTCCTGCTGGGAAAAAAGTGGGGACCAGAGCTTTTCACATGTATGCTTTTTGGTTGCTTTTTGCACTTGGTTGGAATTTTTTCATTAGATTTGTCTATTACTGAACTTCAATATGAGAACCAAAAGAATGATTCTATTATTTGGTCACGTTAATATTAACCAAATACTCAGTGTACCGGGCATTGTGACAGGCATAGAATTATAAACCTATATACAGTGTAACTCCTCAAAAGGAAAGAGAGCTTTACAAAAAGAGAAATTAACTTGCAAGACAGAAAACACAATTTTTGGTCAAGATATTCTTCCTCATAGCTTTTACATCAATAACGTAAACTCTCTCTTCTCCAAACTTATAATCACAAAAGATCTCTAGCCCTACTGTCACTGGAGAAGTCTCTGCTCCAGCAGCCCAACGTTTTTGGATTGCTCTTCTTCACAGCAATGGCTATCTAGAAAGATAATCATTCCAAGTATTGGTTTTATGACTTGTTTCCAAGTGAGAAGGAAAAATTAGGGAAATTCCATAAGCACTTTGTGTTCCCTGTCCTATAGAAAGAATTTATCTGTTTCATCTATATTTAGAGAACACATTCATTCAGATGCTGTAACACAATTATTAATGTGACCATAAAATTATCAGTGAAGCCAAACCCTACAGCTTGAAAGCTCCAAGGACAATTAGATGGATTATCAAAGCAATAAGCACAATGGATTACATAGTTTAAGCCCTCTACTGAAAACACCCTCATGCTTAATAAAACTTTAGCAGGTATACCTTGATTGATATTAGCTGCTGGAGGCAGCCTGTGACTTAGCCACATGACCCAAGGGCAACATTTTAAATTTTATCTGCAAATTAATTTCTCATTGACCTCTATTTCTATAAGCCACCTTTATGGACACCAAACTCTTGGATCCTTTAAACAAAAGAAAGATCTTTTTTAAAAAAATCTTAGAAACATACTGAGGGGTCTCTAAGAAAAGTTCATGGCAATGAGAAATTAAAACTTCCCAGACACTGTAGAAATACGACTGACCACATGTTTGTTTTTCTTTTAAATTAGCTAAAAACCAGTGACCACAAATATGTCTCCATATAAAGTAGGTATGATGTCTCATGTTCATTGCCTCTTATCAATAAACATCAGTCAAACCATACTATATCTCAGGATTGAGTAAGTGAATTAGGTTGAGTTGTAAATAAAAGAAGCAAGAGAAAGGGAACTGAATGAAAGTGATGTTGGAGCCACGGGGGAGAGTTAAGTCAAGAAGTGATTTCCGCGCCACTCTTTCATCCAAGTGTAAGAAAAACTCTGGAATGGCTTTCCAGATTAAATTTATTAAATTTAAAATAATATCCAAAGAGTTTCATATTTTACATGATCTCATCTCATCTCCCGCAACTCCGTTATGCAACATCTGTTCTAGCCATGCCGGCCTTTTTTTCTGTCATGCAAACATGCCAACATCATTCCCATTGCAAGATGTTCACATGTGATGGTCCTCCTGCTTGCACCACTCCACCCTGGATCTTCAGATGACTCACTTCTTTTATTATCATCAAGGTCATGCTTCAGAATCCGGGTCCTCAGTCTGCTAGCTAAAGCCACCTCTCCACAACCCTTCCTTAACACAATGTTATCAAAATTCATCCATCTGCCCATCCCATTCATCCAATGCATCCATCCATGTGTTTATGTGTTGCTTGTCTGCCTCTGCCACTCTACTGCAAGCTTTGTGAGGACAAAGACTGTGTCTTATTCAAAAATGTCTCCTCGGTAGCCAAATAATGTCTAACACTTAATAGGCACTTAATAGCTATTTACTTACTGACTGTAATAGTGTTAAAAAATATGTGTGTGTGTGTGTGTGTTTAGATGGGGATTAGAATAGAGTCTTTTCAGAAAATGCTTTTAAAAAGCAATTTCTAACTGAAAAATGCCAAGGTCCTGTAAAGAAAGTCCTCTTGTGCATTTCTGGTACCTAAAGCCCTTGTCCTGTCATTGCTGGATTCATTGACTAGCCCAAGCTGCCAATTATACATAGTGCCGAATACGAATCCCAAGGTAGAAGGCAGGCATCACAGAGAATCAGAAGCCTGGGGTCTAAGAATAATGAGATCCTGGCCCTGAAATGTTACTGTATTCTTCTCTTTAAAATGAGGATACCATAATTAATTTGAAGGCTCAAGGCTCTAATGTGAGACACTTGGGAACTCTAGGATATTGGGCAAGTAAGGAGTGTTGGTGTTGATGAGGCTTAATAGAGCTCTGTCCTGAGGTCTAAGACGGGAAGGTTCTACAAGTTTGAAATTCATATTCTCCTCAGACTCCAGAAAGAGTGACCCTCAGATAAGGGCTAAGAAATGTCTCTGATGCTACCTGCTTTCTTTTAAAAGCCTCACCTTTGGAATGTGACTAGCACCTATAAACAGCTGTCCTGGTAGGTGGTTAGCACATGCTCATGCAACACAAAAGCAAAACACTACCTCATCTGCAACCCAACCTAACAGTGTGACAACATGTTTTGCACCAGCCTAGTCACTGCTAAGACACGGGCTCACATGTTGTGCATGATATTGTACAAAAATGACCTCAGTCAGAAAGGAGCTTAGGGCAAGCTTTGGGAGAATATGCCAAATGGAGAAAGTCCCTTTGTACATATGTAAGGCATGGAAGAATGGAAAATGGTCGATGTCATGACACAGGGGAACCCTGGAATGGGTCTGACAAATCTGGAGCCAGGTGGGAAGGTACATGAGACTCTTGGGGGTCTGTCAACAAGAGGAAAAGTCTAAGGAAAAAAGTGGCCATGTCCAGTGAAGAGAAAGGGGAGGTTGTGATGCACAAGCTCTTGGCTGTTCCTCTCTACTGACTAAGCCAAGGGAAGAGTAAAATGCGAGACGTGCATTTCCAAAGGAGCCCAATGCAGAGAGTGATAGTGGACAAAGATCAACACACAAGCCGCCACACCACGATTCCAATCCTCACCCAAATACACTAAGGTCACAGGCGATGATCAGCAGCACCTTAAGGCAGGATATGGTCACTTGATTAAGTAAAATGCACAGAATTCAAAGGTCAAGTCCTGAGTTTACCAAAGCTCACAGAGACAACATGACATTGAGTGGGAAATCTTTTTGTCAAATGTTTATGTAACAAAATATAATGAGGAAAACAAAAGTTATTTTCAATTCGAAATCCATGATGCATACCAGAAAAGTTTACACAGTGAAGGTGATAAAAATACTGACTATTGATGTTGACGGAAAACCTTCTGTGCACACTATTACTATGTTGAGTGATTCTATGTAAATGTAAATTTATCCCCTCAGTGTACATAAGCCAATTCAGATGGAAGCTTTTCTTCTGCCACAAATTTAACAGACTGTGGTTATCATGTTTGCCCCTGGGTACAAAGTAATATTCGGAAAAACTATGCCTGGCTGTTAAAAATATCAGGGAAGAAAGGTCAGCTGAAGTCGTTAGAAGAAAGAGCATAAAACCACCTCTAATGCTAATTTCTTGAGGCAAGAGGGCCAAGAAATAGTCAAACGTTTTAGGGTACTCAACCTTCCACAGTATGCTCCAAAAAATACTCTAAGGTTATTTTTTAAGGAGGAAGAAAGTAACCTTGCCACCCACTCCCCCCAAAAAGCAAACCTGTGTGGCCTCATAGGACTGATAGATCTCACAGATAATAGAGCCAGACAAGGTCAGTGGAAGGCATGACAGCAGCACTAGGATTCTCTGCCACAAGGCTGAGCAAATTGTTTTCTTTCTAGAGTCAGAGAATAAATATCTGGAATCTGGAAACCAAGAAGCAAAAATGGAAGATACCATGTGTAGATATTTATGAAAAAAATGTTCACTATATTTTTTACTCTCAAAATATTTAAGGACGCTGTAATTTAAATTTCATTAACACACACAGTTTCCAAATATTATTATCCTTTCTCCCTTTTTCCCCAACCATTTAAAATGTAAAATCCATTCTTGGGGGACAAAGTCAGAATGAGGGATAGGATTCAGCCCATGAACTGAAGTTTGCAGACATGTACTCTCACCTGCAGTGAGAGGTTGTAGGGCAAAGTTAAGCCAGGGAGTCAACATATCTGGCATTGGTCTTCCCTCAAAGTGTCTTCAAAATACCATAAACATAGAGCTTCACTGAAACATCCCAAGTTCTCTTTTAGCAAAATCAGATTATCTATTTCATCCAGTAGCTTACGTTCACATTCTGGATTTATTTTAAATATCATCTTAGCTGTAGACGTTGCATTGGTTTTGTATGATAAATGCAGACAGGAGCAAAATGGGAAACACACATTAATCAGTTTCCATCACCATGACAAGCAATGGCATTGGGAAAGCATCTGATGTGAGGTGTCTGCTCTATAACAGCCAGCGACCACCAGCCACCACTTGTAATGCTCTCCTGTTCTTATCTTGTAGGCTTTCATATCGGACTGGGCAAGACACAGCTAATTGTGACACATGCAGGAACAGTGCATGTATTATCTATAGGTATGTTAACGTTCTCCTCCTCCCACTTTTCTATTATGAGTGACAAATGATGTTTACCCACGGATGCAAGAATCATTGGGGGCCATGCTGGGATGATTATATCAGACACAAAGTAAAGGGCTTTACTTGACCATAATTCTAAGCTACTCCTAAATACTCAACCCCAGGTGTATGATCCCAGGATGAGGGAGAGCTTGAACTCATTTATCTTGCAAATGCATCTTAGTGGTTTCAAAAACCGGTATAAGTTTGATGGCTTGTTTTCTCAGAATCGATAGCCATGAGCACTGTACTGTGTGTTCTAGCAAAGCTATGAAAGCTAAGTCCTTCAGATGGTATAGATCAAAGACTGCAAACCACACTGGATGCACTAGGAATACCACGGAAGAACCCAGGCTGCTTGGACCAAACGTGTAATTTATTTCCTTAGGAACTCACAAAGACTGTGGCACTGGCATCCCTTGGGACATAATCCCCAGTCTAGAATCCCTACAGCTGTTGTTCATCACGTTTTTGTTTTTGTTTTTTTTAATTTAAAGTTTGTTTAGATTGCTTGCATCAACAAGAATTCAGCACAAACTTTCAATAGGGAAAAACCACATTGGGCTTCTTGTGGAAATTTAGGATTTTCAGATATTGTCACAACTTTCAGGGAGGTGACTGCCTGTTTTCTTTTCGGAAATATAATTTTCACAAAACCACACGAGAGCAGTTAAGAGATGCTATGATTTAGTTCGCTGCTTAAAACCTAAGGCTGAAGGACAATTACAGTTGACTTACCCAATTATCAAAAACAATTCTCACTGCATAGTTCTATATCTAGAAATGTATAAAAGACCTCCCATCGCTCCTCTCCCCCGACCCATGCCCAACAAAATACACCTTCTAAAAAGATCTTCAAAGTCCCCTTTCTCTGATCAACAAGGTAGAGACAGGGAGAGGGTGTAAATGTCTTCAATGTAGCAAAAAGCTTGACACATTCTTGGGCTCATCACACATCTCCAGCCCAGCAGAACATCCAGGATGGGACTTAGACTGTTTAAAAGCAGAGTTGGGTCACTTGGTGACATCTTCTGGGTCAAGGCAGACATGAGCACCAGGTGTCACACTAGCACATTCCTTACTGTGGAAGTTCTCAACAAAGGGCAATTTAGCCTCCAGGGGACATCTGACAAGGTCTGGAGAGAGACGTTTTTAGCTGTCACAACTAGGGGGGTGCCACTGGCATCTAGTAGGTAGAGGCCAGAGGCGCTGCTAACATCCTGTAAAGCACAGGACAGCCCCACCACAGGAATTCATCCCGTCCAAATTGTTGATCCCTCTGAGACTGACAAAGCCCGCCCTGCTGGAACCATCACCAGGTTAAGGTCTGTAAAAGGCACACGCCAGCTGCTACCGCCTCCTGGCAGTACGCAGGCAGCCTGGACCCCGGCAGGAGCCCCGGCCCAGCATACCAAGCTGCTGGATTATCCTCCCACCTTTAACAAAGAAGAGGTGAAAAGCAAGCGCCCAGGCAAGTTTTGTCAAGAACTCCCACAAATTGCAAATCACCTCCTCAGAGACATCTACTTATCAGAGAAGTTGCTTAGTAGGAATATTTTCACTAAATTCATATTGTGGAAGAGAACTAAGAATCAACAGTGAGGGGATGTAACTCTGACTCAAGATAACCCTTCGCTAATATAAGTCATTAGGAAAAGAAGTGAAGACCGTAAAGGGCCTGGCATATACCCTCACTATTTATTTAGCTTCTGTTACTCTGGGAGCCGTGGTTCACCCAGCCTTTTAATGCAACAGAGCAGAAGTGCACCAAGATTTTCAGAGAAGGTTCACAGTGAGCTTGATGAGCACAAACCCATTTAACATTTTGTGGGTGATTGAAAAAAGAATTTATTAGGGCACTCTCCAGTGTAACTGAAGTAATTTAAGTAAATTTAGCTCTAAATCCAGAAGTAACTTACATTAAAAGTGATATTAAAAGTGATTTAACAAGCCCGTGAAGGACAGAAATTTGTCTTTTTCAGGAATTAGCTTTGAGTGCTTGCAATTTAGAATTGGCTCAACCAACATTCTGCACGAACCCCAGTACACCAGCTCCTGGCCCACTTTCTGAAAGATCTGTGAATGTCTCAGAACCACAGGAAATTGCCCAAATTGAGCAAAGACTCACCAGTGAGAGGGACTGGGCCACAGTGATCATTTTGGTTACCTCTTGCAAAACAAGGACAATGCACGTCCCCTCACAGTGACCTTGTCGTCAGATCTGCGACTGCAGGGATTGCTAGAGTGCTGGTGTGCATCTTCAGGAGCTGCCCCAGAGGACCCTCCAGAGCCAGGCACACCCCCTCCCCCCCCCCACCAGCCCCTTCTCTAAATGAGGCAAACATCCCTGGAGAGGTGGTACTAGAAAAACTGGAATGTGAGATCCCTTGTTCAGGAAAGCATTTTAAAATCTCTCCTGTCAGAGTGATGGCAACACCAACTCCCCAACCCCCAAACTTGTGCTGCAAACAGATGTTATTCTAGAAGGGCTTAAGAACAACATCTCAGCTGGACTCCCGCTGCCTCTAGACTTCCAGCCATTAATAAGGATCTCAGTATCACTACCAAGTTGAACACCACAGCTCATCAAGCTCCGTTCCCAATTTTTAGTCACTTTACATTAGTAATCACTAAAATTTAACTGTTACTAACTCACACAAGGTTGCAGGTCAACAAAAAATGTAACACTCGGTACGCTGGTTATTGACCCTGGACCCAAGTTTTCTGAGCTTCATGGATGGTAAGTCAGGTGAGAGCTCACTTCCAGTCAACTCACTGAAAAGCCAGTCAAAAGGGACATCACACACTTAACCTATTAATTTAATCTGACTCATATAGATTGAGATCTAACAATTAGCTGATTTAAAGTTATGCCAGGCTTTTGAAGGGCAACCCAGATGTTTTCTATGAATATGGGCACCCCACTCAAGTTCCAAGGGATTTTCCATGAACCACCTTGCTGGGGGAATCTGATTTCACACTTCTAGATCCTGACTGCCTGTACCTTTTTCACACTTGATATCTGGTCACACCCTACTCTGTTCAAAGCACCTAACTCACAGAAATAATTCTCTCTTGCCTAAGTTCTACGTTGTTGGTTTATGTCCTATGACGTTGATTTATGCAATATTCAAATAAATGATATCATTTCAGTGATAGGCACAAATGACCTAAACAGATCCAAACACAAGATCCTCTTGGTGAGCATTCAGCAGCAGAATAAGAATAAAGGGTTTGTAGGCGACCCTACAGGAAGTCACCTACAGGAAGCCTGTTCAGCAGGAGCAATGGCCTGTGTGGGCATCAGTTGTGTCACGGGGGAACCACATATTTCTCTGTAGTTAACTCAGGACAGCCACCAAGGGGGCTTCCGTCATACTGTCTGAATACCAAAGAGTAACCTACAATGATAAAAGGATACTGGTCTGGCTCCTTGAAGACTCGCATCTCTCCGAGACTGCCCTGATGGCTGGCAATGGTTGATACATGACTTCCCTATTGGAGGGTTCCCTTTTGTCAAAAGAGAAAGGACATCAAGGAGGAATTCAGCTAGGTGGCTTCTCAGTTTCCGGTCAGCCCTATGATTTAATCCTCAAATGCTAAATGCTTCATGAAGAACAGAGGTTTCTTTGGTAGAAAAGCATTCAGAACTCATAGTCCTTATGCAGGAGAGATCACCTGTTCGGGGGACCCGGTAACAGTGCACATGGGCAGCCATAATATCTGAGAAGTGAGACAAAGGGAGGGCACAGATTTCAGAGGCTTTATGATTTATTAAGGCCATTTCTTCTCACCAAGGAAACTTGCAAGCAAATCCTCCTTCAGTTCCTGCACACAACTGTGTAGAGAGAGGGCCCCATCACCGAGGTAGCTCAAGGACAGGGTCCTTGCAGCGGGTTCCAAGTGTGGCTCTGGCACCCGAGCTCTCAGATACCAGCGCCTGCATCCTAGACCTCAGTCCCCATACCACCATCTCAGCCACTGTTCTTGGTCTTTCCCATGAGGTGCCTCGCGAACCTCCAGACTGAACAGGTTAAAGGAGTTTCAAAATAAAGAAATTTTTAGATCCCAAAAGACAGTGGTTATCCCAGAAACTGGGAGCACACAAGAGGCCATCATGGCTGCTATAGCCACATGTTGCAATTTGTCGTGCCTGTTCGCTGGTAGGCAGAGAGCCCTGGAGGTCAATGAATTTGACCCTCCCTGTCCTGCATGTACACACCACTTTTCACTCAAAACCCAATTACCCTCTCCGAACAGCATAAAAATCCACTGTGTTTCCAGTAACACTTGGCCCAGGGAGATGCAAAGGGTGCCGTGTTCAAGACCTGGCTGCCTGCAGTTTTATCAACACGGTCCTATAATAAATGTGTACCTTTGCCATGGGCGGCGGTACATATTTCTCTGTAAAAAATAAGTCTGTCGTGGAAATATACAGAACTTGGAAGAAACATCAAAAGGACAAAAGGTCTTGAAGCAATTTCAGGGGAAAAGGCTGCCAGTACCACAAGCCAAAGGTTGGTACCATCAGCCTACGAGAGCCTGCTGCTCAGGCACCAGGTGCCCCAGAGGTACCCCCACCCTCTCTCTGTCAGGGTGGCCACTAAATCTCTAAAGTCACGTGGAACAACAGCACACAAGGATCAGATAGGTCCCTTCCAGCTCTGAAAGCTTGCTGACTGAGTGATTTACAAGCGATTTACTGCAGGACTCTGAGCTTCCACAGAAAGTATACATGGAAGGAAAAGTGTGGACAGTCACAAGGCATTTCTCAACCAAGTAACATCCGTCCCTGCGTTAGCAAATCAGATTTATGTAGAGCCCAACAACCATTCCTGGGCAGCCAATAGCTGGCCCTGCTCGCTGGTCCACTAAAACCTCCAACATCAAAAGTAACACTTCCCATAATCGGGAATTTTGAAGTGGTTGACATGATTACATTTTTTCCTAAGATGACATCCCTTGGATTGTGATCTGGACCAACAATGAATTTCTAATGAAAGACCATCTTGGCATGAAAAAAGATTAACAGAAATACAGGTTTCAGTTTTCTTTAGTAAAACTTTTCTGGCTAATCATCCATATTTCCTGTCACAATATGCTGTAATTATTTCAGAAAATGTTTTAAGGATAAATTACTAATATAATATTTGCTCATAAGCAGTTCAGATGCTTTGTACCCAGCCTATCTTGGTTAATTCTCTTGTCAGACGAATCTGATGAGTCACACTACTGATGATTCACCTTTTGTTCAGATTGTGTTTCAGAAAGGAACAATGAAATACACCATTTCCCTCCTTTACTGAAGTGGTTAATTCGTAAAATAATACCACAACAAAATGGCTTGAATTCAAATCTGTACGTTTTTATGAAAACAGCACGTGCCAACCTCAATTCTAAGGCTTTTGAGAATGAGAGCAAAATTAAAAGGTAATAATGATGCTGATTTGGATTCATTAAATAGGATCTTTACCAGAATTTAAAATTTCCCTGTGTTAGAATTCCCACCATTAGTCAGAAGCCCTGATGCTACTGTTCCCTCCAGGAGGACGCTGCCTACACATGCTCCATTTCCACACATCAAGGCCACCACACAGCTGGCCTCCAGGTACACTAATTATGTGGGGGACCAGGAAAGGGACAGGAATCTGTATGGACAGGAATGTTGAGGGTCTGCTTTGCTTTCAGTCCCACTGAGGGAGGGGGATCTTAAGGCCATGTTGTCTATGTCCTATTTTTGTCATTTGATATGATCCACTGATAGTCAAGCATGGGCAGGATTTCAACCAACCATTTTGATTAAATACCCAAGCCCTTTCCATGCGGTGCTTATAGGCATTTCTGCAGCAAGCATTTTCACTAGGATGCCTAGGAAATGGGAGGCTTCACCCCAGTCACTGGGAGATGGAAAGAAGTCGGTAATCTGGCTGAAGATAACCCCACGTACACCCGCTACCCTATGACTCTGCAACAGCAGAGCTCTGACAAAGGAGAACCTTCTGCTGGAATGGTGTGTGCCACAGACACAAGGACAAAAGACAGATAAAGTTGAAGGAAGCAGGGATGCCTGACCTGGGAGGGGGCCAACTCACAGGTGGTGGGATCATCTGGGAAGGACAGCATGCTGGGGAGGGTTCAGTCATGTGCTCTAGAGCCCACCCCCATCCCCCAGGCTACAGAGTCAGGAACGAGGGGCAGGAACCAAGGAGAGAAACAGCCAGACTTTCCCCAGGGGCGGAAGGGGATGCCTCACCGCATGTGCACACTCATCTTTACAGCATCTGGGAACCTTCTGGGACCTCACGATCCCTGACTGCTCATCTGGCAGGAAGTTCCTAAATTCTGCACGTTTGTTTCCAAAATGACTGGAGGATTTCAGGGAAGATGAATCAATTACCCTTATATGAGATGGTAGGAGGAATCCACAGAAGTAACGGGTGGCACTTCCTCATATCGTCCTTGGTAATTCATTGCATCGCCATTAAGAGCACAGAATATAAGGATGCAAAGATTCTAAATAAAACTGTGCATGGAAATTTTACCGATTCTGGTGTAGTGCACAAACTGCAAAGAGCTGGTGAGGGTGACGCATGATCAGGACAGCCACCAGCACTGAAAGCCTCACGACTAATGAAGTCTTATTGTTAAGAGAGGTAATTGCATTTGTATGCAGAAATGGTGCCAAGTCTAGCCTGTCCAGAGCCCACTTGGAGTGAGATCTCTGCAGCCTTTGTCATTTAGTGATTATCTCTTAGTGGAAGTGCTCTTTCCAGTCCTGCTCTAATTACTGCCACTTGTGCATATTAAGTTCTTTAACAACATGAACTGATGTGGAGGAAATTAGCCTTTTGTCTAATATTTAGTGTTCTGTTCTTTGTATTTACAGTGAATGATGGTATGGGAGGAAGATGACAGGAAGGAGTCCCAGGGTAATACCTTACATAGTATGACTCTGGCATAAGGAAGTATTTTTTTTTAATAAAGTAAATTAAAAGTCAGAACAGAAGATTTAACAGACCTCAGAATTCTCCTTGAAAATTCCCAAAGCCAATAATCAGAGTTTTTTCCCATTCCATCAGAATTTGTAAAATACATTATTTCTTTTTCCCCAATATACAAGGATTTAGGCTTTTGTAATACCAACACCTTCATTCTAACATGGAACTCTGATATGTATTAGAGATTAGAAAACTGAAAACCAACTACTTATCTCAACATATTGTTTTTAAGCAATTAGTTAAAATGTATTCAGCAAAGAAAGGTTGATTACACTGATCACCCTCCTCTTAGAACCCTCACCCTTGGTTATACCCAGAGGTAATAATTAAGGAGGCATCACCGATGTCCCAAACCTTTGGGAGGAGGTTGCACTGTCAGTATCATGAGAAAATGGATGTAATTCATTTTTACATGAATACGAAGTGTTGTTTTTTGTTTTTAGGGGCCAGATGCAGGACTTGGTTCCTACCACAATGCCTGAGTTAGATCATTTGAAATTCCACAGGGAACGTGGCGATTAGAGAGGATATTGGTTGCTAAGACCACACGACAGACTCTCCCATCAGCCCTCTTGAAAGAGCTCCTCTCTCACACACCACATCCCTGGGGGTTGAGTGGGGAGCCCAGGATTTACATGGTCACTGGTGACACCAGAGGACTCGCACAAGAAGCTAATGGTTTTCCGGTCTGAGTGATGCGACTCTCATTGCTTCCTATCAGCACAGATGGCATAGCTCAGCTCAGATCAATAGAGGGAGAGCTCCTTGGAGCATCTAGAATTCAAGTCCTGGGTTGGTGGCCCAGGGGGTCGGGCTGCTTTGCATATTACCTCCAGCACTATGACCCTAGGAAGTCATTTGCCTCCTAGCAGAATTGTGCCCATCCTGAAAATGGTAAGAGCAGATGAAGTGACAGTCCAAGGTGTTGGCCAACCCTCAGTAACCTAACCTAGTGGTCCATTCCGGCACTTGCCGGACTCACTACAACCAATTTTGAAGAGTTTTTTATTTTCTCCTTTTAACTGCAGTTCCAATGCACTCCTTGCCCAAAGATTAAAAAAAAAAAAAAAAACAAAAAACTCATGGCCTTCGGTGGGGCCAGAGACAGCAGCACAGTGGCAGGCTGCATTTAATAGTTATTGTACTCTTGTAATTACTATGTAGCTTCTTTGTGGCTGGCCAGGAGTGTGGCATAGGAGATGCTTAATACACATGTGACACTCTTGTTAGTGATCCGGTCCCTTTCCTACTCAAGAAATTATTATGGGTGGAGGTTATAAATAGAGCTGAAGTCTTTTCCACTTTCACCTCTCTGCGGTACAATTTATGGGAAGCTAACACGTGGTTCCTTGATCCTGGTGCATCTGGCCAGCCCACAAACTCAGGCACTTCGAGAAGGCGTGGGTGCCAGACTAGTTATTTGTATTCCAGAGGAACTCAAAGATAAGATGGAGACCAAGGATGGAGCTTAGCCAAGCACCAAAGAGGAGGACTGTTCTCCAGTGTGGTCAGGATATATAACCGTTCAGAAAAGTCACTAACTAATAACAATAACAATATAATTATAGCTACGACAACAGGCTAGTGTATTGGTTTTTATAACTGTAATCATAATTTCCTTGCCATAGCATAGCAGGGAAGGGGGAGAGATCTTATAGTCTGGGCATTAATATTATTGAATACTCATCTACTTCTGGTATTTTATATCTTATAGTGATTCCATAAACTTGAATTATGCACCTACTATGTGAAATAATGGTGAGACAAGGATCTAAAGTTATGATGAATCATTTCTATGTTCAAAGTGTTAAAAGCTGGTAATACAAATTATTACTATTTGAAACTAGTGGAATGGGATCCACAGATAATACATAACATAGGTATATAATACATAGACATATTTTATATACGTATATTCATTTTGATGGTAAAATATAAAATAAAAGAACAGCATTCTGCAGAGATAAGAAGTGAGGGGGTTTGGGTCCAGTTCATCTGTTTATTTCAGTTCAGTAACAAAGCAAGTTCTGAGCCGGACACTACTCATTGCATCTTGAACAGAAGAATAGGGTCTGTCCCTCAATGAGTTCACAGTCATGAGAAAAAACAGCTACAATCCAATGTGAGATAAACTCGCTCTAGTAAAGATGGGGAGACAACCATGCATGAGGAGAGTCTGGACAGGACAGAGAGCGGGCAGGTGTGGTTATTCTGGAAACGCCACAGAAAGAGGTGACCTGAGCTAGGCTGGAGGATGAGCAGGACTGTGCCAAGGAGTTTCAGGATTTCCAAAGGTGACTCTGGAAGGTAACTGGGAGATGGGTTAGAGAGGGGAGAGGGGGGAAAAGAGATGGAGGGGAAAGATGGAGGGGTGGAGACAGCAGGAGAAGAGGGAAAGGGAGAGGGGAGAGAATGAAGGGGAGGGGAGAGAGACAAGGAGGGAGAGACAGGGAGGGAGGGGGAAAGATGAGGAGGAGGGAAAGGGGGGAGAGGGGAGAGACAGGGAGGAAGAAGGGAGAGAATGATGGGGATGAGGGGAGAGAATGAAGGGGAGAGCGAGGAGACAGAGGAGGGGGAGAGGGAGAAAGCAAGCCTACTGCTGGGCTGTTTGAGTGGTCAGAGGACTAACTTCTGAAGGTTTTGAAAAGGGTAGTGGTGGCTGGCCCAAGAGGAAGGATGCTGGAGCCTGCAGAGGGCAAATCCCCCGATGCGGGTGGTGGGATCGAGCAAAAAGAACTAGTGGAGCTTGATGCCAAGGTGCAAGCTTGGCCACCTGGACGAATGTTGGCTGCGTTTGGGAGGACAGGGCAGCGGGCCCAAGGAAAGATTTGATTGGAGACAAGCTGGATGTCTGGTGCCCCTCAAATATTCAAGTGGAGATGGATTTGGGAAGAGTATGATGGCTGTCTGGGGTCCCAGTTCTTCAACTACCTGGAGGCATGGGCAGGGTCATGTACAGAAATCAAAGCCCAGGAGGAAGAGACTTGCCTCAGTTCACCCAGCTTGCAAGGGCAACAGCCAGCCTGCAACTCGGAGCCTAACCTTAGGGTCCGTCGGAGCGGTGGAGCTGTCCGTGGTGCTGACACGGAGCCGGCCAGGTTCCAGCCCTAGACACGGAGCGCTGAGCCTCGGGGAACTCGGTCTGTCCCACCTAGATCTACACAGCAAGAGCCACCGCACCCCACGCTGTGCTGTTTCCCTGCACTCGAGGATGTGCCGCAGAACCCCCATGTGGGGGAAGAGCATATCTCCACTATTGTTTCACGACCCAGCAAGCTCAGGTCCCCATAGGTGAGATGATTTATCCACAGTGGCTGAGCGTGAGTCAGTCAGAGCCACAGAGAGCACCGGGGGAACTCAGTGATCTAATTCAGGGAAAATTAAAAACAGACGTTCCTGCTCTGCAATCTACAGAGCCCGCCGAGGTGGCCGAAGCTGGAGAAATCTGAGGTTCCAGGTTTTCCTCCACTGCGGAAAACACAAGTGCTTGGGAGCCCAACTCACTTGCTTTTTAACTCCTAACGGCTGCACACAGAGGACTGAAGAAAGGGATGTTTTAACTACATTCCCCTTAAATTAACTTGAGGAGTTGGCGACAGCGTGCTAAAGAAACTGTGGCAGGGTCCAAGTATTTATAGGAGCATCAAGCGAGCAGAGCACCGACTGGAGAAGCTACAACCACACTCCTCTGCAAAGGCAAAGCGAGTGGGGGAAGAGGAGGGGAAGAGGTGTTACTACAAAGCCTTAGCAGAGCCTCCAGGAAGAGAACAAAGCTGGGGTGCCAGCTGACGGAGCAGCCTGAGACTGAGGACAGATTTTTATTTCTTTGGAAATGTACTGAATAATAATTTTGCAAAAAAAGTCTCCATCCTAAGACTCCCATTTTTAAAAGAGAAAAAGACTAACCCAAGAAATTGAATCTACGGCCCGCCGCTTTAATTGTTTACCACAGTGAGTCACGGGGAGTTCGGCAAATGGCTTTGCAATAGCACCGTGGCGCGCCTTCAGCTCACAGGGTGTTCTCAACACAAAGCATTCGGTCAAGTGGTTTGGTTGTCTGAAGGGAGAAGGGGATGCAGGGAAAGGAGAGACGTCAAGGTAAGTAACAGGAGCTCCTGGGGAGCTATGCCTCCTATGCAGCCCCGGGACTTCTGGGCATCGTGTGTCTCCCAGCACAAGCTGCAGCCTGTGTTTTGTCCAGGCATTTAAGAACACTGAGCACAGGTAAGGCTGGCCTGGCTCCGGCCCCTTTCGGTCTTGAAACTCAAGAGTCAGGACTTTTTCCAGGCTGCTTATCCTCCTGACACACAGCATTCAGCATCATGCACGTCTCCCCACGACAGTGCATCACGAACACCAGCCCCCGCCTGCAGGAGATGGGTGGCGGCATCAGCAGCGTCCGGCCTCGTGTGTGCTGCTGGGCACACAGGCCCTGGAGGGTACGGGGAGCTGTTTAAACCCCCACAGGTCCTGAAGGGTCATGAGGTCTACAGCTCAGACTTGCAATACAAACCTTCTCATCTGTTCGGTCCACCAGAGGAGAAGTCTCTGAGCTGGGGAAGCAGAACCAAACTGCATGGTGGAGGCAAGTCACCTTTGACAGAGGGGAAGACACCACCAGGGCCTCCAGCCCACGAGAAGAATAAAATGCCACTCCTAAGTTCCCCTGAGCAGAGTTTGCAAACAGCTGGCCACTCATGAGCCCCCTACCGATCCTATCCAGTCCTTCCAAGATCCTACTGCAGACTCTTCCAGAAAAATAGAAGTAGGAACTGGAAGTACAGGGACCAAGCTCCAAAAAGATCCTGGTCTGTGTGTGCTGCAGAAAATGTTTTACCATCTTCTTCAATTAAGTTGATAGAATGGAGCTGGGCCAGATTCCACCTGGAGTGGGCCCACCAACTTCTTCCAGGAGAAGCCTTGTTTGTCTGGGCTAAGGAGTGGGCTCAGCATGGGAAGAGAGAGAGGGCATGGGCTATGGCGCCGACCAGAGCAGCCCAGGGCAAGTGGGACCAAAGCCAAGGAGAATCTGTCTTTTAAGGCTCTGTGCTCATTTGTTTAATTCAGTAAATATTACAGAGTCAACTGCCATGATCCAAGCTCTGTGTAAGTCCTAGGAATGGGGGTGGGACAATATCCCCCCCGCCAATCCCGGCACCTGCATTTGAGGGATGGAGGCAAAATAATACAGAAACAAATAATTATTCGTGGTGAGGCAGAGAAGGCGAAAAGAAAGGCATGGTGCTAGAGGATCTGTCAGAAGGTGGCTAGAGAATGAGGAAAAAATGGGTACCTGGGGGGACAAAGGGATGAGGAGTGGCCAGTCACGCCAGCAGCAAGGACAGGTGTTTCAGGCAGGGAGAAAGGTAAGAGCCACAAAGACAGCAGCAGTGGCGACCACTTCCCCACTACACCGCTGCCAGGCAGCATGCTTGGGCCCTCGCCCCATACCTAGTGTCACGCAAGCATCGGCGGCAGAGCCCAGAGTGAGGGCAGCCTCCCCTGGCGCTGTTTGGGTAACTCGGGGGACGAAGGGGTCTGTGCATAGAGTCAAAGCGCCCTGTGTCCAGTGGTAGCTTCCGTCCCAGTCCTCTGCTCTAGCCAGGACAGCAGGTGCTCCTTTCTTAACTAAAGGGACCTTTGCTCTGTGTCTGCCAGAGTTGGCCAGACTACTAACCTTCAGACACTGCCCTCTCCAGCCAGTTGTCTGCTTCCAATCAACCCGGTGACTTGGTGTGTTCCTTCCATAATGACCAAAGGCCCCCAGAGGAAAAGAGTGTACACAGTGATACACATCATGTGTCTGACAGCCGGGGCACACGTCTCACAGGCAGATGCACTGGCACTTGTGAGTGACAGGAGGGGAGGGAGGGACATGGCTCAAGGTCACTGCCAGCCCCAGCAGGGGCTGTCCCACGGGCAATGGTGGCCCATACACACTCCTGCCATAAAGAAGCCTGCTCCTACTGCTGCTCCTGAGGGCAGCTTCTCAGTAACGGGGGAGGGCAAACAGGAATCAACTCGACAGACAGAGTCGAGTCATTTTGTTAACAAGAACTCAGATTAGATTACTCTGTGATTACATGGTTCCGCGGTGTGATAAATTGGTTAATAACAGGATTCCCAATGTAGCGGCTTAATGGGAATTCAATAATTACAGGTACCCAGAATTGTACTGTTAGCCTAGGAAACGCCAGCACCCGCCTGCCAATCTAATAATTCAAAACCTACCTGGAACTGTTGCGGTGGTTATGATCTGGAAAGCACGCTTCCAGGATTAACCAAGCACCTGATAAAATTACCCTTTGGTACCTAACCTACCGTGGTGGCTACCACAATGTCTCACAAACTTGACTGCAAGGTCCTTGGTTCTCCTCGTTAAGGGTCCAAGCAGAAGAATTCCTCCATAGGCATCTTTATCACTGCTAGCTCTTGCTCCCATTACAGGGTGAGTGATCAACAGATAATAAGGCTTAAGTAATATGTGAACTGCATCTTATAGTTTAGTATAAAGTTTTTCACTGATTTTTCTTAGCGGGGAGTGGGGGTCGGAAATCCTCACCATAATTCAGGGAGATCATCAGGCCAGTCATTATTATACCCCTTGAAGTTAGGGACCCTGAACGTTAAGAAAGGGGCAGGGACTTGTCAGAGCCCCCACAGCCCCCCAGAGAAACAAGAAGAAAGGCAGCGTGGGTCCTTGTCCCTCCCACCGCACCGCGTAACTGTGCTCGTGGTTCATACATGCAGGTTTCCACCGTCTGCAACTCCCCTGCAGGGGAACTGTGCCTGCGTGATCACGTGTTCTCGATTAGCAAGGCACGAGTTCACGAGGTTTTCATTCTGCCTCCTATAAACTGCAGCATAACTCAAAAAGGCCCTTTGAAATGAAGGGGAAAAAAAATAATTCTTGTTTTGGGAGCAGGGGTTAACTAGCCATAAACTTCTCTGACAATATTTTTAATTTTTCCAGTACTATTATAGTCTTCGATGATAAGAAAAATGGAACAGTGGATTTCAGACATAAAATGGTCCATTAGATGGGTCTTGAACTTGTTTTTAAAACTCCGGATAATACAGCTTTGCTGTTTTGTCTTTCCAAAATGTCAAAATTTGGCTAGGATTAATGGTTCTCTAAATCAATAGGATTTCATGTTTATAAATGGTTTACGGTTCTACTAGATATAAAATGTTATGAGCTCATGTATTATCATCACTGCTGAGCCTTTACTGAAATCTACTGACATTTAGTCGGCATCCAGACCAGACATGGAAGGAACACAGGGCGGAATTCTCTGGAGGCCTGGTGTGATGCAGCGCTCATGTTCAAATAACCAGGGAATGGGGGTGGTAAGAAGGGAGGCAAGGCTCATCACTACAGGGACCATCACAGAAAGTGTCATTGGACCAGGGTGTTCCATCCCAAAGGCCAAGGGGACCCTCTAGAAGTTAGGGGATCCAACAATGGGCCACGAAGAACAGGAAGGACACCAGGCAAGCTGCAGTATTCTATGGAGAAATTTCATAAGAAAAAAATTGCCTTGAATCCTGCCATTCTAACACAAACATCATCACTACTGCTGAAGGTCCTTCCACATGGCTACATGTCTGCACACTTTGGCTTCAGCAATGTCATTACGATGTTTGGTTATTTTCACCAAACACCGTGTTCTTGCTTAAAAACCTGTCTCTGATCACAACTGAGTGATGTTCAATGGCACTGACTCTATAAACACGCTATTCTCCCTGAGGTTGGATATCGTGGCTCTTACCATTTTGGTAGGCAATGAGATTTCATAAGAACATAACCCAAGGTCATGTCATGCCACAACCGTCTGAGGTGAGATCCGTGGATTTCTCTGATCTTGTGAAAAGGTGCACGGGCACAGGGCTTTCCCACCCCTGCTCTATCTGTGCCTGGACGGCCCCTGAACACTCATACTTTGGTTACCTGTTTATTCCGTGAAGCACGTGTGTGCAGTCTACGGACAAGCAAAAGGGCTATTCGGATGTCATCTTTTTCATTACAACAAACACATTATATACTCTGACACCAACTGAATACATTAAATAAAACTTCAAAGGCTCTCCACGAAAGCCAAGTAAGTTATTCTCGAAGAAAATGAACCTATCTGAGATGGTTCACAGTGACACAGAGCTCAAACAGATCAGAGCTGACTACTTACAACTGAGCCATAAAATTTCATAATAAACACAATGCATACGATCATCACCCTGGTAGGATGTTGCCACATTTTGCAGTCACTAAGAGGGATCTTTATATATGAAAGATCAAGCACTAAATTCTCCCCTCTCTCTTCTTCCCAGTGTGGAGCTGGACTTTAAGCAGCAAGAAGACAAGCTCCAGCCAGTTCTGAAGAAACTCCATCCTTTTGAGGAGACTCAGGTTGCACCTTCGCCTTACTCTCAGGAGCCCTACTCCGCTACTCCCAAGCAAAAATCCAAACCCGAATCTAAAAAGCACGGAAGATGGAAACTCTGGTTTCTTTAAAACTCATGGTGTGTGGAGTCTAAAGGCCGTCTTTAAAACCCACTGGAGTTAAGTAAATCCTTTTCCAAAATGAACAGGATCGAGTGAGCCATGGCTGGCTCGGGCGCCTCCCACTTCCCACCCTGCTTACCAAAAAGGCCTTTGTACCAACAGATAATGACCTTCAGAAGCAAGGTAGTAAAGGTCACACCTTGCCAGCTGTTCTTTGCAGTTCACGGATGTGGGATGTAAACTCTGAAATGAAGCTTATATAGTCAAAGATGATAAGTAAAAAAAAAAAATTCTATGCCCCCACCCCACCCCCCAGATCGGCAAGTGTTACGTTATCAGCTCACGAGAGGGTGGGCTGTCACTCTGTACACAGCTAAAACTCATAATTATTTTCAAGCCTTTTTTTTTTTTAAATAATGAGAAGAAAAAGCAAGCCTTATGTTTGCAAAGGACTTCATTTTTATGTTTAATTTTGCAAATAAGCAGGGGGCGAGTGCAATTTTCAGCACATCAAATTCTGGAGAAAGCACAATTTTTTCAAGTGGTCGGAGACCATAAATAATCTCTAAAATGTGACTATATGTATATTTGCCTTCATGTGCTGTAGCGCTAAGCCAAGTGACCACATCTCAGTGTCACATTGACACCTCAAACAGCATTCTCTTCATCTCCAGACCTGCGACATGTTTACTGCTCATTTTCCAAATGGCCAGCAGCCAGGAGTCCCCCAAAGTCAGGACATGCCTTTAATCACTGCAAGTTGACAGGGTCAGAGCTATTGGACACTAAGCTTTCTTAGATCTCATTTTTAATCTTTTGGTACCCAAAGGCCAAATGATAAATTCTGGCAAGAATTTGAAAACACACATAGAGATACACAATGGTTAATACAGTCACCAATAAATCACAGGTGTTCTCTGCCACCGGAAAGTGTTTCTGTGGATCAATCTTTGAGACACGGTTCATCACGAAAAGCACGACCGGACGTTTGATACAACCTGTTCTGCTCTGAAACAACTGTGGAAGACCCGACCATCTCAAAGAGAAACCGCGTGTTTAGTTTAGCTGCTACCAACAAACAAACTTAACGTCACCTACATTTAACGTATTAGTAAGTTGTACTCAATGACATACCTAGGGGAAAGCTGTGAATCAAACGTTTTTAGGTATTTTTTAAATAAACAGTGACACTTAGAGTTCTTTTGATTACACATTGCAATATAAATCTTAGTTCCTTTATTTTTCCACTCATTCTTTTGCACCTTTGCAAGTATCTTTTTATAGAAATCAAAAGCCCCTCATCTACAAATGACTTGGTCTATCAACTTTCTGCTTTACATTATAAGAGATAGGGAATCTTATTTTGCCTTTTTTTTGTATGACTTAAATTTTGAATAGTTTGTGAACATACCAGGAAATGCAGTCTTCACGTTTCTGTCCAGAAGTCTCACATCTAATCTAGTGCTGACATGCACATCTCATTGATTAGATGCCAAAAACAAAGTGGCTGCCCTTGGTAAAAGGATCTCTACCTGCATTTTTCACATTGGAGCTATTTCTTGCCATGTGTTTTCCTCCTGACTCAACAGCAAATCTATTTTAGTTCTAAGTGTTTTGATTCTACGAGGACCTGGTGATCAGCAGTCAGACCTGGACTTGATAAAAATGAAGAGTGTATCATGTAAGCATCCTTTGGGGGTTACTCACACTATACTGCAGATGTACGCTTTAATTAAAAGAAAAACACACATCTTTTGTGGAAACACTACATGAGGATAGAAATCCTTGAATATTAGTTAAACAGAATTGAGAAATATTTTTGTGCGAGGAAAAGGCTAGACACGTTGATCCTGTACCTTGAAGGAAGTGCAATTGTTTCATGTAGACAAAAATTCAAAAAAAATGTGTTTCATGTATTTTATACTGTTTTTAACTGAAGTTATAAAACTGTTTGCAACAAGTTATATCCCCTTGTGTTTTAAGAATCCCGACTATCTCAGTGAATTGAAATAAGGGTGTTAGCAGCTTTCCAATTAGTGCTATAAATCTGTCTCAACAAGAGGGCATCCTAGTAAACTGACATCACTGTTTGAAAGCAGTCTAGACCAAAAAAATAAATAAATAAATTTTCAGAGTCAAAATGAAAACTGAAGATAACCTAATCCCTATTTAAAAATAAGAGTATCTTCAGAATAGAAAAAAAAATATTTTCAAAATCATTTCATAGTTTAATTGCAATGTGTCACTAACAGATGCCGATTCTTCTCTTAGAAAGATTTAAGTAAAAAACTTTGATACAAAACCGAGGTAAAAAGTACAGTGTTCCCTCATATGTAGATGTACACATGGCATTACGTATAGAGATTAAATTATGATACTTGTCATTAAGTTCTTTATTAATTTTTAAATAAAAAATCAAAGGTAATGTTTTGTGTGGCTCTTAAACTCATTTCATGGTCTCGAGAATTTGGGAATCAGTAGAAGTAATCTCAGAAAAGAATAATAAAGGGAGGATGTTGGGGCTTAAAAGAGCTTTCTCCAATCTTCAAGATGATGGTCAGGCAGCTGCAGGCTCACCAGGCCTGGCGAGAGGGGGCAGGGCTGGAATTACCAGACCATGGATCCTGACAGAGGCTTCAGCCACCAGGAGGACAGGGAGACTTTTTAAGGGCACAAAGTACCATAGCGGCTCACAGCAGGATCTGGCTAACTCCGTGCAATTTTTAAAGAACCTCAGAGAGACAAGGGAACTCATCAGTGTACCCATGCCAAATCTTGTAATGGCCCCATGGAGACAGCTTCTCTCTAAATCAGCCACTAAGCAGGCTCCCAGCCCCAGGGGATGGGCCATCTCCTTCTTCTTCTTTGAGGGGAGGTGGGGAGTGTGGGTAAAAGACCTACACCCCAGTTGGGCTGAGCACCCACTCTTTGGCAAAGACCAGCTCAATACTCATGCCCTCTCCCAAAACAGGGGTCTGCCTGGAAGCCAGAGGACGTCACCACCCCCTTTCCTGCTGTCTGCACTAATAGGATGGTAGGACCAGTGAAGCTGAGACAGAGGCTCTGCTGCCCTCATACACTCACCAGGGAAAGGAAAGAAGGGATGGGTGTTAGTAACCCGCGTGCAGGGTGGGGAGGAAGACCCCGTGCTCCAGCCTGAAGCATCTGGGAAATAATAATTCTCCAGGTCTCATTCTATACTCACTCTGAACCACCTACTGGTGCTGCCTCAGAGGTCTCCCCTTACTAACTAGATACAGGAAGGGGCATCCTGCCTCGTGCATACTTTCCAAGTGACTGGTTGCGACTGGCATACAAGGAGAGGTCCCAGGGCCTCTGCATCTGCTCCTTGGATCCCAGGTCCTCCCCCAACCCCCATGGAGTGTAAATGGGGAGGGAATCAAGGTGTGGGAAAACCTTTCTAATCCGCAAAGGGTGTAGGATGTGGGCAGGGTTGGCGAGGTGTCCCTGGCTGGGGAGACCTGGGGTAGGGCTTACATGCGGTCAGAATTCTGGAAGCTCAGGAGCACCACACTGCCTCCAGCCTCAGACAGTAACCAAGAGCTGCCTGAAAAAGCCATTCTCCCTGTGCGGGGGATCGTAGGCACAGCAGAGCTGAGGTACACAATCCTGGATTACAACTCAGACGACACAGCATCAAATCAAAGTGCCTGCTTTGTGCCTTTTGTAGAAGAGAGGAGATGAAACCAACAAGAACCAGGTTGTGAGCGTGTCCATTCCACGCCATCTGGAACAGCACGGCGCATGGATGAAGCCACCGCGAGTGGACTGGCCCTCGGGAGCGTTTTTATCAGCAAGTAAAATTTGACTTGATTACTAAGCGAGGCGGTTTCATTGGCGCAGTGTCACCTAAAGATCACAGCAGCTGCTTTCCGTACTGATATATCTCCTTTTATCTAGAAAAACTCTATCACTGGCACATTTGGCATGAGATAAGTGTGCGGCCAATTTATTTACTGGAGGAGCTATAGGATTCAGAAAGTGCATTCCATTTTGTGAATTGGTATTAACTAATCATGCTGTGGTGTGCAGCATACATTTTGGCAGATGAGAAGGTCCTATGAAAGCAGCACATTGCCTTTTAAGTAGCTCGATAATTAACTTAAGATACCTTTGTGGTTTAGTATGAATATGCAAGAACTGCACACATATTTTACTCAGGGATGATGTGGTGTTTCTTTCCTCTGCAGTAAATCCACAGTCAGTGACCAACCTTGAAAAGGGTTGGTGTTGCTGTACCGATACCAAATAAAAATGAACATATATAAAGCCATCACAGCTCACACACGCATGCCTGTTAGGCTATGCTTTCCTACAAGCCACAAGTCTTCTAGGCAGATTTATTAGCAAACATACCATTAGAGACACTTTTTATGATACTCATAGAGAAGACGCAGACACCGTCCATTTGAAACTTTTATAATGTATTAATTTCTTTTGCAAATGGAAGATTAAGGATAGAATTTTTTTTAAAGCATATTCATACCTCAACTCCATTAGAATAAACATCACAAAAATGAATGTTCATGCATGGGGTCATTACAGCTTTGGGAAAATAACTGGTCAGCAGTCTTGGTAAAACGGGCTCTCGATACTGGGAGGCCAGTTCTATTACACTCTTTTCCAGGTGAAGAAACGTGTCAGGTTCTTATAAATTACGAAGGCTCAAAGAAAGCACTGGGTTCTCACTAAGAGCATCTGTCCCACCAGTGATGCCGCTCTCACGATGAAACGCACCCCCGGCCCATGAATGTCCCCCACAGCTGGTGCTCAGAGTGGAGACAGAGTAACTTCCGTCACATGGGTGTAGTGAATCAGGAGATGTGCTGGTCACAAGAGCAAGGAGACAGTCCAGGCACCATCTTCCCCTTTCCTAAGCCCTCCTGGTGAATTTTCCAAAGGGAACCTTTCCTTAGAAAAGGCCCACATTTTCATTTTAGTGAATGAGCAATTGCCAGTCTTCTGGTGGGTATTCAGGCCATAGAAAAATCTTTAAAAGGCCTTATCACTCGATTACATTTTTAAAGGACCCGTTAACAGAATGTGAATCTCATCACTTGGGAGAAGCAGCAGCACCTAATATCACAGGAGAAGGCACATCCCTGTGGATTACTCATGTGGTCTTCTCTCAACCCAGCTTTGTAAACAGTCGCTTTATTCCAGCAAAGACATATGCATGGGGGGGAGGGGCAGGGGGTCACCCACCAGAAGGCAGGTCATGCCATCTGTACACAAGACAAGACCAGCTAACCCAGAACGACTCCGAACCGGCTCAGAACCATTTTCCATAACAAAGAACTTGAAAATTTCCAAAAGAGAAGAGAAACATAGATTCTGAAAACGGACAATATAAAACTAAGCATTTCACTCAATTATTCCTGAGTACTACATCACAATGGAATGAAGATAAAATGGCATCTCAACGCTGTGGCAAGGTTACCACGAGGCTTCTGGGTTAGGGCCTGTTTCAGGCATTCACAAGATCTATGATTCTATACTTGCCAGATGCAATTTTATTTGTTAAAAAAGTATGACACTTAGGATTATGGCACATTTTTATCCTATGCATGAGATGCATTTCAATAGCTCATTTCACACAGAATGCTGAAAGGTATAAAATGAACTAAAACAAACAATATACAATCAACTGTACAGTGTTTAGGAAATACCACAGATACAGATAAAAGAAAAGGCTTGGGGCGCCTGGGTGGCTCAGTTGGTTAAGCATCTGCCTTCAGCTCAGGTCATGATCTCAGGGTCCTGGATGGAGCCCTGCATCGGGCTCCCTGCTCAGCAGGGAGTCTGCTTCTCCCTCTCCCGCTGCCTGCCGCTCCCCTGCTCGTGCTCTCTCAAATAAAGAAATTAATTAAATATTACAAAAAAGACAAGGCTCACACTGTACATCACAGCTTGTCCAATGACATGGTAAGTCCCTCATTTCTCAATTCCGTACATAAATAGATAGGAAAACTGTCAGCCCACAAGAGCATTCCCAACTAATAACATTCCGATGGAAGGAGAGGCCACATTCCGGATATGATTGTTGACAAAATCGTGGAATAGATCATTACATGAAGCATAACTATTCAACATTTTTTAATCACTTTAATTTTTAAAGCCATTTCCAGTGATTACTCAGAATCCTTAAGCTGATTCATAGTTACACAATTCCCATTCCATTTATGCAACAACGAGCAGCAAGCACAGAGGGACTGTAATCTCTGTGCTGCACTGCGCTATCACCGCTTACCCGGGGCGGGTCTGTAGACCATTCTCCACTCTTCTTCTACTCTAGAAGGTCCACTGATTGAGTTTGTTCTCCACCTTGTCAGAGACATTTTTTCCCCAGATCTTCCTCTAATCTAAATTCACAGAGCAACAACAGTGACATTAAGAAGCTAAGGCATAAATCTACATCTGAGCAAATCGGAAAGGCAAGGTTAGCACACCAAGCAGAGCAGCATTTCCGTCTTCCCACTCTGTGGACATCACAAGGGCTCCTTGATGACTTAAAGATTCTTCTAGGTAATTCATTTTAAAAGGTAATCGTCCTTCATAAAAACATCTTGATGCTGTTGTTGTTGCTCACTGAGTAATTACAGCTTATTCAGAATCTTTTTTTTTTTTTTCTTTTGAGATTCTTTCCATGACAGCCTCGTCGGTTGTACAAAAGGAATCTCTGAACTCCTTTTATAGATTTTGAAGATGTTGGAACTGGGAGCAATCAGCTTAGGACCTAAATCCCCTTCCACTTCTAGAGACTTCTGTAGGACAAAGTCGGGATGGTGGGAAATGGGCCTGGACATGCTCTGTATCCCCATTCCCACACAGTGCCTTGAACCCCTGCTGACTGCTGGGTAAGACTGAGTGTGGGTCATCACTGTCACACACCCTCTTCTTAGAACATGGGCTCTTCCTCAGGAACTCCTAAGGGTTCCTCCAAGTCCATCAGGAAAGGGGCACCTAATCCTCCCTTCTATCTCCAGGAGATCCCAGCGTGTGGCCCATAGAGATCATGGAAAGGTCTTAAATTGAAAGCTGCTTACCTACTTCTCTGGACAGCTGCCTCCCTAGTTAGGGATGGTAGGGATGAAAACCTAGAAGCAATTCACAGTCCCCTTTGGTACCTCCTGGACACCACTGAGATCAGTAGCATGAGTATCAGTATTACAAAAAAGTCTAGGAGAACCAGCTGTGGCACCAAACCAAGGCACCAAATCATAGCTTCCATGCCAGTGCTGAGATCTAGAACCACATCTTACGCCTCTGCAGGACATCTTCTGCAATTGCAAATGCATGGTAAAGTTGAGAATTAAACAAGAATCTTCTCACTCATTGCACAGTGGCCACACAGAAATATGTACTTGGTAACGTGCTGCCATCATGATTACCACTATGGGCATCACGCCTGAGAGGAGAACTTTCCCAAAGGCATCTGGGGACCACATGGTCTGAGAGAAGACACCCCACTCCACACGCTCTGGTCTACCTTCTTCTAGAACACCTTACAATCTCTCCACATTCCAAGCACCATCCAAAATTGTATGAGTTCCTCCTTGTCCTCCTCAACCCAGTTTCCCAGCAGGGGATGACCCAAGTCAACACTATGTTAGGGTTAGACTTCTAACCCTAGAACTATCTCCTCAGTTCACCACACACTGGAACCACACAGTTCCCCACACTGGACACTGCATTACCAGTGCCCATCACTAACTCCCTAAAACCCAACAATGCCATCATTTCACCCCCACCTCCGTACTCCAGCCCATTCCAATAGGGGTCATCTTAAGAGGATGGCACCAAACCTGATTCAACTTCAAGCCACACATCATCCATCCCACCTCAGAGTCCCACAGCATTTCACAACATGAGAGTGGTCCAAGGACACCCAGGTAACACCACAAGAAGTCAGGAACACCAGCCCCTAGGGGTGATCCTGGAGATACCTCACATCTTACTCCATGGGGCCCAGTCTCCACCCACCTGTACAAAGGTGTTAAGATTACAGAAAAGCACATGATAAGGTAGACAAATCCACTATGGCAGAAAAATGGAAAAGTCCACTGCAAATAAAGCCAACTTACAAGGAAAATATCTTATTTCCTAATTCATACATGTGATCGTCCAAACCTAAGTGAGACATACCTTAAAAAGGAAAAATCTGAACATAACACATGCTGAAACTCTGAAGTATAAAGTAGGCTGTTTTACTGGATGGGAAAATAGTAAGGCAGCCACTGTCCCACTTCTGTGCTACCCATCTGTGATTTCACCTAAAACCGCATCCTTTACTGAGGCCAGCCACAAAAACCAAACAGTTCCAGTGCTACCTATGTTCCTGCCCTGCTGCCTGAACAGACACATGTGTCACCTTCCTCGTCCCCTTCCCAGGATATGTAGGGAGAACTGTGGTCCCACAAGGAGGACCAGTGTAGCTAGTCTAGTTACCAGTGAAAACTCTTTAACTGGATGGTTTGTTCCTGGATTTGAAAAAAAAAAAATCTTTCTGGAAATGCCATCAACCAAACTTAGTGACATGGTAACGTACACTAGAAATGAAAAGAATTAAGAGGGATCTATGTGTGCATCTTCTGTCGAAAAAAACCGAACTTAAGAATAATGGTAGGGAGGGAGAGTTGGAAAACTCTGGGGGGTGGAGAAGAGCCTTATAATACAAAACTTGAAAAACTGTCTAAATTATTATTACAACGTTCTTGGAAAAAAAGAAATCACAAATGTCATTGCAAGCCTCAGTCATATCTGTAGAAAGGAAACATGAACTATATATCAGAGTAGACAGTAAAATAGCTGGGTTGGAGCACCTCAATTACTTTTTAAGGTCCTTCATAAAATTTTATTAACGGCATCTTAAATGTAAATACGTAGAACTAAACTGCCAGAAGAATAAAAGACTGAGAAGAAAATACATATCCTTTGCTAAAAGTAAATTATGAGTAAACTAGAATCAAATGTTTCTGTCTCCAAAATGTTCGTTTGCTGACACTTCAACTTTGATACTTGCTTCTAGAATCGTGGGGAAAAAATCAGCATATATTTTATATACCAGATTGTAAATAAATGCACATTAGCTGCATGCTACAAAGTAGTAAAATAAGTTTACTGTCAAAAGGCAGTTGGAAAGGGACCAGGTGGATTTTCAAGCATCAGACTAAGTGACATGCCTGAGAAAGATGCTGTCAGCCACATTCACACACCCAAGCGTACGTCACTGAGCACTTACAATGAGTTCGGAATCCCGCCCCATGGAAATGACGGTTCGGTTCACTGTCCGGAGAAGTTTCTCCATGATTATCTGGACATGCCTCTGAGTTGGCCCCTGGAGGAAGACACATCAGTGAAAACCAACACCTAAGACAATCATTAACATGCAAGCCCTGGTGGTTGTCACTGAATCCATTTACCCTGTAAAAAGTAAATCAATTATAACCCTTAACGAGATGAAGAATGGCCCTTGTCAAAGGCAAAAGCCTTCACAAAGAAAACACAAGGCATCTTATTAATTATAGTCCATTAATGATAATTTGTTATGTAATCACAGTAATTTAATTTAAGCAAACCTTAAAAATAAAACAAATTTGTTTAAACAATATAATGTTTATGATCCCTGATTAGCCCACCAATTAGTTTCCTAGAGACACTTGTCCATTTGTAAATGGAAAGCAGGCAGAGAGCAACCGTAGATTGTTCTGCATTTCAAGTCTGAATAACCTGGGGAATAATCGCTGGGAATACAATATATTTTTTTCAGGACAAATTCACAGCGCCACAGATTTTTCCAGCAGTAAAAACTTGCTCTTTTATTTTGAATGTGATGGGATTCTTGATTCTTCTTCATGAACTTGGAACTTGTTCAATATGTTCTCTAGATGCTCACACACTGGCCCGGGCAGGCACCACCTCCACCACGAGGATGGGCCCTACCACCACTTCACTCCCAAACTTCACCCCTTCATAGAAAGGGAAAGCCCTGCCATAGGGCCACGCGGACCGGCTGTTGGATTAAGGCTTCTAACACCTTTCAAAGGCAACTCCCCTGGAAGAGCCGATGCACCCAGCCACCTTTGCTAGGAAGTGATTTAATACAATCTCTTTCTTTGATGGTACTAACCAGGCTCTGAGAGACTGTGCCCATGCGGGAAGGAAGTGGGAAGGACAGGCGTGGGCGTGTTGACTGGGAAGGTATCCAGAGACCATGCAGGGCAGAGCAAAGAGTAAGCCCTATTGACCTTAAAAACCTGGCCCATGTGTTTTCTGCTGGAGGTACAGGTAGATGGACAAGGATCTGTACGCCGCTCCAGACACACCTGGAGAATCAGTGAGTTCACGCATGTTTGCACATGTGCACAAGTGTGGACAAATGTGTATGAGGGGCATACGGGGATGGGAAGCCATAAGGTCAGATGTTCCATATGCACTTATAACAACTTCTGATTAAGAAAAAAGGTTAATGGACTCAACATAAAATTTACAATACAAAAGGAAATACCATTTAAAAGGAAAAAAAAGGGGCAGCCCCGGTGGCTCAGCGGTTTAGCGCTGCCTTCAGCCCAGGGTGTGATCCTGGAGACCTGGGATCGAGTCCCACATCAGGCTCCCTGCATGGAGCCTGCTTCTCCCTCTGCCTGTGTCTCTGCTTCTCTCTCTCTCTGTGTATTCTCATGAATAAATAAATAAAATCTTTAAAAGAAAAATTCATGTGACTTTAAAAAAAAATAAAATTAAATTAAATTAAATTAAAATAAATAAAATAAATAAAATAAAATAAAATAAAATAAAATAAAATGGAAAAAAAGGGGTGCCTGCGTGGTTCAGTCATTGAGCATCTGCTTTTGGACAGACTGTGATACCAGGGTCCTAAAATCAAATTCCCCATCAGGCTCCTCGAAGGAAGCCTGCTTCTCCCTCTTCCTATGTCTCTGCCTCTCTCTCTGTGTCTCTTATGAATAAATTTAAAAAATATTTTTTAAAAGAGGAAAAGAAAAAGAAAAAAAAAAAAAAACTAGGTAAAAAAGCACAGAGGGAAATTGCCTGTGGGGAGAGGAACATGGGAAAAGAGGAAGAGCCATTTTTCTCAAAACTCAGAAATACGAAAAACTTAAACAAAAAAACTGTGCATATTTTACTTTATATTAAAATAAGAATTGAGAGCACCTGGGTGGTTCAGTCAGTTAAGAGTCTGCTTTCAGCTCAGATCATGATCTCAGAGACCTGGGATCGAGTCCTGCATCTGGCTCTGCACTCAGCAGGGAGTCAATCTACTTCTCCCTCCCCCTCTGCTGCTCCCCACGCCACTCTTATGTGCATGCTTGCTTGCTCTCTCTCTCTCTCAAGCTCGCTCACACTCGAATAAATAAAATTTTTAAAAAATAAAGTAAAATAAGCATTGACAATAAAAATAAAGTAAAATAAGCATTGACAATAAAGAATGTAGATAATTAGCCTCCATTTGTTTACTTTTAATTCTGATCATCAAAGTGATTTTTCTGACCTTAAGGACCAAAATCTGTCCCAGGGAGGCATTCACTTGAGAAGGCACAGGAAAAACTTACAGATTTTTAACTTGGAAGAATAGACATTTTAGTATTAGAATGATACTTTATACATAAATAAAAAACAGTTTAAGGGTACCACTCAGCAGAGAGAGAGAGAGAGGCGCTAACCTTTAAAATTAAGATCATTCCTTTTGAATCCAATGCACCTCTGTGCAGTGAGGCGGGGGCTCTTGTGGATCATAAGGGGACCACCACCACCCCCCGCCAGGCCCGCAGAGGCAGCCTGAGCAAACACAGCCCTCACTCACCACATCCTTCCTGTACAGAACCTCCAGGATGTTGCTGAGCAGCTGGCAACAGGCCTCCAGGTCTTCCTGTCTCTCTAGATGGTACTTGAGCTGATCCGTCATCATGGGAAGCAGGATCTCTCTGCAGTCTGCAGGGGACATGGGGCTGCCAGTCAGCAGGAGACCCACCAAGACACAACTCTACTTGCTAGAAGCTTGTGTTCTTAGCACGTTACCTTGTTTTCAAGCATGTTACATTTACTTTCCTCCAAATGTGAAACTGACAGCTGGAGGGGGTCAGAAGGCTGGATGTGCGGAAATCACTTATCCTGCTCTGTGAATTCGTTATACACAAGCACACATCTAGGTGTGTTTCTCCTTGCAAATACAATATACAATGATAATCCACAGACATGCATCAGCACTCTGCACACAGAGTATGCACGTAGATATAAACACAAATGTACATGTTGGGGGCTTTTGACTAGTTTTGTGTGCTGAATTATAAATTCGATTTATAGCTTTAAAAGAAACACTAGTTATAACAAAAAGTATTTTAATTGCAGCTACTCTTGTTTTTCCACAGGAGGACCAAAGCATGGCTTCCTTCTATTTCCATATGCCTAGTAAAGGTTTCTGAGCTCAAGCCAAGTCATAACCAACTCAATTCCCCACTTGCACGGCCATTGTGAACAGCTCATGTTAGCTCTCCGATTGCTCATCCCTAATGTGCCATGTGCTCATGGACACATGGCATTAGCTACTCACAGGTTTGCGGTACAATGTACTCCTACAAGGTTAAGTAACAAAGACCTGGGCCTAGTTAGATGCTCAGGACAAGGTACTTGCTCTTATGACGTAACACAAATCCAAGTGAGGAGCCACAGCCTCTCTGGCTTCTCAGACCCCTATCCTAATTACTGCACAGGCGTGTAAAGGAGGGAGCCGTGGTGAACAAGCACTGAGCCAGGAGAGGAGAGTCAGGAAGGCCTCCTTCACCTGCTAGCAAGAAGAATCACAATTTTGCACATGGGGCAGGCAGTGAAAGAATGGAAAATCTGTACACAAAATCAGGCAGGCAGGAACCTATGGCACATTCGAGAGGCACACGCACTGCTGCAGGGGGTGGGGGCAAGGCGAGGGGCAGGATAAAAGGCAATACAGGCATTTGGATACCAGCATGAACATGGTGGCTGAGGTTGTAGGAAGCTGAGAAATCAGACATGCTGATGGGGGAGAGATGTGATCAGACTGAAAGGCTAGAGACCCTCTGGGATGGTGCATGGGGATGGCAGTGGGGACAGGAGGCAGAGAAACCAGTTAGCTCCAGTGATCGTCCAGGTGAGAAAAAGCAAAGGCCTGACTTCGTGTGCAATGGTGAGTTTGAAAGAGGCCTTGAACAGGCAATACCAGAGGCAGGTGGATGGACACGGCGCTTGAGGCTGGAAGGTGGCAGAAAAGGGAGAATCAAACCCAATGCCCAGCATCCTAAGAGCCAAGGAGCCATGTAATGCTACCCACAGAAAGGAAATGAGAAAAACAAGTGTATTTTAAACAGGAGGAGAAAAGGATCCGGATTGTTTTGGACACGATGAGTTTTGAGTTGTTGGCTGGACGCCCAAGTAGCCCCCTCTACTAGGCAAATGGAAGAAGGGTTCTACACATTATTTCTGGCTTAGAAAAACAGATTAAAGAATCATCAGCCTCAAGGCAGTAATGAAAGCCAAAAGGACCATCAAAAGGAGTGTGAAAAATAAGAAGAAAGCTTGTGACCATCAGAATGTAGGTACTAGAACAGGAGATGCATGGGACACAAAGGTGGAGGGATCAGGGATGTGGAGGCAGAGACAAGTGACGTCACCCAAACAAGGGAGGACAGTGGACAACATGGCCAAACATGGCAGCAAGAATGGGTGAAACAGAACAGGTTTGGGATGTGGTAGTTAGAGGCACACAGGCTCCATGAGGCAGCTTCCAGGAGTGGCTGAGTGAGCAGGGGTGAAAAATGGATATAAGGGACATAGACGTAGCCCCCGGGAGCATGGCCGTGTAACGGGGCGGGGGTGGGGACTGGAGTGTAAGGACCAAAGAACTACCAGGTTTTTGTTTGTTTTTTAGATAGGAGCAGAGAAAAGAATGTTCAGAAAATTAAAGAGCAATAAGGAAACAAACACAAAGGAGACTAAAGACAAAAATGCAATTACTAATGGTCTCTTCCAGTTGGGAAATCCCATTTGACTCCAGTATCATCCTCCCTCTAACATGAACTATCTGTTCTTACCACCATAGTTCTGCTGGCAAAACCGGCCCAGCCACCGCTGCTCCCTTTAAAATGCAGAGCACGAGAGAGAAGACGGCAGAGCTCTGAAACATTAGATATACTTAGCTTGTTTTTAGATTTTACATTTTAGGGCTTACGTTAATGACACATAAAAGCATGTTTTGCACTAATGTTTCCTGAATTTTTTTTAATGTAGGAAAAAATGGAGCATGCAACATTGAAATGGTTCTTGCAGGCATGCTGATACCCACTTAGTTAGAAGACTTCCCCAAGGACCACACAGTAATAAAGGTCCAGGACTGCAGGTGGGAGCCACAAGGATGCTGAAATAGCACAAACCCTTCTGTTCCACCTACTTCCAGGGAACCACATATGGGAAGCTCATACCAAGGCTTTTTCAAACCCCTTTTGACTTATCCTCCGAAAAAGACTAATAGCAATTCCATTTTTCCAGAAAGAGTTTTGTTCAGTGATTCAATGATTTTACTTCTGACAATTAGAATAGCCAATATTTAATGCATGAGGTGCTGACATGCTGTGCATCTTCTGGATGGAGGCCAGGCTCACCTTATGGCTTAATATCAGGAATTAACAGTGGTCAGGGAGGGAGACACAGAACACATGAAGAGGTCCTATCCTATGGAGATCATGGCCCTCCATGTCTGTGTTTATGGATGTCAAGTGCCCTCATGTGATTCCCTTACCTACTCAGCCAACCCTCCCTGTGATGCCAATGGATGAAGTCAGATTCCCATGGAGAGCATCTCCCCAAATACCACATCCCCATAAACTCACAAGGGAAGTGCTCCAAAGAGCCGAGACCTGCCGTCGGTGTAGGAGCATGAAGAACCAAAACATTCCAAGGGAAATGCCACAAGAAAATTACCCATGGCAGCGAAGCCAGCCTGAAAATGCATCAGTTCCAAATGCTGACCCACCAAACACATGAATCCTACAAGCACCCCAAGCCCAGTGTCTTTTCTACAGAAACCCAATGCTCACAAATGACATTTGCCCTCAGTAGCTCTTGACATGCTAACCTGAACCACAAGACCACATCCAGCATAAAGACTACACAGCAACCTCCTAGAATCCAACAGGCTGGGAAGATCTCCTGGCAATCCTGTTCGGGTCCAATCATGCCTGCGTCCATCCTCACAGCCTTTGGCAGGACATCTCCAGGATGACGGTCTTCAATCCCTTCTGCTGAAACACATCACCCAGCTTGACAACCCTCACCTGGAGGGCAAGCCTGTTCACTGGGTCACCCCTGCTCACTGGGTCATCCCTATCACTGCCACCATCTTGGAGGTAGGTCAGATTTCCAAGACATCTAGATCAGAGGGAGAAGTTGGGGCTATGAAGCCCTGGACCCTAACAATATGATAAAGGAAAACAAATGTCGCTGGGCAAAACAAGCATAAGAGGAACCCAACAGAGGTAGAAGGCCAGTCCGGGTTGGGAGGAGGAGTGTGTCTGTGAACAGTCTTAGAAAATCAGAGGAACACAGTTCTGGACTCAGAGATAGCAGACATGTCCCTCCAGACTCTGGGACCCAGATGCCCTGGCCAAAATCGATCTCTTGCCACCCCATTTATCTGTCATCCTGGACAGGCAGTTGTTGACTTCACCGTTCCCAGAGGTAATTGAGTGTGTTAGTGTCATTTGTCAGAATTACTCCAGGGTGAAGAAGTGACAGCTGCCCTGTTCATCTTCGGCAGGAGATGCTGTCAGCCATCTTCAGCTACCTGGCGGGAACGCCCACCTTCTCCCCAAACCAGGGGTCCGTGTGTTAGCTGCACTTGTTTGTTATCCAGCTTCTCTTGATAAGAAATGACAAAACTTTTTGGAAACTTCATTACCATTTTGTCACACGGAAAGACATTTCATTGCCTTAGCTCCCCCCAAGAACACAAAAATAATCGTCCTGATGGACCCGCAACCTCAAGCTGGACGTTTCCGGTATCCAGGAGAACCGTAGCTCATCTATCCTTCGTCACCCTCCCCACCCAAGGCTGGTAACGGTAAAGTGGGGAATGGGGAGTAGCACACTTCCTTGGAAGGAGGATAGAAGGAGTCAATGCTGGCAGAAGGACTTTATGAAAGCAGCCCGACACTCCAATGTAAAGGACCACCACCTCCCAGCCCCAGAGCAGAGCTCCAGAGACAGGCTGCCAAGGTGCCTAGGCTTTCCTCAGACCTCGCTGACCTCACCAGGCATCTCATGCAGGCTCCCAAGAACAGAGGGTCACAGGGCAGCAGCACCCTTCAGAAACACAGCCCCAGGTCCCAGGAAGAAAGGCAATGCTCCAGAGACCTTGAGAGGCCAGGAGGACCAAAGCTGGAGGCAAAGCAATCAGCACATCTTGTTGGTGGCCTGTGATCTGCAGGCCCCAACATGGCCCTGGGAGAGATCTGCACGCAGAAGGGCCCCAGATGCCTGGTGCATGGACCACCATCCATGATGACTGGTTCTACGGTCCTTGCTGGGATGCAATCTCCATGAGAGCAGAGGTCTTGCTCCCATTCAAGGAGAGGAGCTCCCACATGTAAACTAAGACCTGACTGTGTGTGCATGTGAGCTCCTCCTAGCAGGACAGCTGTCACACATAGGACTTGTTCGTGGTCTATAAACCACAGCGCGTGGCTCCTGTGTGGTGGTAAGGAGGGACCTGGTCCAAGCCACCCTGTCCTGTCCTAGGAAGACATCAGAGGGAAGACAGCATCATAACAAGTTCTCTCTCCCTTTTCACAGGACAGTGTCCAAAGCAGTTGGACAGGAGTGTGCAGGGATGCACGCGCACATGCAGACTCATATACAAGAGCTGGTGTGGGTCACGTGCAATTCCAGGTGCACAGTATGGAGTGACAGATGTGCAGCGGGAAGCCAGTCTGCCTCCCAGTGCTGCCCAAGCTGTTTAACCGCCCCCGCCAGGGCACAAGTGACACAAGTTCCCCAACGTCATCTCTCAAAGACCGTCACTTACTCCACATTTCAGTGACTTCCAACTTCTTCAAGAAGCCATGGAGCACAAGGTCTAGTGACACCCAGGTCTCTCAAATTTTACCATCAAGTTGAAACAAAAAACGTAGAGCACAGAAGAAAGTATACCACACACACTCGCACCACAAACACACACGACTCACTACACAGCTCACCATACACATCACATACATACACTACACAACACATACTTACACACTACATGCACACACACCAAACACACATTCATACCTGCAATGCAGAATTTTAAAGCATCAAATGCCATCTCTGGCAGCTGAGAAAGAAGAATCTCCTGTCATATTCTGAATGTCCCAGCTCAATGTCCTGAATACCCTTCGTCATGAACAGAGTGCCATTTCTCTACCATGATCGACGCCAATAGTCCAATTAAGAATTAAGTTCATGACAGATGGCCTGGGAAACCGAAAATCCCCCCCCCAAAACAAACAAACAAATAAACCTTTGCATTTTTAACAGAAAACTCATTTTAAATAAACTAGCCCCACATAACCACTTGGAAAATAGCTACAATAAATATCTGACTGAAGCCTAGGAACCTGGGTCAATCTTCAATCTTGAGAAAGATTTTACTCTCATGATGGTTCAGTTTACCCACCACATTAGGAAATGATGAAATCCACCCTGCTTACAATTTTCTTTGGATCTTGGGCAAGTTACCTATACTCTATAAGCCTTTATCTGCCAAATGGGGCTGTGTCTTTACCTTTGAGTTTCCCTGCAAGAATCAGATGATATAATTTGTGCATTCAATAAATGGGAGCTGCCAATAACAGTAATAGAAATAATATCATTATACAAAGTCAGCTTTTTCAACAGAGGTACATAAAGAGGAATGCCTCAGAGCTGCACTGCCCAACAGGGCAGCCAGTGAACACTTGAAGTAGAGCTGGTACCACTGAGGAACAGAATTTTCAAATTCAGTTAATTTTTAAGACATTAAAACATAAAAGTAAAAAAAAATTATACTTGCTTACTGGAAACACTGTAATGGAACAATTCAGGTATGCAAACTTACTTTTCAGTGGTAAATTTTATTAAATGTTCAAAATCCAGATTAAGTATGTATGATAAAAATTTAGATGTGCTGTTGGGTGTCAAAAATACACTGGATTTCAGAGACCCAGTATGGAAAAAAAAAATGAATGGAAACCATGTCATTAGTAATATTTAGATTGAAGTTGTGTTGAGATATTTTAGATAAATCATTAAAATTAATTTCAGCAATTGCTTTGTCCTTTGTTTTTAATGTAGCCTCTAGAAAATTATAAAGTGTGCCTGTGGCTTACATTGTATTTGTGTTGGACAGCATGGTCTCAAAGTACACTAGGAAACAGATGTTAAAGACCTCCTGTGTGGTTTCTCATTTTAATGAACTGGTGTTCAGCCCTGGAAGGAGAATCAAGGCCACAGCAGATCTCTCCTATCAGATCTCTCTTCACATGGATGTGACCACCAGGCTTGTGAGCGCCGGGTTAGTGTGAGTCGAGGCAGAGACAGGACCCACAGGGAAGCCAGAACAGTTGTGCAAGGGAAGCTTGCACAGTTCTCCTGATTTTTCCCATTGTATGAGGGAAATGCAGGCAGCCCGGCACAGGCAGCCAGGAAGGGGCAGGCAGCCCAGGGGATCCAGATTCACACAAATGAGCTATGGGGATCAGAGGTCCCAGCCACCCTTCCACAAGCCCCTCTCCCAGTGTGATCCACTATGATTACAGACAGCAATAATTCGACATCTGTTCATGCTCAGCTGTGCAGGCTGAAGCCATGATGATTAATGCCCTGGTAATGGGCACAAAGTAAAAAATATTAATCTTTATAAAAGGTATTCAACAGGCATCATCAGCTTATAAATGTCCAAATAGAATATCCGTCTATAACCCCATTACAGCTCTACATTAAGGCAAGATGCAAATACGAGAATGAATTTGTCCATTTAAAACATTCGTTTTATGAACACTGAGTAATGTGCTGCTTAATTTTTAGTTTGGTCACATTAAACAAATGATCCATAAAGTGCATTTAATAACCTTGAGCCTGTTACAAAGAACTGAGATCCAGATTAACATTTTTAATGAGAATTAAACAGTAGGAGCTATATAAATGGGGGATGCTTGTTACTCATTTGTTATAGACACTCATCTTATTTTTCAACTATCTAAGAACTCTGTACCCACATGATTCAATTTGTTCGAATGATTTTCTCCCTCAAGTCTTCAAACAACAGAAATGCAGGAAATGTAGTCAGCACTGTAAGGGATCACAGGAGCCATGTACTTATGTCCAGATTGACAGATGGGGGTACCAGGGATGTATGGGGATTGCGCCACTAAGCACCCAAGCCAGAATTAGGTGCCTGATTCTGAAGCCAGCACTCCTTAAAATAAATGACCCATGCATGCGACTACATGTGGTTCAGGTATCTTCACATGTCAAATGCAGATTACATTTTTCCAAGTATCATTTAAATGCAACAAGTCATACTCACTGGTAGTACCAGGAGAATCAATTCATATTGAGTAACCCTAAGTATGTCACTTTTCCTTTTTGATTTTCTTCTCCATTTTCTCTTTGTGAAATGAAGTAAAAACAACTGCCCTGCACCATGTTTCTATTTCTATTACCTGGTAACACCTTCATAAGTATTTTGGTCAGAAACTCCTCAGTGCCACTCAGCTGAGTGCTGAAATGATCAGAAATGAGATAATATGCATGTCAGCTTTGAGGTATGCAATGCCATAGAATTTTAATTGATAAGATGACATTGAAATTTAAAGAATCCATGGACACCTGGGTTGTGCAGTTGGCTGAGCGTCCAATTCTTGGTTTTGGCACAGGTCATCATCTTAGGGTTGTGGGAGCAAGCCCCACGCTGGGCTCTACACTCACGAAGCATGCTTGGGATGCTCTTTCTACCTCTCTCTCTGCCCCTCTTGCACATGCTGTCTCTATTATCTCTCTCAAATAAATAAAACCTTAAAAAAAAGAAATTAAAAGAACCTTGGAAATTGGAAGGACACGACAGGATATATACTGTATGGCAATGTGAAAAGAAGCTGATCAAAGATATCTTCTAGATGAAGCCACTGGACCTAGTAAAATAGGTGTCATCTTTTTGGAAGAAGGGATGGGACAGCAAATATGTTGTATCCCCCAGTCTTGAAATGTTTAATAATTAAGTTAAACACTCATTAGTATTGTAGTAATAAAGACTTTTTCAGGGGATCCCTGGGTGGCTCAGTGGTTTAGCGCCTGCCTTTGGCCCAGGGCGTGATCCTGGAGACCCGGGATCGAGTCCCGCATTGGGCTCCCAGCGTGGAGCGTGCTTCTCCCTCTGCCTGTGTCTCTGCCTCTCTCTCTCTCTCTCTAGGTCTATCACGAATAAATAAATAAAATATTTTTTAAAAAAAGAATTTTTCAGAAGAAAGAAATGAAAGAACCATCAACAGGGAAGAATCACAAATGAGTCTCATTTACAAGCAGATGAAAAAATTAAGGAGTCAAGCAAAATCCTGGGGAAGTCTATGTGGGAACAGCCAGTCAGGCCAGAAATGAAGTGCATTAAGGAGGTGGTTTGGTAAGTTCGGAAAGAATGCTACAGGTCTCCAAGTCCTTGGCCAGAATCTTACCACGTGGAGGATGAGAAAACAAAAAGACAATATACAGGGCTTGGGTGTGGTATGCATTTTTTTAACCAGGAGGGTGAAGGTAGACAAAAAAGTAGGTCTTGGTCAATGTAGTCCAGCAAATACAGTGTTTTTTTTACTATGGATGTCTGCTGCAATCACTTGATGTAACTGCCATCTGTCACTCAATACATTCCTAAAACCTAAAACCTCTATAGCTCATTCTAGCCTTGCTTATTTAAAAATATACAGGACCATACTGAAATCTGAGGATTGCTGCATCAAGGATTACTATGCTCTGTCAAACTTATATCTTATTCACTTTATGGAAAAGACTAGAGTGGCTTAGCATCATAGCTATGTTTGTTGTACCTAAGTGGGGGTTCTCAGCTTTCTACTGATTAAGATTTTCATCAATGTTTTTTCATGGTGGTAGATTCTTTGTAAATAAATTGGCTTCCAAGATTGAATTGACCAGCTAAGATTTTTTAAAAACCCACAAAAAATAACAACAAAAAGCCTACAAATTCCTGACTCCCCTGACAATAAAATGTATATGTTAAAAACAATGTAAAAACTATATGGTCCAGTCCACTCCATCTTGAGGGATGGTCGATGCACTCAGGAAACGGTTTATACAACAGGAAAAAAAAAAAAAAAAAAAGGAGTCTTCAAGGAGAATCTGAAAGAAGACAGACTGACCTGGTGCTCCTCCAACTGTCCCAGGCAAGTAACATATCATGGAGGTACAGAGCTTATCTCATAGGGCTTGGAAGGAATCATGAACTGGGGAGACCTACCTGCAGTCCTCGTGCCCTGTGTGAGCATGACTAGATACAGGGCAATCGAGGCAGCCTCTTCTAAAGCTGCTCTTCTTGCTCCCAACATTAAGCAATAGGGATAGGAGCCCACCCAGAGGTGGGTACAGAACAAGGGATCAACAGACTATGATAAAGGTGGGACCAACTACACCCTGAGGAACTACTGGCACTACCAATGTGATCACACTTAAGAGTCCACACACACACAACAAAAAAAAAAGTATGAAAACACCATGAGCACAACACTACATTTTTGCTTATTTTTGCCTAGTCTGTTTACATTTGTTTTAGTTTATTCATATATTTGTATTTTATCTTGTTCCATATGGCATTTGAAGTGAATTCAGTATTCAGAATGTATTACTCATAGAGTGGGGTGTGAAATAGTTTTAAGAACAGAGTGGGGTGATGGATTTCTAACAAGACAGCTCCTTAATCAGCACCACAGTGGTGGACAGCACCCTGCCCGGGATTCTCCTCGCTGATTGGTAGGACTTGCTGTTTAACCCCTGGGCCCTTATCTGGAAATTAAGAGAATTATGCTTTTCCAATTATATATTTTTAAGCTGATGGCTCTGAAGCTTCTCAGAGGAATCAAATGTGCTAACCAAGAGTCCTGAGCACATGACAGGTGCTTACCAAATTATAATGGAATGGAAATGGATATAATTGAGAAACTGAAATTGAGTTCACTCTCCTAGACTCAGTAAGCCCTCTCTGAAAGGCTGCATTCTTTTAATAAATACTCTTTTCAAACACTCATATAATGAATGATATAGAGTGATATACAGAATGAGGTATGAAAAAGGTACAGTACTTTACAGATAAAGATTAAAATTTTCTCAAGAATAGGAGAAAATGATTTCACATTCCACCATTATTTCAAGAATGGGTCTTTCGGGTTCAAAGCCAGTAAGTAACATTCTTTAGAAATCATCACACAACCACCTAATTAAAGCATCCTGGAATGAGATATGCGTGGTATGTTACATGACCGTGGCACTCAACTCCAATTTTGCTTCCTGTACAATATCCCTCAAGTTAACAAAATTACTGTAGAGTAGCTCTGGGTTTAAGATCCCTTCAATAAAGACAAATCTCTCTCCACTTCCAACAGTAGAGAAGCTCAAGAGTTTTTATTTTGATTTGTTTATGGATCGAAGCATTAAGAAGGTATATTTTATTAATAAATCTATTATTAAATGATAAATTTAATCTATATTAAACATATAGCTATTCTTTCTACAATTTAAAGTAGAGGCTGATTGATAGAGTGATCTTAAGAAATATAAATTTTAGAACTGGGATTAATCACAACAAAAACAGTCTGGAAATCTGACTTCAATATTTCCTAATAGCTAGTCCCATTGGTATCTGAGCCTTTGCCCTCAGATTTCAAAGGGCTGCTGTAACTAATGTTTCTACCATTAAAAAGGAGAGTTTCACTCTGCTTGATAACTGGAAGAATCATTCACCTTGAAAATAAGAATGAGGAAAATAATTTAAGCTCTCTAGGCCTACATTTTGAAGAAGCTCTGTATTGTTCAAAAATGGAACACAAATGAAGTTTTATGAGGCTGACGAACACTGTTTAAAAGGAGCCTGTTTGCTATATTGAAAGAAAGAGCCATGGGAATGGCCAGAAAATGAGGGAATGGCACATTTCCCATTCATACTCACTGCTAGATTCCAACCATCAGGGGAAAAAGACAAACCCAAAAATGAAAAACAAACAAATGGATGCCAATGAATAGTGAGCTTAAACAACGTAATCCACCAAGAGTATTAAACTACTGTCAAGACTATAAAGGGATTATCTTGCTACTAAGTCTTCAAATCTTTACTCTTCAAATCTTATGCTACCTTCCAGAAGCAAAAAAAAAACTTAAGACACAATGGTAAGTACACTGTGGGCTCTAAAGAAAATCTGTCAGGTGGTTTGGTCATTTTCAATATGGAAATATGGAAAGGTCAGTTCCTGAAAAGATGCAGTGTTACCCGGACTGAGGATTCCCAAAGTTCTCAGGTTCAGATCCACGGTGGAAAGGAGCCCATGTGGATGAGAGCATGTGTTCCAGAAGCTCTCTCACCTTCACTCAAAGGCATCTTGCAAGTATGTCCAATGCTCCTGACTAATTTGAAATTGAATGCAATCTCAGGTTGACTCCTTTTTTACCCAATTGCTGTAACATTAATGTAAAACATTTTTGTGGGCATAAATCCTAAACCTTCGTGTCCTAGTGTTTATTTTAATTAAATTACATTGAAACTTTTCATTTCTATAATAGGATTTAAGCTTTAATTTTCGCAGCTTTTGTCAGATATGTGGGCAACAATATAATCACAGGGGAACAAAGCTACAAATGCACAAATTATGAAGCTCTGACCTTTCTGTCTCTTTGCATCTTGCTTTGAAAATCTGCTCACTCCACACCACAGATTATATGCAAGAGTCATCTTTTTGTGAAGCACATAATCTATTTAACCAGCTTTCAAGTAGTCAAGTCACATCGCGAGACAACGCTTGGAAGCCATTACCGCCCATTCATTGGCTCCCGTGCACAGCATGCTAAGGAGTCAAACGCCCTTCGCCTCAGCTCAGGAGCAGGAGCGGGAACATCCAAGGTGGAGTGGAGACACCAGACTGGTAACCAGCCCCTCTGTGCATCCTCCCTTTCCCGAAAAAAAGTCATTCACTCTTTGAATACCACCAAACTTGTGAAAAGACATCCTAATGGCATGCTATGGTGGCTGGGATAAAACTTACCATAATCTTAACAAAAAGCTACCTTGAATCCAGAGGTAGAGTTGAACTGTACTCCTTTCCCACCTCACATGTCCACAAAACTGAGGAAGAACTAAATCAGAAGCAAAAAGGTGATCCTAATTTTATAAAACTGTTCATGGATGACCCTCCACAGCTTCAGCCACTCCTAAGTCTTTGTTTCCCATCTCTCCTTCCTCTTCCATGATCAATCCATACAGGGCTAAGGGAAGAGAGCCAGCCAGTTTCTCTGTACAAACACAAAACCTCTCCTCCCCTGAATCTAGTGAACTACGTATGTATGCAGCTGGTCACGCCTCCTCCTCCTCTCTGCTGCCCCCTGAGAAATGAAGTGCTGTATTCAGAAATCCACGGCCATTTTTGTTTGTGCAATAAGTCCGTACTGTGGACAAGCACACTGTCCTAGGAGCCAGCAATCAAGCAGCAACAGCATAAAGAAAGCCATATTTAGGGAGCTCTCATTTTAGGGAGAGACCACAGGTAAGCAAGCCAAAGAAGAAAAAATAGGCAATGATTTCAGGTAGTGGGGAGTGTCAGGCCTGGGGCACTGGGGCTGGGGGTATTCCATGCAGGGTGATCAGAGTACCTCTCAGAGGAAACTCCCTATAACACTTTTCTCTCTTTTCTCTCTTTGATCCAAGTTTACTATCTTTTAGCTCATATTTGACATGATAATTACCCTCCTCGATGAGGGCAGGATCTTATCTGCCATTCTCTACTGAATCCTCTGTAAAAATGAGAGACATGGCTAATGCTGATTGACTGTGCCTTAGACGTGAGATGAAAATCTCAGCACTATACATACTTTCATCTTCAAAATGCATGATGGAGAAAAATAAAATAAAATAAAAAAAAACAAAAAAACAAAATGCATGATGGAGGAAACAAGAACAAGGCAGTGAGAAAGCTGAAGCCAGGAGGGTAACTTGTTGAAGGTCACTGAGATAGCAGGTGATAGAGGTAGGATTTGAACACAGGTAGTCTGATCATAAAACCCACACATTCAGTCCTGCTGTGTCCTACCCTGCCTCATCACAGACAGGCCTCCAGAAATACACAGTTCTTTCTTAATGAGGAAGTAAAATAATTTGTAGGAGAAATGACACAAACCATTATTTTTTTTTTCCTTTTTAAACAAATCACAGTTAAAGGAGAGGCTCATGCACTCAGTGGTGCTTACTGTGAGTAGTCGAGTCTCCAGAGGGCCTGGTGCCCAGGCTTTATTGGCAGACCATGTGGCAGGCACCCACCATGGCCACCAGGTCCATCTCAGCTCCTGAAAAGCCTTCTTATACCTGGGAGAGATCTCCATATGACAAGCTGTGCCTCCCCAGTACAGAAGTCAGAACAAGTCCACAGGCACTCTTGCACCTGGAAGGCAGGTCCTGCCAAGGAGGCAGGTCCTGCCAAGGAGCTCTGATGCAACTAGAAACAAGCAGTGGGCGGGACAGCTCTATGAAGAACTCCCATTTCCCTCCACCAGGGTAGTGGCCACAGAAGCAGCAGGATAGCACAGCCCAGACCCAGAGGAAGCACGGCAGCTGGGACACCCGTGAGTAAGCAGCGACAGGAGCCACAGTTTCCACACCAACGGGGTCAAACAACCCTCTCTGCCAAAACACACATCCCCTGCGATGGCCTCGCACACTCAGCTGGATACGACCTCAGTTTCCGGGTCCTTCAGAAGACAGAGAAGCAGCAATCAGGAAAACAAGGCTGCAACGACAGGACACAGCAAGCCTCAGCCTACCGGGACCCAACTTGGCAAAGGCAGGCCTCTCTGCAGAGAAACAATTCCAGTTCAGTATGCCTAGCCTTGCTGCACCCAGATCATCTTGTCACTCCCACTGAATGGAGATTCTTAAAACTATGGAACGTATTCAATATGGGGGGTGGCGGGGTGGTGAGGAGGAAAGCAATGTTTTAGAGCAAAGTAACTCAGTGAATCCCTTCTAGGAGCCAGGCAACCCACATGCTGGTGAGCAAAGACAGGCCCTGGAGTCCCCACTGGGGAACCTAGAGGAGCCACACGGTGATGTACCCTGACCACACAACTTCAGTTCTGTACAGTTCTAGAACTCTGGACATGTGGGGCGCTCATCTGACTGGTTCCACTGGGATCAGGAAAAGCACACAGACCAGGACCATCACAAACTAATAAAAACTGGAACAAAGCAGGAAAATCAGGGCCATCCCATCACATCAGAAAATACTTTGACTTCAACGATTTATACCAAACATGGTACAGAATATTTTGCAAAAGTAATGATATCTGAAGACTTCCGCTGATTAGTCTTTCCTGAGAAGGAGGTGAGATGGCTGTAGGCTGCCTTGAAAAAGCAGGCGGCCCACAGATGAGAAAAATCAGGGTTGTCTTTGCTATCCCTTCGCAGAAAGTTTCTTAATGCTCAAAGCCTGTATGACGGGACAGGGGGTCCTCCTTCTTCACACTGGACATGGGACGGTGTATTCTGAAACATTTCCAGACGGCCTGTGAGCATCTGGAAGCACATGTGGGCAGCCAATGCTGGTTTAAGACAAGGCCCACTGACTGGGTAGCTGGGGAGCTGCTTCTAAGACAGGAGGCTTCAGGCGAGCTGTGGCTCTTGTAGCACAAAGTCAGTCTCGATTCACATTATTTCACATGACCTCATTTTCCATGTTGGTGCAGCTTGCTATGAAAATTAAGTCCCTAACTTTGTACTTAAGATTTTAGGTTAATAATTAACAGCATGTTGCAAAACTTCCACAACAGGCCTTGAGGCGGTCTTTAATACAAGACTTACAGAACAAGAGCGAAAGGAGAAACGGTGCAGGAAGGAAGAAAATCAGAATCGCCAGACTCCCAGGCTGACGGAATTACCAAAAATAAATACGAAGAGTCCCTTCCAGCTTTCTACTAGCTAAGGAAATAAAGTTACGCTTCAATAGAAGAAAACACTCCCTTGAAATGTATTCTTAGAAGAATTTCTATTTTAAATATTTTTAATCGAACCTTTTATATTTTAGGTCCTCATTCAAAGAGAGCTATGTGATAGGTGGTACAGAGTTTTGTAATAGAAATTATGTGACATAGGGAAGGAGGTCATCCCGATGTCAACAGTCAATAAAAGTACAATCAATCCATCGACAATTGCTATTCATTGGTAATTGTTCATTCAACGAAGTGGTGTAGGTCGGTGCTGGTGGTGGTGTGTGCATCCTTGGGTTGGAGGGTTAGGAGAAGGGACATCAGTAACTCTCCTAATATAATCCAAATAGAAAACTTTTGGGGGGTTTTACTTGCTCTGGTATAAAATGTAGTCGATACAGAAAGAAACAATGATGCAGTGGTCCCCACCCATCACCTCATCATCACGCCCTCCTGAACCCCATAGTTTCACCAAGCTTTAGAAGACACCTGAGGAATGAGTAATTCAAGACCCAGCCCTCCAATGAGGCCCTGAAGTATGGACAGTCGGGATTGCTAGCTGAAGGAGATTCCTGTGCTTTGAATCCCAAACAATGGCAACGGAGCTGCCTTTCAATTATGCAAGTCAGCTATGGGCTTGTGGCCCAGATAGAAATGTTTGGAGGGGCTGCAGAAACCCATTCACTTCTTAGTTTGATGTTTCCTCTCAAAAAGAACATTCCCACTCAAGTGAAGTCTTGGCATTTTCTCTTAACATAAACCTTCATTGTAAGTGTAGACTCCAGTGCAATGATAAAGTTCGATCAAGAAATCAGGTTAAAGCCAGCAGGAAAACAGAGGCTCCAGGAGCCCAGAAGTTACGAAAGACTAATCTGGACATACACTGAGTTCTAGATGCAGCCAGGAGCCCAATAGGACACCCCCAGCCAGGGCTGCTCCGTCCCTAAAACGCCACACTCGAGGACAAAAGAAAATGAATGGAACAGCCAAATGTCTGGACACAAACAGAAGAGTAGAGATCTGTGCCTCTCGGTCAGAATGTCACTCAACGGTCCCCACATCTGCCTCCACTAAATGAGAAAGGTTGTGGAATTATGCAAAGGTTTTAAGCTTTCAATAAAACTGCTTGACAAGTGTAAAATATTAATTCAATCTGTCCAAATAGAAAGAAAATGATTAATAAAAAGGGTAGGGAGATAACGTGGGGAAATAGAAGGTGTTCCTCAGGATAAATGAGTTGAGGAATCATTAAAATTCTTATTACTTTGAGCAGGGTTTGAGGAAGCCCTGTCAAAGAATGCAAAGTTCAGGAAAAGACAGTACCATTATTTCTAAATTTAAAGAAAACTTGACATTTTTCTTTGCAATCATCTGAATGGAGGCAGGTGATTGCCTCCCCAGGATAGACAATCACACATCTTAAAGGCTACAATGTACGCTGATTATCTTAGGGCTTTAGTGTATACCTAAATTACAAACTACGAGGCTTTCCCCTTCATCTTTCAATGATCTATCACTCCACTGTACATCAATTACCATTCTCTTGTAAGGACTAAATCTTCCTGTCTTGTAATGGAGCTGTCTTAATTGGTTGCAACCTCCGCTCCTTTTGGCATAGAGGAGAGAATTCAGAAGGGACAAGGCCTATAGACAATGAATAATGGGACAATTTAATGATTCTCAGGGTTCCACTCACCGTGCTGTGTGAAGAGGTCACTGTGAATGATTTCAATCAAGCAATATAGCTTCTGAATGGTCAGCAAACCCATGGGAACATTTAGGATGAAATCAGTAAACATTTTGCTATAATGAAAAACACAAGTGAAGAGTTTAGGAATATAACAGCAAAATGAGCCACTGTGTTCAAGATGATACTGAGATGCAAGGTCATTAAATGGTGATTAAGCTCTACCAGAACGTTGGATACTGCCCATAATAGAGACCAAAATCTCACCCAACGAAATGATGCTTTAAAATGTTATTTTTCACTTCATGCCCACTCAAATGGCTATAATCCAAAAGAGAGACAATAACAAGTGTTGGCTAGGATATGAAGAAACTGGAACCCTCATATCACGTTGATGGGAATGTAAGTTGGTGCAGCCACTTTGGAAAACTGCTTGGCGTTTCCTGAAAATGTTAAACCGGTTACTTAAGGACCCACTCCCAGGTATATACCCAAGAGAAATGAAAATACATATCCAACACAAACCTTGACAATGAATCATAGCAGTATTATTCTTCATATTCAGTAGGAGAAAAACCCAGATGTCCATCACCTCAGGAGCAGACAAACAACATATACCCATAAAATTCATCCCTAACAAGGAATGAAGTTCTTACAAAGGCTACAACACAGATAGACTTTGAAAATATTATGCCAAGTAAAAGAAGCCAGGCACAAAAGGCCACATATTATATAATTTCCTTCGTATAAAATGCCTGGAAAAGGCAGATCTGTAGACACAGGAAGGAGATTCGTGGTTGCCTTGGGCTGGGGTAGGGACAGATTATTAATGAGCACCAGGGATCTGAAAGGGGTGATGAAACTTCCCTACAACTGGATTACGATGACGGGCACACAACTCCGTAAAAATACTGAATGCCCTTTAATTAAATACTCTAAAACTGGCACACTTTATAGGATGCAACTTACATCTCACTAGAAATTTCTTTTTAAACATTACTTTTACAAACAGTTGATAAAACTATGAAGGGGTCTTAGACGAAGGGTTCTTGTTAGTAACAAAGAAAAGTCTTTCACCAATCATAACAAAGGTTCTATAAAATAATAATTTCAAGTACCGGCAAAGTTTGGGAAGACAGACACCAACATACTTTAGTAGAAAGTTGCTTTGACCTTTAGAGAGCAACTGAGTAGTATTTGTTAAAAATCTTTTAAGAAAATGCAAAAAAAGAAAATATAACACATGGTAATCCCACTTCACTGTTTTTCACTGTTTCTGCTAATGATATACATAAGGGCAAGATCCTACAGTTAAGCTACAAAAACATGTATCCTAGCATATTTTATAAGAATAAAAACCGAACAGAACCCAGTACCCATCACTATAGCACAGTGGCCTGTTTTGCTGTAGTCAGAAAGCCTGGGTTGGCCTTGAAGCACCACCACTGACCAGCTCAGTTATCAGGGACAAGTTACTTAGCATAAAAGTAGGCTAATAACAGAACCGATGTCATACCACTGTTGGAAAGATTAATTGAACAATACATAGAAAGTGCTTTGCGTGAAGCCTCTTCTATATGGAGAAAGCACATAATCGATGTCAGTGCCTACTGTTGCTACTTAAATAAATGATGGGCCAACATAGGATCGAACACCATGGAAGTTATTAAAAATTATGATGTAGAAGACTACTCCCCAATGTGGGAAAACAAAATGTCTTACATGCAGAAACTGCCTGTAAAATAAAGAATAATTGTGTTGAATTTTTTTAGGAAATATGTGTGCACATATGCATGTGAATATTTGTGCATGTGTGCAAATCCACATCCTTTCAGTTATTTTTAGGCAGTGGAATTAAGTTTGATCTATTCTCCTCTGTGGTCTCTTCTGTATCATCAAAACATCAATCAGTTTTCTAAAAAGGATACAATACTTACATGATTTACAAGGTCATGTAAAAAAAAAGGTCATATCTTATCAGTAGATAAGGTGGGGTGCCTGGGTGGGGCTCAGATGGGTAAGCAACTGATTCTTGGTTTCGACTCAGGTCATGATTTCATGGGTTGTGAGATCAAGCCCTGTATCAGGCTCCTGGCTCAGTGGAGAATCTGCTTGCAAGATTCTTTCCCTCTGCCCTCTCCTTACTCTGTCTCTAATAAATAAATAAATCTTTAAAAAATATATGAAATATCAGTAGATAAGGTGTTGAAGCAGCACACAGGCATGCATCAAGAGACAAGGGATCAAGAGCAGACGGGGCTGGCTCCAGAGAGGGGGTCTCCCTTGGCTCTCCAAGCACTGATGCAAGCACCCACTGTGAACGTGGATGCGGCCCCACTAGTTGGTTAGAGTCTGACCCCTGTGCCTCGAGAGAAGCACAATCCCAGAGTATGCCCATGGGCCACCCAACCACAGCTTGCCCCACTTCTCCTATTCTCCAGACCTGAAGCTCTCCAACAAAAGTCTCACTGAAAGCACCCAGAAGGTTCACTGAAACCCAAGGGCTGGGCCCCAGGCCCTATTTCTAACTGGGGAGACCTGGGAAGGAGCCTGAGATTCAGCATTTTCTGACAAGGCCGCAGGGGCTGCTGATACCTTCTGTGTATGCCGTAGGGATGGGACACACTCCCTAGACAGGGCAGACATGGCCCCTTCACATCTCCTCTTCTCATTGAGGGTGTGCTAAGCTATGCCCAGTGTTGTCGGTGCTGGGGGGCAGAAAATAAATGTGTCCATGGAGGACACTAAATCCTCAGGCATTTCAGAAACCTGGTGATTCGTGGAGGAGAGTACACCCCCCTCCTCCAGAAAGCCCCTCACCCTTCACCTCCCAGGCATGAGCAAGCTAAAGTAGACACAAAGAAAGGGGAGGATGAACATTGTTTATTCAGTTTAAACACTCGGGGGACACATGGACCTTTACTAATATTTAAATGGGCTTTTCAGCTGCTAAAAACAGTCCCATCTCCTGCAGGTAGTTTATGATGTCAAATGTTAAATCAAAACCACAATCAAATGCAGACAAGGGCGGTGCTTTAGGTGTCTGAGGTTAGAAAGGCTGCACATCCCAGTGGCTCTCAACAGTCATGCAGAACCCAGGGCGTCTACAAATTTCACAAGTAGACCTGGACTCAGCAACCAAGGAGGGAAAAACAGGTGGAAAAAGGAAGGATTCGGTCAGTCCTCAGCCTCACTCCTTGGTCTGAAAGCCCAACAACCAGCTTCCTTGAGGTTGCTTTGATTGTGTTAATGTTATCTTAGGTGACAACTCCTAACCATCCTGCCTGAGGCTTGCAGTCTGTCAGGAGGAGCTCACGATGAGCAGTTGTGCACGTGCAGGGGAGAGGAGTGAATAGTAAATCTCCTGTGTCAGATATTTTAGGTGCCAAAAACAAAACAAAAACCCAACCACTACATAGTGAAATTCAATCTCTCGAAGGAATGCAAAATGTCAAATTTGTATGATCTACCCCATGTGTCCCCTGAGTGTTTAACAAACTGCTAAAGAAAATACTTTGACTGTTGGTCAAAAGACACCATCCGATGGGGTCTTTTCAATATAAAGTCATCGTTAGGGAAGTATCCCAGATACGACAACCAGCATGTCTTCAGGAATGATCCAGGGCACTGACGCCTGCCAATATGAGACTGAACCTTGAGTCTCATAACCTCCATGCACAGAAAGGAGGCAAAGTGAAGGACATGGGAAGCCTGCCCCTCAGGTGCTTCCTTACCTGAGCTCTTTGGGATCGAACACCAATTTCACATCGTTGACAATAGTTGGCAAGTACTTCAACGCCGCCCCCTGCAAACCAAGAGCAAAGAATGCTGAGCCTAATGCAGTCTGGCAAATGTTAACACAAATCTGTAATTACTATGAAGAACCACAGACATACCAAGAAGAGAAAGATAGCTTTCTAGACGAGAAGATGAGATCATCAAACACAACAAAAATAGAGCAAAGAAAAAAAGCCTCTGATCCACAAACAATGGTGATTTGTTAGATGGTTTTCTTGACACATAATAATTTAACAGAGGCCTACAGTTATTGCCTGGGGACCAAATGCCTATAGTGCACTAAGTTTTTGTGTGATTTTCTCCTTAACCCTAATGAAGCTATAGTGGACACAGGAAGACCCCGTGTCCCTCAGAAGAATCCCCTACCATTCAAATCCTGCAGTTGCTTCACATTCAACATCTAAAATGACTGTCTTTGTTCCATTCCAAAACTATTTCTGTATATCTGTATATCCCTTAATTAGGAATCTGTTGTTTCTTCAGTAGTAGCCTTATCTCTTATATTCCTATTTTGCATTTTCCAGAAAATCCACACTCTCAAAAAATAAGAGTGATGCTTATCATGACAGATCGTACTACATGCTATGTGCTGCACTGGGACCTTGTATATATTTTATCTTTCATTCCAATAGACCTCCGACAGAGAGCTGGCTGTGTTGGACAGCCAGGGAACTGCAATGGAGACGCTAATTACTCCGCCCCTGATCAGACCGCTAGACCTGAACAAAGACAGAATCAAAACCCAGTTCTGTGGGCAGCCAGAGCCCCAGCACCCTCAGCTACACAGCCTGACGGGAAAAGTTAATAGATTTTCAGTGTTCTGACTATGGTGGGCCTCCCCCTCTATCTGTGACTCTATGTAACTCCTCCTGCCAGGTTGGGCTCCCCTTCCCAAAATGAAATGGGGGAAATAATGCTGATGCTAAGGACATGAGAGGTTACATTAAAGTTCAAACTCAAGCTGAAAAGAGAACAGGGTAATGCTTTGAACGCTGGAAAATACTGCACTTATTGCATAAACAATTGTTAACATTATTTTCCAAAAGCAAGAGTGGTGTTTCAACAACCAACAACAAAAAACCAAAATGGAGTCACCTGTGCTAAACTCCATGTCAGCAAACCAAGGCTTCACACCTAAACTAATTGCAGTTTCAGCTTCTCTCAGGAACATAAGATTGAACTACTCAATCTGGAGGGGCGCCTGGGTGGCTCTGTCGGTGAAACAATTGCCTTCAGTTCAGGTCATGATCTCGGGATCCTGGGATTGAGCCTCCTGTAGGGCTCCCTGCTCAGTGGGAGGGTCTGCTTATCCCTCTCCCTCTCCCAACCCCCTGCTTGTGCTCTTTCATTCTCCCTCTTCTGTCAAATAAATAAAATCTTAAAAAAAAAAAAAAAAACCCACAAAAAAACAAAAAACAAAAAAAAACAAAACTACTCAATCTGGAACTCCCTGGGCAGCACTACTGAAGTAATCCACCTGATAGACCTCTTCCAACCCTCAAAGAAAGAAGTAGCCTGCTCGTCCCTTGTCCTTGCCCCCTGCTGCCTATAAAAGTCTCATTTTGTCCAGCTCTTCAGAGCTCCTTTCTACTTGCTAGATTGGGATGCTGCCCAATTCATGAATCATCGAATAAAGCCTATTAGATCTTCAAATTTACTGAGTTGAATTTTATTCTTTAACAGCAAAAGCTCACTTTAACATAATACCCTGAATATACATGGTCCACAAATTTGCAATAATGGAACACAGGCCCCGCCACCTCACCACTGAATGAAACTAGTTCCATACCTCACGCCCTATACAAAAATTAACTTTAAGTGGTTCATAAATCTTAAACATAAAACTTTAAACTACACAATTTCCAGAAGACATTTGTGATGGGCTAAGCAATGATTTCTTAGATAAGATACCAAAAGCTTAATCCGTAAAAGAAAAAAAAAATCAATAAATTGTGGTTCATCAAAATAAAAACTTCTGCACTTTTAAAACTTACTGCTAAGATAATAAAAGATGAGTCACACTCTAGGAGAAAATAATTGCAAATCGTTATCTGATCAAGATTTGTATCCAGCATATCCAAAGAACACTTAAAACTCAATAATGAGAAAACAATCTTCCCTCCAAATAGGCCAAAGATTTGAAAAGACAGTTTTCCAAAGAAGATATATGGATGGCAAATAAGCACTTGAAAAGATGCTCAGCATCATTAGTCACCAGGGAAATGCAAATTAAAACCACAGTGAAATATCACTAACACCTATTAGAAAGGAAAAAAAAAAAAAAAAAAAAAAACCAACCCTGCCACCTGACAATATCAAGTGCTGTTGCAAATGCTGCTGGGCTGAATGCAAAACAAGGTCAGGAACAACTGTGGAAAAGCACAAGACGATTTCTCATGAAGTGAGACATGCACTCTCCATACAGCCCAGCAATTGTACTCCTGAGTCTGGACTCGATGATATGCAAACTTGATGCGCACACAAAACCCTGCATGTAAATGTTGACAGTAGCTTTCTTTGCAATCATCAAAAACTAGAAACAACTCAAAAGTCCCTCAAGAGGTGAATCCATACAATGGAACACTACTCAGTAATTAAAAAAAAAAAAAAAAAATCGATCCCGTGTTACACACAACATGGATGATCTCAAATGTGCTCGGAGCAGTAAAACAAGACAAACTCGAAAGGCTTCGTACCATGTGATTCCATCTTTAAGACATTCCAGAAAAGGCACAGCTATAGGGACAGAGACCACCTCTGTGGGTGGAGCAGGGGGAGCTTGTGTACACTGAGGGAAAGAGGAACGCAGGGGAGGGGTGATGGCACCCTACTACATGACTGCACTCAATCTGTACCTTAATTCTCAGAATGAATAAAAACATAAGTCCTAGACAGACGGGCCTGGAAAAACCTTAGAGAATGTTCCTGAATCTCAACGCTGGTGCCTAAGAGGTACGTGGTCGATTCCAGTCACTTCAAATGAGTTCAAGTTTCCTAATCTATAGCTTGGGAATATTATGTCCATGCCTGAGGATCTCCTGGGTGCTGGACTCTATGGACACAATACATCCGCAGGACAACATGAGAAAGATCTCTTATCCCCATTCACAGATGACACAGTAGAGGCATGCAGCGAAGTCATGTGTCCAGACTCATGCTGCTGAGATGTGGAGCAAGGCTGTGCACGCCCACGGTGAGCACACTAGTTGTCCCTGTCTCTCTCAGTGCGGCTCGGTCCGGATGAGACAGGCAGGGCAACAGTGTTCTGCGCCGCACAATCACTGAGGCTTGTTTCCTAGGGGTGGGCCCTGTCCTCCCACACCAGCCAGATCAAGGGATCCCAATTACCTCCTCGGCAATTCAACTTTGGAATTTATCAAGTTACTGCAGGTTACCCCCATTTCTCAAGGATGAAGCAGACGGGCGACAAACAAGACAGGCCTCTATGGCCCGCCTTGCGCTTGTTCCCCGGGGGCCTCCGGGCGCTGCGTTAACCAGGCACACAGACAGCCACACCGGGCCAGGGCTCCCTAGGGCCTCCGCCCATCCAGAGGTCACAGCGATGCCCACAGAAAGGGGCATGTGCCCACCAGAACCCCAAAATGCTGCCTAACACAGAATTTATAGCACATGGGGTTTGGAGAGAACAGAGGGGTTCACGCACCTGCCACCAACCCTGGCTCAGCTTGGGAACAGAGGACAGAGCCGATGGAACAAAGAGAACAGGACAAGCAAGGAGCCACCTCTTGCACCTGCTGCCCATCCCTGCTTCCCATGGGGCTCTTCCGTGGTTCTCCTGGAGCCTGGGACCTCAGCCCTCCCCACCCACCCCAGCTCCTACGCCGGAGAAAAACAAAATCCACCAGGAGAAGGAGCAGAGGCACCAGAAGGTCCAGGCGGAGAGGGGGAGCACCCAGCTCCCAAGGACAGCATCCCGCGCCTGGGCTCGGCAGGGACCCTGTGCCCTCTGTCACCCCTCCTCCCTCCGGGTGACTGGGTCCTCACCCCAGCCGCTCCTTCCCTCCACGTGGGAGCCCACGCTTGTCTCTCAAGAGGGAAATGCCCCCCGGCCCAGGCGCACGGGCAGTGCCCAGGCTGGGGGCTCTCACGGTGCCCGCTGCCCAGCACACTCCCGGCTTTGCCCTGTCACCTCTCCAGCCGCACCCTGGCTCGGGTCCTGTGGAGGCCCCAGGCCTCTCCCTAGGTGCCCCTTCTCATGACCCAGCTGCGAGCCCTCACCTGCTGCCTTCCTCTACACCCACCCTTCCCCAGCTGCCTGCGCAGGGCCCTGTGCTCACCACCCCTTAAAGATGGGTGTCCTTGGAGTCCCATTCTAGGCTTCTCCCCTTCCTCCACATGCCCCTCAGGGAGCCCACCCTTCCGCCGGGCTGCGGAGCCCTAGTGCCCACTGCCCAGGCTCACCTTGCTCCCGGGTAGAGGTGGGCGTCCCACCCACACGCGGCAGCCCTGCTGGCCCAGGGGCGCTGCAGACCCCACCCGCCACAGGCCAGCCCGACACCTGACCTCCCCGGGGACACCTCGGCTCAGGGTGCCACACGGCCCCGTCCCCAGGTCACAGCCTCCCTGCTCCCTCTTCTTCAAGCGGGTGGAGCCTCACTATGAACTGCCCCTGGTTCTACCACCTTCTCGGCCTCTACAGCTTCTACCACCAGGTCTGGGTGCCTCTGTCCCCGGCTGGCACCGCTGCCGCAGCCTCCTGACGGACCTCCCGCCTCCACACGGACCCCTTCAAGTCTGCACCCCAGGCGGCAGCCAGAGTGCCTGTCCTGAAACAAGAGGCAAACCTAACGTGGATGCTTTGGAGGCATCGCCCGACTCCTGGGGTACCAATCCAACTAGCCGGCGCCCTCAGAGGCTCGGGCTCCTCCTCCCCAGTGTCTGAGCTCGGCGGCCCCCACCTCCCCCTGCAGGAGGCTCTCCCACCAGTGGAGCCTCTTTCACCAGCAGGTGCACCTGTCTTCCGTCTTCCTGGGCCACTGCTTCCCTGCACGCCACGCACGCCGGCTGTTGCCCCAAACACCCAAGAGTTAACCCCCAATCACGCCCGGGTCCTTAGCTAAGACATCATGTTCTTCAAGACACAGGGACCTCGGGTTGGGCGTCTGGAGAGGCTCCTGCTCTGGGCCGTGTCCGAGTGCCACACACCAGAGCCCGTGCGCCACACAGGGCTAGCCCTTCGCTCCGGGCTCCCTGAGGCCCTGGAGGCTCTCAGACACAACACACACTCCAAGACATCGGACTGACGGAGCTCTCTACAAAACCACCTCTTAATTCTCAAGAGACACTCCACGTCTTTGCTTTGGACCCGCAGAAATCCCCATCCTCAGCCAAGAGAACAGCCTGGTGAGCCGCCGGAAGAGCCAGGGACTCGGACGCTCCCGCTCCCGCAGGCTCTAACTCTCCTAACCAGGAAAAAGCAAGCTCTGCCCGCTTCTAATAGGGGTGATTTGTCAAGAACCTCAAGTGTTTTGGTTTCTGCTCCTGCTTGCCGCAAAAGGCTTCATTTTCCCTGTGGAGTCGGGCTGCTTCACTCAACTCAGGTCGCTTCCGAGTACAAGGAGCAGCTGGCTCGAGGGCTTCCCAAGACGCAGAGCACAGGACAGTGCCGGGTGGGATCGTCTCTGCAGAAAGACACTTCCAGAACAGGAAGGCCCGGGTGCAGGCAAGAGAAGCCACGGCGGCAGGACGCACGGGTGCGGTGCCACAAGGGGGACACGGGACACACGCTCCAGGGCCTCGCTGTCTGCATCCAGAGCTCGTGTCCACCACTCGCTGCGTGAACCCAGGAAGATGGCATGTGCTCAGGGGTTCCCGCTGGTGAACCGGCCGGGGGAGCGCACCGGCGTCCAGACACTGCCGGCAGGGTGGAAAGACGCAGTGTACGTGCCACGCTCAGCGTGCCACCCCAAGCACATCACGGGTGTTCAACACACGGTGGCCAGTGCTGCCGCCAGGACGTGGTGGGAGACCGTGGGATGTGTGCAAACGGTGGCACGGAAACTCTCTTGAATGTGCCAAACTCTCAAACGTGACCCCGCAATTCAGTGGAAGCTTTCGTTTATCGCATCCTATCCTATATGATGTGGTAAACGTGGAGCAAAAGAATTTGCCAAATCACAGAATTCAGGATAACAGGAATGGGAGGGATCTGAGGAGGGTTTTCTTATTTTCCTTTTTTTTTTTTCTGTCCTATGTTTATTATTTTCGTTTGTCCTATGTTTATTATTATGTTTTTATTATTTTGTTTATTATTCTGTATAATTGTCTTGTTATTTAAGCAAAATCTTGTTCAGGCTACGCAAGGGCGGCATGTCTGCAGCCCCGTGCTTACGGTGCCTTGGGTGGGTTCTGCGCGCCAGGGTGACAATCACCCATCAGTTAGTTCTCCAGGGTGTGGCCTGCGCGGCGGGAGTGGGAAGGGCACAGGCCAGCAGGACGCATCAAGAGACAGAGCTGAGGGGCGCCTGGTGGCTCAGCCGTTAAGCATCCAGGTCTTGATTTTGGCTCAGGTCACGACCCCAAGGTCATGAGATGGGGACCCACCTCGGGCTCTGCACTGAGCGCTGCGTCCACCTGAGATTCCCTCTCTTCCTCTCCCTGTCTCCCTGTCTCCCTGCTCGTGCATGCACTCTCTCTCAATTAACTAACTAATTAAAATCTTTTAAGAAAGAGCAAGACAGAGCGGCATGTGGAGTGGGGCCCCCTCCCTCGGTCCTCCTGGGGCCGTGGGCCTTGGGCCACAAGGGGCCATATAATCCATCAGACCACCCCCTCTCTGACACGCCTCGCCAGAAAGAGAGCGGCACAATACAAGGGATTTAGAGGACTTCGCAGTGTTTAGCTTTGTTTACTCATCTCCTGTGTTTTAAGACTTAACTGTGATGATCAAACCAATGCTTGCTTTCTAAGAAAGTTATTTCTTCAGGTTTGACTGTAAACCTAAGCAAATTAATGTAAAGGCATTTTAAGTCCTAGCTTGTTTTTCTCTTTGAACTTGGCAAAGCTTTCATCTGCCCACCTGCGGATGGACCGGTCCAATTCTAAATGCACTTGGGCCTCTGGGCGGTGGACACGTGGACACTGGCCTGCTGGGGACGCCCACCTGAGTCCCCAGCACACCGTGGCACATGAAACGGAAATCACCCCCCAAAACAAAGGGCTCCCCACCACTGAGCACTGATTGAAAGCCAGCGAGCGGCAGAAAGATACCAGAAACAAAATTAGAGAGAATCTCGGCCGGTGGTAAAGAAAGCTATTTCTTTTTTTTTTTTTTTTTTAAGGTTTTATTTATGTATTCATAAGAGACACAGAGAGAGAGGCAGAGACACAGGCAGAGGGAGATGCAGGCTCCATGCAGGGAGCCTGATGTGGGACGGGGGACTCAATCCTGGGCCGAAGGCAGGCGCTTAACCGCTGAGCCACCCGGGCGTCCCAGCGATTTCTATTTCTATTAAATAGAAAAGAACTTGCCTATTGAATAGGCAAGTTGCTGAGGGCCCCTCCTAAAAGTGAGTCCATCGCCCACCATCCTGGCAATCGAGAACTCCTGATGTCCAGCGATCGCAGCTCTGGGGGAGGAAGGTAAGGTCAGACCTGAATCAAATGGACAAGAAGCATACTGGAGCCACAGCTTGGAGGGGGAAAAGAAAATTAAATACATAGGAAGGATTTTGAAGTGGCAGAAAATGCTAAAAGTTTTCTAACCACTGAAATAGTTCAGGTTGAAGAAATTAAATAGATTGTATACTCTTCTCTAAGCAAATTTAATCATCATGCAGCTCACGAGAATGCCAACTTAATCCAAGCCATAAAACAAAACAGAAAATGTACCTTCTACCCAGTATCAGTTTAATGTTGTAAGTGTCTCTCTGGCTAAAACTGTTACTACTGATGATGATTAATAGACACTATTTTAGGGTAAAGTTCAGGCTACATTATTCAGTATAATTATTTTAATTAAATCCATTAGCATATCTTTATATAAGATTACAAGAGCTACTGGTGATACAAAATAAGTTTTCCTTGAATAATGTATGAAGCAATTATTAATTTACATATTTCTCAAGAAAACGCATATTAAAATGATTCCATTTGGAGGTTTTGAGCTAAAATATATATGGGCCACAAATTCTCCTTTCAAACTTAAAAGTTCCATCTTTGGAAGACTCGGGGCACAACCAAACAGCTGCAGAAGAACCAGAGCATTCTGATCCGGAAAGTGGAGCCAGACCAGTCTAGCCAACAGGTGGCCCTAGACTGAGCTTGTGCCTTTCGGGGGGAATGGAAGAAACAGGGAGCACTCTGGAGAGAAGTACTCTGCCTTACAGGTTGCAGGAATCCAGAACAACAAAATAGATGATGACAGTGAGTGTTTCTACTCCTTATACTCTGTTATTAAAAAAGACTACTTACATCTAATGTATCTTAAATCTAAAAATAACTCTTCTCTTTATAATCAAGCTTCCTTTAAGCAGACACTGGTCTTTAAAATAGCATCCCCATCTCTACCACCAACGCTGGTTCATTCAATCCCAACTGACAGCTTGGCAGTTGAAAGAAATCATTCCTAGGAGTAGTTTCATGGTTAAGCATCATGAAGTCTAAACCAAAAAAATACTGAAAGTACACACTTACTAAGATTCTTCAATAAATCCAATATAAGCTCCTTACGTTTAAAGATCCATGTTACAGCCAACAAACATATGAGACAATGCACTAATCATTAACTCAATCAAACCACAATGAGATATCACCTTATATCCATTAAAATAGCTGCCAGGAAGGAAGGAAGGAAGGAAGGAAGGAAGGAAGGAAGGAAGGAAGGGGTGTTGGCAAAGACTCAAAGAACTAGAACCCTTGTACACTGTTAGTGGGAATGGAAACTGGTAAAGCCGTCAAGGAAAACGGTAAGGACGGTCCTCAAACATCAAAAATAGAATCATCATATGATCCGGCCATCTCACTTCTGGGAATATACCCAAAGGCAATGGAACAGGATCCTGTTCACTGTAGCACTATTCACAATACCCAAGAGGTAAGAGCAACCCAATGTCCATCAGTGGATGAAGAAAAAAAGAAAAGGTGGTACACACATGGAATGGAATGGAATGCAGCCTTAAGAAAGAAAGAAATTCTGACATATGCCGCAGCAGAGATGAACCTTGAGGTTATACTCTGTGAAACAGGCCAGTCACAAACAGACAGAGTCTGCATGATTCCACTTGCACAAAAAATCTGAAGCAGTCACAATCACAGACACACAAAAGCTGGGGGGGGGCGGCGGGGCGGGGGTTGCAGGACGGGTAGGCACCAGGGGTTCCAGGCTTCGGGGAATGGGAAATTATAGTTTAGTGGGGACAAAGTTTAAGTCGCACAAGACAAAAGTTCTGGAGGTGTTCCACAACAACATGAATACAGTTAACTCTACCGAACTGTAAAAACTGTTCAGGGGATGTTCTAATACGTGGCTTTGACCACAATGAGAAACAAACAGATCCACAAAACAATTTGTTCTCCCTCCGTTGGAGATACCACCACTGTCAGGTAAGGGTCTACCCTGGGCAGACTGCTCTTAGCACAGCCGCACCACTGGTGCCTGCCCATCAAATGTCAGAGGTAACTCCCCTGTAAACACACAACACACACACACATACATACACAGAGTCACTGTCACAAGCAAATGATGTCCCTGAAATTCCCAAACAGCCCCTGGCTGAGAACCACCAGGATAGACAAGAACCTTCCCGGCCGGGTAGTTGTGCTACCATCAGGTCCCCAGCAGGCAGGAGCCCTCAGCCCTTGGGTCAGCCTGGCCTGACCTGGGCCCCTAGGTCTGCTCAGGTCACAAGAAGCCTCACTAACCAGCAACAACCAGTCTCTGGGCTACCTCCTCTCTCCATGTCACCACAAGGGTCTGAAACCTGCACCTGTTTCATCCCTCATTATCCAACACTGGGCACACAGGATACCAAGACGGACTCTGGTCATGAACAGAATGAAATATAAGACAATAAAGGGCCCAGAGTGGAGCCACCATGACTCAGGGAGTGAGGACACAACACAGGTGCCTGCAGACCTGCAGCTAGGGAGCAGGATCATGTAGCAAAAAGTGCAAGACAAAGAATGAGAAAGGGACAAATTAACCCACGACACACACGAGGATAAACCCTCTTCTTTGGAACCACCGTGCTCTCCTCAACCTCTGGAAATCCATTTGTCAGGAATTAAGTCATGCTAAAAAGGGGTATTAACCGTAATCTAGGCAAGAACAAATTTGAATTAAATCACTCAACTTTTTTTGTCACACTTTACCAGCACAGCCGCGTACCTAAAAGGCTCAGGGAGACGGGGAGAAGGGGAGCGATCCTCTGAACAGGTCTCCACAGCTCCAAATTGGCAAAAATTGGTTACCCGTCTAGACAGCTTCCAAGAAGCAAAGCGTTAAGTTACAAATAATGGCTATTTTTTAAAAATCACTTGAAATGCAGGGGTTGACATATACAGGAAAATGGTCCAGCTTGGAAGCACCTTAACGGCCTGACCTGCAGTGAAGCACTTTGGAAATCAGCAGCTAGAGAATACAACACAACACACTTGTGTTTTCCTCCTGGTCTGAATGATCTCACAAAATGGAGTAGGTGTGGAGCAACGAGAGGTGCTGAAGGGCCAGTGTAGAGGAGGGAAGAAGGACAAAGATACAGGAGGATAAGGGGGAGCACAGGCAGGCCTCAGCGCCCCCCTCCACTGCCCACTGCTCCTGTACTTGGTACACACCAACCCTCAAAGCATTGGAGATGAAGGTCAAGGCGGGGGGAAGACACTCAACAGGCAGAGGCGGCTGGACGGGGTGAAGAAGGACCCTCTGGGGAGAGACGCAGTGAAAGCAAAGGGGGGCCCAGCTCCCCACTCCGACCTCAACCCCAAGCCCCGGGCATGGTGGCTGCCCAGCATCCCAAATACTTTCCTCCCATAGTGTGTGGAACTGTGTATTCCCCCAAAATGTGTTCAAGTCCTAATCCCAGGTCCCAGTGATTATGAACTTAATTGGAAAGAGGGTCTTTGTAGATGAAACCAAATTAAGAAGAGGTCATACTATGAGGACGGGCCTGGAATCCACTGTCGGTAGCTTTATAAAAGAAGTGGGGAGATGGGGCACAGAGGCACAGACGTGTGATGCAGGGCAGGGTGCCAACCGAGGATGCCAAGGACCACCAGCAGCCATCAGAAGCTGGAAGAGACGGGAAATGATCCTCCCCTGGAGCCTTCAAAGAGGGCACAGCCCTACCAACACCACCAGAGCAGAGAGAGAATAAATCCCTGCTGTTTGAAGGCATCCAGACTGTGTTCACTCTTTACAGGTGCCTGGGAAACCGATGCACAGCGCCCCTGTCCCAGGACCAAAAGGCAGGGTCCTCCCACTACCCACAGGCAGAGATGAAGCTCTGCTTTCATTTTCCATCTCTTCCCAACCAAGAGCTTTATAAATACAATAAAAATAGTTTCTAATGGGCTGAAATGCCACTCAGAAGCCATAGTGGTGTCAAATTCACATGTAAGTCACTAAGCGTTTACTGTCAAGGCCTGCCTTGATCTCACTAGGGAGGAAGAACAAGCATCCTTGCACAGGCGAGGGCCAGAGACCACCTACTCGCAGTGGCAGAAACAGCAGCACGTTCCAGGCCCGCAGCAGCTGAGACACTGGGGGAGGCCCCGGGGGTAGAAATATGCCTTCCTTGATCAGAGAGCTCGGAACCAGAATTATGACTCCACCCTTCTAGGATCAAATCCTGACACCTGTTTCCCCACCCAACGCCCACCCCTCCCACCCTCTGCCCCGGAGCATCAACAACTGCTGCGGTCACTCTGGTATTTATGGTCTGGCCAGGCCTGGCCAATAGAACTGCCTGCACCCATGGCAACATTCTACCGCCATTGTGTCCAGTACAGTAGGCCCTTGGTACTTGGGTCTGTTCCGCACAGGAAATATGGCTAAGGGGACAGAGAAGCAGAAGGTTTAGCTTTATTTAATTGGAAAGGACCTAAATCTAAGTAGACTAATGCAGATCTAGAATATAGGCCGTAGCAGCATTCTGCTGTCCGTTCATTTCACCGAAGTGGGTCCCTGAACCCTCAGGTTCACTGGTGCTGATTTCTCAGCTTCTGCTGGAAGACACATCTTGTGAGAATTAACGGGGACACTGCAGGGAGGGGTCTGGCATACAGTTGGTGCTCAATCACTTCCTTGAGGACACGATCTGAGTCTTCTTAGCCATCCTAAGACTCTTCTGTGTCACAGGTTCAACAGTTTAGATTATAAACAAACACTGATTTTGCTGTATTAGGAATGCTGTATTTTGACATAAAATACTCCTGGAAAAGGTGCATATCTATCACAGTTTCTAAAATCTCAAGATGGATTTGCCATCCCAGGACTCCGACCCTAAGTGTTCTTCTCTTCCTGCTAGACAGCCCTCTCTCCTGCTCAGAGAACACCATAGCAGGAGGTTGGATTCCTTGAATCTTGACACAGGGAAGGCCCTAGATACGTGAAAATATAATATACAGTCCTCCAACTGCCTTACAGAGGAAGGTTTAATATAAAAAGAGGAGGAGGGGAATCTTTACAGACCAACTTGCATGTGCAATTCAGGAGTCTATGCAAATAAAGCAACAAGAGTGTCTATTCCTCGATCAATTAAGACAAGAGCCACAGGACCCTCTGGTTCCACTCCTAGGTCCATACCCAAACCATGGAGAGCAGGTGTTCAAAGAAAAACATCTACACAAATGTTCACAGCAGCATTATCGACAATACTCATGAAATGGGAACAACCCAAACGTCCATCAACTGATGAATGGATACACAAACTGTACACATGGAATACGATGCTCATTCACAGGACTGTGATTCCCTATAAAACAAGAAGAAGTACTGACTGACACATGCTATTTTTTTTTTCAAGAAATACTGACTTCTATTCCAATGATTTTTACATTTAAAAGCTCTTTGTCCCATACAGCTGGCAAATTGAATTTAAATAAAGTTTTAAAAAAATAAAAGCACTCTGTCTTTATTGAGCAATCTTTTTCACTTATTTAATATTTTTTTAATTGGAGTTCAATTTGCCAACGTATAGCATAACACCCAGTGCTCATCCCATCAAGTGCCCCCCCTCAGTGCCGACACATGCTATTAATACAGATGAACCCTGAAAATGTGCTACAAGAAGCCAGACACAAAAGGCCAGGTATTTTATGCCATCACGGATATGACATATCCAAGACAGGCAAAATCACAGAAACAGAAAACAGATGAATGATGCCAGAGGCCACAGGAGAAAGTTCTGGAGAGTGACTGTAACAGGACTGTAAAAGAGCCTCCTTTTGGGATGACAAAATTGTTTAGGAACCAGATAATGGTGATGGTTGCAAAATACGGTGAAAGTACCAAATGGTCACTTTAAAATGGTTGAGACGAATTACGTGTATGTATATTTCACCACAAAAATTTAATTATTTTAAAAAATAAAGTCCTGCCCTCAACTATCAAATGGCACTTTTCATTAAAATAATCACAGGACTGCTCTTAGCAGCTCCGAATCACTGTAACACGTGTGACTGACCCACACGACGGTTTCTAGTGGTGACAGACCAACAGCTTGGAAACAGCATGGTGCCTCCAACTATTTCTAAAATGAGGCATGAAATTAGTCATCATAATAATGATCCCACTGTCACTGGTTCACTGGGACAGCTACAACTCGCCTGAAGCAAGCCACTATCAATGCCAATGTTTTAATTAAGCAAGATGTAATACAATCTACCAAGGTAGAAATCCAAGGAAACCAAAAAGGAGAGCTACCCAAATGTCCCCAATACCCATCATTGTCCCAAATGTCACCCCTAAATGCCCTTTCATTCGGTTCTATAGTTGTATCTCTGATTTGTGCCTCAGCAAACATTTGCCACGTAGGTCAGAGGATTTAAAACATGAACATCCAAATTCACAACTTTTGAAAAATGTACTCAGAGACACAGAACATTATAAATGTTGCCAAAAAAAAAGAAAAACCTTCAGTTAGGCAATTAAAAATACTTCCATGGGTCAGCCTCTTCTCCTCCACAGGAAAAGCTGGTCAGGAAGACAAATTATCACAGAGCCCAGACACTAGCCCCCGGCAACATCTGTGCCTCACTCCCAGGGCGCCCCTGACCCCACAGATCCCACACCTGCAAAGGCAAACCCGGCCCGGGGTCGAGACTCCAAGGCAGCTGCTCCTGAGTGGGGTTTTCTATCCTATTGTCCTAGATGTCAGGGTCCGAATCCTCTGTTATCCTGTGGTCCCCCAAAGCAGGAAGGCATGGGGGAGGCTGAGAGAGCAAAAGAACGGAAGGAAACCCAGGGAGGCACAGAGGATGAGGGAGCAGAGGAGAAAGGAGAGGAGCAACGACGGGAAAGAGGCCCCAGGGAGGGGCTCTGAGCACACAAGGAACAGGTGCAGGGGGAGAAGCCCCCAGAGTCTGGCACCAGTGATGTAAAACAACAAGGAAATGCCAGCAGGGCTGAGTCACTGGGGGAGGCCAAGGACTAGGGCTTCTTTCTATCAAGGTCTGGCCAGGTGGGCAGGGTCCCCTTCCCTGGGCGGTGGCCAGGGCAGGTGATGAGAAGAGGTTAGGCCTGGAAGTCAAACCCAAGTTTAGGCAACTCACTGGGTTTTGTTGTGACCATTGCAGCAGTCTGCTGGAGGTGCTCCAACATTCACAGACCAGGCGGCTTCTAAAAGCCCAAGGCCAAGGGTCGGTTCCTTCTGAGTCTTCTCCTCTTGGCTTGTAGATGGCCTCCTTCTCCCTGGGTCCTCACATGGTCTCTTTAATCTCCTCTTAAAAGGACACCAGTCAGACTGGATCGGAGATCTCTCTAATGACCTCACAAAAACTTCATTACCTCTCAAAAAGCCTTATCTCCAAACACAATCACATTCGGAGGGACTCGGATGAGGCAACATAGGAATCTGGGGGATGCAATTCAACCCATAACACAGCTGTTCCCCGGGCTCCCTCCTTTACGCAAATGCATGGATTAATAAAAGAGATATTTTTCTTCTATGCGATGGCATTCTCGCTGTTATAAATTATTTCCATGTAGACCACTGAAAAGGGGTCCTTTGAAGGAAAGGCAACTACAAGGGAAAGTTCAGATTCTGCCAACAAAACTTCTTTCAAAAGTTCCTTCCCCAAACATCACCACCCTCAGCCACAGAGAAGATGGGCTCCCGTGAGGACACACAGACCTCCTACCGACTGACCGACACAGGCAACGACTCCTCTGAACGATCCAGGGAATCAGTACTTGGCAACTAGAACCTACCGGTTCTGAGACGTTAGACTCAGCGTCCTGAGGGCAGAGACCCTGCTCGTATTGGGGATGCCACCTGCCACACCACTCCCAGCACCTGGCAGGCAGGGAAGGTCAACAAACGTCTGTGCAATGACTCATAAAAGACTGTCGTGTTGGGTGTTTTGTTCAGTTCTCGGTGGCTGCTGGAGAAAGAAAGAATGAAGCCCAGAGCATGCTGACAGGAAGCTACAAATCAAGAGAGCTACACGTTCCCATTTACAGGCAGCAAGTCAAGGCACTCGGATATGTGGGCCACATGGAAGGGCTCTGGCTTGCTCTGTCTTGTTCTGCGGCGGCGTACAGGGCAGGTCCAGCACGGATGGGCCGTGGATAAGGAAATGCGTGATCGCCAGGTGGCCTCCGTGCCCAGCCCCGGCCACCCGACCCACGCTCAGCCCACTGTTCCCCTCACAAGCCTCCCCTCTGCCCTCCACGCTAGCTCATGGACCTCACGAGCTGAGACTAGCTTCCTTCAAAGCCCACCTTCTCTTGCGCCCAGGCCACCCCCGCACATGTGGGCACACTGCTTCCAGGTACAGGCTTCTTCCTTCCCAGACTCCTCTGCCATCAACACCTCATGTGCTCCGTGTGTCCCCCACCCACCACCCTCCACACTCCTCCAGGGTACAGAGGCAGGGGTACAGGGAGCAGGTGCTATACTGCCTGCAAGGCCCTGAAAGGCTGGCTGTGCGCTCCGTGTGGCTACAGCTGCCACAGCCCTACAGAGAGATCCACCTGACAAGCCCAGTCACCAACCTGCTGAGGGCCTCGGGGACGGCAACCCCAAGAGGCCCAAGTCCTGGCTTCCTTCCCTGACACACGAGACCATCTATAGCCAAACACAGGGGTTTTCTTTTGCTTTTTAATAAAAGTTCCGAGGTGCAGTCATTGACCACTCAGCAGTCCCCTTCGGGCCCGAGTGCCTCGAGAGCACGCCGTGGGCAAACATGAGAATCACAGAAAAGGCAACACAAATTCATTCAAATTGACTTCTCCCAAAACCTGGCTTCAAGTATGTTTTGCCAGTGACACTAAAAGGAATAAAATGTACCTCTCGTGCTTCCTTTCCTAGACACAACTCAAATAAATAGTGAGTTATTTGGAAAACGCCATCATCACTGTCACGTTCGGAAGCAAGGACAGAAATGAAAGATTATTTTCAACTAAATAAAACGAGAGTTCCTATGAAGGCATAAAATCAGAGCAAATAAAAAAACAATGTTGAGGTGTCTACTGTGCACATCAACAGTAGTCAACTTAATAGCTCTTAATAATTTCTGATGAGTATGTTTAGCACAGACATGAGCTTGGAGACCCTGTTTGCAATCTGGGGGAAATGTGGTATTTTGCTCCAAAGGAACACGATGCTACTCCCACAATTGAGGGAAGGATAGAGCAAATGTCAGAGGAAATGACAGCAAACACCACAATAATAAGCGAAAAGGACAAAAGCACCAACTTCCAATTTATAAAAGATTTGTTATTTGAAGACTCCACACAAAATGCCTGACCATAGGACAAAGAAAAAATCTGAGGTACATGATGGCAGCTAACTGGTTATCGAGTGAAATAAAATTTGGGATGAATTTTACAACGACACTTATAATTGCCACCATCACGCTAGAAAGCCAGCTAGCTCTGACTCTGCATTTGTAAAGGATAAATCAGAGTGAATCTGAGAAAACTCTGAAATTTCGAAAGCAATGGCAAGAAAATAATTCTATTTGTTGGAAAATGAAATGACGTGATCATCTGAGAACGCTCAACAATTCACCTCAGGATCTGGGAAAGTCTAGAATTTCGTAAACATAACAGTGTATAAAACAATAAAGCTGTGGAGAAAAAGCTCAGGTGAAACCTTACTACACTGTTATCTAATTAAAATTTAAGTAAAAACAAACAAAAAGAAAAAGCTCAGGATGAGATTCCTCATTTATTCCCAACATTTATATTTTAACTAAAGCATCATTTATCTCTTTGAAGACCAACATCAATATTATTTCGATTCTACTTTATATAGATGGCCCTGAAGGATGCAAATTCCTAGCATTCCATCAGAGTAACCTCGAAGAGGTTTACTGCAATCCAAAACCCCACAGAATATTTGACAAATAGGAGAGAGGACATGCAATGTTTCTTGAGAACGAAGTCTGTGAACTAACATTCTTTCAAAGCCCTCACACTTGAGAAGTCCTCATTCCTACCCAAGGTTAACCCTTGCCTGGTTTCTGGGAGAGTGACCAGATTTCTCAGGGACCCCCTGGACCACAATGCATCCTAATAGCCCCAGGGATCAACCCCACACTCAACAGTCTCCCCAGGGTGGGTCCATGGAGCAGCCCCCCTCCCCCACCACATGACTACCAGGCACTGAGCTCAGCATGAACTTCTGGAACTTGGTCAACACCAGGTTAAATCTTATAAAGCAATGACCCATCTCTGAACACTGCAGAAATTCTCTGCATCCACTTGAGAAGTCAATGTGTCATATGCTCTGCTTAGGAAATTACAAGCCCATATTCTGAAAACTCTCATTACTTTGACAAGTGTGGTGTGACTCTAAGCACACACACAGCATACACAAAAGCCCTTGTGTAATGGATACTGTTCTAAGTACAATCTGCTGAGTGCCTTTCCTTCCACCCAAACGCCATCATGTACCTTCACCTTCTGGAACCTTCTGGAACGTTCTAAAGACCATCACAAATATCTCTTGCCACATCTGCTCCCACCTACCCAGCTGCCTTCTGTCCCTATCAATCAGGTGACCCTGGACATACAACAGTCCCTCATTTTCCGAGTGAGAGAATTTTACATCTGTCCACTTCAAATCTATCTACTTGGATAAATACAGATAAAAGCCAAGAGCCCACTCACAATACTTCGCTTATGTAACTATACATTCCTATTTAACATCATAGTATATGAATATTAATTTAGAAATATTTTTACCCATGTAAAAAAATTATGATATTTTTTTACATGCACCTTTGATATCATTACCTTAATTACCACCAACACCCAGTTCTTGATCATCATTTTACAACCATCTAAAATATTTACAAGATGGCACTTTTTATGAACTATGGTAAATTACTTCCCAAGCCACAAGTCCCCACATATATAATATTAGCAGGGTTTTACTTTATGTTAGGTTCACATTCACGATCTTTCATGATCTCTGCAATGTGACCAATTATTTTATTTAAAATAATCTTGGAGGGACGGCTGGATGGCTCAGTAGTTGAGCATCTGCCTTCAGCTCAGGTCATGATCCCAGGGTCCTGGGATTGAGACCCGCATCAAGCTCTCCACAGGGATCCTGTTTCTCCCTCTGCCTATGTCTCTGCCTCTGTGTGTCTCTCATGAATAAATAAATAAAATCTTTAAAAAAAAATGATCTTGGAAAGGTTTATTATAATGACATCTAACACTTGTGTTCATGTAAGCAGGAAATTGTCAAAAGTATGTTGTATTTCTTTAGTCCTTTTCATCAATTCTGCTAGGTAACCTCTAAAATCATGGCAAACTAACATCACGTTTTTAAGCTAATGTGTTTTAGTGGGGTTTAACAAAAAATATTGAGAAAGAAGTTCATAAGGTCTCAAAGAAAAGGCCGCATAGTTGTGCATGCCTACTGTGGGAGGCAACCATGGTGTGTACAAGAATTGGGCTGTTACCTCATAGAGTTCAGGTCGAGTCTCCTTCCCTGCATACGCGGGCTCCTCCAGACCTGGGAGGTAAGACATGACAACAATTTCCAACTTCTGCAGGCCCCAGGACTGTGGAACCCCGTGTCCTTCTCAGTGGGGGGTCCTCCTGCATCACTTTGCTCACTCGGGACCTCCCCAAGAGCTGAAACTAATCATCTTTCCATATCCACAGAACCTTCCATAGTATCTGGCCTTGAGCTGGTGCTAGGAAACATTTGCAGAATGAACCATGTATGCACAAAATGACTAAAACACTTTAAAAAAGAAGAAAGAAAGGGCATAGTACCTAGAGGTGAAATCTGAGCAACACAGAGTCATGAGTCCCAATCACCCGTGTGTGACACAGGATGATCGAGCAGAGTTTCCCCACTGGACTGTGATAATATAAGAAAAATGAAGGAAAAGAAGTAATTTTATAAGAGCCAGAAGTTTTAAAAATTTAGACCTGCTCTCTATTATGAAATTGGCTTCCTCTCACTCTAAGATGAGGAAGTTCTTAATAAAATGATAGTGATGATAAACGGTAGTTAATCTTTATTGCCAATGATCACCAGCAGATGGATGACATCATTGTCTCCATGACAAAAAGAACATAACCCCTCAGCTCACACGCCTTCCTCTGCATGCTCTGAACCACTGACAGACCTCCACACCTAGAACAGTGCCTGGCAAATACAGAAGGGCTCAAACATATCTCATGAATACAATTTTTTTTGTTGGTGACCATTTGTTCTCACTGGCCTAAGAGCAACTGCTGAAGGTTGTGTAAGAAGACCCAGAAAGCCCACACAGTACAGATGGCCAGAGGGTAAGAAGGGTTCTTAAGCTCCCTTTCTTCCTTCATCCTTCCCCAAACTCTAGGCCCAAGGCTTCTCTCCATACTGCAGAGGTTGAGTAAGAATTAGGTTTGGGCAAAAATCCAGAGACTGGAATAGAAGATGATGAACAAACCAGGAAATCAAAAGGCAGTGGGTTTTAGTCCTGCATCCCAGCTTGGGCTAAGGAGCTCTCTGCCCTCCCTCATCAGCTGCCTCCGGTTCACACGTCCCCAGGTCTCCATGAGGTAGGGTGCCTCTGACCACTGCCTTTCTCAGAAGCAATCCCCGATTGAGCACTACCTCACCCTCTTCCTCACCTTTGCAAGATTCTGTATCCCCACGGTGGGTGTGCCACGGAAAACCACAGAGCATCCCTGAGGGCACATGGACTTTGCACAGTACAGTAACATTTGAGCTCTACCTCTTAAATATGGAATTCCTTATGAAGACTCATTGAAAGATATAGCAAACTAGTATTTTGATGCAATAGTAACTTGTGTTTTGTTCTCACTGACACATGCCATAGGAAACAGGAAGGTGGTACACTGCCCACCTCACCATGTCAGGGAGGCAGTCCTGCAACACTGCACCCATGGGGGCCTCCCCACCATTTCTGTTTCCGTTTGGGCTCCCAGGGAGAAGGTGCTGGACACCAAGAGGATGGCCCTAACTTCATTATTCCTCGGAGGCCCATCTAGGGAGACCGTCTTCTATACCAAAATTCAAGTTAATGGCTTGCCATGCTAGTGAGAGACACTGTGAACCAGATACCTATGCTTAACAAAAATAAAACAGGAGATAATTATAATGAGGCAACCAGACGCCTCTGGAACCCAAACATGGTGGAGAACGTTCACATACTTAGCTTGTCATTGCTTTATATATTATCTTCCTAATCACAATGTGCAACCATCACTCGTCAACGAAGAACTAATTAATTACAAGTTAAGAAACACCCACGAAATGGCCAGGAGGTTACTGGAGGAAGGATTTAGGGATAAGGAAGGTTAAAAAGAAAACAGCATCCTATGGTCACCCAATGACGAGACAATATTAAGTAATGAGGTTTAAAAGATTTAAGATTCAGGGCACCTGGGCGGCTCAGCAGTTGAGCATCTGCCTTTGGCTCAGGGCATGATCTCGGGGTCCTGGGATAGAGTCTAGCATCAGGGTCTCCCCGCAGGGAGTCTGCTTCTCCCTCTGCCTGTGTCTCTGCCCCTCTCTCTCTATCTCTCATGAATAAATAAATAAAATATTTTTTAAAAAAGATTTAGATTCATGAGGAATACTAATATCTTAGGAGCAGGACAATAAAAGAGGGAAAAGTATAAATATCCGCTGTATCTAAAATCTCATCATTCCTCTGATGACCAGAGCCAGCAGCCCAATATTGTGATCAGAAGAACACCAGCAATTTTGACCCCAGGTTAATGAAGCACAGCAACATGCTTGCTGAGAATATATCTTCTCTCCTGTGTCATAACATAGCAAAGGACAGAAAGACGACTCCGTTCTAAAGCTTTTAAAAGCTTCTTAAAGATTCTAAGTAACTTTTAATGGGTTTTTCTTTTTCTTCCATGTTATCACAGGTATTTGTTTGGAAGATTAAGAAATCACCTTAGGAAAAAACAGAAAACAGAACTCACTAATCATCTTCCATTTAGCCTTTTATATGAGTAAATAGGGAAATCATTTATAATCACATCCATTATAAAGAATTCAAATTATTCCACTCTGTTTTATTATCTATCAACAGGAAGCATACTTCCTCACCAGGACGTTCAGTTAGTGAGTTTCTGGTATGATTAACTCCTATTTTAATACCCAAAGCGTTTCTCCAATCTGTGCAGTCAAGTAAGGAGTCGGCACCCCGCCACGCGAGGAGGAAGCACGGCGCAGGGCCGGCGCCACCCAGGCCACCTCAAGGTATTCGGGGATGAGGCACCAGGTGTTTTACCTCTCCTTGAATGCCAGCAGCAGGTGCATTTTCAGAGTACTTTCCTGATCTCCAACTTACTCATTTGTTCATAAGGAACTGGCGCCCACGGCATGCCAGGCCCAGTGTTCAACCGCCAAGAGACCTGGTCTGCTGGAGAAGCGGCCGTGCAAACGGCCATGGCCAACACACCTGCTCACCGCAGTTCAGTTACAAACGGAGAGTCCTTTGCAGAGGACTCTGGGAGCCAACAGCATGACACGCAGGATGCCCGGGCAATCCTCCACCAGCGGCTTCCACACCGAGCAGGGCCCCTGGAGAGACGTGGGGAGGATGCATTCCAGGGAGAGAGGCCTCTGCACGCAAAGACAGCAGGACAGGCAAAAAGCACAGCAGGCAGGAAATGAACAGTCTTCTGGGGCCACGTGTGGAAAGACGAGGGAGCAAACAGAAAGCAAGGGAGGAGGGTAGCTGACGCTGATGGGTGTTGGGGCCACTCAGGAGGGGACATGCATGGGCCAAGGGGAAGGAGCCCAGGGGAAGGAGCCCAGGGCACGTTCCAGAGCACGACAGAGCTGTCACTTCCTATTCCCCCGTGGAAGCCTCTATCTGTCCCCTCCCTACAAGCAGACCCAGGCGGACACCAGCCTCCCAGGTGTAGGAGGGCTGGGTACCACTCGCTTTACACCTGGAGAAGGAGAAAGGCACGTTCCTGTGTCTGGGGTGAGAACTGATGCCTGGTGGGAAGGCTCTCCTCCTCGTTTCTACAACTAACCACCCCCTGCCTGAGGTGTCAGCAGCCCCTCTGGGTCATGGAGAGGAGAGGAACTCAAGCAATAAAACCCCAGGGGGGCACCTGGGGGGCTCAGTAGGTGATGCCTCAGCCTCAGCCTTTGACTCGGGTCATGATCTCGCTCAGGTCACGATCCCTGGGTCCTGGAATCGAGCCCCTCAGCAGGGAGCCTGCTTCTCCCCCTGCTTGTCCATGCTCTCTCTCTGTCAAATGAATAAAATCTTTAAGAAACAAAACCCTGTGGCTTAGACAAGGCTCACAGTAGAAGACAAAGGGAAGAGAGATTGGGGCACTCATCACCCTCTTTGGGTTCAGGTGCATTTCTGTGAAGAAGCATTGTGAGCCCAGCCACAGGGCAGGGGGAGCGGGGAGGAGCGGGTCCTGAGATGCTTGGACTGTGGGCTGGGCTGTGAGGAGAGGCTGCACTTATAAAACCTCTATAAACTTGATTTTAAAAGGAACCCATCGGGACTCTGATTCTGCTGGTCCGGGGGAGGACAGAGTGAAGAGACTACCGAAAATTCTGAACCAGGACCCAGGCATTCCTCCCCAGGTGGCTGGGGAGGAATGGCTGTCACTGGCAGGTGGCAACCACAGCGATCTATCTCCATGTCACAGTGCAGAGACCTACCAGAGAAGAGATGAGAGCAGAAGACAGGGAGCAAAATCAGTGAGGAGACAAAAACTACGCTGACCCCTTGGGTTTGGTGGGATGTAAGGAGAGCACCCAGGGGCACCCCTGCTCAGCTCTGGGGACCACGAGGCAGCACGCAGTGTGAAAAGTCATTATCTACCCCTCAAGGTAAAAGTCTCAAATGAGCAAATACACCCCACGGTTAGAGTCCACCCAAGCGCAAATCCGTGAGCAAGAATCGTCACACATGCGGATCCCAAAGCCGCCCAAGAGAACACCAGCTGATAGTTCCATGGCTATGAAACCATGATTTCTCCTAATGAAAGGAAATATAAATGGATGGGCTTTTTAATTCTCTGAAAATAGTACTTATTTGCCAAAATATAGCCCACGGGTTCAGGAACATTCAAAAAGAGATGAAATATTTAATTCATAGAGACAGCAAAACCTCACTTAACTACCTTAGGGGCGACAAAGGTTGAGAGTGAGCTCACACCAGACTCAGAGGAGGTTATGAAAACAATTAGGAAGCTAATGAGTAGACACTGGGAAGGCGAGAGGCAAATTGCAGGCTGGCTAACTCTATCCTCGCTCATGACAAGTAAAACACCAAAGGTGTCATTTAAAAAATATTAAATTATTGGGTAGGAAACTCCAAATTCAAACAGAATAAATAAAACCAATTTTTAATAGCCTGGCATTAACGACAGGCTGGTAGAGACAGACTCGGTGTCAACTGTGATACGTAAGAACCCACTGAGGGCTCCTTCCAGGAGGAATATGCTCGTTCAGCTCTGAGATGCCAGCAGCCAGAGGTGCCAGCAAAAACTCAGAGGACAAACACAGCAACCCGAGCATCTCCAGATGACACCACACTCCCCAATCCAATGGAAAGAAGCTGCAGTGAAGGGAAAAAACCTCATGATGGCTGGATATTAAGTAGTAAGTATAATACAAAAGCAATCATCAATCAAACCCGGGGTGGGGGGGGGGAGGTAGTAGAAAGTCTGGGAAGTGAGAGCGTTAAATTTTCAAAACGATGAAATGCTGTCACTTTCAAGTTTTTAAAAGAAATTAACAACCTGGCTTAGCATGGTATTGGCAAGAACTGAGAATTTCTGAGCGGGGGTGGGGGGGTGGGTTACTAGAAATCCATTACTTCTGAACTCCCTGGAAGTGACCTGGTGGAAATAAGACTTGAGTCCACCTCCTAGAGTCTAGGACACCTCAGGTCTAAGAGCGCCAGCAACGACTGAACCCCACTTATGCTGGGTATCTGTCAGGCAAAGCCTCACTTTCCTAACCAGAGAGGTGAATGGCAGCAGAGCCACTACAATAATTATCCCAAATTATAAATAAGTGGGGGTGTGAATGAAACTATGCTCCACTGAACTTAGCACAGTGTCAAAAAAAAAAAAAAAAAAAAAAAACTAGGGAAAAGATTTGAAGTATCACACAGCTGGTGTGCTAATTTTGGGAGCTACAATTAGTTTAAAACAAAGACACATCACGTTTACAGGATTGACTACTGCATTACACACTCAACAGATTTCTTTTAAAAATCTGTCTCTGTGCACACTTTAAAACAATTACTTCCCAGTGCAAGCAAATGATGGCATCTTTATCCTTTTCAGCCTATGCAAAGTTTCTTTTGCTGTTCACTGTCTATTTTAAAGAGGTGACCGCTTCCTTTCTAGAGAGCAGATCACAGAGCGTAAATGCAGAGAGAGAGCCTCACAATACAGTCTAAAACCCTTTCCTTTATTCTACAGACAGAGAACAAGCAAATTCAGTGGAGTAGAAAGTTTCTGTCTGAAGGAACTGGGATTCAGAGACTCAGATTCCAGGCCGAAGATCAGAAGAGGTGCCCCCCGACAAGCCAAAGCCCAGGGACCAGCGGTGAGCAAGTTCTACGCTTTGATGGCGGGGGTGGGGGGTGGAGGCGGGGGAGCACGTGATGTAAGCATCTGACAAAACCAAGTAGGCCACACGCATCCCATTTAGGCATTTCAATGCGTATCAATTATCCCCACAATTTAAAATTCAGCTTTTTGATAAAGGGATCTTAAAAATGTTTAAAGCACACAGATTAAATATTCCAAACGAAAGACAAAGGTTGTCAGCTTCGGAAAAACAGCAGCAATACGCTGCTTACAACATGCTGTCCTCAAACAAAGGGACGAGGAAACATTGGAGGAAGGAGATGCTCCACAACAACGAACAGAAGCGGGTGATTTAGTGGATTGGAAGTCATCAAACCCTTCATGCCTTGGTTAACACCATTTGCACATATTTCCCAGATGAAATTGTGAGGAAAGGACTCTCCCGGGGTCCCATGCCCTGATCCAGTGCTCCTTCCACCCTGCCAAGAAGGAAGCTTGGCAGAGAAGCAGGAGGAGGTGTGGAAGGAGAGTGGAGAGCCCACAGGGCAGGCTAAGGAGCACCAAGAATCCCACAAGTGATGGGAAGCCAGTGCAGGGGATGGAGCCATCTTCATGTCGGACAGTGGTGACTCAGGCCACACCAGACCCTCCAGAGAAAACGATGGACACACTTAGAAAATGATCGCGGTCTTCTACAAATACCTTCCACAAACGCAGCATGTCACTTGTATGTTTTAACACCTCTTCCGCTGATCAGGGCGCCCTGCGTGAAAACAGTGCCAGCCCCACAGATCCCCCGAAGTGGCTTCCTAGGGATAGGTTATCGGAAGTCCCTGGCAGGGCACCTGCTGGCCATGCACCCCAAGAAGGCGCTCCTAAGGACAGGCACAAAACTCCAAAAGGGAACTTGCCCGATTCCAGGAGAACTTTCTTCAATTAAAAACATATTTTACTTAAAAATGTAAATGAAAATAGTTATCCCAGGACAAAAATAAAAGAACTAATAAAGAACATCATAAGATAACATTTCTAAGAACTCATGTAATTTTCATATTGAGAGATCCCTGGAGAAAAAGTCCATTTCCTCCCTGCCCACCATCCCCCCACCCCACCCCATTTCTTCTCTGGGAGATCCTGTCCTTTTCTAAAAATGTAATTTTAGATTAAAAACATAAACCCATAGTTCAGTTCTCAGTCCACCTGGAATCTCAGATATTACATCTGATGATTGGGAATACATCATGCTCCCCTTCCCAGCTCTGAGGACGCAGCGGAGGACCAAGAACGCCCCCACCCCATGCTTCCTGCTCCTGGTGCAACTCTCCACTCCAGCCCCTAGGTTCCAGTCTTCCAAAAAAAACCAATGGACTCCTGCAACCCCCCACTCTCAGGACAAAGGGGACCTCGATGGCTCAGTGGGTTAAGCATCTGCCTTCAGCTCAGATCATGATCCCAGGGTCCTGGGATCGAGTTGCACATTGGGCTCCCTGCTCAGCGGGAAGTCTGCTTCTTGCTCTACCCCTAACCCCTGTTCATGATCTCTCACTCATGCTTTCTCTCACGGTCCCTGTCTCTCTCAAATAAATAAAATCTTGAATAAAAATAAAATTAAAATTAAAATAGTCCTCCTACCGGTTTTGTTGGATCGAGATTTGGTGATAGGCAAAGTTTTAATAATGAACCACAAAGAACACTGAGCACTTACCTCAGCTTGCTGCCACACACGGCTGCCCACTGCTCCGTGGGCAGAGTAACTCTGGCTGCAGTTGGAAGGTGATGACACTAAGTCCCCGACACATAATAGACCCACCCAAAGGGGAAATGCAATTGTATAACATGGAGCGCACCGACATCCTGCTGAACCAGTGGTTTGCTGTTGCACCCACTATATGGACCTGGAAAAATAGAGCAGCAGAAGGAAGAAGGGGCCAACTGGTAGACCACATACATCAGCAAGGTGACTTCCAGGGGTAAAGGATCCACAAAGCTACTCCTTTGAAGGGGTGACAGATCCACAAAGCTACTTCTCTGAAGGATTCACTGATGAGAACATGTAAGCAGAATCATGACCTACCAAGGAATTATCAGAGAAGAAGACGGGCCTGACAAATGGCAGGAGGAATAGTATTTTCTTCTACCTTAATATAAAATGAATCATTTAAAAGAAAAACAATGAAAGGACTTGCCAGACACCTAACCTCTCAAACACAGCAACTCTGCGTGTAATCTTGAGCGGTGACCACACAAAATGTATAATGTCACCATGATATGAAATGTTATAAAAATATCATTTTCAAATTTTGATTACACTTTTGTTATGTTCCACCTCACCAGACGATGAGGACTGTTATTCTTCCTCAATCATTAAACTAGAGAGAAGAGAATTTATGCTTTAAAAAGAAAAAAAAAAAGTGTCTCTAAGAATCAATCACCGTATCTAAAGGTTACGCAGGCAAGAATAAAACCTGCTTTGTTTTAATAAGATGCACCTTTTATAGCTTTTTTTCCCCCTTTACCTCTTCTCTAATTCAATGTACCATATTGAATGCATAGGATTTCCCAAGGGAAAAATAATTCTGCTTGAATTATAAAAGTGTCACATTCACAGTTCATAGAGAATAATACTGCTCAGGTTCTCATCAAAATTATACTGCCTAGCACAGGATTCTAAATAAAGCCAGCGTAATGTACAAACTTATTATCTGACTCAGGATGTCGTGAGAAGAGCACTGGGCTGAGAGACGTTAAACTGCAGGCTGACCCTCCCTCACGGGAACCACTCTATTCCTGCGTGAGTGACAACAGCTCTAGGTGTGACTTTCCCGCTCCCCGATCCCACAGTGTTACCTACTTGAATGCTTTTGAAACTGGACTCCACATACTCCACATAAAGTCCATGATTTCACCGGTACATATACAAAAAATAATTCTTTCCACCATAAGTTCTGCCCAATAGTTTTAATGAAATTCGTAATTATTCGCTATGATGGAGCTGATGATTTTTTTAAGCACACGTAGGATACACTCCTTTTTCACACTTGCTTATGCAAGAGCAACCAGCCAACAAGAAATAAATTTCTTGCTGGGCATATTTAAGATCTGGTCTTTTCTCTGGTCTCAGCTTGGGCTACTTGGCATGCCGGCTGGAACACCAATCCTACATGAAGGCATTAAATAATCTTTCCATCCGCCAGTGGACAAGTCCAGGGCAGAGCTGCAGGGCCCATTGCACAAAGTGACAAATCTGAATTGGCCTCAGCTACATTTACAAACGTCACACGGGCCCTCCTCCGTCCTGCTGGCCCTTCCAGCTCCCTCACTGCACACTCTGCATCACGAAGCTATTTTTCTTTTCAATTTCTCCGAGTCTGCTCCTTCCAGGAATGGTCACTCCTTCACATCAAGAAGGTTGGCAAGGGTTCATTCTGAGAGTTGTTATGGATCTAAAGAGAGCGACGGGCCCTCTGCGTTTTCTAGGATTATAAACAATATGAAAATACGAGCCTCTGACTACGGGTGGCCATTCGCCCCTCGCACAGACAACTGAGCCGAGGGAGGAGATATTCTAACCCCTGGGCACGGCCGTGCCTGCCTCATGCCTTGGACTCCCCAGCTCCATGAATCAATTATTCTCCTTCCTTCTGGACCTAATTTGAGTTGGGTGTATGCAATTGGATTACTGCAGCTTTACAGTAAGACCTTTAAGACCTGAAGTCAAGTAGTGGCAGGGCTGTGACACTGTCCTCCCTCCACGTTGGGCTGGTTATTCTGGGTCCTCTGACTCTGCACAAATCAGAATCAACTAAGATTTCTACTGAGATTACAATGAATGAATAGATCAAGTTGGGAAGAACTGACATCTTAACAGTATTGAGTCCTTTTACCCATATGCTGGGGTAACTTCCCATTTATTTACCTCTTGTTTGAAGCTTATGCAATTTGCAGTAAAAGAGGCCTCACCACAGAAAATCAAAATACAAAAATGAACACACAGCAAATGCATTTATAAATAAATCTACAAACCTACAGCAAATGCATTTATAAATACCATTCCACAAGTGACCTGCACATAATAAGCCTTTGGAGATCCTGTCTCTTCCTTTCACTTGAGAAGATTTTGTTTAGGATTGACTGGACAGTTTTTAGACCATTTTAAAATGGTCTTTCTAAGAAGGCCCCCTCATCCTTCTTAGAAATAAATCTCTGGGAAGGGGGTTCATGGGGCAGCTTCACCTTGAAGATGACAGAGAAGAGCCAGTGGACATGGGATATAAAGGTTTCCCTCAACAACTCAGCTCCTAAAATATAGACTTTTTACATGATTATGCTTCCTGCCCATCCCTTGTGAAAGTTTTTCCATTATTACTTCTAACGGACATTGCATGGCACCAGGAGGATCAGAGAGATGGCAGGCATCCAAAGGCTTTGATAAGTGAGAGTGCCACAAATACGAAGGATTACGATTATTTCACGCTCCACAATCCAGCTGGACAAAAGCAGCAAATAAATTCCCTCCACACCAGATGGGAGTCTGGGATTGGTATCTCCCTCCACTGCGTTATGTAACCAAGCATCCAGTAGCAACAAGCTCTGTATCTGCATAATTACCAACAGCCAACCGGCCAGCAGCACCAGTAAGCAGACATTGGATTTTGGGAGGAAACAGGACGCTGTCCAAAGAGAAAAGGAAATGAAAACCTAATCCTAAAACATAGCAATGCAGTCAGAAATGGCAGGAGGACACACATGAGGAAGATACCTAGAATGTGCCACAAGGAGTAAATAAAGACGTTCCCATGACAGAGTGAGCAGAGTCATTAACACAGCAATTTCCAAAAAGAGGCATCCAGCGGGGTCTCAGGAGAAGCCCATATGCTCAAAGTCTAGGCCCCCTACAACCTCCACCTGCTTCTACACATACTTCCATCACTCATATGCTTAAAGCCAAAAATTTGGTAGGTGATTATGACCCCTCCCTTCATCTTCCTCACTTCCTATATCAGATCTCCTACCATGGCCTGCAAATTATACCAGCGGTTCTCCATCTCCTTCTCGAAACTCATCACCAGTACTGCATGGTTCTCGTCCAGGAGCAATTGTGCCCTCCAAAGCCCAGGAGGCATTTGGCAGGACGTCTGGAGATACTGTTGGTTGTCTATGCTACGGCATGCATGTAGCTGCTAAACATGTTCCACTGCACAAGAGAGCCCCTAGGACCAAGAACTTTCAGCCCCAAAGGTCAAGAGTGCTGAGGTGGAGAATGCTGCTCTGGCCCCAGTACCATGGTCTCTCACCTGGATTCCACGAGAGCCTTTCACCCCACTGCTTCCTCTCTCAGCTGCTCCAATCCATCCTGCGGATGGCAGCTAAGGTGATCCTCTAAAAAGCCAAATCTGATCTGACCAAACCCTCGCCAGGGCACCTGAGTGGCTCTCTGGACCCTTAACAGGGCCACAGGGCTCGGCCCAATATGTCCACACCCACCTGTCCCTCCTCTCCTCACAGTCCTGGCCTTCCCGTTCCCACTCTATCCAGCCACACCCACAATTCATCTTGCATTTCACAACAGCAACAAATACCTGCCTGTCTGCTGCCTCTACCTGGGACTTCCCCCATTTTGTACTTTCTTTAACCAGCTCCTCCTTGGAACCATCCTTGAACGCCTCAACTATTTCCAATCCCCACCCTGATATACGTTGTCATTCTATCTCTTACTTTTCCCAAAAAAACATTATAATCTAAAATTAGAGGCTTATGCCTATTTTGCTTAAAATCATGTATTGCCATCTATAACTATGTTTATGGGTGTAGTTATTTGGTTAGTTTCTGGCTCATTCTTCAATGCAATCACCATGAGAACAAAAGCCATATCTCTGTTATTTGTGCCCAGTGCCTGGCACACAGAATGAACATATTATTAAGTGCATTTTAAAAATACATGACCAAATAAATGAAGGATGAGGTGCTAGTCATAAACCTATCCATGAGGCCTGCTGACACTCACAGGGACATTGAATAAACCCTGACTGTGATAGAGAATGGAAGGCCAGATGACACCATGCCCATTGGCAGAAGGTATATGGGGGGGAGACCCAGAGGCAGAGGCCACAGATGGGGGAGGGGAGCTGAGGGAGAGACCTCTGAAGGTCAAGGTCAGGGATGGAGAGAAGGAATTTGCTGGAGCCACAAATTCAAAGCAGCACTTTCCCCCTCAGTGAGCATCATAAGGAGGACAGGACAGAGGGGATGGCCAGGAAATGCCCGGAATTCTGCAATCCCAAATTAAAGGCTTGTCCTCTGACACAGATAGGAACATAGGGGTAATCAGGACAAAGGAAACCTGCCACGGAATTTTTGAAAAGATAAATGCCAACAACTACTTATCAATGAAATCATTTACCGCAGGCTTAAAATGCTAAAAGCAAACTGCTAGTATTCAACAATGGAAAAATTAATATGATGAAAAATCACTTGATTAGGTAAATGAATGCACATCAATTCAGGTCCATGTTCTGAACTGGCATAGAGCCATCACAATCATAATCATGACTGCTCATTAATATGGAAAGATGCTTGTGATCTAATGATACAGGAGCAGGAAACCCAATGGCATCTCTGTTGGAACTATCAAAATGCTCACGACCATGCACCACAACTGGTGGAAAACCAATACAAATGGTTGGTTTGCTGAAGCAGAGCAGCGACAGAAAGGACTTATCATCTTTTCATTTCTGCTACTGTTACAATGTGCTGTGCTGGACATGGGGAGGGGCTTAAGGGGGCAAGTATATCCACACAGGCAGCTTCAGATAATGTCTTGCCCTGTGGGCAGTACCTCAAGCATCCTAGGGGAGCAGCCAAGAAGACGGTGGAATTGCCCTGAAAGGCACGGAGGCCAGAAGAGACCCCAGAAATCCAAGGTTAGGCAAATGCTCTCCTGAGTACCAACCACTCTGGCAGAAGCTAGGAGTCTGATGTGTTCAAATCCCTCCGCCAGACTGCGGAACTCTCTGCAGAGTCTGGAAGCCACGGACCACAAAGCAGCATGAGGAAATTGAAAGTACTTGGAGCTGAAGGTTTACTAAGAACAAGTCATAAAATATTTTCTTCACCTTTCTGTGGCTTTGTTTTTGCTGCTTTCTTTTTTGACATGAGTCATGACTTCACCTCCAAGCGTCTCGTCATCTGTGTACAGGGAAAGCTCGCACAATCAGAACAACCCAGAACATGAGGCAGATGAGGGCTGCAAGCCCGGGTGAAGCCAGCCCTGCAGGGATACCTGCCCAAGCCCGACTTCCATGTGTCCCCTCCTACTGGTGCTCACACGGCAGCCGGAATGCTCTCTACACGAGGGCAGCCCTGGCCACTTCCAATTCCACATGTCGCCCAGGGGTCAACACCGTCAGCATTAACCCCACACTGATTAGACATGAATGATCTTGGGCAGCCTCTCCAGAATTTCTGTGTGAGAATCTGCATTTTAATAAGACCTGCAGGCGATCTGTGGGCACACACTGAGGCCTGGGCGCTACCCCTCTAGCCCTTCCTCAGCCACTGGCATCCTCAGTAGGGCAAGGAGATGAGAGCTCTTCAATCCAGATGATTTTGGGTCATGAGGGTACTGGCCACGGAGATGAGGGACCAGTATGCAGCTTACAGAAATTGGTAGCACCCAAGCCAGGAAGGTGTACTAACAGCAAACAATGAAACATTGTTTTCTATTTCTTTTTCCTTTTCCTTTTCCTTTTCCCTTTTCCGGTTAGGGATGGTTATTGATTGTGTTGATTAATCCAAGAGTTCCAGAGATACGAGTCAGGGCTTTGCTTGCCTGTCTCTCGTCACCCATGTGGACAAGGATGGGGGGGGGGGGGGTGGTTTGGGTGGTGACCTTCTGGGTCATACTGTCTGCTTTGGGGGGAAACCCTGTTGAACCATAACATTTGGGTGCTGAGGGTCTGCAGCCCAGGAGAAGCCAGCACAAAGGGAAGGTTTACATTTGATTGAGAATCAGCAACGAGCCAGGCCTTCTAGAGAGTTCTGCTGACACAGAGAGGAGAGGGGAGGACTGGGATTCAGGCGCTGTAGGAATGTGCCATGCCTGGAAGTGGTGACAGTCTCCAAGGACCGCTGTACCGAAATACCACAAACGTGGCCTCTTAAGACAGAAATTTATTTCCTCAGTGTCCCTTCTGGGTGCTTGTCTTAGTTTGGGTGGTTAGCACAGATTATCCTTGCCCGACGCAGCCACTAATCCCCGTACCAACAGACGCTACAGAAGCAGGTGGCTCCCGTGGGCAGAATGGCTCTGCAGCCACACAACACTGAACTTGAGAGGCTGGTCCCGCGAGGTGGGCAGTGATGTGCAATCACAGGGAGAACCAGGGCTCTAGTGAAAAGCAAGGCCAGACAGTGGCATTGAACACAACCAAGCAGACGAGAGGCCCACAGATTCATAACCCGGGGGCGTGTCCTCACAGCTCTGGTGAGGACTTTCACAGGCCTTCCAAGCATTAGGAAATCTGGCTGCCCCCCAGTAAACCAGATGGAACCAGGGCTTTGCCACACAGAGAGGGCCAGCCAGGGAGGCTTACGAAAGCACTGTTTATGGAGTCAAAAACGAGAAACAATCCAAGTTCCCAAACACAGAAAACTGGTTCAACCAGGGATGACAAAACCACAAGGTCATACGCAACCTTAAGAACGATGTTCTTGAAAAATAGTACAGGACGTAGGGAAATATATATGGAAAAAAATGAAGGTTGTAAAAGCATGTGTAGATGCACGTACGTATCTGTCAATGTTCGTGTATGTACAGATCACATATATCACATAAGCTCAAGTATATCTGATGACACTAAGGAGATAAGGAGAAAAAGCACACCATTATAAAGACAAACATGCTAAAAAAAATAAAAGATGAACATGCTAAATAGTGTAATTAATCCACGGGAGATGAAAGATAAATGAGTCTTATTTTTCTTAATCAATGTTTGGCATTTTCCACTTTTCTAACAAGATCGCAATTACATTTAAAACCGAGGGCAAGGACATAATAAAATGCTGCTTTGTTTAAGAGAACCAGTAAGATGACATCCTTTGGAAATCTCAAAATCTCGCACCCAGCACAAGAAGCAGCAATTTCCGTCACCGAGGCCCTGGGAGGTCAGGAGCCCCCCGTGAACCTGACATCAAGAGTCTGATGACTCCTGACCCCGATTTGGCATCATCCTCAATACACTGAGACAATGCTTCCTGGGGACCAAAAATTCTAAACTCCCAACCTGTGACAGGTGGTGTGGCCCCCAGACACTAGCTTAGAAATGGACAAGTAGCAACGAAGTCTTCTGATGAGGAAGGAGTTTAGACAAGCCGTACGGTGAGTGAGTGATGCTCGTTTCAAGTCAGGACATGGGGTTTAAGGAACTGAAACGGTGCTTCTCGGAGGACAAAAGTCCCCCCCCCCGCCCAAACGGCATTGAGCACAAGCATGGTCCCTTCCAGAGAAGGCCAGACGAAGCAGCACCACGAATGATGAGGGAGCAGCCCCCGGCAAGGAAGACAAAGCCTCCCGCATCTGGGTGCCAACCTCTCGCATCTGGGTGCCAACCTCAGCCCGAGGACCTCGATTTCGGGCCCCCTCCACCCCCGTGCAGTCTGCTGAGCTGCAGGGGCCCGAGGCTGTATGAGACGCGGGAGACACAGAACACGAACCCTATTCTCACCCTACACTGAGCAGGAGATACAGGAGATGAAACCTCAAGAATGAGGGACAGCGCGTTTTTAAATGTGGGGTGAGATACACTCGCCGTTCAGGAAAAACACCGTAGTGCCTGTCAAGATGCAGTTTGGTTGTTTTCTTTTGTTTTTATTGAAATACATTAGTTCAGAATAGACCAGAGGTATTAGAACAGAAAATGCCAGAGGGTATTACATGGAATAAAGGTAAGAACCTTCTCGTGAAACATCTTTCAGCTTCACACACACACACCCACACCCAAGAATCTATTTCTTATTGTGGATCATGGTCAGAGTTTCCCTCTACAGAAAATTCTGGATTTCTCAGCCCCAGACACACCAGCAGACTATGCCTCAGAAGCAAGGTGGACTAATCTCTAAGATTAGTCCATAGAGCTAATAATGTTAGTAGTATCTTTGCAATTCAGTGAAAACAGCAAAGCCTGTGTTAACTCTAATTGTAAAGCCCCAAACACCCCAAACGTAGCACTGCTACCCACGAGTGGTCAAGAAAGAGAACCACCCGCTGCCATCACAGAGGGATCATGACCGAGATCCTGTCCTCCCCAAAAACTGCATGACCAGCCCCATCAAACGTCCTTTACTCCCCTCAAACACACTCAATTTAGAGGCATTTGGTCAAAGTTGTTTTTGTTTCTTTAGGGGGAGAGGCAGACAGAGAGGCAGAAGGAGAACCCAGCATGCAGCCCAGTGCAGGGCTTGATCTCACAACCACGAGATCATGACCTGAGCCGAAATCAAGAGTTGGATGCTCAACCGACTGAGCTACCCAGGTGCCCCTGGTCAAAGTTATTTTTTAACTGCTTTACACAGGAACATATAGTACGTCCACTTAGATGGAAAGGTCCACCAGAGGGTTTTTATGACTTTACGGCTCCAAAGCATCAGACACAGAACTGCTGTCCACCGAAGGGGAAGACCATGTGGGCTCTGTTTCTGAATACTGTCAATGACCGGTGCTTAGCAGCATTCTCCAGAGAAGTTGAAGACAAAGTAATGTGGCTCTGGAACCAGGCAAGCCTAGGCCTCAACGGTCACTTGGCCCCATGCTAGCCATGTGGCCTTGGACAAGTTAGCTAATATTTCTGTTTGTTTGCATCTGAAAGCAATGATAGTCCCTATTTAATAGCTTCATCATAAGGATCCAATAAGCTGATACATGTAAAGCACTTAGGACAGAAAGTGATCAATGAATATCAGCTGTTGCTATTCTAGCACGTGGAGCTCATGATTTTTTTCTATCAACTATCGGAATTAATTCAAGGAGGCTTCCCAACATCCAGATGTTTCGTGTTCTCTAGGGGAGGCACTCTACTTGAGTCTCTAAGAATTAAAGGAGAATTGGTTGGGTCGGCCAAGAAGATTTCTGAAAGGCAGAAACTGGAATCCGACCCATTTCTCCAGGCAGCTGGAAAACATCACAGCTTTCTGAGAAAAAGAAGGCCACCACCAGATGTGAGTTTTAGGAAAACACTGACACACAGTCAGGAAATAAGAAAGGACAGGTACGGCACCAAGGGAGTAGAGTTAAGAAACTTTCCGCAGAATTTTATCAAGAATAACTGTGGAATGAGCAAACACATGTGTGATATTAGAGCCAAGGAGAAGAAAAGGAAGAATGGCCACATCTGGCTTCGCAGAAGCCACATCTGAGTGCCACTGAGTCATACGTGAAGGAGAGGTGGACCACGATCACTCAGGCGAGAGCAGAGAGAGAACCAGAGGGCCCTGGCAACGATACAAGGCCCCTCCTGTAGGATAGGATGGGAAGGAGAGAAGTGTGATGGCAGTGAAGGGTCCCACAAGCACCTGCTGAGGGTTGAGAATGTCTAGGCATGATCATAGACAAAGGGAAAAAGCAATCTGATATACAGACAGAAGGTTCTAGACTGAGAGGATGCATAAGGGATTGATCAGAACCCCAGAGGCAGAGATGGGTGGGGAGGACCTCCGCACAGGTGGAAGGTTAGTTTCAGGTAGCAGGACAGGAAGTGAGAAAGGTAAGGTGACACTAGACAGATCGCAGAGGATCTTTTCAGCAAAGCAGACAGACTACAATCATTTGCTGAAGGTGGTGGCAGGGGGTTGGTGATAAACCTCAAGCTTGAGAAGTTGCCGGAAATAGCTGCTAAGGTAAATTCACTAAGGAATTTCAACATTAAAAAAAATTTTTTTTTAGTAAACTGATATGGTTGTGATGGAAAGGAATATGGAAATTCCTCAAATAATAAATAGTATTACTGTATGACCCAGCATTTCCACATCTGACATACACCCAAAACAAGTGAAAGCAGAGACTCAAACAGTGATCTGTAAACTCATGTTCACAGCATTATTCACAATGAATAGTATTATTCATACTGTCCGTCCGTGGACGCATAAATAAACACAGTGTGGTCTACAAATAGGAGGGAATACAATTCTGCCTCACAGGGGAAGGGGCTCAGACATCTGCCACACACTCCATGGAAGAGTCCAGGAGACGCAGGAGAAGGGGCTCAGACACCTGCTACACACTCCATGGAAGACTCCAGGAGACGCAGGGGAAGGGGCTCAAGACACCTGCTACACACACCATAGAAGAGTCCAGGAGATGCAGGGGAAGGGGCTCAGACACCTGCTACACACACCATGGAAGAGTCCAGGAGATGCAGGGGAAGGGGCTCGGACACCTCTACACACACCATGGAAGAGTCCAGAAGACGCAGGGGAAGGGGCTCGGACACCTGCTACACACACCATGGAAGAGTCCAGGAGACACAGGGGAAGGGGCTCGGACACCTGCTACACACACCATGGAAGAGTCCAGGAGATGCAGGGGAAGGGGCTCGGACACCTCTACACACACCATGGAAGAGTCCAGAAGACGCAGGTGAAGGGGCTCGGACACCTGCTACACACTCCATGGAAGAGTCCAGGAGACGCAGGGGAAGGGGCTCAGACACCTGCTACACACACCATGGAAGAGTCCAGGAGACGCAGGGGAAGGGGCTTGGACACCTGATACACACTCCATGGAAGAGTCCTGAAGCCAGTCACAAAGAGACAAACACTGTATGATTCCACTTACATGAGGAACCCCGAATATGAATGTTTGCAGAGACAGAGAATAGGATGGTGGATGCCAGGGACTGAGGGAGGGAAAGAACAGGGAGTCATTCTTGAACGAGGACAGGGTTTCTGTTTGGAGAGATGAAGTAAGTTCTAGAGATAGATGGTGGCGATGGCTGCACAACAGTGTGAATGCGCTTAATGCCACAGAACTGAATTCTTGAAAATGGTTAAGATGGTCATTTTTAAGTTCATTACCATAATAAAAAAAAAAATTTAAGGGTCTGGCAGCAGCCCTGAGGTCAGGGGCATTCACTGAGGGACAGTGAAGCAGCACAAAGGTGAGTCTGTCTCCAGAAATACACAGATGCCCCAGAGCACGGTCCAGAAGCACAGGCATCCACGGCCCCCAGCAGAAGAGGGAAGGACAGCGCAGCACAGCCCTGAACCCCGCAGGTTTCTCTCCCACATAATAAAAACATACTGTCCCCTTCGTACACATGCTCACTTACATTCATTCAACCACTCACGTACAACGTCTGCTCCGGAGTCAAATGGAAGGCAGCGCGGCTGACAACTACATAGACACCAAGTTCGTCCTGCAGTTAATTATTGCCCCAAACTCCTCTTGCCTCTCTCCCTTGAGGCATGAAATATGGGAGCTGACTCTAATCTGCCAGGTGGATGGAGGTGGTGGCTGCAGTTTTGGGCAGGTGACTGCAGGGTGCGGGCTCCGGTGGACAGGGCAGCCCGTCGCCACCCCCACCCACCAAGCCCATCGGCTCACCCCACATGATGCCAAGAAGGCACGAGAGCCCACTGACATCTCAGTCACAGAGAAGGGCACACAGATCATCTCAAAAAGCAAAACGGCCGCCAAGGGCCACCCTTTGAGAAACAACATGTAACCCCTACGAAACGCCGCTTAGCTTTTCCATATTTTCTCTGTAGAAGATGATTCACAACTATATTTGTTTCCACAGAGCAAAACGTAAAGAGGCTGAACAATGCAAAAATCATGGTCCTGGGATGGGAGTCTTTCAATCTCACCCATAGAGAGAGCACCTATTGTGCAAGAACAAAGTACAAAATTAGCAGCAAGGGAGGTAACGTTTGGAACAAGACTCCGTCACCCGTCTCGCAGATGTAAAGTTGGCATCCACACATGAACATCCCTGAATTCACTTCCGCCTCACAATAAAACACCCACTGGAAGGAAGGTCTTGCAAGACTTCAGTCACTAATCTGACACAGAGGGAGGCAGGCAGACAAAAGTCAAGCCCAATCAAATTTAATAACATTTAAGGGTATATTTGGAAATCTAAAATTACTGCTGGGCTCAAACTTCCTGTAATTTTTATCTATTCTTACACCCGCCGCGCCTGGTTTTCTAAAATGCCACAGGATGTCGTAGTAAAAGTCCCCAACACATTGCTAATTTTAACCCTGCTGCCATACGGAAGCGTGGGGCAGCACCAAGGCGCCAAAACAGTCGACCTAAACCTTCAATATATGAACCACATCGCTTCCTGTATAGATCACCAGGGTTTTGTTTTTTTTTTTTTTTTTACAAGAAATTCACATAAGATCAAGCAATTCCACTGAAGGCTCCAGCAGCAATGAGATCAAAGGGCCAGTGGGGCTCCGCCAGGCTGAGTTATGTGGGTTCCCCTGGTCACAGCAACCATCAGACACACCTGACACATGGACGTCTTCGTTCCAGACTGAATGGTTAAGCTTGAAACGGAAATCACTCCCAAAACATCTTCAAGACAAAAGCCATAAAGATGTTTTCTGAAATCACGCATTAAGAGAGCATGAAGGAAAGAGAGTAGCAAAGACAGCTATGGCGAGCACTTGTGTGAAAGCTGAGAGTTAATCACTCAGAAGACTCTTGTCCTCTGCGGGAATCAGCTTGGGCTGCCAACTGCACACCATACCTGACTGCAGTTGGTTGGCCCCATGGAAACTTCCAGAAGGGCTAAAGCCGAAGAGCACACACGGCCCTGGGGCTGCTCCAGGGGCCCTCCCCATGCTCCGCCTCCCAGCATTTCCACACTCCAAACCCACGGACCAGCAGACCTCACAGGAGATGAAGGCATCTTTCTTCCACGGGGCAATAAGGGTGAGAACAAATGATCCCAGTGGTGAGAACAGTGGGACCAGGGAAATGCTGGATCCTCGCTCTTCTGTGCAAGCCAAAGCCTCGCAGCAGGACGAAGACATTATGACCATTCCCACAAGGTAACTCGACTGATGCCTGGACACCTACCCTCTGTCCAGACCCGGAGACACCCTGAACAGTGACGTGCAAACATTATTCTCATTGGCATCCTCACATTTACGAAGAGTCCATTCAGAACGTCTCCTGGCCAAGGAGCAACCGCAAGGGCCAGCCCTGGGCTGTCCCCCAAGCTCACGCCTGGAGGAAGCAGAGCCTCTGCCACTCTCATCCCTCCCAGGGAGCCCTGCAGCTCACAGCGGGCCTACCTTCACCCTGACAGTCTGGTCCGACACGCTGCTCATCATGTCGCTGATGGATCGGAATAGCTGCAGCAGAGACTCCATGAAGTCCGCCTCTCCTTTGTCTTCGTACAGTCTGCAAAGGAGCACAAAAGACTCTCTGGCACCTGCCAGACAGGGCCTCACCACTCCTGGCTCCTACATCAACAGCCATGAGAGGTGTTGCCTGAGTGGCAGGTGAGAATGTGGGGGAAGATCCTCCACGTCCATGGAACACAGGAGGCAGCTCAGAAATGGGGTTCATCTGGACCACAGGGCTAGGGAGAGATGTCCTCACGCTCAAGAGGCTGGTTTTTAACCACACCATCTATTGCCTTTTTCATTGTAACATAACATAACATTTTATAAATGAAAAACACAGAAATGTATAGAAAGGGAAAGAAGGAGAGAAAGAGGAAGAAAGGAACAGAGGAAGGAGGAACAGAGAAATTCATCCTACCTACGGAAATGACACCATTAGTATTTTGGTGTATTTCTTGCCAGTGTTTTTTTAAACCCACGGTGTCACATAATTAAGATAAATTTAATTTCCTGAATTTAACACGATCTTGTAGCCATTTGAAAATGAAAGAAGAGTAAATTCGGGCAGCCTGGGTGGCTTAGTGGTTTAGCGCCGCCTTCAGCCCAGGGCCTGATCCTAGAGACCCGGGATCAAGTCCCACATCGGGCTCCCTGCATGGAGCCTGCTTCTGTCTCTGCCTCTGTGTGTGTGTCTCATGAATAAATAAATAAAATCTTTAGAAAAAAAGTAAATTCGAAATTACTTTATTTCAGAATAATGACACTATATAAATGTATTCATCACAGAATTGATGGGAATGGGAAAATCTTCGAGAGGCGGAGCATTTGTTCAATAAATGGGTAATAAGGAAGTTGTACATTGGTTACATGTATACAAATATATGTTGCTAATTATAAATAAGTTTCAAGTATAAATTATTTATTAGCAGTTACTTCAAGTTGCTGTGTTACTAAAAAGCAATGCATTTGCATTTTAAAATGTTGCAACGCAGATGTTTTCTTAATATAGACTAGTTTTCTGCCTAATTAAAAGTATACCATACCTGAAAACTTGTGTACAATGGAAAATGTTATAAACTAAGTGATAATTAATTACCCTAGAGATAATCTTATATTTAAATGAGTTCCATTGTAAACCAACAAATTCTGTCTAAATTGGGAGATTGCAACCTAGTGTGTCTGTTTCATAAAGGATTTTATTCAATAGGAGTTTGTTTAAATGGTGCATAGCAAACAATCAAAAATATGGAGTCATGAACTTCTGCTTGCAGGTAACACAAAGCAACAGATCAATGTTTTACAGACTGGTCCAAACACTTGGGAAGGCTTCAAGCATGCAGTTGGTCTCCTCCTCAGGACATATGCCAATTCCTAGAACTACGTGGGGTAGGAGGCTGAAAATGTTGGTAGAGTGGGTTTTTAATCAGTCTCCAAAGATAATGAATGATAATGAATTAGAAAATGCCAGGGAGACAGGTCCCAAATGACACAGCAGACTTGCAATTGAAAACCCTGGAGAAGCAAGAGCAAACCAGATATAGATGGAGGCTCAGTAAATACAGCCTTGACTCAGCACAGCTTCTGTGGAGTAAAAGGTCACCCCCACTGTCTCTGCCTAGAAGAGGAAAAGATGAATCATCTCTGAAAGAAGAACACATCATCTGAAGCTACATTTAAATAAAAATTAACTAAACATAGAAAAGAACAGACCACATGGCCAAGTGAAAAAATTAAAAAAAAAAAAAGACAACAAAAACAGAACCACAGGTGGTCAAGATATTGAAGTTAGCTAGCAAGAACGTCAACATAAATACAATTATTATGTTTTAAAACAGGGGAAAAATAGAGAAAAAAGATGAAAATATGAAATAGATGAAGAAAACAGAAGGTAAAATGCGAACGTTTAGTAGAGAAATAAATCTACAGAAAATAATCAGATGAAAATTTAAAACTAAAAAATATAATATATAAAATTTAGAATTCATTACATGGGTAAACTAAAATTAGACCAAGTAAAAGGCAGAATTAGTGAAGTGGAAGATGATCAACAGGAAAATAAATAAGCACAGAGACAGAACACAGAAAAATGTGTTAGACATAAGGTATAATAAAGAGGTCAAATACACGTGTAATTGAAGTTCCAGAAGAAAATGAGAGACACAATGTGGCAAATACAACACTAGAATAGTTAACGACCATAAATTTGTCAAAATGAATAGAGAAATCAACCCAAAGTCCAAGAAGCTCTGAAAATCCAATATAGGATAAGTAGAAACCAAAGCATTCCTACACAATCCATAGTAAAACCGCTCCTAACCAAAGAAACAGCAAATTGTAAAAGCACCTAGAGGAAAAACAAGCAAAAAAACACACTATCACCTTCAAAGATGTAACAAGAAGTCTGAAAGCCAACTTCTCACAAGAAATTGAGGGAAAACAAGAGAAGAAAATAGTATCTGGAAGAAGAACTGTCAAACTAGAATTCTATTATTAAATAAAAATATCCTTTAAAAACAAGGAGAAAATAAAGGATATTCATATAAACAAAACCTGTAGCTGACTTTTATTAAAAGAAATTATACAAGGAGTTTTTTGGGGGGCAGAAGGAAACTTAAGCCATAAAGAAACAAGGAATTGAAAGAAAAATGAAAAAAAAACAAGAATAAATATAAAACATATTGAATGAATACTAACTATACAAGATACCAACAGTTGTGTCTTACAAGGCATAAAATACAAGTATATTGAAATGTATAACAATAACAATAAAAAAAGAGATTTCATGTGGAGATGGAGTGTTCTATTCTAGTCACATCTGGTATTATGTGAAGGGTGGCAAAAGTAATAATTTCAATTATTCTGTAAGAATTCAAACACATGGGCAGCCCAGGTGGCTCAGCAGTTTAGCATCACCTTCAGCCCAGATCCTGATCCTGGGGACCCGTGATCAATTCCCGCGTTTGACCCAGGATCAAATCCCAAGTCAGGCTCCCTGCACGGAGCCTGCTTCTCCCCTGCCTGTGTCTCTGCCTCATTCTCTCTCTATGACACTCATGAATAAATAAATAAAATCTTTAAAAAAAAAAAGAATTCAAACACACGTGTTGTCATGTGTAAGATAATCATTAAAAGAATAGTAGAAGAATGTGTCACTAACATGTTAAAAGAGGAGAAAAATGAGACAATAAAAAGAAAATCGTGCTTGGTACAAAAGAACACAAAGAAGGACAGCGTAATATAGATGGGTAAAAGAGAAAATGAACAGAAGGGACAATAGGTGTAAACCCATCACATACAAATAAACTATAACTTCAGTTAAAAGGAGTTTTAGACCGGATAAAATAAAAGATACAGCTATGTTTTTGTGTGCAAGAGACAGACCTTAAATATAAGGACAAAGAAAGCTTAAAAGGAAAAGAGAAGAGATATTCCATGCAAATATTAACCAAAAGATAAAGGGAAAGTTTTCATATAGATAAAGGGGTACAAGCATCCCTGGGAGACACTGCAGGTTTGGTCTCCAGACCATCACAATTAAATGAGTGTGGCAATAGAGTCAAATTAATTTTCTGGTTTCCCAGTACATATGAAAAATATATTTACACTGTAGTGCAGTCTATTAAATGTGTGACAGCATTTTATATATATATATATATTAAAAAGGGGGGGGCGGCCCAGGTGGCTCGGCAGTTTAGTGCCACCTTCGGCTCAGGGCGTGATCCCGGGTACCCATGATCAAGTCCCGTGTTGGGCTCCCTGCATGGAGCCTGCTTCTACCTCTGCCTGTGTCTCTGCCTCTCTCTCTCTCTCTCTCTCTCTCTCATTCTCTCTGTGTCTCTCATAAATAAATAAATAAAAATCTTAAAAAAAAAAAAAAAAAGAGTACATCCCTTCATTTACAAAAATGCTTTATTGCTAAAAAATGTTAAAAATCACCTGGGGTTTCAGCCACTGATAATTGCTAATCACAGAGCATCATAAAAAATACAATAATAAACAAAGTTTGAAATATTGCAAGAATTACCAAAGCACAACACAGACAGGAAGTGACCAAATGCTTTTGGAAAAATGGTGCCAACAGACTTGCATAATGCAGGATTGCCACAAACCTTCCACTTATAAAAACCACAGTATCTGCAAAGTGCAATAAAGCAAAGAGCAATAAAGTGAGCTGTGCCTGTAAATCCACAAGAGAGAGATCACAATCCTAAATCCATATGCCTCCAATAACACAGTTTCAAAATCTGTAAGGTGTGAGGCATGAGTCTTCATTATATCGAAATTTCTACCAAGAATCCCTCAAAGATGAAAATTTAATGATTAGTTTCTCTGCTGCCAATCAACATGCTTAAAACACAGAAATGGTTGGTATTTTACAGCACTCCCACTGATGCACCTTTCTGTAATGAAAGGGACGCCTCTAGAGTCTCACCTCTTGGTTTTATCACATACACCAAGAACAGTCACTTGTTTGACCCACCTTGAGGTGAAGGAAGGGGTGAGGAAAGAACTCAGAGGGATATCAGTAAATAGATAGATGAGTAAGACCTAGTTATCATTCCTTGCTCTATTTACACATGGTAAGTTTTCATTATCAGGGAATGACAAGATTGTTGTCTATTAACTACATTCTATTTTTGTGACCCAGGAAATGATGGCAGAATGACAGATCTGCAACAACTTATTCATGATCAATAACTAATTATGCACAAAGCTAACACCAGATGACAGGCAAAGCCTCCAGAAAGCACCGGAAGACAGAAGAAGAACACAGCAATAACTAGCTTCAGTAATTTACTTCAGAAGTTCTGATGCAGGATGTGTCTGTTTTCTGGCTTTCCAGTTAATGTGATCCACCCACACAGAAAACACAGACAAACAACAAAAACCAGCGGAGAAGTGCCCCTGGCTGTCAGGAATCTTTCTGTGGGTTCTGAACCAATGTCTTTGGGCCAGAGTTTTAAAATTGCTGTTCTCACTTCAAAACAAAACGAGCCTTCTAAACAAAACAGAAAGTATGGATTTGCATAGTGAGAAAGATAGTGGGATAAGCTTCCATATCTTCATCTCCAACATTTCACCTCTTTGTTCTTTGGAAGAATAATGACTGTCAATTATCTGGGAATTTTACAAAGCTACTACATCACCTGAAAACACAGCACACCATTTTGAAAAGAGAAGGAAAATAAAGAACTCTAACGTTTATTCCAACTGCAAAGAGAAAAACAACTCTTGTCAACTCCAGCTGTGAGCACAATTGTCTTTCTCCCAAGCTAATAAATGTGGTGCAGGTAAGAATATGGGAGCCCTTGCTTGCTTTTTCCCCCAGCTCTGCAAACACCACACAGGAGAGCTGCTCAGAACTTGTTAAGGAGCAAACACTCCCGACACCCATGTAGGACACAGGACCGCTCTCTCTTTAAGCAGCCTCTACGAAACAGGAATATTATTTCATCTAAAATTCATCCCTCTGGTATCACAGCTGAAGAGCTACTGAAACATACAGTGGGACAACAGGGAGTGGGGGTGAGCAGAATAAAACCCTTCTTAAGTCTTTAGTCCTGTAGTCCATGAGTTGAAGGCTATGATTTTTCCCCCCTCAGAATCTGGGTTCTCAGCAGTTTTAGACTACGGATTTAAATTTAAGAAATATTCTCTTATCTACATAATGTGGCTGCAACTGTGTTCTAAATTTTAAAGGAAACATATGTTCCTCTCTGCCCTCAGGAATCATAGAAGGCAGCCAAGATACACATTTAGGAAGCAATTAGGAAAAAAATAAGGTCAATAAACTATTAAAGTCTGGGATACAGTCAGGACTCCAAAGCTCATTAAGTACTTATGGAAAGGAGAAGTAAGGGACAAGGGAGGAAGGGGGGAGGGAGGGGACCTCATCATCAAAATCTCTGTGTTCCCTACAGTATTCAGATGAGGTCTGAAATGCCCAGACACGGGCCCTGGAAGCCTTAGGAAGCCTCACTGCCCTTTGGCAACTGCTGCTACTTGCCTTATGACCTCTTTGCACTTTTGTCCTGGACAGTGTCAGCTCTTGACAAATAAGTTATCCCAGCAAAGGACTCCTTTGGCCATCAGGCCATGGCTCCTGCAGGGGCCACTCCAGAACAAAGGCAGGCAAGCAGGACCACGGTCTGTGCCAACACCATGCTGCCAAGTGCCAAAGCAAAGGCATTCCTAAGGACATCAAACATAAACGCTTCCCTGGGTCGCAGGCAACGATCAATTGAGCATTTCACTCCACTTCTGCGTAGCACAGTAAGACCGAACCACATCTTTGGGTCACATAGGGCTCCAGTGATTTAAAGCCAAAGAGACTCTAGTGACAGGAGTCTCAGAAATTGACCCCCAAACTAACAGGGAGAGAAGCTCTCAGTGGCCTAATTAAGTAGGACTTTGGAACCCAGAGTAAGCGAGGGGCGTTCTGAGCTGTCAGGTAACAGAAACTCAGGCTAAAAGCATGAGAAGAGAATGTTAATCACCTATCCAATAGGTATTTCTCCCTTACTCCTTTACTAAAAGAACTTTGATTTTGTTGAAAGCATCACTAAGCCCATCTAAAACTCCTTACCAACCTCCTTGCATCTAGAGTGGTCATATGACATAGTTCTGAGATGAGAGCATATGACACTTCATAGGGACTGAGAAAGTTCTTTAAGAGGGGAGTAACTGGAAGGCTGTTTCCACCAGACATTCCCCTCTATGCTGCTTGGAATGCGGTCCTTGAAACCATAAGACACAGACACAGACCCTAAGGGTGGTGGAACAGAAGGGAAAAAGGAACCAAGGACATGGGGAAACCAGGGATCAAGTGCATGAACTCCAGGATCTTCCTCTGGACCCCATGTTATGTATGCTGGTGGGGAGAAGTGAAGCTCATCTGGTTAAGCCATGTTAAGCTAGGTTTTTCTGTAACAGCAGGCAATCCTAGTCCTAACCTCTCTAAGAGTGATCAAATTCAACAACATTTATGGACCATGGGTCTAAGGTATGTCATTTGTAGCTGGAGACTGAAAGAGATCAAGAATAAGATATAACGTTGCCACTGGTCCATTTGGGTGACACCAGTCTTCTCTAGCTGCATGATTTTGTACAAGATTACAGCGTTTACTACAATAATAAGAACACAGATTATCAATGCATAATTTCTTTTGAAATTTCTTTTGATTTCTTTTGATTCCTAGTCTCCGAATGAGAAGGAAAGTCAGCCAGTGTGCTCAAGACGGAAATGACCATCATCAAACCCCAGACTCAATGTCACACTGATTATAAATTGTACAAGATTAAGATTCTTCCAACAAAACATGAAAAATCTATCCATATCCCCTAACTATTCTGTTCTTTCAAGTTCATGCTCTCACCTCACTGTAGGTTTTGGTTTAGAGTAATTAATGATTTAAAGTTAGTGGGGAAATACACAAAAGCAAGATAGAGGGTGTTGGGGTGCCTGGGTGGCTCAGTGGCTGAGCGTCCACCTTTGGCTCAGGGCATGATCCTGGGGTCCTGGGATCGAGTCCTGCAATGGGCTCCCTGCAGGGAGCCTGCTTCTCCCTCTGCTTGTGTCTCTGCCTCTCTCTCTCTGTCTCTCATGAATAAATAAATAAAATCTTTAAAAAAAAAAAAAAGAGGGTGTCAAGAAGTGCATTTTCATAGAATTAATTTTATTGGAAGAAAAATTAAATCCAGGAAAACAAACCTACTTTACTTGGTCAGCTTTCACAACTGACAGTGGAAAAATCATTAATGGCTTTGACCTTAAGAAAAGAGAAAGCTCAGAAGCACCTGGGTGGCTCAGTCAGTTAAGCGGCTTCAACTCAGGTCATGGTCTTGAGGTTGGGATTGAGCCCTGTGCACGTCAGGCTCCCAGCTCAGCGGGGAGTCGGCTTCTCCCTCTCCCACTGCTTCCCCCCAACTGCTTATGCTCTCTCTCTTTGTGAAATAAACAAAATCTTTAAAAAAAGAAAGCAAAGAGAAAGCTCGGTCTACAGCCAGATTCATGCCTACCCAGAATTAGCAAAATAGAAGAGCATGCCTTGGATGCCTGAGTCAAGGATGACAGCATGTGACCTCAAACCATTGTGTCTTCACACAATGGCAGTGTAGAGATTGTTGTCTACATCATGTCAACTTCAGAGAGAACACAAGGACAATAAGCCTTAACCAATAACATAGAGGCTGTAACCACTGATCACCACTGTAATCAACATGGGTCCTACCCTGTGTATGACTTTTCCAGATCTACACATAGTCAATAACTTGCTCCTCTGGCTTTATTTGCACCACGGTGTACACAAGATTGGATTCTGAATACCCTCCCTTCCTTCTGAGAGCTTCTGGAAAAGGCAAGCTCAGGGCAACAATGATAAAGAGGAATAATGAGGGGCTAATTTGGGTCTAGACACTGGTTCAATGACCAGTTCTCACTCAGACATTTCAAGAGCATCGTGCTTTTAAAAAGATGATGTGTGCTGTCTAAATGAAAGGGACGTCGGTTTGTATAACTCCATCTCTGTGTGTAGACCTCACGACAAGAACATCAACCTTGAATAATCAACGTGCACCAGCATCACTCACAGTAGGTCACCCAATGCAGCTAGCTGTCCTCCCACAGAAAAAAAGCAGAGTCCACTTCAACACTCAACACTCAATCTCTCCCGTTTCCACATCTCTTCATTCATACAATTACATATTGTGGGCCACCAGGAAGCTCTGGTTTTAGCACAGCTCTTAATCACAGATACCTGGAAACATATTAATGTTCTCTATAAAATAACAAAGTTATCAACACCCCAAGCCACTTTCAGGTTCAAAAACAATTCCTAAATTCATCCAGATAGGATGAAAAAGAAGTCACTGAGCTAATCAACTAAGTGTCCATTCACCTGGCAATTCCACACATGAGACCGTCTCTCTAGAAACAAAATATTATTCTGGTTGAAGGAAGGAAAGAGAGGAAGCCCCCCAGTCTTCCCGAGTGAGGCAATTTAACTTGGTTTTGGCCTCTTGTTGAACTTTTTTTTTTTTTTTAATTTATGATAGTCACACAGAGAGAGAGAGAGAGAGAGGCAGAGACACAGGCAGAGGGAGAAGCAGGCTCCATGCACCGGGAGCCCGACGTGGGATTCGATCCCGGGTCTCCAGGATCGCGCCCTGGGCCAAAGGCAGGCGCTAAACCGCTGCGCCACCCAGGGATCCCTGGCCTCTTGTTGATGCTTATTTTAATTGTTTGCATTTTCAAGGCTTTTCTCTGGAGGAAGATATACTGAAACGAACTTCAGAGCCCTCGGTATACACCCTGCACTACCTCTGGTGAATATGGAATACCTCCCAGTGGTCAGTGATTTACTCACATGCACACATTTCAGGCTCAGGAACAGGGCTTGCTACTCAAACCTGTGCTTACGTTTCACGGCACGGGGAGTAGTGACACTACAAGTGGGCAACCCCAACATGGAACAGCTATCTATTATTGTTCTGCCACTCTGGAAAGCAAGGCAAGGGAGGAAAAAGAAGAGAGGAAGGGAAGGAGGGAGGGGAAGAGAGAACGAAAAGGAAGGAAGGAAAAGATGTCCTAAGATCCTCTCAGAGGCCCGGCATGGGCAACACTTACTGGTTGAACAGGATCCTGGAGCGCACGATGAATTTGAAGATATACTCCAAAGCCTTCATAGCTTTGTACAGCTGCTCGTTTATTCCCGGCTTCTCGGCATTGTCCACATAGTTCCTTAAAACTTTGGTCAGCTTCCTATTCACAATGGGATCACAAATTAATTAATATGTTCAGAAGATTACGGTATCTCAAGTTCTTCACTGGGGCAGAAATACACAAGTGGATTATTGTTATTTTGCTTCACACTTGTCAGTAGATGAATATTTATAAAACATATTGGAAACGGATTAAAAGGGAGCCATGAGGTAACACTCAGAGGAGCGAGATCTGAACAGAGAAAAAGTGTTTTTCTAAGTTTTAGTTGCTGTTCTAAGCATTTAAATGTAATTTAAGTTACATTTAAATCTAACCTTCACAACAACACAACAATTTTACTTTAGAATATAACAATAATAATTGGGTATAAGAGCAGGTATATTATCCCTAATTTACAAGTGATGAAGCCCAGGCTTAGACAGATAAACAGCTACATAAAATTGAAGAGGTTCTCTTCATAGCCATACCCGTTTTGTGATGTTTTTTTTTTTTTTTTTGACATCAAGCATGTATTATTTTCCAATGACAGAGGCAGTGATGACAATAAATGACTTTTAATTCTGCAGAAACTTCTACATTTTCTACTATTACTGGCCCATAAACTAATAATCGTTGTCTATTATTTATAAGGCTGACCCTCAAGCAATGCTTCTAAATCATATAATAACAGCTAAATGAACTATAATACAGTTTCTGGTTTTAGGGTACTGGGCTGCACTATTATTCTCCAAAAACTAGCCCCCTATGTGCAGTCTATATGACAACAACCAACAAGATTACCCCTTTAAGCAAACTTCTCTGATCCCCAACTTTTCAAGGCATCAACAAGAACTCACTGTGGCTTTTTAAATATTCATTATGCTCATAAAAATAACGTGGTAGGGCAATGCCAGCATTTCCAGCTAAGTCGTGAGCCCGTATATACCAGACTGTTAGTTGAAACTACTGTTAAGATACCTGTTAAGAGCTACTGTAACTGGCATTAGGGATGACCCCACAACAGTCCTGAGCATGACCACTGTCCTGATAAATCACAACAATAAGCTTTCTGGGTGACCAAGGGGACATGAAGTCATTTCTAAGACTCATCACATTGCAGAACCCTAGCAAAGAAATCTGACACTTCCAGAAGAGCCACCCTGCAAGGTGGTTGGGAAGAAGCCCGGCCAGAAGGGCACTCTCCCCTGAGGCTCCCCTGGCTCCCCTGTTGGGAAGGGCAGCTCACCACACAGGTCTTCTGGTGGTTCTCAAGGCACAGTAGAGCATCCGAAGCCCTCCCATAAAAGCTGTTTCACCTGATTTAACTTATTTTCTCATACTTACTGAGCAGACACAATTTCTTATTAAACCCATGGATATCCCAATAAATATATACTCCATAGAACACGTCTTAGGTATTTTCCCAACAGATTAATCAAAAATACATAAATAGATGATAGAGAGAGAGACAGATAATAGAATTCAGAAGGAATGATCTGCAAAGACAATGACCCAGGCCCAGGAAATTAATGAGGAAGTCCAAAGACCCAGATCCGCATGAGCCAGGCCATCTGTAATGGCAGAAAGATCGAGCCTCCCCCTGGCACTAACTGAGAGGAACAGACAGAATGGAGCATCACTTAAGTGGAGGCAAGCCCTAAACCAGCTCTAGGAAAACAAGCTCTGTGGACAGAAAGGAGCCCGTTCCGGCTGGTCTTTTGAAAGAAGGGTCCCCAAAGCTAATGCCTCCCTCCCTTCTCGCCTGGCTGGGCGCTGGTCCCTCCGCTGGGGCTCCAGCACCTGGGCCACCCATGCAGGGAGCCAGAGAACAGAACCGGGAGGTCGCGGCTGCGGCCCAGGCATCTTTTAGTTCTTCTCCTAGAGTCCTCTGTGAAGAAAGGCTGATGATCTCAACAGCATCAGAGGAAAGAGATAAACTATGTGGGAGAGAGTCAAGCCTAGGTCCATGCCTGCCGAGGCTTCTACGGGGCAGTGGCTGGGAGGCCCTCCATGAGGAGAGTCCCCGGCCCAGAGACCACCGTGAGCACTCCATCAGCGCAGAGGATCTTCCACAATTAGGCTAGTGCTGCATGAATCACAGTTACCTCCTTTGGCATGCCATGGCTTAACTATCAGACTCACATGCCCAGGAACCGCTTGGGGCTGGCGACTTTATCAAAACATGGTAAAAACAGTTATTTTCCAAAACGAATCTCCTTTTCTGCAGATTACAGTGGCCGGATGGGAGGATACGGATTCTCAACCCAGTCTCATCCTATCTGAAAGATACACAGCACTTTTTTGTTTCTTCCGTTCAGGAACTTGCCAAAGAGTCCCCAACCTTCCCTTCGCCCCATGTGACAAAGGCACAGAAAGAGCAGTGCCAACCGAAGGTCTGGAAAACAGCAGGGCAAGCTTACTTACTGTGCTTATTTTCTGAATTTCAAATACAAGAGATAATCTGAGAAGAGCTGTTTGGCCACATTTCAACAAAGACGCAGAAATGTGAACATGACTCGGCTGGCGATTGCGCCTCATTAGGAGCAGCTCACAGGCCACTCCAGGAAACCCCGCTTGGTTGCCAAAGCAAGAGGACGCCATGTGGTCCGCCCTCCCTGGGGTCTCAAAGGACCTGTCCCAAGTGCAAACTGGACGTCTCCACTAAAAGAACAAATCTTTTTAAACAAACATTTATTAGCAAGCACAAAGCTCTCTGCCCACTTGGGGCTCTACCCACCGACTTGCATAGATGTGCACCAGAGGCAGGCATGGAAAGAGCCCCAGGACAGGATGACAGACATCACACACATAGCAGGCATCATCAGACCTCTGACCCTGAGCCTCGTGGCTGGATACAGGCAAGGAAACAGATTCTGACTTGAATATGGTCAAGACACACCATTTCCAGTGATTCTAAGGGAGGATGTTCTTAAGGAAATTATTTAAATCTTTTTTCAAAAAATAAAAATAAAAAATAAATAAATAAATCTTTTTTCATTGCAACTCTCACATCTCAAAGTTGGAATAAACGCCAATAAATCCCACTGTGAGAGAGGCACAAGGGAACTCATCCTAATCGTTCTAATAATAATGAAACCTAACAATTGCTTCGTGCTTTCTAAGTGCCAAGATTTACTCCAAACACTTAACATGTAATAACTCATTAAAATTCTCAAGAAAGGGGAGGCTTGGCTGGCTCAGTCAGTGAAGCGTCTGCCTTTGGTTCAGGTCATGATCCCAGGGTCCTGGGATTGAGCCCCGCATTGGGCTCTCTGCTCAGCAGGGAGTCTGCTTCTCCTTCTTCCTCTGCTATTTCCCCAACTCATGCTCTCTCTCACTCTCTCGCAAATAAATAAAATCTTTAAGAACAAATTTTTTTTTTTAATAAGGAAAATTCTCAACAAACCCTAAGACCATGCCCATCTTACTGATAAGAAGGCTGAGGCCGAGAGAGGTTAAGAAACTTAAACTTTTAAGTGTCAGAGCTGTAGGGGAAGCTGGTTCCTAGACTGTGCTGGTCAACAACAGGCAAGCCACTTCTCAGTCCCGGAAATCCCACACTTGCTCCGGCTGCTAATAGACACCCGGGGACAGGAATGGGGCTACGGGCACAGGTCAAGAACACCTGGGTGGGCAGTTAGAATCCAAGTGAGTTGCAGCGGAAGCATCTAGAACAAAAAGGAAGGACCTCTTTAAAGAGCAAAAAGATACACTGAGAAGTACAGAACTGAATTTTATTCACACTAAACAACCAATAATCTCAAATCAGGAACATATCCATTTACTCATTTGCCAAAAGCTGGTTGGGAAGCTGCAGTGAGGCCTACATCAGTTTCATGGAACAAAAACTGAAAATTTCAAAGACAAATGGAAGGTATAGAGGAGGACAAGAATTTATTTCAGAGTGTTAGGATAATCTATCACATACCACCTTTCAGCAAGATTTTCAGATCTGTTAACAGGGAAACAATAATAAAAATTATCCCAGTAAATTCAGAGTTGGGGGACTGGGGGCGGGGGGGGGGGGGGGGGGGGGGGGGGGCGGAGTGGCGGGGCGAATATACAACCAGAGACAAAAGTATATGAAAAAGGCACTTCGGGATGCCTGAGTGGCTCAGGGACTGAGCGTCTGCCTTTGATTTAGGGCATGATCCCAGAGTCCTGGGATGGAGTTCCACATTGGGCTACCTACAGGGAGCCTGCCTCTCCCTCTGCCTGTGTCTCTGCCTCTCTCTCTGTGTCTCTCATGAATAAATAAATAAAATCTTAAAAAAGAAAAGAAAAAGGCACTTAATAACAAACACAGAAAATGAAGTATTGGTTTTAAAACAACAAAAATGAACTTACGTGTAGGCTAATGTTGCACTGAAGTGTTTCTTAATGTAGGTTTCCAGAACAGGATTAAAATGCTGAAATTTCCTGTCAGCAATTAGTCCAATGATAAACACCTGTTCAATTAATCAATATTTTCATTAGTAAAATACTGCAAGCCTCCTCTGAATCATCTGCACTGGAAGTGTGGAAAACACTTCCAAGGTGACTGGGAGGGATCCTCTCCCCTGGCTTCAAAGGCTGCATCATGAAAAGCACCTCAACATCTGAGCAGAAAAAAAGTAGAGGCCTCTTACCAGAGCATCAAACACCAGTGTATCAAACGTCTCGCTCTCGGAGTTCTCCATCATGATGTTGAAGAGGGCATCCAAGGTGTCCTGGAGGAACTGCAGACACACCAAATGTCAGCGGACAAAGTAAACTCACCTCGCTGTCCCCCAACCTAGAATAACTATCACACGTGGGGTGTGGCCATACCCCAGGCACCCACCTTTCCCAAATGTCACCAATGAAGCTGTGCACTTTAGAGACTGTTCCCAGCCATTAGACACACAGGATGAAAACTGAGATGAGTGAACTCAGAACCAAAGACATGGCACCCTGAGCCGAGCAGAGGAGGACTTGTAACAGGGACATGCCCTATGGTCCCTTCCCCATAAGACTCCTCCAACCCTTTCTCTGGTCTTCACCAGTCTGGTGACAAACAGCTCAATAACAGCTCTAGGAAGACTGGCCTTGTCTCCTCCCGAATGCTGAGTCTAGGACCTGAGCTCAGGAGGGGACAGAAGCCACACAGGGACAAACCTCCAGCTGAGGATATTAAAGGACCTTCCACAGACCCAGATGCCCATAGATGGAGGAGGTGTGGGACTCTGAAACTGGGGCACCCAGCAGGACACCAGGAAGCACATGGCATTCAAGAGTAATTTAGAAATTCCCTGTATAGCCTACGATAACTCACCAAATAAATATGAGAATACAGAATGACAAACCATCAGGAATTAATTAAGGAAAGAAAAAATTAGGAGACTCCAAAGGTATGTCACACCCAGAAACCAGCTTCCAAGTTTTTCACCTCCACCTTCCCCTGAAAGAAGCGAAAGACCAAGAAAGACTATCTTGGAGGGAATGAGTTCCCCATTGGTGGAGGAGTTCAAGAATACACAGAATGCCCCGTGACAGAACAATGGCCCCAAAAGAGAATAAACTATACATAAATCATTAGTCATTAGGGATCTGCAAATCAAAACCACAGTGAGGTAGCACTTCACACCCACTGAGCAGCTATCATCAAGATGCAAGTAGCACAGAAGGTGTGGGCAAGGATGGGGGGGGGCGGGGACCAGAGCCCTTCCGTGTCACCGGTGAAAATGTAAAACAGTGCAATGGTGTCGGAAAACACTGTGACAATTCCTCAAAGGGTTAAATGTACATTTGCCCCATGAGCAATCATGCGAAGGCATGTAGCCAAATGAATGGAAAACCTGTGTCCACACAAAACCTTGTACACAAATATTCATGGCAGCTTTACTCATAAACATCAAAATGTGGGAAACATTTTGTGGGACCCAAATGTCCACGGAAGAACAAACTGGCGTATCCATACACTGGAATATTTATTACTCTGCCATAGAAAGGAATGAAGTTCTTTTTTTTTTTTTTTTTTTTTTTTTTTTTAGGAATTAAGTTCTGATACATGCCACGTCATGCTCTGAAATCCAAGCATTGTACTAACTGGAAGAAGGCAGTCACAAAAGGCTATATATTGTATAATTTGATTGATATAAAATAACCAAAAATAGTAAAAACCATAGAAACAGAAAGTAAATTATGGTTGCAGGGACAGTAGGGAGTAACTGATGACAGGTTACAGGGTTATTTTTTCTTGTGACGGAAATGTTCTGGAATCAGACAGTGAAGATGGTTGCACAGCTCTAGAATATACTACCACCATGGACCTGAGCGAATTAAGAGTGCATTTTATGAAGTCACAGGCTCCTCGGACTGGGCCAGCCAGGCTCCCCAAACCCTCATCTGTGCCACCCACCACCCACCACCTACTTTATCCAGGAAGTGTCATCATCACAGTCAAGCAGCGGGGAAATGAAACCACCTCATCCAGCAGGTGCTCTGGTCTGAACATCAAGGGCTTTACCAAGCCCTCAATCATTGGGGCCCATACCAGCTCATCACTTTTGTATTATCTCCCATCATGTACAGTTTGTAAAATCTTTGCAAAGGTCAAAACTTTACGCCATCTGCTAATTGCCCAACATTACTACCAATGGACTCACCAGGTGCCAACCCCTGGCTCATTTCGCTTCACACAGAGCCCCTGCAGTAGGTCTCCCCATCCCAGCCAGACCAATGACATCATCAGGAGCACAGAAACATGGTGGCAGAGAGCTGGAGCCTCCCCGACCTGGCTCTCAAGCCTCAGAGGCACAGGGACACCACATCCTGAAGGAGGCCCCTCACACAGAGCCATAAACGCGTTTCTTCGGACACCCGCCCGCTCTCTAAGACTAGCCAATGGAGGCCCCAAATCATCATTTTCATTTTCCATCAAAATGGGCAACTGTATCTTTTACTAATTAAGCAAATACTGTTCATCACCAATCAATGTCATCTCTCTACTATCAGTCAAAAATATATACAGGGGAGGGGGTTTGAATGAATGGAATAAGCTCAGTCTACAGCACCCTCAAAGAGTAAAAAGGAGCCCCATGCAGGCTAGGAATCCCTCCAGCACTGGCTCCCAGTAGCAGCCGTGCGGCCTTAGGCAAGTCCCTTCTTTCTAGACCTACTGGGTACACAAGATGCGCCAGTGATGGACAGACCAGCCATCCAGACCTGGGGTACGAGTGCACTGGAAGGAGGCAGGTTGGTGAAAAACATTTCCAGGGCTGAACAACAGGATCTGGTAACAGATGAGGTAAGGGGAGTGAAGGACAACCAGAAGACAAGATGGTTCTGGGTCCTCTCCTTTCGTGTAACAACAGGCCAACAGAAATACAGCTAATTCCTGATGTGATACAGGGATTTAAAAATGAAAAAGGACAAAACTCTCATTAACTGTGTATCTTCTAAAGTTACATTAACTTATTCACTCAGTTTCCATCCGAATCAGGGAAGTTCCAGAACCTAGGGAAGTTTAAAATGCAATTAACATTGTCCGAGCCAGAGGTAGCAGACAAGAACCTCAAAAGATGATTAAAATTAGAAGATTAGCAAGGATATGTTTGAATGGTTATACAATGAATTTCAGAAAGTGGTGCAACCAAATTAATTTATACTGAAGTTAACCACATTGCTGCTTAATTAAGGCCATTTTAAGTAATTAATTTTTACAGAGATAAGGCAGTATCCTTCTGCAAGCATCTCTCATGGAGAGCAAAGGACTGAGCCAGGGACAGACAGACCGGGCTGTAGACACCTCGTTCACAGAACACCACCAGTGGGGACCAGCTTATCGTCTGCAGGCCAAATGGGACATGCTAAATTTGGAAACAGGTTTCCTTACATGAAAGATAAAGGACACATGGGTGGCCCAGTCGGTTGAGGCTCTTGGTTTCAGCTCAGGTCAGGATCTCAGGGTCTTGGGATCGAGCTCCCGACTCAGTGAATAATCGGCTTGATATTCTCTCCCCCTCTCCTTCTGCCCCTCCTGCTCCTGCATCTCTCTCTCTCAAATAAATAAGTAAATCTTAAAAACTAAATAAATAAAAGGAAAAGTCCTTGGAGCCAATGAGAGACAAGAATGGTCTAATATGAGAAGCAACGTTTCCCTAATGAAGAATTACAGAACTGGAGTGCTCCAAGGGATCGCAGATCACCCCGGTGGTCTGACTGTCCTATCAGGCAGATAAGGAATCAAGAGGGTACCTGACATTTCTGCAGAGCCTGCTCTGTGTGAGGCTATGCATCCCAGATCACATGGGGGAAAGAAACGGCCAAGACAAGACTCTCAAGGCTGTGACCTTCCTGACACACCACCCATCTCTCCAGGTCAACTGCAGAAGTTCTGGGTGAATCATGAGCCTGGGCTGATACTGGGAATGGGTAACGACACTGGTAAGATGGTAACAAGAGAACTGAACACTGCCTGAGCGCCCCCTGTGTACCAGATCCAGGCTACGTGTCTCACTAACCTCCAAACGACCCTATGAGCAGGTATTACTGCTATCTCCATTATACAGCAAGAGAAAGTAAGCCTGGATGAGGTGATCTCACCTTCCTCCGTCCCATACTGAGGACCCACTAGAAGAGGAGCCAGAACCCAAGACTGGGTTGATCCCAGAGCCCATTTCCTTCACTGTGAAGCCAGTCAGCCCCCTCAACTGGAATCCAAGCCAGAGTCTGTCCACTTACAGGTGTGGGTTAACATCCATTGGAGGGATTATAACCAGAACCCCATGCTACCATGGAGGGAGTGCCCAGATCTGTTAACACGTGGAAGAAAAACATAACAAGCAACCCCTGGTCTGTGTTACCTTCACCACTTCACCGCCATCCACCTTCATCAGCTGTCTCAAGTTCTGCTGCAGCAAGCTGGTGTTGGAACGCCACTTCAAGAGCCCCAGCAGGTCCACTGAAAACACAGAACAAGTTTTAGCAAAGAGCTTCAGCTCCCTTAGTCACCTATCAGGGGAGGGTCTCGACACAATTTTGAAACAGAAAAAAATCAGCCCTATTTGGAAACATTTGCTCACTTAAGACTTCATAACCTTCTAGAACATACTTGACACCTGGTATGGCTGAATTCATCATTTGAAACTGCATTTCCCATGAAATTATTTCCACAGTGATGCTTAAAAATGCATCTGGTGGGGCACCTGGGTGAGTCAGGGGGTTGGGTAGTGACTCTTGATTTCGGCTCAGATCAGGATCTCAGGGTGTGAGGATCAAGCTCCAGGTCAGTCTCCTCGCTCAATGGGGAGTCTGCTGGAGATGCTCTCTCTCAAACCCTCTGCTCCTCCTCCCACTCACAAGTGCTCACAATGATTCTCTCTCGCTCCCTCTCTCGCAAATAAATAAATCTTTTTTTTTTTTTTAAATGCACTGGGGAGGGATGTCTGGGTGGGGTGGCTCAGTGGTTAAGCATCTGCCTTTGGCTCAGGGCATAATCCTGGGTCCGGGGATCAAGTCCCAACTCAGATTCCCTGTGAGGAGCTGGCTTCTCCCTCTGTCTCTGCCTCTCTCTGTGTGTCTCTCATGAATAAATAAAATCTTTCAAAAAAATAAAAAACAAAAATGCATTGGGGAGCTTAAGAAAAAAGGGCTGGCCTTTCCAATCTGCAAGAAGGTAAACTCAGCCCAGCAGAGAGTCTGGAAGAAGGCTGCTCACGCATAAAGTCCTGCCCTGAAATCCTCTACCAAGTGGATTTTTCCTACTTGAGAACGTGGCTTTTTTTTTTTTTTCTTTTAATTAAATAACATACAATAAGAAATGTGCATTCAGGTACAGAAACTGTAAGGTGACAGGAAGCCTGAACTGCAGGGCAACTGCTGCCCTCACCCTGGCCTGGCCTTCCACGGCTGTTTGTTTCTGATGGTTGAATTTTTGTTGTTTTCTAATAGAAAAAAACACGGGCTGAATAGATGGATTTTTATAGACTAAATGTGGAAGACAATGTCCAGAAATGATTTTGTTTAAGGCAGCAAGACGTTCTTAAGGCATAAAGACAGAAGCCAAAGCATCTCTAGGAAAGAACATGTGCCCACACAATCTTCACTTGAACTTATATTAATATCCCATTATGTGAAGAAAATAACACAATTAGCAAGTGTATCCAATTTACCTTTTATACTCAATGGGAACAAACTTTAGCTACACAGAGTGTCTCCATAAATACAAAGCAAAACAAAACAAAAAAAAACCCTGATTAATACTGAGAAGAAACACACAATTTTGGCAATAGGTAGGATTTCCGGGAACACAAAATACTTATTTGAGGGCTGAACCACACAAAAGGCATTATTCACATGATGAGCACCAAACATTTGTTTTCATTTATTTGCCCTCACCCCCAAGTACAGCTGACAAGGGGACCCGTGGACATGAAGAGAGGACAGAACTTGAAGCACCGTGCCATGTGTAAGTAGAATTCAAATGCCCACCAGGCAACGCTACCACTCCCTGACCTTGGGCATGCAACCTTACCTCAGTTTACCTATCTGAACGACGGGGTACGATGTTGCCAAATTGCAGGACTGGTGCCAGAATTAAATGGTGTCGTGTAGCGAACATGCTCAGCAAGAGGCCCAGCATGAAGACAGACAACACCGGTCGGTCAACAAGAGGATCTGGATGTGAAGATTTTAGCCACCCATGGTAAAAGTTAACGTGTTCTCATTTCTAAATGAAAGGTAACGAGTCATCGTCCTTTCTAAAGGATGGTGAAGTGATGACAAAGGCCACATCCTGCCTGGACATGCTCTTGGTCCCAGGGTTAAGGGAGATTTCCATGTCAGAAGAGTTTCCTTTCATGGAAAGTAGATAATAATCTGGATTCCATTCATGCAAAGTTTAGTGGTGCCTTAGGTAGGAGAGAGGCGGAGGCTGACCTCTGTACTATAAATCTGAGAAAAGGAACAACTGGGAAGTGAACAGTGGAAGAAGGCCTCTGAGGAGGGGGAGCACATTTTAAGAAACCAGAGGTGAGCGGTGGCCCCAGTACCCGGGTCAGCCCGGCACACCTCCTCGTCCCAGCCCTTGTTCCCCCAAAGCCACCCATAGTTTGGCCCATGGTCATCTTGTGTTTCGTGACTTCTAATTACATAGGAAGCCAAGTGAGAAGAGGAATCCCATCCTATACTTCTCTTTTTATCCCCGAAAGCATCCAGTAGTGCTGAGAACAGAGATGTTTAATACAAACCTCGATGAATAATTCAGCCACCGCTTTTCCCCTAAGTGATGGAACTCCCATGGAACAAATCACGGTCACAGAAAAAATGACTCCCGGAATGAGAATCTGGGACTCAGTGCTCAGATGCCAAGCGGGGCAGCTCCATCTTGTGTACCACCTGCCACACCACCATCCCGAAAAGAGGAATCATTGGCTGGTGTGCGATGAAAGCCAAAAGATGTCCCCTTCGCTCTCGATGAGCAGGATCACCCCGGAATCTCCTTGTTGCCCAGCAACAGCTGCTGCCAAGAGCTGGGCACTCGCTCCCTCGGTTCCAGGGAGGAAACCACCCTGTCACTGGTGACAGCCAAGGAGTCAGGAGGTGCGAGGAGGGTCGACATCACACCCCTGGGAGATTTCTGGTTCATTGTCCCCTTCTCCAGCAATATATGGCTTGAGACTTCCGTGTGTGGGCCTCCCAACCTAACTGCTCTTTGGAACATTGTTTTGATGGGAAAATATGTTCAAGCCCCAAATAACAACTTCCAAACATACTTCTGGAGCATGACCGATGCATAAGATGGGTGGCTTCCTACCCATCCTGTGTATTGCCTGTAGAGACAATGGCAATACACAGCCACTCTCATTTGTCTTGGCACATAACGAAAAGCTGAAGCGCCACATATACAGGGCAGCGACTCACCAGAGAGGATGCCATTACCCTGAGTTTAGTGAGGCCCTGGATCGTGTAGCTGTCAGGCTAGCAAACTAGTTGAGCCATATCCAGAGAATAACGTTTGACCTGTGGAGTCCCCCTTTTTTCCATACCAGCACCTGCCTTGCTGACCACGTGCTCCCTGGGCATTCTGCAGCCCTCTCCCTGCTTGCACAGAACCCGATGCTGAGGGAAGGGTTCGAGTCTGTTTATGGAGATTACTGCACACCACCAGCTAAGGGTAACTCATAATGCTTCGGGCAAACCATGATGATGAAGTAGCATCAGAGAGATGTGTCCAAATGGTCTTCATGCGTTTGAGAGACACGTTCCTCCCCACAGCTGACTCACAAGACAAGCAGTGAGGACGCACAGTTTGTACAGCAAAGGGGAGAAGGCAGACACGGAAAACGTGAACAGGCCCTGCGCACCGAGCACCAGGCCTGCTCTCCACTCCAAAGCCATGGCTTCCCGATGATGAGGTTACTCTGTGCTGCATTTATCCTGTTACAGTGCAAACAATGACCGTTCCTCAGGCAAATCCAAGACTACCACCAAGATTTACGGACAATCCCCAGGGACACAATTCAAGATACCAACAAACATTAATAATCGAAATCCATATTGGGTTGCTAAGAGGAAAACAATTGGATTTTCAAGCTGAGTTTCGAGAGAGCATAAAGTAAGTCACTCTGCACAGCCGTGATATGGTCACATTTGGGGGATGCAATTTTTAAACGTAGGAAGTGTGCAGAGGAGCCTCTGTTGCGTCCAGACAGTGTGCTGTGAATGAGAAGTGCCCCTGGCCACACAGTCACGTTGCTGGGGAGTCTGCAAGCAGTGCTAACAAGTCAAGGCAGCCTGGCTGGCCGAGCACAGGCCGAGCAGGCACCACCTGACACTGAGCTTCGGTGTGATTCCATCAGCCAGGTGCCTTATCTCACGGCCAGGGGAACCAGAAATAGCATTAAAACCAACCTTTAAAAGTAAAGATAAGTGGTAATTATGTCAGTGAATAGCTGGGAGATGGGAAGACGTACACAGAGTGGGCGCCTCAGATCATACAGTTTGCCTAACGCTCACATCCTCACGGAGCCGTCTGAGGCACACATTACACCTACATGGGTGCAGAGATGAGGGAAATGAGGTTCAAACAGTTTCACAGGGCCTCGGTTCAAGGTCACTTCCAGGGTTACATTTTCAAGGGCTCAATACCCGGTCCTCAGTCTGGCTCCAAATCCCGTGTGTCTTCCCTTATACCATGCCACCTTCCTGTGGCCAAAAACCTTTCTTTTACAGCAACCCCACTGGTTTACCTCGCTTTAAGTTTAATCATTAGACCAAAATTGTAGTGTTTTTTGTTTTTGTTTTTGTTTTTTACTTATTTATTCATGAGAGATACAGAGAGTGAGAGAGGCAGAGACACAGGCAGAGGGAGAAGCAGGCTCCTTGCAGGGAGCCTGATGTGGGACTCGATTGTAGCGAATTTTAAAGTGCAGTGGATGCCAGGCCCCCTTCTGGTCCGTGGACACCCACACGGGCCAGCACCCACTCCACCACCTGCAGGACTTCCACTCCTTGACAGGGAGCATGGAATGGACGGGGCTGAAGAAGGAAAGCTGCGGGTGAACAAGGCTCCGTCCCCACACTCACCATTCTGAGTCAGCTTGGTGGAGCACACAAGCGTGGAGATCTGGAAAGAGTCTTTGCTGATGGTGCAGCTCCCAAGACTCTGCATGCTCCTGCCCGTGGCCGAGTGCGCCTTTTCCTCTAACTCTGCCTTGGTGGAGGGCAGGCTCAAGTACGTGGCGGCGTCCTCCAGCTTCTTGGCCTCCGCCTGTGGGTTTGATGACACGCACGTCGAAAGCAAGTCACAAAATCAACGCCACCTGATGCTTTCCTCTCTCCCTTGCTATCCTTTATCCTTTTAACCATCATGATGTTTGCTCTTTATCATTTGCTAAACTGTTTATTTTAACGATTTCCCTTAGTCGTGTAGATTCACTCAGGTTAACATTTATTGCACACTATCCTCTCTCATCAGATCAGCAAAAAGGCTGGTCATCTGAAACGGGCATTTGCATAACCGACTGCAGCTAAAGAGATGCTTTCTCTCAAAGACGGGCAACAGTCAGCTGAGGCCAGGAAGCCCAGAGAGGAGCGAAGCAGTCCATACCAGCAATATTGCTCCAAGCAAGCGGTGTGTACCTTATAGACGATGAGATCATGCTCCCCGTCCCTCAGCGTGGTCCCATCGTATCTCATCAGCTTTACAAAGGCTAGTGCAAATATTTTCTCAGACTTATCCTTGGCTGCAAGAGAAATCAATCATCTTTAACTGCCGTCATGGCAATATCACATAAAAAGGCTACCTTTGTGAAAACATGACAAAACCGCATTGAATCAAAGGAAATATAAGGAAATGGAAAAATGGACAGTGTTCACCAGAAGAAAGACTCCTCCCAAAGGGACCACCGGTGCTCCAACTGATCTGCAAATTCCAAGGAATTCCAATCAAAATCTCATGGAAGAATTTTGTCATGAACACAACAGATTCCCACGGTCAAGAGCAGCAGGATGATGCTGAAGGAGAGCCCAGGCGGGGGATAGGTTGCAACCCTAGAAACCAGCAGTGACTGGAAATGACCACAAAGACCACAGTGCAGCTTAACAATGGGACACGCAGAGAAGAGGGAGCCACAGGGTCTGGAAACACACGACGAAGGACAGGCCAGTTGGGACAGATGATTCCCTAAGAAAACTGGCTCTCGGTATGAAAAAACAGATTCCTCGTGGCATCCACGAATATAAATCCAGGTGGAGTGAACACACGGATGTGAAATTTCATTCTCTGTCAAGAACGCTCCTCCCCGGATACCTGCATGTGAGACTCATTCCCTCCCTCACTCAAAGTCTCGGCTGACGGATCACCTGCTCCTTGGTGACCAGCCCATCTAACACAGTAAATTATAACCTGGTCACACTCTCTCCCTTCCCCTGATGCCCTGATGCGTTTTTCTTCCTAAGTGCTATGGACTGAATGGTGTCCCCTGCAGTCTGGTGCTGGAGCCCCAAATCCTGCCCCAATGTGACCACAGTGGCCATGAAGCCTGTAGGAAGGGGCTTAAGGTTAGTGAGGTCATAAGAGGGGAGTGCTGAGCCTATGGAACCAGTGCCCTTCAAAAACAAAGAAAGAGGGGATCCCTGGGTGGCTCAGCGGTTTAGCGCCTGCCTTTGGCCCAGGGCGCGATCCTGGAGTCCCGGGATTGAGTCCCACGTCAGGCTCCTGGCATGGAGCCTGCTTCTCCCTCTGCCTGTGTCTCTGGCCTTTCTCTCTCTCTATGCCTATCATGAATAAATAAATAAATTAAAGAAAAAAAAAAAAGAGAGACAGCAGAGCTCTCCTCGTTGTGTGAGTTCACAACCTAGAAGAGCATCCCCACCAGACCCCAGGATGCTGTCGCCCTGGTACTCTGAGACTCAAGCCTCAAGCCCCCAGACCTGTGAGGAAACACATTTCTGTTGTTTCAAGCCCCCTGGACTATTCTGTTAGGGTGGCCGGAGGAAACCAAGACGACAGTCCTTATCCCCGCCAGGTTCACGTGTGTGTGTGTGTGTGAGAGAGAGAGAGAGAGAGAGAGAGAGAGAGAGAGAGAAACCGCTGCTTTTCATTAAGTTTCATCTGCAGGCCTCTGGAAGGAAAGGGACACTGCACACTTGTCACCACTATTTCCCCAGTGCCTGCCATCTATTAGGCACTCTGTAAACATCTGTCCTAGTTGGGGACATGCCAACCAACTGGTTCTCTCACTTGCTGCCAGTGACGTGTGAAAGGGGAATGATGGGAACAGGGATGAGTGGCTGGATGGGCGGGCACAGTCTCTGAGAAGACGGACAACACGGGAGCCAGTGTGCAAACCTTCCGGGGACAGTCATGGCCAAATGCAGAGTCCCTAAGTGGACCCAGGCTTGGCCTGTCGGAGGGTAGAGGGCCAATTGGCTGGGAAGTAGCGGGGCAGGGGCCAGCGTAGGAGGGACGGATAAGGAGTCTCCACTGAAGAAGGAGATTCGGCATGGATTCCGCAAGATGTAACTGAGTACAGCATGGAAACGAGTTTCAGAGCTGTAATCTTTAAAATTATACATCCCACATTCTCTTTTTAGATGAAAAGACAGAGGAGCGCCTGGGCGGCTCAGTCACTTGAGTCTCTGACTTCGGCTCAGGTCATGACCTCAGGGTGGGTCCTGGGATCCAGCCCCGTGTCAGGCTCCCCGCTCAGCACAGAGTCTGCTTCTCCCTCTGCCTCTCCCCTTCCCCCTCCTTGTGCTCGCTTACTCGCTCATGCTCTCTCTTTCTCTCAAATGAAATCTTTAAAAAAGATAGAGATGAAAAGACAGAGGTCAATGTAGAAAGGAGCACATCCACCCACCTTGAGTCAGGGGCTCAAAATATCTTCCCTGAGTCACCACCACTGCACAAGGTAACGTATCTCGTTAACCTCTGCAGTCCTGGTGTCCAGCAGTGCCTGGCACACAGTAGGTGCTCAAGAAATGAGAGCTCATTAGATAAATGAAGGAATGATTGAACAATCAAAATAAAGAGAAGGATGAAGGCAAAAAAAAACATGTATCCTAGGAATTGGGGAAAAAAATAACTTTGCAAAAGGGCCTCACAAAACGTAAACTATCTCCATGTTCAGGTGACAAAGAACAGATCCTTCTAGGTTTGAGCTCATGTGGAAAACACATAAACGTGTCTTCGTGAAAGCAGCCATGGTTCAAGAGGACACATGAGCATCCCCGTTAGCACCCGGCTTCCCCTGATCCTACTATTAAGTAGTACAACAGCAAGCACCTTTATTAACATCCTACCGTTTACATCAAGGCCACGGACTCACTTATTACATGCTCATTAGCAGCCACTGTGAGCAGATAGTAAGTTTACAGGATGCCCAGGGCATGGGGGACAGGGCTGCCAGACCCAGGCAGGCCCCCTATGACCAAGGGAAACCCAGGCCCTGGCCGGCTGGACCCGGAGCCGCACAGATTCTCGAGTCCGGGTAAAATAGGAGCAGATGCATCTGGAATGACCAATGACATTCTGGACTGTGTGTCACATCAGCACCAAACTTCACACCCCAAGGGATGGATCCCAGCCTGAGAAAGCCCAGGATTTGGGCCCTATGCTCACCTCCCTCCAGGGGAAAAACAGCTCATCTGGCCTGGGGGACATGGGGGCCTGCACAGGAGACATGTCCTATCTCCGGACCCTGCGTGTCCACGTTCCGGGAGCCTGCGGAGGTCCCAGTGGCTGCTGTCACTCCCGCAGCAGACAGCTCAGGACTGCATCAGCCTCACACTCTTGATGCTCAACATGGTTCCAAGACCACACAAGCCATGGCCACGGAGCTTCATTAATTATGCAAATGTGTGGTGGTTTGTCGGGTGACAGCATCTTGTCTATGATGAGTACTTAAAACTAACTAGAAAAACAAGGATTTTGAAAATTAAAATGCTACAGAAGATATCCCTCTGCATTAATGCAATTTATTAACCAGAGAGAAGAAGCCTTCTGGAGACGGGGAACGTGCCTTTGATACAGTCCTCTGTTGACCCCAGAACTCTGTCCTTGCCCCTCCAGTGCTCCCACCTCCCCCGCTGCGGCCCATTCCCACCCCAACTGTTCCACGCTCCCCACATGCCCCCTGACGGAGGACAGACCTGCCCTGAGTGTCTCCAACAACACACCCTGCTCCATCCTCTCCATGATACTCTGAGACTGACCTCACACCTCAACTCAAACTGAAGTTCCGAGAACCTTCTAGGTGAGGTGTAGACAGCAGGTGCTAAACTAAGAGCAGATAGGTGTAGACAGAGGTGGCCTCGCCGTGCCTACAAGGCATGGGAGTGGGACACTTGGGCACGTAGACTAGGCTGGAACCAGAGCCCTCCCACTGACGAACTGGGTGACTCTGGGCCACTGAGGTGGGGTCTGTGAGCCTCAGGCTCCTCCACAGTAAAGTGTAGAGGGATGACCACGGTGATGGCATAGGGGACTGTCATGAACACTCATCCAGATGGCATGGTAAAACTGCTCGTGCCAGGAGCACGGTAAGAGCGTGTGAATGGTAGCTAATACATGAGATGCTCTAACCCCAAAGTTCTGGCCATCAAGGGGTGCCATGCACACCTAGTAGACCTCCATCTGCCACCGGGTGGGCTGGCTTTGGTCCTCAGGCAAGCATGCAGTGGCCAGGTACCACTTTCCATGCTGCCTAGCCCTGGAACCCCAACCCGTTGTTAGCTAGATCACTGCTATGCTTCAACAGTGGGACAGGAGTGAAAGTGGAATGATGCCCCTGGGCCATCTAGATCCCTTGGTTCAACCTCTTCAGTGGCCTCAGCCCACCCTTTGTGCACATCTTCGGGCTGATACACGTTCTCCACACCAGCCCTACAAACTGCATGAACATGCCTCCCCAACGCTTCTGAAGACCAGCAGGGTCCACCTGCCTCCTTACCAGACCCACAGAGGAGTCTACATTCACCCAGCATCAGGCCGTTGCACAGGTACTCGCTCTCCGGCACCCCTACCACTGCAGGTGCCACATCTGAGAAAAGGGCCCAGGTAGGCAGGCCCCTGGGCAGAAAGAGTACGAAGGATAGACACGTAACCACACTGCAGTGGCTTCTAAGGAGCCCCTGCCCTACACCGGGCATCGTGCCACAGGTTCAGCAGCCTCCATACTACTTGGTCAAGACCCTTAGGGACTCTTATCCTCCAGAGAGAGTATTGCGGACACAGAGAGCCAGGGCTGAGGATCCCCACCCAAGCAGCCCCAACCTCCATGGGGCTATCTGTGACAAATATGGGCCCCCAGACCACCCCTTCCCTCAAAGCTACAGCACACACAATGCAGCCAATCTTCTCCTTATTTCCCCAAATCTCAGCTCCCTCCCCAGTGGATACAGACCACCAAGGGCAAGGATATAGCTGCCTGTCATGATGTCTTAGCGTCTAGCACAGGGCTACGTCCTTATAGACAATAACAAGGGTGACAAGACAAACTCCAGTCACCAATAAAGAACTCTTTTGAAAGGGGAGGGATTCGAACCCCAGTCCCTTCCTCCCAGCTTCTCAGCATCACTCAGCACTATAGTAAGATCTCCTTTGAGAGAAGCGTGGCCTGAAGCCAGACATCAGGGGCTGCCCACCAAGACAAAATGGATCTCAAGGTTTTCCATTCCAACACAAAGGGCAGTAAGGGCCAATTTCTGAAACCTACTCGTGTCTCAGTGACTTTTCTGATGGACAGAACAGCGTTACAAGTCACACGGAAGAGAGGAAACAGAAAGGAAGAACAGGAAGCAGCAGCAGGAAAAAAATTCAAGAAGAAAATGAAGATCTCCTGTAATCAGTTCCATGAGAGTCAATAACATTTTCCGGAAACAGGTCAATGCAGGAATGAGCTAAAGGACTAAGACCGCACTGTGTTAGGATAACCGAGTTCTAGAACGATCCAGAACAACTGAGAACAATCCAGAGCAAGTGGCAAGAGCAGCCTGCTGAGCTTTCCCCCAGTTTTCCCTCGCAAATGACATGGGCCAAAATGAAGGGATTACTCACAATCCTGGGACGACCGATGGCGGAAGGTAAATCGAAGGTGACTGCGGTTGACGTCCTCAATGGGAATGGCCACCTGCACAGTTGAAAGAGGAAGTTTCAGCACGGGTACCCAGTACTCACGTTAATGGTTCGTTTACCTGGAGATGCTGTGCAACTGTACACCCTTCCTCCCTGCAGGGATGAAAACACGTAGGCCTAACCCCCTGTAGGACTTTCCCAAAGGCAGAAATGCTTTTGGAAAATTTAAACAAGACAATGTTGCAAGGGACGTCAAACCGACTCGGCAAGCCCACAGAAGTTTTCGTAGACGTTTCACATCCTCGCTCTTAAGAGCCTATTTTCACAAGTTGCCATTTTCAGGCTAGCCCTTGGCAGCGGTATCCATGGTCCCGCCGCAGCCGCGGGGACCTGCCCTCGGCAACAGGAACTAAGCTTTCCAGGTGTGACATTCAGTCAAAGAAGATACCCCCCGCCCCATGCTGCCGTTAAGCTAAGATGGCCCCAAATTCTCCTATCTCACATCTGTAGTCTAAGGCCAACCCCAAGATGGGTTCTCCAACATTCAAGCCCTTGCTGGCTCAGGGATTGGGGTGTGTGTGCCACAGTGGGCTGCCGGGGTGACATCCACCTGACGCACCAGGAGAGCAGAGTGCCACACCATGGCCCGGGACCTGTCTCCCCAGCAATGTCCTCCATATATTGTCACCTCTATTTTTTCCCATTTGGTGTAAAGACAGCATGCCACACATAAAACAGACCCAAGAAGAGAAAGATAATAGCTATCTTTAAAGGACTCTGTCATTTGTCTCCATGAAAGTCCTATTTTTATGTCCAAAAGGAGATGAGAGTAAATGTATTCCACGGAATGCCGGCATGGTTCCTTAGCAACCTTGAACGACTTTGTTGGGAGAGCTCCTCTGCCTGCCTAGGGTGCCCGCTGGCGAGCAGCCCCCGGTCGGGTGGGAGCTGGGGACTTCCTTGGGATACAAATGAGCATTTCATAATCAACCCTGTGGGATAAAATGACCATGTAAATGATACCTTAACGGTCTCAAACCAACGTGGCTGTTTTACTTGGTAGTAAATCACAGACTTGTACTCTGAAATCGCTTCGTCACCAGCACCCGGGAAAATCACATGCTTTAAAAGAAGGCATAAAGGGTTCGCATCAGACCTCATAGAGCTTGACACTGCATCCATCTCCCCACTTCCCGCCCCCAGTAGATGAGCTAAGCAGAGCACTACAGGAATGCCAATAAACCCCATCACAAATGGAATATGCTCCCAGCAATGGAAGGACGGATTCATCTGGAGAAAGCGCGGCCAGCGTACAATCTTGCTCGCAGACATTTAAGCATCTTGATGGTTATCAGTAGAGGGATGCTTCTGTCCATCCTTCGTGCCCTCACCCCGAACAGCTTTAACATTAAGAGCTGCGGGAAGAATGCCTGATCCACTCAGTAGGTCCAGAATAAAGAGCTACAGGCTAAGGAGGGGGTGGCGGGACTCCTTCCCATTCCACCAGCCACAAACACTGACCGCTCGACTCCAGCGGAAGCAATGCTGGTAAAGCCCAAGTGGTGAGGGCAGCACTGCGGGGCAAGGACTCTACACATGGGCCACCCATACAGCTGAGCCTAGGTGCACACATAGGGCACCACTCTCAGATTTGTGGGCTCAGGGGAGCCCAGCCTGTCACCCATGGTCCAGAGTGGTAGCTGCCAGGGATACCTGCTCTTGGCTTGGCCACCATCCCCGAGCACTGCCAGGCTGCTGTGGCCATGCAGGGGGAGGTCTTGGTAACCCCCACCACCCAGCAGAGCATGAGGTTAGATGCCCAGATTCAAACCCTAGTTCCACTTCCCACTAGCTCTCTGACCCTGTACAAGACTTCCCTGGGCCTCAGTTTCCCCATCTCACAGACAGCGATAATAATGACGTCTGAACTTCTTGTGTGACCATCAGACCTCTGAGCCCTGGGTCTATGCTGGCAAAGGAGGCCCTGTGACAGGGCCGGGAAACAGAGGGGGTTCTCAGAAACAGGATCGCGCAGCCCCAGCTATAGGCTTCCCTATCCTGCAGCAGAGTCAAGGACACACTTGGAAAATAAAGTTTCAACACCACAGATTAAGCTTTGCAACCATAAATACCTCCAGCCGTTTCCCGTCTTCATCGTAAACAGACACTGTAACCTCCACGTTCTTTGCTGTGGTTTTGCTTCCTTTATCGAAATCTCCTTGAACTAATGTTACGTAGATATCATTTCGAACATCACCTGGGGGAAAAAAATTATACCTTTAAAACCAATCCATTATTCATAATGTAACGGGGAATTCTCCAACACTGTCTAAACTGGTACCTCTCTGAGCAGAGGATTACAAATACGGTACAGATGATTACAATATATTTTCTACGAAACAGTTGCAGCATTTAAAGACATGACAAAAGCAGTTTTCAGCATTATAACCATTAAGAGTACGACAAGGAGGAAAAACTTCAAGGCCTTTAGTTATGTGCACGGTCTTCTCCCCAGTGGGTAGCCCACGCCCACGGGGACTTGAATGCTGTCGATGGATCTGCAGTGACCATCTCCTCTCCAGTGTCCACGGCCCATCGGGACTCACATCACTGTCTCACGGCGGACCATGGGCTGTGTTCTCGGAGTCTGAGTAGCCGAAGAACATCACAACATGAAATGGCATACCTAGGGTAACAACTGGCAATATTGGCTTCCTCTACATTTTTCTAAGGAGTTGAACAAAAAGCTGATTTGAGAATTAGAACCACAGGCAATGTTCCGAGGTGATGTCCGGGATCAGGGACTAGGAGTGAGTCAAGAGAGAAGCCTTCTGCATGGATCTCCTCTCCTCCTGGTGAGCAGCTGTCACAATCACAACAGACCCATTCCGTTCTGTTCTGTTCGGAGCAACAGACCCATGCATTTCAAAGTGAGACAGGCCATAAGTTGGGAGAAACCAAAACCAAAACAAAACCCATACACAACAAATAAACTCAAGACGCTCCTTCCTGCTGAGAGCATGTGAGGCCCCTGGTAATGGTCCGACTGGGAAAACTTAGCAAGCTTCATTAGCAGCATGATTTAGAGCAAGCATCACTACCCAGTGACTGCTCCTCTGCTGTCTGTCTGGTCACGTCCCACGTCTGACCCCCCCTGCTCTCCCACAGGGGATGTGAGAAACCGGTCCATCAAGAGCAGTGAAAGGTCCACGTGGGTCAAGAACAAGTCCCCTTGCTTTCTTGCTTTTTCTTTCCTTCATTCTTTCTTTCTTTCTTTTAACTGCTCTACTCTGGCTTTTAATGTATCCAACTATTAAATTAAGGTTTCATTTAAAAGTCATTATTGTAATAATCCCAGGGGGTTGCTACCACAGCCACAGTCGCTCCTGGGAGAGGAAGCACGGCTGCAGTCAGTAATACCGACCGTGCAAGAAGCTAAGAGTGATAGAGCCCAGGGCCGGGGCGGGAGGCACAGCTGCCAGGCCAGCACCTGCCACCAATCCCTGTGTGACCGCAGACAAGTCACTTAACCTCCCACGCCACCCACAGCTAAACAGCCTCATCGATAAGGCAGGGTAGTGTGTATGAGCCCTCAGCCTGCACATTCCGCCAAAGCACAAAAGCAATAATCAAAACAGGGCTGCAAGAGCGTCACAAAGGCCTCACGAGCCAGATGCCATCCCACGCTGGGGGCAGGGAGGTAGAGAACCCCATGGTCTTACTCTCCTACTGGCCTAGACATCCATACTCAGGGCCATCCCAGATGTAAGACCTTACTTGCAGTAGATAGACCCCACAGACGCACACTCACAAGAGTGCCCTCCGTGGATGCCTGCAGGGCTACAGGGTCCTCATTCTGGGGAGAGAAGAACTAGAAGCAGACATGGATGGACTCACACAAGCCTCCAGCCTCCTTCAGCTCAGAGGAAAACTCTGCTTCCCCACCAGGATCCTTCAGAAAAACTGCAGGATTTCCAGCAGCTCACAGAAAGGTAGAAAAGCCGCTGGCACAGGTGACACAGCGGGCTCTCCCACTGCGCAAAAGAGGTGCACGTCTCTGGAAAAAGCATCTCCATAAGATGAGACAAGATGGAACAATGCACAGTTCTACCAAACTGAAGGCCATGAGATCTGAGTGAAAACACCCCAGGCTGTCTCATCTCCATCCCCACCCCCACCCCAGAGGGTGTAAAGCGGCGCCCACAGCCTGTTAGTGATCCCCCGGCCAGAGAGAACAAGGTGACTCAACTATAGCTGGAATCCCATGCTACAGGAACCCTGACCCCCAACTTTAGCACACAGAACCTGCGGGAACAACGGTCAGCTGTATGGCTTCCCCGGGAATCCATTAGGAGGTTATTTTAGAGGTCTAGCCTTACCTTTTAAGTTGACCAATTAAAGAAGGAAACACGACCAGTACAAGCTAGATTTCTGGGTCTCCCTTTGAACACGAGGCCATCCTAAGGCTACCCAAGATGAATGCACAATGTCATCCTAATCTATAAATTTCATCTCAAGCTCACGTGCAAGCAATATACCCACGAAGAGCTCCAAATTAGTTTGCTGCACACAGACTTGACTCCTGCCCATAGAAGACATCCCAAGGTTGTGCAGCGCGCTGGAGATCATGCTTTCTTCCCCTACGGGTGAGCCACTACGACCCAGCCTAACCAATCTGCGATGTCTTTCCCATTGATTCACCAGTGAGAATATACAGTGACCCACAACAGCCCTGAAAGATAGAGGTAGCAGAAAGAACATTCCCCACCTGCCCTAAAATAAACAAAGCAGTAATTCTGACAACACACACAATGAGCAGATACCTCTTCCTGCGAGTGTACCGTGGAGCCCGATAAAGGGACGCCACGGGGAATCTCACCCACGCCAAGGGGAGGGTGGTTTGGCCCCATTTCTACTGCTCATTAGCTGTGTAACTTCAGGTTGTGGCTTAATTTTGATCACAATTAGTTCAACACCAATGTGTGGGCTTCCGAGATCCTCAGATGGATCAAGCCACATTATTAATGTGAGCATTATCTGCAAACCAGAAAGTATCCCACAGATATAAAGGATAAATATTAACGTGCTTGCCCAAGATCTCGTGAGGATCAAATCAGATTATTAATAAGAACGTTATTTGGAAACTGAAAAGTATTATGTAAACATGAGATTAATCGTAACATGGAATTCCATTATTGGTTTAATAAGCTTAAAATCCATTATCAGGCCGGAGCGATACTAAGTAATATGAACCGTGCAGGTACCAGGTGTAAACATTCACTTTCTGCCCTTCCTTCCTTGTTTTGAGCAGATGTCTATCCAAACATTTGTCAGGTGTCCACATCTCCCTCATACCACCCTTGCACTAGGAGGGAAGAGCTGACGTCTAGGTGGCTAATGTGCAACGTTGCACCACCCAGCCCTTCACTGTCCGGGGGCCGCAGGGCAGCGGACTGAGCAGGTCGGTCTGGACGATGCTCAGGCTCCTTGCTGGGAAACACTGGGTCAAAAGCAAGCCATCTTCTTCAGGACACTGACGTCTGGGAAGAAGACGGGAGACATCAAAGGGCCTTACCTAGGGGATGAAGTCAATATGCACAGGAGACAACCCAGCAGAGGTCACTGTGCAAAAACAGAGCAGGTGCCCGGGGGAACTCAGAAGCTTGCTGTCTCTGCCGCTCGGGTGCCTGAGCTGATGGGTATCCTCAGGGTTCGGCCATTTGGCCATTCGAGCGAGTGGGGCTTGCATTCTCCATCACTTTACCCCCTACAGCATCCCAGCTCTAACCCGCCCCACAGGTAGAGATTATCACCACTCATTCTTCAGAGCAGCAGACCACAGCCAAGCGAGGTCACAGAGGAGCTGTGGCGCAACTCCAAACACAGGACGGATTCGGGGTCCCATGTTCTCACTTCTAGGGCTGAAGGCTGGGCTTCCAGGCCGGGGACCACTGTGGTGAAGAGACAACCCACCCTAAGGGCCATTTTTTTTAAGCCTGGAACATAGTAGGGTCTATTTACCTAAATCATGCCCCCTTAACTTTGAACACATTCTGGATGATTCCAGAGCTGTTAATGGATCTTCATTGTGAACCTATGTTACCATCATAAAAGAGCTGCCTTCATCCTAGAGGGAACCAACCATGACTGAGCCGTTGATCAGAACCAAAAGTGAATCCCACATGGCCCTTGAAACAGCCCCACACTCCACAGCCCTTAATCACATTATACGTATTACCCCACGGAGCAAACACAGTCCGTGTGGCCAGGGTCGGTGGAATGTCTAAGTCCCGTTCTTCCTTTCCACCACATGATGTGGGGCAGAGACAAAGTGCAAGGCTTCTAGATTAAGGGTGACAATGGAATACAGGAGGGGCACCTGGGGGGCTCAGTTAAGCATCTGCCTTCGGCTCAGGTCATGATCCTGAGGTCCTGGGATCCAGCCCCAAGTCAAGCTCCCTGCTCAGCGGGGAGCCTGCTTCTCCCTCTCCCTCTGCCTGATGCTCCCCCTGCCTATGCTCTCTTTTTCTGTCAAATAAATAAATAAAATATTTTTTAAAAAATAGAACATGTGACAGTAAAGGGTTTGCTTACAATGAAGAGGACGTTGTTCACTCAAGCCGGGGTGGAAACCCATCTCAAGCCCTTAGGGCTGGGTTTCTGGAAATGCTTGTTTCACCGGCTTGTCCTTATTACCATGCTGCCAGAAGCCACTCCCACCAGCAGGTTATTACAACCAAGAGAAGCCACCTCCCCGCAGCCTGAACCTAGGTGGTCAGCTCTCACTCTGGCCACAGCTCCTGCCTACACGGATGATCCGTAACCACGCTGGGGTTTACACACCACCTACCACAAGCTCCACCCTCTGCTGGCCAGAGTTCCTACAGGCTACTGTCCCCGCACTGCTCATGGTGGCCGGCGAGCCAAATGCCCCAAACGCTGGCCACATCCACACCACACTCGGAAGTGTGGACGGACAATTCTTACCAGGCATGATTATCTCCGGAAACCCCGTTTTCCGAGCCACCGCTGTGGTCCTGTCCACTAAATGAGGAAATTCTTTTCTAATCTGATGGATATCTCCAGGAAGTAATTTCAGGGTTACCCACAAACCTAGGAAAACAATGGATACATGAGTCATGTTTTAGCTTCATTTCTGAAAGATAATTTCAGGAAACCAACCTCAACGAAGGAGCAACTGTTAATTGACAAACCAACAACTTAAGAGAAAATGTGGGTGTGTGAGAAAGAGAGAGGCCCAGAAAAGTACCTGGCACAGGTAAGTCACCTGTGTCTGACTAGCTGGGATACAAACCCTGCCCCGGAGGTGCCTAATGCCCAGGTGAATGCACATTAGCAGAGCTGTGCACAGAACCAATGACTCCTCTGATAGGCTTTTAAGATAAATCAGGAAGAAGCATTTTTCTAGGCGTGATTGAGAAAGCTATCCTTTTCCATTCTTCCCAGAAGGATGACCACACCAGAGGGTTCGGGAGGTAAATTCACAGCTCCTCTGACCCAGGAAGCTTCTCAAGTGGGCAGCACAGCGCCAGGCCAGTCCGCACAGCCAGGGCAGCCCGGTCCCTATGTTTCACGACGTCACAGCAAAGGAGAAATAAATGCTCTGGCCACCACTTGGCTCTTGCCTCCAAAGGGGGGGAAAGCGAAGACCCTGAAACCCTCTGAGCAAGACGGAAGGGCTTCCATGGACAAAACATGGGAAACTTTCTAGCACCTGAGAGCCGAGCGTGTGTACCATCCTCTCGCTCCACAAAGCTGATGGACAGTTGCATTTTGTGTAAAATACTCTTGGGCAGCAAGCAAACAGGAAATAAAAATAAAAGACACTTTTTAATGAAACCAAAGGCGGGAGATAAATGAGTTGCCTGGCACTCGTGGCCACTCTGAAAACAGGACCTTTCTCCCAGGGAAGGGAAGTTGTCACTGTCAGCTGACACGTCCGGGTCTCTGTCCCTGGGACCCTGGGGGCCTGGCTGGCTTGCTCCCTGGTCACTCAGCCCTGCAGGACCCCAAGTGCCCATCAGAATATAAAAATATTTGCTCTAACACTACTAGTGTGTGTCTGTCCAGCCATTCCTCCCCCAGGACACAGGGACCATTCACCACTGCTTAGCTCAGCCTTCAGTAGAAGGCAGATGGGTAAACCACAGACATTGTCCACAAACGTGCACTCCCAGCAGAACTGGGACACCCCCGACGCTCCCACATGGAGGGCCACCCACGTGGCTCCTGCCCAGAGCCACCCTGCTTGATGAAACCCCACACCTCACACCTTTTTCCTCGAGCTTCCCATCTCCTCTCAGCTGGCCTAGAAACATCTGTCCTCTGCAAAGAAAATGTTAATAAACAGAGACAGATGTATTATCTAAGGTAGATTGTTTTATGCATAGTACTTTCCTTTTTCTTTACTTTGATATTTTTTTCCTTTCTCTTTCTTTTCAAGATATAAAACTCCAAATCATGAGAGGGAGAGTCTGAAGAAGGAGGAGAGAAGCATAACCAGTAACAAGAGGTCCCTAAAGAGATGTCAGCAGGTGACACCCAACCGGGGGCATGTGTATCATTGCTCAGAATGCGCACTGCACAAAGCCCTGGCAAAGAAAGGCAAGTGAGAGCCAAACCCAGCTCACACTCTGCTCACCGAGCCGTGTGCCCAGGCCCTGCCTGCATGTCCTCACTCACCCAGAGGATGGGCACCCTTTCTCTAAGTAACACAAAGGCATCACAGGCTGGTGTTGCTCTGGACCTGCAGGCAAGGTCCCTTGAAGGGCCAGGCACCTAACCCATGGCTGTGGCCTCCAGTAGAGCAGACCAAGTAAGAGAGACGCCTGCAGAAGTGCAAGGGGAGATTATCACTGCAGGTGACACAAACAGACGTGGTCCCTCCTGGGGATACCCAGGCACCGCTGATGGGCTCTCAATTCTCACTCAGGTCCCCAAAACCTGCCAAAGGAATGACTGTCCCCAGAAGGAATGTGACTCCAAGACATTTTTCAAGGACCTGCAAGACGTGGTGATCATGTACAGAGGTCAGAGGCAGAAAAACGTTTAACACCATTCTAAAACCCTGCCGCCTTCCCAACACCTTTCCTTTCTCACAAATACCAGCTCGCTCAACGATCTTAGTTCATAAACAAGTAACTTAATGACACAATTCAATTTGTTAGAAAGCGATTTAAACACGGAGATTAAGCTTTCCTGATTACACCGGGTTTAAAACACTTTCCTCAAAAGAGAAAATGAGGCCCATTTCCAAAGATAAAGGGTATTTTAGGTTGACTTTTGCTTAACCAGAGTAGCTAAAAACAAGAGATTAGCACACATTCTATCTCAAACAATAGAGAACAGATGTCCGGGGGTGTCTGGGGCTTCACTGTCCGCATACAACACCCAGCACCTCTGGGTTCAGGGTGCAGAATAATTTGGGCTAAATACAAAAAATGTCAACTGGGACAAGTAAACATGTGGACATTAAACCCCAAACAGGCCAGCGCCTAGAGAGGAGCTCAGAACAGATGAGCACAGGAAACACCCTGGTCCGGAGTGAAGACTTCCCAGGCTTCCACGTCCCTCCCACCAGCCCGTACTCTTCACCATGGCTTGACAGGCAAGCAGACATCACCGGGGTGAGCCTGGGTCACCACCTGGGGAAACACAGAGCTCCACTGGGCCAACCCACAGGCCTTGCAGGCAACTGATGCAATGAGGCCCAGAGAAATGTTCACTTCAGAAATGCTCCTTCGGGGAGGAAAAAAAAAAAAACCCAGCTAGTGACATTGCTTGGGGGCACCGCAGTTCAGGAAGGCACCTGTGGTCCCCTTGAGAAAAGATGCTCTAGTCTCTCAGTTCTCACTGTGACCTAAAACACCCCATCCGTCTCCTGGAGACCAAGGACCTGGGCCCCCTGGTATGAGTCCCATGGCCTCTGGTGACACACATTTGCGCCCCAACACCAGGGAGCCTGACAGAGGCAGGCTGTGGGTCCTCCTGCTGGCCTGACACCAATCTCCACTTCTCCTGTGTGACTCCGTGATAGAAGTTTATCAAAATCCAATGGCTCTGCCAGAGAGACTCCATCCAACAGGAGCCTGGGGTCTGGGGACTGGCACTCCCAGTCTAAGAGTGGCTCCAATCAAAACAGCTTTAATTGGATCTCCCTGTGGTTTTCAATTAAGTGTAAATCAGAGAGCTGGTAATTGATGAGAAGGTGGGTCCTGGGTCAGCTTAAACTGCTCTGTCTACAGAGGCCACGGTTCATTAACGCTTTGGGTCGGGGTTTTTGTTTTGTTGTTGTTTGCCAGGGACAGAGCTGGCTAGTTCACAACGCAGAACACCAAAAGCTACTCACTCCTCCCGAACATTCTTCAAACTCAATTCACACTGCCCTTTATAACAATGGAAAATGAGTCAAGAGAATTGTGTCTTAAAAGGATAGTGACATAAGGTAACTAGACAATGAGAGAAGTCGCTCCACTTAAGCTCTACCGACTTTATGATAAGTCGCCATCTAATCAGGGGCTGAAAAGTGGGTTCTCCCACTGGCGCAAAAAACAGCCTTAGGTGGGAGACGTTGTGAAGGTGACTTCCCCTCGAGCTGGAGGCCTCCGTAAGCAGCTGTGTTCTGGCAGCGGTCCTGGCCAGCCCGAGTGCCAACTGTCACCAGCCTGGGGTGACTGATTCATTGCCTCTGCCAACAGAAGGTCAGCTGCTGGGAAACCTGTCAGCGGGGGATTAAAAATGAGGAGTGCAAGACGTGGAGTCAGGAGGAGAAATCCCTTCCATTACAAAACTGAAGAGAGATCCATCTGCAAAACGAAGCCACTTCCTCAAAGAGAGGAAGGGGAACCCCAGCAAACCGTGCCAGCATTGAGTGTGCGACACGGACAAGGAAGAGAGTAAGGAGCACAGGGAGCCAGGCTGTGCCGAATGTCTCCGCAATTCTCTGAGCAGCAAAAGTGAAGTAACAGCCAGTGGACAGTGACCGTATTCTCTTGTAAAGTCCTTCAAGTGCTTTCAAAAATGGCTAGGAGAAGAAGGGAGGGCTGCAGAAGACTCAGGAAAGCAAACAAATGAGTTGCTTCTAGTCTCAACACTGGGCTCTTTGCAAACATTTCATTGTGTCCCACACAGCCTCCCCTACTCATCCAGGGGCTTGGGGCTCAGCAATGCTGACAAGGGAGATCAACAAGAAACCCTTTATATACTGTACATACACCATACATGTAGATTGTGATCCAACACTGCCAGCATCACCATCACCATCAGCAGCATCACCATCTCCACCATCATCATACTCATTCTCGTCATCACCATCAGCATCATCACCATCCTCATCACCAACATCACCACCACTACCACCACCATCATCATCAGTAGCATCACCATCATCACCATTATCATCACCATCAACATCATCATCACCACCACCATTATCATCATCATCAAACTAAAATGCAAACCATACAGCATCGTCTCAAGTTCATGTAATAACTGAACATGTGTAGAAATAAAACAAAAGAATACATACCCTGGCCCTTGTGGTTGACTTCTTTGGCAGCAATGACTTTGTTTATAACAGTCTGAAGGAAGTCATTCTCCCCTGCCACCCTGGGTGAAAAACGGGATGACATGTTCAGCGGCTTGTGTCGAATGGCGTCGTCCAACGCGAGCCTGGAGGGCACGGGACGACCAAGACCACAGGAGACAAAGGGGCACAGAGACCCAGAGGTCACGGTAACAAGGGAACACAAGAGATCATCGTCACCGAATGCGAGAGAGTCATCATGAGTCAACGCACGACAAAGGACAGGATAGATGACAAGAGAGACAGGGAAGAGCATTGATCAGGAAAATGCTGAACCACACAAGAGAAGTAAAGCAAACGAGGTTGACCCAATCCCCAGGAAATAAACATGCACCAAGCCTCCACTCCATTTCTATCAGATAATAAAAAAAGGACACTTATCTGAAAACAATGTGTTTGGACAGCATTTAATCACAAGGAATGTTTATGTCCATTTCTTCAATTTTAATAATTCCTGACCATAGCATAGGTCAAGAGGCAGGTGGTGTGAAGGGAAAAGCAAAATCAAGACCAAAAAGGGATCCCTAGAACCTAACTGCTTGGGGAACTTGGGTGGTGACCACTCTACTCCATCAGATTATATATTCAGTGTAGCCTCAGATAATTAAGTACGAGAAGAATGGCAAAGTCTTTGGAGAACATACTACTATGTCTGAGAAGTGAGACTGTGACAACACAATTATGAATGTAAATCATCAATATTTGAGGGTCCCATGGATCATGAGTTTTTTTCATAAAAGCTATACTAAGACCAAGAGTACAAACAGGCAACATGTGCAAAGAGAAATACCACATAGCACAACAAAGCACAATATGCAATAAGCGAGAAAATGTACGTCATGTACATAATGTTTAAAATCATTTCCAGAACCAAGGCCAAGTATTATTCATCACTTGAGCCCACATTACTCAAGAGAGCTGAGGACTACTTTAATTTACTTCACCAAGTTAAAAAAGACAGAAAGAAAAAGATGTACACTGTGTTAGCTTCCCTAAAACTTATCCTGCGATATAATAAATCAGTTTTAATGGAGCAAAAAACGGTTTCATTAGCATGGCATTTCCCAAAGAACTGCTTTCATTGCTTATTTTGCTATTAAAATCATGCTGCTCTTTTGTTACAAACACTCGAAATATTAATCTGAGTATTAGCCTTCTTTTAATGGAGCAAGGAATCACAAATTATAATAAGAGTCAAACACGTAATAATATTTTTTAAAACGGGTGTTTTGCGATAAGACAGAAAAAGATGGTGACAATATGCTATCTCAGGCAGCTCCTAACACAACCCAGTGAAATTTAGACTAGTGAATCTAAAACTAATAACTCCCCTAACTTTTCAAAACAATAACCCACAGGTTTGTTTTGTTTTGTTTTTTCTCCTTGACTTTTCCCAGAAGATACTAACAGGCAACAGGTAATTTCAAGTTAGTAGTACATTAGGGCATCAAAGAAACTCTGAGGTCTAATATATAAAACAGCATTCAAAACAGCACTGGGCTACATTATTTCTCACGGGCAAAAGAAGCAACTTAGTATTATCATTTTATAAGGGTATATTTTATTCATTACCTCAATATCTACCCATGTTCAAAGATGATGTTTCCCTTGTTTACTGAGGAAACTTCCAGATTCTGCAGAACTGTGCTTCCTTTGTAACTATCTTCACCAGGTGTGATTCCGAGACAGCACTAACCAACGGGACGTTCTGCATTGGTGGGAATGTTCTAGATCCTCACTGACCTCACTGACCTGAGGTACTGAACACACTTTAAATGCGATCGAAGAACTAAGTATTTAATTTTATTTAATCTTCCCTAATTTAAATAGCCACGTGTAGCTCATGGTTACCACATTGGACAGAGGCTACCATATTGGACAGAAGAGCAACCCTACCAAAATGAAGCCACAGAAGACCTGTTAGCCTCCGGTTTTGTGTGGTGAGATACCCATTTCAAGCTGGTTAATGCAGGGTTTTCTGTTATTCTCACACACGGGGAGGATTAGAAAAATTTCCACTGAGCCACGCTTTAGGATGCTATCTGACTAGATCACCCGCCTGCAAAGAAAACCACTCTGATCACTCTGACCCCATCCTGACCAAGTGGCTCTCAAGTCTGGGGCTGAGTGAGGAGATCCCCCACGCAAGAATGGGTGATGCAAAGGGAAGCCAAGCTCACAGCTCCTGCCCACCGTGCCCCAGAGACTCCTTCAGCCACCTCCTGAGTAACCCCAGCCTCCAAACCTCCACGACTGACACCTGAAGACAATGTAAAATTCCTAAAATAAAATTCGTTTCAAGCCTGGAACCACTTAAGTAAAAACAGAAATGAGAAGAGGCAGAAGGCAGAGCACTGTGACAGGTCATTCTAACACACCTTATGGTCTTCTCCTCTAAGATTTCACACCCCCAGGAGGAAACTGTCTCTTCTGATTACCTAAACCACTCCAACCCCTTTCTGTCTCTCCACGGCTGCCTGAGATGGAGAAGTGCCTGGTGAAGTGGCCAGAGACGTTATATAGGTACTCTCTCGCTTTAATCCCCAAGGAAGTAATGCCAATTCTTCCGACCTTTTCCACGGGATCTACTTTCCAATCAGAGGATCAATTTGACAAATCTTCTCCAAATGTTTTCCAAGCTTCCCACACCTCTCCATACACCTGGCTTCAGAACTACATAAACCCGAAGAATGGGGAGCACAGACCCAGTCCACTCTGAGCAACCAGAGGCAGAAAGTCAACAGCATGATTATTTGCTTCAAGCCTTACTTCTCGCTTTACAAAAGAAGGCCTCATTATTTTGTTTGGTTTTCTATTTTAAAAAGAGCAACCTCCCGTGATGAATTTCAAAGTGCTGTATTTTGAATATGTGAATAGCTACTATAATAAATCAATTATGCAAAGAAATATGCATGCTCAGAGTGGAATGGTACTTCTGCGTGTCCTATGTGATAAGGTGATTCCCCTGAATCACATGGAAAATCTTCTACGTCTAAGACCATAAAGCAACTTTTTTTTTTTTTTTTTTTTTTTTTCCATAAAGCAACTTTAACCTCAGATTCATGCGGCTACAAAAATGCAGTGACTACACAGATTTGTCATTATTATAAAAGAACCAAACTCTGTGCTGAATTCATAAACTTAATTTTGTAGAGAATTATTACACACGTTTTCCATAGTCTATCTAGTTAAGTGCTCTGATTGCTCCATACTTACGGCTGAAAGGGGATGAAATGCTGCTTATCCTCATCGTCTACTTTTCCATTTATTATATCCGTTACATCCATCACTAGGGACAAGAAAAAAACAGACATTGTTTAAGTGCTATAATCAGAGAAAACAAACAAACAGAGGAACACCAGATAGTCTTCTAACAAAACAACAGCATAAACTGCACGGTGGCATTTTTTTTTTAATATCCAAGTTTAAAGCATTTTCATGTTCAAAAGAAAAATGAAATTATCTGAAAATGCTGGCCCAAATTGGAGTGGGGTTCAAATGGTAGGTTCTACTTCATAAATTCCTTTGCCTGGGGGCACCTGCATGGCTGAGTCAGTTAAGTGTCTGCCTTCAGCTCAGGTCGTGATGCCAAGATCCCAGAGTCCTGGGATCGAGCCCCAGGTCGGGCTGCCACCTCAGTGGGGAATCTGCTTCTCCCTCTCCGTCTGCCCCTCCCCTCTGCTCGCTCTCCCTCTCTCGCTCTCTCTCTCAAAATCTTTTTTAATTTTTTTTTTAAAGTAAATTCTTTTGCTTAGGATGCCACGGACACTTTAGACCTGCACTCCCCAATAGAACATCGTTTGATGATGTAATGTTCTGGAACCACAAGCACCTGGACCGTGGTGGTGGAACTGAATTTTTCCTTTGATTGCATTCATTTACATAATAGCCACATGTGGCCAGGGCCGACTGCACTGGTTGGCACTGTTCGGCACTGCTCTGGGTCATCTGTAAGTTCCTGCCACATTCCTCCAAGTGACATCACAATAATCAAGTCGCTGCCGCCACCTACCTGCCCCGTGCCGGTATCTGGAGACAAACACTCTCTCAAGGGATACCAGACAGCTAATCCTCACAATCACCTTCTGCACAACTGAGGAAATTCAGGCTCAAGGACACAATCGAATGACCTTGCCCCAAGTCAGCCAGAAAGTCTCTGATGCTCAAGCTTTGACCAACACAGTCAGAAACCCCAAGAACAGCCCTGGACACTTACTCGGTCTCTGCTCAATTGCCACCCTTAACCCAAGAGAGGTGAGCAACGTGCCTGATTCTCTCTTCCTCGATGACTATGGTCATATACTAAAAATGTGGGCAATTTCCATTTCTACCACCTGCCCCCACAAAAGGGGGAGGGCTCCGTAGGACCAGGATAAGCAATGCCACCTCCTGGTTGGTTGCAGAGATCCCACGCAGCCTCCTGAGTGTGTCCTGAGGGAGTATGCCCCCAACACACACTCTGCGGAACCAGCGCTCCCCACAGAGCAAAGAGCCCATGCATGTGTTAGACATGCAGGTCAAAGAATCACAAGTGAACCTGAACATGAGGTTGTGGGTGCTCTGAAACGCATGGCCTGGACTGCTGTCTCCACCTACTAGAGGATGCTTCCAGCTTTAAGTATCCTTAGGGGCACCTGATGAGCACGAGACGTGCCTATTAAGGTGCACCCATGCCCAAGACCACACGTCCACCACCAGTTCAGAACCATGTGGCTCTGGGCCACGGCAAGGTGAGTCTGAGCCTCAGACAACACCTGTCACCCACAGGCCACAACAGACAGCCTGCCTGTGTGTCTGCACAGCTGTCTCCTCTGTCGTGGGGCTCACCCCACCAGTGGAGTGTCTCTCCCTGGTCGTACAACCCCAGTACTTGGCCCCGGGAACCCATCAGGAGCCCAGCAGAGTCTCGCAGGAAGGCAGCAAGGGAGCAGGTAATGCAAGTCGCATCCAAGCACCAGTTGGGAGAAGGCAGCCTTAATCCTCTAAGATCCTGGAAGCAACAGCCCTCCCAGGGCCACCACCACCCGGATCCTGGGAGGTGAAGGCTGCAACAATGCGGACAGCTTTTGCAGGGAAACTCCCTCTAGGGCTGCTCGGCGGCACAGCAGCCCGTGCCAAGGAAGTTCTTGCTCCGGTTGGGGCTCTGGCACGAGCCCGGCTACACAAAATTATGAATGACGTATGTGTTAATTACGCTGGTTTTTTCATAGTTTTTATATCCCCGCTGTTACAGTCTATTAAAAAAGAAACGTGACATAATATTTTCCATAGGAAGCTGAGAAATGTAAGCTTAAAAGTCCATGAACACATTGTTCATCTGAGCTCTGTCGACACAAACATGCAGAAGTTATTCTGGATAAAACCTCAAAATTAAGTTCAGATGTGGGAACTGCAATTGCACCAGAAGGGGCAGAAGCTGATTACCAAAAGAGGGGGATCAACCTTCTGAGGTGGAGAGGTAGGTATCCTTTCTGACCAGAAAGAGAAGAGCAGGTCAGAGGAGGTCCTGAGAAGATTAGAGGCGCACACTAAGCAACACAGTCCCATGGGCCTGCTCGGTGCCACGAGCAGGAGGAACACGAGGAGGAAGGCAGTCTGACGGCAGCGTCCCGCCAGGCGCCACGTGGCCCACAGTGGCTCACAGGTGATGTTGGTGAAAGAAGCAATTCTAATTTAATTGGCAGGCTGTGGGAGCTAGGCAAGAATATATGTTTTAATACTTCCCCAACCGTTCTCATCTACAGTTAGGCGCGAGAATCACTATGATAAAACATTTACCTTTTGCATCAAAAACATAGAACCACCTTCACCTCCCCCAGCAGACAAGGGGGGACGCCCTCACCTTCCCCAGCAGACCGGGGGGATGCCCTCACCTTCCCCGGCAGAACAAGGGGGATGCCCTCACCTCCCCAGCATACTGAGGGGGGACGCCCTTACCTTCCCCAGCAGACCAGGGGGGAATGCCTTCATCTTTCCCAGCAGACTGACGCCCTCACCTTCCCCCAGCAGACCAGGAGGGGACAACCTCACCTTCCCCAGCAGACTGAGGGGGGATGCCCTCACCTTCCCCTGGCAGACCAGGGGGGATACCCTCACCTCCCCCAGCAGATTGAGGGGGGACGCCCTCACCTTCCCCCGGCAGACCAGGGGGGACACCCTCACCTTCCCCCAGCAGACCAGGGGGGATACCCTCACCTTCCCCAGCAGACTGAGGGGGGACGCCCTCACCTTCCCTGGCGATGTGACTAATCTCTCCCTTTTCTTGGGCTGTCACCAAAATAGCAGAACACAAATATGGAGGACAAATGCCACCTATTTCAAGATAACCGTGTCCTCCTCATGGTCCGTTCTCCTTCTACCTCTTCATCACTTTGACTCTTTAGGGCAAATTTACTCCTAAATCAATGAATCACCAAGTCCAGAAACACTGAAAACTTCCAATGACTGGCTTTCTTCCAGGCTGAGAATGTGGGTCAGGGTCTCCCTCAGGAGATGTGATCTGCTTTAAAACCAAATGTATGATTTACATCTGAAACCTGCAGGCTGAAGCATCCTGAGCTGCACGTCCACAGGAACCACACAGAAAAGAACTAAGAGATTTTTTTTTTTCCTAACAGAAGAGCTTATAAATCAAAGCAGCCCACTGTCCAATATTCAGCAGCAGCTCGAATTCAGAGTGAATGTGATGATCTTGAAACTCCCAGGAAAAGGAGAGAAATGGATTACCGGCCACTCCAAAAGGCCGCCGCAAGCCCGAGGTCAGCTTCCTGGTGTTGTTGTCTCTCAGCTCCATGCGACCCACTCGAACGATCTGACAAACAAAACTGATTTTGTCCCTTTTCAGGTCTTTGCTTCCGAGGTCCTGGAAATATTAATTTCCATAAATTATTTCGGAGAACCATTACTCAACGCAGGTTCAATTGAAATAGATAGTAAAAAGATGGATTGAGACTCTTTTCTCTGACCAGTTTTTAGCATTTTAATAAGTCATTCACATAACAAAAAGGAACCCGGTAACAATAGTCAATTAACAATAAGCAAACTTCAGATAGGAGTTTAAGAGAGTGCCAGGTAAATCTCCTTCAGGGGGATGCAGAGGGAAGTGAGAGACCCAGAACAGTTCTGGGAAGGTGTTTTATTATTACTGAATTCACATGGATTACAGGCATCCCAAGGATCCATGCTCTAGTAGGGAGAAAAGACAGACGGAGGTCATTAAAAATAATCATTAGAATGGTGAATGATTCAAATGAACATCTTTGGGTGTACTTACAGTAAAGACAGCCCGCAAATTATGCAATCGGTCTATATCTTTAGGCAATCCTGAACTTGACCAGCGAACCAGGTAGTTTTCACTTGAAAACAAAAGAAATAAAAGCAGATTCATTTTCCAAATACAGCGGGGTACTAAACAGACACCCACACTGATTTATGATGACCACCACGAAGGTCCAGGACGCAGGAACTATACGAGCTCAGAAATGTCAGCCAAGCCACACAGAGCTGCTCTTCCATTAAAACGTAAGTCATCTCCACACAAGGTAACAGTAGAGAACGGTCAGTACAAAACCCTTGAGAGGTTGTAATTTTGGATGTCTAGGGTTACAACTGCAGTGGAATCATTTGCAAATGTCATTTCAAGGTTTATTATTTTAAAAGCATTGTTTTATTTAGATTGACTATAATCTAAAATTCACCATTCATTCCTGTATAGTATAAAAGAAACACTGCACATCTATTTCAGAGCCTAGAACAAGCAAACATGTCAAATACACAAAATGAATCCTAAGAAGTTAAGTCCATATCAGAAGTGAGGATGAAATTCATCCATTTGTTCTGTTTTCTGTCACATATTAACTTACATATTAACTTTTAAAATTTTGGATGATATAGGGGCACCTGGGGGGCTCAATCGGTTAGGTGTCTCTTTTTTTTTTTTTTTTTTTTTTTAAAGTGTCTGACTCTTGATTTCAGCTCAGGTCAAGACCTCAAGCTCATGAGATTGAGCCCCACTCCAGACTATGCACTGAGCGTGGAATCTGCTTAAGATTCTCTCTGGGGCACCTGGATGGCTCAGTAGTTGAGCATCTACCTTTGGCTCAGGTCGTCATTCCAGGGTCCCGGGATCAAGTCCCACATCGGGCTCCCCACAGGGGGCCTGCTTCTCCCTCTATGTCCCTGTCTTTCTCCGTGTGTCTCTCATGAATAAATAAATAAAATCTTTAAAAAAAAAAAAAAAAGAAAGATTCTCTCTCTGCCCTTCTCCACCCTCGCAAGCACATGCCTCTCTCAATCTCGGTTAAAAAAAATTTTTGAATAATAAAATGAAGATATTTCAGTTTTAAACAAGCACACACATACATACACACACTTCACACAAAATCTAACCATAATTTTTCCATCTGGATAAATAGAAAGTTCTACTGAGAGACAAAAGCAAGAACTAAGAAAGAAGCCACATTAGAAATGACAGAAATGGCAGAGACAAGATTTATAATATTTTATTCAACAAATAAAGTGAGAGCCTTTATGTAGCAGGCACTGGTCCAGATGCCACTTTCCAGCCAGTCATGTTGCAGAAATAACAACAGGCCAAACCTGCAAATATGACATTGACAAAAAACAGAAGTTTGAAAAAGCAAGATTAAGACAAGAGTGATAATATTTAGGGGGGTGGGAGTCTGGAAACATAAAACTCTATGAAGACATCATAGGAAACAATCACTTCAATCTTTAGTTGCCAGGTCCTTGAAATGTTACCAGACAAAAAATCCTACATTCAAATACCTGTGTGCATGTGGAAAAGCAGACCCTGGCCCAGAGCCCAAGCCCTGCCATCACACCGTCCCAAAACAGTACCGGGGTCAGCTGCTGGGGGAAGCCTGGCCAGCTGATCACCTCTCTGCTCTCTGTGAGAGCAAGATCTGCGGTGACTCCAGTACCATTTTCCTGACATTAACCAGAGAGGAAAGGCAGCAACAGGGAAACGTCACTGACCTGATAAATTTGGACTCCACAGGGTCATAGAGAGACATGAGCACTTCAGCATCTTCTCCGATTTTACAAACCACATTTTTGAGGTTGACAAACAAGGCCAGAGAAGGGGTGGCAGCAAACTTAGCTTGTCTGTTAATATCTATGTTCTGCTTTTGGGACTGTAAGTAGAAATAAAACAGAAAGTTGACATGAGCAATACTCCCCACTAACCCTCACTTTCTTTATTCTCAACAGAATAGGAAACCCTGCAACCAGTTGGCATAACACAGCAATGCCACAAGTCACTTACTTCCCTGTCCCACTCGGGAGTTCTCAGCACATGCATGCACCCAGCTGAAAGTAACTACACCCAGGGCAAAGGTCGCAATCCCGAAAGAGTTTGTACTGAGTACTGACTTCAGATACTCAAGTGTCTAATCAATCAATCACAATAGTGTTTACATGCATAGCTGCTTAATTTTTGTTTCTCCATTAGGCTAAATCCTCCGAGGATATTTCTGTCTTATTCATCGTTATGTCCTCAGTATGTGGCACACAGCAGGTGCTCAATAAAGACCTGCTGAATGAATGGCTGACTCAATCAATCGATTTCTGAGTATCTGTTCTACAGAAGATCCCATTAAAGACCAGGGAAGATAAAAAAGATCAATAAGACATTTGTTCCCTGCCCTCATCAAGCTTAGAATATGTTGCTCCCTGGGCTCCTATCAAAGAGGAAATGCAGAATCAAGTACTGTTTCCCAGGAGATGAGAACACAAAGTCAATGTCATTAAGATCTTGCCTCCTAGGACAAAGCAGAGTGCCATACAACCCTCCCCCATCAAGGAATGAAATCCATTCTGGCCCTCAGCAGCATGTTTTGATGCCGGGCTCCTTTCCATTCATCACTGTATGAAATATATGGTTTAGTTGTGCCTTTTGGGGGGGTTTCTAGTGCAAATTCTGGGCTTCACTGGTGTTTTATTAATGTTGAAAACAGTTTCTGAGCAAAGATACTCCAAAAGTCAATGGCACGTTACAGAAAAAACAGAACTTACTTTTTCTTCTTGCAATCTTTCCTCCACTTGTTTAGAAGCTATTTCATGAGCTCTAAAGAGACTAATCGTGCTAGTTAGTTCTGGATCCAAAATGTTCCCATCTTCATCTCTCACCACCAAGTCCAGATCGAGAATTCTAGAACAAGAATTCAGAACTTCATAGGCTTTGAATTCCTTGATTCCTTGACACAATTTTGGTCCCAGCAACTGAGCACAGTTGAAAACATCATAGAAAGTCAGGATCACCAGAGATATTATGCACCACTTACTTTAACTTAAAAACATATTCCAATGGAATTTAAAAAAAAGAAAAATCACTTGGGCTCCTGGCAGGCTCAGCCAGTAGAGCATGTGACTCTCGATCTCAGGGTTGTGTGAGCCCCACATTGGGTGTAGAAATTACTTAAAAATAGAATCTTAAAAAAAAAAATTACTCAATTTTTACTTCTTTTGCAGTAATGACTTTGTCTTCAAGTTAGAACTTTCACAGATGTACACAACCCAAAGAAATGTATGTTACTATTATGTGAACAGCATGGACAGTTTAAAGCATACACATGCTATACATATTTGGGGGAGGGGTGTGTATGTGTGTGTGTGTGTGTATATGTATAGCATATATAGATTGAATATACATACACACATATATGTATATATACACACACATACATATATATATGTATGACATACATATATACAAACATACATACATACAAACACATACAAACATACAAACACATGTGCCCAAATACTTAAAATTGGTGGTTGTGACATCATCACTGAGCCGGGGAGAAGAGGAAGGGGGTTAGAGCTGGAGCATGGGCATCCCCACCCTTCCGTTCTGGTAAATTCTATCACATAGCTTTTCTTCTACCTGCAGTCAGTTCTAATCCTAAAATTAGTCCATCAGAAGTTCTTCAATAAAGACATTCTATTGTGTTTCGACACCAAACATGTGGATGTTATCCACAATAACATTAAGCAACTTTCTGGCCAGATGGCTAGATGTAGTAGCCAACTTAAAACACGAGCAGCATCTGTCTAATAAATCTGTCCATCTAAATCTGGAAATGTTTTTTTAGCAACATTCTCTGTTTCCCCAAATCCAACAAAATCGTTAAGTGATTTTTAGCACAATTTTTATTTAAAGAATAAACAAAGACCATTATGTTAAGAAAGAAACCAGGAGCTGTGCTATCTGATGTGTTATGGTTTTCTTTTTAATAAGATATGAGGATCTTAACCACCGATGGCTTATACTTTGCCTTTGGGATTTTCTTCCTGCAATTAACAAGTCTATAGAAGCAGGAAACTTTCAGTTTTTTTTTTTTTTCTTAACCATTCGGCAACGTAAAGAGTCTGCTGAAAGAAAGATAAATTTCAATTAAATAATGCCTTTAAAAAAAAAAAAATAATAATGCCTTTAGCGGTTACAATTTTAAGAAAGTTGACTTGGTAATAAAGACTCCAACCAGACAAACTCGTCCCTGACTTCTCTTCCCTGAAGGTCACACACCTTAACACTGGATAGGAGTCTGATGCCCTGTCACACAGGATTCATTCTGAGAGATATGCTGGGCCACTGCACCATTTGCAAAGCAGTCACAAAGACCTTGTTTTTTCCCTGTGAATATCTATTGAACAAATCCACTGATGGCGAGGCAGAGCCAACTGGGCCTGTCAGCAACATGAGGGTAAACAGGCTTTTAAACAAATAGTCAGAGGCTTTTCGCTCTGCATGAAAACAGCTCAGTAGTTGCAATGATTGTGGGGTGCCGCAAGAGCAAAAGAAAGACATTTTTTTAAAGCCTTTTAGGCTCTCATCAGTTGTTTCTGTAACATATTTCTCTAATAAGGTAAAGCCCCCTCCCAAATTTTATTGCTCATAGAAGCCCTGAACCTGTCCCTGGGGAGGAGTCAGTGCTGGTATGGGCGGGGTCAATGCTAATGAGGTAGGGAGGAAGCCTCCCCTGTGTGGGCAGGGCCCTGCTGTGTGGGTGGGGCCCTGCCGGGTGTGGGCGGGGCCAATGCTAATGAGGTAGGGAGGAAGCCTCCCTTGTGTGGGCAGGTGGTTTCTGAACATAAGTTCAAAATACAATAGTCCAATAGAAAACAGAATCAAAAGCTCTAAAAATCTGGTATTTTAATAAGCAGGTGCTCATGAAATGGGTTTCCCTGCAACATATCTAATAACCTACACCCAGAAGTCTCTAAATTTCGAGGTGGGGGGAGGGGGACACCTATAGCCTTTTTAATTCAAATACTACATCTAACTAATGTTGTTTCTAGAGACTTTCCATATTAGAAAGGATGAAGTACTAAAAAGTAAAATTATATTGTAACTCTGATTGTACAGAAAGGTTCTCTAGTTTACCCAGGGCATCCTTCAGCTGAATGGCTAGGAGCAAACCTCTCCCATTCTCTGCATACCATCCTAACATGTAAAATGAGAGGTTTGGACTAACCCAGAAGTTTCCCCAATCTGCTGTCCAGCATGGTCCAACCCTATTTTTAAAAACTGAGATTTCCTGCCAGCATTCCCCATATTAGAAATCAGAATCATAAGGAGTGGGTCCCACAGATCTATTATTTTGAAAGCTCTCCAAGTGATTTTGATATAGACCAGCATCTGGGAATCATGTGACCAGGATAATTTTTAAGGCTTCTTGCAGCTCTGACGTTACATGAATAACCAAATCGTTATCCCGTGGGAAAGGGCGTGGCTTCACTCCGGTTACAGACTTGGCATAATCAGAATGAAGCAGTTCACCCCTGCTCGGCCTGAGGAAGGCTTCCGAACACTGGAACTCATGGTGCTGTGGGGAAGGGAGTGCACCACTGCCGAGGGCAGTCAAGCAGAGCTCAGTGGAGGCTCGCTGTAGATGGGAACTTTTGCAAAAAGACATCCTTACACAAGGCACATTATGTGTTATTTGTCTGAGATTCAGATTTAGCCGGCTGGATTTTGGTGTGCCACACCTGGCACCCCTGCCCTGGTGGCTAAGTTTCAAGGTGACCTCTGATGTCCCTTCCAATTCTTAGAACTTACGATTCCACAGAGAAACCTGGTGCTTGTTATTGCACAAAGTACCACCACGACTGGACTCGAAGACAAGTACTGTGAGCAGAAAATAAAAATCCCTTGTCGGGGGAGAGGGAAAGGGGAGTCACGGCACTGTCACCAACGGAAGAGTGAAAATGACAGACTGCCCCAGCTCCTTGGAGACAAGAACAAGTTTCGACAATGACTCTGAAAACTGATTTTTAGAATCCAATAGAAAATAACCTATCCTTTTAAAAATGAAAACTATGCCCTTATTTTGATGTTAGACATTTTTTTATGATAAAATATGATTTTAGCCTCCTCGAGGCTTACAGTAATGTTATTATATTGGATAACTTAAGCATGAAATCATCTTTCACATAAACAAACCTGTTTCCATAATCAATTTTGGCAGTGACCTTCTTCTTCAGCTCTTTGAGCTCATCCTGCGGCAGAGTTCCAGATAGAATCTGTGATCGCCATTCGATAAGGTCGTAGATCATGTGCCGCACACTTCGAAACATCTCCCTGTTGTCTTGCTACACAGAGGGGAGAAATGCCAAGTATAAAGCTTTTGGTATAAAAAAAGCACTGTAGACTGTTTTTCAAATACACATGTAGTATATACTTTATATGATGGGATTCAATCAATATCAGAAGATGTTTTTAGCATGGAACGGGAACACATGATATGGAGTCTGATTCCTATCAGGCACTAAAAGATCAGAAATATAAGAAGTAATGCACAATCTTCAATACTCCATCTGACATTCCAGAGTATGTGCCACTGAATCAAGAAGTTAACCAGAGCAGGGTCTGGATGTGGAGCTGCAAACACAGCCCGTGAGCTTCTAGTAGGTAGCCCATGGATAGGCAACTCTGAAACTCCCACAGAATCAGCGTGAGCCTACAGATCTTGCCATGGAGTCTTCACTACTGAAGACTGTGCCCTGTGCCATCCTTGGCATACCAGGCAACTGGGTGTATTGTCAGCTGAGCTGTAGGGAACAGCATCACACTGGGCCCCCACACACACTGTGCTTTTTTCAGTGCACACACAGCAGTTCTGCTAGGAGTAAAATCTCAATCTACAAGCTCTCCGTGCATTTACCTCAAAAGGAAAACATGAAAAATTCACATTTTTATCACTCTCTATATATTTTAAGGGAGCTGATGGTATAAAAAAAACAACAAAAAACAAAAAGCAACAGTTTTGCAACAGCTGAGAGTACAATTCATCAAGGGAATTAGGGATTACCCCTTAACTCCTAAAAGAAGCCAGTGGTTCCCTCTATAAAAAGAAATCTAGGGGACACTTAATTGACAAAATTCTAAACATGGCTGCTACAAATATTAAAATGTGGCCATTGCTGCTTTTTAAAATAACTTCTGCTTGGGGTGCCTGTGTGGCTCAGTTGGTTAAGCATCTGCATTTGGCTCAGGTCATGATCTCAGGGTCCTGGGATCGGCCCCAAGTTGGGCACCCAAGTCAGCAGGGAATCTGTTTCTCCCCCTCCTCCCTGTTGTGCTCTCTCTCTTGCTATCTGTCTCTCTCTCAAATAAATAAAATCTTTAAAAAATAACTTCTGCTGTACATATATGTGAACCTTTCATCCCACTATTTCTAGCATGTGACCTTTTTTCTAGCGATTTCTAAGATCCCTACCACCAACCTGTCATAGAACACCCAAAAGACTCTTCTGCACCCCACAAGCTCCTCTTTATAGCATCATCCTCATGTTAATTTCTTAAGAACCAGCAAATAGCCAAACGTAATGGTTTATTTCACAACTAGGTTTGTTTCCTCTTACTAATTCATTTTTCTAAAGCCTATCAAATATCTAAGCTCCGTAATATTTTGCTAACTTGTCTACAATCACAGAGCATAGCAAAAAAACAATTCACAGAAAGATACCGTAAGGGGTTTCTTCTTCTAGCTTTGTGCAAATCCAACAACGCAAATCCACAAGAGGCAAACCTACATTTCTAAAAAGGAAACCAAGGTGACCGCCGGCCGGGCATGCCTATCCCAAGCGGAAAGGCTAGCACCATGCCCACTAACGGATCAGTCAGCATCAGTCCTGTTTGTTTTGCTGCCATATTTTTGTTTAAAAATTGCTAAGTTGAACATGAAAGACCGACTACAAAATTGCTCAGATTTACACAAAACATTCATGGCTAACTTTACGCTTTTCGGTTTTTGAGAACATTTGATGACCAATTACTGCAACTGCTTATTACTGTGCATTTACAAGAAACCACTGTATAATCAAAAACAACAAGCCTGCCCAGAGAGCAGCTGTGGGACTTTTGCAAGTTTTCTGTGTTCCCAAGAAATCGATGCAGTGACTTCCCTCCAGAGCCCTTGCTTTGTGCTGACAACATTAGCATATGAGAAATCAACACTCTGAATAGAAATACGGGCTTAACAAAAGGTAATCTTCTGCAAATATGAATTTATGTGCAAAGAAATGCCCAGAGGGAATAGAAAATGGAAGATGTCAGAGTCTCAACCTCCCTGCGTTAATAAGGCTTCTTCTATGATTGGGAGAACCGGACAGTTGCACAACGGAGCCAAGATGTAAATGCCTTCCCTACCTCTGTAACAGGCACACTTAGGTCTAGAAGACTATGTGGTTTTACTCCAACAATAAGAGACAGACAATGCAAAAAAAAAAAAAAAAGTAAACAGCAATTGCTCTCTACTGCATCCATAAATGAGCACTCCTTACAGCTTAAAAGCAGATTTTAGTTTTCATGATCAAAATGTAAACGCTGGGGGTTATATCAGTGCAGACTCCCTAATCCTGTCTTCCAAAGCACTCAAGCAGCCCTTCTCCTGTTTTAGCACAAAGAGGGTGAAATTCTTGGCCCTTCCTTTTACCAGTCACTGCTTTGTCACAGTGAGCATGGCTGTACCCCAACACAAAGCAGGTCCAAGAGGACAATGCCCCCCACCCAGGGTGGCCAGAATAATGGGCCATGCTGCTTTCTTTGCCTTGAGTATGACTCAGTCTGAGGAGTTCTGCTTTTGAGGTTCCCAGGGAAAGGGGAAAAAAATATGCCATCGGTACAGCAAGGTCCAAAAAGACCATTCGCTATTTTTGAGCTTGGATGCAACATCCCGTTTGCTCACCACGTAGAGCTGTCTCCAGATGGTGGACCACTCTCGGAGTGTCGTGGTGACTTCCTGTATGAGTGGGAGGTCGCCTGGGATGACCGTTTCATGTTGCCTAAGGAGAAGGAGGAAAGGACAGCCAAGTTCATGGTTTCAATGGAGTCTGCAAGTTGTACCTTGTAAATTCCAAATCTAGTCCACAGAATTAAATATTTAAGCCAATGGAGAGAAAATATACAAGGAAGACTGTGTCCACACATAGGAATACACACACCTCTAAGAACGACAGGTAATATTTGTACAGAACCTGAGTGTGTTCATGTATTACCCTACAAGTAAAGGCGTCTACCTCATGTGTCAAGGTAAGATGAAGGAGGCAAATAATATCCCACTGAAAGTCTTCAAAACGTCAAGGTCTGAGAGTACATTCGTAATATGTGTACCCATCTATCTTATAGATGCCATAAATTATAACCAATCTGTGTGGCATTAAAACGCAGGTTTGAGTTAAGATGATTTTTACATTTCCATCATGCATAAAACTCATTATATGGTAATACATGAAGCAGTTATCCTTGGTGAAATACGAATGAGGCGACAGCTCTCAAATGCTCTCAAATGTCCAGAGATACTTTATCTGATCCCAACACTTTATCTGATCCCAACACTTGGATTATCCTTTCCCTTTTCTCTGCACCTGGAAAGGTGAACCCTTGACTTATTCTTAACTTGCTATCTATTTATGCTTTTTTTTTTAATCATATCAGCCATTGTTTTCTGGTCACATGCTCTGCATCAGGCCCGATGATGAAGAAGACTCAGAATCCTTGAGACCAATAAGAGATTGAAAGGTGGGTTGTAAAATTAGGCCACCTGGCCCCAGAGGTCCCAAACAGATAGGACTCCAACCAGCATGGAATGTCCTGGGATTCCGAGACAGGTTCTACCTACATATCTTGATTTGGCTGGAGCTGAGATCAGTGGGTAGGACTCTTGGTTTGGCTCACATTGGGGTTTAGGCCTGCAATAGCCCACTGATGGTGGGGACTCTCAAAGGAAGAAACCGTGAAGTCCTTGAGAGAAAATCAGTCTCTGTGGACAGGGCTGGCCACATGTAGCACCTGGAGCAACAGGAATCAGATGTCTGAGGCAGGGGTGCATATGAGACCCCCCACACACACCCTTTTAGGAATTTCCCTCTCATGGGACATTATCAGTGTCTATTACAGAATGTGGTCATTACAGCAGCCCTGCCAAGCCTGTCACCAAGGTTCCCAGTAAGGATCCTGATGAAAATGTGGTTCATTACACTCTGCAATGCCATCCTTAGAAAGCCTCTGGGAGGATTTCTCTTCTCTCACAGGGTGAGCATATGTGTCAGCAACTGCGATGCTTCTGTCCTCCAGATCCTGTTTCATGCTGAGTCCACTGGGCTCTTGCACTGGCTTGCAGAAGCTTGGAGCTCAACGAGATGGCCCTGCTTGCACTATGACTAGAGGGCCTCAATGCTCATCCCGTGTCCTGGTCTCAGTTCTGGATCCTTCTCACTTCCTCCCTCTTTGCAGGCCTGATCTGTCCCTGGAACTAACATGCCAACCGGCTCTAATGTATCTGATCTGGCTGTGTTGTATTATCATCTCTGTAACCACCTCACTACCTGCAAGCAGTCAGCAATGTACAAACCCAACAACAGCTGCCTCGGTAAGACCTATGGAGAGAACATCATACAGGGCACATGGAAGAAAGGCCAGGACACAACAGACACTCGGCCAATGGTGGTGGCTCCTTAGTTACTTGGCTCTAAATGATCAAGGGGGGAACAAGTCAGGGCTGGAGGCCCTGATCTGAGCATCACCCACAGAGAGGAAACACAACAACATAGGCACCCTCAAACGGAAGGGCAACAGAAGGCTAGGACACAGGCAAGGAGAGCCCCCTGGGAGCAGTGGGCAGGGGGGACGTGGGTTATAATGGCAGCAACAGAAATAGACAAGGAGCTTCAGTGAAGGGGACAGCCATGTGTCCAAGACTGTAGGAAAGAGCCAGAAGAGCAGCCCTGACACTGGAAGCTTGGAAATCAGGAGGCACTTGCAGCCATGGGAGCGTGGGAGAGGGGACAAATGGGAACTGCCTTGGCTAGAGGGAGAAAAGGAATCACTGGCAGCTGGCACACAGCAATGATGTGGGATGTCTGAAAGCGAAGGGAGCACAGAAAGAAGAAACCCTGCAAAAGAGTTGGAGTAATAACCCTGGAGAGCAAGGAGGCAGGTGGGGTGAGATGACAGAGTGGCCTGCCCCATAGAGGAGGAAGGACCCAGGGGAGGGGAAGAGAGGGAAGGGGAGGGGAGGGGAGAGCAGGGGAGGGGAAGGTCCACAGATCTCCAGAGGAAAGGAGGAGCAGTGAGACCACCTGTCAAGTCTGAAGGCAGGAGGGTCTTTACAAGGAGGGAGGCAGAGGGCAGCTGGCATGGGCGGGAGCAGCAGCAGAGCAAACACAGGGAGCCCCAAAGCATCAGCAGGAATGCGTTTTTGAAGTGCTCATGTCCCCAGTACACCATTCACTCGCTCACCCCAGGGCATCTCCAGGAGCCCCAGTAATGGGAGCCAGTGTCTGTCTGTCTGTCTGTCTGCCTGCATGGGAGTGACTCCACTCATTGAGAATCAAAATAACCTCCCGTCCACATTACTATGATGCTTCACAATTAGATTCTCCATATATTCTTTTGTATACTCAGGGTGCTTTCTTTTTTTAAATATTTTTTTTCAATTTTTATTTATTTATGATAGTCACAGAGAGAGAGAGAGAGAGAGGCAGAGACACAGGCCGAGGGAGAAGCAGGCTCCATGCACCGGGAGCCCGATGTGGGATTCGATCCCGGGTCTCCAGGATCGCGCCCTGGGCCAAAGGCAGGCGCCAAACCGCTGCGCCACCCAGGGATCCCCTCAGGGTGCTTTCTAACAAACATTAATCACAGTCTGACTTCTATATCGATTCTGATATGGAGAAATGTAAAATACAATCAATGCATACTTTATTTCATTATTTCCACAAGAGTCAAAACTCTCCTTTTTTCTTTCCTTCCCTTTAAAACTCTGCACACAAAACATCTAATCTATATAAAAATATATATATACTGTATTACAGGTCATCACCATCTAGGCCTCTAAATTATTTTCTTCATTTTATTTTTTTTCTTCATTTTAATTATGCATCATGCAACTACAGAACCTGAGCTAGTCCTTTTCATATGTTAAAAGTACAGTGCTTGGGAAGGCAATTTTGTAATCAGCCAAAGAGATGTCATTATGCAGTAATCATATGATTAGTAATTTTATAATTTACATATTTAACTGAGGGTGAAGATGTAGAAGAGACAAAAAAGGAAAACATTTTAATGCTCCTTCTTCCAAGTTCACACCTGGCTATTCATTTGCCATTCCTGCCTAATGGGTTCTCGTTCTATAAAAGTCCTTTTAATGATCTTATACATCAGTTTTATGACCTCTAAGAAACATACATCACAATTAGACAAAATGTAAATTCACACACGTCCCAATTTACCACCTGTTGCTTCACCCTAAACTCCATTTGTGTCACAGCCTGCAAAGTTTTCCAGAAAAACGGACTCGGAGTTGGGGGCTGGAGGGTCTATCGGGTGGGACTGCTCATGGAGAAGCAGAGAGCACTGGACGAACGCTACCCAAAATCGACATTGGGTATAAAGAGCACGACTGCAGGTACAGTGGTGACTTCAGACTTTTCAAAGGTTGAAGGCCATTTTGTACATACGTCTCCATTCCAAGTCCCCTTTTTCACCCCAGAACTCCTGTCCCATCACGGTCACTCACGCCCGCATCCAACCCTGACAGGTCCTGCCATACAGACGAGCAGCAAAGCCAAATACAATCATCACGTTTCTTTACTTAAACATTAAGACCAGACTCACCCTTTTCCTTCAACTATGGCTTCTTTAAGATGAATATATGAAGCAGGAAATATACCCTTTGGAGGAAAAAAAACAATAGTTTTATTATCAACTTGAATCCCAACCAAAAGTCAAAAACCACCCTGAAAACATGTGGATAGGGATGGGTGGACCACTATTAATTCAGCGAGTCTTACAGTAAAGTCTCATATACAACATAGTGGGGAAAACATTCCTGTTTTTGTTTAAACTCAGCCTGTTTTTGTTTCATGGAGACTACAGACATCTCAAAAGGAAGAAAACAGAAGCAATCTGTGTGCAAGGAAAGAAGCGCACAGGGCTTTGTCTTCTCCATAGGACGCACCTTGTATACAGGGCTGCCCTTGACATGGGCAAATCAAAAACCAGCGGATGCCTAAAACAATCTCTGATGATGGTCTTTGACAGTTCTTTCTTTCAAAAAATCTAAAATGGCCATCAAAAGTTGACTTCCACCATCATTTATCGTCACGTATGCATGTAGGACTACTTACCTGACCCATAGATTTCTCATCAATCTCCCAACAGAGGGACCATCTGAGAAAACACAGAAAGTGGGCAAATTTTGCCCAAATTCGCAAGACGTGGGTCCCAACAGAGGGACCATCTGAGAAAACGCAGAAAGTGGGCAAATTTTGCCCAAATTCGCAAGACTACTAGACACCAGCTTCCGTTAACACAGAGCTCTGCACTGCCCAAGTGCAGCTCACTTGGGGCCTAGCAGCATGGTGTGCCAGGCAGTTTCTCAAGGGCAAGTTCAGTGTCAGGCACGGTCCGTAAAGTGCTAGCAGCTTTACCAAGACTTTCTGTCCTGCTTCCTGAGCAAGCAAAACAGCTCCCTTTGTGACATGAGGCAGAAATGAGCATCTGAAAGCGGGCAGTGGGGCAGGAGGTGCTGGGACCCTGGACAGCACAGCACAGCCAGCCAGAGTTTCCTGTATGGGATTTAGTGCATGCAGCAGAAATCTACTCAGTGGCATTGGTGGTTTCCAGGCACCTGTTGTGTGAACAGGAACTTCTGATTGCGTTTCCCTGGCATCTGGCCCCAAAGGATTTACACAGGTGGACCAGAAACCACAACTACTAACCATGTTCAGGAGGGGCATGGGTACCACGGATTCATGTTCCTCCTGCCTACTAGGAAAGCCTGAATTTCACATAAAGAAGAATTATCACAGAGATGGCAACAGTTGTACAGAAAGACAGTGGCCACTGTCTATGAGCAACAAAAGGGGCCAAAGGGTCCCAAAGCTGGGAGCTTCACCAGGTCCCAGTTGTTTCGGACACCTCCAAATCCCCAGGATGCCTCCAGGAGCAGCACATGTGATGTCAACATCTGCACTCGGATGGAGGGGGGAAGAAAACAAATATGCCAGCCTCGTCCGTGTCCAGAAGCAAAGATACCCCTCCATCTCAGTAAACCTGCTCTGGGGCAGCACAAAGCCAGGGAAGGAAAAGTAGAAGGCAGAGCGAGGACACACGTGGAGGCTTGAAATGAGCAATCTCTCCAGCTGGGGCAGTTTAAAACTGGTCCAGATGAACGACATCTGTGTGAATAGCTATACAGGGGATGGTTCCAGAACAGTTGGGAGCCTGGATTACTGGGGGCCAAGTCCCTTCTCTGCATTGCCTGGACAGAGCCCACTACAAAAATCATACTATGGGGACAACTGGGTGGCTCAGCGGTTGGGTGGCTGCCTTCAGCTGAGATCGTGATCCCGGGATCTGGGATCCAGTCCCGCATTAGGCTCCTTAAGAGAGCCTGCTTCTCCCTCTGCCTGTGTCTCTGCCATTCTCTCTCTCTCTCTCTCTCTCTCTCTCTCTCTCTCTCTCTGTGTCTCTCATGAAAAAATAAATAAAAATCCTTTTTAAAAAATCATACTATCTTTAAGGGCTTCACAACTGCCTCATCTTCCAATGAGGATTTTAGAAGAAGAAATGAATACAGCCCCACCCAGCTGTACTGTACCAATGAGTTGTAAAGCCGGGGAACCCCAGTGAAGGGCAGGAAGGACAGCAGTTCAGGGAGGCATGGCAGGGACACGATGACGATGGTAGAAAGGATCCCAAGCTGAGGAAGGTGGTACCAAACACCAAATAAGCATCAAAGGAAAGTGAACAGTTTGCCTGGGGCGAGCCCAGCACGTGGAGCTCCAGCTATGCTGTGTGGCTATGGAGGGAGACAGTGTCAAGAACCTCCTCTCTTTATAATAAAATCCTCAACTGTGGCTTTCTCATATAAAAGTAGAGTTTCATCTGCAGGAAAACATTCTTTGGGATGCCCGGGTGGTTCAGTGGTTGAGCACCTGCCTTCAGCTCAGGTCGTGATCCCAGGGTCCCAGGATCAAGTCTCGCATCGGGCTCCCTGCTGGGAGCCTGCTTCTCCCTCTGCCTGTGTCTCTGCCTCTCTGTGTGTCTCTCATGAATAAATAAATAAAATCTTAAAAAAGGGGGGGGGGAATATATTCATTACAGGAGAGGAGATCGGTGTGAAAATAGAACTTTCCCTGGAGAAATCTATCCCACCACCCACGTGGTTCGAATCCACCTTGTTCAAACCTCAGGTCTCTAGGTCATTGGATGTGTAAGACCCACAGCCCAGTCTGAGGCCGGCAGGGCAGGGTAGGAGGTCCTTGCTCCAATGTGTGAATCTGCCTTGCCAATACTCCTAACTGCGTCTCTCCTATAAGAACACCACAGCACTATGCCAGAGGAGGGCTGCCCTGCAGCGCAACCTGGGCCCTTCCTAAACGACTTGCCCAGCAGGGCCTGGCTGCAGGGTTTCTGGGGGAAGCAGGGCAGGCAGGTCCCATGCTTGAGCCACTTAGACTTTGGAAGCCTTAAGTTCCAGGCCCAGGACCACATGAGGAGTCCAGCCCAGTAAGGAGACCATGAGAGGCAACGTTAAGAAATAGAAGTAAAATGAACCATCTTGTCAAGCCTAAGTAGATATTAAAGTGTGTAAGTTAACGTGGACAGAGCCTAATCACAGCTTTCGACTGGACATTATTTCAAAACCATGGAATAAAACAGAAGGGCCATAATTAGGCTATGTGAAGCTAAGAACGGAGAAAAGCCACCACAGAACTGTGTGTGGGAGTGTCCACCACAAGGATCGAGGTGTAATTGCAGGTCCTGGCTTCAGGAGTTCAAGCCACCACGCACGCACGCACGCATACTGCCCTGGAAAGCAGAACCTTTCTTTTGCAGGCGACTTAGTTTGAAAATAGTCATACCCAAGAGGAAAACCAGCATGCGTGAGCTTTGCAAACCTGTTGTCATCAAGGATAATACTAAGACTGAAAATCATGAGTATTTTTTTTTTCTGAAGTCATAATACCAGGTCATTCTCTCCTGCCTCCCACACTTAAAGAGGACCTGATGTTGTACCAGGAAAAGAAGATTGCACCATTCGTGATGACAGGTCAGCAATGCACCGCAGCCCAGCGGCTCCATCCTGGGTACATGTATTGTTCAAACAAAAAACAATTCGGGGTAGCCCACATGTCAGCCCACAAGCGTTTTAGGTTCAGAGAAGGAGATATATAAGGAAACCCCGTAGACACAAATGAGATGGGAATGATCTCCTTTCACAGTGTGGAGAATGAATAGAAAGGCACTGGGGTTCAGCAAAAGGACTTACCTTTTTAGACTTTTTTCGTAAGGTGTAACCTCTGTACCACCCTAAACAAACACAAAGTTGCAACAGTTAGAGAAGGAGGAGACATCACAGGGCCCCCACAATACCTTCCTGTCCTGCAGAATTCACTGCCTTGCAGATCCAGGGAGATCACTTTGTCACCAGTATTCAGTAACCCTAACACTGTGGAAATAGACTGGGAGGTTCCAGAATGGGTCTCGAAACCGCCAGGCTAGTGGCCTTCCCAAACACACCGCCAGCTCTCTCATCTCCGTCGGCTGCTAGAGATCCCGAAGCGGTCAATCTGAAGTTAAGCAGCACAGTCCCAGGAGGGAACATCGTCCTAGGGACCACTCATCCCGGAGTGGGCTCCTTGGGGATACACTGCCCTATCTCTCCCTCTAAGTGATAAGGAGAGGGGTCCCTGCCAAGTGCACATACCAGCATCCCCAGATCATCAACAAGTGCCCCACAACAGAGCATCTATTGAGCGCTAACTTCCTCCCTCCTCAACCCAGAGACGCTGTGTCCCGGAGCAGCCTGTGATCTCACAGAGAGCTTCTGTGGCAAAGACTAAGCCCTCCGCAGGAAGCACCAGGCCCAGAAACATGAACCCACCTAGCCCCTGGGATCTGGCCTAGACTCAAGTTCTCACTGCCTCCATGTGGGGAGGAAGCTAAAGCCAGGCTTTCTATAATAGCTAGCACGATATAAATGCTAACCGGAAGGGACCATTTGACGGCAGAGCAGCTCCCTTGGCACCTCCCATCAAGTCAAGGGCAGAAACTGTCCCTGCAGGAGCTCTGGGGGTGCAGGGCCAGTGACCAGCCTCCCAATAGCCCCATCTCACGTGACGTCGTGGCTGCTTCCTTACACTCCCAAGTCACCCTGGCCACCTTGCTCAGAAAAGTCAATCCAAAGCTCAGACACATTCTAACTCTGCCCACAGGAACACAAGGACCCGGTCTGAGAATTTCAGGAGCACCCCAAAAGTGCAAGTTGGGTAAATTCCCAGAGAATAACCAAATATTAGAGTCTTACACAGTATCAGAAACTCAAAGCTCAGAAGCTAGCGATGTCTGAGTGAGCTCAGAAGATTGCCCCACTAGAGAGCAAATCATGTTACCAACCCGGGGCAGGGAGGGTGATCACAGACCAGAAAGTGATGCAGTGGAAATGAGCAAAGTCCTCAAGGGATTATTAACAGATGCTTTCTAAGCATTCAGAACAGGAGATGGACATTCCCAGGATCCTTGCAAAGACCTAATGGTGACCGCTTGGCTTTCTTGACAATGGGACTCAGAGATCGACTGGGAGCCCTGCAGATGCTAAGTGTCTAGATCTCTGCTGCACATGTGGAGCTGATCTCTGAGAGCCATGCTGTCTAAACCTCGCTGGCTCCTGCGTGCCGGCCCAGAACCTGCGTTCATCTAGGGCGGCGTTCACAGACATTGCAACAGAGAAAGAGGGGAAGTCGATGCAGTCACCAGCCCACATCTAGAGCCAAACCAAAGCTATAGTTACTCGGTTTTAAGGACGGTCTTCCATCCCGTCATTATAGCCTTCCCACATCTTCATTATGATCGTGCCCTTTCTTTTCTGAAACTGACAAGGGATGGATGTTCTAGAACGTATATGGAAAGACTGCACAGAAACAAGAAAAAGACAGAAGCCAAGTAAAAAAGAGTCATACTTATCAACAGTGTACAAAAGGAGTCCAAGGGCTTACCACGTATGAAGAGACGGCTCCAACCTAATAATAATCAAATACAATTTTACTGCACAAATTTTAGTGGTAAAAATGGTAATGATGTAGGATATAGGCACAGCCCTGGGCGCTGGGGGAGAGTGGAGCCAACAGCAACCGAAAGGCAGCAGCCATCCCTACCTATCAGAACTATCCGTCCACACAGCTTGCAACCAGCACCCCCAACCTGGGAATGCATCCCTGGGGAAGACATGCGCACACCCATCTGTGCACGGCGGGATGGATGCACAAGGCTCACGGCAGCAGGACGCAGAGGGTTGCAAGTGGAGGAAATCCAAGTGCCCAGAACTGAGAAGGCTGTGGGTAAAACACAGGGGGCGCACACACAGTAGTGGGAGCTGTGACCTAAACATATACTAAAAATACACAGGGGTGCATCTTAGAATATAGCTCAGAATAACAAAGTAACAAACACACATAGAGCTACACCCACATCTATATGCATGAAAAGTACACAGGCATGCCACACAGTACAACACAGGCAAACAAAAAAATCCACTTAAAACACAAGTTAAACGGTTTTCTGTGGGAAGAGGGAGGAGAGAGAGATGAGCCACGGGAATAAAAGGTAGGAAGTCCTTTTGGTTTTTTAATGTTATAATAATAGAGGGAGTTTCTTTTTTAATTGCCTTCCTAGGCAAAATGAAAATCTATCCTGTTCCTCCCCAAGATTATTTGCATTACATTCTTCCTTCAACCAACTGAGCCCACACACTGTGTGCCAGAGACTGCACTGGACAGAGCAAACTAGAGAAAGAGATGGGACCCAGTCTCTGCCCTCCGTGAGCTCACAAATGGGAAGACCCCCTAAGACAAGCAGGGGCCAAACCACGTTGCAGGGCAGAGATGTCAGCATGAAGGAGAGAGGACATCCCTGCCCTGGTCTCTCACAGGGGAGGGAGGGGATCTAAGAGAACATAGTCCTGGCTGCTCTAAGGGGAATGAGCAAGAGGGGGTGAGGCTAGGAGCAGGAGGGTCCACGGTCAGTCAGTAGCAGTACTTCTCCCAGGCAGGGCTCACAGATGGTCTCTATGGAGTCAACTGGCATGCTCCCAGCAAGAGTCCCGCACCTCAGAGACAGGTAAGGATGGGCAAGACACAGCCCTGAAACTCAGGGGGCACAGAATCCACCACAGGAAAATGGAAACCAAGTCAGCGAGCCCCATACAGCGTTCTCAGCAGAACAACAGGAGGAACACACGCACATCCATGTCCAGGGGTGGTGCCAGGAGGGGACAGACCAGGCCGAGCGAGGGAGGCCGGAGGCAGGCAGCAAGGAGCTGTCACCCAGACAGGTGAGCTTGGACTGGGTCTTCAAGGAGGACTTGTGGTCAGTCAGATGGAGGAGGGTGGAGTCACGCCAGGCACAGCAGCGTGTGGACAGGTGCATTCACTGCGCCCTGAGAAACCAGGCAGCAAACCCAGACATGCACGAGGAAGCAGCTGGACTTTCTTCAAGGATGGACAGGTGAGGACCACATCACCGGGTCCTGGGATCTGCCCAGTTCACAAGTAGCTGCCTGAAGATGGACAGGACGTTCATTTGTGTCAGGTGTACGGTGTCCTGTGCCCTGTGCCCTAAGTACTGAACGGCAAGAGAGCCAACTCCAGAGGCGACCAAATCCTGTCCTGAAGGACAGCATCCACGTGCACGGTGGGCATTCTGGAGAAAGAACCAACAGGTGTCCTGCATGTAACATTTTGCAGGCACCACAGGGGCAGACCCAGCCCCACAGCTGGAGGCTCTGGAAGCAACATGACCACCCTCAGGTAGACAGTAACCACAGCTACGGGGCCCTTCCATTGGGCCAGGGCCAGGTGGCCAGTCAGCTGCGACCAGTCACAGGGATGCTTGCTGAGTGGAGGCCGGGCTGGAGGGCTCACAGGTCCTCAAAGAAATGTGAACCTTATCAATTTGACTGCCTCTTCCAATCTGTCATGGGTTAAACTGTGTCCCTCAAAATAGATGTCGACGTCCTCACTGTATCTGCGAACATGAACTTATTTGGAAATAAGGTCTCTGCAGACGATCAGGTTAAAATGAATTCATTACAGCAGGCCACAAACCAAAATGACCGGTGTCCACGTACACAGGGAAAGCAGAGACACAGGGAGACTGCCACAGAAATGAGAGTGCTGTATCTACAATCTAAATGCCACCAGAAAAAATAAAATAAATAAAATAATAAATAAAATAAAATAAAATAAAATAAAATAAAATAAAATAAAATAAAAGCCACCAGAGACTGTTGGCAAGCTGCCAGAAGCTGGGGAGACGTAAGGAACAGCACCTCCCTCAAAGCCCTTCAGGAAAAGCAACCCTGGGCAGCCCCGGTGGCCCAGCAGTTTATCACCGCCTTCGGCCTGGGGTATGACCCTGGAGTCCCAGGATCGAGTCCCATGTCAGGCTCCCTGCATGGAACCTGCTTCTCCCTCTGCCTGTGTCTCTGCCTCTCTCTCTCTCTATCTCTGTCTGTCATGAATAAATAAATAAAATCTTAAAAAAAAAAAAAAAAAAGGAGAAGCAACCCTGCAGATGCCATGATTGCAGATGACTGGCCTCTAGAACCCGGAGAGACCACGCCTCTGCCGTTGAGGCTGCCCAGTGTGGTCCTTTGTTATAGATGCCCCAGGAAACTCGCGCTATCTCACAAGACCTTCAGTTAACAGATGCTGAGACACAAAAAGGAAGTGAGGTGCGGGGCACCTGGGTGGCTCAGTGGTTGAGCATCTCCATTTGGCTTAGGGAGTGATCCTGGGGGGTCCTGGGATCAAGTCCCACATCGGGCTCCCCGTAGGGAGCCTGCTTCTCTGTCTGCCAGTGTCTCTGCCTCTTTCTGTGTGTCTCTCATGAATAAATAAAAAATAAATAAAAATAAAATCTTTAAAAAAAAAAAAAAGAAGTGAGGTGCATTTTGTAAGAAAACACATCATTACCCCCCTTAAAAAATACAGATATTTTCAGTTCCAGTGTAGTGGCTGAATCAAAAGATTAACTTCCTAATCTTTGCACATTGCCTGCAAGATCCCTGACGTATGGCATCTAGCACCCAGCGTGGAAACAAGCAGGTGGCAGGATCGGCACATGCCCTCGGCCACTCAAGAGTCACTTTATAAACACGGGATCTTGGCTCACCTCTCCTGTCTGGTTGAGCCAGGACACTGCTTAATGGCAGGGACGTGCCCTCAGTGACCCCTCCATGCTCCTTCCACCCCCACAGTGACCTGGACACTGCTTCTTCTTTGTCCTCTGCTCCAGGCCTTCATGAGCCTGCGAGAGGGAAATTAACCATAACTTAAAGGTAAATTTGTTCTTTGAACCTTACTATAAAGAGTGATCATCTAGAATTTATATTCTCTGCAGAAAGCCAAGTAATATCCTGAAAAGGATCACACAGAAAAGGAAAATTAAGTTTGACAAACAGAAATACATTTTCTTAGAGGAAACGTAGGAGGGGAGAGGAGAAAAAAAAAAAAAGGCCAAACTCAGATATGAGCCGTGAAACTAAAATAGAACAAAAGGAAAGAGCAGAAAAACAATTATTCCACTTTTATTTGATGAATAAAGACACCAAGTCTCCCAAAGTCAAAACTACTTTCCCACAGGCCTTTCTCTGATCAGATTCTGATTAAAACCAAAATGACAGTTGTCAAAGAAAAGGAATTTGTTTTGCGTTAGAAGGTCTCTACAAAGACTGGAATAGTTTAATCAGAATCTGGAAGACTGACTAGCCCGGAAACTAAATGCTCAATGAGGAAGCCTCTACCGTGATGCTCCCTATGCAATTTTTTTTTAAGTCAAATGTATGCAAGGATCACTGGCTCATCCTAGGATCCCACTGCTTAAAGAGTACATTCTCCTTAGGAAGCAAAGAACAAGAGATGACAGTCCCCACATACCCAGGCCAACCGGAAATTGCTATCTATTCGGGAATGACGTCATTGCCCAGTGTTTATTAACCAGGATTTCAACTTCAACTGAGAGAGGGCAAACATAAAAAAGATGTAAGAGCATTTTTCCCTTCAGATCAGTAAAGCGTCTGAGATGAGAGGTCTGATCCTTAACCTCTACTTAATTTCTCTGTTTCCTCTCAAACATTGGCAATATATACTGAGAGCAGATAAGGCAATCCAACTGTCAGCTATAAAAATTGAAAACAAGCAGAAGGCACCCATCACAACTACTCATTCACTTAAGGACAGGGTCTGTTTTTGCAGAGTTACATCTGCTTCCAGGCATACGCCACTAAAGCTGATTTTTTTTTTCCCCAGTAGGAAGATTTTAGGGTTGAAGATGCAAATGGACTGGAATTCTAAGTCTGAACACAACACAAGGGGAAGTAAGGGACATGGCCATGGGTGTTTTAATAGGTTTGTGCTTCCCGGAGGTGTCTGGGAGGAGTACCAGAGGAACAAGCTGCAGCCTGCCTAGTGCACGGAGGCTCACAGCTGCTTCACTCGTGCGCAAAGTAGATTCTGCAGACTGAGTGTGAAGTCCAGTTTGCCAATCACTGTGGGATGGCTGCACTCTCCTCTCCTAGCCCCACCTCCTACTGGAAGGGTTTAGCTAAATTACCACCCTCAAAGCAATTTTTCTATTGAAACGATCCATTTTAATCAGTTCTTTTCATTCATCTGCTATATGGGAGTCACCCTTTCCAGCAGGAAATAAAGCCACCAACGCTAATTACACAATTTTACAAAACTTCCAGATCCGCGGAGTCTCAGAAATCAAGCCCATCATTGCTTCCCTTCTGTATGTGCCACAATAACCACAGGGTAAAAAGGAAGGGTGGGCCGTTCTAATGCTATCCAAAACACTAAAGATAAAAACTGATTGCATGGAGTGCCTGGGTGGCTCAGTCGATTAAGCAGCTGTCTTGGGTTCAGGTCATGATCTCAGGGTCCTGGGATCGAGTCTTGCATCAGATACCCTGCTCAGCGGGGAGTCTGCTTCTCCCTCTCCCTCTGCCCCCACCCCAGTCTCATGCGCGCTCTCTCGCTCTCTCTCTCCTTCTCAAATAAAGCCTTTAAAAAAAACAATTTGAAAAAAAAGTTGTGTGAAAATCCAAAGACACTGAGAAACTACCATCACAATAGTGTACTTACTAGATTTCTAACCTATTGGACAATGATTGCTTCGCTGGCCCACATCCCACACAGTTGTCACAATGTCTGTTCACCCCTAAGAAAATGGGGTCAAAGAAAAAAAGAAACAGTTTTGGTTCCTCTGTTAACAAATCTAAGTGAGAAAGTAAGAAGTCTCACCACCTGCATTAAACACATCAAAACAGTAACTTAAACACGAAAATGTCTTAAATGTATTTTTTTCATAGTTTTCCAAGTGGTCAGTTACAATCAAGATCCACATACGTTTGCAACAAAGGAACCAAAGTGTTGTTGTTTTTTAATGAAAACAGCTATTTCCACAGAAAACTTTAGAGGTGAAAAATTAGAATTTTTAGCTTTAATTTCATCTTGAGTATATTATTCGAACAATGAAGAGACCTCGCCACAGCCCTCCCCAGAAATGGCATCCCTCACACAGGAAGACGGATCACAGGCACAAGAGTCACGAGGACACCTATTTCTGAAACACCTGAAAACGTGCAAACTGCCCAAAATGGTAAGACACCAAAGTTATACGCACCTTCGTATGTTTCCAAGATGTGCACAGTGTCTCCTATTTGCAAAGAAAGCTCATCCGCTCCCCTGGCATCGTAGTTATAAAATGCTGCGAAGGAGAAACAGAGGTAAGAAGACATTAGTAGAGGTCGAAGTGACTTTGCTGGCTTGTGTCTGCTTGTTTTTCATGCTGAAACACATTCACTCTGCCTAGATCAGCCTCTCTGATAACCTATAAGTAGCCTTTTCTTTCAAGACACAAATATTTCTTCAAGTAGACGAAGTTCGGAACACCATGCAACTGGGATTTGTTTGTTTGTTTTTTAAGTGTGGCCCTGAAGCACTCTAGTGGATCAACACAGTGTGGTGGTGGCACAGAAACAGACACAGACCAAGAGAACACGGCGCAGAGCCTGGAAATAAACCCACACTGACATGGTCAATAGAGATGATGGGAAATCTGCCGTTTTAAGTAGCTTTAAGTGTCCAGCGCGGCGGCAGCAGCATTGAGAACGTTGTACAACCATCACCACTGTCACCTTCCACACCTTCTTCATCCCTCCAAAGAGCAACTTCACGCCCACGGAGCAAGGACCCCCGTCCCTTCCCCGCAGCCCGAGGACGACCTCTATCCATTTTGTGTCCCTAGGAACAGGTCTGCTCTACCTGCTTCATAGAAACACCATCAAACTATAGTGTCCTTTTTCCTATCTGGTTTCCTTGACCTAATACTTGAAGGTTTGGGCATGCTACACCATGTATCAGAACTTTGTTCCTTTTTATAGCTGAATAATGTTTATAATAGAAAGAAAAGTGATACTGTTAACATTTTAATTATCACTTCATACACTGTATTTTCCATTAATGCACTTCCTGAGGGGTACCGGGGTTGCACAGTGGTTGAGCATCTCCCTTTGGCTCAGGGAGTGATCCCGGAGTCCTAGGATCAAGTCCTGCATCGGGCGCCCCACAGGGAGCCTGCTTCTCCCTCTGCCTGTGTCTCTACCTCTCTCTGTGTGTCTCTCATGAATAAATAAATAAAATCTTAAAAGAAAAATACATTTCATGAAATACTTTCTAACTATGAATCAATTACACGTGGGCTGAATAACTTTAGAAACCAACCTGATTTTTTAAATTATCATATAACAAAAAAATAAATAAATTTTACAAGAAAAATAAAATAATCGTATAACCAATGCTGATACTAAGCCAAAAAGCTTACATTACAATCAAATAGGCAAAAATATGTCCAACATTGTAAGAAATTCTTTAAACTGGCAATAACTCAACAAATCTCTGAAATCACCAATGCGTATCCTGACATAAAGCAGTTCCTATTCCTTTCAGATAAGCACCTAAAAAAGTAATACCATTAAATGGAGACCACACTTTTGCTCAAGCATGATGAGATAAAGGTAACTATCACAGTGGAAAAAGGACATTAGGAAGTGTTTAAGATGCTAAAATACTCAAGTAGTCTACTCTCTTAAAAAAAAAAAAAAAGTAAGAAAAGAAAGAAAATACTGGAGAAAGAATAACAAAGCTGTAGTCATCAAACCAGTATGGTGCTGGCACACAGACACATAGGTCAGTGGAAAAGTATGGAGAGCCTAGAAATAAATCCATGCTTATATGGTCAATTAGCCAACAACAAAGAAGGAAAGAATATGCAACGGGAGAAAAAACAGTCTTTTCAACAAATGGTGCTGGGAAAACTGGACCACTTTCTGGAACCACAGACAAAAATAAACTCAAATAGATAAAGGACCTACATGTGAAACTTAAAACCATAAAACTCCCGGAAGAGAGCACAGGCAGTAATTTCTCTGACATCGGCCATAAAAACACATTTCTAGATATGTCTCTTGAGGCATGAGAAACAAAAGCAAAAATCAACTACTGAGACTAAAAAAAAAACTTCTGCACGGTGAAGGAAATTATCAACAAAACAGAAAGACAAACTACTGAATAGGAGAAGATATTTGCCAATGACACATCTGGTTAAGAGGATGGTATCCAAAATATACTATAAACTTATACATCTCAATACAAAAAAAAAAAAATATCCAAAGAAAAAATGGGCAGAGAACTTATATTTTTTTTTCCCAAAGAGGACATACAGATGCCCAACGAATACATGAAAAGATGCTGAACAACCCTCATCATCAGGGAAATGCAAATCAGAACCACAATAAAATATCACCTTATACCAATCAGAACAGCTAGAATCAAAGAGACAAGACGTAACACATGCTGGGAAGATGTAGAGGAAAAGGAACTTTTGTGCAGTGTTGGTTGTGATGTAAATTGCATCCACTGTGGAAAATAATATGGAGGGTTCTCAAAAAACTTAAAATATAAACATCATGGGGCGGCTAGATGGCTCAGTGGTCGAGCATCTGCCTTTGGCTCAAGGCATGATCCCGGGGTCCTGGGACCGAATCCCTCATGAGGCTCCCTGTGAGGAGCCTGCTTCCCCCTCTGCCTGTGTCTCTGCCTCTCTTTCTATGTCTCTCATGAATAAATAAATAGAATCTTAAAAAAAAAAAAAATCATATCCAGCAATTCCACTACTGGGTATTACCCAAAGAAAATGAAAGCACTAATTCAAAAGAATATATGCACCCCTGTGTTTATTAGAAAAATAAACAGCATTATTTACAACAGCCAAGATACAGAAGCAGCCCAAGTTTTCATCAATACGTGAATGGATAAAGAAGATGCACTATATATACACAATGGAATATTGCTCATCCATAAAAAAGAATGAGATCCCTTCCATTTGCAACAACATGGATGGACCTAGAGGGTATTATGCTAAGTGAAATAAGCCAGACAAAGACAAATACCACAAGATTTCACTTCTATGTTGAATCTAAAAGACGAAACAAATGAACAAAGAAACTAAAAAACAGATGCATAAATACAGAGGTTGCCAGAGAGGAGCTGGATGCAGGATGGTTGAAACAGGTACAATTAATGGGCACCAGTGTGGTTCAGTGGTTGAGCGTCTGCCTATGGCTCAGGTCATGATCCCAGGGTCCTGGGATCGAGTCCCACATCGGGCTCCCCGCAGGGAACCTACTTCTCTCTCTGCCTATGTCTCTGCCTCTCTCTCTGTGTCTCTGATGAATGAATAAATGAAATATTTAAAAAAGAAAAAGAGGGATCCCTGGGTGGCGCAGCGGTTTGGCGCCTGCCTTTGGCCCAGGGCGCGATCCTGGAGACCCGGGATCGAATCCCACATCAGGCTCCCGGTGCATGGAGCCTGCTTCTCCCTCTGCCTATGTCTCTGCCTCTCTCTCTCTCTCTCTGTGACTATCATAAATAAATAAAAATTTAAAAAAATTTTTAAAAAAAAAAGAAAAAGAAAAAGAAAGAAAGAAAGAAGAAAGAGGTACAACTAAGAGGTACAAACTTCCAGTCATTAAAACAAAAAGAAACAAAGAAAGAAAAATACAGTGATACAGTGATGCTCCTCCTTTCCAATGGATCTTACTTAAAAAGAAAGCAGACCAAATGTAAAACTCATCTTCAAAATTCTGATCGTCTCATCCATCCATCTTGAACACCCTACCAGATGAAGTTATTCTCACTGTGTCCATCTCTAAAATTCTCCTTGATCATAGCATGTGCAAACTCCTCCAGCAAGCATGGTGTGCCTTCCACCAACCACACAGTATGGGCCTTAGGAGGGTCCCTGTCCCTGCTTCTTCTCCCTGAACGACAGTAACCAGCCTGTCCCACACCTGTATGGGCCAACTTACCCCCCACCACCACCATCGACCGGTCTTCCAACCAGGTGCACCTGTTCAGAAAGCCAGGCTCACTATGTTTCTCTCATCAACCCCTTCTCCAAACGTCTCCACCACAGCACACCTGCTGCTGTCTGCCCCATACCTGAGCTACCCGTGGCTAGGAAGGCAGTGTAGGCCTAGGTACCTTCCCTGGTTCCCATGTCCACCCGGCAGACAAAATACACAGGTAACGTTTCTATGCCTGAAGATCCGAGGGACCTCCAGCAAATGACCTATCCTCTCCATATTCACCTTTCCCCATGAAATAAGCCTCTTGATATCTACACCTTGCATGACCATGTGCATTTTGTGTCTTAAAGACAATGATGCCACTGGCAGATTTGGTGATTGGAACACTGGGTGTCCTGCAGTGAACACTTAGTAAATAATAAAGACTCTAATTGTGGTTGGGAGCATTTTGCTGTTACTGCAATAAAGACTTCTAACACTATCAGAATCCTTTTTAAAAAGCCAAAGCGAGGAGATAAACACACGATCAGAAAAATCCTAAAACATCAAAAAACATGCATGTAGAAAATTCTATTTTCATAGGTATTTTCCTCTATTTCCACCAAAATTCATAAAATTTAAATGTCCTCAACTGACATAAATGGCTATTAGTAGTTATTAAGTTTATTTAGCATTTTATGGTGAAGTTTAACGAGAAATAACTGCATTAGGTAAAGGAAGCTCGGAGCATATGCCAGCCTTTCCTGGTTCAGCATAACTATATTCCTAAGCCTTTAGGAGTCATAAATGCGTTTCTCACAGTTCTTAACAGCATCCCTGCCAGCATGCCTATTCTGTTAGAGATGTGCAAAAAATAAACACATCAAAAATAATAAAAATAAAGCAAAATGAACACGTCCACTATAAACACATCCAGGCTCATGTGAATTTGTAAGGCACATACATAAAAATCTCTAAGTACCTGCCCTCTTCCTCTCTGAAAAAGGCAGACAAAACCAGTTGTGGGAAGAGGAACTTCAAATTTAACTATGAAATGAGCCTTAAAGACCCGATTTTATAGATGAAAGGGGAAAAGGCCTCTGAAGGTTCATGCCTGGGGCCCCAAAAGACACAGAAGAGCTAAGACCACTATAGTGGCTGCGCAGCCTCTGGCCCTTTGCTCTTACTATCACAGCCTTAAAAATCTTTCAAAGGCAAACTGAAACACTTTACTACATAAGATTATCGGCCAAAGGAGTGGGAGGGAGGGAGAAGTGTGGTAGATAGAATGATGTCCCCCCAAAAGACATCCACATCTGAATCCCTGGAACCTGTGAGGTGTTACCTTACATTGGCAAAGGGGGCCCTTGCAGGATTGTCCAGGGTAAGTATTTCAAGTGGGGATGCTAATCCTGGATTATCCAGGTGGGACCAGTACAATCAGAGGGGTCCGTGTGAGGGAGGCAGGAGAGCCTGAGTCAGAAGATATGATGCAGCAAAGGTTACAGTGGTCAAGGAAGGAGCCACAAACCCCCCGGAACACAGGTGAACCCTGGCAGCCAGGAAAGGCAAGGAAGTGGAATCCCCCAGGACCCTCCAGAAGAAACACAGCCCACACCTTGATTTTAGGACTTCTGACCTCCAGAGCTGCAATATCATAAATACATATTGTTTTAAGCTCCTGGGTGTGTGGTAATTGGTTACAACAGCCATGCGAAACACAGGGAGGTATGCGCAGGACAATGTAAAAGGAGTGTTTTGTGGCTAATTTATTCACTGCCGAAGGCAGCTGGGGCAGAGGTCCCAGCTGCAAGCATCTGAACCTGACCAGCCCGTGGCTACGGTTCCCCAATTCTTGGGTGATGGAAAAATGAATACAATGCAGTGAATTTTTCTTAAACCCAGAAGTATTCAAGACAAGAGACTATTCCGAATTCTGGTTCTTTGACCTTTAAAGCGGTCCCTCTTTGAGGGGTAGAGCAGGCTGAGAAAGAGGAGGAACGTCTTCTCCTTTATTAGTATGACAATGACGGAAGACATCTGGGTTTTAAAATGTCTTTACTTGATAGAAGCACAAAGGCAACCTCTTTGCAAGTTGCCCATTTGTCTTATTTTTCGGATCTGTTAAGATCTGGGAATGATTCCACAAGAGAATGTGGTCATCCCGCGTCCACTCATATCTTTGCATCCACCCTCATCTGGCTGGTGGGCCGTGTGCTTAATATATTCCTCCTCCTCAAACCCATTTGCCTTTTTTAATAGCCTGGCTAAAGCCGGCTGTCACTGGGTATACGCGCACGTTCAGCAGAATTTCTCAATCCTGGACTGTGGAGCCCAGTGCAACGGCTTGCTACGCTGCTCATGTGAAATGAGAAAGATGCAGAGATGAACCCAGCATGAAGGTTCTTCCCCAGAATGGCGGGGTTTTTTCTTTTTCTGGAAGAGTCAGCAGCAGCCCAGAGTGAGTAACCATATGGGTCTTTTTTCCCAAAATTAAAAATTAGCACACTGGTCTGTGCCTCACTTAGTTTGAATGGATCAGAGAGACACGAAAAGGCAAAGTCATCACCTCTGCTCAATCTCCTAATCACCCTAAAAATGGCTGCTTGGGGATAGAAGGAAGGAAATGTAGCTCATAAATGACAGAAGGCTTCCACCTACACCCATATCACTCCTAATGCTAACAGCAATGATGCTGTGGATGAAGCTGCTGCTGCTGCTGATGGTACAACACTGGGATACCTTGAATCATGATCATGATCATGGCAACGGTGGTGACGATGGTGACGACGGTGCTGGTGGTGATGCTTGTGATGATAGTGATGAAGGTGGTGATGAGGACGATGGTGATGCTGGTGGGGATAGTGGTGATCATGGTGATATTGGTGATCATGGTGACAGTGATGGTGGTGGTGGTGATGGTGGCAGTGGTGGTGCTAATGGTAGTGCCGGTGGTGTTAGTGACAATGGTGATGACAATAATGGTGGTGGTGGTGGTGGTGGTGGTGACAGTGGTGACAGTGGTATTGATGGTGACAATGCTGCTGCTGATTCTGGCTGACATTAACTGATTATATTCTATGAGCTAGACAATAGACAAGGAGCTTCACATGTTCAGACTCATTTCACCCTCACAACAGTCCTATGAGGGGGAAATAGAATTTTTCTATTTCTTTCATCAGAGCTTACAGCAGCTTGGAGTCTGCTATGTCTGAGCAGCCCCTGGAGGGGCTGTACAGGGCCAAGGCCAGCCTGAATGAAGGACCTCCGTGCCAACACCTGCACAGACTCTTCCTCAATCCCTGGCCAGTGTCAACCACAGCCCTCCCTGGGCCTCAGATTGCCCTCCTGGTAGCTCCCCTGCAAATCACAACATCCAGCCTGCAGTTCCCAGACAGGCAAACATGCCTGCGCATTTCTGAGGTCCACCAATGTCCAAAGCATCCTGCTAATGGACTTCTAATTCCTTACAAAGAAGAACTCAAGTTGAGGTAATTCCAGTAATGCAAGGTTGGTGTAATATCCAAAAACCGATCAAGGTAATTCATCACATTAACAGAGTGAAGGATGAACAGTCACAGGACCACCCCAATTGGTACAGAAAAAGCAGCTGAGGAAATGTAATTCCTATTCAGGGAAAAACAAAAAACCAACTTGACTAATCTGGCATTAGGGAAAAAAACTACTACATCCATCAACCAATTTAACAGATAAAAACACAGAACCCTACAGAGAAGTTCTGACTTGCTCCAGGTGATGCAGGGATTGATGACAGCCCTGAGACCCCATGGTGTCCCTTCCAGACTGTCTCCAGCTGGAAGGCTGGAAGGCTGACCCAAGCCTTCTCCACCTCTCCCCACAATGAAAAATAATATTTTAGCTGATCTCCTTATATAAGCTCTCATTTCTTCTATCACCAGTTACCTTCCTGAAATCTTACTCCAAAACACTGTACTGTTTCCCTTGGCTTTGTGAATAATGGGTAAAGTCTCCATCATCCAAAGCCTGAGGGATGGGATTTGAACTTACCTTTCCAATCTCATCTCCCCACTCACACTCCTCCAGCTCCCCACCCCCCACCCCATGTCACCCCCTGGGGCCTTCTGAAAGCTGCTCTGCCTCTGGAAATGCCTTCCTCCCTCCCTCTATGTCTGAAGGCTCCTTGTCTACAAGGCCCGTGTTTCATTTCATATCCTTCTCCAGATCCTTCCTGAATTCTGACTTTCTCCGTTGACCAAAAAAAGGTATGTGCATACCTCAATTAATTGCTTGTTCCACAACTTTTTCCTACAAGCTCTCTGACATCCCATGGCCTTGCAGGAATGCTTATCTGTATCTGTCTCTCCCTCCAGACCAGATTTCCTTGAGGAAAGTAAACATTTATTAATCACTGGATTTCCCACAGTGGTTAATACCATGCCTTGCAGGTAACTCAATAAAAAATTCACAGAATTAAACCAGATCACCATGTATTCCTTCTTGTATGGTCTGCCATAGAGTGAGAGCAAAAACCCTGCCCTCTACAGAAAGATCTAGGAGCCCAAAACTTATTCAATCACTAAGAAAGAGAGACACAGCGTTAGCTTTCCTGTTTTTGCTTTGGGTCTCTTTGCATCTAATGAGAGAACTCACCATCAGTGCTCAGATGCAAAGCCTCCTTAAAGCATCCAAGGTATGGGCCTGACCACACATTACTTCTAAAATCTGCTCAGCTCTTTCTATCCTACAGGGTCTCCTTGAAATATGACTTCAAGATTTCAAGTAGCAATTTAAAAGTTAATTAATTCTTTTAAAAAGTCAATTTGTGAAAATTAATTGCTCTGTTTTTGATCTCATTCCCTTTGTCTTGCCTTCAGTTGGAAAAATAAATGTTCACTGGCATGCTTCTCAGAGCTGGGGGAAATGCAAACCATATCCTTAAGGAGACAGGGGCAAGGGGCCCGTCTGCCTGCTATAGGGCTTCATTCTAAAGGGCCATCCATCCGCTGTCTAGTCCATGCCAAACATATACACTTGGTATTTCCCAAGACGCTAGAGGACTCCTGCTCTGGTCTAGCACCGAGAGCATGGTCTCAAACCGTGCTGGGGTTTGAGAGATATGCTAGGCCCATTTAGAATATCTAGTGCCTAAAGAACCAGAACATCATTGTATATATTTCCTTTGAATTTCACTCTGGACAGAGACCAGCCCTGTATCCAAAGTCTGTATTGGAACTGGGGACTAGGTTTCCTAAATTACTTCTTCAAAAAGACACTGGCAGCCACACCATTACTAGTTTCTATGGCCATTAAGCCAGTCCCCACCCCGGCCCCCCACTCCGATTTGGAAGCATATCATTCAGGCAAGGTTAGAGTTTTCCAGAGCCCTGAAACATACTGAATCAGAACACTGCTTTTGCCAATAGTCTTCATTTTCCCAAGCAGCTAAAAGTACCTGGCAACAGCAGGACCTTTAAAATGGATGGATGGATGGATGGATGGATGGATGGATGGATGCATGGATGGAAGGAAGGAAGGAAGGAAGGAAGGAAGGAAGGAAGGAAGGAAGGGAGGGAGGGAGGGAGGAAGTAGGGAGGGAAGATGAAAATAGATGAAAGACCTAAACATAAAAGCTACAACAATAAAACTCTTAGAAGAAAACACAGGAGAGAAACTTCATGGCCTTGGATTTCACCATGGTTTCTTGGATAGGACACCAAAAACAGAGGCAACAAAAGACAAAATAGATGTTGAACTTCATCAAAATCTTAAATGTTGGTGCACCAAAGGAAATTATCAACAGAGTGAAAAGACACCCACAGAATAGGAGAAAATATGTGCAAATCCTATATCTGAAAAGGAACTGATCATCAAGATATTTAAGGAGTTCTCACAATTCAACAACTACAACAAAAAACAAACAACACAATTAAAAAATGGGCAAAGCACCTGAATAGACCTTTCTCCAAAGAAAATATACCAATGGCCAACAGGCACATGTTAGGATGCTCCACATCACCCACCAGTCAAGTCAATAAGGTAGCACGTCACACTCGCTGGATGACTGGTATTAAAAAACAAGAAAACAACAAGTGTTGATAAAGTTGTAGAGAAATGGGAAATCCTGTGCATTGTTTGTCGAGCTGTACGTTGGTACAGCCATTGTGAAAAACAGTCTAGTTGTTTCTCAAAAAATTAAACTTAGAATTACCATATGGCCCAGCAATTACACTTCCAGGTATATAGCCAAAAGACCTGAAAGCAGAAACTTGAAGAGATAATATGTACAGCCACGTTCACAGCAGCCCTACTCAGAATAGCTAAAGTGTGGGAGCAACCCAAGTGTCCACCCAGGGACGAATGGATAGGCAAAATGTGCTCTGTCCATATAACAATATTATTCAGTCTTAAAACGGACAGAAGTTCTGACACCAGCTGTCACAGGGATGAACCTTGAGACATGATGCTAAGAGAAATAAGCCAGATACAAGAGGACAAATGGGGCATAATTGCACCTACATAAGGGACTGGCGGGGGGAGGGGGTGCGATGTTGGTGTTTAAGGAGGAGAGAGTTTCAGCTGGGGAAGACGGGAAAGTTCTGGGGATGGATGGGTGGTGATGGTGGTGGTGGTTGCACCACAATGCAAATGTACTTCATGCCACAGAACTGCACACCTGAAAGTGGTTAAAATGGTATATTTATGTTACATATAGTTTACCATTATAATTTTTAAAGGATGTAAAGAATAAAAGGAAAGGCTGCTAGAGAGAATGAGAAGGTTCCTAGTGGATTTAGCATCTCCCATTACTGGGAGCTGTGAAATATTCAGTGGGTCCAGTGGCTGCACCTACAAGGTCCCTGAGGGTGTAGCAGCTTCCCTCCCTTACCTGTTCCACACATGAGGTTCAACCGGAAGGAGAAGCAAGGAGAAATTAGGGGTGATGGGCTCAAGATCAAAGAACACCTCCAGGTGTGTGTATGTGAGAGGAGAGAAAGACAGAGAGAGAGAGAGAGCACTACATTTCTAAAAAGGATACCACTTTCAAAGTTTCAAAGTCACAGAGTTACTTCTTTTGGGTTCCTATCTTTCCTTCTTAGGAACAGAGATTGTTTCTCAGCCAAGAAAATCCCCCATGGCAGGATTTCCTGCAACGTTTGAATAACAGAATCAAGGAATTCATCTAAATAATTACAAGACAGAGCAGGGGCACAGCAAGATAAAGGACCTGTTGTTTGCTATTCAGGATTTCTTCTTGCCTTCTGGATGGAAACAGGTGGGAGGGATGGTGAAGATAAGAGTGCGAGAAGAAACGTACAAAAGAGTCCTTTCTCAAATTCTAATGGAACTGACAGACACAATTCAGAGATATTTTAATGTCTTTCTCAGAATGAAATGTCACCGTGCGCCTGGCCCACAGCGAGCCAGCGACCGCCTGGCTTCTCTCCGGCCCAGGAGGTCACAGTGTCCACAATACACGGGTTTCTGAGGAAAGACACTGGCGTGTGGAGGGGTGTTGGCTTTACTGTTTTGTCCTGACAGGAAAAATCAAGAGTCCACTTTTCAATCCTTTTGTCTCTCATAAACTCGGTGCCAGGAGAGAAAAACCACTGACTTCATTACGGGGCAGTCTTTGCAAATCTACCCACAAATAAGCAAAGACGGGCTGACCTGAAAACTATCTATTTTTGCATTTCACTCTGCTCAGCAGCAAAGAGGGATAGAGACAAGATGGGGGAAAGATTCCATCTCTTTAATCATCCTTCTCCAAGACAGAAAGGTTACTGCTGCCTAGGAAAATATATGCTAGAGACCTAAGAGCCCAGCTGTTACCCCTGACCATAGGGGCTTGACAAGGACCTCACCCAACCCTACGGGGCTGGGCAAACCCCAGTGGACTCCACAACCAGGGACTGGTCCCAGAGAGCTTCCCGATGGGACCATGTGCCGCCAGGACCTCTCCAGTGTCTGACTGGACACAGGGCTCAGCTTCAGTGCTGCAGACCTGGCCAGACATGCCCCCCTGCCCACCCCCCACTGCCATCCCTGACTGGTCCAACAGGTTCCACCTAAAAAGGGCGCCCTGAAAACACGCCCAGGCCCAAGGGCATCAGGGGCAGAGGCAATGAGGGGGAGAGGAAGGAAGAGAAAAAAATGGGCCAGGATCCATTTTTCTGTGATACTAAAGGATAACGACACTTTGTCACATCCCCAAATTCCTCTTACTGGGCTTCAGTGGAAAGTCTCAGGTGATTTCTTCTGTAGAATAAGGCCACTTCTCCTGTTTTCACAACACTCTAATATTAGTAGTGACAAAGAAAGAAAGGGAAGGACATACAGAACATTCCTTGTTAATTTGTTTATCTCAAAAAACAAATTTGTTCTTCTCAAAAAAAATATGTGCATGTGTGTAAATGTATATTTCATATGTATTTATAAACATATATAGAAATACACACATTTACATATTATTCATATTATATATGAAAGTCACAAATAAAGGTAGCAATCAAGTTGGAAGAAGCCTTTGTCATTCTGTGAATGTAAGCAGGTGTTCCCAAGGAACTGAACCCCAGGCGCCCCATACCTACCCCAGGTCTCTGTCTAAAAGCTTACTTCCGTCTGGAATGCCCTTTCTCCCCCTCCTGTGGGGCTGGGCCCTGCAGCTCACCTATACCTAGGGGAAAAGCTTTCCTGTCACCTCCACGCACCCAGGAAGTTCAGGGGGCATGCACGGCGCTCCACGGCACCCCTGCCCACCCTGACCAAACGCCAGAAGAGAACTGCCCACTTGCTACTCATGCTGATGCGCCCATCACATCACCGGTGCCCGACGTGGGTCAAACGGAGCCGTGAAGAGGGCCTCCCTCCTCTAGCTTCCCATCCTGCAAGCAGTCCTTCTGAAACACCGGAGACCGGTTCACCCCCACAGCTCTGCTACCCATCTCCTCTCACACCTGCCCTGCATCTTCTCCACCTTTGCTTCCAGGTTTTGCAGCGCCCGGCACCCAGAGTGACACAAGCGTTGACTGAGTGAATCGCTTAACAAATCAACATAGGAAGAATCCAAGGCGGCCAAACTATTACTTGAATCTTAAATCCACTGGAAAACACTGCAGTTGTGTTTTCACTTGTGTCACATTAAAAACTCGAAGACCAGACCAGGGTCTCCGCAGAGCCAGCTCCCTGCACCTCCGTTTTGACAGCCAAACCTGGGAGGCATGTCATGGGGTCCAGCCATCTGCCCAGAAATAAAGCACAGTTTCACTTGGACAAGTGGTGCCAAGATCCCACCCGGGCACCTGCACACGCTCAGCCTCGCTGGCAAACCACACAACCATGAGGGGCTCCAAGTGGGGCAGAGACGGAGTGGAGTCCACTCCGAGCGGGCTTCTGCTGGGAGAGATGCTGCCCTGCACCCCCACCGATGGTCTCCCTTGCCCTGACCACTCCCTGGTGACCCTCCACAAGGAGAGCTGGGTGGGGAAGACCTGCAGGAGCTGAGCTGCACCAACCTGACAAGGAAAAACCACTAAAATCAGGATGAAGTCACCGGCGTTGAGTGGCAAATATTCCAGGGCACAAATACGCTGGTCCCCAAATTACTCCAGACTTCTTGAGAACTAACCACCTGCTTTTTCTAACAGGGCCCTGCACCTCCAACATCATCTGCATACTCTCCATCTTCCTGTCTCCTAAGTCAAGGCATCCTCATCACCCCATGATGGGCTTCTGCAGAGACATGGAAAAACCTACTGCGCCAAGTGTCAAACGACAAAGCCCCACGGGTGGTCCCCACAAGCCACTCCCTCCTTTCAACCTGTCCTTCGGAAGCCACAGGGGGCTTAAAGCCACGTGTAAAAGAAGCAATATCCCTGGGCACTGCATGAACACAGTGGCATCCGGAATCTCTAAACACACAACAAAATGAGTGCAGGGAGCCCCACAGCAAATGAGAATACGCTCACCTATCTGCAGAGGGGCCCTCACCGCATCTACATTTTAAGGAACGTGAGAGACTGCACAATCCCAGGTCATCAGCTCAGTGAGTGTAAGATCTTTCTATACAGAAATCCAACATAAGAGCTCCAGAAAGTACTCCCGTGCCTGCCTCTAGGCAATTTTCCTCCCACAACACCACTTTCTCAGATTTGTCTCACCATAGACCAATTCTGACAACTCTTGGATTTAATGGAATCTAAAAGCACCAATGAATGTGGTCGGTTCTTGGCTGTAAGGGCAATTATATTACACGTACTCCCTTATGCCAGCAGCCCTCTATGGCTCAACATTTTCAGATTGATCCACAGTGCCCTCTCAGAAGTGGGTTGTTTTTTTTTTAATGGTATATAGTCTTCCATGGTATCAACATGTCCCAATGTATTGATCCATTCTCCTGAAGATGGACATTTGGGTTATTTATTTCCCATTTGCAGGTATTTATTTTTTAAAAAAGGCTGCACTGAACCTTCCCTCATGAATCTTTTAGTGGCCGTGTTTTCTACCAATGGGAATTTCAGGCTTGATTAGAGGTGCCCCTGCTCTCTGAAAAGCATCCAGCACCTGCGAGCAGCCCCCCAGGCCCAGCAGGTGCCGGCAGGCATGGAGGGCGGGCACCCACCTCGGTGCTGGAACTCCCAGGGAAGGCGCACTTAGCACCAAGGAAACATTTGGCTCCTTTGTAGTTTGTTGCACTTTTTCCTCCTGAGTGCTACATTACTTAGCTTTGATAAAATATAAATTTGAAGATTAAAAAACAATCAAGCACTCTTCGAGGAAAAAACAATAAAGCTGAGCACACATGGGGTGTTTATGAAGGAACTGCAGCAGGCACTGCTAGAGGGGAGCCCCCTGCAGCCCTGCATTTCCAGACATGTGCTCCAGGGAACAGCCACCATCCCCTCCCACATAGGAGGGTCTCAGGTGACAAAGCACTAGGCCTCCGCTGTGCTCTGACCTGCCCCTCCCACAGGACAGACAGCACAGCCAGTCCTGCGCTACGACCCCATTTCACAGATACGTGTAAGGAGACAGACCTGTATGATGTACCTGAGAAGTAAAGGGCCCCCCACCCAACACCTCCCAACCCAGGACCCCAACCCTAGGGCAGCTCACGCCCCCTGTCCTGTTGCACAGGCCCGTCTTCAAGGCTGGCTGACCCCTCAGTGCATCAGGTCACACTCTCTTGACCTCTGCAGACCAGCCAGCCATTTCCTCTGAGCAGGGCACTCAGACGCCAGCATCGAAACTGGGGCTCAACTCCAAACCCCAACTCCAACCCTTGAGCAAGTAACACAAATTCTATGAGGCTCCATTTCTCTCTCTGTGAAAGGGGCCAATGACAGAGAAGGAAGAGGAGGGCAGGGAGCGGGAAGGGGCGGATGGCTTGGATGCCTCCTGGAAGATGGCCAGAGAGCGCTCATTTTGCTCCCCACATGCACTGCAGCTGGAGGAAAGCAGATTGTCACTTTGCACTTGAACCCTTTCAAAAGCGAGGCTGACGCTTACAGTACACGTGTTAGGGGCTAGCCTCAGCTGGGTGGCTCCCCCCTGTGTATCTCACGCACACCTATGTGGTGCTACCTTCTCTGTTTCACAAGGCGTGTGGACAAGTGTGACCCAGAAGCCTCCTCCAGCATCCTGTCTGAACCACCTGGCATGCCCTGCAAGTTCCCAGAGGACACAAGGCAAAGCCCTCCTCAGTGAAGCACTGGATAGATCTGCCTTCCACAGGCAATGCCCAAAGATGGGAGAAGACAGTGTGGGTTAATGGAGAGGGGTGCTGGCAGATGGGCTGCCCTTTACAGAGCAGGCCACGGGCTCTGTTCACAAACATTATGGACCGTGGACACCCAGGCCTGAATACAGACCTAAGTCGAGACGTTAAGCAACCCAACAGATGCCAGCAGTCTTGTTTTGCCTGCCTCTCCATGTCTCAAAATGCTACTCCGCCCAGACCCAGGCCAGCCAGGAATAGGCTTGAACAGCATGAGCCTCTGTCCTCTGCACTGGGTTGCTAAACCCATGCGTGGCTAGACCTTAACACTCTTAAATGTGGCTGCAGCGAGCGCAAGGCAACAGCAGTCCCCAGTAGGACTGGCTACATGATTTTCAGGGCCCCAGTGCAAGTGAAAGTGCAAAATCCTTTGCTCAAAAGTTATTTAAAAATTCAAGATAATTAGAATGGCCACTATTCGAGAAAAAATAAGAACAAAATAACAAGTGTTGATAAGGATGTGGAAAAACTGGCCCCCCCTGTGCTCTGCTGATGGGAATGTGAAGTGGTCTAGTGGCCACAGAAAACACTTTGGTGGTCCCTTAAAAAAAAAATTAAATATGATACACAACCCAGCAACTCCTCTTCTGGGTAGATATCTAGAAGAATAGATAACAGGAACTCGAACAGATATTTGTACAGCCAGGTTCACAACAGCAGCCCTCACAAGAGGCAGAAGATGGAAGCAACCCAAGTGCCCGTGGACAGACGAATGGATAAACAAAATAAGAGCCATCCTTACAACAGAATATTATTCAGCCTTGAAAAGGAAGGAAATTTTGACTCCTGCTACAACATGGATCAACCCTGAAGGCCTTATGTTCGGTGAGATAAGCCAATCACAAGAAGACAAATACTAGATGATTCCACTTACATGAGGTACCTACAATAGTCAAACTCATAGAGATGAACATAGAATGGTGGTCGGCAGAGGGAGGGCGACTGGGGAGCTCGTGTTTCGTGGGGCCAGAGTGCCAGTCTGGCAAGATGAAAAAGTTCTGGAGATGGATGGTGGTGATGGCTGAACAGCCACGTGAATGTCTTTAATGCCATTAAATGACACACTGAAAACTGAAAACTGTATGTTATGTATATTTTGCCATAATAATAAAAAAAAAAATTAAGTGCACGGTCCTATGTGACCACACAGGTCTCAGGCCCATGATTTGACTGCTCAGGTCCATGCCCAGGTCTCGGGCTCTGGCTCCCAGAAGGTCTGTCTTTCTAAGCAGCTGCTGCCCCATCTTGCAAGGGCAGTGCTTCACCAGCAGAGCTACTGTGAGCCTGACGAGCTATGTTATATTTTAATAGTCATTTCAATTGACTATAAAAATACAGCATCACATAACAAAATTGCTTTTGCACCGTGGTAGAAATACTTAGCAAGAGATGAGAAATACTTAGCAAGAGGCCATAAAAACCTATTTGCTTGCTTATAGAGTCGCTGCTGAACAGGACAAAAGCAGAAGAGGATAAAAGGAAGGCAAAAGAGAATCCATCCCAGAAAATGCATGCAACAGTGTGTCCGCCATGATACTCCATAGACAAGATCCACTGGGTATTTTTTTCTTAATGCACCGAGCAAACCATTGAATACGTCTCAACTGTTTGCTTCATTTTAACTTTTAGAAGCCTGACAGTGGAAAACGCTGATTTCCCTATAATTCCCTGTTGTTCCATCCGACTTGCACACAGCATGCTCTAGATAACACTGCAGCTGACCACTGAGAAGCCACAGCAGCCTCCAACCCCAACACACGTAGACAATATTTCCTCCACCAAACCAGTTTCCTGGGGGAGAAAAAAAAAAAATCCAACCACAAACCAGGGACAATCTTCTCACGCTGTTCCCATGAGGCCTTTGCCACAAAGGCATACAGGGAGAAAGATAGGGGGCTCACCATCACCCCCATCATCACCGACAATGCTGCCACCATCGCCACTACCACCACCACCAGTAGCACCACCGGCATCATCATCACCACCACCACCACCATGACCACCACTGCTACCAACACCAGTGAGGACACCATCACCATCGCCACGGTAATAATCATAGCTACCTTCCATTCTGTGCTTACTAAGACCAGACACTCCACTAAAGACTTCGTGTATCTCCTCGTTTCATCCCCTACTAGCCCCATGATGTGGGTCCTAAGAGCATCGGGCCGTTTCTGCACAGAAAGCTGAGCCAAGAACCGGGGAAGGAGGCTGAGCTGCTGGGGCAGCCGCGGGCATCATGTGACCTCTGGCTGGGAGACCAGCCCTCTGGCCTCCCAAACAAAGAGCAGCTATGCTGCTGCTCCTCACAAACCAGGGCTGCAGTGCCTCCTCCAGAGCCAGCTCCCTGGTGCTTCAAAGGGGCTGTGACAGTGGTGAACAGTGTCAAAGGCCCCCATCCCTCCCCCTAGGAAGCCCTTGAGACATAGTGAAGTAACAAATCCATTAATCTCACGAGGGGAAGCCCAGTCCAGACGCGAAACTGCCTCTCTGCGTCACATCTGGCCGAGCTCACCGGAGCCTCTACGACCATCGGCGGACCCAGCCCCGCAAAGGAGCAGCAGGTACCACCCAAGCCCCCAGGTGAGCGCCGAGAGCGGCTGGAGACTCACAAGACCAGACTCTTACCCTCAAGACAGCTCAGAGCTCAGACGATCTCCCTCCGTCCAAAAAGCAGAGACAGATCTGCTACAGACACACTGCCCCTGGACCCTCCAAAGGACAACGAGGGCTACGAAGCCCTTAGCGTGTAATGGCCACGGCTGCGTGCTTCCTGAGCACGATCCAATGCGATAATCACAACTTTCCTGGGGTGCTATGACTGCCACCATTCCCATCTCACAGGTCAAGAAATGAGGCTTCGATGGGTGCCTGGGTGGCTCAGTGGGTTAAGCGTCTGGCTTCGGCTCGGGTCATGATCCCTGGATCCTGGGATCGAGCCCCTCCCCCCGTGGGACTCCCTACTCAAGGGGGAGTCTGCTTCAACCCCCTTTGCTCCCCAGCATCCCATTCATACCCTTTCTCTCTTTCAGATAAATAAATAAAAATCTTTAAAACAAAAAAATGAGGCTTAGAGATTGAAAGCTGCCTTCTCAAAGTCCCAGGTCTGGAAGGCCGGGAAGCTCAGGCGTGGGAGCCCGTGTCCTACGCGAGCTGCCACAAACACCCGACCTGAATTCCAAAGGAGCGCTGCCCCCCACCGGCGGCTGGCCAGGGCTCTTCCTTCCTGGCTCCTCTCCCTCTGGCGCTTCCTAAATAGCTCCCATAAAACCAGGCGAAAAGACGTCAAAACAAAAGTCACACAAAATATCATCTAATATCACACCAGGACTGTCACAAGCAAACCTTGTCACCAAGTCCTTTTTAGGTGAAATATTCTCTACTAATACTTTTCCGCTGCAGATCCTTCCTGCATCCGTCAAACTCCTACATTTTCCTGTCTAACACGAATTTATCGTTACTGCACGAAAAGGACATTCAATACCCCATGCTCCTGAAACAGGATCGCACAGAGAAATCCATCCATGTCCCAGCTCTGTGTCCTGCTCCTCTGAACTAAAACAGAGGAAATACCCATGCCCCGGGGAGAGAAAGGGTTTGCAAGGATGAGCCCTGTCATGCAAACGACCTTCACCCACCCACGCTCAGGGCTCAGGACTGTCCTGTGTACTGTCAGGTAGGTTGTTGACTACACCAAAAATACTCAGGGGCAAATAGGAAATGAAACACAGGCTCCTGTGCTTGCCAAGTAGTATGCCCACCCCAAGGGGGTGCCTTTCTATAAGTTACAAAGGTAGCATGTGGCTCAGGAGCTTCTGAAGCCCCCCTCCCCCCACCCCACTACCCGTCCAGGCCTACAGGAGCACAGGAGTGAGGAGCTATTACCTCCTTGTACCTGGGGCCCAGCACACCATGCACATGGGACCTTACATCTTCAAGGCTCAGCCGGAATTGGGCAGCGAAGGATTCATTCAGGTGGAACCCTGGAGTTCGGAGAGCCCTCCCACCCCATTGAGACCTGCCACCACCCAGGAAGGGTGGGCAGGACCCAAACAGGTGCCCAGAGTCCTGGGGCAAAGGGAAAAAGGTGGTTATAAAGGGAGAAAGATCGAGAGTAAAAATGTGCAGGGTGGAAGGCCTGGGTAAGAAGAGAATGATGCCAGCTTGCTGGCAAACACGCCGAGCTGGCCAGCCTCCCCACCTGCTCCAGTGCTGCCTTGGGTGCCTGGGAGGGCAGGTGAACACGAGGCACGCCAGCACACATCCCCCACCTAGAGAGGGCAGAAAGGTGCAAGGGTCCCTTGTGAGGGAGAGGATGGAAAATCAAGCCCAAGGGACTAGGGTCACTCAGACACACTGGCAGGGATGGGAAGTTTGGGGTTAATCATAGGTTAATAGCTGAATACACAAATCATGGTCTCCTATGAGGCCAAGACTCTGGGGAAGCAGAGCCTCTGGTCCAGTGTGCTGACCTGCTGACCTGGCACTGCAATCTCCTGGCTCCAGCTCAGGCCTGGAAGGCCTCCTTCTGCACTCCATCCCTGAGCCCGCTGCAAGGAGGAAAGGTTCAGTACACAGATGCCACCAACATTTAAGAATGAATAATGTAATGCACCAAAACCATCCCACTGCACACTTCAAATAAGTGAAATGCATGATATGTGAATAATATCTCCATAAAGCTATTTAAGAACAACAGAGTATGTAGGTGGTCGCCCCGTCCAGCAGGCGGTCCAGCCCACGAAACTTCACCAGCAATCGCTGAGACATCACAGTGACTGGCTGATGACCCTTTGTGCACAGCCACCCCGACACTGGGCTGCCTCCACCAGCAGACCAGCAGGGCTTCCAAGAAACTGCCTCCCATGGCCAATAGAACACAAAGCACCAGCGGCACAGCCTCAATCTGCACTCAGGACGGCTTGACCAACGGGCTTCTCAGGACCAGAAAGGAAGATAGAGCAGAGGGGACCCAGGGCACAGCTCAGCAAGGCCGGTTTTAAGGAGTGTTTCATTCATACATGTGTTTTCCCAGAGAACCCATTCGAACATCGTGATCCAAGTGTGATCTGCACCCGGCTGTTTGAGAACACAGCCAGGGGAGCCTGGGTGGCTCAGTGGGTTGAGCACCCAATTCTTGGTTTCAGCTTAGGTCATGATCTCAGGGTGGTGGGATAGAGCCCCATGTAGGGCTTTACACTCGGTGCAGAGTCGGCTTGAGATTCTCTCCCTCTCCCTCTGCTCTTCCCCATGCTCTGTGCTCACTCTCTCTCTCTCCCTAAAATAAATAAATGTTTACATCTTTAAAGAATACACACACACCCCCCCCCCCAAAAAAAAAAAAACCTGCATTCAAAATTAAAGATTTCTTTTCATTTTTGATCATCCTCTGATCTATCCTGGGAGGAATGTCCTTGGGGTTGGCCCAGCTCTCTGCATGGAGGGAAGAGGGGTTTCCATAGCACCTCATCTTTTCAGGAAATACAGGGGTTCCGTGGCATTCTGGGAAGGGGCAAAGGACCCTCACATGGCTGTGTGGTCCCCACCCTAGAGCCTGACATGGAAGTTAGTGAGCAAAGCAGTGTTGGGGAGGGGGTCTTACAGAGCCTGTACCTTGTGAGCTGTTACATCCCCAGCTGTGCCAGGTACCTTTCCCCCAGGCACATCCTTGCCGGGAAATACCCAGGGGTTGCACCGAGCATGACCCACAGCCTGTGACTCACTGGGACAAGAGCACAGAAGGCCAGGCTCCATTCCTAGGGGGGATCAAAACCCAGATGCTCTTCGGGCTGCAGAGCTCCCAGTGGGGTCAGGCTGAGGCTTCCTCCCCATCCTGTCCCTGTCACTTCCCCTACAGCTTTCTCCCGAGAGCCTCCTTGGTCAAGCACTTAAACAAAGATGCAGTCTCAGGCTCTGCTTCTTAAGCTACCAATTTCAGAGTGGGAATACTCCTGACAAAGGGGCGACGGCAATAAACTTCGCCAGGGAGAATCTACCTTGTTCAGCTTCCCAAGGCAAGAGAAAGTTCAGCTACAGATGGAGAGGACTTCAGAGAGAAATGGGGAATGGGGAGGGGGAAGGAAGAGAGAGAGTGAGCAAGGGCTCGATTGTTTTTTCTTTTTAAGGTTTTATTTATTTATTCATGAGAGACACAGAGAGAGAGGCAGAGACACAGGCAGAGGGAGAAACAGGATCCCCATGGGGACCTCGATGGAGGATTCGATCCCAGGACCCGATCCCAGGACCCCGGGATCACACCCTGAGCTGAAGGTAGAGGCCCAACCGCTGAGCCACCCAGGCATCCCGAAAGCTCGATTTTTTAAAATAAACCCAGGTTATTTGTATGAGGTCCCAAAGCTTAGAAGCAGCCATGTCAGGAAAGCAAAGCCTTCAGCATCGCTTCCCCAGCGTCTCTCAAAGGTTCCTATCCAATCTCCACAAGCCCAGTGTGCACACACTGTAATGTGGACAATAAAATACAACATAAAACTATAAATGTATATCAATGACTGTCAGTGAAAAGCACTTGAGGCATTTTATTTGCTTGTTCCATTGAGGAGTCAGCAGCCACAGCCTGTAGGCCAATCTGGCCTGATGCCTATTTGTACAAATAAAGTTTTATTTTTTTACAGTGTAAGAAGACAACTGAGTCATTGCCCCAAATGCTCCAGGACTCCTAGGACAGTACAGCTGATGGGCCCTGGGGACATCCTACACCCACATCCTCATCCAGGGAGCATCTCCATCCCTCCCCACCACACCCTCCAGGTTCCTGCCGACAGGTCGGGATGGGCACGATGCTCCTGAGAAACACACCCAACTCATCCTGGAGCAAGGATGGCCCTCACCTGAGCCCCACGAAGGGTCCGTGATTCACGCTCTCCAAATACTAACCCCATTCAACGTAAGATAGTTTATAAAAGAGAGACTGGCATGTAAGCACGTCCAGTACAGCACCGTAAACAGCAGAACAGCTCTCCCTTTGCACCCAACCCGTGCCTGTTGGTTATAGGATGGGCCACACTATGGAGCCCCTGGCAAAGATCTGTAAGGGAGTATTAGTAGTTGAACTGTTGGGCACTTTTGGAGCATATTTTTTGTTTAATAAGATGAACACAAGCCAAGATCTCGGGCAAACAATGAGCAAGAAATTTCCCTTCAAACTGCAAGTTTATGACAAACCCACTGAACAATCTGGAATGTACGGAGTCAGAGAGTAAGAGCAAAAGCAAGAAAAATGGTTGAAGAGCAAAACTCAGGACCAGTCATCGCGTTCACCATCCCATCTAAGCTGTTCCCGACCTTTGTTGGGGTGAGGGGGAGAAGATGAACAAGCCACACTGTAGACTCCTGGCCCCACAGAACCAAACAGGACCTTCTGGTCGGGCCAGGGCTTACAGCCATTTCCCATCCACCATGCAAATCCCCTGCTTTTGTTTGCGGTTTTTCTTTGGCATTTATTGTTAAAGATTACTGTTCAACAAATAAAAGACTAGGACAAGAAAGGGAAAAAATAAAAATAAAAGAGACTGAATTCCGTGAAGCGGAGTTTTCTTTTTCCAAGGGGACATCCCTCGATCACAGCCCCTGTGCAATTCGGGTCAGTGTTTGCACCTTTTCGATAGGGGACCCCAACAGGGAACCAAAGCTTCCTGTACAGTCATCGCAGTGCTGTGGAGGGCCTGTGCTGGGGACCCTTGACAGCCAGATGGGGTGAGGTCATGAGGTCACCAAGGCATCTCAAGCCCAAGGACCCAAAACTCAAAGACCAGATGGACAGACTTCCAAAACGGCTACTATGATCCCCGTCTCCTGGTGCTCATGCCCTGGTGGTGCCCTCCATTTGAGTGTGGGCTCAACCTACTGGCTCATTTTTAGCCAACAGAATGCAGCAGGTAACGGGATGTCACTTCCATGATTAGGTCACATAGAGGACTCTGGCTTGTCTGTGTTTCCTTCTCAGAGCTTATGCATTTTGATAAAACCAACTGCTGTGTTGTGAGCCGCCCTACGGAGAGGCCTAGGTGGCAAGGAACTGCAGGTGGCCGTCAGCTAAGAGCCACTGAGGAATCCTGCCAAAACTGCTCTGTGCCCACGGACATGGACCCCACCCCGGCTGAACCGTGACATGACCTCACCTTGACTGCAGCCTCGTGAGACAGCCTGAGCTGGAAGACCCAGCAAAGCTGTGCACACATTCTGGACCCACAGAAACCGTGAGATGATAAACATTGTTTAAGCCACCAAGTCTGGTGTCATTTGTTACGCAGCAGCTAATAATGAATACGGACGACCTGGCAAAACTGGGCTTTGTTCTCTGCTTTCTTCAGACCAGCAGCCTCCCACCTCGAGCCCCAAAGCATCCCCTACGCACACGCCTCCCTCCAGCTACTCACTCAGTGCTCTTCCTTCCCGCAGCTTGGACCTCTGACCCCACGCCACCCACTGAGGCTCCAGCTCACTTCACCTCTGCAACTCCCCCCCACCCACCCCCATGAACACAGACATCCCCTGCCAACCGACACTCGAGGTGTGAAGGCACATCACGCTCAGTCTTTCCAAACAGGGCCGCTGCTCATCAAATAAAGCAGCCACATCTTCCTGAATGTCTGCCACGGGCAAGGCCCTGTGCCCTCATGGAGTTTACCCTTCTCCGGGACTACCCATCCCAGACAGCAGCTGCACCGCCCACCCTATCTACATGCCTCTCTTGCCGCTCCCCTCATGACACTCACCACACTGCGCCGTGGATCCCCCCATGTCTGTCAAATCCCCTGGCTTCTCCCACTCCTCCTGCCATGGCTGTCACTCAGGCCACCGCCACCTCTTAGCTGGACTGTTGCCTGAGCTGCCTAACCCCTCATCCCCTCTCCTTCCTCCTTCTTGTTCTTCAAACTACCCATGGGATCTTTCTAGAAACCCTCTAATAACTACTCATTGATCTAAAGATCAACTCGGATCCCTCAGTAAAGCTTATGAACCAGCCTAGCCATCCTGCCCACCTTGCACTTTGCTCCATCCTCCACCCACCCTCAGAATGATCCAGAGTGAACTTCAATGTCCCAGGCACTCTCATGCCTCTGGGCCTTTGGATATATTTACGTGACTCCCACCTGCCTTTCTTCATCTCATTAATTCATACTGATTGTTCAAATCACCCACTGAGATGTCACTTCCTCCAGGAAGCCTTCCATGATAGGCCTTTCTCCCTCCTACTATCCACCACTCTGTTGTATGGCTGTCTACTTACCTGCCATCCCTGCAGCTCTACCTCTACAGTCCACACTGTATCTCACAGCCTCACCCAGTAACTGGCATTATGTAGGCACTTGGAAATTATTTCCTGAACGTACGTCTTTAGCCAAAATCCACTCAGTGACTGCAAGCTTAAATAACATTTGGTATGGGCAGCCCGGGTGGCTCAGCAGTTTAGCGCCGCCTGCAGCCCAGGGCCTTATCCTGGGGTCCCGGGATTGAGTCCCACGTCAGGCTCCCTGCATGGAGCCTGCTTCTCCCTCTGCCTGTGTCTCTGTCTTTCTCTGTGTGTCTCTCATGAATAAATGAATAAAATCTTAAAAAAATAAATAAATAACATTTGGTAGATGCTTACATACTCTAACTCCTTTAACCATCACCTCAGCTCTATGCCAAGACCACTATCACCATCTCCGTTCTACAGAAAAAGAAACTGAGGCATGCACAGGTTGACCCTCCTGAGGTCAACCAGCAGTCTGGCAGGGCTGGGATTTGATCCTGGGCAGTCTGGCTCCATGAGTGTGCAACTCCTGATTACAAGCGCATTAGCCCTTCAAAGAAAGTAAGGCAGTAAGGTCCAAAGAAACTCTTAAACTTTTGTTTGTTCATTTTAATGATCATTTCTAGATGAAAAACGAAGGGAAATCAATATTTTTTAGGATAGTAATTAAAATCACAAGTGCTCATGAAAAGTAAAAGAGTCTATATTGAGGTTGTGAAACACGTAATCTATATACGTATTTTCTGGAAAGAAACGTCTTGTAAATAAACAGCCAGCCAGAGGAATCATCAGCTATCCCCCCCTTTCCATTACAAGCTTCCCAAAAGGAGAGATCGTGGTTATCTCTTAATCAATTTGTATAACGATGAGTGTATTTACAGTAAAAACAAGCAGGATATTTCTCTGCTTCATCATAGGTCCCAGGTTCCCAGAGATGGCAGGTCCCTGGAGGCCAGTTCACTCCCTTAAGGCAGCTTCCTGCAAATCAGAAACAAGGAGCAGATTCATCTATTACCCTGAGTCCAATGTCCATAGGTCTTTCAAGATTTACTCCTCCTGTAACATCAGGCAATCCACTCCCCAATGAATTCAGTGCACAGTTTCAACATGAAATAGAAAGTAATCTTCATTCCACTAAAAAACTAAGGAGAAAGGAGCTGATCTCACTCTCCCTGTGTCTATTACTTAGGGTGCAAGAAGGACTGGGACAATGATCAAACATTAGAGCGCCAGCACATACCCATACCCTCTGGCCCTCAGCTCCTCAGCATGCGAGCTTCCATCCACATCCTAGAATACCCGAAACAGAGCAGCTCAAAAGACATGCAGGCAAGAAACAACAGGTATTGGTGAGGAGGTGGAGAAAAAGGAACCACTGTACACCGCTGGTAGGAATGTAAAATAGTGCGGCTACTGAGGAAAGGAGTATGAAATTCCTCAAAAAATGTAAAATAGAACTATCATATTTCGGGACACCTGGGTGACTCAGTGGTTGAGCATCTGCCTTCAGCTCAGGTCGTGATCCTGGGGTCCTGGGATGGGGTCCCACATCGGGCTCCCCACAGGGAGCCTACTTCTCCCTCTGCCTGTGTCTCTGCCTCTCTCTCTGTGTCTCTCATGAATAAATAAATAAAATCTTTAAAATAAAAAAAAAGAACTATCATATTTCCACTCATGGGCATTTATCCAAAGAAGAAAACACTAATTCAAAAAGATAGATGTACCCTACGTTCACTGCAACATTATTTACAATTGCTAAGATATGGAAGCAACCCAAGTTGCCACTGACCAATGAATGAATGGATCAATTAGATGTGCAAATGATACATTATATATATAACATGCACATATATAATCATATACACATATACATACAGAATGGAAGATTACTCAGTCATGAAAAAAGAATGAAATCTTGCCATCTGCAACAACTTGGATGGATCTAGAGGGTCTTACACTAAGTGAAATAAGTCAGACAGAGAAAAACAAATACCATGTGAGCTCACTTACATGTAGCATCTATAAGCGAAACAAATGAACAAACAAAACAAAACATTCACAGGTACACAGAACAATAAGGTGGCTGCAGGAGGGGAGAAGCAGCAGGAGAGAGGCAAATAGAAGGGTATTAAAAGATATAAAATTTTAGTTACAAAATAAATCACAGAGATACAATGTACAGCACAGGGAATGTAGTTAATATAATTAATAACCGGTAACAACTCTATAGGGTGACAGATGATTTATGGGATGATCACTTCCTAATGTATACAAATATTGAATCATTCTGCTGCACACCTGAAACTAATACAATAGTATATGTCGACCATGCTTCAATTAAAGGCCCTAACAGAGAACCACAGGCAAACAATATCTTCACAAGGGATTTTGAACTCTTGGCACCCCACCTGCAAAGGCTGAGTGGGAAAGGAGAAAGTTTCCAGGAAAGGCAATTAAACATTACTCGGACAAGTAAAACCCACAAATTGTTTGACTATGACTTTACCACATTTCTGTTGTTGTAACCGTTTTTGGCTGAATGATTTACTTTGTGTTTAGGTTTTAAAGGATGACTGGAGTCAAAACTGGCACCATAAAGTGAAAAATTTCATCAGGATTTAGGTAGGTATAATATACCTATAAAATGTAATCTATTTTATCTCTTTCTTTCAGGTGGACTTCTTTATACAATACAGCATCTCCTTTCATAAGCACAGAAATACATACTATATCAAACTTTCTCTTCCTCTCTGTCCACTAAATACCAAGACAAGCGTGAAGTTCCAAACAGTATCTGGGAGGTTAAACTGCTAATATGCCCTCTCATCAGATCTCAGGGCAGATAAATCAATCAGGCAACATTATGAAGACTATCCTTACAGACACTGACCCAACAGGTTACTCTGGACCAGCGGGCCCCTGAAATATTGTGATGGAAAAATGTAATTGTATAACTGATAATTACTTTGGCTGTTTATCCATCTGTTTGCTTTCTCATATATATGGTTTCATGATTACATTTAATCACCCTCAAAAGGATTATCTTGGTAAGTTCACAGAGCAACATAATAGAGTCACCATAATTCAATAGACACTTCTGATTTCCCTGATAAGATAAAGAGTCAGCAATTACTGTTTGTTATCACCACTCCAGTTCTTGTCAATACGATTCAAATTTTTACTTGATACCCTCATTAAACAAACCCTGGCCAACTATAAAAGTTGGCACTCTGAGTTATTTGGAGTGATGAGTTTGTTTACTGAAATAGGTACTTTGAAAAATTATATTGAGTATGAAATGCCCCAGATTCCCTCTGTTATCTAATTTGGAAAATCACCCTGGTTTGAAAGAATAAGCAGAATGGTTGCATGGATCTCCTCCTCCTCCTAGGACAGGTTTATTCTAAATCATTCTCAAGCAACTCCCAACAAATTAACCAAAATTATAAAACAAAGCAAGTCTCCGAGTCCTCAAATGCCCCTTGGTCCGCCACCATTCACGTAAACCATGCGTAATTCACTGCGTCAATTTCTTGTTGGTTATAGAAACTACATAGAAACATGCTATTGTTGCCTCTAATTTAGACAAGCAGACTTTTCAAAGGTTAGAAAGGAACATTTGGGAGGAAACATAAATCGTGCCTACTTTCTTCTCTCTCTTGCTCCTCCTCTAAATCTGTCCATAGGACAGGAAGACACTGTCACTCCAGGCCTGACCCTGTGCTAGGGCCAGCCACCAGCTCCCCCGGTGGAGGGGCCCCCAGGGGACACAGGCTCCAAATAAGGCCATCCCCTTCACTCAGGGGCATGCACTTGTGGCCACCAGGAAAGGGATCCAAATACAGAAATACTATGAATGTTGGGTTTATCAGATACCAAACCAAAGCATCCTTGGAAGAATGACAGCAGCTACACCAAATCCAGGTTCCTGCCTGGGCTGGTCCATCACAGAACACTAATCTGGTAAGACTGAGGGTGAATTATTACTGAATCAAGCCACAACCAATGAGGAAAAATAAAAAGATAAATACATTTAAAATACAATAAATAGAAACATCGATGTCCATTAAACTATCAGCACAGGAGACATAGCTAAAGTAATCAGTGGTGAAAAAATAGAAAAAATTATCCAAAAATTCATAAGGAACCTCAAGGGACCCAGAATAGCCAAAACAATCTTGAAAAAAGAACAAAGCCACAGGTCTCACATTTCCTGATGTCAAAACTTACTACAAAGCTACAATAATCAAAACAGTATGGTTGAGGCACCTGGCTGGCTTAGTCAATAGAGCCAGCCAGGTGCCTCAACCATACAACTTCTGATTTCTGGATTATGAGTTTGAGCCCCACATTGGGCACTGACTTTACTAAAATAGTAACAATAAACTAATTTTTTTAAAAAACAGTGTGGTACCACCATAAAAACTGTACACATATAGACCAAGGCAATAGAAAAGAGAGCCCAAAAACAATCCCTCACATCTATGGTCAAATGCTGTTCAATTAGAGAGCCAAACCATTCAATGGGTAAAGGACAGTCTTGTCAACAAGAACTGCTGGAAAAAGTGGATATACACATGCAAAACAGCAGAGCTGGATCCTTGCCTAACACCATATACGAACCTAACTAGAAATGAATCACAGTTCCACTTACTGGGGCAAAATACACACAAGCAAAAGTCAGTAAAGAAGCATGCCATGGAAAGTTTGAGGAACACACCGGACCCGGTAGATTTACTCATTTCTCTTTGATTTTACACTAATGTTTTTTGACTTTTTTTTTTTTAAGATTTTATTTATTCATTCATGAGAGACACAGAGAGAACGAGAGGCAGAGACACAGGCAGAGGGAGAGGCAGGCTCCATGCAGGGAGCCCGACGTGGGACTCGACCCCAGGACTCCAGGATCGTGCCCTGGGCCGATGGCGGCGCTAAACCACTGAGCCACCCAGGGATCCCTTTTTTGACATTTTTAATTGGGAATTCTGCTTTTGTCAGGCGACATTGTGAGCACGATCCTAATCTCTAGTATCCACATGTATCTGCGGTCTGCAAACTGCAAACTGCCTCCCCCAGCCAAATCTGGTCCACCACCAGTTTTGGCATGGCCATGATTCCAAAATAGCTTTTACATTTTTGTTAAGATTTTTTTTTTTTTTAAGAGAGAGAGAGGGAGAGAACACAGCAGGGGAAAGGAGCAGAAGGAGAGAGAGAAGCAGGCTCCCTGGAGATCAGGAAGCCTGACATGAGGCTCTATCCCAGGACCCTGAGATCCTGACCTGAGCCAAAGGCAGATGCTTAACTGACTGAGCCACCCAGGCTCTCCAGTTTTTACCTTTTTTAATGGTTGGGGGAAAAAATAAAAATAAGAATATTTCGTGGCATGCGATAATTATACAGAATTCAAATCTGGTTGTCCAGAAACACAGTTTCATTAGAATATAGCACACTCAGACACTGATGCCTCATCTGTGGCTGCTTTGGGGCTAAAACTGGAGAAATGAGAAGTAGCATCAGAGGCTGTGTAGTCCACAAAGCCTAAAATATGTACTTTCTGGCCTTGAGCAAAAAAAAAAAAAAAAGTTCACCAACTCTTTCTCAAGCAGCCCCAAATGCAAATGTTCTGCAACGCTGCTCCCACAAATTATCAAAAGGTTTCCAGAACTTTAAACATTCCAACTTTGTACGTTCAACAAATATTGACCAAGCACCGGCTCTGTGCCAAGGACAGCAGCAGATACCAGGGACATAAAGAAGGGCTGCCAGACGCAGTCCCTGACCCCACAGAGTTTCTGGTTTCACGGCAGAAACGGTGCAGTAACCAGGTGGTCACAACACAGCCTGCCACCTTGGGCCCGAATGCACTGGTGCTGTGGGCAGCCGTGAAGGCCCCCAACCCCGAGAGAAGATCAGAGAGAAATCAGGCAGAGAGAGGAATGGGGAGGGCAGGAGGAAGGAGGAAGTGCAGGAGAGGTAAGGAGGGTGAGAGAACAGGATACATTTGCTTAGTGACAGCTGCAAGGACAGAGCTCAGCTGGGCCGGAGAACAATGGCAAGGCATGCCGGGGCAGCCACAGAGGCCAGGGCAAGCCCAGAAAAGCCCTGCTAACTCTGTAAAGAACCAGCCGCCAGTCTGCATCCCCTGGCAGGTCCTTCATCCACACGGCAGCCAGAATTCCTCTGGGAACCACCCTGTCCCAGTGGGCAGTAGAGCTATGAGCTCCAGCTTCCCGCCCTATTCCAGTGGGGTGTACACAGCCACCACACACTGAGTGGTTGTCTTGATAAAACCACACGATCCCTGATCACGAACCAATGAAATGCACCAATATCACAACTACTCTTCAAACTTCATGACGTTCTCGGTAGAAAATTCTAGATCAAAATCAGTAACATCCCAATTGGGGCTTTTTCCATGGCTATGATGGAACAGTCCATGTTCCAAAGGAAAAGTTTCATACTTTTCATAATCCTTATTGTCACCCTCTCCCTCTAAATAGACAAGACAAAAATTAAAAATAAAAACCCACAAATTCCAAATAGGTCATGGCCAGCCGTGGTGTTGAGCCACAAAGAAGTCAACTCACAGAGGGTAGGAAAATAAAGTTGACATCCATCTTTTAAGCAGAAATAAAAGTCTAAAGACCTGCAAAGTGGATTTGAAGTGGCTGCCCAGGCTTGTTCCAATTTATTGCAACAGGTCAGGTGACTGGGCATTCTGCTCGTCCACCTGTCCAAAGGCAAAGCCCTCACTGGCTGCCTTGACCAGCCACAAAGTGCCTACAGGCTGCCTCAGTATCCACCCCAGTCAGCCCATGGAGAACAGGCCACAGGACAGATGTTAAATACAGGAAAGGAGAAAGGCTGTCCATGATGATACTGTGCTGTGACCTCACCCCAGGCACCTGCTGTTATAAAAAGCTCCCCCCAAGACCAGCAGTAATTGAAGTACATCCCAGGAGAGAGAAACTTAAGAGACCTGATTCCATCCTCCCCCGGTCCCTGGACTTCTGGAGTCACAACCACTCCATGCATCATAGGCGTACAGGCATCCGTGGCGGGTTCGTGAACTCCAGGGGACAGTCCACCCCCAATCCGCCAGAAGAGCTTCCCAGGACTCAGCAAGGCTCTGGCTCCTTCAACCTGCGTCCCTGGGCCTGGCACCTCCTCTGGTGTCACACACCAGACTCCATCTGGGGCTCCTGGACACACTTCCATACAAGGAATCAGCCACAGATCCTCAGATCTCTCCTCCAAACCTTCCAGGCTACACGTCATTCATCTGCTTCTCCGGGCGGCCTGGAATGCAGTGAATTTTGCTTTCCGAGGAATCTCGTCCCGTGTCCGCAACACCCCCTCACACACACCCCCCGGTGGTGGAGTTCACTGAGGAGCACTCTCCAGGTCTCCCTAGGAGGCGGCTTTCGAAGACCCCACACTGCCTGTCTTGTCAGATTTGTGCCCTAACTGTAAGACTCCAACTTTGGTCTGGCAAGCGTCCATCCAATGTGCTCAGGCCTGTGGCCCTGGACAGTCAAGACCTCTGGGAATGCTGACCTGTCACTCAGCTTAGACTGGACCTTCTAGAACCCAAGAGGCAGGATCTCCAGAGAATCATCATCTATCCATCAATACTCTAAAAATGGTCATTCCAGCCCCTAAGAACATGTCCCCACCTTTCCTCTATCTTGTTAAACAAAGACCTAATGCCATTTTAAGATCTGATAATCCCTTTACCTTTCTTACAACTTTCTGAAAAAGGGCCCTGAATCTGAGCTGCCTTCACCAACAGGAATACCAGTTACTGTGTCCCAGGTACCCCACTGAACACTTTCCATCCATTCTCTCACTGAGTCCCCCACTGGCTAGGGAAGGTAGGATCCATGCCCATCGTGAGCTGATAGATGAAAATGCTTAGTTCCTGGAGATAAGGACTGTCTTACTCCACAGCCTGAATGCATAAATTGTGCTGGACCAGCTCCCACTTCACATTGGCTTCCACAAAAAAAACACAGAAAAACAGAACCGGAGAAAACTGCAGATGAGCCAACCATCCCATTCAACAGATGAGGAACCAGAAGCAGGAGTGACCCATGCCAGGACAAAGGCTCCTCCCTTCGACTTCCATCCATAGCTCTCCGTGTTGGAGCCATGAGAGGTGCCCCGTGAAGACACACTGCTGACCTTCTCCCCTGAAGGGTCATCTGAGAATACACTGTCTACGTCTGACTTCTGAGGATCTCCAATCCCTCTGGGATCACTGGATCTTTCAGAGCCTTTATTACAAGTTTATGCCCGTCTCATCTTTGAAGCTGTTCATATCCTTTTCCTGGAATCCCTGATTGGCTCCTTTGGCTGGTAATGACCTGTGGGATGAAGGTCAGTATCTCCCTGGTCCCAGCCATACCCACTTTCACTTTACTAGGATCCAAATAGCTCTTCCCCTTCACTGGTCCCCCTAACACCTGGGAGCTACAGCTGTCAGCCCAGAAAGTCAAGAGTTTGGGAACTTGCTGCCCAGGCCTGCTCCCCAATGCGCTTTAGGAAGGCACTGTCACTCAGGAGCACATTCCCTCCAGGGAATCAGGGCTCGCCCACGTTTACAGCCTTCCACACCTTCTACAGCCCTTGGTTAGATCCATTTATTTTGAGATGTTCATAATGAGAAGCTGTTGTGGGTGAAATTTTATCCCCCAAAAGTTACATCCAGCTATCTAACCCTTGGTACCTGTGAATGTGACCTTATTTGTAAAAAGGGTCTTTGCAGATGTCATCAAGTTAAGATTAGAGTGGTCCCTCAGCCAACGACTGGTGTCCTTATAAGAAGAGAGACATCTGGACACAAAGATTCAGACACAGAAAGCACACCAAGCCAAGGCACAGGCAGAGACTGGAATGTTGCTACCACTAGCCAAGGAACCCCAAGGATTCCCAGAAGCCACCAGAAGCTAGGAGAGAGGCAAAGAACAGATAACCCCTCTGAGCCTCCAGAAGGAACCAATCCACAGCACCTCGATTTCAGACTTCCAGTCCTTAGAACTGAGATAATATACTTCAGTTGGTTGAAGCCGCCTGGCCTGTTACAACGGCAGGAAGCGAAGACAATAGCCACCATTAATCAATCACACACTTACCATGTGGCAGGCAATGTCCATGTACTTTACACCCATTAGCTCACATCATCCCTTCCATGACCCTACAAGGCAGGTTTCTAATCACACTGCTCGGGGACTTGTCACTCACCCACAACCACTTAGCTAGAGTACAGTGAAGGTGGGGTGCAGACTCAAGTCCTCCCTCCCTTCATCAACTCGTCCCTCTTGCAATTTGAGTGCTGGCACCCCAGAGTCTGTGATACCCGGGGGGGGGTGCACAAACATCAGCTGACATATCTGCTCCAAGCACTGGTCTGAAAACTGAGACCCAGTACTACCCTCATCCTTCTCCCAAGTCATTTTTCCTCTTCAATTACTGGAAGCCACGGCCACTCCTCCCCCGTCCAGAATGTCAGAGCCGCTGACTCCCAGGGCACCAGGCAGAGCAGGGCTCCGGGACCACCGAGAGACCCAGAGACCTTGCTCAGCAGGGGGTGTGTGGTAGCTGACTCGAGAGAACACCGAACTCCAAAACTGACCTCTGGACTCTATGACTCTCTGATGTCAGTGATGTCGCAGCAGGGGAGATGCACCTTTATCGCGCAGCAGGCATCCACTGATGCGTCCCAGACCCCATGTAACTACCATATGGCCCCACAATTCCACGTCTAGGCCTGTACCCAAACAAACCGAAACAGGTGTTCAAACAAATATTTGTCTTTGAATGCTCACAGCACTATTCACAATACCCAAAACGTGGAAACAACCCAAATGTCCATCAACAGCTAAATGGATAAATTGTATCTGCGTCCACACTGTGGAAAATTATTCAGCCATAAAAAGGAGTGAAGCACTGGCACATGGTACACATCGTAAAAGGATCTCAACATTACGCTAAGTGAAAGAAGCCGGTCAACAGAGGCCACATATTGTCTGACTCCTTTTATATGAACCATCCACAGGGGATAAATCCGTGGAGTCAGAGCATAGGCTACTGCTTGCCCGGGCCTCCTCAGAGGGAGCGGGGACTGCTCGATGGGTTTTACTCTGCAGTGATGTCCCCATGTCCCATGCAACAGCCCAGCCAGGGCCTCCTGTGGGCTCCCCGCCATCGGGGGGTCCCTCTGTGCTTCCCCTCTCATCCTAGCATCCTTCCAGGCTCCCCAGACAGCCCACCACCTACAACTGAGCCAGGACACCTTCTCAGACGACCAGCATCGCTCTGCATCCCCAGGCTTGCAACCATCACCCTGGACAGTACGTTTCTCCACTAGACTCTTGACAGCGAGGCCAATAAATGACATCGTGCCCTGGGTGTCGGCCTGTAATCCATGGCAACACCAAGGGGCAGCAACCAGTATCATCCACAGTTTGCAGATGAGCAAACCACAGCGCGGAGGGGGAGGTTAATTCCAAATACTTCCCAACCGGCCTCACCCCCAGTTTGGGGCAACTACACACCATCCCCGAACCCTGTGGGATCCAGGCCAGTAACTATCCAGCCCGTAACAGGACCTGACAACGAGTTGCAGAATCAATTCGGACACAAATAAACTTGCATGGGTTTTCATCTGTACCTAAATAGATCTATATGTGGCTGTAAGCCCCGGTTCTTTCTGCCTCCCCGGATCATGGCAGCTTTCACGGTTAGCGTATTTTCTTCCCTGCAGTCTCCTGGACAGAGATGCCATCCTCAAACAAGACATATGAAAATGCCTCAAGAGATTAAATGCCCACGGCCAAGCTTCTGAAATGACCTGATTAAATACTTAACCGTAATTCCAGTCTAGACTCAATACATCAGCCCTTCTGGCTCAGGGCAATACTGCCTGTGCGGCAATTGTGCAAAATAACGCTTATAAATGGAAGCACGAAAGCCCATTTCTCCTTAGTTTCAGCTAAATTGGAAGTTGGGAGACTTAATAATGCCGGCCAAGTTTACCAGTCAGGCTGCGGGCTCAGCTGAGGCCCCCAGGGGACAGGGCCCGGCCACCAGGCCAGGACACAGCTCTCCAGAATTAATCAGGGCTGAGAGCCAGGACGAAGCCTGCTATGGAGCAGGACGCACCAGGGACATGGGTCTGACGCTCCCTCGCTCTTCCTCAGGCCCTCCCAGGAAACCCGGAGGGCTCTGAGTCCTCCGTCTCGCTCAGGTTTTATATTCTGTATCCGGGGAATTCTTACTCAGTTTGTGTTTTATTCTTTCACGTTCTCCAACAAGCCACTCATCTGAACCCCAAACCTCAAGACACAGAGTTCCCTCCACCGAGAGCTCGTCACCCCATCGCCCCGGGGTCTCTTCTGGAGGCGCCGCAGGTGTCTGTAAAGGATCCTTGCTCGGGACAGCATTACCCGAGCGTCCGACCCGAGTCGGTGGCCCTCACCTGCGCGTCAGGTGTCCCCGTCCTGAGAGAGCGCGCACTCTGAGCATCATAACCACCAGCTCCCAAGCCAGTGTCTCCCACTAGACTGCGGGCAACCCAAGGGCCGCACCCAGGCTGCCCCGTTCTTCCCTGGCTCCCCAACCCCGAGGAGGGCGTCAGCCACGGAGGCCTCTGTGACGCAGTATCTGCTGCATGAAGGTGGAAGTAGTAAGTCACCGACAGAGGGAGGGAAGGAGAGACCATCTACTCATATACTAAGCACCAAGTTAACAGCTCCAGAAGAATCTCCAGTGTATGCTTCGGTGCCTGACCTCTTTGCAGGGATGGCAGTTAATTAAGCATCTCCTATTCACCTCAAGTTCTGGTCCATAAACTTTCACAACAAAGAAAACTGACATCACTTAACAGTATCCCGTACCTGCCACATAGTTAACCACCTCGGATTCCAGAGAACTCTCTAAGAACACGAAAGACTGGAGCACGACCTCTGAGGGTCAGGAGGCTGTGGCTCACTGAATGGAGACAGGTGCAGGGTCTTGAGTGGGCCGCTCCAAGGTCACAATCTTCTCTCTCCACTGGCCCTCTTCACCTGTTCCTCAAACGCATTTCTGCCCTCACCCTCTGTCTTTGGGCTGCCATAAGCAATGACCTGCCACCAAACTTGGTGACCCAGGACAACACTCAGTGCCTCACAGTGTTGGAGGCCAGAAATCTGAAACCAGGGTGTAGGCAAGGCCATGCTCCCCCTCTAGAAGAGGCTCCTTCCCTGGGTCCTCTAGCTCCCCGTAGCTGTAGGTGGCCCTAGGGCACAGTGGCTTCTAGCAGCAGAACTTCCACCTTTGTCCTCACATGGCCTCCTCCTCATGAGTCTCGTTTCTCCTAACGGCAACAGTCACACAGAATTAAAGGCCTGCGATAATCCAGAATGATCTCATCTTAACTATATCTGCAATGTCCCCAATTTTCTAATGAGGTCACATTCTGAGGCACAGGGGTTCCAACCTACCTTTTTTTGGGGGGAGGGTAGAGATATGTAACCCAAAACATCTCCATTGTCTATCATATTTATTAAATGATCCACTCAAGATATTAGAATCATCAAGAACTGTCTTTTCCTTCAAGTTAACATGTAAATATATGCAAATACGTATGTGAAAATGTTGTTTTTCACAGCTTTTTTTTTTCTTTTGTCTACTTTTCCTGGGTCTCCAAATTCAGACCAAAGCTTGTAAGTAATTTTGAACTTAGGAGAACAAACATCAAGGAACTTTTGTGGAAATCCAACGATTCTACTTAACAGCACTCTAATCTTTTTTTAATTTTTTAACGGAAGACAGAAGTACACTAAACTTAGGCTGCTTTGTCACCAGGGATGGATTTTCAGGCTGACGCTATGCCAGTGACGGTGTTCCAAGTACCGAGTGCTGACGAGGTGCCAGGCATTACACTAAACACCATACACACATTGTGCTGTTTAGTCTGTTCAAACACCACAGTCACGCCAGCACCAGCCTGACACACTGCAGTCACCCACCAGGGCCCCCCTGACGCACTGCAGTCACCCACCAGGGCCCCCTGACACACTGCAGTCACCCACCAGGGCCCCCCTGACGCACTGCAGTCACCCACCAGGGCCCCCTGACACACCGCAGTCACCACACCAGGGCCCCCCTGACACACTGCAGTCACCACATCAGGGCCCCCTGACACACTGCGGTCACCCCACCAGGGCCCCCCTGACACACTGCGGTCACCACACCAGGGCCCCCTGACACACTGCGGTCCCCACACCAGGGCCCCCCTGACGCACCGCAGTCACCCCACCAGGGCCCCCCTGACACACCGCGGTCACCACACCAGGGCCCCCCTGACGCACCGCAGTCACCACACCAGGGCCCCTGACACACCGCAGTCACCCCACCAGGGCCCCCTGACACACTGCGGTCCCCACACCAGGGCCCCCCTGACGCACCGCAGTCACCCCACCAGGGCCCCCCTGACACACCGCGGTCACCCCACGACAACCCGCCAGGCTAACTCCTCAGCAGCCCTCACACTCCCCTGGGTATCACAGGTCACTGATAACTTTTTAACCTTTGACTCAAAATGCCACAGAGCGGCCCGTCCCAGAGCTCCCCGTGCCACCGGCGGCCTCCCGAGGCGCGGCGGCCGCAAAGGGCAAAGCCGGCCACCTGTGTGGTGCTCAGCGCAGGCTCCTCAGGCCCTCTGCCGCCGTGATGAAGACGACGGTCACGTCACTGACCAACCCCGGCCGCCCAGGAAGGCTGATTCCATCATTAAGAGCGATCTCGGGGCGCCAGGGGCCCAGCCGGTGAAGCGTCGGCCTTCGGCTCAGGTCGTGATCTCAGGGTCCGGGGTCCGGGGCCCCAGGTCGGGCTCCCTGCTCAGTGGGGGGCCCGCTTCTCCCCTCCCTCTGCTCCCGGCTCATGCTCTCCCCCTCACTCCTTCTAGCTCAAATAAATAAATAAAATCTAAAAAAAAAAAAAAACTCTACTTGACATTCTACATATTCCCCTGACTTATCTTCTCAGAAGAGGGAGAAACCAGAAGCTTCCATTCTCTCGACGTATCACAGGAAAGGCTTTCTAATAACTAATAATTTCTAATAACTTGGGCCTCAGCCGGCCCGAGGTCTGGGGTTTGTCCGTAGGGATGCGGCCAGGCCCCTCTGCAAGGGGTGTACTCTGGAGCCATCCCCGCGAGCCCCCGGGTGTGAGAGACCGTGGGTAGAGGGAAGGAAGCAGCAGGACTAGGGGGGCCAGGATTTCACGCGGCTCCAACGATGTGCACACGCGCGTGCGCGCGCACACACACACACACACACACACACACACAATTAAGGGTACTTCAGAACACCAGCGCAAGGCCGCTCAGGCCTCCTGCCCAGCCCGGCGGGCTGTGTGAAACAAGAACCGTTCTAGAAACTGCGAACCATCCGGTTCCTTCGGGCTTGCGGCGCCTTCCCAGCCGCGGGGGGATCCTTCGCGGGTCACTGAGAGGTGGAGGCCAGAGGAAACGTGGAAGGAAGGGAGCTGCGGGAGGCTGGGAAGAAGGAAGGAAGGAAAGGAAGGAAAGGAAGAAGGAGGAAGGAAAGAGGAAGGAGGAGGAAGGAAAGGAGGAAAGGAAGAAGGAGGAAGGAAGGAGGAAGGAGGAGGAAGGAAAGGAGGAAAGGAAGGAGAAAAGGAAAGGGAGGGAGGGAGGAAAGAATGTTGCAGGCTGACCCAGAAAATTCGCAAAGCTGCTGCATGGACCTGCGGGTAAGCAGTGGACGTTGGCAGGTAAATAAAACATCGACTTTAAAAATAGAAGCACTGACGGAATATTGTTTATGCCACGATTATTAAAACTTTGTCCTCAAGAAACACTTTCATCCACTCCTTCACGTCCGGGGGCTTAGATTCTTCACTCTGAAGGCCCATCCCGCGGTAATCCCACCTCTAAGGGCCGCCCTATAAATCACAGCGATCAAGGCGGGAAATGGTGCAGACACAGGTTTCACGGCCCTTGACCACATCCGGTCCCCACTGGTAACTGCTGGTCGGATGAAGTACAAAATGGAGATTTTATTTTCTGTTCCACTGGAAGCAACACGGTTGAAGGGGCAGGGACCCTAAAGATTTGGGATTCCTGTTAAATCACTTGGAGTGGCCCTCCCCCACTCCGCGTTCACTAAGGCTCTGGATGGGGTGCCGGAGAGGGTCCCCGCTCGGCCTCCACCACCCCCCAGCAACTCAATCCAAAACACCGGGGGGCTGGGTGTCCTTTCAGCCTCAAGAGTCGACGGATCTCCCGTTTTTCTGCCCACATGCAACACAGGAACACATAGGCTTAGAAGGGTGGACATTTCTGAAAGGTACGCTATTTAGAGATAAGATTCGGGCAGATTTCTCCCTTTCGTAAAGCTTGCATCCTTCTCTCATTAGTACAGAACACTGACAAAATAGCCATTATCCTAAAGGGAAAGGATCGTTAAGACTCTGAGCCAGGGGCTGGCAAAGCACAGCCCGCAGACCCAATCCGGCCACGGACAGCCCGGCTTTGTTCGGCCTGTACACGGAGAATGCTTTCCACCATTCTTTTAATGAGGTCAAACTCAGGTAACATAAAATTAATCATTTTATTTTGTTTTAAGATTTTATTTATTTATTTGATAGAGAGAGGGAGAGTGGGAGCACAAGCAGGGAGAGCAGCAGGTTGAGGGGGAGGGAGAAGCAGACTCCCCGCTGAGCAGGGAGCCCGTGGGGCTGGATCCCAGGACCCCAGGATCATGACCCGAGACGAAGGCAGACACTTCACCGACTGAGCCCCCCAGGTGCCCCCAAATTAACCATTTTAAAGTGTATGATTTGGTTAAAACAATTCATTAACAAAATATTCAGTGCCTTGGTCTCCTCTGCAAAATAGAGACCAAAAATAGTACTCCCTTCCCAGGAAGGTTGTAGGAGTAAAGTAAATGAATATATAAATAAATCAAGTGAGTGTACAATTTGGTAGCATATAGTACATTCACAATGTCGTGCAACCACCAACTCTATGCAGTTCTAGTTCTAAAATATTCTCGTCTCCTGCAAAAGAAACCCCATGCCCCTTATGGTATTCACTCCCCATTCCCTCTCCCCCAACCCCCAGCAGCCAGTAATCTGCTTTCCGGGTCTATGGATTTGCCTATTCTGGACATCTCCTATGCAGAGAATCCTAAGATATATGTCCCTTTGTGACTGGCTTCTTTCAGTCTGCATAATGTTTTCTAGGTTCACCCATGTTGTAGTGTTGGGTTGGTGTTCCGTTTTGTGGCTGAATAACCCTCCGTTGTGTGGATGCGCCATATTTTATTTACGCACTCATCTGCTGATGGACATGTGGATGGTTTCCATGTGTCTCATATGGTAAATACTACACAGTGGACGTTTATATGCAAGTTTTTGTACAATGCCCATTTGCAGCTTTTCAGGGAACAGACATAGAAATGGAATCCCTGAGTGATATGGTAGGTGTGTGTTTAATTAAAACTTTCTGAGGCACTGCCAAACTGTCTTCTGATTCTTACACACTTTTGAGTGGTTCCACTGTTTGTTTCTTTAAGGAGGCTCCACGCCCAATGGGGAGCCCAATGCAGGGCCTGAATTCACAACACTGAGGTCAATCAAGACCTGAGAAAAGAGTCAGACTTAGCTTAACCCACTGAGCAACCCGGGCGCCCTGCGGGGGGGGTCCCATGTTTTTAACAATTATATAAATACCCACATGGCACCCTCCGTTTTGCCTTCAGGGGGTTCGGGGGGTACAAAACCTAAGTTATTTATTACCTGGACCTCGACAGAAAAAAGGCTACAGGTATCTCTTCTATTATTTTTTTTTAAGATTTTATTTATTTACTCATGAGAGACAGAGAGAGAGAGAGAGAGAGAGAGAGGCAGAGACGCAGGCAGAGGAAGAAGCAGGCTCCATGCAGGGAGCCCGACGTGGGACTCGATCCCAGGTCCCCAGGATCAGGCCCTGAGCTGAAGGCAGCGCTAAACTGCTAAACCACCGGGCTGCCCCAGATCTCTCTTCTAAACAGAAATGTCTGGAGGTTCCTTTCAGCTCTTTGCTGCTCTGCAGGCACCAAGTACTTTGCGCATACGATCCCCTTTGATTTCACTGGCCTCTCACCACCATGCCGCATGGCAGGGGACACTGCGGCAGGATCCCCACTTTACAGATGATCTCAGGCCCCAGAAGCTGCCCGGAGCCTCCCTGGGGTTCCACGGCCACCAGGACCCTGAGCCGGGGCTCCCCCTGCCACCTTCCTTTGCAACCTGGGTCTTCCTTCTCCTGTCCTCCTGCTCATCTAGTCCCTGCCCTTGACCCCAACCACTAAACTGAGAAAGCAGGTTATTGGAGCATCACATTAGGAAGGGAAAGCTTGGCAGGGGGGTAGATCTAGGAACAACATGCTGGTGATGCCCCCCATTATCTGAGGTCCGGTTGAGCTGTCTGGTCACCAAGTTTGTAAGCAGCAGGGCACTGGGTACCCACTTCCATCCAGGACAGAGCCCCATCTCAGGGAGCCACCCACAGTCAGGGTGGGGGAGCTGTACGTCCAGTTGACCCGACCCTGCACTGGATTCCTGAGCGCTCCTACCACACGTCCCAGAAGGGGCCGCACACCCAGGGTCATGACTCTCTGCCACCAGGAGATTTGCGGCTTTCAAGTTAGCTCCCAACACCTGGCTGAGATAAAAGCCTTCTGTACCTTTGCCTTCATTCAACAGGTATGCCGGGGGTCACACTGGGCACAGGGAACAGAGAAAGGAACACAACGCAGCCCATGTCCTCCAGGGCCCTCTGTCCAGCAGGGGACATGGGTAAGGTGCCCCCACGGCTCCCACAGGTGACAGAACTGCAGAGAGCAGCATCGGGGAGGGCCCCGTGCAGCCTGGATGAGTTGGGAAAGGTTTACAAGATGAAGGGGGCCTGGAGGTGGAAAGTAAATAAGACTATTGACAGACAAAGAGAAGAACACATGCAAAGGCACTGTGGCACTGCCACGACACGCAGCGGTGACTGAAGTTGGGTAAAGAAATACCACCGGACATCAAGGAGGTCAGCCGGACTAAGTCCCATCCATCCTTTGTGTATGGGGGAGTCCCCGGTATCGGTTCCCCATCCCCACCTCCCCCTCCCCTTGGCCGCTCCAGGCTGATCCTCCAAAACACTCCCCGAGAAACATCTAAAGAAACTTGGCAGCCTGGCCACAGTGCCTGGAGGACCAAGACGCATTCCTGCCTTTGAAAAATAGGCAGCAGAACACACATGACGTTAGAAGGACTTGAAAATAAATCTTGCGAAGTTAATAGAAGCACAGCAATTTGGAAGAAAAATAATCACATTTCCCTCCTTGCTAAATCATTATTTGCCCCTGGAAAAGTCAATTATGTTAAAGAAAATAAGTTATTATTTTCGGGGGGGGGGGGGGGGGACACGAAGTCCTGAGAAGGCCTTTATTCCAGCAAATACAATTCCAGCGGCGAACGCCTGAGCTCCAGTATTTCTGGAGGTCTGGGGGCAGCCTGACCCCTCAGGAAGGACGTGGGGAAGAGTCCGTGATTCCCCTGGGGATCGGCACATCTGTCTAGGACCTGACCTCACAGGTGTCTCTCAGAAGGGAGAAGGGAGAAGAAACACAGCTGGCTCCTGACCACCTTCCTACAGCCATACCGGGCCAGAGGCTGTACCCCTCCCCCCTCCCTCCCCCCTGCCTCCCCCTTGCCTCCCCCAGCACACCGTCCAGCAGTCAGTCCTATAGGGCTCCAGCTGGCCTGCCCAGGTATGCAGGAGACATCACTGTGATGCCAACAGCCAGGGGGTGTCACCCGTGAGTCCAGCTTCACCCCTGCACGTCATACCAGTGGTTCCAGCAGATGAACCATCCTGCCCACAGGGAATATGGGGCCACGTCTGCAGCTACACAGGTTGTCACACTGAGGGAAGGGGAGCGCTACTCAGATCTAGTGTGGAAGCCAGGGAAGCTGCTGAGCACTCAACAATGCACCAGGCAGCCCCGCGCAAGCAAAAATTATCCGACCCAGAATGTCAGTTGTACATGGGTCCAGAAACCCAGTTTTGCTTGAATTAGCTCATTTCACTCTCAAACAATTCTGCAAGGCAGCAACTACTGTTGTTCACAGTCGACAAGTGAGCCAACTGGGGCCCAGAAGGGGTGCAGAGTCCCCCATGCATACATCCCAACCTGGGCACTGGTCCTGGCTTTGCCCGGGGAGCCCCCACAGCAGTGATGCCCTCGAATATTCACAAGGAGAAGGCACTGAGCCTCAAACAGGTCACTTCTCAGGTATGACCACCAGGACCAGTGGGTTGAGCTGGGCCTCTCTCACCCAAATTCAGGGCCAGCTGCCCCAGGCCCCGTGCGGCGCACCACTGCCTAGAGCTCAGCCTCCTGGCCATACAGCTACATCAGCCCAGAACCTGCATCCGGAGACTCTGGCTACGGCAATTAAGAAGGGAAAACCTCAATGCTGTGAGCTCTGAGGGAAGGCAGGCCGCTCCTCAACCCTGACGCCCTGACCCTGGGGTGCACCTGCCCCATCCCCTGGCTCTCTCTCTACCCTTCCCCCCTTACCCTCCTTCTGCCTCAAGACTCCCAGGCCCTGGGGATTCAGTCATTCCTGCTAGGCCCTCAGCCCTCACACACTTGTCCCCACAACCCGGGTTGGGAACAGAGAGGCCGTTTCTTCCAGAAGGGGTCAGGAGGCAGGGAGGACAAGGCCTACAATGCTGCAGCCCTGGGCACAAGTCCTAAGAAGCTAAGGCAGGAATGGGCAAATCACAGACTGGGTCCAGCCGGACCCCCGAGATGGATAGGACAGCAGGAAATGAGGCCAGACGGCTCTGAAGGGCATTTTTTAAAGGGTTTCCAAGCAGCCAGCAGCCACCACAGTCTGAAAACTCTGAGAGAACCTGAGAGCCCAGGACTGACAAGCGCTAAATGTGTTGGTTTCGCCACCAAAAAAAAAAAAAAAAAAAAAATCCAACACATCCATGTCCCTGCAATCACCCAAAGCTCAAAAAAACAGAGTTTTGGGGGGCATCTGGGCGGTTCAATCAGTGGAGCATCTGCCTTCAGCTCGGGTCACAATCCCAGGGTCCTTGGTTGAGACCTACATCAGGCTCTCCTGCTTCTCCCTCACCCTCTCCCTGCCATTCCCCCCAGCTTGTGCGCGCGCTCTCTCTCTCTCTCTCTCTTTCTTCTTCTCTGAAACAATCTTTTTTTTAAAGGAGTTTTTTATTATTCATTTAATGGCAAAAACTGAGCCTGAATGAGAGTAGTACGCTCATCACAGGTCACCTCCCTTACACGGGGAGAGACCCTACACTCCCCGCGGTCTCATCAGCACATGTGACTGGGGGGCGGGGGGTCCTCAGACCTGCCAGGGGTGTGCGGTTGGGGGTGTGGGTCGTCTGCACGGGGACCATCTTCTCCTCTACATCAAGACAAACCTGAATTCAGAAACACCACTATCTCCAAGAATGTCACATAGGAGACTGACTTGTACCACAACATACACTTACCAGGAGGGCGGCTCTGGATCCCCAATGTCTAAGAACAACGCCAGCAAGAAAACTGGAAGAAAGGAGGGTTATCTGAAGGCACAGTTCTCTTCGCTCTATCACTCCTCAGTGGCTCACAACTATGGTGTTCAGGGAAGCTGGGACACACTCGCCTTCATCACTCTCCACCCCACGCATCATGGGCTCTCCGGCTCGCAGCGTTCATCAATGACTACCCAACTTGTCTAGTGATAAAACGAAAATTACAAAACCTTGGGAAAAATCAAGCTCCTGCTGCCACAGTACCCTTTTCCAGTAAATGATTTAAACCATCACCAGAAATCGCATATCTTTTCTGTAACAGGTTAACATCAACAGTACAAAGTAGTACTTTCTCCTTCTGAAAGGGGAAATAACAGAAAGTAGTACTTTCTCCTTGCGGAAGCTCTACGGTATGTGTCATCTTGCTAGCTCCCCCAGGCACCTCGGCAAACAGGACACTATTTCCCCATCTCCAAGGGCCTGAGGCTGGGGAGGGTAGATAAAGCAGAGGAGTGGTGCCCTAGCCTGATTCCAGGCATTCTGACTCTCAGTCCAGTGCTCTTCACCCTATACCACAATGCCACCCCCCACCCAAAATTTAAGTTACTATAGCTGTGACTGATTTACTAGGGCAGCCTTTTTTCAGTGCCTGGCTTAATCATAAAGATTAAAGATTCCGTTCTAATAAACAAAAACCAACGCTTAGACACAGATCTAATTAGCAGGGTTTGGTGCACCCTTTTCTGAGGCCAAAAGAATTCAAAAGACACAGGAATGGGATCTGGGGGTGCCGCATATGTTTCAGGATGGCGAGAATAGGAACTGCCAGACAAATAGGAAGATGACTCACTTAGAAGGCAGCCTCCCTTAGACTCGCGGGGGCTACCCCGCCCCACAAGGAGTACTCTCTGGGCCAGGTCTACAGTGAAGGACATCCCGGAATCCAGAGAACATAAAGGAGCTGAAAACAGGCCCAGGAAAAGGCAGCACCTGTTCTCATCTGCAGCTCTTCATGTATTTGGAGAGATCTGGACATCGGCTGTCAAGTGACTCTCAGGGACAAAATGGTGTTTATAACTTACAATCTCTGTGTTTGAGGCCAATGAAGCTGAAGGTTCTAATTCCTCCTGATTAGGAGAAAGCAGGTGTCGATGGGAACCGGTGGAGGAGACCCAATGTGCACATCCCCCTCTTCTTGCAGGGCACACAGTCAGACTCTATTCCCAAGCCCAGGTGCTGCTGTCAGGTCTGGCCAGGTACTGAGCTCTGGGCAAAGGATGGAGGGAGGCGCACCCACCCCCAGCCCTGGCTGTAAACTGTCCTCTGTCTCTTTCTTTCCTTATCCACAAGTTGAAAGGCAAAGAGCCTAGTGGAGGGCAGGGCCACAGGACAGAAGGAACCTGAGCCCCCAGATGGCTAGAGGCAGCAGAGCGTCTGCACCCCCTCCCACCAGCCGCTTGGACTGCGGCATAAACAAATAGCAAACCTGCACTGTAGGAAGCCACGGAAACGTTGGGGCTGTGTGTTACAGCAGCCAGCCAACCCTGATTCAGAAAAGCAATCACAATAGGAATATTTACATATAAAAGCATTCCTTACAAGGCCAGTTAAACAGAATCACTCAAGATGGCACAGGAATTTGGTGTCACATTCCTGCAACAAACTGCAACCCAGAACAGCAATCCCACCAGGACAAAGACTTCTGGTGAGAAGATTTCTCCACGTAAGCTTTAGAGGGCTCCCTTCACCAGGTCCCCTCAGGAGCTCTGGGATCTGTGGGAACTTCAACCCCTGATAGGACTTCAGGGTGAACACTAAAATTCTAGCAAAGGCATCAAACATCTCTCCCCATCTGGGACCCTCCCTTACAACGCACAGTGGCTGCAAGGCTGCAGAGGTAATGGGACCCCGTGGCACACGGTCAGACTGAGGGGCTGAGGGGATCCTGACAAAGAGCAGAGAGTGCCTGGGGTGCCCAGGTGGCTCAGCCCAGGTCATGATCCCAGGGTCCTAGGATCTAGCTCCCTGGAGGGCTCCCTGCTCAGCGGGGAGTCTGCTTCTCCCTCCTCCCTCTGCCCCGTTCCCAGGCTCATGCTCTTGCATTCTGCTCTCACTCTACTCTCTTAAATAAATAAAATCTTTTTTTATTTATATATATGTATATATACACATATATTTAAGCAGATGAGTAAAGGACAGATGAGTAAGGGAGAGGCGCGGCTAGGTAGGGAGACAAGTAGGGGCTACGGGATCAGGCTCATAAAATTCCAAAAATGTGGAGGTGTAAGGAACCAGAGATAAACAAGCCAGGCCTCCAGGCATCAGAGGTGGGGTCTTGTTAGAACAGCTACTTGTGACCAACAAAGTTTACCAGGACCCTAAAAAGGGCACTAGTTCTTACTCACTGATGCTATCCATAGAGATGTTAAAAGGATTTAAGTTCCCTGGTTGGCTTTCCATAAGAGATGAACCCTGCAAGCCCCCAGTGGCAACCCTGTGGGGACCCCTCTCACCCCAGAGAGCTTTCTCTGGATCCTTGCTTAATAAACTATCGTTTTATTCACTCTTGGTCCCCGAGATTCGACTCCGTGAAACAAGAACCCAGCTCCCCTGCTTCACAGACAGTGCCCAAAATTTCAACGTGGAATGAGGTGCATGCGGGGATGTGGGGGGGCTGCCCAGTGCCCTGCTAACCCTGTGCCTCTGAGTGATCAGCAAGAAGCATGCGGCCACCTATTTGTCACATGTCAACACCTGCCCTCGCCCCATCAGCTACCGAAGTTAAAGCACTCCCGTGACTGCCCATGACCCCTGCAGACCGTGCAGGTGTAACAGGGGTGCAGGAGCCCGCTTCAGGCCCACAAAGTGAGGAGCACCCCCTGGAGCTGTGCACTTGGCCCAACAATGAGCATGTGATGCCATAGCCAGAGGTGCTCCTTGCCATCGCTGGACAACTGGCATTCCAGAACCACAGGGAGCCGGGCCACCCCACCCACATGCCAAAACGACAACATCCCAAGACAAGTGATGAGAAACTGGAAACACGTCCCAGCTGGAGGTCTCTGCCTCCTAAAGCTAAAGGCAGGTGAGCACAAGCAGGTGGGGTGTGACGGCACAGCCCCACAGCCCGAGGGAGAGGGAGAGCCTTTCCCCAGGTGTGCCCTCCCTGTGAGTGACCACACTTAAAACCTGTTCCACTTCCTGTGTAGGTCTCAAACTCCCTGGCTGTATCATTCTGTCAGTAATTTGATTACAAGAAATTTCCAGGGCTGAACACAGACACTAATTCGATTCTTTAAATTAGATTCTGTGAGCCTTGGGGGGGGGGGGGGGGGGGGGGGCAGGGTTTACACTGGGAGCTCCAAGCTCCCAGCTCCCTCCTCCCTTCTTCCAGGCATCCCCAAGGAACTGGGGACCCACAACCCTGCAGAAGAAAAAAACAAATTCACTCAGATGGTGACCACCAAAAGCATCACTAAGATTCAGAGGGAAAGTCTGACTTGTGACAATCCTGTTATGGGTTATGTCGCCCAAAATTCAAACGCTTTAGTTCCACCCCCACCATTAACCCAGAATGTATTGCAAATAGGGTCTTTAATGAGATGATGAAGGGACGCCTGGGTGGCTCAGTGGTTGAGCGTCTGCCTTTGGCTCAGTTCATGATCCCGCGGTCCTGGAATCAAGTCCTGCATCAGCCTCTGCCTGTGTCTCTGCCTCTATCTCTGTGTCTCTCATGAAAATAAATAAAATCTATAAATAAATAAATAATAAAAATAAAGAGATGATGAAGGTAAGGAAGTCATGAGGGTGGGCCCTCATCCAAGAAGAGGGGGTGAGGACACAGACCCCACGGAGAAGACCCCGTGAGGGCCCACTGAAGGCAGCCATCCACACACCACAGAAAGGTCTGAGGGAAGCTACCCCACCAACACCTTGGACTCCCAGCCTCCAGAACTGAGAAAATAAATTCCTGCCTAAGCCCCTCAGAGCAGTACTTTGATCCGGCAGCCAACTAATACACATTTTATATGTGGACTTGAGGGAGGGTCCCAAAGCTCTTCCCACCTTATAAATAAGAGCAAACTTAGCAACAATGCTACTGCTATTGGTGTAACAATGTTTCCAAGGAGCCTTAAGGTCTTTAGCTCCTGGGACCTCCCATCAGCCTGACCTTACAGACAAGGCCAAGCATCATCCTTCCATTTTGAAAACTTGGAACCAGCTAGGAGAGCCTCAAAGACAATGCCCCAGGTCACATCAACAAAGAGTGGCCACACCACGGCTAAAACTCAAATTCTGGGTCCCCTCCTCAGGGCTTACCTCTCAGAGACCTTCTCCAGACACCCAGGAGGAGTCTGAACACCGTGCCTGGCGATCAGCCAGCGGTGTAAGGCAGTGTTTCTTTCTTTTTTTTCTTTTTAAGATTTTATTTATTTATTCATGAGAGACACAGAGAGAGGCAGAGACACAGGCAGAGGGAGAAGCAGGCTCCATGCAGGGAGCCTGATGTGAGACTTGATCCAGGGTCTCCAGGATCATGCCCTGGGCTGAAGGTAGCGCTAAACCGCTGAGCCACCAGAGCTGCCCTAAGGCAGTGTTTCTATGTCCACACTGTTGGACAGCCCTACTGGCCTCCCACCCCATGATCTCCTCTTCCAACAGAACTCAGCTCCCTAACATGTTGGACAACTGCACAGCGTGGTGGCCCCGCTCCTTCTGCACCTCTGCAAGCACCTCCTCTGTCAGCAGCCTCCCCCAGCAGCGCAGCTCATGCAGCAGCCCACAGGCCCATCTCCCAAATTACACCAAGACACTCTTCAAGGAGGGGCTGCAAAGAGGGAAATGCAAATGCAAACCACAACGATGTACGACCACACTGGATCAGACTGGCTAAAATAGACAAGAGGGACAACAAGGAAGTCTGGCAGGGAGAACCATATGTTGCCAGTGGGAACGCAAAATGCTGCAACTAGTCTGCAATAGTTTGGCAGTTTAAAAATCCAAACACGCAACCACATACATCTCAGCAATGGCACTCCTGGGCACTTATCCCAGAAAAGGAAGACTTGTGTTCACATGAAAACCTGTGCATAAATGTTCATAGTGGCTTTATTCATAACAGCCAAAACCCAGATGTCCTTCAACAGGTGAATGGTTAATCCATCTGTGGTACATCCATGCCACGGAACACCACTCGGCGTTGAAAAGGAACCACCTGCGGATACACACAACCACCTGATGCATGTCGAGAGAATTATGTGGCGTGGAAAAAAATAATCCAAAGAGGCTTCATACGGTAGGATTCCACTTGTGGAACATTCTTGAAATGATAAAACTAAAGAAATAGAGAAGAGACTACTAGTGGCCAGGGTTTATGCAAGAAGGAGGGGCGAGGTGGGTGTGACTATGAAAGGACAAGAAGAGGGTCCTGGGGGATGGCAATGCTCTGTACCTGGATTGCATCCAGGTCAATATCCTGGGCTCTGGTTTGGGGGAAACTGGTAATGGGGTCTATGGGGTCTCTGTTGTATTATTTCTTTTTTTTTTTTTTAAGATTTTATTCATTCATCAAAGACAGAGAGAGGCAGAGACACGGGCAGATGGAGGAGAAGCAGGCTCCATGCAAGGAGCCCGATGTAAGACTCGATCCCGGGGAATCCAAGATCATTCCCTGGGCCAAAGGCAGACACTCAACCAGTAAGCCACCCTGGCGTCCCAGTTGTATTATTTCTTTAAAAAGGTATGTGCTTATAATTATCTGAAAATACAGCATTAAAGAAGAAATAAAAAGATAAGGAAGTACTCATAGATGGAAGAAAGGTAACAAGGAACTATTCACAAATCCTAGACAGCCCTGATAAGATGTGATATTCGAGGCAAACATTGGCACAATAAATTTAAATTTTTTATAATGTTTCCAAAGCAAAATAGGGTTTGTAGGAAATATAATATGCCCTAATTTGGTTTTTCTGCAACTCCAGTGAATGAAAATGCCTGCATTTCTATTTACTTACAATCAAATCTAATTTTTTTTCCCCAAAGTAGCAGCTTGCTTGCTACTCCAGATAACAAGAGATCTCTCCACAACTCCCACAATCCCAAATTTATTTGGATATTACACTACTCCTAGCTAGCAGTTATCATCACTCAGAACTAATCTAAATACACACAAGTCATGCTCCCCAGCACCAAGCACACGCGCCTTTCCCCCAATAGAGGGGCAGAACACACCACTAAGAAATCAACTTTTGAAGAAAAGTATTCTTGCAGCAACCGTGCCTGTCAAATCCAAAATCAGTTGTCACTACATTTCTGAACTGCACTTTATTAAATAAAAATTAATAAAAGCAACACGCCATTGAGCGCTTGGCTGATCTCAAACATGATGCCCCCCTGCTCTGCCAACATCATCATCTCAAGGCATCATCGTCCTCAGTCTTTGTGGTAGGCAGGCTTAGCTCCACCTTCCAGATGGGGAAACAGGAAGGGGCTTAGGGGCCACAGAAGGAGTAAGAGCCAGGAGCTAAAGTGTCTGCAGCACCAACACCCACCTCCCGTTTGAGCTCTCCGTCGAAAGGCCAGAATTAAGCACCCACATTGGATCCACTGGGGTTCCACCTCCTCCATAACAAACCTCACTCTCCCACGCTTCTGCTGGTTTTTCTATTGCCGTCTTAACCACCACTCCCTGAGCAGCTTCAAAGGGTCCCCAGGGATAATCTCACAGCTCCCCAGGTCAGACACTCAGTGGCTCTGGGTCTCCAAGTCCAGCTGTTGGCCAGCTGGGCTCTCGTCGGGAGCTCAGGAAGGGATGGATCCCTTTTCAGGCTCAGTCGGGGTGCGAGCAGGATCCGGTTGTACCTGCAGGGCTGAGGTCCACATTTCCTTGCTGGTTGCCAGCTGGGGGGCTGCCCTGAGCTCCCTGGGCTTCCTCTGGTCCCTGCAAGCAAGCTCTTACATCTCAGGGCCAGCAACCTTGCGTGGGACCCTGCCCAGGCTTGGAACCTCTTAATCCACTCTTCTGTGACCAGCCAGAGAAAAGTTCTCTGCTTTGGGGGCCCATGTAGCTAATGCAACGTCATCTCTCCAACTCTGTTTCATTACGTTAACCCCATCTGCAAAGCCCTTTCGGCCATGTCACAGAACGCATTTACGCGGTCTGGGGGTTAGGGCATGGACATTTTGAGGGCCGTTATTCTGACCTTCACACCAAGAGAGGTGAGCGCACCATTCTCAGGTGTGACTCTAAAACACACTGCATCTTTTTACCTCATTTTAGGAACAGGACCAATAATAGTTTTATTAGCGTTGAGACCTCAGACTCTGCCTAGCTGGGGGATGATGGAAAAGTTCACCTGTGCCAAGCTTCCCCCCACCACCACCACCGCACTCCCGTGAAGGCAAGTCAAAATTCCTCCCTGTGTTAATTAACCAAATCTGTAAACACTGACCCACTCAACTCAAGCCCAGGGGGAGACATTAACAGGCTGGAAAATTTCCTGGGGGCAACCCCAACCCACACTGGAATAAATGGGGGGCCTGGGGAGAGACCAGCACTTCCTGCCTTGCTGAGGAAGCAACAGATCAGCTGTTTACTCTTTTCCCCATTTTGCAAAAAAATAAAGTGTCTCATTTACAAACAATGCTTCTGACAGATTCCAAGTACATGCAAACAATGAGCTGTGATTCATGTTTCCAAATGAGATGGAGTTTTATCATTTTCTTTCCCCTCGTGATTCATTCATGCCGCCAATCCAGTGGCCGGAGTGGAAGCAAGGCCCACCCACGACCCGCCACAGCCCTCGGAGGAAACACAGCCCTGTTGTTAGGCTCCCCCAAAAAACGCTGTGGTTGGTAAGGGGGATGGCCAGTACTTTTCCCTTGGGCGGAAACAGCCTGTTAGCTAATGCGAATGAATCCCTGCCCCCCAGCACTGCTGGCTTCCCTTCCGGCGAACCAATGGGACCCCCCAGTGCCAACTCCCAGAACAGTGAAGAGCTTGGGCTGACCCGGATGTGCGCATCCTCGCTCGCCTTGCCTTCTGCCCAGAATCAGGAGTTGCCTGACGGGACTCTGGTCACTGAAAGCTCCTTCTGATGCTGAACACGCTGTGCTGTGCTGTCCTGTCCCTTCTAGGGCCTTCTAGCGCCTTCGGCTGCCTGGGCTCTGCCCTGGTGAAACCAAGCCTAGCGGGCCACTCTCTCCTCCACCAGACTGCCGTGCGCACCTGGTTCCTCGCATTGCCTGGCAAAACCATCCAGGACGCTGTCCTTTGGAAACTTTCCAGCACAGACTTTTCTTAAAACCACAATTAGCCAAAGGTGTGATGTCAGAAGTCACCACAGTGAATGCTAGCGAAACTTCTGGAAGTTGTGGGAGGAGGTTCGTGGGGAGGGGACACAGCCATGTTCTTGCCCAGGGTCACCTCCCCAGCAAGGAGACCCCGCTCACTCTGTCACGGGGTGCTCCCTTTGGTCCTCTCCACGGGACAGTCATGCAGCTCAACAGGTGCCACACCTACAGTGTCCTCCCTGACACCAGCAGGTCACCCTGGGAGCCAAGGAAAGGTGTCAGGTATCAAAAATGTTGTGCTCCAGGGAGAAGCCCCTCCCCATCTCCTGGCCTCCGTGCGATGGCCTAAGTTCCCCAGCCAGAGTCCCATCCCAGAAGTAGCACTCAGCAGAGGTGTGAACACTGGAGTTTCTCTCTGCCCCTGTCAAGTGGGAGTGGCACTTGACACTTGACACTTGCAGTGTCCCAGTGCACAGGGAGGGGGGAGGCAAGCCCTTGGCCAGAGCTAGAGCTGCTGCCTGCCTCCTCCACAGGGCTGTCTGCGGTCGGGCTCCTCTGCTCCCTGCCCCTGCACTCCAGGCCCCCCTCCACCTGTCCCTGCCGTGTCCCCGTCCTCGGCTCACTCCTCACACACCTCCGGCGAGCTCTCCACGGCGGGGACCCCCAGGGCCACCACACCTTGAAGCAGTCCTGGACGGACAGAATGTGCACCCCACACCTCCTCCGTGAGCTGCAGAGGGACCCGACGTGTCTATCAGGACGGCTGAGACGAAGCCACACGGAGGCACCCAGGGCGCTGCTTACACACTCGGAGCCCTAAAGGCCACCTGTGCCGCTGACCTCTGTGCCCCTGTCTGAGCCTCCGCCTCCTCGTCGCTACAAACGGGGAGGGAAGAGAGCCCGGCCGCAGGGGTCCCTGGAGCGAGGCGGAGGGCCCCCTCCCCTCCCCTCCCGCGGCCCCGCAGGTGGAGCAGGTGGATCGGGGCCCACCGCGGCACTGTCCACAGCTGGGGGTGGGGACAAGCCGGTCACTGAGGGCCCCGAGGGCCAGGGCCGCCCGGAGGCTTCCCCAGGTCGGAGCAGCCCAGCTGTGGGGCCAGGCCTGGCACCCCGGGAGCGGGCGACAGGGGCCCCGGGAGGGACCGAGGTCACCAAAGTCAGGCGTGGGGGGGGGGGGGGCAGCCCCCGGGGGGGGGGGGGGGGGGGGGGGGGGGGGGGGGGGGGGGGGGGGGAGGGGGAGGGCGCCGTCGGGGCGGCCTCGCTCGCTCCCCCGCGACCCGCCGCCCGACTGCCCCGGCGCTGCGGGGACCCCAGAGGGCGGCGACCCCAGGCTGTCCCGCCGCGGGCCCGCAGCTCCCGCCCCCCCCCCCCCGCCCGCCGCTTGCAGCCGCCGCCCTCCCCGAGCGAGCCCTCGGGCGCAGCCCCGCAGAGCCCCCCAAGGATGCGGCCGGGCGGGGGGTGCGAGCGCGCCCCGCGGGGCCCCGAGGCTGCAGGGCTGCGCCGCCGGCCGGTGCGCGGGGCCGGGGGGCCGGGGGGACGGGGGAGACCGGGGGGACCGGGGGGACCGGGGGGACCGGGGGGACCGGGGCGCGTGTCCCGGCCGCCTCCCGCGCTCTGGGGCCGCCGGCAGCCGCTCGGGGCGCCCCCCCCGCCCCCGCCGCCGCCCCCGCCCCCGCCCCCGCTCACCGACGCCGTATTTCTCCTCCCGCTTGGTGGGCACCCAGCGCGTCATGGCGCCGCCGCAGCCGCCGCCCGGCAGGAAACTCCGCGCCTAGGCCGCCATCTTCCATTCCCTCCGAGCCGCCCCAGGATGGGAGGAAAAAGTTTGCGGCGGAGGCGGCGTCATGTGGGACGGGGCGGGCGGGGCGTCGCGGGCCGGATGGGAACGGCCGGGAGCGCCCGCGGGAGGCGGCCGGGCTGCGGCCCCGAGCCCCGGCCCTGCGCGGGGACCCCCCGACCCGACCCCGACCCCGACCGCGGGGACCCCCCGCCCCGACCCCGACCGCGGGGACCCCCCGCCCCCACCCCGACCCCGACCGCGGGGACCCCCCGACCCGACCCCGACCGCGGGGACCCCCCGACCCGACCCCGCCCCCGCCCCCACCCCGACCGCGGGGACCCCCCGACCCGACCCCGACCGCGGGGACCCCCCGACCCGACCCCGACCCCGCCCCCACCCCGACCGCGGGGACCCCCCGACCCGACCCCGACCGCGGGGACCGCCCCGACCCCAACCCCACTCGGACCCCGACCCGCGGAGACCCCCAGCCCCGACCCCCACCCCGACCCGCGGGGACCTCCACCCCGACCCCCACCCCGACCCCGACCCGCGGGGACCTCGACACCGACCACCACCCCGACCCGCTGGGACCCCCCGACCCCACCCCCACCCCGGCCCCGACCCGCGGGGACCCCCCGCCCCGACCCGCGGGGACCCCCACCCCGACCCCCACCTCGACCCGACCCGCAGGGACCCCGACCCCCACCCCGACCCACGGGGACCCGCACCCCGACCCACGGGTACGTCGACCCCGACCCGCGGGCACCCCGGGTCCCGGAGGCCTCCTGGGGGCCAGGCGGTCCCAGCACGACAGGGGGGCGCCCTGGGCGGGGTGGGGGGGTGGGGGGGGCAGCGACAAGGGGGCGATCTGCGGGGCTTGGGGTCCTCCCCGCACGGGCACGGGGACCGCGAGGGGGGCCTCCCGGAGCGGCGCACAGGGTCCCCCCACTCTGAACTCAGAGTGAGCACCTGCCCGTTGGGGGAGGAGGAGGCGCGGAGGAGCCGCGGGTGGGAAGGGGAGCTCCGAGCTCGGGGCGGGAAGGGGGGCGCGAGGCTGGTCGCGGGGGCTTCCCAGGGAGGTGACCCCTCGCTTGCGTGTGGAATGAGGGCAGTGACCCAGAGAAGCCCCGCCGAGGCCCAGCGACCCCGTCCTCCTTGGGCTCGCAGACACGAGTGCGAGTGTGTGCAGGAGGGAAACTGAGGAAGCGGGAGAGGAGCCAGAGCAGACGCGCAGGGGCTCTGGGGAAAGGGGCCTTCACCCTGCAGGCGGGTTCTCACACCCTGGCCGTGTCCACACCAATAAATAATGGGGCTTCACACTTCTCCAAGGAAAAACTTCAAACAGGGGCGCCTGGGTGGCTCAGGGGTTGAAGGTCTTCCTTTGGCTCAGGGCGTGACCCCGGGGTCCTGGGATCGAGTCCTGCGTCGGGCCCCCCACGGGGAGCCTGCTTCTCCCTCTGCCTGTGTCTCTGCCTCTGTGTGTGTGTGCCTCTCATGAATAAATAAATAAAATCTTAAAAAAAAACAAAAACTTAAAATACACGTCTCTATTTTTCACCATGATTTCAGGAAAGAACAAGAAGTTAAAACCAAGAAACAGAGAAAGGAGAAATCCTCAGAATACAGGCAGCTCAGTACGTGGAGTTAATTCGGAATCGTATTAACTGGTTGTCCTCTCCTGCCAAGAACCATGACAATGGCCCTGGGGCTGGGAGTCTTCAAGGCTTGGAGGAAGGGTTAGGTAAAAGGACGAAAGGCTCCACGGGGTAGGAAGGGCATAGGGTGGCAGAGCTGGGGGGGAGGGCGCCACAAGGGCCTGGGGAAAGCCAGGCGGGCCACCGTTCTGCTGTAGAGGGTGCCCTTGCCTGCCCTTGGGGCTACTCTGAGCCGGGGAAATCTCAGCATCCCACCCAGGATGCAGACTAAATACACTTTGGAAGCCCTAGGAGCTTTTCAGTCTGCGTGGGGGAGAGAACCTGCTGCATAGGAGAGGATGAGGTGTGACTTGAGAGTCCGGGGGGTGTCAACCACAGATGCACAGAAAGTTACGGTCCTTATTCTACTAGTAAGGAACTTGAATCCCGCAGAGGAAAGGCACCTGGGCTCCTGCATGCACTCGAAGCCCCTGTGGAGAAAGAGAAACCTCAGGGGCTCAGGCCCTGAACACACGGCCTGTGACTCTGACCACTGAAAGAGAAGCAACTGTAAAGGGGCTGTCCAAGAGAAGAAGGGTGCCCCAAGACAGGTGGCATGGTGGCCTGACCTCCATCCGGGTCAGGAAGGGCTTCCCGGAGAAAGCAACACAAGCCCAAACTTTAAGGACAAGCAGAAACTAACTAGGTGAACTGCTGAGGGAACAGCATGTACAAAGGCCCTGGGGTGGAAAGGAACACATCTCCTTCAAGGAACTGAACGACTGAAGCATCTGGGGAAAAAAAATGAGAAAAGGGACACAAAATGAGCCTGCAGAGGAAGGGTCTTGCTAGGAATTTGATTCTGCAGAGAACACCTGGCAAACAAATTTTGGTGGTACTTACCTTATCTTCTATGACCAATTTCAGTTTTGCTTGTGCGGCTACACATTGGGGAAGATGAGCGATAAAGTGAAAGCCCAGAGGCTTCACAGTCACAGAGTCACACACACACACACTCAGGAGGCCTGGGCCTGCACTGCAGCAGGGTGGCCATTCTCTCTTCATTTCTGATCATTCTGTTCTGAGCTCCCTACATAGAAACTAGGGGTAATGATGCCAACCTCATGGGGGCTCTTCTGAGGATCACAGGAGACCGGCTGCACACATAAGACACCGTAACTATGGTTGGCTTCCCCCTCGCATGCTACCTCTAGGTTCTTTGCCTAATAACTTCATGGTCCACATTCTAGAACAGTGGCCACTGGCACTCTGATAAAGGTGACCCACCAAATATATAAACAAATACATACTTGCATATGGTTGTAAGACTGTCATATAAATGAATTTCTAAATCGGATCTTTAAAACTCCAGATGGACCATGGACTGTGTGCCTGAGACACGAAGCCTTTGGTCCCATTATTGAAAAGTATGCCCGAGCTTGGCTGAGATCTTGTGCATGTGGCCACGGTTTTTGCAGCTCTGAGGTTTGTCAGCATTCCCTGGCCGACTCCAGCAGTGGTTCTAAATCAAGTCCATGGCCCTGGCTCCTGGCCCCACGGTTACATGAGCTCGGGACTGGCTACATCTCCAGTTCCGGGAGTCTCGCGTGTTGTGGCCAGTTGGCATTTTTAACTCCTGAGTCCACAAGCCCGGGCCACAGATCTCAGCCACACCTGCCAGGCCTCGTGCAGGACTTAGGTGTATGCTGTGCTTGTGGGTGTGATCTGTCCAAGAGCTCTGGAGTTCCCAAATGTCCCACTCCTAAGCATCAGTGGGAGTTCAGACTAGTGACCTCCTCAAGATACCGCAGAATCTTGAGATGGAGCCGTGAAAAAGGCATAATCTATATTACAGTTTTAAATTTTGAAAATTGTTTGTTTTCAATTTGAAAAAACTTCCTTATTTACAGTACAAATTCAGGAGGTATGTTCAGCAAAATCTTGCCCACTGCAGATGCCAGTCATTAGGGAGAAATAATTATTTGCAGTGGGTGGGGATTCCTGGGTGGCTCAGTGGTTGAGCGTCTGCCTTCAGCTCAGGGCATGATTCCAGGGCCCCTGGATCAAGTCCCACGTTGGGATTCCCTGTGGGGAGCCTCTTTCTCCCTCTGCCTGCCTGTCTCTGCCTCTCTCCGTATCTCTCATGAATAAATAAATAAAATCTTTAAAAAAAATTATTGGCAGTGGGTGATATAGAGGAGAACAGGACCTGGATATGGGGTTTTTTATACACCTCAACAAAGGGGCGTGACTACAGGCTGGGGAGGAACATGGTCTTGCAGTGAGGCATCTAGCTGCTGCCCCTTTGAGCCAATGACAGATATCCTGTCATATTAGATGACCAGGTGTGTGGGCACAGTACACAAGGTGACCTAGCACAAAAAAAGGTATCCTCAAGATTTTACATCTAACATTCAGTTTACAGAGATGATCAAGAAACAAGTTAAATGACATAACATGAAATACACTCAGACAAAGATACAAGGTGGGACCTTCTACAGGACCCCGGTCTGATGTCATCAACAAGAAAATCTTACAGAAAAAAAAAAAAATGGATGGATAGGAAAGAACCATTGTAGATTTCGAAAGACTTAAGAAATATGACACTCAAATGCGAAGTACAGCTGTTGACCACCTGCTACTTTTTTAAAACACACGCTAAAAGATGTTAAAGACGAGAGAGATGTTAACTATGAACCAGTCTTAGATGATATTTTTAAATTATTATTTATTTTATCAAAGGTGATTGTGGTATTATTGTGGTTGTGTCAAAAAGTGCCCTTCTACTGTTGAGGTGACTGCTGAAGTGTTTAGAAGTGAACTGTCATTGTGCTCGTCACGTACACTTTAAAATATCGCAACGAAAGCAAAAAAAAAAAAAATGAAATTGTTCAATCTAGGTGGAAGGTCTATGAGTGTTTCACCTCTACTTTTTATATGTTTGAAATTTTTTATAAAATAAAATAAAGGGATCCCTGGGTGGCGCAGCGGTTTGGCGCCTGCCTTTGGCCCAGGGCGCGATCCTGGAGACCCGGGATCGAATCCCACGTCGGGCTCCCGGTGCATGGAGCCTGCTTCTCCCTCTGCCTGTGTCTCTGCCTCTCTCTCTCTCTGTGACTATCATAAATAAATAAAAATTTAAAAAAAATTTATAAAAAAAAAATAATAATAAAATAAAATAAAATAAAATAAAAATGGGAGAAAGGAAGGGTCGGAGATTTAAAACCCAACAGTAGCCTGGACTGACCTCGCTCTGACAGCTCAGCCTCTGCCTCACCTCCCACTGCTCAGCATCCTCCAGGAAGATTATGAAGGCCGACCCCGGGTGTTAAACTTCAACCAGCGCCATAAAGCAAATATGTAGGTCAGTAGAGGATGCTGCCTCCTGTACCAGTGTACCTTGTGGGCTAATGTGACTGTGAATATAAATGCACACCAAGCAGTCCTTCCCACACTGAGTATACAAAGAAATGAGCTCCGGAGCCAGGGGACAGGGTACCTGCAGGAGATCGAGTGTCCTGAAATCAAAGGAGCCCTAGATCTGGGTGTCAAGGCCATCGAGGTCTTGCCCTTAGAGGCTGGATGCCCTCACAAGTGGAGTGCCCCCCACCCCGTGAACCTCAAGGTCCTCTGATGGTGCAGGACAGTGGTCGTAGAATCTACCAGACATCATGGCCAAGACCTCAGCAGCTGTCTGATTCTGGGAAAGGTACCTGGCCACTCTTTAAAATAGTCTGATTTTTAAGGTGTTGTGAAGATTTAATGAGATAATGGTAGCAGAGCCTAATGATGGTGTGGGCTCCGCATAAATGAACGGTTTTCAGGCACCAGATATTAGGCTGTCCCCAACTATGATCCCTGATAGTAGGTGAATGAATGGAGTGTGCTGTACAGTTACTCGCTTCCTAGAGGCAGTTTTGGGGTTGCAGCCCAGGGAACAGTACTCTACCAAGCCTGGGGGCAGGTCACTCACTGGAGATGGAAATTGGAGTTCAAAGAAGTCACAGCTGCTAGGACTTGCAGGGCAGAGTCCCCAGGAAGATGGGCCTGCCCACACAGAGAATCCCAGAGATCTGCAAATGGGCTGCCCTGAGTCTTAGAATACTATGCATATATGGATTAAAACTTCATAAAAAAAATACCAGAAAGTAGCAGGCCCCACGTAATTCCCAGAGCTCACACAGTACTTAGTGATCCCTCCGCGCAGGGTGCAAAGAGCTCAAAATATAGAGTGGGACAGGGATGGTCCTCCAAAGGATCACACCTTTGCAGTGAGGCTACATTATCCCCAAACCCAAGGCTGCTCTAGACAACAATAAGCTGAAAAACAAGCTCAAAAGAATGAAACTGAGTCCCAGTAACTTAATAGCTCTAGGACAAAGTCCAATGCTATCTAAAAGAATACAATAAAATCTAGCCCCCGACAATGTAAAAGGGCATGATGTCAGGCATCCTACCAAAAGTGACCAGGTGTGCAGAGATACAGGAAAATATGGCCCATAACCAGGGGGAAAATATCGATCAGTAGAAACAGACACAGATACAAGGACCTTAAAGCAGTATTATCAATATGCTCCGTATACCCCAAATGGTAGAGGGAAACACAAAAAATATTGAGGGGAAAAAAACGGAGATCATAAAATCAGAGTTAAGTGCCTAGAACTGGGAGCTGTTCCTGTCATGGTGGGTTTGGTGGTAGATCTCTCTAAGGTACCCTATTCCATCTGGGAAATTCTGAGATTCTCTTAGCCTCTTCCTTTTAAACTTATTCAGATGAGACCCTTCCTGTCTCTGGTTCTGCACATGCTCACTGCTGTGGGCATGGGTCATAGACTTCATGGCTCCATGAAGAGGTAGTCAGGAGTTAGAGTGGGCATTTGTTGGGTTTGTCTCCCCCCCCCCCTTACTTCTTTGGACAACACCATCCTGGTTATCTTTTGGGCACTCGCTGTTAGGCACTGCTGTGCATCCCCTAAAATTCATATGTTGAAACCCTAACCCCTAGTACCTCAGAATGTGACTTTATTTGGAGATAAGGCTTGTGAAAAGGTGATTGAGTCTTCAACAAATGGCACTGGGAAAAAACTGAACAGCCACATGCTGAAGAATGAAACTTTCTTATACCATACACAAAAACAAACACAAGATGGATTTAAGACCTGCATGTGATACCTGAAACCATAAAACTCCTAGGAGAAAACATGGGCAGTAATTTCTCTGACATTGCCCTTAGCAACATTTTTCTAGATATGTCTCCTGGGGCAAGGGAAACAAAAGCAAGATTAAACTATTGGGACTATACCAAAATAAAAAGCTTTTGCACAGCAAAGGAAACCATCAATAACAAAAAAAAAAAAAAAAAAAAAGGCAAACTACTGAATGGGAGAAGATATTTGCAAATGATCTATCTAATAAGGGGTTAATATTCAAACTATAAAAGAACTTATACAACTCAACAACAAAAAAGCAACAACCAAAAAAAAATAATTCCATTACAAATAGAGGGCCTGAATAGGCTTTTTTCCAGAGAAGACACACGATGAACAACAAACACATGAAAAGATGCTCAACGTCACTCATCATCAGGCAAATGCAAATCAAAACCATGACAAGATGCCAACTCACACCTGTCAGAATGGCTAAATAACAAGTGTTGGCAAGGATGTGGAGAAAAAGGAATCCTCGTGCACTGTCGGTGGGAATGCAAACTGGTTCAGCCACTGTGGAAAACAGTGTCAGGGTTCTTCAAAAAATTAAAAATAGAAATATCATATGATCCAGTAATTCCATTACTGGGTATTTATCCAAAAAAAAAAAAAGAAAGAAAACACTAATTCAAAAGGATATGTGCACCCCTGTGTTTATTGCAGCATTATCTACAATAGCCAAGATGTGGAAGCAGCCCAAGTGTTCATTGACTGATGAATGGAAAAAAGAAGATGCAGTGTATACATAATGGAATATTACTCAGGCAAAAAAAAAAAAAAAGGAATGAAATCTTGCCATTGCAACAATGTGATGGATCTAGAGAGAATAAAGCTAACTTAAATAAGTCAGGGAAAGACAAATACTGTATGATTTCACACACGCTTGGAATTTAAGAAACAAAACATGGGGGTGCCTGACTGGTGCAGTGGCCATTAATGTCATTAATGTGACCATTCATCTCGGGGTTGCAAGTTCGAGCCCCACATTGGGTGTAGAGATTCCTAAAAAATAAAAATCCTAAAAAAGAAAAGAAACACACAAAGAAAAAAAAAAAAAAGAGACAAAAAACAGATGCTTAAATACAGAGAACAAACTGGTGATTGCCAGAGGGCGGGTGGGCAGGGGGACGGGTGAAATCCGTCAAGGAGATCAAGAGGACACCGATGATGATGAACAGTGAGAAATATATAGAATTGGTGAATCATTACACTGTACACCTGAAACTAATTATACTTCAATCAATCCATTAACCGATGATTAAGTTAATTGAGGCCATTAGGGATGGCCCCGATCCAACCTGATTGGTGTCCTTCCCGGAGGAGGAGATCTGGACACACAGACGGACATGAGGGATGCATGTGCACAGAGGGAAGGCCACGACAGTGGCCATGGAGAGAGGCCTCAGGGAGAACCCGACCTGCAGACAGCTTGACCTCAGATTTGCAGCTTCCAGAACTGTGAGAATAAGTGTCTCATCCCTGGCTTGTGGTGGTCACCTGCGCAGAAGCTAAGGAGGCTTCCCACCAACTTCCATGGTCACCCGGGGTCACCCGGAAAGCCAGGGACAGCATGTGGGCCGCAGCCCTGACAGCTGGACCCACTCCAGGACCTGGCTCTTGCCACCTGACATTCAAACAGCAGAGGCAGCACTTTCTCTTCTGAGCCCCACAGCCGGATCCCTTGGCCCAGAGGTTCCTTCTCAGCCGCCACGGGGGAGTCCAGGTGAGAGCCAGCCTGCAGGAGGCCCGCTGTGGGCAGGCTCTGGGGATGCCAGTCCAGGGCTCAGACACACACACCACCCCACGCTCCTGCCTCTAGAGGCTTGGGGGTATGTCTGGAAGAAAGAAATCTGTACTACCTGGAGGAATCAGAGGAAGTGGACAAAGAGGTGACAGTCTGGGGAGAAGCTGAGATAGGATGGTGACATGTCATTCTGGGCAAAAAGGAACTGCGTGAGATGTAACCCAGGCAGGGAAGGTGCTCCGTGCCTGGGACTGCAGGATGGGGGTGAGGTGAAGAGTGGTGGAGGGATATGGGGTCTGCGGGGAAGGGCCGCGACTGCCAAGCCAGGGGGCCAGCATGATCCAATCTGTGCCTTAGGAGGCTCACTCTGGTGAGCTTGGGACACATGGACTAGGGAGAGGACAAACTGGATCTAGAGAACAAATTACGATGAAAGGGGGAGGGGATGAATTTGGAAAGTCTTTTACAGTTTCGACATTCACCGATTAAACACATGCACGGTAACAGCCAATTTACTGAGAATGTTCCCACTAATGCCCCAAGAGCATTTAATCCTCGCGCTAACCTATGCGTTATGTGCTACGGTTATCCCCAACGTCTAGAAAAAGAACCTCAGCCTCCTAAAGATTCTCGGTCACTTGCTCAGAGTTCACACGGCTAGAAAGCAGTAGAGTCAAGACTAAACCCGATCATTCCAATGTCAGACCCCAGACTTCAACTATGTGACAGACTATGGCAGCCAAGCTACGTGGATATGCCAGGCCTTGTTCTAATGCTGACCTTGCAGACCAGGAGGCTGTCAGGGGCTGCAGCCAGGGCCTGACCTGAGACTTCTAGCCCTCAGGGACCGGTGCTCCTGGGATCTCCCTGCTTCCAGGTCCGAACAGCCCAAAGGTACACAATGAAGCCAGTGGACTCCCATCGCCCAGACCAGATAAGGGCCACCTGGACATCCCTGTCCTGTTGGAAGGGGTTAGACACAGTTGCATGTGTCTTCATAGTGAAATTCAAACTTCCTGAAGAGGCCAGTGGTCAGTGCCCCGGTGCCATGACTGGATGGAGATCCAGGCAGAGACATCCGCTGGCTCTTCTCAGCCTGGTGTGGCCTGGGCCCAGGACACCCCTGCTGGGGCTGCCTCTGCACCCAGACTATCCCTCCCAGCTCACTATCCACCCCACGGGCACACATCAGCCTACCTGCCCCCCACCGCCCCAATAAGCACTGTGTTAACCTGGGCTCCCAGGGTCCACACTATTCTCTACTTGGCTCCAGCCACACCTACTCTCTCCAGGTCCCTGGACACAGATGTGCCTCAAGCACAGAGAGAGTCCCTCTCAACTGAAGCCTTCCTCAGCCAATACTGCATCCCCACACATTTCTCATTCTGGCTGGGGCTAACGCCAGCCCAGCCCAGGTCAGAGGGCAGCCAGGTGAGGATTCCACTCCCCAGGCAGTTGGTCACCCCCTCAGTAGTACTCACAGAAGCCCTTCCATCTGAGACAGCATTTACTTGGACTTACGTGACCCTGTAATTATCTGCGACTGCCCCTCAGCCTGGGAGGGAGCCTTCTGCATCCTCTGTGCAGACCCTGGCCCTTGCGGCTACTAGTAGTGAGCTGAGAGTAATAATACAGACAGCCCTCATTGAGCTCAGGCATTATCTCACTTAATTACAGCCTCTCATTGGCAGATACCCGTATGGCAAGCATTTTGTTCGCTGTCTGGAACATAACGAGTCAATGTTTGCTACTGTTGGGGCCCTTGGGTGGCATAATCCGTTAATCAACCGACTCTTGGTCAGTTCTGTTCTCAGGGCTGTGAGATCAGGCCCTGCGTCAGGCTCCACGCTCAGCACTCAGTCTGCTTCAGATTCTCTCTCCCTCTGCCCCTCCTGCTGCTCACGTGCACGCTCTTTCTCTGCCTCTCAAATAAATAAATCTTTAAAAACCTGTTAGCTATTATTATTAACAGATGTTTGTCGAATGAATGAATGGGTGAGTGACTACGTGGGTGACTCAGCCAGCCTCTCTTCTGGGTGCTGCAGGAGTCACTTACAGCAGGGACTGTCAGAGCAATACAAACTCGTGTCTCTGACCTGTGGACCAACCCATCTGGCTTGTGCAAGGGTGCAGTTGAGTGACCCTGGGGTCAGGACCAATCCCAATTAGCCTTTTCTTTTTTTTTTTTTTTTCAATTAGCCTTTTCTTGAACTTGCACAAGCCACCCAGTGTTCAGCATCATGGAAGGCCCAGTCCCAGACCCTCTCCCCAGAAGAGGACAAGCCTGAGACCCACAAACACGTTCAGCAACAAGCACTCTTCACTCCTGAGTGCAGGAGCAGGCTCTGCAGAGCCACGGGGAGAGCAGAATTCAGCCATAAGTGGGTGAGGACCTCGGAGGCGGGCCATAGCCCGATGCAGGCAGGCACACACACCCTGTCCCTTGGCCGGCATCCAGGGGCCAGGACCATGGGCAATGAGGAAGTGGCTTCTGGGCCAAGCCAGATGTATCCTAGGCCCAGCAGAGGGTCTGGGAGCCTGCAGGACTCTGCTCGGGGCAGGAAGTGTGCGTGGTGTACCCACTGCCTGCCAGGCACAGCACAGGTCCTGGACGCACACAGCAATGGCCAAGAGCTGTCCCCACTCCCAGGGCCGCACAGTCTGGAGGACAACAGACTGGGAAACAGCTCCAGAGAAAGGCATAAGTGGTAAGAGAGGGTGAAACTGGGGCCACGGGTTCTAAAACCACTCCCTGTCCTGCCACTCTGAGGACTTTTGCCACACCCACCACCACTTGTGCCATCATAGGCTTAATATTTTTTAAACATTTTATTTATGTATTTATCTGAGAGAGAGAGAGAGAGAGAGACAGAGACAGAGAGAGACAGAGACAGAGAGAGACAGAGAGAGAGAGCAAGCAGGGAAGGGAGAGGAATAAGCAGACTGCCCACTGAGACCAGAGCCCAAAACATGGCTCCATCCCACATCTCTGAGATGGTGACCTGAGCTGACCCAACTGGACCCCCAACCGACTGAGCCACCCAGGTGCTCTGCTTATATATTTTTAATCAAAAAATTTAAGGGGCACCTGGGTGGCTCAGTCAGTTAAGCATCTGTCCTCAGCTCAGGTCATGATCTCAGGGTCCAGAGATCAAGCTCTGTGTGGGCGCCCTGCTCAGTGGGGAGCCTGCTTCTCCCTCTCCCTCTGCCCCTCCCTCTCCTTGCTCATGCTCTCTCTCTCTCTGTCTCTCTCTCTCTCTCAAATAAACAAATAAATAAAATCTTTTTAAAAAAATATTAAAAAAATACAAGATGTTTAAAAAAGGAAGATGTTTTTGAAAAGGAGAATCAGTATCTCTTGCCATAAGTAGAAAGTAACTAAAAATAAAGGCCTAAGTACCTTAAGGAAGAAGTGTTCATTCGTGTGACTACTTCAAATCCCCTCCCATCCCACACTGTGGGACACTCTGTGCTCCCTGCAGCCTCCCCCCCACCCGCCCTCCCCCCCCACAAGAAGAGGCAGGGCTGAGGGGCAGCGGGGACAGGGGAAGGGTTTCCAGGAGCAAGTGGCTTTGCAGGAGGGGCACAGCCCTGCAGCAGTGAGGGGGCAGCAGAGGGAACCCATGAGTTGGAGAGAGAAGCTGTGGTAGGAAGAGAGGAACCTACTAGCAGGGGGAGCAGAGGCCACAGGGGCAGCGGGAAGCCTCTGGGGCCGAGTGCATGTGCATGTGTGTGTGTGTGTGTGTGTGTGTGTGTGTGTTCACTACAAGTCCCCACAGTCTAGGATCCCCGAAGGGAACTGTCTTAGTCTATTCGGCCTGCTGTGATAGGATACCATACTGAGTGACTTCTAAACAACAGACACCGTTTCTCAAAGTTCTGGAGGCTGGAAGTCCAAGACCAAGGTGTTGGCAGACAAGTATGGTGAAGGCCTGTTGCTGGGCCCTCCTGGCCCCTAGCTCCCCCCTGCCCGGCTGCAGGTTGTCCTGGAAAGAGGCTGGTGCTCCAGACAGGAGGGGGGCAGGCCCCAGAGTAGGGGGCAGGCAGGGGGGAGGCCCCGGACAAGAGGGAGGCCAGGTAAGGCGCGCTCGCTCGTGCAGGCATTGGTTCAGGAAGAGTTCTTTGTGCACCTACCACACTCCACTTGAGCCCTGAGATGCAAAGACCACTTCCCTCACCTCCGGGCCACGGTGGACACGTGAGTGTCTTCCAGGGTTGACCTGCCTGCTTTTTATCATGTTATAGAAACTTTAAGCTTGAAGCTATTTTAGTTTAATTTAAGGAGCGACATGCATGGAATTCCTATTTCGGGTGAGATCTTCGTTTTCTGAAGTTCATTCCTTTTTATTTATTTATTTTTTAATCAGCAGAATGAAAGAGTTTTAAGCAACAGATGCTTTTGGTGTATTTTAGGCATCCTTGATTTTCTTCTTTCCTTTCCTCAAGTGCGGAGAGCCATGGAGAAATTCTGCAGGAACAGGGCGGCTTGAATGGAACCTCCTGGGGCTATAAAACCTGTAGCTCGGGGCTCCCCCAGGGCTGGTGAAAGAAACTATTGAAGGAGGTGACTCGGGCAGAGGAGCTGTGGGGGACGGCGTCGCCCCCACCCCGCTCTCCATGCCACCCAGCAGGCACGGCCACGGAGGCCACGTGGGCCCCTTGGAAGGGTAGAGGGCACCGCGGCCTTGCTGTCTGCAGCAGGTGGCACACCTACAGCCCAGCTCTCACCTGGACGGAGCACTTGCCTCAGGGCGTGAGGGTTGACTTGTGGATTTGGGTTCTTCCGTGCAGGGTCCTTGCATTCTCCATCAGGGCAGGGTGCAGGCCTCCCCGTGATGCTCCCCACTGGGGACTCCAAGGCCAGGAAGCAGAGGCTGCTGGAGGTCAAGAGCCAGGTGACCTTACTTGCAGTGGCTGTGAGCACTGGTTGCCCCTTGCTGCCCTCCCCCCACCCCCTGCCCTGGTGGGAGCCAGGAGCCCCCCCCCTGCCCAGACTGGGGTCAATGACCCACAGGCCCAGACACAGAGGCTCCAAATGCTGACCTTACATCTCTGAGCAGGACGTCTGTGGCGCAGTTCCTGCCACAGCCCCCTCGGGAGGAGGCCGGAACTGGTCCCCTCCGTCCCCTGCTTCCCCCCGACCGCCCCACCATGGCAGTTCCTGACATGACCCCCTTGCAGAGCGCCACCAAGCAGGGCTCCCCACCTCAGGTGTAGTAGGTCCAAGGCATTTGTTAAAGACAGAAGCCAGTGTCCTGGATTCGAGGGAGACAAGAGGTTGTGTGTAGAGCAGGGACAGAAGGGCTGTCCTCCAGATGGAGAAGAGGCCTAGGGGTGCAGGACCTCCAGCGTGAGGCTACCTGCCAGGTGAGGGGTTGATGGGTCCTGACGTGGTGACGGTGACCCCGAAGGCCAGGAGCCACCCCTCACCTTCTGGTCTCCGGAACACTCTTGGAGTCAGGTGGTGTGCTAGGTGCTCAGGATACACAAGTGACAAGGATTCCTGCTCTGATGGGGCTGATAGTTAGGGAGGCAAATAAACCAGCAAGCAAATAAATCAGGTGGATAATGGGCTTTCAGGAAAGCCTCTGCAAGAGGAGGACGTGTGAGCTAAGACCTGAATTTTTTTCTTTCTTTTTTCAAAAATCTGGGAGCAGCATAAATAGAATTGAGGAAATGGCAAATACAAAGGTCCGAGTGCTAGGATCCGAAGACCCATGGAGTATTAGTTTGAGGCGAGGTGGTAGGCGGTGCAGTGGAAATGGTAGGGAGGCGGCAGGTGGTATAGTTGCGCTTTTAGTTGCTTCTGATTTTGTGTGAGTCTTGTCAACCCAACATACACCCCCTGCCCAGGGCAGAAACTGTACCCTAAAGTTACTTAGTATTATGTGTGATCATTTATTTAGATGAGTGCTTTAGTGTACTTCATATACCTCATATAGTGTAAATATTTATTATTGTCTATTATCTTCACGAGGATCTCTGCTGTGCTGGGTTTGCGGTGCAGGCTGGGGGCTGGGAGGGCAGGAAACCTTTTTGGCTCTGGGGGAGCTCCCTGAACCCGGCACCCCAGGCTTTGTGTGGGGCATCTTAAAGGTATAGTTCCACTTTCTAGAAACCTTTAGAGAGCTCATATGTATTTATTTTATTATTTATTTATTTTTTAAAGATTTTATTTATTCATGAGAGGCAGAGACACAGGTAGAGGGAGAAGCAGGCTCCATGCAGGGAGCCCGATGTGGGACTCGATCCTGGGACTCCAGGATCACGCCCTGGGCCAAAGGCAAGTGCTCAACTACTGAGCCACCGAGGCGTCCCGAGAGCTCTTATTTAAAGTTCACGTCAGACCCCTAGTAACTGGGGCTGACTGCCCTGGCAGGTGAGTTCACCTGACTAGGTACCACTAGGATCTACCTTGATGAGTGTAGGTTAGCACAACTGCAGGAGGGGCTATGGGCAGGGCAGATCTTCATCATGCCTTCCAGCTGGTTCGTTTTCCTTGAGCAATGCATGGGGAAGTTTTTGACTTCAGCAGTGAGGTTATGGAGTCAAAATTCAAGCCCAGCCTCCCAAGAGCACTGGGGTCTGTGTTTGCTAAGTGACTGACTCTAGAAACTTCTGAACAAGGTGCAAATGGAAGCATCAAGCCGAAGGGCATGAGAGGGAGGCTCAGGCTGAGCCAAGACCTCCTAGAAATGCAATCTATGCTGTAGCTTCCTGGATCCTTTCATTAGTTTGAGGCAGGGAGCCCTCGGCCAGCTGAAGTTCAAAGGGGCACCCGGCCCGGGTGACATTAAGTGCCCAAACTGGGCTACACTTTTCCAGGGAAAATACAGAATCTCAGAATGTCCCTTGTTCACTCTCAAGCAGAGATGATAGAGAAGTATGTTTTTGTTCTATTGAAGAAAAGTGACTTAATCCCGTACTGAAAGCGGGAGTTGTGCAGGTGAATTTCTCTATTCTGCAGACTAGAAAAGCCACTCTAAGCCTTGTGAAACTAAGCAAGAGGAAAATTCTGTGTTCATTCAGATACGAGGTACAAATTCCTGGAGAGGCTTTAAAAACATTGCTTTGTTTTATCGAAACAGTTATTTCATAATGTATAGAGAAGCACACAGGACAGATCAGGTTTTAGCTTTCAAAAAGGAAATCATCCTCATGGGATAAGCTTTTGTTTTGCTTCTTAAAATCCTTTTCTTGTAAAATAAATCACAAATATAGAAAACTTCACAAATCAAACCTTCGGCTTAGCGAATTATTTCAAAGCAAACGCCATCAGGTGAAGAACTGCAACTTGGCCAGCCGCCCCGAAGCCCCATGCAATCACAAGGCCCTGTCCCAGCCACAACCTCTCCCGTGGCCCCATAGGCAACCATTGTGTGGACTGTTACAGTGGTATATTTCTTGGGCTTTTTTAAAATGCATCTTTATCACCCAAACATGCATCCCCACCCACGATGAAAGGAAAACTGTTTCTCTCATGCAACACATCTGCCACCAAATGTGCAGATTTTCCACATCAAGCAATTCACCAATTCTTGGACTCCACCTAGGGAGCCTACAATTTAATTCAGTTCTGACCCTAACCACCCAGTGTGAGTACCAACCCCACAGGTAAAGGGCTCAGTCCCACTAAAGTTAACCTCACCCCAGAAGCCAATTGTAAGTGGCGGGTCCCCAGGTCACTTACACTTCTGTCTGACTTGGCTACAATTTGAGTAATTTGCTTTATCGACTCACAGAGCTCAGGGACACACTTTATTTACTGTTATTATAGAGGATTTAGTAAAAGATTGAAATGAACAGCCAGGTGAAGAAGCATAGAGAGCAAGGTCTGGGAGGGTACCAAACACAGAAGCTTCTGACCCCTTGGAATTTGGTATGTACCATCCTCCTGGGCACACAGATGTATTCACCAACCCAGAAGCTCTCCACACCTCATCATTTAAGGGTTTTGTGGAGGTTCTACTATGTAGACACGATTGATTAAATTGTTGGCTGCAGTGATTGACTCTATCTCTAGCCCTCCTGCCTCCCTGGAGATTTGGTGGGAGCGGGCAGGGTGGGGGTGAAAGGGCCATGGTAAGGGGTTGAAATTCCAACCCTCTAATCACAGGACTGGTTCCCCTGGCAACCAGCCTCCACATGGAGTCTAACTAGAGACCCTCTAGCCTAGAGACATCTCGTTAGTATACCAGACACTCCTAGTACTCAGAAGATTCCAAGGGTCTTAGAAGCTCTGTGCCGAGAATGGGCAGAGACCAGATACATATTTTTTGTTACATCATAATCACTGTCTTACATTAAAAAATGCTTATCTTTGGGGCACCTGGCTGGCTCAACCAATGGAACATGAGACTCTTGACCTTGGAGTTGTGAGCTCAAGTCCCACCTTTGGGCATTGAACTTGCTTAAAAAATGTCTATCTTCCAAGTCTCTTTTAATCTCTTGGCTCCTTTTCCATCCTTTTGTTCTCTTCCAGGTTAATCTGTTGAAGGACCTTTGACCTGTAAAATTTCCCACAGTCTGTCCTTTGCCGATTGCACACTTATGTATAGTTTAACGTGTTCCTTTGTCCTTGTATCTCCTGAAAATTTGTAGCTGGATCCAGAGACTGGATCAGATTCAGGTTAGGTCCTTTTGGCCAGATTATAGGCGGCACTTAATTAGCTGTCTCTCTTTCTTTGTCATGTTAACAGGCTTTGATCCTTCATGCCTTTCTGTGTTCAATTATTGGGGATTGCTAAATGGTGATATTCTAATTCCGCCATTTCATTTTTCATTTATGAGCTGGAATACAATTTTAAAGAGATGCCTCCCTTCATCTACTATTTGGTTCCCCAGTGGGATGATTCTTACATGAATAAGGTAGAACAATGCTTGACTCTTCTGTAGTCACCTGTTTTCAAGAACATGAATCCTTTCTCTGTCATCTTTCAAATATAATCCTTTCTTGGTAATAACTTTTGAAGTTGTAGATTGGGGACGGGGGTATTTCACTCAATAGCAGTTATTAGCTTTATAGAAGCTTATTGTCCCATCTTTGGCCTGAGGGAGGCATTTCATGTTGCCTCCTGGGTCCTTTTGACATGACCCTAGTCATCTAAGATAGCCTCCATCTGGCATTAAAAGATGTTTCAGGTCACCTATATGTTTCCTGCTCTAGGCCTGGAATCAATTTCTCCAAGAAGCACCAGTTTCTTTCAGTGAGAAACTCTTTTAGATGACATATTGAGCTCTGGAGATGCTCACTTCAATCGGATTAGTTATTATTTCTCAGCCTTTTCAGCAATGTATTTTTAATATATGAAGCAATAATTTTAACGTTTTTCTTTTTATTTAAAATATTTTCCAAAAAAATAAAATAAAATAAAATAAAATATTTTTCCAGTTTTATTGAGCTATAATTGACATGTATCACAGGGTGAGTTTAAGGTGTACAGAATAAAGGTGTGATTAACACGTCATGATTGATTACCACAGTAAGGTTAGTTGACATCCATTATCTCATACTGACATAATAAAAAGATATGAAAAAAAATGTTAATTGGAACACCTGGGTGGCTCAGCAGTCAAGCATCTGTCTTTGGCTCAGGGTGTGATACCGGGGTCCCAGGATCAAATCCTACATGGAGCTTCCTGCATGGAACCTGCTTCTTCCTCTGCCTGTGTCTCTACCTCTCTCTGTGAGTGTTTTTCAGGAATACATAAATATCTTCCAAAAAAAAAATGTTTCTTGTGATGACACCACTTAGGATTAACTCCCTTAAGACCTTTCCCACATATCATGTAGCAATGGTAACTGTAGTTATCAAATTGTTCATCCCTGGTACTTACGTATCTTATAACTGGAAGCTTATAGCTTTTGATCATATGTGTGTATATATATACATACATATGCATATAAAATAAATGATTTTATTTACTTATTCATGAGAGACACAGAGAGAGGCAGAGACAGGAGAAGCAGGCTGGAGATGCAAGGAGGCCGACATTGGACTCAATCCCAGGACTCCAAGATCATGCTCTGAGCCGAAGGCAGACACTCAACCACTGAGCCACCAAGGTGTCCCTTCACACTGATTTCTTTTTTTTTTTTTCATATTGATTTAAGAGTCTAGAATTTGGGATGCCAGGGTGGCTCAGTGGTTGAGCATCTGCCTTTGGCCCAGGGCATGATCCTGGAGTCCCAGAATCGAGTCCCACATCAGGCTACCTGCATGGAGTGTGCTTCTCCCTCTGCCTATGTCTCTGCCTCTCTCTGTGTCTCTCATGAATAAATGAATAAAATCTTAAAAAAAAAAAAGACTTAGAATTTGATGTAATTTTTCTTATAGTTCTTTTCTATTATACATGTACCTTCTTTGATACCAAGATTCCTGGTTCTCAAGGACACAAGGGATGATAGAATTAATACAGCCCATAATCACACATTTGTTTTATCCCATATTGAGTACACAGCAGCCTCAGAATAAAAGTACTAATACTACCACAAATATATTTAAGACATTTTTTATGCAAATATTCACCACATTCTCTTTTCCCTAATTAGAAAAACAGTTGTCTTTATCTGTGTTGTCACAATACACCCTTGTGACTTACTCTGACCTCTTGCTCTTCATCCTTGCTTACTTCTACAGGTAACTGTATATTCCATGCTCATCAACTATCTTTATAAGCTGATGACTGAGCATTCCTGGATCTCTTGCTTGTCCATAATAATTTTATATCTGAGAGTCAGTTTCTCTGGATATAAAATCCTTGACTTATAATTCCTTTCCTTGAGTTTCTTAAATATGAGCTGTATTTTCTTCTGGATGAAATCATTCCAGTAAAAAGTCTGAGGGTAATCTCATTTATTTTTCCTTACAAGTCCCATGTCCTTTTTTCTAAAGGCCCAAAGTGGTTTTTTTTTTATTATTTTGACTTTTTAAACTCAGTAATTTTACTAAACTTTCGTATCTTGCTGTTGGTTATTTGAGGTCAGTGGTCTCAGGTTTGCACTATGCTGTTTCAATTTGGACTCTCATATCCTTTTTTTAATTTCTAGGAATTTTTTTGAATTATGTTTTTAATATCTTTCTTCCCTTGCTTCTATTATCTTTTTAAGGGACTTCTATTATCTGCATGTTTAATCTTCTTTGCCTATTTTCAATACTCATTATTTTTTCTCAAAGGTTTAAAAAAAATTTTTTTAAAAGATTTATTTGTTATTTATTCTAGAGAGAGATAACAGGAGCAGGAATGGGAGGAGAGGCAGAGGAAGAGGGAAAATCTCCAGCAGACTCCGCTCTAAGTGCAAAGCCTAAGGTGGGGCTCAATTTCATGACCCTGAGATCATGACCTGAGCTGAAACCAAGAGTCAAACACCCAATCTACTGGGTTACCGGGCACCCTTTTAAAATTTATTTCTGATTTAAATTTCTTCTTCTTCTTCTTCTTTTTTTTTAATCAGCTATTTCTTTTCAGGAACGATTTTTGTCTATTCACTACTATGTTCCTTCTAATTTAGGCTTCATTTTGATATAAACTTTTCTTTGACTTCTAATTGTTTTGTGAGTTTGTTATCTCATTTCTGGGTCTTCCTAAGTATTGTTTACCCATATGTTATATCATTTTAGCTTATTTTGAGATAATAGGTTAATTCAGATCTGTTCCGTTGCCACATCTTTCTGGCATGCTTTGATTGTCTGTATGAATGTTTATTCTGCTTCTTACTCTATTATAGTCATTTTGTATGGGATTTGACCTCAATATTTTCTGTTTCTCTCTCTCTTTTTAATATGGAATGCTTCACAGATTTGAGTGTCTTCCTTGCACAGAGGCCATGCTAATCTTCTCTGCATCGTTCCAATTTTAGTATATGTGCTGCTAAAATAAGCACATCTGTTACTCGTTTTTAAGTAGAATTGGTTCTCCCGAACTTTCCAATTGAAGAAGTGTTCAGAAAAGCTTTTCTAAATCTAGAGAGCTCCCCACTCTGTTGTTTTTGCATATTGTTCAAACATACGGTGCCTTGCTTTCTGAGCAAACTTTCCTGGATCCAGTCCCCTTCCCCACTGTGGTCTGGATCTTCTCTTCACATTTGTCTCTATTGCCCGTCCTGGACAGTTTTGATTCATTTCCTGAGGTTTCTCCTCTGTGTGTGCCCTGTTCTAGAAGCAAATCCCAGCAGGGCCATTTGGAGCATTCCTAGGGCTCGAGCTGCTACAGCCCTTCCAACCTTCTTCCCTGAAGCCCCTGTGTTCACTATCTGTTGGAAGGGGCATATACCGCTGCAGGTTTCAAATACTGTTCTTGGAATTCTCCTATGCCTTTGCTTTTTTGTTGGCTTTTTTTTTTTTTTTTTTTTTTTGTTGGCTTTAAATCATGGTACACTTCTTCCATCATAGCACTTCAGCTACAAGTGGCAGATATCAGAAATTTTGTCACTGCCACTCACTATCACAGTTGGAAGAACAATAAAGATTATACTCTAGACACTCAAGCATAAGCCAAGAGTGTTTGGTAACTAAACTTTCTCTAAAAATTAATGGTTTATAATGTGGTTGAATAAATACTCTAGATAAATAGTAGGTTGACTGTCTCTGTAATTATATCATAAGCAGAAAGGAGGGTAAATGTTTTAGTATTATATCTTCATTTGGAAAATTTTGACTTGATTGTAATTTAGGCACAATTAATAATTTTTTAGTTGTCCTTAATAGCAATAATAAATGTTTAATTGTAAGCTATTAATTGAATAAAAAGACAGAATCTTAAATCTTGAGAAGGTCTGTTAATTTCTATATTAAAATAGAAATGAACTGAAAGATGATTTTAAATATCACTACTTTTTTAGGGGTTGGTTTAAGTTTAAAAATTAATCTTTAAAATGAACTGAAAATTCACATTTTGTGACAAGTGGGGAAAATCAAATTATGAATCATTTATAGTTCACAGTAAATGAAACCATTGGGGAAAAAAAGAACAACCTTTTCAATGAGTATCATTTCCATTCTTGGGCTTGAATTCTTGGGCTGAATGCTGTGGGACCACGATCCCAGAGCAGTGGCCGGGGAGGTGTCAGCTACAGCACAGTCCGAGTGGGTGCCTGTGAATTCCTAGGCACTTACAGATGATTCCAAGCATCCATGGACTCTGGTTTCTCTCTCTTCCCCTCTGCTTGAAGGCTTTGTTTGGTACTTGAAGCATAGCTTGGAGGTACGGGGGATAGTAAATGCCTCCAGGAATAAGCTTCAACCAATGGAGAAGGGAATTAGTGGAAGTATACTTTACTGGGCTTGCTTCCCATGGTATCTCAGATGGGCCCTAGTGAGGAACAAGGAGCATCCTGATCATTAATGAACCTTTGACTTTTCTCCCTTCCTTGGCTCCCTTTCCTCATGTCCTCCCTTGTGCTTCCTGGGATCATCTTCCAAAAAACTATCTTCACCCAAGTCTTTATCACAGTATCTGCTTTTGGGAGCTCCAAACTATGACATCAACTAGTTTGGGTATTATTTCCAAAAGTCTTACTTAAACCTAATCCCCTACGTCCTTTCTGAGGAAGAGAGGGGCCAGAAGAGGTATAGGCAGAAAGCAAAAAAAAAAAAATTAAATTAAATTAAAAAAGTCCATTCAAATGCAAGTTTCTTTTTTCTTTTCCTTCTTCTTCTTCTTCTTCTTCTTCTTCTTCTTCGAGAGAGAGAGAGAGAGAGAGAGAAAGAGAGAGAGAGAGAGAACATTTCTCCAAGCATACAGGGGGAGGAAAAGAAGGAGACAGAGTGGCTGAGGGAGAGGGAGAGAGAGAATCTCAAGCAGGCTGAGCATGTGGAGCCCAATGAAGGGCTGGATCTCACAACCTGATCCTGAGATCATAATCTGAGCCAAAATCAAGAGTCAGACATTTAACTGACTGAGCCATCCAGATGCTCCCAAATCCAAGTCTCTGCTGAGTAGCTGAGATCCCACCTTACTGTGGAGACAAGGCTGTTGGCTAGCAGAGTCCCCTGGCATTAGGCTTAGGGTCACCAAACCAGTAGCCTTTGCTAGACTCCGTGTCCCCCAGTGCCCCTCACTTGGCAGTGTGACTTTAGAGGGAGTGTACACAGATCTGTAGGCATGAGGATTATGGGCTACTTGGCATTTTATTTCTTAGCACTTTATTTCTCAGGTTGTTCTGATCTATACATATACCTCTTGGAAATTTTGTTAATGTGAGTGTGTTTCTATGTCCGATCAATCCTAGGTTCAGCTTCTGGACCTGCAGTGTTGCTGTCCAGGACCTGGCACATGGGGACGTCAGCCAGAGCATATCTGGCTTGTGCCCCTTCCAGGTGCAGTGGGGATGTTTAGTGGCTTTCTGGTGATAGTTCTGGCCTGCCTTTGCTCTTGCAGCAGAAATTTTGAGATGTCAGTGATTTGTTGATCCTCAGGACGGCACGAAGGCAAACTAGATGGATGGAGATTCCTCTTGTCACTCCTCCAGAGGGAATCCCACGCCCTCCGGCTCCTAGTGTCGATGCCTGCTCAGGGAAATGGCACTGCAGAGTCCCTGGATGTCTCCCCATCAGTCCTGTGTTGAATGAACACGTTCTTTATTTACCTCAGGGCCTCTCCTTTAATTTGGTTATTCTTTTTAAATACCAAAGTTCTTTAAATCTTTGTCTCAAATTCCTTTTCCAATCCTTTTCTTTGTTTCTATTTATGGTGTCTTGGAGCAAATGTCCATGTTGAGAAAACTAAAGGCTAAAACCCGAGTTAGAGCCTCCCATGTTTGTATCTTAAGGACAGTTTCTCCCTTTGATTCCTGTGGCCACCTCCTTGATGGCCCCTACAAGTGCATCCACCTGCCCTCTAATTTTCTGCCCTCCAGGCTGGGACACTGGCTTCTTTTCTGGTTTCTCTTGGCCCAGGTGACAGGCACTGTCATTTTGCAAAAAAGCTTTTGGCAATAACCATAAGAACAGATCTTGTCCCAGCCATTCATCCACTCCACAGTCATTCAACCAGCATGTGTTGAATGGCTGCTATGTGCCAGGAAACACCCTGCCCTGCCCTCTGAGAGATCACAGTTAAGTGCCGCACGTGAACCAGTGAATTGTTCATTGGGAGCATATTGTATGCTCTGGGGATGATGGGCACACTGAGAAGAGACCTGGAGTCAAGTCTGAGAATCCATGACTCCCCAGCAGAGGTAACACTACCCCTTGGGGGATGAGTAAAAGTGAACTGGACAGAGGAGGAAACACCCTTCCAGAAGAGAAAACGTGAATGTGATTATAGCCACAAAGCCACCTGTGGTCTAGCAGAGGTGGAATGTGGGTGACCCAGAAGGGTAGGGAGCCATGAAATGGAACTGGAAGCGTAGAAGGGTGAAGGTCAAGGTGGGAAAGGCGACAATCATGGCAGATTCAGTCTCTCATTCTAACGATTCCCCTAGAGGCACCCCTCCATGTTGAGTGAGTATCAGCATGAGTGTATTTGTACCTTATTTACTTTTTTTGGAGAGGAAGGTGGTAGGGCAGAGAGAGAATCTTAGGCTGGTTCCTTGCTCAACACAGAGCTGGATGCAGGGCTTGATCTCACAACCCTAAGATCATGACCTGAGATGAAATCAAGAGTAGGATGCAAAAAAAAAAAAAAAAAAAAAAAGAAGTAAGATGCCTAGCCAACTGAGCCACCCCGGTGTCCCTGTATTTGTACCTTAGAACAGAAGCAGGGGCTGCAATGGAAGGCTGGACTGAAGATGCCAGTCTGGAGGACAAGGAGTCTGAGCAGTGAAGCAGGTGATTCTCACCAGGTAAGAAGTGTTGAAAGCCTGACCCCAGACAGGGAAGAAGGATAGGAATTTGTAGAACACATGGGAGATAAGAGACTACACAAAAGCCAAGATCCTTTACCTAGATCTCTGGCTGTTGAATGGATCCTAAAGCAGGATTCACACGGTGGGTAAGGAGGGGTCACTCCATCCAACCCACATCTCTAAGTCACAGAACCAACACCTAGAATACAAAGATATTGAGTTGACTATTAGAACTTAAGACAACACGAATAATGCTATTCTCCTCAGGCTTTAAGCCAGCACATACTAGAAAATGCATGAAGATTTTAAAATCAGGAGCACCTAGGTAGCTCAGTTGGTTGAGTGTCCAACTCTTGTTCTCTGTTCAGGTCTTGATCTCATGGTGTGAGTTTGAGCCCTGTGTTGAGCTCCATGGTGGGCATGAAGCCTACTTTAAAAAAAAATATTTTTAAATTTTTTTTTTTTAATTTTTTTATTATTTATTTATGATAGGCACACAGTGAGAGAGAGAGGCAGAGACACAGGCAGAGGGAGAAGCAGGCTCCATGCACCGGGAGCCCGACGTGGGATTCGATCCTGGGTCTCCAGGATCGCGCCCTGGGCCAAAGGCAGGCGCTAAACCGCTGCGCCACCCAGGGATCCCAAAAAAAAAATATTTTTAAAAAAGATTTTATTTATTTATTTATTTATTTATTTATTTATTTATTTATTTAAGACAGAGCAAGAGAGAGAGTGCACAAGGTGGGGGAGGGGCAGAGGGAAAAGTAGACTCCCCCCTGAGCAGGGAGCCCAGGACCCTGAGCTGAAGGCAGACACTTCAACTGAGCCACTCAGCCCTGCTCCCACCAAAAAAAGATCTTAACATCAGAATTTTAAGATGAAAGCCTATAGCTATTTGTCGTATGGAGTCTGAGAATGCCAACTGTGCCAAAGGGCAAAATGGACCCCCCGGAGAAAAAGCCCTGCATATTTTTTGTTAATAAACCCTAGTCGTTCTTATTATACTGTCTTCTTTTCACATCTGGGGCTACTTTGGTCAAACCCGCCGTGATGACTGCTCTGTGATCTGGAGCCTTCTAGAGCACAGACCCCTTCCCTCAGTCTCTCTTTTTGTCTAACCACATCCTTAAGGACACCCTCGGGCCTGCTATCCTGATCTGCTCTGAAGAGAGGGCTAAGAGCACCTAGTTGCCAACCTCCAGGATGATAAAAGCGGGTCTAACACAAGATGTGGGGCATGGTGATTTACTGTCTTGGGGCAGCCTACGACATGCTTCTGTCATCCCTATGTCCCCTTCAGAAACCACTTCTTGTCAAGCTGGACTTCCTGCCCTCTTCCTTGGTCATATGGCTCCTTGGCCTTCGGAGATCTTTTTGCATTTATCTCCCTTTCACAAACAACATCCAAAGAACTCGTCCATTTGAATAGGAATAGCATTAAATTTTGACTTGGCCCAGCTATAGGCCACTCTGGCTTCTAGATTGTTATCCCATAGAGGTTCACAAAACCTCTCTTGGGTTGGTGCATTTTTTTTTAATGACTAAACTTAAGATCTATACTTTTGGCTTCAAACACATTTTCTTCCTGAAATATAATCCTGAATTGTAATTACTAAAATATGACAGATCAAAATCCGAATCCCAGTGAAAGAGAACACAGACGGTTGATCCATGGCACAATTATGAGGCTATTACTCATTGCACAGCCCCCAGCGGCCAGCTCCAAGAGCCAAGGGTGAAAGTAGCAGTAACATTTCTTTGAAGTTTTGAGCCTACAGATTATACCATGGGCTCGTTCTTCTCTGTGATTCCTCGTGTTATTGATTTACCATCAAGCTCAAGTTGGCCATAATGTTAAATGTGCTCATTACAATGATGAGATTGATTTCAAGGAGGAATTAGAAGGAAGGGTCCTTGTCTGGACTTGCAGGCATGACTTTCATTAATCTTTGTTCTTTGGGGATTAGAAGAACGATGACCTCATTGGCCTGTAGATGGCTTGTTCTCATCTTGGGGATGCCCATTTTTGAAAGAGACTTCACAGTCTGGTTCCCCTCTGTTTGGGTCAGTTCAGATATCCATTCTATCTTAACCCTTCAAGTGGTTCTTGAGACCATCATGCTCAGTCAAGACCCCAAGCACGGGTATGACTGTGGTGAGCAAGGCAGGGAGGGAACAGATAATAAACACACAATATAAACAAGAAACCAAGCAGATGGGTTAAGGGCTTTGCAGAGAGTTACACGGTTGTGATGGTGGTGGTGGGGACATAAAAGAGATCCCGAAGGACCTTTAAGACACGACTCCCCAGTGCCTAGGTGGGGTAGCACATTCTGAGGAACGGGACTGTGGAGAGCCCAGAGCCAGCAGGAAGGGTGGGCTTGGTGTGTTCAAGGAAGAGGCACAGCCATATGGCTGGCAAAGAATTAACAGTGGAGGACGGGGCAGATCAGGCCTGAGAGGGAGACAGGGCTGAGTTTCATTCTAGATGTCGTAGCCAGCCTTGTGTGTTTAGGCTGAAGAGTAGTGACAGGTTTAATGTTCTTTAAAAATCCACCAGCAGCTCTACTGTGAATAAATTGAAGAGGGTCCAAGAGTCCAGGCAGGAAGACCCACTAGGAGGTGCTGAAGATCTCTGGGGATCAGGGTGTCCTGGTCTCACTGGTAGTGGGGGTTATGGCAGGACCTGTACTGGGCTGCAGGCAGAGAGGGAGTGAGGAATGGAGGGGACCTCCATGAGGATTCCTAGATAGTTGGCTTGAAAATCTGGGTGGGGTGGGATGGGATACAGAGACGGAAGGGATACAGGAAGGTGTGGATGGTGCATAACTGTAGGAAATACAAATTCTGTTTTCCCTGTGAAGGCTGAGATTATTCCAAGGCATCCAAGAGCCATGCCATTGGCTGTCGGATCTGGGGGCTGGAATTTCTGGAGGTGATGAGGGCAAGAGATATGGACAGGAGGAGAGGGTGTCAAACACACAGCATTTAGAGCCTGGAGCCCAGTGCCGTCGTCTGGGAGAGTATGCAGAAAGAAGGGCAGACCAACACAGTCCCTCCTTCCTGTAACTCTTGGTAAACTACCTGAATGATCCACATCCAGCCCCCCATCAGCTGGGAGCACTGTTGCTTCAGGAGGGTCCCCTGAAGTAACATGGAAATAAGTCAGGGGGGCTCTGAAAACAGAACCCTGCAAGAGAGAGTGCACCCAGGCGAGAAGAGGGACATACTCCCAGCCTGTAGATGTTGGACTGGATTACAGGTGACCCTCCTGGGACTCCTGAAAGGTCTCCCTTAAACCATCCAGTCCTGCATCTGAGCCCATGCCACACCCACCCCCCTGCTCCCACTGTGCTCCTGGTTTCTAGGAGCCACATTCTCGGGGGTTTCCTCCCAATTCAGTAAAGAGTCCCGGGGCTCTGGACCCCAGCACCCTGGTCACAGTAAGGGCTGGGCTCCTGCACCCCATCCCCTGCTCCACCACTTTCTTCCCCGTCAACCTGCAAACCTGCACTTGAAATAAACGTCTATGCTGTCTCTCCCATTCCTGACCTCACTGCACACAGGCCTCACATAATGGTACCTGTGTACCCCCCAGTAATGGTACCTGTGTTGGGGTCACACAGGAGCTCCATATTCCAAGCAAATGGGCTCCCCTTTGTGCACATACAGCTTCTTGGAGGTCCTCACAGTGGGCTGCTCTTTCCTGCTGAAACACCCCCTTCTTCTGCCTTCTGGGAGACCACTCTTTCGGGGTTCCCTTCTGATCTTTTGGGTGCTCCTTCCCAGCTCCCGGTGCCGGCTCCTCCTCCTTCCGCCCTTGACCAATGACATATCCCTGCTGGATGACTCAGCGGCTTCTGGAGGGACTGAAAGAGTTAAGGTGGGTTTTCCATGGGAGCCCTGTGCTGTCGTGGGGCATTTATGACGTGCCTTCCCCAGGAAGAGACAGGGACTAGGAGCTGGGGCTTTGGAGCGGCCTATTCCTAGTAGTAGGATGCTTGGCAAGCAGCTTAACCTTTCTCAGACAGGGCTCCTGAACATGTTGCACAGGCTGCACACTGCTCAACTCTAGAAGGCTCCATTCATATAGAAGTCTGCACGAATAGCAGCCCCTAGGTGTACTGTGCACAACCCCCACAGGCCACAGGCAGAAGCCCTGACTCCGTTTCCTTCTCTGGAAAACAGCTGATGACCTCATAGCGGAATCCTTAGGGGGAATTATGAATTATACCGGCCAGGTCTGACGCAGGGCACAGGGTCAAGCAGGTGGCAATATTGTGGGAATGGATGCCAAGAGGCAGAGCAATGGCCTTTGTCTTTGGACAGGTTTATGTTTTAGTTTGAGAGGCCAGATGAACGCCTTAAAAATAACCATTGGGAGAGGCGTGACCCTTGGATGGACACCGAGTGTGCCAGCCGCGTGCCCTCACCTTTGCCACTGCAGTGCAGACTGGCTGGAGTCCCAGCGCCAGCATACGCTCCTCCTCCGCTGCCCCCAAGGGGTTCTCCTTGCCACTCGAGCTGTCACCTGTGTGGCAGGTCAGAGGTGCCAGAGAATTAAAGCCCTTGGGAGCAGCCTTAGCAGATGAAGGCTGGGAGGTGATACATAAATGCTCGTCCGTCTCGTCCTCCCTGGGACAGCTCACAGGGGGGCATTGTACACTGGCTCCTGGCTCCCCACGCAGGGTGAAGCACCTTCATCCCACAGCGTAGCTGGCTCAAGAGTGCAGGATCATCCGTGCTTTCCTCTCTTTGTCTTATTCCCCACTCCCCTGCCTGCACGCTTCACGCCTCCCAAGTAGCCCCCAGCCTCACCATCGGCTTCCAGGCGCCCCCAAACCAAGTGGCAGCTCTGCTATGATCCCGCAGAGCTCCACGTGGATTCCCATCACTTCCCATGACGGGGCTTCTTGCAACCTCACAGCTGACTGACCTGTTACTGAAACTGAGCCCACGTCTTATTTGATCGGGTAGCCCCAGGACCCAGCCCAGCACCTGGCATACGCAGGGTCAACTAAATATGTGCCGAGCGTGAAACATAGTATGGGTTCCACTCACGTGGCCCATCTCAAGTCATCCCAGTGAATGTATCTCCCCCGGTATCTACTGGGAACGCGCCTTGGTCTTTTTCAAGTTCTACCGAGTGATCGTTAAAAATTAAGTCTGTAATTTCAGGCAGATTTCATTACAGATTCTGAAGAAGGGGCAGGTTGAGGATTCTTGCCAAGGACCTGCCTTCTTTCCTCTGAGGATTGAATGTCTATGAATCATCAGATCGGGACACCCCATGTGTGCAGCCAAGGTCTTGCTGGAGTGTGTGTGAGTGAACCCCAGGGGTAGGAGCCTGCCTTCCCTGCTGGCACAGCTGCTCTGGGTCACTCGGGCATTGTGTGCAGCCAGGTGGTCTCACTACCTGGAACTCACTGTCTCGGGTCGGGACTGTCTCTGTAGCCTCTTTCTCTATGGCCCCTTTACTGAAATATCAACCTACCCTCTGATTAATATGAATGCTTGGCACCTGGATGGTATTTTAGTCACAGCATCTGACCATCTGCCTACAATCACTGGCACATCTCCAGCGTGTGTTTTCACAGCGACCCAGCCCCAGGGTTGCGGCTCTTTATCCTGATTTATGATGGTTCTGTCCAGCCTCCCCAAGCTGGTCCCCATCCAGGCATCACACAGGTCCTAGAGCAGGTCACCTGGCCTCTCAGTTCCTCGGTTTCCTTAACAGGAAAGTGGAGCTAATGAATATGCTCTATGGAGTTATTGGAGGACTCAATGAGATAGTCCATTAAAAACGCGTAGCGCAGTGCTTACCACTGAGCCGATGTAGGTTATTACTGTTAGACCGAACGAAGTAAGTTCAGCCAGTGTAAGTTATGACTGTTATTGCTGTCAGCGAAGCCTTCGGTTGTGGGCAGGCATTGCTGTTTGCTTTCAGACCCCTTTCAAACCCTTATTCCCCAGAGGTTCTTGCATGAATCGTTCCGGACCATCTGGATGATCTTGACTCTGAGACACATTTCCAATCAGCTCCCACCCCTTCACCCCATTCCCACTGATGACCCCTGGGATTACGGCTCACCCATCTGAGGGGCACCTGCCCCAGCCAGCTGGTTCCTCTTCACAGCCAAGGCCAGAGGCTGACCACAGGGATGAGGTGGAGATGGTGTAAGAACTGGGGAACTATGAAAACATGCGGGACCTACGTGGAGACCCAATAACACCTCAATACTGGGCCCGAAGCGCGAGCACTGAGGCAGCAAACAACTCGGGGTGGAGGAATGAGGAACGACCCAGGACAGCCCTTGGCCCTGGTCCCCCCTTCCTCCCACCCTCCACCGCAGCCTCTCTGCCTGGATCCCAAACCCAGCCCTGTAATTAACATTCGCCATGGACTGTCTCCAGTCCATCCTTCACCGCGATGCACCCTCAAGCTTCTTCGATAGACACTTTTATCACCACGGCTGACATCTCTGACACCCCTGGTCATATGCTACTACAATATTTATAGGCTTGTGGATTGCAGATCTCGATAAGGGGAGGAAGGCTATGGAGGTGCATTAGATGCCAACAAAGCAAAGTTGAGCTGGGCAGGGCTCAGCTCTCGTTAATGTCGCTGTAAATCATCCAATTGCTTCAGGATGCTCAATATTTTCTTATTCATCTCCATTTTTCAAGGGGAAAGTGTTCAATCTGTCAAGCCAATTCTTTATAAATGACTTGTCAGTTGTAGAAGCACCAGGTTGAGTCTCCACGGACCTATGATCATATCAAAGAGCTGGGACGGCTTGACACCTCATGGTAACATCCTACTTAGGGTCCTAATTGATCAGCAAACACTGGCTGAGCCCTGGCCATGTACAGGCAACTGCATAGGGGCTGTGGCTACAGAGACCAAAGCAATCAGGCCATCCTTTTCTTAATAGATCCCTTAGTTGGTGGAAGGAAGCACATCAGTAAGTAATTACACGGTAGCAGTACCAGCACATCAATGGAAGTGTGTCCAGAGAACCCTGGAGAGACCTGGGTGGGAGTGGATCACCCATGTGGGGACTCAAGGAATACTTTGCAGAGGATAGGCTTTTTTTTTTTTTTCCCAAATTGTATTTGTATTCAAATTTTTTGTATTTCAAAATACATATAACATGCAATTTACCATTTTAACCATGTCTGAGTGCACAGCTCAGGATTGTTAAGTATATTCACATTGTTGTGCAATCAGTCTGCAGAAACTTTTCATCTTCCTAAGCTGCACCTATGAAATAATAATTCTCCCTCCCACCAGTCCCTGGCAACCATTCAACCTTCTGACTCTGTGGATTTGATGACTCTAGGGACCTCACAGATATGGAATCACGTGGTATTTGTCTTTAATGATTGGCTTATTTCACTTAGCATAACGTCTTCAAAGTTCATCCACATTGTAGCATTGTGTCAGAATTTCCTTCCTTTAATTAATTAATTAATTAATTCATGAGAGCTACACACACACACACACAGAGAGAGAGAGAGAGAGAGAGAGAGAGAGAGAGAGAGAGAGGCAGAGACACAGGCAGAGAGAGAAGCAGGCTTCATGCAGGGAGCCCGACGTGGGACTCAATCCAGGGACTCCAGGATCATGCCCTGGGCCAAAGGCAGGTGCTAAACCACTGAGCCACCGAGGGATCCCCTATTTCCTTCCTTTTTAAGGCAGAATAATATTCTGTTGTATGAATAGGCCACATTTTGTTTATCCATGCATTCTTGGATGGGCATATGTATTGTTTCCTCCTCTTCACTGTAGTGACTATTGTTGCTATAAACATGAGCGCAAAATTTTTTTTAAAAGATTTTATTCATCCACATGAAAGAGAGAGAGAGAGAGAGAGCATAAGTGGGCAGATGGAGAGGGAGAAGGAGAAGCATACTCCCCACTGAGCAGGGACCAGGACATGGGACTGGATCCCAGGACTCTGAGATCATGACCTGAGCTGAAAGCAGATACTTGACTGACTGAGCCACCCAGGCACACCACAAAAAAATTTTTAAGAAAAAAATGAGTCTTGAAGAAGTAAGATTTTCCTGGCATAGCAGAGGAAAGCAGAGACCAGAAAATGAGCACCGTGTGTGTAGAGGTGCTAGATCATGACAACACGGTTATCTCAGGGGGGCGGTGTGGGGCGTCCATGCTGCTGGGGCCCAGGCAAGTTGAATAGAATAAGGTGACATAAGGCTAGACAGCTGAGTGAACTGGCATCCTGACAGGCCCACATGCTATAGCAAGGGCCTCCAGCCACAAGACATCACATCGTAAAAGTTGTACTTTGATGTCATCTCACTGCCTAGTGGAACACATTGAGAGCTTTCTGGATCTCAGTGGAGCACACAGAAGTAATAATGTCTAGAGCTCCTGCTCACCAGTCATAGGGACCTAGCCAAGTGCGTGTCTGTTGGGCTGCTCATACAGCTGGTGGGAAGCCAAAGGAGGCTTCAACACCAAATCCCACCATGTTGTGGGCAGAATTTTCCATAGCTGCTCCGTCCTAAGGATTTCCATGAATTGGGATCCAGTCTAATTCTAAGAGCTCTGTGGTCTTGGACGGGCTAGTTGACCTCCTTGGATCTCAGTGTTCTTGTTTGTTACACAAATGGTGTGGGTTACTTTTAAGCTCCCAGAAGTGTCTATATTCATAAATTCTACTAATGTTAGCGTTAAGTATGCTGCTCTACTTCCCTACGGCCCTGCAAGAACAGAATTCTACAAGTCATTGACCTTAGACAAATTGCTTAATCTCTCTCTCTCTCTGTCTCTGTCTGAATCATCATCTATAAAAAGAGGTGTTAGCAATAACACCTGCCATCTTTTCCTGCAGGTCATTGTACGTATCTACACGGAACGGATAAAAGGAAGCATTCGGAACAAGATGTTACGATTCCTTTAACCATTTATCTCCCCAAGGAATCTTCCCCACCTCTCAGACATCCATATTCAGTGCATATATAATTTCTCTGAGCTCTTTTATCACAAGGTCCTGATGCTCCTCTGGTTCTAACATCTTCCTTGACTTGTTCGCAGGTAACTCCTTCTTGACTCATCAGGGAGGGGCCTCTGGGCCTGAACAGGGGTGAGGTCAGGGACAGGTCAGCCAGGCTCGCGCCTCCCCTCGCTGCTGCCCCGGCAGCCCCAGGCCCCAGCAGGCTCTCCACCGCCTGGGGGACACGCCCTGCCTTCCCACACTTCTCATCTTTGCCCACACATGTCCCATTTGGGGCAATGCCTTCCCACCTGTGGCCACCAGAAGTCCTTTCCATCCTTCACATCTCAGATGAAATCCACCCCCACCGCCCCAAACAAGACCAACCTGACCATCCAGGGAGACACTTTTCTCTCTCCTTGTAGTGAGGAGCACTGGGGGTTGGTCTTCTCATGGTTGACGATCTGGGGTTGCTTCCCCTGTGTCTGAGGTCGAGTTCTGAGAAACGGGTCCTGTGAAGGAGATTTGTGGGCAGGAAGCTTTTGGGCCAGAAGCCTTCAACCTCTTACAGGGTGGAGGGGGTGCGGGGCAGGCGAAGCAGGATTTGGCAAAGGAAGGCTCTGAGCTGGGACTCGGGCCAGACACTGGCCTCCGCCCATCACGTGGGGCGAGGGAGTGGGGTGGCCCCCTCAGCCTGACCTTCATACCCCATCACCCATCACAGACTGGCCCCCGGATGCGGCTGCCCCCAGGTGGGAGGCATGATCTTTGCCTGGTGACAGCCTCTGTGATACTTGGGGGGAGACTCAGCTGACGGCCCCCACTCCCGGCAGGTGGGAGAGAGAGTGACTTGGTTGTGAAGGGGACCTGGCGGCGTACCTGGCACCCAGCCTCCAGCCACCGGTAGGGAGGAGTGGGTACACTCGTGCGCGGTTGCCTACCCCGGCTAGCGCGGCTGCGGCAGGTGTGAAACCTTAGTAAATAGTGGTCAACTGAGTGAATAATAGATCTACAGGTGAGCAGCCCAGAGCAGCTGAGTGTCAGTCGTCATTTTGTGTTTTTATTTGCAAAGAATTTTTTTAGTCCTATTACTTTTGTTCTCTTTTAAAATTATATTACATACTAATGTGGACAGTTCTTCTAGGTCTTTGCTGGGCTCTCCACCCAGGGCTTCCTGGGAAAGTCCTTCCAGGAAATAGTCCTGGGAGGAGGACTATTTATTCTTATGGTAAAGTGTACACAACATAAAATAGTTCTTTAACTGTTTTAAGTGTATAGCTACTTGGCTTTATTCACGTTCACACTGTTGTTCAGCTGCCCCTACTACTCGTGTTCAGAACTTTTTCATTCCCAGTGAACACTCTGCACGCCTTCAACAATTACTCTTGATTTTCTCTTTCTCCTCTGTTCTACTTTTTGTCTCTATAAATTTTTTTTTAGTTCAGACACAGCATATAAGTGGAATCATATAATATTTGTTCTTCTGTGTCTGGTGTGTATATTTTTCTTAGCATAATGTTTTCGAGTCCAGCCATGTCGTAGCCAGTGTCAGTATTTTGTTCCTGTTTAAGGAGGGATAATATTCCGTTGTATGGAAGGACCACGTTTTGTTTATCTGTGCCTCAGTCAATGGACATTTCAGTTGTTTCCTTGGAACCTTCTGGCTATTGTGAATCATGCTGTGGACACTGTGTATAAGACTCTGAGTCTTTGCATTTGACTGTTTTGGGCATATACCTAGATCCATTTTTTTAAAAAGAGATTTCTTCCCTTCTTTCCCAGAGGTGAAATCTTCATCCTGAGGGAATAAAAAGGCCTTCCATTATGTATTTGAAATTTTTGTTTATGGGACATGTTAGTGGGACAAGAATCCCTTTTTGTTTTGTTTTTTTTTTTTTTTTTTTTTTTTTTTTTTTTTAAGAATCCCTTTTTGAAATAAGGTGTCTTCTTCATGCTCTCCACCATAAGAAATTGCAGCAGGCTTGACCTTGCAGCAGGTTTGTAATCAAGGCAAAATTTTGCATATATGTGTTTACGTTCTTTGGAAATGTGACATCTAAACCTCTCATCAGATCTTCATCTTTGAAGCCAATGATCAATTGAGTCTTTCCAAAATCATATCCTTATGATACTGAATCCTCTGTCTTCCTCTGCCACTTGTAAGGACCCTTATGACTACAATGAGATCACCTGGATAATCCAGAATAATCTCCCTAGTTTAAACTCAGATGATTAGCAGCCTTAATTCCATCTGCAATCTTATTTCCCCCTTGCCATGAAACATAATGCATTTATAGGACCTGGGGACTCAGATGTGGACATCTTTGGGGGCCCTAGGGATGCTATAACAAAGTGCCAAAAATTGGGTGGCTTAAAAAACAGAAATTTATTCTCTCACAGTTCTAGAGACTAATGGGTGTCCCTATGGCTATGCTCCCTCTAAAGTTTCTATGGAAGAATCCTTTCCTGCTTCTTCCTTTTATTTTATTTTTTAAAAGATTTTATTTATTTATTCATGAGAGACAGAGAGAGAAAGGCAGAGACAGAGGCAGAGGGAGAAGCAGGCTCCTGGCAAGGAGCCTGATGTGGGACTCAATCCCAGGACCCCGGGATCACAACCTGAGCCAAAGGCAGACACTCAATCACTGAGCCACCCAGGTGCCCCCTTTCCTGCTTCTAGTTTTGGGTGGCTACAGCAATCTTTGGTGTTCCTTGCTTGAAGCTTTATCACTTCAATCTTGGCCATGGTCTTCACATGGGTACCCTCTCTCATGTCCTTTCTTCTCATCAAGACACTGGTCATCGGAGTTAAGGGCCACCCTGACCCAGTATGATCTTAATTTCACTGCAGAGACCCTATTTCCAAAGAATCTCTTCCTGAGTTTCAGGGTAGACATGGATTTGGGGGGAGACACCATCTAACTCACTACACGGGGCCATTATTCTGCCTACCAGAGACACAAGAGAGGCCTCAACCTCAGAGTGATCTTATTTAGATCATCCCACTCCTGGGCCTCAACCCCAGCCACAGAAGAATTTGAGGGAAAGCCTAAGAGGCTCACATGCCCCTGGTCAGATCACACTCCCAACTACCCCTCACGAGCTGTCCATCTTATCTCAATAAAACACCCAGGAGACCAGACCAGGAAAGCATCTGTACTTAGAACTGGATTTCTTTGCTCTGTAGCTCTGTCTCCGTATAGTATCCATGTGGATACTTCAGTATCCACATAAATGATCACTGGACAGCTTGGGCTCATGCCTCTGTATCTTTTCCTTCTCACCTTATCCATGTTCCTACACTTGACTAGTGGTTCTCAGTCCTGATAGCAGAATCATTTGGAGAACTTTCAAAATGTACTGATCTGGGCAGCCCGGGTGGTCAGCGGTTTAGTGCCACCTGCAGCCCAGGGCCTGATCCTGGAGACTTGGGATCGAGTCCCACATCAGGCTCCCTGCATGGAGCCTGCTTCTCCCTCTGCCTGTGTCTCTGCCTCTCTCTCTCTCTGTGTCTCTCATGAATAAATAAAGTCTTAAAAAAATAAAATAAAATGTACTGATCCTGGCACCTCGTGTCCCAGAGGTTCTGATTTGCAATCTGGGGAGGATCCAGGCATTGATATTGTCAAAACTGTCTTGAGCTGCTTCTGCTGCAAGCCCAGTCTCAGAACCACTGCCTGGCCCACTCACTGGGGCTCTTCTAAATATATGTATTTTTTGAGATATATTTAAAATATGTTTATTTAATTTTCCTTTTTATGTTTTTTTAAAAAAGATTTTATTTATTCATGAGAGACAGAGAGAGAGAGAGAGAGAGAGAGAGAGAAAGAGAGGCAGAGACACAGGCAGAGGGAGAAGCAGGCTCCATGCAGGGAGCCTGACTTGGGACTCGATCCCGGGACTCCAGGATCATGCCCTGAGCTGAAGGCAGGCGCTAAACCACTGAGCCACCCAGGGATCCCTACATGCCCTCTTTAATGCCCATCACCCAGTTACCCCATCCACCTGCCCTGCAACCCTCAGTTTGTTTCCTAGGATTAAGAATCTCTTATGATTTGTCTTCTTCTCTGATTTTGTCTTGTTTTATTTTTTCTCTCCCCTCTTATGATTCTGTTTTGTTTCTTAAATTTCACATATGAGTGAGATCATATAATAATTGTCTTTCTCTGACTGACTTATTTTGCTTGGCATACAACCCTCTAGTTCCATCCATGTTGTTGCAAATGGCAAGATTTCTTTTTTGATGGCTGAGTAGTACTCCATGGTGTGTGTGTGTGTGTATGTGTGTGTGTCTGTCTGTGTATCTCTCACATCTTTTTTATCCATTCATCTGTCAATGGACATCTAGGCTCTTTCCATAGTTTGGCTATTGTGGACATTGCTGTTATAAACATTGGGGTGCAGGTATCCCTTCAGAGCACTACATTTGTATCTTTGGGGTAACTACCCAGTAGTGCAATTGTAGGGTCAGAGGGTAGCTCTATTTTCAACTTTTTTGAGGAATATCCATACTGTTTTCTAGAGTGGCTGCATCAGCTTGCATTCCTACCAACAGCATACGAGGGTTCCTCTTCTCCACATCCTCACCAACATCTATTGTTTCAAAGGGAACTTTCTGAGTCTGCAAGCTCAGAGGAGAGGTAGGACTGGGAATACGGATTTGGGCACCATCAGTAAGTAGGTAATGTTCCACATCATAGGACCAAATGAGGTCACCCCAGGAGTCAGTGCAGATAAAGATTTTGCATCCTGAGGTACACAATGGTCAAGGGGAGGGGAAGGATTTAGTTAGAGAGATTGAGAAGGTGCCACCAGTGAAATAAGGGGAAAGCCAAGAAATCCTGGCATCCTAAAAGCTAAAAGATGTTCCATGCAGGAAAGAATGATCAGTTAATCAAATGTAGCAGAGACATCAGAGCACAGGAGACCTGGACCCCTGGATGTGGCACCATGGAGATCACAGGTGACCTGGCAGGAGCAGGACACTTGTGGGTGGGGGTAAAGGTCCAACTGGAGTGGGTTCTGGGAGTAAGATGGTAGATGTTGGCAGGATAATATTTCCCAAAGATGTCCATATATTTGAGTAGTTCACCTTACATGCCAGAAGGTACCATTGCAGATGTGATTAAGTGAAGGATTTTGAGATGATGAAATTATCCTGGATTATCTGGGTGGGCTCAATGTAATCACAGGGTCTTTTTTTTTTTAAGTTTTTATGTATTTATTCATGAGAGACATAGAGAGAGGTGGAGACACAGGCAGAGGGAGAAGCAGGCTCTATGCAGGGAGCCCGATATGGGACTTGATCCTATGACCCTTGGATCATGACCTGAACCAAAGGCAGATGCTCAACCACTAAGCCACCCAGGTGTCCCATCACAGGATCTTTATAAGGGAGAGGCAGAAGGGTCAGCCAGAGAGAGATTTGAACATGATATGTTGCTCACTTTGAAGATGGAAGGAAAGACCATGAGCTAAGGAATATGAGAAGCCTGTCAAAGCTGAAAATGGCAAGGAGATGGATTCTTCCCCAGAGCTTCCAAAGGAATGCAACCCCTGATACCTTGATTTTCACCCAGTGAAGTCCCATTTTGGACTTCTGACCTCCAAGACAGTAAGATAATATATTTGTGTTACTTTAAGCCAGAAAGTTTGCAGTGATTTGTTATAGCAGGTACAGAAGATGAGTATAGGAGGGCAGTCAGCATGTTTGCACGGTATTGGGGATGATCCAGATCCAGTAGAGATCTGGGGATGCAGGAGAGGAAGGAAGGTTCTAGGAGCAGCATCCCTGAGTAGCAGGGAGGTCAGGTCCCAGTGCCCCAGCGGAAGAACTGAACTTTGTTCTGACGGCTTCTGCTTGCTCAGTGGGACACAGAGGGCAGGTTACTGGCTGAGATGAAAAGAAGGGAAAAAAGAAGGAAGAAGAAAGGACAAATTCAGAAGTGATCATTTTCAGAATGGACTTAAGACATATCTCTGCTCCTTATAACATTTCTTTTTTTTTTAAAGATTTATTTATTTATTTATTCATGAGAGACACAGAGAGAGAGAGACAGGGACACAAGCAGACCCCTGTAGGGAGCACGATGTGGGACTCGATCCTGGACCCTGGGATCATGCCCTGAGCCAAAGGCAGACGCTCAACCCCTGAGCCGCCCAGGTGTCCCTCCTTATAACATTTCTAAGAAGAATAAACAAAGAGGTGCACAATGCTCCACCTGTAAGAATGCCTCTGACGATATTCTTCAAAATAGTAAAAAATTGGGAACAGCCAACATTGCTGACGAAAGGTTACGCATTGAAGAAGTATGTTATATCCACGACGGATTACTCTGCAGCCTTTATAAACCATGCTTTAGAAGACCACTTAATTAAATATGAAAATGTACTGTCTTGTTAAGTGAGAGAGGTCGCAAAACAAATATGTACAGAATGAAACCAAGTTGGCAGAAATAGTGTGTGTAAACATTTGCGTTAACAAAGACTGTAAGGAAAATACATAAGCATTTAAACAATAATTATATCTGGGTGAGGGAATTACAGATATTTTAATTTACTCTTTATATTTGTCTTCATTTTTATATTAAATAAAAATTGTTTTTTAAGGCCCCTATGTGTGTGGAAGAGTGAAAGCAAAAAAGTCAGGAAGGTAATGTTTACCAGTTAGCCACTAGGTGCTCAGTATGTATATTATCCAATGAGTGAAACCGCCCAAGAAGTAGGCATTATATGTACACATGACTAATGAAGAAAAAGAAAGGAGAAATTAGGGGATCCCTGGGTGGCTCAGTGGCTTAGCACCTGCCTTCGGCCCAGGGCATGATACTGGGGTCCCGGGATCGAGTCCCACATCGGGCTCCCTGCGTGGAGCCTACTTCTCCCTCTGCCTGTGTCTCTGCCTCTCTCTGAATCTCTCATGAATAAATAAATAAAATCTTAAAAAAAAAAAAAGAAAGAAGAAATTAGGAAGTGATCGTTTTCAGAGTGGACTTAAGACGTACTTGTACTCCTTATAACATTTCTGAGAGCAATAAACAAAGAGACGCACAATGTTTTACCTGTAAGAAGGCTCAAAAGTGAACTAACTCAACGTCACCTGTGGTAGGAAGCATGTGTTAGAATCAATCAATCAATCCCAGTTTCTCTGGTCTATTGCATCACAGTTGCTCTGGCCACAGTTGCTCAGGTGGCCAGAGTTGGGCCAATCAGCTCAAGGGCCCCTGACTCAGGAGAGGCCATGCCTATGCCTCAGGGGCCTGCCCTTTGGTTAACAAAGGGAAGTTTCCACCGAATTTTAAGGATAGACACTGGCCTGGCACCACCCCACTTTGCCCTGAACAGGACACTCACATTATGGCAAAAGCACTGCAGTGGAAAACACACGTGCACACACAAGCAAATGAAATGAAAGATAGTCAGGTGAAGCCGTATCTGGTCTGGAATATTCCACCCTGGGAAAGGGACTGTGTCCCAACAATGGTTGGGATCTCTTAGGTTTCAGTTGTGAAAGGGATACATTGAAGTCCTGTTATCTGGGGTTATGACCTTTTTTGGAAAGAGGATCTTTGCAGATGTCATTAAGATGAGAGTATATGAATTAGGAGGGGCCCAACACCAATTTCTAGTGTCCTCATAAGAAAAGGGAAATTTGGGCACAGAGATTCAGAGAGACACAGCTGAGAGAATGCCATGTGAAGGGGGAAGTGGAATCAGAGACCCGAGTGCTGCTGCCACAAGCCAAGAAACACTGAGGACATCTGGAACCCTCCAGAAGCTACAAGGGAGCCGTGGCGTGTAGTCTCCCTTGGGACACTCAAGAATATGCCATCCTTGCCCACACCTTGATTTCAAACTGCTAGCCTCCACAGGACAATCCATTTCTATTGTTTTAAGCCACTAGGTTTTCAGGACTTTGTCAGGGAGGTTCCAGGAAACAAATGCAGGCTCACCTGGGAAAGAGCCAGGGCTGTGTCCGCCAGGGTCGTGGGATTGCTTCTGGGGAAGATGCCTGTTGTTGCCAGGGGAGGTTCCGCGGGCTCTCACTGCGTGTTCAGGCCACGTGCCTATTCTCTGCCTGCAGGACTCTGTGGATGGTGCAAACGCAGGAGCTCAGCCCCAACACTGGCGAGAGACTGGAACCTGGGACGGTGGCAGTAGACGTACGACGAGATTGCTTTGCTGGACTTTGTGGTAGCCAAGGCGGGTTGGGCCCACTCAGCAGAGATGGAGGGATTGGGACAGGAGTCAACATCCTGTGCTCAGCCTGTTGCCCTTGTCAGTGAGGCAGGAATGCACTTTATTACAGTGATGGTTTGGGCAACAATTTCTAAGCTAATGAATCTGTTGGTCAGGTGAGCTCAGGTACATCATGGCTGATGCACGTACATGTAGGCCTTTTTTTTCCCCAAAGATTTTATTTATTTGACAGAGAGAGAGAGAGCGGGCATGAGCAGGGGAGTGGCAGGCAGAGGGAGAGGGAGAAGCAGGGTCACTGTTGAGCAGGGAACCCAACTAGGGCCTCGATCCCAGGACCCCGCGATCACGATCTTAGCTGAAGGCAGCACGTGTAGGCCTTTTCAAGCGACAGTCTAGAGCTGCACATCCAGTTTGGTAGCCACTAACCACTGCAGCCAATTAAATCTTTAAAATTTTTATTTTCAATTCACATACAACAAATTCCCTACATGCAGTATTTTTCATGCACGGTTCCTTGGCTTTGACAATTGCATAAAGTCAAGTAACCACCACCACCCTGAAGACCCAGAAGAGTTTGTTCACTTTAAAATATCCCCTTGAAAAAAAAATAATAAAATAAAATATCCCCTTGGGTTGCTCCTTGGTGGTCAACCTTCTATCAACCCCAAGTCCCTCACAACCATCTGTTTTGTATTTCTATAATTTCGCCTTTCAGGATTTAAATTAATTAAAATTAGACAAAATAAAGGATTCAGTTGGTCAGTTGCACCAGCCATATTTCATGCGCTCAATAGCGACATGTGGCTGACGGCTACCATTCTGGACGGCGCAGACAGAAAATATTCCCATCATTCCAGAAAATTCTACTGGGCAGCACCAGTAGAGGTCCATTTATTCAGTGTTTCTAAAATGTTTGGGGGTCGTATTCCTTCTATCAACCCTCTTCCTAGAAAAGGCTCACAATACAGGCATGCAGAAAAGAAATCCAATGCTGAGTTTCAGGGCATCCGTCGATGGCTCTAAGTCCCTTCCTATGGGGCTGAGACTCCCAAATGTCATGTAAACTTGAAAGTCTAAAAGCATTTTCCTCAAGCTGAGTTTTCTGCTTTGTGTCTTCAAGTTAGAAATCAGACCAAAGCGTTGTCTCGTAAGCTTGCTGTTTTCTCTTTAATATGCAACGCTGACAGGCAATTATTCACGGAGATTACTCCGTGCGCAGCGTTGGCCTGCTGCGCCGCCCGCTCGGTTGCAGGAATGAGCTTTTGGAAATCATCGTTATTAGTAAATATGAATCGGGGTGTTTGAAATGACTTAATGGAAGTTTAGCTTCTCTCACATTAAATCTTCTTTGTTAAAGGGTAATGGTAAGGTAGTCTGGGCATCAGCTTAGCACTGTCGAAAAAGGTAGCTTGTTCCTTAAAACAGTGTTCTGGGTAATTTTCGCCCAGATCAATGTCATTCCAAAAGCTACTGCCTTCCATTTCACAATTTAGGGGCGATAATTGTGTTGGCTTGACTGACACTGTCTTGGTCACAATTTCTTTCTGATGCTGCCTCCTGCTCAGCTCCCCAAAGACTTGGGAAAACCTTTCTTGCTTGCTCCCCATCCGCCCTTTGCTTATAAAATGCCCCACGCAAAATAAATAAATAAATAAATAAATAAATAAATAAATAAATAAATAAATAAATAAAATAAAAAAATAAAAAATAAATAAAAAAATAAAATGCCCCATGCAAATGGGACCGGGTCTGGCTTAAGGGCTGCTCAGGTATAGATCCTAAATCACTGTGACCTTATTACCAGAGGAAAGCATTTTATTTACTTCCAGGGCCCCTAGGTCCCATGGCATCTAGATAACAGCGACTCAAATGACTCAAATACTTCTTCTGGGCCCCACGGAAATCAAAAGCCCACCCCTTAGCTGTCTGCAAATGGTCCACAGCTTACCATGGTGGAAGTCAGACCAGAATTCTTGATTTCCTGCCTTAAAGAGTTCTCCTTCCAGGTTCTGCCTCTTAGGGGGTTGCCTTTTATTTTCACCTGATGGTGAGCCCAACTGCAGCCCGACACTCCTTCTTTTGAATTCATTGCCCACCTTCCGACTGCCATGAATATAGGCCGCTTGCACGTAGTGGAACTTTCTCCAAAAGTTTGTGGGTCAAGGGAATATTCACTTCCCCAGCACGCAGCAAGCTTTTGGAAATCCTGCGTCACCTCCTGCTGCTCTTGGGAGCACGCTGGATCCTCTGCAAGTTCAGTCAGGGTGGTGACCTGCAGTCGGCCCTCTTGACTCCTTGCTTCTCCCTCTTCTTTCTATCCTTTCCTTCTTCTCTCCAGAGATGAATGGACACTTCTGATGGATTCTGTTTTTTAAAAAAGATTTTATTTATTTATTCATGAGGAACACATAGAGAGAGAGGCCCAGACTAGGCTGAGAGAGAAGCAGGCTCTCTGCAGGGAGCCTGATGCAGGACTCAATCCCAGGACCTGGGGATCATGACCTGAGCCGTAGGCAGATGCTCGACCACTGAGCCATCCAGGTGCCCCACTGATGGACATTTCTAATACAGAACAGCATGGCCCTATCTTCAATGCCCTTGGCTCTTGCTAACACCCACATCCTGGGGACCTCATTCCTACTCCATATTCATCAGGACTTTTGGGTTGCAAACAACAGAAAGCCAACTCAAATTAGCTTCAGGGGAAAAAGAGAGTATTCTTTGACTCGAGAAACCTAAAAGGAAAAAGCAGGAGAGGCTGGCCGACAGGCTGACCTGGAGGCTTGGCAAAGTTTTCTCCATATTCATCCTTTCTACCTCCCAGCTCCTGGGATTCTTCTGAAAACAGCTTTCTCCAGGTAGTGGAGACATGGCTTCAGGCATCAGGGACCCCATCCTTGTCTCCACAAAGGAAGCAGCACCCTTGGGTAGAACAGTCTGGGCAAAGTTCTGATTGGCCTGCCCTGGGCTCCGTCTGATGCAAGGCTCCTTCCCAAGACCCCGGGATCATGACTTGAGCTGAAGGCAACACTAGAACAGTCACAGTGGGCAAGGGACAGGGGACAGGGGATGGCGACCTGGAGTGGGTGCCATCCCCTGCAATTAGGGAGGCAGAATAGTAGATCCAGGTGCAGGGGAGGAAATGCCAGGGGGTCAGAAATGGCTACTGATGCATACAGCAGGTGGCGCTCACTGGAGGGCTTACCTGACCACTGCTAAGAAGCTCAGAAAGAGCAAAGGGGGCACAGAGACCCTGATAATGTTACAGGTCCCATGACTCACCCACAACAGACGTGGGGCCAGGGCCGGATAACTCCCCCCTTCTGCCCCTAGGAAGGGTCTCTGCAATCCAACAGCAAGAATGTTTTGGAAGCCTGGGCATTATGTACCCTCCTGCAAGAGGCACTTTCAGCACAAGGAAGAACTCTGGAAGGCATTTCAGAGAGATCACCTCACTTGTCCCGCGTCCTCTGCTCAGACTGCTCCTAAAACGGCCTGGGCTGATAGCAGTTGTCGTTCCCTGAATCATTTCCAGAAGGTGATGCTATAGCCTCTCAGCAGCCAGTATTTAATAACCTTAAGCATCTGGAAATCCTTCCTTATTTTCCAACCAAAATCCTTCCTGATGCAATTGCAAGTCATTTCCTCTCAGTGCTCAGGAAAGGGAAACCAGATGGTCAGTGCCCCACATGAAATAACTTTTAATAAACTTGCCAGAATTAGTGACCCATCGTGTAGTCTGTTTCTTCCCTGGGTGAAATTGTCCCAATTCCATCAACTGTTTTCTGCTTTGGTCTCATTTTCTAACTCGTAAATTACCTGAGCTTCTTTTCTCCAGAGGAGACTCAAGTTCTTGCAGTTATTCAATGTGTGTTGATGTGTGGGATAGTATTAAATACTAGTTAGGCAGGAAAGACTCAGCAAAGAAATTTCCAGTGCTAAATGAACCCAATTCCAGAGTGTGTGTGTGGGGGGTGGTCCTCGAGGAGATGTCCTAAGTACTACAAACGTTAGTAGCTCCAGAGTCTATCCATAGCCAACTGGACATTTTCAAAAGCCATAACAGATGCCAATTCATTGCTTATTCATTTCCATTTTATTTATGAGAGATTTTTTTGGCCAGCTCTAAATCATTTGTTGGAATGCAATTGGTCTTGCTGGGCCTAAAGCGGGATCATGTCTCATGGAATTGTTCTAGGTTATTATCATGAGCAGCTCTCGAGAAACCATTTCATGTTCTGCTGGGTAGAGTTACTAACACATCTCATGCGACGGGGGCCGGGGGTGTGCTTGAGACTTTTCTCAAATGCAAACCTGAAACAGGCAAACAAAACCTTCCCAGTTGTTAGAAGGCAACGGGTTCCAACTCACAAACCCTGGGGGCAAAGAAAGCTGCACCCAGGAGCAGGACCACAGGATGAAAAATACTTGGTTTGCGGGTGAGATCATGGATCCCAGAGTGAGAGCAGACCAAGGAGTAGTGTTCTCTGGTAGATGCAGATACCCTGGGTATCAGTGTGTGTGTGTGTGTGTGTGTGCATGTGCACGAGTGCAAATATTTAAGAGCTGAATGAACAAGTGAATCGGTGAATGAATGAATTGAAGGTGGTTCTGATTGGTAAGGAATCTTTTTCTTTATCCATTTAAAAATATTTTATTTATTTATTCATTCATGAGAGACAGAGAGAGAGAGAGAGAGAGAGAGGCAGAGACACAGGCAGAGGGAGAAGCAGGCTCCATGCAGGGATCCTGATGTGGAACTCGATCCTGGGTCTCCAGGATCACGCCCTGGACCAAAGGCAGGCACTAAACCGCTGAGTCACCCAGGGATCCAAATCCATTTTCTTTTTTTAAAAAAATATTTTATTTATTTATTTGAGAGAGAGAGAGCAAGAGAGCATAAGCAGGGGGAGTGGTAGGCAGAGGGAGAGGGAGAAGCGGGCTCCGTCTGATGCAAGGCTCTGTCCCAGGACCCCGGGATCATGACCTGAGCTGAAGGTAGATGCTTCACCTACTGAGCCACCCTGGTGCCCCTTCTTTTTTTTTTTTCTTTTGTAAAGTTTTAGTTATTTATTTATGAGAGACACACAGAGAGAGGCAGAGGCCAAGGGAGAAGCAGGCTCCCTGCAAGGAGCCGGAGGTGGGACTCGATCCCAGGACCCCAGGATCACACCTGAGCCAAAGGCAGAAACTCAATCTCTGAGCCACCCAGATGCCCCCCTCCTTTTTTTTTTAATAATCAGAAATTTGTACCTTTTGACTTCCTTCACTCCTTTCACTCTTCCAACCCCCACTTCTGGAAATCATCAGTCTGTTCTCTGTATCTACGAGCTTGGCTTTTTTGGGTAAGATTGTACACACAAGTGAGATCAAATAGTATTTGTTTTTCTCTGACTTATTTCATTCAGCATAAAGCCTCAAGGCCCATTCATGTGGTTGCAAAGCGCAAGATTTTATTTGTTTTCACAGCTGAGTAACATCCCACCATGTGTGGGTGTATACAGGTGTTTGTACAGGTACAGTTTCTTTACCTGTTCATCCAGCAGCAGACTCCAAGGCTGTTTCCATGTCTTGGCGCAGTAAGTAATGCTGCAGCGGGCACGCGTGCGTGACCCATTCAGAGTCGGTGTTTTTCTTTTCCTCAAATATATACACAGAAGTAGGATGCCGGATCATATGATAGGCCTATTTTTAATTTTTTGAGGAACCTCCACGCTGTTTTCCATAGTGGCTGCACCAATTTACATTCCCACGGACAGTGCACAAGGGTTTAGGGAGTTGTTTTGGTTTTTTGTTTTTAATAGGAGTGCAAGTTTGCCTTCTTTCTTGCTTGTGTTCTTCGGGGGGCACACGAGTGGATCCTGCTTCTCCCTCAACACGACTCATGAACTCTGCCGCTGTGTGGGCTGTGCACCATGCAGTTCCAGGAACGCCTTTTACGTCATTCTTTATGTCCCAGCGGTCTCCTGCAGTTGTTCAGTGCACAACCTGCATGGCTGTCCATGGCAGCCCCATCAGTGTCAAGCCCCAGAGATCTCATCCAATAATTTTACCCTTCTGCGAATGGGCTCATTGCCACCAACTACGTGAATGGTAGATACATGCCGGAGAGCATTTGTTTTTCTGACTGTAATATACAAAACAAATTTCGACATAGTTCTGTTAAATTTCTGTTGATATTTGTAGACATCTACTGCCTCATAAACTTTGTTGTCAATTATGTATGCTCACAAGCTGTTCTAGTTTTGATACGTTTAGGAAAAGTTCAGTCACATTTTCAGAATTGTAATGATTTCCCATAAAACATCTGATTCTGAAAATTTGTATCTATACAGTACAAATAACATAATGGCAGGCAAATCATGCTACATAGTACCTTCCTTTATGCTGTAGTTAAAGTTATTATAGCTTTCCAAACAGTTTGCTTTTCAAAATCATAAATAAAGATCCTGGGGTACAGGCTATTTTAACAAATATGCATAACTTGGAGACGCAGGATCTATTTATCTTTCCAACACCCATTGTATTTCTTCTCAGTCCAGATTCTTTCATAATATTTATCTGAAGGTAGAATTTTAAAAAATGCTCTCGGGGACACCTGGGTGGTACATTTGGTTAAGTGTTTGACTCTTGATTTCAGCTCGGTTCTCAAGTTGAGTTCAAACTCCACGTTGGGCTTTGTGCTGGGCATGGAGCCTATGTTAAAACAAGCAAGCAAGCAAGCAAGCAAACAAAAAATCCTCTCTCCCCTAGGGACCTAGATCACCTGGGAAAGGTGGGCAGATCTGGGGTGGACTCACGGTACGGAGGCTTGACTGGCAGAGATCTGCGCATCTCTGTGGACCCCAGTTTGATCAGCCAAAGCAATATGGGTTTCTATTTATCTAAAGGAAAGTGGCCAAGGATGAGTGATTAAGGAAGATTTGACATGTCGAGGACCTTGTGCTCTAATGATCTTTGCAAAAGTTAGCATTAGAGAAGGCCTCTATCCTTAGGAATAAGATGAGGAGGATGAAGAGTGTCACGAGGGAGAACAGTGACAGGGAGAAGGCCGGGATGCTGGGTCCATGAGGCTGGTCCCCTTGGTGCCCAGAGACATGAAGGCAGGAGCCCCAGAGTCTCCTTCATACCATTTGCTTTGGGTGCCCGGGTCATGGCCAACCTGGTCCCTATGGGCTGTGGGAGCAGCAGAGGCTTCTGGGACAGTGGAAGCTGGCATTCCCTCAAGCCTTCACTTGTGCCTTCATGTGTCCATTTATCCATACATTCGTCTAATTGCTTTACCACCAACAATCTGTTCAGAACCTCTTTTGAAATAAGACAGGTTTGAAATCAGGCAGAGAGACAAGAAGCAGGGGTGGTACCCATTACTGCTGCAGACGCTGTTGGGGAAGGAATATGTGGCATAAAACCCACTGCAAGATGCTAACAGATACCGGGAAGATGAGGCACAGGAGGACAGAGATGCTGAGCCACAAGGTTGGAAGGAGTCTTCCTAAACAGAGACTAGAAGAAATGGGGGAGGGTCTCAAATGGGGCCATCTGACTTCTGGCTGGAAGGGTAGGGTGGTGTTTTCCAGCTCTCATCTTTCTTGCAAGACCTTCAAAGACCGCATCTCTGATCACCTCACTCCTATGCTTGGAAACCATCAGTGGCTCCCTATTACCTACAGAATGAAGAACAAGTACCTCAGCAACGCATTCAAGGGTGTTCAAAAGTGACTCCCTTCTCCCTTTGTGGGATGACCTCGCACCCCCTGCCTCCTATCGTTTACTCCCCGACCTCATGGTCTCACTATTTCCTAAACATTAGCGTTCCCTTCCTCTTCTCTTCCCAGAAACTGGTGTGTGGATGGCTCTGCCTCACACCAGGGGAGGAATGGTGATGGGTTTGGACCAGTAATCACGGGAGCCAGAGGGTCCAGGAAGAAGACAGAGAACCGAGATGTCTGGAGGACACAGCCCCCAGCCTCATCTGGGGCACGACAGGAGGAGCCAGCACCGGAGCTGGGTTGCACAGGATGGTGGGATTTAGGGAGAGAGAAGATTCGGACCCAGGCCATGTGCACGGCCACTTGTTAGAGCAGTTTTGATTGTTGGATTTCAGAAATACCAATGGATCAAAGGAAATGTGCCCTGGAAATTTGGGAGTAGATGGATTCTAGTGCCTTTATAACTAAATGGTACTGTGATAAAATTTTTTTTTATCCTATCTTTGTGAACTCAAGTGACTAATGTTTCAATATGCGATTTAAAAAGGGATTTTGTTCCCATGACAGCATTCCTTGAGGTGCTATTAAATACAACCTTAACGATTTTTATATAAAAATGAAACATGATAGGAAGCATGTGACCATATGCTGGTTTCCCTGGGCAGACAACGCAGAGGGTACGTCAATGTGGAGGGTGCCCTAGCAGTTATAGCCACGTGCCATCGGCACTTCTAGCAGGATTTCTAGAACAGTCCGCAACAATTCCTACACGCTTCCACATGCAATCCTCACCCGCTTCTAGAATCCCTAAAGTGAATTCACAGGGTGGGACAATGACAAATTTCCTAGTGGGAGCCCAGATGGCCCCTCCTCTGTGACTGCGGGGGCTTTGCTCTTGGGCCCAGCACCTCGGGCTTCCCGGGCAGCAGTAGCACCCAGGCACCCTCCTCACCCTCGAGGCCTGGCCATCTCGCCCCGGGAGTCGGTCCCACCCTGAGCCGAATCCAGCACCGGTCGTGGCTTAAGTGAGGTTACATTTTAATGAGATGAAAAATAACTCCTAACTCCTTCTTAGAGGACCGGGTATAAATTAGTTATTGATTTTAAAGCATCTTGGAAATGTAATTCCGGAGGCAGTGCAGCATCCAAGCTTGAATAATTAACGAGACAGGTGGAGGTAGGAGCCCCATTCCTCCCCCGCCCCTGTTATCGGGAAACTGAGTCCTCAGTCAATGGAAAGGATGGGTGCCCTGGGGCTTGGACTGGCCTGTGGCATGGACCCAGCAGCCCTCCAGGGATGGGAAAGCCTCCTGGCTACACAGATGTCACCAGAACCGTGTTTTCCGGAAAGCCAACGATAGTAATCTAAGCTGGCTGTGGGCGTGGAGGTGACTAGAGTCCCTTCTCCACGATTTCTTTATACAGTAACAGTACGACAAGCTCACTGTGGAAACTCTGGTCAAAGGGAGGAGTAAACATCCCAAACTCATCATCCAAAGATACCGTTCTTGCTGCTTTCTTCTGGTATATTAGAATTCTCCGATTTCTTAAAAAAAAATACATTTGTCATAATAGTCTTCATATAACGTTATATGGACCAGACTATTTTGCTTCCTGTTAGTTTGATTTATTTATTTATTTATTTATTTATTTATTTATTTATTTATTTATTTATTTATTTATTTATGATAGTCACACAGAGAGAGAGAGAGGCAGAGACACAGGCAGAGGGAGAAGCAGGCTCCATGCACCGGTAGCCCGACGTGGGATTCGATCCCGGGTCTCCAGGATCGCGCCCTGGGCCAAAGGCAGGCGCTAAACCGCTGCGCCACCCAGGGATCCCTTCTTCCTGTTAGTATTAGATCATAAACAATTTTTCATGTTATTATAAGTGCCGTATAAACATCCTTTTCAATAGTAACTTCGTGCACTTCAGTTCTAGTCCTCCTGCCACCATCTCTCGGTTGTGGGACACGTAAGCTGCAGGTCATCTGTTTTCAGTGATATTAAGGCAGGTGATGAACGGACCCCCCGGGCGAGGCGCTTAGGAAGTTAACGCATAGGGACGCCTGGGGGGCTCAGGTCGTGATTCCGGGGTCCTGGGATAAAGTCCCACATCGGGCTCCTTGTGGGAAGCCTGCTTCTCCCTCTGCCTATGTCTCTGTCTCTCTATGTCTCTCATAAATAAATAAATAAGATCCTAAAAAAAAAAAAAAAAACCCTCGTAAGTCGCGGCAGGAAAGGCTCCTTCCGTTCTCGACCTCCAGGGGACACGGTCTCAGACCCATGACTGTTTCAGCAAGGGCTGATGACAACCTGACTTCATAGGTTGACTAGTAACCCATGTGCCTTGTGATGCCATAGAGGAGGGCTCACAAGCATTTGTTAAAATATCATTCATTCATTCATTCACTCATTCATTCATTCATTCTGCGGTGATTGTGCACATCTATGCACCAAGGCACCTACAGATCGGAGGGTATGCTGGCCGAGCACATGGAGGGAGGTTGGTCATCTAGGGTCACGCTGGCTTCCAGCCGGTGATGACAAAGGGGCAGGTGGAGGCTCCCGGGGAGGGGACCTTATGTCTCTTCAGCAATAGGTAGTGTGTGTGGGGGGGGCAGGGGGAGCAGGTGGTCAGAACATCCCCTCCCAGCCTCATTCAGAGATTAGACGGAGGGGATCGGTGGCAAATGGGCCTGTGCGAGTGGCTGATGCATGATGCTGTCACTCCAAGGTGTAATTAAAGAGATGTATGCTAATTTTTAACTTGGTTAAGGGATATTAACTCAGACAAATGAACCTCTCCTTTCCCAATAATTAGATATCCAAACAAACACACACTTTTCTCCCCAATTAAATGAATGGAAACTCTAAGCTATGGAGCCCCATTTCAATATGCCCTATTTGTTACTGGTTTCCACTCCACTGCTTTCTTTAACTTCACAAAAGCAAACGATACTATAAAGAAGCATAATAAAATCATAACAGCAAAAATTTCCTTTTGATTTTCGCAGGACATAAAACACTCATTCACAACTGGAAAAAAAAAAGACACTGTGTTCAGCTAAAATGTCACGTTGTTTCCAAGAGAATGCAGTTTAAAGGGCTTAAGGGATGGTGGCATCCAAGTGACACATTTTGAAGTTATATTTAATTTAAAGCAGTAATGCCTATCCCTTTGGTATATAAAGGATGGATCATATCAAGCCAAGTTGACTGCTTTTTTTTTTTTATTAAATTACAAAATTAGTGAAAGAAGTAATGCTTTTAGGTGGTATGGAGACAAATACCTTTTATTTTCGTGCTGGTGGCGGCAACCGACGTGAGGATAATTGGTTGGTCCTGGCGGGGCAGACTGAACAGGATGAGGCACTTTGGCCCCTGTTCCCACTGTTTTGGGTTCAAAAGAAATTCCCAACACTAGAGTCACTGAACTTGGCCCTGGTCACCCCTCTACTGTCCAGGACACAGCCTGGGACGGATGGGGCTGCAGTGTGCCATGAAGTCCAGGACCAGTGGATCTACTTAAGCAAAAACAAAGTGAGAAGTTAGTCCCTGTGGAATTAGGACGGTGAGCATCTTCGTGTGCAGCCTACGTGGAGCTTCAGTGGGAATCTTGCTCAGAGTTAGAATGAGGGCTGCAGAACCCGCATGCTTGGGGGGAACCCTACCTGTACGCAGAGCCCCCAGTGAACAAGCCCAGTGGCCCTCATTCCTGTGTCTCAGAATCCGCCTTTAGCTAGTGTCTGAATTCAGGCAGCAGAGGCCCCACCAAAATGTAAATGTGCCCCCTGGGAGGCTGGCTGCAGTGACACTGGGCTGCACATGGGCCCACTGGTGCTCCCACAGTTGGGAAAACCAGAACACTGGACAGGTAGGGTTTGATGGGGAAGTGTTGGTCATTTCGGCCTGGAGAGCAGAGGCCCACCTGGAAGCAAGGTGGGGGTAAGCTGGAGGTTGGGGGTTCAGCAGAAGCAGAAACACCAGGTGACCTGAATGCTGGTTGCCTGGTCCCCCAAATGGTTCCAGTTCTCTTGGGCCGGGAGAGCCCCCGCCCACTACAATGGGTCTCTACAGCCCAGGGGACTTTTGGGTCCATCTGAAAGGCCAACCATGAGTCCCCCAGGGAAGGGACGTGGTGGTGTGATGACGAGTCATGCCATAGATTAGGAGTTGGGTGACATTAAGTGGTTCACGACTGTCGCAGAGTCAGGGTTTCCTTCTTGAGCTGAGGCGTGCAGGAGGTGCAGAAGGTCACCCCAATACCAAAGATGAAACCCAACCCAACCCAGGCACAAAACCTCTATCCCAGCGGGACCTACCTGAGTGCTTTCCATCATACAACCTTTCACAGAAGGGACGGGAACGCTGTTACTCCCATGTCAGAGGTGAGGCTCCAAGAAGAGCCATGTCTGCGGTCACGCGACAGGTACAAGTGGAGAACGGGGCTTCGGCCCCGAGCACACGGGCCTTCAGCAACGGCGACAGGGGACAGGAGGAGGACGGGCGTGGCTGGGAGATGCCCGCTCAGGGCCTGCTGTGCCGTCTCTCTCCACCTCTGCTGACCTTTGCCAGTGTCTCTCTTCTCCTGATGGGCTTCGACACCAGCACAACGACACGACGAGAAACACAACGTCACAGTGGAGGGAACCGGCCGGCAGACCCGGGGTGGATTTCAGGGTGTGCCCTTTACTCTCTGACTGTGGCACACGGTCCGCTGTGTGCTCCTCGCTTTCCTTGTGGGAGTGAAGCCTCCCCCCCGCACCCCAAGTGTCCTGAGGACTAAATGTTCTGAGGCACAACTTCTGGCCACGCAGCAGCTGCCTGGGTAGGCCCCTCCTCGTGTATAATCAGCTGATTTGGTCCATGAGGTCAGCAGAGCCGGAGTCGTCTGTCCGTCCAGGTAGAGCCGGTGAGGACGGGGCCAGGCTTTGCACACTCCGCTGTTGAACCCGGCTGCGGGCGGGAGGCACCCTGCCCTTGACACTCCCGTGGACCCCAACCTCCTGTTCCTCATCCACGCTGATTTTGCCATTTCCAAGGGCCTTCTGGGTTCCTGCTCTTGCCGGGCATCCCGCCCCCTTCCTGCATCTCTTTCCACAACACTCACGCCAGGCGGATCCACCCAAGGTCTGCCCCGGGATGAGGTTGTCGATGGCACGGCCGGGGCAGCGCAGCGCTGACATGAGGCGTCTTTGTCCTTCAGAGCCTGCTGACCTCGATGCCCTGGCCTCGCCCCATCAGCCTCCGTCTCTGTCCTCCCGCCTCACACCCCTGCTGCACCCCGTGTGTCTGCTCTTCTACAGTGTCTTTCTGAATCAGAGATCACCGACTGGTGGCCTGCAGGCCAGATACGTTCGGCTCACAGGTGTGCATCGTTTGGACCCCAGCGTTAAAACGTTTTTGAGATAGAGGCCCAACATTGAACATTTGGCGCACTGCCACAGTTTTAGTTTCTTTGGAAAATTTGGGCAGTCACGCAGGATGGGGACCCCTTCCTGTGTAAATCAGGCTGTCCGGTGGGCCAGAGTCCCGTCGCCCCCACCACCTTACAGCAGCCAGCTGGAGAATCGCCCCTGCAGGCTGACCCTGCAGCCTCCGGGCCTCACCTGGCACAACCCAACAAGCTCATCAAACTATTCCCCTAAGCCAAGAAGTTGCTGATGGCAGCTATGTTACTATCTACCATCCATCCACCCATCTATTTATTATCTGTCTATCCATCCACCCAACTCTCATCTATCTCCAGATCCATCATCTCCCTCTATTTTTTATGTCCTCTACCTTTGTTCCTGTAGCGCTGACAGCAGTAGCTGGCATAGAGTGGTTATTCAATAAATATTTGTCAAACCAATTAGCAAATATAGGATAGATGATGCAGCCAAGGTTCAGAGATGCTGAATTACCAGGCTGTCATAGGGCTCGCAGAGGGGAGAGCCAGACCCATTTCCAGCCTCTTCAGCGGCCCCCTTGGCTCTCTTACTTCTGAGACAAGTTTGGATTAGGGCTTATCCTGGCCACTGCGGCCCAGGTCTACACTTGCCCTACTTTCTGGCACGTCCCAGGTAGCTCCTGGGTGCTTTATTATTATTATTATATTATTATTATTATTTTTAATAAATTTATTTTTTATTGGTGTTCAATTTACCAACATTTAGAATAACACCCAGTGCTCATCCTGTCAGTGCCCACCTCAGTGCCCATCACCCAGTCACCCTCACCCCCCACCCACCTCCCCTTCTACCACCCCTAGTTCGTTTCCCAGAGTTAGGAGTTTCTCATGTTCTGTCTCCCTTTCTGATATTTCCCACTTATTTTTTCTCCTTTCCCCTTTATTCCCTTTCACTATTTTTTATATTCCCCTGGGTGCTTTAGTGTGGCTTCCTGGGGACCTCAGCAGCCACAGAACCCCTGCAAGTTGGGGCACTGTGGAGAGACCCCACTCTCCTCTAAAGAGCCCATATTCTCAACAGTGTTTAATAAATGGGGGACTGTTTCTTGAATAAAGCACCTTGGTCTTTCCTGAACTTGGTTTTCATTGGCTTAATTAAATGATTAAGTAGGCTCCACGCCCAACCTGGGGCTTGAACTCATGACCCTGAGATCAAGAGCCTCGTGCTCTGCCGACTGAGCCAGCCAGGCGCCCCTCCATTAGCTGTGACAACAACAGTAACCACCACCACGTATTCGTCACTAAGGCACAGCCTGTGTCCTCTCATTTCCCCTTGGCAGCAGCCCTCTGAAGCAGGTGCTAGGAAGAGGTTAAGTGGGTGGGTTAAGGCCACACAGTCAGACACCCAGCCAGGATCTGACCTTAACCTTGTACTTGCCCTCTCGATGAGGTCAGGCTATGGCCCGTGAGCCAAATCCAGCTTGCTGCCTGTTTCCTGTTATTTGTATGGCCCATGCGATAAGAACTTTTACATTTTTGGATGGTTGGGAAAAAAAAATCAAAAGAGGAATAATATTTTGTAATACATGAAAACTATACGAAATTCAAATGTCAGCGTCCATAAATAAAGCTTTGTTGGAACGTGGCCATGTCTGTTGGCTGACATGTCGTCTACGCCTGGTTTTAAGCAACACGGGCTGAGTTAAGAAGTTGCATAACGGAGACTGTGTGGCTCACAGAGTCTAAAATATTAACCATTTGGCCCTTTATAGAAAAAGCTTGTCCCTTCCTTCTCTCCACTGTGACCCTAACATCTGTGTTCCAGGGGCTAAGCAGCAGGACCAAGTCATTTCCAGAGAGGAGCTGTGAGTCGGGAGAGTCTGGGGCAAGTGGGCTGTGCTCCACATGGGCTCTGGGGGCTGGGGGAAATTGGGTGTGAAGGTGGGGGGCAGGGCTGGGGAGGGCTTGGGGGATCACAGCACGAGCAGGTGCTGTGTGTCTCACCGCAGGTCCTTGGCCAGCAGCCCTTCTGTCAACCCACCAACATCTGTGGGCCGAGGCTATGCTGTGGGGGGACCAAGGAGTCAGGACCGTTGCCACCTTGATGTCGGGCACAGGGTCGGGGCGCCTCTCAAGGACGGGCAGCTGCTATGGTGTGAGGATCGGTGCACTGGCTGGGGGCACGTGCATCAGCTGGTTACCTGGCAGGCTAGACGCACAGCCTTACTCTGGTCTGTGTGCCTGGGAGGGGAGAGGGAGTGGGGAAAGGCCGTCCAGGGCTGAGAGCCAACCACACCTTCCCTTCTCCGGCAAACACCTGTGCCCGCGCGCAGGCGCACAACCCCATATCGGAACCATCTGGCTGCAGAAGTAGTTGAATCCAGGGACCCAAAGTGCCTTAAATATCACGCAGTATGGTGCTTTCCAAACTTTAATGTGCACACGAACCACCTGGAGAACCTTGTTAAGCTGTGGATTTGAATCAGTAGGTTCTGGGGTGGGTTGGAGAGTCTGCGTTTCTAACAGGCCCTGCTCGGGTGCTGTGTTCACACCTGTGGTGTCGGGACCCGCAGCAGCATCTGGGGACTCGTGAGGACTGCAAATGCTCAGGCCCCCTTCCACGCCCTCCAATCAGAATCTCTGGGGGGTGCAGCCCCGCCATCTGGGATGAGCGTGTCCCGCCGGTGATTGGGATGCTCCCTCAAGTCTGAGAACTGCTGTTCTAGTCCCTTCTCCAAGGCTTCCTCCCTTGCCCCGAATCTCCTCCCATCTGTGCAGGAGGCAGCTGGGCTTCCTGCCATCACTTGAGAGAATCATTAACTATCCTGATACCCGAGTCCCCGAGGCCTCTCACCTGGAGCAGGTGAACACGGCGTCACCCTCCGGAGACGCAGCTCGATTTATAAGCCAACGCCTACAATCTGGAGCCTCTGCCTGGGTAATTTCCATTTGGGGGCTTATTTTTGAAACTACGGCTTGCTTTCTCTGTCTACAGTGCCTTAGTATGCAGGGCTTGTGGCTCCTTGGGGAGGGACCAGGTGGGGTGCGCTGGGGTGCCGGTCTCAGCCACACCAGGACACCAGCCAGGCTCTCTGAGGTGAACCCACCAGGGGCCCCCAGAAGCATTTCATAAGCCGGAACCTTCCAAGTTCTGCCAAACCTATCCTCCCAATTTCATGATAATCTGTTCGAGCATTTTTGTGCGATGCAGCAATAAGAGAGAAACATAATTTTATCTTTAATAAAAGCGCAAATTACATGTTTTGATGAGTGGAAGATTATTGCAGAGATAAAGTGTTAGTTTTCCAGGAACCTAGCTAAAAAGCATCTTTCTATAGATTGAGAAAGTTAACCTAAACCCACTGAAGTTTATATTTGTGCTGCTGATTCCTATGGTTAAGAATAGCAAATTTTTATTTTCACGATAGATTTTAATTTGTAAAATTACCCTTGCATTAGCAGGCGGAGCTCGGGGGTTCTGTAGCCCTTATTTTGACTTTTGGCTCTTAAATAAATGAAGCTTTAAAAATGTTGAGAGTAATACTTAAATAGAATGTAGTTAGATCTCACAGTGACTCTAATTGTGATTACAATTATATGACTGTAATGATACAAAAGACACATTATCTTTATAATTTATGATCCTCCTGGACCAAACGCAACTTCTTAAAAATGCAACATTTCAGTACCATCTGGGAGATTTGCCCAACAAAATTATGTATAAACAAAGTTCTTTATTGACTCGCTGAGATCCAAGTGGAATCAATTATACATTATTGTTGTCTTTGTCGGCACTGCAAAGTGTGAGACAGCTAAAGGCCCACATTCCATAAATCACCCAAGTGTAATTTCCCAAGGGGCTACGTTTTGTGTGGAAACAAAGCATTGTTGGTGTTTTCAGTTCAGACTTTCTGATCATACTCAGCGGGTCTATCCATTTTCCTTGAGATCCCCAGTGAGTCTTGTTGGGTTCGGCCAACTTGGTGTTGAATCCCGCTCTGGAGGTTCCAGATGCCTGGAGTGTGTGGTGTGTGTATGGGGAAGGGGAGGGGGATTCAGGTGATTGTAGGTAAACCCACGGCCATTCAATTCCACTATTTTCACTTACAGTGGACACTCAACATCAAAATTCTGAGAAGTCCATATTTTGCAGTCTAAGTGAGAGATTGTACTGAACTAGATGTCACTGAAGGGAAAGATCAGTTGATTGCATAACAGTGGCTAAAAACCCCACCTCAAACCCTGGGGGCCTAGGCTATGTATTAGATCATTCTGTGGATGGGCACTTCAGAGCTCATGAAGGAAGATGCTCTGAAGTACGCAGTGTACTGACATTTAAAATACGAGGGTGGGACTCATCTCAAAGGAAGGGATGGTACCACGGAGGAAGACTGGTGTTTGTGTGGGTTAGAGAAACATCACTGTAATGGACACAAGAGGAACTCCGGCCTCTCACACAAAGTGCCTGTGGTTGGTTTGGCTCCGCAGAGTCGAGGAGCTGGTTGATCTAAGATGGCCCCTCCACCTGCTGTGGTTTAGCCTAGACTGGAATCGGAGCTGGCCTTGTTGGTGTTTTTCTGCCTTTCTTTGATATGCTCATTCCTTCAACATTCCTGGACACCCACCCTGAGCTTGCCACTGGCCTGTTACTGTCAACATCAGTTGGGCAGGGCCAGTGGGCAATGGTAGCTAGAGGGGTGGCTTCACCATGGGAGGAACACACAGGGACAGGGAGATGGTTCATGAACGTGACCCAGAAGCATGAGAAGCCAGCCTGGCAAAGAGAGAGGAGGGAAGTGGATGAGGCTTGTGCCAGGCCAGGAGGTGAGGGTCCAGAAGGAGACCTCAGAGGACAGAGGAATTCTGGGAAGCGGAGTCTGGGGAGGTTGGTGGGAACAGGTCAGGAAGGGTCTTTGGAGCCCTTCTGAAGAGCACACCTTTTTTCTGAGGGTGTGGGGGCCACTGCAGACTCATTTCGAGTGGGAGCAGTGACGAAGTCAGATCTGCCACCCAGAATGCTCACTCTGGCCACTGTACAGAGCATGGTGGGAGGGCCCAGTTAGGAAATGGCCATGACTGTCCAGGAAGAGAGGACGATGCCTTGGACAGGGTGGGGGCTGGTCAGATAGAAGATTCCAGACATGCAGGTACGTGTTTGTGATGTTTGATTGACTTCAGTGAAATACTCAACTGTAGACTTGCTCTTTGCACGGGTGGGGGTCAATACTGGAACCTCCCTCTGCCTAGTACGAGCAATCCTTCACCCTACTTCTTGAACGTGTTTACCTCACACGCAGGGATTTTTCATCCTGCAGACTGGGTCTCCCCATTCTTCGCTACAAGATCTACTTTCACATCCTCAAGGTAACCATCCCAGCCTTCAGCCCTCTCCTAGCTCCTTCCCCCAGGACACAGACCAGGCATCCAGTTCTCTATTTAAGACCCAAATGTCCACAACTGTTCTTGGCTCAGTAAATGTTTGCTATTATGTTTATTATATGCTTTTACCAATAATAATATTGTTAGGTCCAGTACACATTTGCTGAATATATGAGCATTACCCAAATGAGGGTTGTGCTACTCATTATAAATTGTAGCTTAATGGTTTTCTTTGGGACCAGGGAGTGTTTTAGTTAGGGATTTTTCTCTTGGTGAACTGCTATGTCTTAGTAAAGATGTTCATCTCTTTCTAGCTTGTCAAATGAGACTATTATAGGAAATCATGGATCCTAGATTCTCTGCCCTTTGAGTAGGTGAAGCTGACACCTGATGACGAATGTTCTCTTTCTCTCTTTCTCTCTCTCTCTCTGTTTTGTGCCATGTGGAGGACCTATAGATAATGAAGCCATTCTCTGATATTGAGAAATTCTCCAGCCCAAGAAATGCTCTGCCAGGAGCAGGAAATTCGGCTGCCAGGAGCTCCCTCACTTAGTGATGAGCCGATACTATGTTCTCAACTTTTCTCAAGTGTCACTGTGAGAAATGCTTCCAAGAAGAATGTCTCTGTTCTTTCCAAGATGGCCCACAACACATCATTCATTAGAAAATTTGCTGCTCTCCTGTGTGTATCAGCATGGCACATTCCCCTGAGCATAGAGTTTCTTTCCCAAAGAAATGTTAAGCTTCCTCTTACTAAATATATAAATTGTGGTTTTCCCTCGTGACCAGATATCCAGGAAGCTCAGAGTTGTGTTTGGTAGACAGCTGCAATAGTGCAATGCCCATAATTATCACTAAGATTGTGTTTCTTTCATGTCAGCAGGCACTTTTGCCTACGCTTTCTGACTGGATTCTCATAACATCACTGCAAGGGCGATACTAGTAATACCCCCACTTTACAGAGGTAGAAATAGAGGCCGAGAGGAATTTATTGAGTCATCCACAATCCCAGCGCTGGTGAATGATAATGCTGACCAAGGATCCTGGAATCATTCTGTCCTTTCTCTGCTTGCTTTTTTATGTTGGTGGCTCCAGAGATACCAGGGCAGGGCAATGTGTCCTTAATAACTAAGAACAGAACATGAAAAATTAAATTCAGTCTATTCTGAGCAATAATAGGAACTATGCCTGGAAGTATTGTTACAATATACCCTGAAATCCTTAAAACCAATAAATATTTATGTAAACACAGCTCCTACTAAAGATTTAGATGTTCTTTGCAAAGACTGTTACTAAAAGTTAATAACTCTGAATGATTCTTTAAAAAAATTTTTTTTTAAAGATTTTATTTATTTATTCATGAGAGACACACACAGAGAGAAAGAGAGGCAGAGACACAGGCAGAGGGAGAAGCAGGCTCTATGCAGGGAGCCCAACGTGGGACTCGATCCCGGGACTCCAGGATCACACCCTGGGCTGAAGGCAGCGTTAAACCGCTGTGCCACCCGGGCTGTGTGTATTAGGAGATCCAGACTGAATAGACCAGGGCGACATAAGCATTTACTCTATGTTCTGGGGGAGACATGCATTAAAGTTCAGTTTGACTGGGAGTCCTAGAGGTCCTACCACGTGCATGGGGCCAAGCAGGAAACACAAGATGAATAACACATGGTCCATGGCATGTCTCACACAACCTAACCAGGTAGCAAGAGAAATACCAGCTTGCCACCAGGGGAAGCAGCTGCTGTCTGTGTAGAGGGAAAGGAAGAGGGGGCTTATCACGGGTCACCCCACCAAACCCTCATGGGAACTCTTCCAAGTGGGAATTGTTGCCTCTGTTTTACAGATGGGAAATCTAAAGAGCTTATCCAAGATCACATAGTGAATGGAAAGCAGAGGCGAGATTCAAAATCTGGTGGGAAAGCATCAGCACTTTCCGGGACACTGTGAGCCTCCATACACCCTTCTGGTTTCATTAAGAGAGGCACCAGATGTCATACATGTGGAAAGGCAGGTAGGGACACAGTTGAGGAACTTGAGAGGTCGGGGGATGTGGTGAGGGTGCAACTGTCTCTCGGGGGAGGGATTGGCTTTCAACAGACTGGGTGGGGTGGCATTTTCGCAGAGAGAACAACAGAAGCAAAGAGATAGGGGCAGGAAAGCATGGGAGTTGTTATAAAGATTTGTAGTAACAGGTAGCGAGGCTCACCAGCAGCTCTGTACCCTGGGGTGGGGGTGAGGGTGCCCATGTTGGATCGGAATCCGGGCTCTGGCATCGGTAATCCCTGAGGCTGGGTGCTAGGAGCCATGTCCGAGAAGCACTTTGCACAGTACCCACCTAGCACCTAGAAAGCTTTTAGTGAACTATCACCATGTGGTGCTAGACCCTTGTCAAGAAATAGGAAGCATTTCAGGGTTTTGGGGACAGAGAAGGACATGACCTGTGCTATTGGGGTCCTCACTTTCAGGAACCTTTTGGCTCTGACCCTTGAGAGAGCTAACTTTATTATTATTATTTTTTTAAACTATTAATCCATTTTACTTTTCTTACAAGCCTTCCTTCTTGTCCACTGTGAGTGAGAGCTGGCCATAACATCTCAGTAAAAAAATAGGAAATGATCTTTAGTTCTTTATCATGGTTACCTCCAAACTGGTACATTTCTCAAGCTTTCCAAAAAAAAAAAAAAAAAAAAGTGGGCAGAAATTGTGGGGTTTCCTTTTTTTTATTGTTTTGTATGTTAACTTATCTGAGGAGAGGTCACTCGGATGGTCTTGGAACAAATACCTGAGCTTCCCCTTAGCTTCCATTGGGGCATCTCTATTCTGTGACGGTCTCTAAGAATGCTCACGCTTCCAGAATGCCCTATCTCCACTTATAATGATTACAAACCTCCTTCACAAAGCTTTCCTTCCTCCCAGATGTTTATTTGACTTTATAAAATGAAGGGAAAGGGTCATAATTCATTATTCTAAAACAGTTTTTTTCCCCTTTGATTTTGGGTCTTTATGCATCTGCAAATTTGTTTAGATCCAGTTGTGAAGCCCCGGCTCGAGCAGACCCTGGTTTATAGCCATGCTCACTATGATTTATTGCACGTATCTGATGTTTCCTGAGTGCTAGGCCTTGGGCTGAGGGCTTTATGTGCTGCGGAAAGTGTAACAACGTTCTGCACACTGAGGTTGCGCGGCCTTGTGTTCAAATCTCCTCCCTCGCCGCTCCCTCCTACACTAACCTTTGTGTAGAGTAAATGACATGACATAACATGGCAGCTAGCTTTCACTGAGTGGTTCCCCTGTGCCAGCCATGGGCTAAATGCTCCCACACATTCTTCATTTAAAAAAAAAAAAACACACCTCTATTAAGTATGTGACATTATTATTCCCATTTTATAGAATAAATCAGGGCTGGTCCAAAGGTCACACGGCTCAGTTAGTATTTGTCTTGTAGCATCATGGATCAATCTCTTGTGAACAGAGCACAGACATTTGAGCTAACGAAGGAGTCGAGATTGCTTCAGAAAAATATATTTTTTTTTTCTGATTCTTAGAAGTGAAGCCATGTAGACATATTTGAAAGTCATGAGATCAGCTGGATTTCAGAAAGCTCTAAAGCATCCTTCTACTCTTTATACTCGTTATAGAAAAAGATACTTTAAAAATGGTGTTACAATTCGTGGAAAGATCCCCGGCTGATTGGTATTTAATGGGAAAGATGTGTACGTGGGAGCAAATAACAATCCGGGCAAACCCCCACGGAGGAACAGACCCATCCATTATGTAACACTACTTGTCATGACTTGGATTTACACATGTCACCAGGAAATGATGCCCCACAAACCGCAACCACATTTCTAAAGTCTGGCTTGGTCCTTGTCAAGAATTCAGGCTGCACCTAAGGACTGATCATTGAGGAGCCAAGGGAGGATGGTGTCTTGTCAGGGGTGGAGTGGGGGGGTGGGGATCCAAAATGAAAGCCTGGAGCTAAAAAAGAACCAGCTGGAAGAAACCCAGTGGTCAGCACAGGACTGGCACTGGAGGCTCCTCAATAGATCCTGGAAAAGTAATGAGCAAAGTGGTTGGGTTTTAGGGATTGTAGAATGAGACTGCATTTCAGAAAAGGGAAGCCCATGCATCTGGAAGAGGAAGGTTCTGGAATGAATGTGGGGCTTCATGGTCTATGTAGACCCTCCTGTGACACAAGCCCAGATAGCTGGAGGCTCCCATGGCTGGAGGCTGCATGTTTACTTTCTGACCTGGCCTCGGCCTTGTCCCTTGAATCCTGCAGCTGCATAGATGGTCTGGACCTAGAGCCTCCAGTGGTTCCACTTCCAAGTGGCAGTGGGTCCCCTGGGGGCCCATCCACACCGCTCCTGTCCTACTCACTCCCTTTTCCCCCAGGGCAGAAAGGAGTACAGGTGGGGCCACTCCCCAAAGTCTCAGGCCTTGGTCTGAGCCTTTCTGTTAGAACCCCCATGTCCAGCCCTTTCTTCCAGGCCCATGGGAAGTTCCAGAGCCAAGACTTTTATTTTAACAGCTTTGCTGCAATAGACTTGCCACACCACACAGTTCACCCAGTCAAAGCCCTTGTATAATTCGGTGGCCGTCAGCGTGTTCCTGAGTCAGCTGCCATCACCAGAGTTAGCTTAGAACACTCCCATCATCCATCATCCAGAAAAGTAACCTCCACTCCCTTTGCCATCACTCTCCCTTCCAGTCCCCTCACTCCCCCAACCCCAGGCAACCACAAACCTGCCTTCTGTCTCTTTGGATTTGCTCGTTCTGGAACTTTCTTATGAATGGGATCATAAACAATGAGATCTTTGGGGTCTGGCTTGTTTCACTCAGCATGGTGTTTTCAAGGTTCATCCATGTTGCAGCATATTTGTGTTTTGTTCCATTCTATGGCTGAATAATATTCCAATATACGGATATACCATGTTTTGTTTATCCATTCATCATTTGATGGATATCTGCACTGTGTCCACTTTTTTGATGATTATAAGGCTGCTAATTCATGTGCAAGTTTGTGCGTGGATGTATGTTTTCATTTCATTTCTCTACAGCGTAACCCTAGGAGTGGAATTGCTGGATCATATCGTAGCTGCATTTTTAACTTGCTGCTGTTTTCCAAAGTATAGTTATGCCATTTTTGGTGTGCCTGCCTGACTCAGTCAGGAGAGCATAGGACTCTTTTTTTAGACAGAGTGTGTGCATGCAATGCTCTGGGGTTGGGTGGAGTGGGGTCAGGAGAGGAGGAGAAAGAGAATCTCAAGCAGGCTCCATGCCCAGTGCAGAGCCCCACGAGGGGCTCCAACTCATAACCCTGAGATCATGACCTGAGCTGAAATCAAGAGTCAGATGGTTAACCCACTGAGCCACCCAGGTGCCCCAGAGCATGAGACTCTTGATCTCAAAGTCAAGAATTCGAGCCCCACATTGGGTGCAGAGACGACTTAAATAAAAACTTAAAACAAAGTAGCTGTATCATTTTACATTCACACCAGTACTTTGTTTATTTAAAGAAACCCCCAAGGGCACTGTCTACACTTAATGAATGCTACCTTCAGAGTAGGACCTCAGTAGGTCATGTGGATAATCGAAGGTTGAACTGCAGTGCAGCAGAACCAGAGGATGTGGGTTCTCAGCCCAGCTCTGCTCTAATTGCCTCTGGGACTTGGGACAGATCACTTAAATCCCTGAGTTTCAGCGGCCTTGTTCGGTATCTTAAATCAGTAGGTTTGTTCTAGAATATTCCTTAAGTTCTTCCAGCTAAACTCTTGATGACAAAAAAAAAATCACTCAATTTTTAAGAATTATGAAAGTCGAACATAAATCGAGTAAAAAATAATAAAAGTTTGTAACAAGAAGTCTATTATACCCTGATTTTAGCCCCCTGCCCTCAAAGTAACCATTTTGTTACAGATATGCTTTCCTATATATCCTTCCGGAATATATTCTATATATTCTGTGTATATATATATATGAAATAATTTTACGTATTCCAGAATTTGCAAACATGATATATTTTCTATAATCATATATGTCTCTTAGTTATATACATGTGTATCTTTTCTTTTTCATTGAAGGATGATTCTATTCTAAAAATGACCTCTACCTCACTTTACTTCAGTCAATATTTGGGGCATCTTTGCACAGCATTCCATTTTATGTTCATTTCATAATTTATTTAACCAATCTCTTATTGATAAAGTGATTTCTAGTTTTATTTTAATGACTTCTGGGCTTCAGTGACTATCCCCCTGCATTCACCTCTGCAGTTGTGGGTGTATCCGTAGGATAGCTTCAGGCGCCGATTCTGCGTGTGTAGGCTGTCCACACTGTCGTCTCCATGGAGGCTCGGCAGAGCTTTTGGACACGCTTCTTATTGTTTTGAGTTCCACAAAAGCTGTGCATGGATAGGGACGGATAATGGAAGTCCATCTCAGGAAAGCCCTCCTCTCCTCCTGCAAAGCCTCTTCTCCCCGCCTGGCCCAATGCAGGCTGGTGCCCACAAATCCCCCTGCCACTAAAGTCAGCCTGTCGTCTCCTGTGATCTACAGTGCCCACTGCAGGGCAGCCCCAGTGGATGATTATGAATAATCTGAAAGCCACTGAGGCTCCCTTCCTTAAATTGGGCTGCAATGAGATTATTCCCTAGAGGCTGGTTGGGGGCAGTGATGCTCAATGATCACATACCCAGAAGGGGTTATTTATTTATTTTTCAAGATTTATGTATTTATTCATGAGAGACCACAGAGAGAGAGGCAGAGACACAGGCAGAGGGAGAAGCAGGCTCCCTGCGGGGAGCCCGATGCAGGACTCGATCCCAGGACCCCAGGATCTTGCCCTGGGCAGAAGGCAGACGCTCCATCCTCTGAGCCCTCCAGGTGTCCCTACCTTCAAGGGTTTAATATGTGCCCAATGGTGCATTAAAGTCCATGATGGGTAAAAAGATGAATGATTTTGGGGGGCGGGATCGGCCTTCATATTCATGAATCTTGACTCGTGTACCAGTGGGGGAAATATGAGAATCCATCGGAGAAGTTACATCGCGGTGGCCGATGCATAGTATTTAACCAGTAAGTATGTGAGCAAATGGACTGAATTGGGTGATATTATACAGATTATGAGGAAGGTTACTGCCCATTAAGCACCCTAGCAAAGAGGAGAGGAAGTGAGCAGGAGACCCTTGGCACAAAGGAAGCTTTCAGTACCGTGCCCCAAAGCCCATTATGGGAAGCGGTCAAAGTGATGGGCTGAGAGGGAAGGGGGAGAGTGGGCTTGTCTGCCAATTCAAATCTGCCGATTTTTGCTTCCTATGATTTAAGCTTCATTTTTTAGTGCATACATGTTTTTAGGATTGTTATGGCTTTTTCATGAATTGACTCCTTTATTATTTTGGAATGTTTCTCTTTGTCTCTTGCTGTCCTTTCCGGTTTGAAGTCAGCTGTTAACAGAGCTAGGCCTCCTTTCTCATGTGTAAGATGAGCCTGGAGGTTTTCCCATCATTTTCCTTTCAGTCTGTGTGTTTTTATATTTAAAGTTGGCCTCTTGTAAAATACTCTGGAGTCTTGCTTTGTGATCCAGTCTGACGATTTGCCTTTTAATTAGAGCACTTAATTTCAATGTGCTAAGTAATATGGTTGAGTTTAAATCTACAATATCTACTTATTTTCTAATTATTGATTCCGTTCTTTATACTTGTGTTCCTCTTTTCCATCTATTTTTTTAACGTGTGTTTATAGAATCTTCGTTAATATTCTACCTCCATTAAAAAAAAAGATTTTATTTATTTATTTGAGAGAGAGAGAGAGAGCTGAGAGAGGAGTAGTGAGGGGAGGGAGAAGCAGACTTCTCACTGCTCACCAGTCTCAAGATGCGGAGATCACGACCTGAGCCAAAATCAAGGTAGAGGCTTACCTGACTGAACCATCCAGGTGCCCTATTATACCTCCTTCTATTGGCTTTTTGGCTATTCCTCTATCTAGAAAAGTGGTTTTTCCTTTTTTCGTGTGTGTGTGTGTGTGTGTGTGTGTGTGTGGTAGGGAATACCATATGCAATGTTAACTTACCACCATCTTACACTTCAGAAATAATGGGAGAATCTCAAAACAGCATCATTTTCTAACGGTATTACTCTTCTGTATACTCTGATAATATGACCACTTATCTTCTACCTACGTTAAAAATCCCACAATATATTATTTATTTATTTCCACAATATATTATTTAAATGTTGCTATAAGCTGTAAATCGACTCTTAGATTGTTTATTTTATTTTTTTAAAGATTTTATTTATTTATTCATGAGAGACACAGAGAGAGAGAGAGAGAGAGAGAGACAGGCAGAGGGAAAAGCAGGCTCCATGCAGGGAGCCCAACGTGGGATTCCATCCCGGGACTCCAGGATTACTCCCTGGGCCGAAGGCAGCGCTAAACCACTGAGCCACCCAGGGATCCCCAACTCAGATCATTTAAGAAAAATACAGAAGGAATCTTTCATATTCACCCATGTAATTACTACCTCCAATAGTCTGGATTCCTGCCTAAAGTTCTGAATTTCTACCTTGTTTCATTTCTCTTCAGTCTGATGAGATTTCCTTTAGTATTTCTTGTAGGCACACTATTGACAAGTCTTCTCAGTTTTCCTCATCCGTAAAAGTCTTTAACCTTTATTTTAGGGGAATATTTTCCCTCTCAGGTCTTTATTTTTATTTTATTTTTTATTTTATTATTATTTTTATTGGAGATCAATTTGCCAACATATAGCATATCACCCAGTGCCCATCCCATTAAGTGCCTCCCTCAGTGCCCATCACCCAGTCACCCCAACCCCCTATTTTTATTTTTTAAGATGTTATTTATTTATTTATTTATTTATTTATTTATTTATTTATTTATTTATTTATGAGAGAGAGGGAGAGAGAGAGAAGGAGAGAATGCAGGAGGAAGGAGAATAACAGGCAGACTCTGTGATGAGCAATGAGTGCAGAGCCCAACGCAGGGCTTGATCTCAAGGCCCTGAGATCATTACCTGAGTTGAATTCAAGAGTAGGAGGCTCACTCTTTAAAGATATTGTTCCAACGTATTCTGGCCTCCATTATTTCCTAAAATCTTCATTTTATCATTATTCTCCAGCATATGTCTTTTTTCTTTGCCTTATCTCTCTCTCTCTCTCTTTTTTTAAAAAGGTTTTATTTATTTATTTCAGACAGAGAGACAGAGAGAGAGCATGAGCAGGGGTTGGGAGGGGAGGGGGGAAGCAGACGCCCTCTGACCCAGCAGGGAGCCCGACACTGAGCTCCACCCCAGGACCCTGGGATCATGACCTGAGCTGAAGGCAGATGCTCATCTGACTGAGCCCCCCAGGTGCCCCTCTTTGCCTTCTCTTAAGATTTAAAAAAAATTCATTGATGGTTTTCGGTGGTTTGTAATTTTGCCTAAGTGTAGTTTTCTTTGTATTCCTCCAGTTTGGGATTCAGAGAGTTTCCTGGATTGGCAAATTGCTGCTTTTGATCAAATCTGGAAAAATGTCAGTCACTACTTCTCCAGATGTTTTTTCTGTCCCCTTCTCTGCCCCCTCATCTTCAGGGACACTTTAGGCTGCATGGTCCTAAGCCACAGGTCACTGAAGTTCTGGTTGTTTTTGGCAACTTTGTTCTCTCTGTGTGTTTTAAGTTAAATGATTTTGTTCATCATATTTAAACTGATACTTTTATATATAAATATAAGTACTGTTATATATATACTGTTACATGCTGTTTATATATAAAAATCCATTTATATGTACATGAAATATAAGTTATATATAAACATATTTATCACAGCTTTTTGGGGGCCCTTTTCTGCTAATTCCAAACTTTGAGTTTTTGTGCTATTTCTTCACTGACTTTTTTCCTTTGGACTGTGAACCACATTTCTTGTATCTTCTTGTGTCTACTCAATTTTTAAAAAAAGATTGATTTATTTAAGAGAGAGAGAGAGCCTGAGCACCCATGCAGGAGTATAGGGGGAGGGGCAGGGAGAGGGAGAGAGACTCTCAGGCAGGCTCCTCGATGAGTGTGGAGCCCAATGGGAGGCGGGATCTCCAGATTCTGAGACCTTGATCTGAGCCGAAATCACTAGTTGGACTAATAATTCTAACTGACTTAACTGACTGAGCCGCCCAGGCGCCTCGCATGTCCACTAAAGCTTTATTAACATTGGACACTGACTTATGTGTCCTGGAGGGGCTGGCTTCTCAGAAGGGTGCTGGTTTTTGTGACAACAAGGGGTTAGATTTCTGACAGACCATCGGGAACTCGTCCAGGCTTGATTTTAGATTTTGTTGTGCAAAATCATTGCAGTTTTGCCCTTAGGCTTTGGGCAAGTCTCTTAGTCCTCGGATAAGGACTGTACCCTCAAGAGGTGGTCTTTCTGGGGTGACAGTGGAGAGCCCGTTGATTACAAAGTCCTCTTAACTTGGTGACTCAAATTCCCAACTGGCTCCCTGTGGGATGGTGGTGGCTGAAATCTGTGCCCTGCACCTTATCCTCCTGCTGCCCACCTCCTCCTTACTTGGTGTCTCTCTGTCTATGCAGTTCAGAGAACATTCAGGGATTGGGGATGACGATTAGTTACAGATGCTGGGGCTCCTTTTTTGGTGCCTCTCTCCTTTATCGGATTTCTTCCTTAATTCCTAGTCACCCTGGCAGCCCCCAATTTCTCCTCTGATTCCTTCTGCCAGTGGGACTGTGCCTTCCCTTGAGCTCTACATAACCCTCAGCATGCAGAGTGGAGTGTTCTCGAAGGAAAAGCAATTACGCAGGGATTACACCTAGTGATTCTTTTCTTTCAAGAGTTGAATCACCTCCAGTTTCTGCTTGAATTTGGTTGTGCTCCAGTGCCCTCAAACATGATTTTTTAAAGATTTTGTCCAGAGTTCATAATTCCTGTAACCACCATCAAGCTTGGTTTGACACAAGCCGCTCTGTTCTCCAAGGAGGCCGAACTCTCACAAGTTCATGGCTATTCTTTTTGCATTTTGTTTTGCCCCTGATATGCTTCTGAACAAGAATTTTGGGGATCCCTGGGTGGCGCAGCGGTTTAGCGCCTGCCTTTGGCCCAGGGCGCGATCCTGGAGACCCGGGATCGAATCCCACGTCGGGCTCCTGGTGCATGGAGCCTGCTTCTCCCTCTGCCTCTGTCTCTGCCTCTCTCTCTCTCTCTCTGTGTGTGTGTGTGACTATCAAAAATAAATAAAAAATAATAAAAAAAAGAATTTTGGTCGTTTCCAATGTGTTTGAATGATTCAACGTCTTTATTTTTCTTAGGTCTTCCAACATGCTTATCCTCTCCTGATGCCTGATAATATCTGTTTTGAATCTTTGTACCTCCTTCTGGTTCTCTTTTATTAGAGAGTCAGATCACCTCTTGCTCTAGTTCATCTGGGCTGTTATTACAAAAATATCATAACCTGGGTGGCTTATAGACAACTGGCATGTGCTTCTCACACTTCTGGAGGCCGGGTGTCCAAGATCACGGTGGGGCGGATTCAGGGATGGTGAGAGCCCACATTCTGGTTCAGAGATGGTGACTTCTCCTGTGTCCTCGACAGGGTGGAAGGAACCTGGGAGCTCCTTGGGGCCTCTTTTATAAAAGCATTAATCCTCCTCATGAGGGCTCCACCCTCATGGCCCAAAGACCCCACCTGCTAATACAATTACTTTAGGGATTAGATTTCAGCATGTGGATTTGGGGCCACAGAAACATTTGGTTCACTGCGGCTGCGATATATATGAGTTGAAGGAGAAGTAACATCTAAGGTGTCAGCAACCAGAAAATCAGCAGAGCTTTTATAAAGTCCTTAGTTGTAGCCTCTATGTTCTGACCTGTCATAGCTTCCTCCTCTTCTTCTTTTTCTCTGGCAGTTTCCCTCAGGTCAGATGCTACCTCCCCATCATGAAAGGGGTATCTCGTCATCCTTTCTCCTTTACTGACCTCTTCTGACCATTGATCAGCTTGCTTCCTGCACAGGCCTGCCCAAATCACAAAGCTAATTGAACGCCGATGACGGGGGTTGGAGCCTTTCAGGACCGTGACACTAATAATTATGGACATTTGTGAGTAGCTTAAAATCTAAGGGTCTGTCTTATCTCTTGGCAGTTTCTCTCTCTTAGAGCATATTTCACAGCACTGGGCAGGTGTGTGTCGTTTTGTACTTTGGGGTTATGGCTCTTGCCCTGGCTCTTTGAGGATGTTGTTTTCCTGCATTTCCCTGTTGTTCGGGGTGGCTTTGGAAGGCATGAGAGAAGTAGGTTTACTCACCTACTTTTAATCAGAAAACGACCCTTGCTCCCAATTCTAAGGGGGTCCTAAATTACTCAGCAAGAACACAGACATCCCGGATTTTGCGTGGTACCAGCGTGCATGCATTCGGTCCCAAGGCACCCTGCAAAGTGAGGGCCACCCATTCTGATTCGGTTCCAGGACATGTTTAAACATGCAAATAGCCATGTGTATTTCATATTTCCCCTTGAATTTTATATCTTTTTATTTTTTAAGGCAAGAGGGGATCATAATAACAATGTTTCTGGGGTGCCTGGGTGGCTCCAGTTGGATATGTGACTCTTGGTTTGGCTCAGGTCATGATCTCATGAGGCATGAGCCCGAGCCCCAGAGTTGGGTGCCGCACTCAGCGGGGAGTCTGCTGGAGATTCTTTTCCTCTGCCCCTGCCCGCACTTGAGCATGTTCTCTCTCTCAAATAAATAAATCTTTAAAAATTTTTCTTTTTTCTCTCTTAGTACTATTTTTGTTTGTGTCCAAACACTAAGTGTAGGTTTCTACAGTCTGGAGGGCCTCCCGTTCCTACCTAGCCCTCTGTCTTGCCACCGCCCCCTCTTCTTCTGAGGGCTTCTAGGCTTGGATGCAGTTGCCAAAACAGGACACTGGATGGCTGGGTGGCTCAGTGGTTGTGTGTCTGCCTTTGGCTCAGGTGGTGATCCCAGGGTCCTGGGATCGAGTCCCACATCAGGCTCCCCACAGGGAGCCTGCTTCTCCCTCTGCCTGTGTCTCTGCCTCTCTAGCTGGGTCTCGAATGAATGAATGAATGAATGAATGAATGAATAAATAAATAAATAATCTTTAAAAACCGAAACCAGGATGCCAGCTTACTACCCAGGATGTAGAGATTCTGACAATTCTTAAAGTCTCTGTCCATTTTTTTTTAATTATTAAATTCAATGAAAGGAAGTTCACTTTCCCAGATGATCTGTGCTGTCCGGTGAGGTGAGTGCCCTGGAAGGTTCAGGGCAGTGCCTTCCCAGGGGGAGGTAGGGTGGGTGGGTCGGGGCAGGCTTCAAGCCCGTGGGGAGGGAAGGGGTAACTTAGGGCAATGATAGTATGATGATCCTACAGGTGTTGCGAGGCGCTTGTTGTGCCCGGGGAGCACGAAGGTCTGCAGAGACACACGGGAAGGGGAAGGGAACAGGTGTGTGCGCTGTCCATGGACGTGCCCTTGATGTGGTACCCTCATGGGAGACAGTGGCGCCCCGTGCGTGTGTGATGTTCACAGACCGTCCACGCAAGACCACACAGCCTGGCCAAAAGTCAAATCCTAGCTTTCACTGTGCAACATTTCAGGTGGACACAGGGCGAGCAGAGCTGCTCAGTGAACCACCTGGACACCCATCACCCGGTTTCAACAATTAGGAAATTCATCCACAGTTTTTTTTTTCATTACTCGTTCCACTCACTCGCCTTCACCCCACTCTCCTTTAGTTTAGTTTCACAGTTTTCTTTTGAGGTAAGATTTATGAACTTGGCAGCACACACATCTTCACTGTGTGATCTGGCCAAGGGGTATACCAGTAATACCAGCGTGCCTATCATGATGTAGAATATTTCTGTCTGCACGGAAAATTCCCGAAGGTCCCTTCCCACTCAGTTCCTCCCCTGCCCCCAGAGACCGCTGCGTTCTGATTTATTTTCCACCTTCAATTACTTTTGCCTGTTTTACAACTTCATAAAAATGGACTCATGTATGTACTCTTTTGTACCTGGCTTCTTCCTGTCAACATAGCGTAGGACAGATCGGCCCACATTGTTGTAGGTCACTGGTTTCTTCTTCTTCTTCTTCTTTTTTTTTTTTTTAAAGATTTTATTTATTTGTTCACAAGAGACACAGAGAGAGAGAGGCAGAGACACAGACAGACGGAGAAGCAGGCTCCATGCAGGGAGCCCAACGAGGGACTAGATCCCAGGTCCCAGGACCACGCCCTGGGCTGAAGGCAGGCGCTAAACCGCTGAGCCACCTGGGGAATCCCTAGTTTCTTCTTTTTTATTGACAAATAGTATTCCACTAGATGGATAAGCCACCATATTGGTAATAAATAATGAATAATTATAATTGGTATTATACATAATAATTTTGGTATTTATTAAATTATTTTATTTACAGTTGTTATATAATTATTAATAATTAATAATATTGCTATGTTGGTGGCAATGTAGTAATTATTATAATTATTAAGTACTAATTATGATCAATAATGAGTAATCACAATTAGTAATAATAGTACCATTGTATTTATTTATTTGTTGGTCTATTTAAAAGATTTTATTTATTTATTGGTTGGTGTTATGATGAGGACTTAGGTCCCATGTTGTTCCACTCTGCATTCTTTTTTTTTATTTTTTATTTTTTATTTAAAAATTGTTTTTAAATTTATTTATGATAGTCACAGAGAGAGAGAGAGAGAGAGAGGCAGAGATACAGGCAGAGGGAGAAGCAGGCTCCATGCACTGGGAGCCCGACATGGGACTCGATCCCGGCCGCTGCGCCACCCAGGGATCCCCTGCATTCTTTTTTTTAAAGATTGTATTTGGGCAGCCCGGGTGGCTCAGTGGTTTAGTGCCACTTTCAGTCCCGGGCCTGATCCTGGAGACTCGGGATCAAGTCCCACATTGGGCTCCCTGCATGGAGCCTGCTTCTCCCTCTGCCTGTGTCTCTGCCTCTCGTTCTGTCTGTGTCTCTCATGAATAAATAAATAAAATCTCAAAAAAAAAAAATAAAGATTCATGAGAGACACAGAGAGAGAGAAGCAGAGATACGGGCAGAGGGAGGAGCAAGCTCCCTGTGGGGAGCCGGATGCAGGACTCGATCCCAGACCCCAGGATCACACCCTGAGCCAAAGGCAGATGCTCAACCACTGAGCCACCCAGGTGTTCCTATTTAATTTATTTAATTTATTTTTAATTAATTAATTAATTTTTATTTAATTTATTTTAATTTATTTTTTAAAATTTAAATTCAACTGGTCAACATATAGTATAACACCCCGTGCTCATCTCATCACATGCCCTCCCTAATGCCCCACCCCCCACCCACCTCCCCTTCTGCAACCCTTTGTTTGATTCCGAGTCAAGAGTCTCTCATAGTTTGTCTTCTCTTACTTTTCCCCACTCAGTTCCCCTCCTTTCCTTATGGTCCCTTTCACTATTTCTTATTTTCCACATATGAGTGACAGCATATGGTAACTGTCTTTCTCCAGCTGACCTATTTCACTGAGCAGAATACCCTCCAGTTCCATCTACATGGATATAAATGTTAGGTATATGTCCTCCCTGATGGCTAATATTCCATTGAATAATATCACCATATTATGTAACTATATATAACAACATAGCATATAATATAAATTATATTACACGTGAATTACAATATAATAGCTCTATTTTCTATATTTACATTTGTAATTACATATAATCATTATATTACATGCTATGTTATAGAGCAACATATAATATATATGTTTATTTCTGATTCGTTAACATTTTGTTAAGAGTTCTTGCCCCTGGGGCACCTGGGTGGCTCAGTGGTTAAGCGTCTGGCTTATTGTACCTTATTTTTGTATTTTCTGAAAGAGCGTACATAAAACTGGTATTATTTCATCCTTAACTTTTGGCAGAATCACCAGTGAGAACATCTGGGCTAGTATTTTCTTTTCGGTGTTTTTTAGAAACAAACAATTTTCTGGACTAGACAAATGCTAATCACATTTTATATTTTATGTAGTTTCAGTTTTAATCAATTGTGTTTTTCAAGGAAATTTTCCATTTTGTCTAAGCTGCTAGATGTTCTTTTGATGTCTGTAGGAGTCACAGTGACATCGCTGCTTTTATTCACGTTGCTCATGATTGGTTTTTTCTTTTTCCTCTTATTAGTCTTACTGGGGATTAATGAACCTGATTTATCTCTTGAAAGAATCACTTTTTGCCTTTTAAAATTTTCTCCATTGTGTTCTCTTTTATTGGATTTTACTTTTCAGTTCTTTGTTATGTCCTTCCTCTGTGTACCTTGGGTTTACTCATCTTTTCTCTAGAAATGTAAGGAAAAACTTAAATAATAATTGGTATGGGTGTTCTGGTTTATTATCTGATTAACAATTTATTTAAAGTTAATTATTTAATTTCCAGTACTTGGGATTTTTCTGCAGATCCCACTGATTTACAATTTACTTTAATTTTGGTTGGGATACATACTCTCTAAGATTTCCATTTTTTTTAAACATTTATTGAGACTTGTTTTATAGGCCAGCATATGGTCTATGTCATGAACATTCCATGTACATCTGAAAAGAATGCATGTCCTGTAGCTATTAGCCAGTGTTCTGTAGCTATCTATTAGTGTAAGGGTTTTATAGTGTCATTCAGTTCTTCTGTATCATTGCTACTTTTTTTCTAATTGTTCTATCCATTACTTAGAGAGGGGTATTAAAATCTCCAACTCTGTGGCTTTATGTATTTCTCCTTTATTTCTATTAGTTTTTGCCTCATGTGTTTTGAAGCTCTATTATTAGGGACACAGTTATAAATATGTCATGCCTCCCTGCTACGTTGACTTTTTTATCATTATAAAACACTCTCCTCTATCTTCAGTAATGCTTTTTGTCTTAAAAAATTTATTTTGCTGGATATTAATGTAGCCTCTCTAGTTTTGTTATGGTTAGTGTTTGCATGGTATATCCATTTTCATCTTTTTATTTTCAACCTATTTTATCTTTTTGAAAATGTTAAATGTATCCTTTGTAGACAGTATATACTTGGGTCCCAGTTTTTTTTTTTTTTATCCAGTCTGAAAATCTCTGCTTTTGATTAGAGTTTTAAGTCCATTTAATAATCAATTTGGTATCAATTTAATAATTATTGACACTGTTGGATTTAGGTGTGCAATTTTGCTGTTGTTTTCTATTTGTCTCATCTGCTTTTTTTGTTTCTCTGTTTCTCCTTTCTTGCCTTCTTGTGAGTTAGTAAAATATTTCTTTTGGTTCTTCTTTAGGCTTTTTCTGTTATCTCAATTTTAATCATTTTTTTAGTGGTTCCTGGAAGGATTACATTATGTGTCTTTAACTTACATTAATCAACTTAGACTTAATATTTTATGATTTTATGTATAACATAGGAGCATTACAACAGTATCTTAGTCATGATCTTAGCCATGAATCTGCTTTGCTATTGTTGGAAGTTGTAACTTACCTTTCCCTTAAAAAAATCATACAGTAAAATTTCTTATTTTTCTTTGGTGTAGATGTTTGTTTGTTTTTAAAAATTTCATTTATTTGACAGAGAGAGAGAGAGAGAGAGCGAGAGTGAAAGCGAGCACAAGCAAGGGGAGCAGCAGACGGAGAGGAAGAAGCAGGCTCCCAACTGAGTAGGGAGCTGGACATGAGGCTTAATCCCAGGATGCTGTAATCATGACCTGAGCCAAAGGAAGACACTTTACTAACTGAGCCACCCAGCTGCCCCCTGATGTAGAGTTTTATGAGTTTTGACACATATATGTCTTCCTATAACCACTATTACAATTAGGATATAGAAGAGTTCCATTACCCCCCAAATGCCCTAATGCTAACCTTCTCCAGTGACACCTTCCTTTCACCTGTCTTTCCTGGCAACCACTGATTTGCTTACCATAGCCATAGTTTTGTCTTTTTGAGAATGTTAAAGAAATGGAATTGTACATTAGCCTTTGTACTAGCTTCTCTCACTCTGCACGTTTTTGTAAGCCATCTAAGCTGTTCCATGTTTCAATAATTTGTTCCTTTTCTTCTTTTTTATTGCTGAGAGATAGTCCATTGTATGGATATACCACACTTTGTCAATTAACCTACTGGACAATATTTGGACTAATTCCAGCTTTTAGCTATCACAAAAAAGCTATTATGAATATTTGTGTACAGGTGTTTATGTAAACTTAAGTTTTCATTTTTTTTTCTAGGACACATACAGAGGGAGGGGATTGCTAGATCATATGGTAAGTGCATATTTAACTTTATAAAAAACTGCCTAACTGGTTTCCAAGGTGGCCATATCATTTTGTATTCCTATTGTCAGTGTATGAGAATTTGAGTTGTTCTACATCTTGGCCAGCATTTGGTATTGTCAGCATTTTAAAAAATTTCCATTATACTAACAGGCTTGTTGTGACATTTTATCACGGTTTTAATTTGCATTTTCCTAACAGCTAATGATGTTAAATATCTGTTCATGTGCTTATTTACCATCCTCATGTAATCTCTGGTGAAGCATCTGTTCAAAAGCTTTTCCAATTTGACAAATTGGGTTGTTTGCTTTCTTATTGTTGAGTTTTGAGAGCTCTTTGTATATTCTGGATACAAGTCCTTTATCAAATGTGATTTGTGAATATTTTCTTCCAGTTTATGGCTTGTCTCTTTATTCTCTTATAGTATCTTTGGATGAGCACCAGTCTTAATTTTTTTTTTTAAAGATTTCTTTTATTCATTCATGAGAGACACAGAGAGAGGCAGAGACATAGGCAGAGGGAGAAGCGGGCTCCTCAAGGGGAGCCTGATGTGGGACTCAATCCCGGGACTCTGGGACCACGCCCGGAGCCAAAGACAGACGCTCAACTGCTGAGCTATCCAGGTGTCCCCAGTCTTAAATTTTTAAATAAAATCCAGTTTGCTCATTATTTTTAAATTTTTCTTTGTGGATGCCTGCCAAATTATTGTTGCTCAGGGAGGTAAGCGTGCAAGACCTCTAATTCCACTATCTGCTGATGTCCTATCAATCAGTTTCTAACAAATCATGATTTGGGTTATTTCTAGGAACTCTGTCTAATGCAGGCTTTGGTGGTTTTCCTCTAAAAAGTGCTGTCATCTGTATTTTATATTTACATCTCTGATCCATTTCGTGTTAATCTTTATGTGGGTCAAATTTCTTTTTTTACATATAGATGACAATTATTCTAACACCATTTTTTTAAAAGATTTTATTTATTTATTCATAGAGACAGAGAGAGAGAGAGAGAGGCAGAGACACAGGCAGAGGGAGAAGCAGGTATCATACAGAGAGCCTGACGTGGGACTCGATCCAGGGTCTCCAGGATCACGCCGTGGCCTGCAGGTGGCCCTAAACCGCTGTGCCACTGGGGCTGCCCCTCTAACACCATTTGTAAGGAACATCCTTCTTTTTAAAAAAATGTAAATCTTTCTCTCTCTCTCTCTCTCTCTCTCCAAATAGAATATTATAGCTCAGTAAAAATATAGGGAGTATACAGTAAAAAAGTACATCTCTTTTTTAGTACACTAGTTACCTCCCTAGAGAAAATGCCCATTACATATTTCTAATGGATTCTTCATGTGAAATCGTGTGCACCTGTAAGCATAAGGATCTATAACTCCTTTTAAAAAAAAAGCCCCCACAGGGACGCCCGGGTGGCTCAGTGGTTTAGTGCCTGCCTTTGGCCCTGGAGTCCCAGGATTGAGTCCCACATCAGGCTCCCTGCATGGATCCTGCTTTGCCTTCTGCCTCTATCTCTGCCTCCTCCCCCGCTGTGTCTCTCATGAATAAATAAATAAAATCTTTAAAAAAATAAATAAAGCCTCCACAAACTGCAGGACACTCGACCCACTCTTCATGGTCTTATATTTTTCACTTAATAATAGTTGTACTGGAGAACATTCTGTATCAATACAGTAACTGCCTCCTTCTTTTAAATCACTTTATAATATTCCACTGTATGAATGCCATAATTTATTTAGCCAGTTCATGCTGATTCATCCTTACGAGGTTTCAATTCATTTGCCATTCAGCAGGGTCCTTCTAATTATCTTATTCACCAGAGTGTCAGGTCCCTATGAGAGTCCAAAGCATAGATGAATGACATCCTCCCCATTTAGCAAGAATGGCACACCGTGGCAGGGCTGCTCTTCTTTCAACGAAGAAAAAAAGAAACTTTCTGCAAGTGCAAAAGAATTATCTTCAAATAAAATTTAGACAGAAATACATCAAGAACGTCTCTCACAATGAAACTTCCCCCCAAGAGCAAGAAGGCAGTAACTCTTACAGCGCGGCCTAACAATGGGATTAAATGGTCTTATTTCTTTTCACAAAGTGCCCTGCCGGAGAAGCTATTTCTGACAAGGGCTTCTGTTTCTGTCTTCTGGCTGTAAAGTGCTGCTCACATGTCACGCAGACCTATCAATGTGGACACGGAGACCTTCTTAAGGTCGCAGATTTACCTGTTCTGTCAAGGCTGATGCCGAGCAGAAAACAACAGGACAGGGGCCATCTCAGCTCACGGAGGCACGGAAACCACTATTGCTGTGGACCAGGCTGGGTGTTTTGATTATTTGCCCAAATGTGGGAAATATATAATCACAATAAGAAAATAAGATGCAGTTTGGGCATTTTGTCATTTTGCTCCAGGCCACAAGAACCTGAGACTAATATTTACTTATTTTATTTTTAAAAATTTTATTTATTTATTGGTGTTCAATTTGCCAACATATAGCATAACACCCAGTGCTCGTCCCATCAAGTGCCCCCCTCAGTGCCCGCCACCCAGTCACCCCCACCCCCCGCCCACCTCCCTTTCTACCACCCCTTGTTCGTTTCCCAGAGTTAGGAGTCTCTCATGTTCTGTCTCCCTTTCTGATATTTCCCACTCATTTTTTCTCCTTTCCCCTTTATTCCCTTTCACTATTTTTTATATTCCCTAAATGAATGAGACCATATAATGTTTGTCCTTCTCCGATTGACTTATTTCACTCAGCATAATGCCCTCCAGTTCCATCCACGTTGAAGCAAATGGTGGGTATTTGTCGTTTCTAATGGCTGAGGAATATCCCACCGTATACATAGACCACAGCTTCTTTATCCCTTCATCTGTCGATGGACACCGAGGCTCCTTCCACAGTGTGGCTATTGTGGACATTGCTGCTTGAAACATCGGGGTGTAGGTGTCCCAGCGTTTCACTGCATCTGTATCTTTGGGGTAAATCCCCGGCAGTGCAATTGCTGGGTCGTAGGGCAGGTCTATTTTTAACTCTTTGAGGAACCTCCACACAGTTTTCCAGAGTGGCTGCACCAGTTCACATTCCCACCAACAGTGCAGGAGGGCTCCCCTTTCTCCGCATCCTCTCCAACATTTGTGGTTTCCTGCCTTGTTAATTTTCCCCATTCTCACTGGTGTGAGGTGGTATCTCATTGTGGTTTTGATTTGTATTTCCCTGATGGCAAGTGATGCGGAGCATTTTCTCATGTGCTTGTTGGCCATGTCTATGTCTTCCTCTGTGAGATTTCTTTTCATGTCTAATATTTAAAATTAGGGGAAAGACACTGATGTCAAGAACGGAAAGCAAAATCCCTCTTGATCATCTGTGAAATGTGGTCTGAGGGCAAGAAAGGTTAATTAATAATGCCTCGTAATTATTATCACCCCATGACTTAACTCCGAGGAGACTCTTTTCCCCCCTGAATTCAAAGTACTTGGCTCAGTATATTTTAAGTCTTCGGAGCTAAGAGCTTCATAAAGGTGAATGAATATTGTTTTGTGTTTAGGCTGTGCCATAATTTTTGTTCATTCATTTATTTTTATATAATTTTTAATTTTTTTTGGAGAGAGAGGGAGAAAGAGTAGTGGCGAGGGGCAGAGGGTGAGAGACCATGTTACGCAGGCTCCATGCCCAACACAGAGCCCAACACGGGGCTCGACCTCATGACCCTGAGATCATGACTTGAGCTGAAATCAAGAGTTGGATGCTTAACCAATTAAGCCACCCAGGCGCCCCTATCCTGTAATTCTTAAGTTTAGATCCTACAATGTGAGTGACAAAAGCTTCCGGAGGGAAGGATGCTTCCTTTGATTAAGCTAGCTGGGTCATTGGGTCTCATGGAAGTCGGCTATGGTGGAATGCAAACCCTAGTGTTTATGACCTGAGAACTCTTTCCGCTAAATAGAAATGATGATATTAGTTCAGTAACACAATTACCCTATTTGGTTCTGGGAGCAAATATGGAATTGGTCCCTAATGTGTTTTAATTGCTCACACAACTTTATGGAAATTTTAAGAGTCTGTAGTAGTTAAACACATTTCTTCCTGCCCAGATAAACTTTTCTACAATTTTCTGCCATCATCATTCCCTGGTTATTTGAACTACAGCTTGGGGTACAGCACTGGTCTCTTCCAAATTTTTTGTTCTTTTGATAATTTGAAATGTTCTATTCTGAAGTGCAGTTAGAGGCAGCGACAAAGGTTCCAGACGCCAAGGGTGCAAATGGCAGTTACCATCTATTATGCACTTACTACATGCCAGGCTTCATTCTGGGCACAATAATAAGAAATCAACATTTGCTAGCACCTACTGAGCACTTGCTATGTGCTCAACACTGTACTAAATGCTTTATATAACATTATCCCTTTAATCCTCATGAAAACCCTGGGAAGTATGGTTTACTTTTATCCTCATTTTCTAGACAAGGAGGGCAGTGAAGTTAAGTAAATGCCTAGATAATTCAGCTCGTTAGTGATGGAGAATGGAGGCAAACCCAGGTTCTGAAGCTTACGACCCCAGATGGTAGAAGTACATTGGCACACAGGTGTTCCCCTGGGCCCCTCCCTGGGCAGGCCCCTGAACGGGCATGCCAGGACATGTGAAGCCAGGTATGTCCTGCTGTGTCAGCCAATATGGGGTTTGGTAGATTGATTCATTCATTCAACAAATAATTGCTGAGCTCTATGCCCATCTGGGAAATTGAACATACACCCGGCTGCTTGCAAAGCTAAGCATTAGAGAGCACTACAGACTGGGGGCTATGGGAGTTAGAAGGAGATAAAATGCTTCCGATGGCTTTGAGGGCATAAGAAAGACCATGTGGCATGGATGGGAGTTGAGAAGAGCCCTGCAGGATGTATCAGACCAGGACATTCAAGGAGGAGAGGGAGGGGATTTCTATGTAAAGGGAGTGATGATCATAAGCAAGCCACTTGAATACTCTGGGCCTTGGTTCCTTTTTATGAAAATCACAGGCAAAATGAGAAAGTTAAATTTGATGACCTCTAAGGTCACTTCCATCTTTGAAATTCTGTGATTCTCTTGACCTAAGCCTTATGGGTACTAATTAATGAACCTGACAGTGTACTCAAGGATTCAACAAGAAATGTATTTAATTGTATCTTAGCTACATTCACCCTAGAAAGTCATCTGCCCATTCTTCTTTGCTAGGAGAGAGCTCTCAAACGTTTTCTTTCCGTGGATCCCTAACCGAGACTTATTTGCTCTCTCTCACATCCACAAAACATTCCCTAACGTCTAGTCCTTCTGCCTGGGCAGATCATTTCATGTCTTCAAATGTCCATTAAATGATCCACATATTAGACCATCGTTGTGACTAATGAATTAATGGACATTTAAACATATTTAGTCCTCTTAATTAATCAATTAACAATAAACCTTCATTGCATATCTATTAGGTACAGAGAACTGTGGTAACAACAGGGAATATAGCAGTGAGCAGATTGATCTCAGCTCCTGGTGCCTTGGGGTGTATACCCTAGTGTATTGCAGCATTGCCGTAGAATCAGAACTCAGATGCCCATCTTGGCTCCACCACTTATGAACTGTGTGATTCTGAGCCAGTTACTTAGCCTCTCTGTGTATCCATTTCCTCCTCAGTAAATGGAGGATAGTAATAGTACTGACTTCATAGGATTGTTAAGAGGGTTCAGTAGTGGGGCACCTGGGTGGCTCAGTGGTTGAGCATCTGCCTTTGGCTCAGGTCCTGGGATTAAGTCCTGCATCAGGCTCCCTAGGGGAAGCCTGCTTCTCCCTCTGCCTGTGTCTTTGTGTCTCTCATGAATACATAAAATCTTAAAAAAAAAGGGGGGGGGGATTCACTAGTTATTTGTAAAGGCTTGAGACATATCTGGCCAAAGAAGGTATGAAGTAAATAAATTATTTTTGACATTTCACTCTCTAATCCATTCCAAACTTCCACTCTCTGGCCAAGAACCATCATTTCTTAGATGTTTTACTTCCATCACCAGTGCTCATTTTCCTTCTGGTATTGTTTTCCCCAAAGAAACGATTAAAAAGGGATGACTTTTGGAAAGCTGCTGCCTGAGAGAAGGTCTGTAGGGAAGAAGAAAGCTTTGTGAGTGTAGGAATCCTAGGCTCAGGGCGCAGATGCTCAGTGGGTCCAAGCCCCAGGTAGGGTTAGCCAGCCAGGTGTTCTGAGCAGAGGAGATAGTGCAAGGGAACTGGAGCAAAAGACAATACCCATGCACCTGCCACGGTGGGAGGACAGAAGTAGGGATGTGGCCAGAGAGATAAGCAGCAGCCAGATGTTAAAGAGGGCTGCAGAGGGGGCGTCTGGGTGGCTTAGTCAGTTAAGCATCTGCTTTCAGCTCAGGTCATGATCCTAGGATCCTGGGATTGAGCCCCGTGTTGGGCTCCTACTCAGTGGAGAGTCTGCTTCTCCCTCTCCCTTTGTGTGTGCTCTCTCTCTCTCAAATAATTTTTTTAAAAAATTATAAATAAAGAGGTCTGCAAAGGTACAGCAGTACCATGACAACAGTGGAGGACCCCTGAGGAATTCCACAGGGCTGTGTAGTATAGAATTTAACCCTGTCCCCAAAGTCCCCTGACCTTTGTTCTCAGCTTCTGGGAGGTGACCTCTAAGCCCCTGGGATGTCTTACCCGATAGGGGTGTCTTCACTTCCTGGGGCCCTTGGATCAAGCAGGATTGTAACAATGTGAGGTAGGGTGGGGACTTAGGGTCACATGGTATCAGTTGACCTCTGGAAGGGCTGGTGACCACTCAGGTCCAACAGCAATCCATCACGTCTACATCATTGCACTCCAGTACAAACTTGGACACCAGGACTCAGGTGGGTATTGGCAACATTCTGCATATTGTCACACAATGATGCTGGGAAAGCAATGCTGTCCCCGACTCCACAGGGGGAGGACGATGGAAGCTCTACATTTGGTATTTTTCTGGACTCTGCCCATGAACCTCTTCCCTTGGCTAATTTTAATTTACTTCCTTTCCTTGTCATAAACTATAACCCAGAGTATAAGCTTTCAGCGAGTCCTGAGTCATTCTTGAGAGTCATCAGACCTAAAGGTAGTTTTGGGAACTCCCTCCGCTGAACCTGCACTTGGTGTCAGAAGTGAGGGTGGACCTCCAATTTTGCAGCTGGCTCATCTGTTCAGGAGTGGTGAAAATTTTCACTGGGTGATGCTCTCAAAAATAACATTTAATGGCTACAAAGGTAATAGTATTCATGATTAAAATTACAGAAAACTTAAAATATCTAAAAGTGAAAATCACCCGTGACCGCAGTTCTCTCTCATACGCATGTACGTGCACACACACAGAGTATTAGGTGTTTTTTTTTCCTTTAGCCCTGGTACCTGGCTTAGTTCCTAAGGCTTTCCTGGGAATTGCAATCCCAGGGCAGCAGCAATGAGGGAGGCAGAGAAGGAGAGAAACCAAGCATCAGGCAGTGTGTTATTGAGCTATCAAGAGCTTCATGAGAAAAATAAAGCGGCCTGTCTTCCACGCCTCAGAAAGTTTGGAGAGGAGAGCTGGCTACCTGAGGTCTCCTTCTAGTCTCTTGCCCCTGACTGGGAGAGTTTTACTCCACAGGACACCAACTTCCTGGCATTTCTATGCTTTGTTAGCAGCCCCTACAGGTGGCCATTGGAGAAAGCAGGTCCCACCCTGCAGCTCGGGGCCTGGCCGGGGTGGAGCTGCCATGGTCCACATGGGTTTCTGATGTGGACCTGGCTGCGAGAGCAATGGGGCCTGAGCCCAAAGCCCATGCCCAGCGCTGGCCTGGGGAGACTGAGGCAGGCAGTGTTGGGAGATTAAGTCATGGTGGCCGTAGCCAAGGCCTCAAGTGTGAGGAGGATCAGGGAAGGAAGTAAACTGGGTCCATTACAAGATAACGGATAATTTTCTCATTAAACCATAGGCCGTTAATTTGTTATTAAACAAATATCTGAGTAGAGCATACACATAATCTTTAAATGGCTTATATGGTTTCTTATTGGCTATAAATTATATATGAATGCTGTATTGCTAGACATTTATATTGTGGCCAAGCTTCTGGTGTTTAATCAGTGCTCTCTGATGAATATCATTATACATATTTTTTGGATCATATTTCCCTGGGATATGTTTCTAGAAATAGAAGAGTCAGGTCAGAGAGGAAAACTGGGCTTTCATAGTTACATAAATGAGGTTTCTGAGTCTCAGACTCTTGTATGTGTCTCTTGAGCACCTCAAAGATTCTCATGGCCTGGGAGGCCGATCTGGGGCCAAGGCCCCCCTGAGAAATGGTTGAGGTCCCCAGTAGGGCCACCACCACCGCCACTGTGTTGTGTCACAGAGAAGGCACTGGTCAAGGAGGCAGGAGGCCTGATTGAAGACACTGAAGTGCCCACAGGACCTAGCTGATGGCTGAGGGAATCGGGAGGGGATGAGTCCGTGGGTGGTGATCGGAAGGTAGACAATGCATTGCTGAATGGCCAGCACGCCGAAACTTGAAAACAAAACAAAAACTAGATTTGTGTGCCGGCCAAGAAGACGATGTGAGAGGCGAGCCTGTGACCCCGGTTCCTGTGCTGTGAACGTGGGCCTCCCCCGCCCTCCCACCATTGTCAGGGCCTCAGCCACAGGACATCTTCCAGGACTTTTCCTCCCCCCAGATCTCGTTCTGGGAAAGACTTTGCATACAAAGCACATTTATTAAATAGCAGGTCAGTGCTACCACCATGACTTGTTATGAAGCCAACCAAAGCAATTTTAAAAATGAGTATTTTAATGAGCATCTGTCGCTTTAGCCAGAGAAGCCTGGGAAACAGAGACCAGACCCCCGTTACCACCTTGTCAGACTCTGTTCCAGTAGGAACCACTAGGTGGGAAGTGCTGAGCACCCAAGGGTACCGGAGGCTTTGCATTTGGTGGCATTACGGAGCCTGGCTTCCTGGAGCTGCCCTGGCTGGGTTCCTCTCTTTAGCAGTAACCGGTGTCTCAGGGGTGCTCCTGCCTTGCCCACTGCTCAGCAGGAGAAAAGGACTGGGCCCAGCCAGGGATGTTTATCTTGGGCGCTAGAGCAGGGTCATGGCACACCTGGGGCATGTCAGCTGACCTGGGCTTCCAGGGACTGAGCGCTGCAAGGTCACTGCGCCCCCCGCAACCCCTTTTTATTCCTCTTGGGAGGAAAGCCCCATTAGTAGCTTTTGTGAACTCAGCTCTGAGAAGTGAGGGAACTGGCTTGAGGCTGCGTGGCCACTGCAGAAATGCAACGATCGGAAGCCAAGTTGGCAGAAGCCATCTGCTTCCCACTGGGCAGAGTCAGGGAGGGCTCCGTGGAGGAGGTGAGCCGAGGGGTGAGAGGCTGGGCAGGCTTTCCCAGGTCACTAGCAAGAAAGCAGGAGACTGAGTGGGGACGAATGAACCGGACCTGGCAGTGTCGGATAAACATGAATCTGGACTTAGGTTTGGGGGAACTTCGCTCAAAAGGATTGCTGCCAGGGGGGAGGAGACAACTGCAATAAGAACTCGGCCCTGAGATGTGCAAGTTCCCGAAGTTCCCCCAGGAAAGATGTTCTTTTTGGAGGGAGGTGTAAAGAGGCCGGAAAGAACAGGTGCGGGGGAGTCAGAGGAGAGGATGGCCAGTGGGTCAGGGAATGTTCTCCCTTGAGGTCAGCTGATGCTCAGGAGGGGCCACTGGGTTCATTTCTCCAGTCTCCAGGATGAATACTAGAGCCTGGGGAAGGGGAGAGCCTGATGGGAATTTGGTCAAGTCCCGTAAGTGGATATTTTGTCCAGACTGGTCAGTGTGGACAAATAGTTCAGCCAATTACTTAAGAGACAAAGAATGGGAATTTGTGGGGAGGGGATCAGAATTGGCTTTATTGTAGGTAACAAGGGGTCATTTGGGGGGTCATATTTAAAAAAAAAATTATTCATGAGAGACACAGCGAAGCCAAGACCCAGGCAGAAGGAGAAGGAGGTGTCATGCAGGGAGCCCGATGAGGGACTCGATCCCAGTACCCCGGGATCACTCCCTGAAGGCAGACGCTCAACCACTGAGCCACCCAGGTGTCCCCAGAATTAAGAATTTTATTTTATTATTATTTTTAAAAGATTTATTTATTTATTTTTTATTTATGATAGACAGAGAGAGAGAGGCAGAGACACAGGAGGAGGGAGAAGCAAGCTCCATGCCGGGAGCCCGACATGGGACTCAATCGCGGGACTCCAGGATCGCGCCATGGGCCAAAGGCAGGCGCCAAACTGTTGAGCCATCCAGGGATCCCCAGAATTAAGAATTTTAATAAGGAAGGCCCTCACCACAATGGAGTTAGGGACTGGCAGGGGGAATGCTCCAAGTCACCATGCTTGGAACTCCCAGTTTACTCCAGTGGACTTTGGTTTGGGGACAGCCCTCCCAACATCCCTTTTTTCCTCTTCTTTGTTCTAGGAACTTACCTATGGTTTTGCATGTTCCGGATTGCAGTTCTCTGCTACTCCTGAATAAACCCATTTTTGCCATTTTAGTTTGAAGGTTAACTCAATCTTACCAAGCCCCACGGGGAAGGTGCTTCTCTACAGGAAGCCACTCCCCGCGCACCTAAGGGTGGGTGGGGGCAGGACATAGTCATCCCCGTGCTGCAGAGACAGGGCCCAGCACATCCCACCCTGAGCAGACCTGGAACAGCAGGGGAGGCCCTGAACCCGGGCTGGAGGACTTAGCCCACTGCGTGCCGGGCGGGTGGCAGAGGCTCCGTGGCTGCTGGGGTCTTGCTGTCCTTGTCACCTGTGCATGCAGCTTGGGTGGCTGGACCTCTGCTGGCAGGAGCTCTTCCCTCCAGAGCGGTGGGTCCCAGGCCCGGCATTCTTCGAGAACAAAGTGGGAAGGCGTGGCTGAGGACCTGGGGGACCCAACAGGTGCTCGGAGTCCCAACAACTCCTGGCGGGGCCTTGGGGTTGGCCGCTCCCCAGCAAGGAGCTCAAGGCTTGGAGGCCCTTTGCTGGGAGGCCCCACGCAAGGGGAGGACTCGGACAAAAGCCCAGAAGTCTGGCAGATGGGATCACCCTCTGGGCTCACAGAGGGTCCCTCTGCTCTCCGGGTCCCGCATTTGACCCTGAAAATCGCGCCGGCACCTGCCGGCTTTGCCACCAACCAGGTGGAAGCGCTCGGTCTGTTGGGTAAGTCGCAGGTTTCAATTAGAAGCATGTGCTTAACTATAATTTAGTCTCACCGGTTGGTCTTTGCCTTGAAAGATCCATTTAATTATCTTTGCTTAAAACCTACAGGGTGTAACTAGAAGCATCTGTAGAGGGAGACTACTAAAAAAAATCACATTTTGGGCAAAAAACTGATTTCCTTTCTTTTTGGTTGGCAAAGAAGTATTTCGGGGTGCTTTCGGATGCAAGCTGGCTGAGAATGTGGTGGTGAGTTTTCTGGAACACGTCGGGGTGCCTCTGGAGCGGAGCCGTGGGACGCGAAGGCTGGTGGTGGCAGCTGGTGGAGTGGGGCCACACCTTGCAGGTGCTCCTACTTCCAGCGTCCGGGTGGCTCTTGCCTGTTCAGCACTGGGACACATCGTGGGACGTGTCAGGGAGGGCCCAACCCCGTGCCCCCTATATGTTGAGTTCCAGCTCCAGAGATTCTGTGCCAGGCTCGGGGGATTTTTCTTTGACCATTAAACAATCCTTGTATGCGATACAGGACCTTGTTCTGACTTCCTATAGCTCTGTAGGGGAGGTGTGAGGGTTACCACGATTGTTTTTTTTTTTTTTTTTCGTTACCACGATTTATAGATGCATCGAGACATAGACTCTGCGAGGGCAGGGATTTCTGTTCTATTCACTGGCGTGTCCCTGGCACCCCCGAACACCTGAAAGCAGAGCCGGAGTTTACACCTGGCACTTCTCTTTTTGTTCCTCACGTTAAGGGTCATGAACCCTTCCCCCTTCTGCAGGAGTAGCGAGGTGGTTGGGTTGGATGAGGGTCAAGCCTCCCTCCAGGTGGATTCTAGGACTCTATGACGAAGCACATGTAAAGCGTGGACCCCAGCTGGAATGCTTTTGCTCTGATTTATGGTGAGGCTCTCTTGCACAGTTGGCCCCGGACGCTGGGGACGTTACTTACTTCCCAGCTTTCCTGGAGTCACCTGACCCTTCTGGCCCATCCTGGCTCCCCAGGTACTGCTGAGAGGCTGCTCCACAGCAGAGCCCACCTGGGTACCTGGCAAGGGTCCTCAGTCAGCCTGGGGCGAGAGGATGTGCACGCCACACCTGGCCCCTCCCAGCTTTTCTGATGCTCCTTTGGCCTGGACGGTGCCGTCAATGACCTTCTGTCTTCTACCCTCTTTCAAATCCCCCACAGCAGTGCTGATGCAGGCCTCGGCCTGGGACCTGGACCTGCCCTGATTTCTGCTGATGTCCCCCTAGTGGAGCCCCCCCCCCATGCCTTTGATCCATGTCTACTTAAAGTTCGGGTGCTCTTCAAAGCCCAAGTGAAGCCTTGCTGCTTCTTGAAACCTTCTCATTGACCCTCTAGCTCTCGTGACCTCTTGCTTTTTCATTTCCCTTTTTTTTCTCATATTGTCTGGACCCAATTATTTTTGCCTCCTTCTACTGCAGCCTGTCTTCTATTATTCTGTAACGTGTGTTAGCTCTATATTATATCTCCACGTGTTCAGGGACTGAAAATCTTCATGTCTTGGTGAAGCCATCCCTTACTTCTGCTGTACAGAGCTCCCTCCAGACCCATTTTCTTAATGTAGGTGCAATATTTCACTTTTCTTGATTGTGCTGGTGTCAGACTAGTGTAGGGCACTTAAGAATGTTACTGGTGTCACGCAGGAACTTCCCACCAGAGTGGACACTCTTCTAGCAAGGGAGCTGCTCCAAGGACCCTTTCAAGCACAGGATGGATGCCCAAGGAAGATGAGTTGAGATGGCCTCTGGCTGGTAGGTGGCGGAGGACGTAAGCCTCAAGGAAAGTGTGGGCCATATGTTTGGGGCATGTGTTCTTGTGTCATGAGTGTCTGCTGGCTGGTAGAGTCCCTAAGGCCTTGGCACTGCCCCGTTCTCTGGAGCAGAGAGCAGCTAACCAGGTGGAGGGAGCTGCAGTGTTCACTGGGCTGTAAGTGCCAACCAAGCCCCTTCTCTGACTGAATTCAGAAGAGCGGGAATGGCTCTTCACTGGGAGAGTCAGGCAAATAGAAATCAAACTCTTGCTCCTTGATGATACAGACTCAGCAAGAGGACAGGCTCAGGTGTGTGGCCACACGGCAGAGCTCCCCACGTCTGCTGCATGGACATCATCCTGTCTTCTCCCCACCCCAGGGCTGGAGCTGCCCTGTCACACTTCTTGAGAGAGCTGAGGGCAAGAGATCAGAAGAGTGCCCTTCCCCTCCTTTGTCCTGGGGACTTGCAGCTCTTGGAACATGCCGTCTGCAGCATCACAACTCAGGTCTTTAGACCCCTCCATAGGGGGCTGTGGGTTTGGTGGGGCTCACTCTGGAACACTTGCTCATCAGGCAGCAACCTCTTTGGGTGGTTGGGAGCACAGACTTGGGAGCCGTGCAGCTCAGGTTCTAGTCCTGGCTTTGGCATCAACTGCCTAGCGGGCCTCCTCTTCCTCATCTGTAAAGTGGGGGTAACATCACTCCCCCCCTCCCTTAGAGGGCATCATGAGGATTAAATGACTGTGTAATAGATGCTTTGCGCTGTGCCTGGCACACGGTAAGCACTTGAGAAAGGCTGTTATTTTTATTTTTTGAAAATAATGGTGTTAAGCTATGACATCTATGAGTGACCTCTATTGCTCCCATTGTCATGAGTCATGACACTGTCACACGTTGGGTTTCATAAGGCCTCTCCAGCTCTTGTGTTCTTAGAGTGTGCTCAGTTATGAAAACAACCTTCTCATTTGGCAAGAATTTTAGGAGTGTGGAATTCCTTAGCTCCCTGTTTTTTGGGAAAAGCCAGGACCACACCCATGCCTCCCCAGCTTCCTGGAGGATCAGAGATTTTTACCTTACACAGGAAGAGATCTGTTGGCTTCGTTGTTGCACCTGTACACCCAGAGGAGGCACACGCTCTCTGTTCAACACGCTGTGTTCATATTGCGTACACCTAATATTTAATCTTTCGCTGCTTGATTTCTTTTGGCATTTTTAGGCATCTCATTCCCTGTGACTTTATCTGTGTTTGGGATTATTTTTCCCAGATGCTTTACCTGGCATTTATCCAACTAGAATCTCATTTCCTTATTTTCTGGCTCTGTTTATACTCTCCTTAGGGTCATTTTTCTTATTTGTCTTTCTTCCCTGGTGTTCTTCAAACTGCCCAATTTAGTTATAAGGATGCCACAAATTAGCAGCACAGTGTTTGAGATTCCATTTGCCCATCTCTGTGTGGATTTAGCCAGCATGCAGGTCTGGATTTTCATGCTCTGATTTAGCATTTCAAAAAATAAGCCACTCATTCTATTAAGATATTATCCTCAGCCCATCTGACTCTTGAATAGTTTGGTATGTATCTGAATCTTGCCTATAATTGGATGTAATTCAATTAGTTTAGCCTACAGCCATGTTATATCAATCAGTGGTGATATTGTTATGATGGACATGTTGGTAGACTTTAAATTATTCTTTTTTTCAGGTGGGTGCCCAGATTTCAGAATCTGTGAGTTCTTTCAACTTTGACCCCTGCTTCCTATCCTTTTGATTTTTTAAAAATCAATTTTTATAATAACAGTTTTAGATTTATAGAATTATTGGGGCGCCTGGGTGGCTCAGTCCGTCAAGCGTCCAACTCTTGATCTTAGCTCAGGTCTTGCTCTCAGGGTCCCGAGTTCAAGACCCAGGCGCAGCGGTTTGGCGTCTGCCTTTGGCCCAGGGCGCGATCCTGGAGACCCGGGATCGAATCCCACATCGGGCTCCCGGTGCATGGAGCCTGCTTCTCCCTCTGCCTGTGTCTCTGCCTCTCTCTGTCTCTCTGTAACTATCATAAATAAATAAAAAAATTAAAAAAAAAAGACCCACACCCAGTGTGAGGCCTACTAAGAAAAAAATAGATTTACAGAATTATTGCCAGAATTGTACTGAGAATTCCCAAATACCCGTATAAGTATCCTCTGTTGTTGACATCTTACATTAATACAGTATATTTGTCACAATTCACACACCAATGTTGGCATATGTTCATTGGTCAAAGTTCTTAGTTTACTAGATTTCCGTAGTTTTTACTTAATGTCTTTTTTTTTTGCTCCAGGATTCCATCCACGATTCCACATCACATTTAATCATGTTTCCTCAAGCTCCTCTTGGCTGTGGCAGTTTCTCAGACTGAGAACAATGAATTGTTTTTGATGATCTTCACAGTTTTGAGCAGTACTGGTCCTATATTTCTGAGAACATCCTTCAGCTGGTATTTGTCTGATGTTTTTCTCATGGTTAGACTGGGGCTACTGGTTTTTGGGAGGAAGACCCCAGAGGTGAAGTGCTGTTCTCATCACATCCTACCAAGGGTACATACTATCAATAGGATTTGTTACTGTTAATGTTGACCTTGACCTTCTGGCTGAAGTCGTTCTGTGTCTCCACACTGTAAAGTTAGGCTTTGTTTCTCCTTTTCCCTACTGTACTCTTTGGAAGAAAGTCACCATACGCAGCCCACACTTGGCAGGGAAGGGGAAGGGGCTATGCTCTCCTTTCTTTTCTTTCTTTTTTTTTTTTTTTTTTAAAGATTTTATTTATTTATTCATGAGAGAGAGAGAGAGAGAGAGAGGCAGAGACATAGGCAGAGGGAGAAGCAGGCTCCATGCAGGGAGCCCGACGTGGGACTCCATCCTGGGTCTCCAGGATCACACCTGGGCTGCAGGCGGCGCTAAACCAATGCGCCACCAGGGCCGCCCTATGCTCTCCTTTCTTAAAAATGAAATAGTTATGTAAATTATCTGTAATTCTTTTGCATGGAAGATTTGTCTACTTTTATTTATTTACTTATTTAATATTTTTATTTCATCATTTGGACTCCATATCTCTATACCTTGGGTTATAATCTAATAGTACTTTATTTTGTCACTCACATTTTTCCATTGTTGGCCAAAGAGTGCTTTCAGTTGGCTCCTGTATTCTTTGCCATGACCCATCTGTTCCTTTTTTAAGCACTTCCTTGCACTACTCTTTTCTCCAGGCTCATCTTGTATATTTCCTGTCCCAGTCCCTGAATCAGCCATTTCTCTAAGGAGCCCTGTTTCCTTTCATTGGGGAATGATGTTAGAAACCAACATCTGGGTACTAGGTGTGCTTGTTGCTACTGGGCTGTCATTTCTTTTGGGTTCTCAGCTGACAGAGCAACAGATGCATGTGTATATTCTAAACCATGTCTATACACAGCTATAAATATTTTAATGTGTAACTGTCTCAAGTTGAACATGAGTTTAGCATATTCAGGTCTCCAGACCTAATCATTCCCACACGGATTGTCTGGCCTCCTCCCCTTGCTTCTCTGTATCCCCCCCCTCCAACTTGGGAAACCTGGCTCCTGCCATTTGGTAATTCCACACATAAATGGAATTGGTATAATAGAATTGTTTTTTTTTAATTTTTATTTATTTATGATAGTCACAGAGAGAGAGAGAGAGAGAGAGGCAGAGACACAGGCAGAGGGAGAAGCAGGCTCCATGCACCAGGATCCCGACGTGGGATTCAATCCCGGGTCTCCAGGATCGCGCCCTGAGCCAAAGGCAGGCGCCAAACCGCTGCGCCACCCAGCGATCCCTGTATAATGGAATTGTTAACACATATCTCCCTGGCAAACAATTTTGTCAGCTAAGGTGCTTATGTATTGTTGCTTTTGCCTTTGGGTCTTACAGCCTCTACTCATTTCCAGAGTTTTCTAGGTCTGCACCTTATTGTTTACCCCATTCAGTGAGCTTGTTTCATAGGTTTTTAATGCATTTAGACTCTTTTGTCACATTCTGTCTTCCCTCCTGGGATCCCTCAACATCCTAAGTGATTTTTTGATCATTTTGCCCAGCTACATATATTAAGGTTTACTTTTTGTGCTGTCAAGTTTATGGTTTTTTTTTTTTTTTGTTTTTTTTTTTTAAAGGCTCCTCACAGGGAGCCCAACGCGGGACTCGATCCCGGAATACCGGGATCACGTCCTGGGCCAAAGACAGATGCTCAACAGCTGAGCCACCCAGGCGTCCCAAGTTTATGGTTTTTGACATATAGTTTTGCTTATAGTCTTGTACTCATCATTATCAAACAGGATAGTTTTGCCACCCTAAAAATCCTATGCTCTATCTACTCAACTTTCCCACCCCCACCTGGAACCCCTGGCAACCATAGATCTATTTACTGTCTGTATAGTTTGCCTTTTCCAGAATATCACAGAATTGTAATTATATAGAATGTGCCTTTTTAGATTGGCTTCTTTCACTTAGTAATATGTGTTTAAGATTAATTCATGTCTTTTCATGGTTTGGTGGCTCTGAATAATAGTCCATTGTATGGATATGCCATAATTTGTTTATTTGTTCACCCATTGGTGGGCATTTTGATTACTTTCAGTTTTTGGCAATTTTGAATGAAGCTGCCTAAGCATGTGTCCACAATTTTTTTCTTGTGTGTGTATGTGTGAACATAGGTTTTCAGATCATTTGGGTAAATACTTATAAGTGCAATTGTTAGATCTTATGGCAAGACAATGTTTAGTTTGTAAGAAACTGCCTTTCAAAGGGGCTGTATCATTTTGCAATTCTAACGACAATGAATGAGAGTTCCTGTTCTGAACTCTTTCCAGCAGTTGGTATTGTTGGGGTTTTTTAGATTTTAGCCATTCAAATGGGTGTGCACTGGTATCACATTGTTGTTTTACCTTGCAATTCCCTAAGCACAGATGATATCGAGACCCTTTTTATATTGCATACTTGCCATCTAGATATCATTTTCTTTCTTTCTTTCTTTTTTTTTTTTTTTAGATATCATTTTCATTGAGGTGTCTATTCAGATCTTTGGCCCATTTTTTAATCGGGCTGCTTTTTTTTTTTTTTTTTTTTTGTTGAGTTTCACCAGTTCTTTGCATATTGGATACAAATCCTTCAACATATGTGTATTTTGAAAATATTTCCTCCTAGCCTGTGGCTTGATCTTTTCATCCTCTTAACAGTGTCTTCTGCAGAGCATGTTCTAGTTATAATAAAGTCAATCTTGTCAATATTTTTCTTTTATGGATCATTCCTTTGGTGTTGTACTTAAAAACTCAGCACCAAACCCAAAGTCATGTAGATTTTCTCCTATGTGTTCTTCTAGAAGTTGTATTCATTTTGCATTTAGATCCACAATCCATTTTTTCCCACAATCCCTTTTTAATTAATGTTTATGGAAAGTATAAGGTCTGTGACTGGGTTATTATTTTGCATGTAGTACTGTTGTTGAAAAGACCGACTTTTTCTGCTATATTATCTTTGCAGTTTAGTAGGGATCAGCAGATTGTACTTGTGTGGGTCTCTCTCTGGGCTTTTTATTTTGTTCTATTGATCATATGTGCCTATTTGTTCACCAATATCATGCTGTCTTCATTACTGTAGCCTTATGATAACTCTTGAAATCAGATAGTGTGACTCTTCCAATTTTGTGCTCCTTCAGTATTCTAGGCCTTTTGCTTTTATCTATGAATTTTAGAATTATTGATATCTACAAAATAACTTACTGATATTTTAATTGGAATTAAGTCAAATCTATACATCATGTTGGGAAGATTTTATATTTAACCATACTGGTTAATCATTCCATTCCATGAACATGGAATCTCTGTCTTTTTATACAGATCTTTGATTTTCATCAGTGTTTTTTAATTTTCCACTGGTCACTCCTACATATATTTTGTTAGATGAATACCTAAGTATTTTATTTTTTGGAAGCTATTGTAAATTATTTCCTTTCTCATCTCAAATTCCAGTTGTTCATTGCTGTTATAAGGAGAGCAATTGACTTTGGTGTATTAACCTTGTGATGGTGCTAAACTCTGAGTTCAAAGAGCTATTTTTGTTTGTTTGGCATTTTTTACTGAGAACAAAGAAATTTTATTTCTTCCTTTCCAATCTGGTTACCTTTTACTTACTTCATTTTGCTAATTTATATGTCTAGTATGATTTTGAATAGGAATGGTGAGAGAGAATATCCTTGTCTTGTTCCTGGTTTGGAAAGAAACTGTTCAGTTTCATACCATTAAGTTTGATATTAACTGTAAGCTTTTTGTGGATATTTTTCACCAGATTAAGGACCTTTCCTTCTATTCCTAGTTTGCTGAGTTTTATTATTATTTTTAAATCATGAATATGTGTTGGATTTTGTCAAATGCTTTTTTGGTGTCAATTGATAAGACAATGTAATTTTTATTCGTAAGCTTTTTAATACGGGATTGAATTTCAGATGTTAAAACTATCTTTGCATTCCTGGGGTAAATCCCACTAGGTTGTGGAATTTATGCATTATTAGATCTGATTTTCTAGTATTTTTTTTTTTTTGAGGATTTTTGAGTCTGTGTTTAAGAAAGATACTAGTCTGTGATTTTCCTTTATTGTAATTCTTTATTTGATTTTTTTAAAAGGTTTTATTTATTTATTCATGATAGTCACACACACAGAGAGAGAGAGGCAGAGACACAGGCAGAGGGAGAAGCAGGCTCCATGCAGGGAGACCGACGTGGGATTCGATCCCGGGTCTCCAGGATCGCGCCCTGGGCCAAAGGCAGGCACTAAAACGCTGCGCCACCCAGGGATCCCTATTTGATTTTTTTATTAGGGTAATGCTGGCCTCAGAAAATGAATTGGGAAATGTTTCCATTGCTTTATTTTCTGGAAGATATTGTGGTGAAGTGGCATTATTTCTTACTTAAATGTTTGGCAAAGTTTACCCATGAAGCTACATGGATCTGGTACTTCTTTTTTGGAAGGGTATTAGTTATTAATTCAATTAAAAAAAAAGAAATAAGGCTATTCAGGTTGTCCATATCTCCTTGTGAGAGTTTGTATCTTACAAGGGGTTGTCACATTTTATCCAAATTATCCAATTTGTGGACATAGAGTTGTTGGTATCTTCCTTTGATGTAATATCAATATGTATAAGATATAATAGCCATATAATATGCCCATGGGATATACTTGAAATTGACAATTTGCATTTTCTCTTTTTTCCTTGGTTAGCTTGCCTAGATCTTTATCAGTTTCATCAATCTTTTGGTTTGTAGAATTTTTTCTATTTTTCTGTTTTTAATTTTATTGATTTCTGCTCTAATTTTTGTTATTTCTCCTCCTTTCCTGCTCTAGGATTAACTTGCTCTTCCTTCTCTAGTTTTTTGAGATGAATAGTTAGATAGATTATTGCAATTACAGTTTTCTTCTTTAACAAGTGCAGTTCAACACTGTGTATTTTCCTCTTAGCATTGATTTCACTATATCCCACATATATTATAAGTTGTATTCTCAGTTTAGTTTAAAATGTTTTTACATTTCTCTTGATACTTCCCCTGGGATCCCTGTGTTGTTTAGAAGTATATTGCTTAAATTTCAAATATCTGAGATTTTCCAGCTATATATGTTCTAGCTTAATTTCTTTGTGGTATGTGATTTTTATTCTTTTAAATTTATTACGATGTGTTTGGTGGCCTAGAATGTGTCCCTCTTGCTGAATATTTGATACATACTTGGATAGAATGTATATGCTGCCATTGTAGGATGGAGTATTCAATAAATGGCAGTTAGATTAAGTTGATTGATAGTATTATTCGGGTCTATTATGTCCTTGTTGATTTTATGTCTACTTGGTCTATCAATTACTGACAGGGAAGTGTTGAGCTCTAACTTTAATGGTGGATTTGTCTATTTCTCCATTCAGTTGTATCAAATTTTGCATCATATATTTTGATCTGTTGTTAAGTGCATACATCTTTAGGACTATCGTGTCTTCTTAGAGAATTAACTCTTTGTCATTATGTAGTTCCCTTGATAATTTTCCTTGCTTTAAAATCTACTTTGTTTGAAATTAACATAAGCCACTCCAGCTTTCTTTAGTATTAATGTGGTCTTTTTTCTCATTCTTTTACATTGAACTTTGTAATCAGCTTCATATAGACAACATATATTTGGGTCTTGTTTCTTCCTCTGAAAAATCTGTGTTAATTATAGTATTTAAACAGTTAAAAAAAATAAACAGTTCATACTTAATGTGATTATTGATATATTTGGATTAATATTAGTATCAACTATGTTTGTAGCTCTTTTCCATTCATTGTTGGAACCTTCTTTCCTGTCTTCTCTGATTTGAGCATTTCAAATGATTATATTTTATCTAATATATTTTATCAATTATACTTAAAAATGTTAGGGCACCTGGGTGGATCAGTCAGTTGAGCATCTGACTCTTGACTTTGGCTCAGGTCATGATCTTGGGGTCATGAGACCGAGCCCTGCATCAGGCTCTGTGCTCAGTGTAGAGTTTGCTTGAGATTTCCTCTCTCTCTCTGCCCTTCCCCTGATTGCTTGCACATGTGCTCTGTCTCTCTCTAAAATAAACAAATAAGTAAAACCTTCAAAATAATTTTAGTGGTTGCTTTAAGAGTTTATGGTACTTATTTTAAACAATTTAAGTCTACTTATACTTAATTTGTAGACAAATTAAGTCTACAGTACTTAATTTTAAACAATTTAAGTCTACTTACTAATAACATTATTCCACTTTATGGGTAGTGAGGTGATCTGATAAAAGAGAATTCCCAATTTCTCTCTCCCATCCTATAGCATTGCTGTTATTCATTTCATTTATCCATTTGGGATAATCACTGAATGCATTGGTATTATTACTAATTCACACTAATAGCTGTCTCTTTGATCAATGAAGAATAAGGAAAAGATTTTGCTTTATCTTCATTTATTCCTTCTCCTATGTGCTTTTTTTTTTTAATGTAGATCCATGGTTTTGACCTACATCATTTTCCTTCTGCATTAGAAAATCTTTTAACATGTCTTACGGGACAGGAGATGAATTTCCTCAGTTTATGTTTATCTAAGAAGATCTTTCTTTCACTTTCACTTTGGGGAGTAATTTCTTTGAGTATAGAATTCTAGATTGGTGTCTTTTTGTTTTTTCAACAGAAAATGTTTCCCTTAATTCTCCTGCATGGTTTCTGATAAAATATCTGCTAAATTTCTTGTCTTTATTTATAAGTAAGGTTTTTTTTTTTCTTCCTCTGGCTTCTTTCAAGATTTTCTCTGTTACTGGTTTTCTGCAGTTTGAATATGGTATGGTAATAGGTGTTTAGATTTTTTGATAGTCTACTTAGTGTTCTCTGAGATTCTGGATCTGTGATTTAGTATCTATTATTAATTTTGGAAAGTTCTTTGCCATTATTATTCAAATATTCTATTCTCTCTTCTTCTAGATTTATTTATTTGTTTATTTTTGAGAGAGCGTGAGAGAGCATGAGCACATGTTGCGGGGAGAGAGAGAATCTTAAGTAGGATCCCCACTGAGCACAGAGCCTGATGAGGGGCTTGATCTCACAACCCTGAGATGACCTGAGCAGAAATCAAGTGTTGGATGCTTAACTCACTGAGCCACCTGGGGTCCCTCCTCTAGATATTTTATTTTATTTATTTATTTTTTAATAAATTTATTTTTTATTGGTGTTCAATTTGCCAACATATAGAATAACACCCAGTGCTCATCCTGTCAAGTGCCCACCTCAGTGCCTGTCACCCAGTCACCCCCACCCCCCACCCACCTCCCCTTCCACCACCCCTAGTTCGTTTCCCAGAGTTAGGAGTCTTTCATGTTCTGTAGATATAGATATTTTAATTACACATTTGTTACACCTTTTTAAATTGTGCTATTCCTTTCAAGATGTTCTGCTTTTTTCATTCTTTGTGTTTTAGTTTAGAAAGCTTCTTTTTTAAAAAAATATTTTTATTTATTTATTCATGAGAGACAGAGAGAGAGGCAGAGACACAGGCAGAGGGAGAAGCAGGCTCCATGAAGGGAGCCCGATGTGGGACTCCATCCCAGGACCCCGGGATTACGCCCTGAGCCAAAGGCAGACGCTCAACTGCTGAGCCACCCAGGTGTCCCTAGAAAGTTTCTATTGACTTACTTTTAAGCTCATGGATCCTTTCCTTGGCCTTGTCCAATCTGCTGATGGACGCATCAAAGACATTTTTCATTTCTCTTACAATTTTTGATTTCTTGCAATTCCTTTTAATTTTTCTTAGAAATTTTTATTTCTCTGCTTACATTTCCCATCTGCTTCTTGTATGTTTACTTTTTCTATTAGAACGCTTAAACATTAATGATCATGATTTAACATTCTCCATCTGGTAACTCCAAAATCTGTGTTATACCTCAGCCTGATTCTGATACTTGCTTTTTCTTTTCAGACTGTCTTTTGTTGTTGTTTTTTTTAACCTTGTAGTTTTTCAAATAAAAGTTAACCATTTTAAAGTGTACAGTTCACTGGCATTACATGCAGTCACAGTGCTGGGCAACCATCACTGGGTATGAGCAGGGTTGGCACGTGCAGGATGTATGAGAAAGATGACATGAGCAAGGCAGGAATCAGCCTACTGGACTCTGCTCTGCATCCCCGGGCCCAGCAGAGTCCAGCAGAGAGTGATAGCTGAGCTTGAATGCATAAATGGAAAGAAGCAACATCTGTTTTGTTCTTTTTGTTTGAGGAGGCTTGATATTTGGCTTTAACCTTTTTTGGGACTAGAGCTACGAAGCTTGTTACTCAGCCTAGGGCGTCTCAAACTTCAGTGAGCATCAGAGTCATTGAAGTTGTTAAAACTCATTGCACATGTCTGGACTGGATTCTGAGATTCTGAGTTTCTAACCACTGCCCAGGTGATACCAATGTTGCACACCCCTGGACCGCACTTGGTGTGGCTCTCAGTCCATTCTCTGACTTTGTATTTAATGCCCTTCAGAGTTGGGTAGTTTCCTGGGTGAAGCAGCAGCCCTGTGTCTGGTCACCAGGCCTTTTCAGGTCCATGTGCTCTACAGCTGGAGTTGGAGCAGAATAGAGCATGTATCCCTGCCTTGGGCTGCAGTGGATACTTTAGAACTTCTGAGGGGTTATTAAAACCACAGATATTAAAAAAAAAAATAAAACCACAGATAAAAGTGGCTGGTACCCCTAATGGGGTATGTCCTGTGAGTCAGAGGTCTCCCCAAGATCAGGGCAGTGTAAGGCCAGATGATGACATCTGTGAGACTGTTACTCTCTCCACGCCCCAAAAGAACCAGCAAAGGGAAATTCACTCCATGAACTTGGAAGCCACGTGGTCATAAGCAGCCTGGAGTCAGTGTATCAGATTTTTACACATCTTCTTCCAAAAATCTCCCTCGACAGACATCTTCCAAAAGGAAAATGTATTTTAGATAATCAGTCTCAATGGTTTGGTATTAGCCTCTTTTCCTGATACAGGGACCTGGAGATGACATCTCGTCCTGAAAAGTCTTCCGGGGGGGGGGGGGGACACTCCACTTCGCAGATGCTATTATTGAAATTGAATGGAGCTGTTATCAGACGGCTGATACCTGTAGATCTTGTAGAGCAGGATGTTAGCTGGCCGCCGTGGCGTCAGCTCCCTGTGGCTCTTCGCCCCTGGCACGTATACAATTGGTAGCTTGGAAGACTTATTATTCGAGAACAATACTCATAGTTCCATCAGGTTTCTTTTCTGAGTAAGAGGCCAAAATGTCACGTGTGTTGGTGAGAGGAATTCATACCGGGAGCACAAGTCACTGGGACCGAAAATGCATTCAGAAAATTAGACCGGCGTCCCTTCTGTCACACATGGCCATTCCATCAAATGTGAACCCTGGGAGTTTTGCTCCTGTTGTCATTGTACGAATGTTCCAACAGCCACAATTTTAAGTGTTTTCACAGTGGTCTTGCAAATGGTGAAAACCTTCATGCCCTGAGATCTTATGCTCCGAAGCAACAATTACAACTCGTAACGTATATTTTATTAACCTCAAAAATGGAATGTGTGAACTGTAGACTCAGGGCATTTGTTTGACATGTCAGTGAGCTCTTATGTATACTTATGTGTAGGAGCGAAACTCACTGCTTCTCCAGCTGGGTGCCAGCTTCCCCCCTGCAACCACCCCAGGCCCTGCACAGGTGGCTGGACACCATGTACACAGGCTGTGCAGGGGACTCTAAGGGTGGGACTGGCTGGGACCACTGGTTTTCTGTGATAAAGGAGTTTCCATGGAGCTCCAGGGTGCCTTACATGTCCTGACTCCCCTCCCACCTGAAGCCTGGAGTCCCCCTGAGTGCCTAGCAGTGGGTGACACTCTCATTTCTGTCTGGGAGGACCAGATCAGGCCCATAGTCACGTAGGGTCCAAAAGTCACTCCATCTTTCCCAAGAGCCCATGGGACTCTGGGTTCCAAACCCTATTGCCCAAGAAGATTAAGATTCACCTTAACCCCTCTTCCCTGGGGTCCATGGGCCCCAGGATCTCAGACTTCAGTTTGCTCTAAAAGCTTTACAGTGTCACAGTGCTCCTCCTTCACAGGATTGAAAATCATTTTATGTTTGAGTCAGGTTCAGAAACCTGTTCTATTTATTTATTTTTATTTATTTGTTTTAAAATTTTTATTATTTTTTTTCCTGTTCTATTTTAGAAAGCTGATGACTCTTCTTGTCCTCTGCCCTGAAATGTTAAATTTACTGCTTCTCTTTTCCTGTAGGTGTAAAGGAATAAATTAGCATATTGGTCCCTCCTAATTGCTTGATTCCAATTAATCGTCTTTGTGTGTCAAATCTTTTATATTTGAAGGAATGATGGTAGAAACAAATGGGGTGACTGGGATTTTAAAAAAAAACATGCTGGGAGGATCTAGCAGAACCTGATCAGTGCCCATCAGCATGGACAATCACTCACTTGCTTGGGTTTCTTTTTTTTTTTTTAATAATAAATTTATTTTTTTATTGGTGTTCAATTTGCCAACATACAGAATAACACCCAGTGCTCATTGGGTTTCTGTGTTTAGAAAACTCACTGTGAGGGCTCCTGGGTGGCTCAGTGGTTGAGCATCTGCCTTTGGCTCAGGTTGTGATCCCGAGGTCCTGGGATTGAGCCCCCCCATCAGATTCCCCATGGGGAGCCTCCTTTTCCCTCTGCTTGTATTTCTACCTCTCTGTGTCTCTCATGAATAAATAAATCTTAAAACAAACAAACAAACAAAAAAACACCTCACTGTGACTGGTTGTCTATTACACTGTCAGGTTGCCCTATCCAGTATGGAAGTTACCAGCCATGTGTGGCTGTGAGCACTGGAAATGATGCTACTCCTGGTTGAGCTGTGCTATAAGTATGAAATATACTCAGGATTTGAACGTAGTAGGGAAATACTATAAAAATATGTCGTTAGGATTGTTTATATCGATTACATGCTGTGAGAATAATACGTTGGATATGATAGATGAAATACAGTATATCATTAAAATTAACTTTACACGTTTTTATTTTTTAAATTAAAAAGCTACTAAAAATTTATAATTATGAGGCTGAGGTTAATTCTATTGGACAGGGATAGTCTAGCCCGTTCAGGCTATTGTTCAATTCAAGCACAAATATATACTCTTCATGGGGGCTTGCTCACACTTCTGGTTGTCTACTACATACGAAAGCTCCCATGACCTAGCAATTGACTTGAAACTCTTTTTGACACCCAGCCTATAATGCTGTTTGAAGAGTTCTAGCATTTTACAAAAGACCTCTGGGAATTTTTTGATGCACAAATCATATAGCTGTTATAGTGTTAGCTGACCTTCTACGTGTCTATGAGGAATTTTGATAGTCAGTTGTGAGTTTGAATGAGCCACGCATTGTTTATTGATAGCAACAGGTAGTGTCTCTCTGCCTTATGAAAATAAAAACCTTAATTCGATTCTTTGGTTGGAATACTATTTTTGAAATATATATTTAGTATCAGAGAAAAGTTGGCCAAGTTTCAAGAATGTAGAAAACCTACATTAGAAAAGACAATGAGATTAAGATCAGAGAATTATTAATGTGGAAATAAGAAGGTGTTAAGGGAGTTCTGATTGTAATTTATAAAATCAGTGAGTTCTGTATGTAGTGTAATTGCAATAGCAAACCTCTCCGAGGGCATCATTGGAGGACATTAGCTCCCTCAAAGTACTTTCCAGGTGCCGTGAAACTACTTCTGTGATTTCCTCAAGGGTGTTTAGATTTAGCAAATAAAAATACAGGACACCAAGTTAAATGTGAATATCAGATAAACAATGAATAAATTTTAGTCTAAGTACGTTCCATGTAGTATTTAGGTTTTGCTTTTACTAAAAGTGATTTGTTGTTAATCTGAAATAAAGCATGTCGGGGAGCTGCCCCTGACCTTCCACCCTGGCCTCCTGCCCCTTGAGGCCCTGCTGCCTCTGCCCCTCGCAGGGCTGTCTCCAGGGGTGGAAGGCTGTGGTAGGCTGAGTCATGTCCCCAAGGGTGGTGCTACCTTAGTCCCTGGAACCTGTGAATTTGTTTTCTTACATAGTAGGAGGGACTTTGCCGATGTGATTAAGATTCTGGCCATGGGGAGCTTCCCCTGCAAAAACTGGATGGGCTCAGTGTACTCACAAGAGACCTCATAAAGGAAAGCAAGAAGGTCAGAGCCAGAAAAGCAGATGTGAGGGTGGAAATGAGGTTGCAAGTGAGGTTGCAGTGATGCAGCCATGGGCTAAGGAATGCAGGAGCCTCTAGAAGATGGACAAGAAAACAGATCCCCTCCCCCCCTTGAGCCTCTGGAAGAAGCACCTGCCTTGATTTTAGCTCCCTAAGACCCATTCTGGACTTCTGACCTCCAGAAATGAAAGTATGTCTCTGCATTGTTTCAAGCCACTTCATCTATGATGATTTATTAGAGCAGCAATAGGAAACTACTACAAGGGGTAGTAGTTTCACAAGGGGTGAGCATGGCATTCTCGCTGGCTTCTCTTGGCCCTATAGCACAGCAAATACCACGTTCCGACTCTTAGGAAAATATTAATGATGGGTCCATGATCACAGAAGGTGGAGGAATCACACACAACTACTGCAGAGAGCCCTTTACCGGCCTCCTGCCTACCTGGGTTCAAAACCTATGTCTGCCTTGCCACCTGCGCATGGCCAAGATGAACTGCCTCAGACCCCAAGCCTTTTATCCTGGTAAGAATAAGAAGTCTATCCAGGTTTGATTTCATGAGGATAATTGATTTGCCTCGCCACCAGCCACGGGACGTGAGTACAATTCTCCAAGCTGGGCTACCAGGTCTTAAATCCTACCTGCCATCCGGGCTGGGCTAGGCCGAGGTGAGCCCTGTGTTCTTTTGACCCTCTCTTGGAGTGAGGTGATGCAGAGGCCTGCATGTTCTTCCTGTAGACCTGTGTCAAACCCCATCCTTGCTTCCCCCAAACTGCTGTGGGCATACACCCACCACTCTGCAAGAAGGCATAAGAGTGTGTGGATGAAGGGCAGATAACATCCTCGCTCAGGCAAGGAGTACTTTTCCATCACTAACACCGTTTAGAGTCGGCAGCTCTGTCCGTTCACAGAAAATAACATCATCTTAGAGGACTACGTGGAGGTGCATGGTACCCGAAGCCGCATTTTCTCAAAACTCTTTCCAGTAGAGTCTTTTTGCTTTGCAAATACTGAAGGTCCTTGGCTGGTTTCCCTGGAACGGAGGAACAGACTACATCAATATGCAAATTCAAGCAACTCTTGCTTAGGAAGAAAGCTGCTCACAAGTGTATATAAGTTTTCCTGATTTTTCTTCATCTGGGTTCAAAAATCTTCGGTGACTCATCTCATGTCAGGCTGTCATGCTATGCAGTTCTGGAGTGAAAGGAACTCGGTCATGGTCTTCTAGACCCTCGAGTGAGGAGTCATCCAGAAAGAAAGAGGAAGTGGTTTTGGAATTGACAGGTTGGGGCGAGGGGGGGGAAGCGGTGAGCACTGGGTTTACAGAGCAGGGACCGTAGCTTCAGTGGCAAGTGACAAGCGTGTCCTACTGGAGGTTAGTTCCGTAGTATCGCTAGTCTCGTGGGTGTGTTTTCCTAATATTTTCGCCTTCTCACAGACATTTTGTAATTTCTTGCTAAACAGGAAAATACGGCTTTTAAGCAAGACTGCCTATGGATTTGTACTGCTGTGCCCAAGATTGCAAATCCGAGAAACCACCAAGGAGCCGACACCTATATAATCGCACAAGGGTTTAATCACAAGCTCGAGCTTGGGTCCAAGTATACCCGACACAGCGGAGCAGAGACTTGGACCCCGAGACTAAGAAGCACAGCAGTGTTATAGGGGCTGGTGGCCAATGAGATCGTAACATACATAGAAAGTTGCACAGTCATGTGGGTCCACACGCAGGTGGCCGATCGAATCACGATCCACCCTATAGTGACCATTTGAAGTAGCCTATTATTCTGGTCAGAATTGGTGTGCAGGTTTGGTGGGGGCAAAAGACGGGGTTTTCATTCTTTGGTGGTTAAAGGTCAGAGGTCCCGCATTCCTATGTGTGCTGGTTTCTGATAAGGGTGTGCTTAATAGCTAAAGGAGGGTGAGGGAGTGCCTTAAACAGCAGGCAGGTCGTGTGGGGGTTTTACATGAGGCGGCGGGTGTAGCACAAAATGGAGTTAGTCCTGCTCTGCTTGTCCAGGGGTAGGGGATTTTTGTTAGATTTCCTGGGTCCCACAGTACCTTACTGACAGTTGATGCTTAGAGAACACATTTTAAGTGGATGATGGTCGAGAGGGGAAGGCGGGAAGACGAGTCAGTGAGTATGTTGTAAGATTTCCAGTTTGTGTTCGGGGGAGAAGAGAGAAAGGAAGGCAGAGGCCTAAGGCCTCGTTAACTCCAATGAAGATGCCACCAGTTGCCGTTGCTTCGGTTTCTCGCAGGCTATTCTGGAGAATTGGGAACCCTGGCGATCTGACCACCTTGTAGTCCTTGCTGAGGAAGTGAGAGGAGAAAACACCCAACACCCAGAAGGGGCCGAGGCTTTATTGTTCGTCTTTTGTGTGCCTGGCCCGAAGTGAGGCCTTTGGGGACAGGGTGGTGGCTGAGCGGGGGAGTGGGAAGCTCGGTCGAGAGTCATGGTACATAGCCCAAATCAGGAAACAATTAGCATGGAAAAAAAAAAAATTCCCAGGGCAAAACATTTTCTTTTGGAAAATTAACGGTAGTGTTGAAAAAGAGACTCTTGTTTTTTAAAAAAGATTTTTATTTACTTATTTGGTGGGGGGAGTGGAGGGGAGGGACAAGCAGACTCTGTCCTGAGCACAGAGCCAGACTCGGGGCTCAGACCCAGGACCCTGAGATCGTGACCTGAGCCAAAATCAAGAGTCAGAGGCTGAACTCATTGAGCCACCTGGGCATATATACATACATACATACATTCGTACATTTATATTTAAATTTAATTAAATTAACGCGTAGTGTATTATTAGTTTCAAAGTTAGAATTTAGTGGTTCATTAGCTGCATATCACACGCAGTCCTCGCTCCATCACGTGCCCTCCATCCGGTCCCCCAGTTACCCCCCACCCTGCCCCCCAGCGGCCTTCAGTTTACGTCCTACAGAGACATTCATTCATTCATTCATTTTAAGATTTTATTTATTTATCCATGAAAGAGACAGAGGCAGAGGGAGAAGCAGGCTCCCTGTGAGGAGCCCGATGTGGGACTTGATCCCAGGACCCTGGGATCACCTGAGCCAAAGGCAGACGCTCAACCACTCAGCCACCCAGGTGTCCCCTACAGAGACTTTTAAGTGAAGGGCATCCCCAAGTGCCCCCCAGAAGTCCACTCATGTTCCTTCTTCCAGCCCACTCACGAGTTGGGTCGATCCCTGGGTGCGCTCGGCCTCTGCTTCTGTCAGACCTGTGGCCTCTCTGCTCCATGCCAGCCTGAGTGGCTAACCGCCCCTTGCCTCGGTTTCTGCACATGAGGCATTCGTGTGGGTCGTGAACCTGAAGGGAAGTTAGGGGGCTGGCACTGATTTGTAGCTCACAGTCAAGTGTCAGCTGCTATCTGCTATGTCCTTTTATTCTTTTTTTTTTAAAGATTTCGTAATTTATTTTGAGAGAGAGAGAGAGCGAGCAAGTACACACGAGCAGGGGAGAGGGGCAGAGGGAGAGAGAGACACACACCGAGAAACCCAAACAGACTCCCCCACTGAGTGCAGAGCCCTATGCGGGGCTCGATCTTACGACCCTGAGATCACGAGCTGAGCTGAAACCTAGAGTCAGACCCTCAACCCACTGAGCTACCCGGGCACCGCAACTGCTATATTCCTAAAAGCTTTGGGAACCCCTTTCAACCTCTCTTATCTCCTCTCCTTGGTCCCCAAATGCAAAGCAGCTTGACCACATCTTTTGTTGACTTGTTTCCAGTCCAGTGGAAACCTGAACCCCATCAGTGGATGATCAGGGTATCTTCCCAAATAAACAGAACAACTGCTCTCCCTAAAAGAATGTTGGTGTTTCCATTAAGATAATTTTAAAAGCCTCACTGTATAAACAACTACGGATATCTGCACTTTAAAATCAGATCTAATAAACTACCACTTTTGGTAACATATAGGGAAATTCAACCTTATGTTAGGTTAATAACAAATTAATATTTTTTCCATAATTAAAATAATGGATTAAAAAGATTCAATGAGAAAGTCAGTAGTGCACGGGATTATCTTATTATCTTCATTAAATATTTCCTGAGAAAGCAATAATTACTACAGTCAAACTGTCAAAGCCAAAATGAGCCACAAGACAAATATTGTAGTTAAATCCTCTAGTTCCTCCAGTGTAGGCATTTGCCTACAAAATATAGGTTTTTGAGTTCTTCTAATTAACAGAGGAGTTCATTCTGAGGTGTGATAGAAATATGATCCCTCACCGAGATACTCCATTTAAGAAAACTCTCAAGTCATGGATATAAACTATTTATGGTCATGTAATATCATTTTCTAAAAGGGAATTAGAAATATACTTCAGAAAACCAGCAGCTGCATAATTTGCAGTTAAGACGTGCCACCCTGGAGTATTTGTAAGCCTACTTATTAGCATATATGCCAGAGACATTTGCATATTATAATTTTTAATTGGTCTGGTGATTCCACATGGAAACCTTCACTTGAAAATTTTCCTGGGAACTTCTACTTCCCGTTCTTCTAGATAGAAAAATTTTTTACAAAAATGCCTTCAGAGACTGGCTTACAAAAGAGAAAGGTATCTTGTATCCTCTTTCCCAGCAACGATGAGGCTTTTTCCGGGAGAGCAAGCATCCCCCTCCCTGCTCATCAGGTGACATTAGACAGGTGGCGTCTCACCAACGGTGCTACCTTCATGGTGTTTCTTTGTTCTCTGCTCCTCTGACCTCAGAGGCCCCAGGCCAGGACCAACTGCTTAGTTTGTGGGCCCCCTTGTTCAAAAATTGGTAATTGCAAGATGACTCTACAACAGAGCCTCAGAGTAAGCTCAGGGTTCTGGACTTGAGGCTCCATGTGGCTGTCCAGGGTCACCTCCCCCCTGGAAGCCGGAACACTCAGCCCTTGTTCAGCTCTCTTTACCCTGTCAACCTGTCCAGACTTGCCAAGTCTACGTGACTTCCAAAAATCTTCTATTTCAACTCCGGAAACAAAGTTGTCTCCTCTCCTGGCCGTGGAGACAGTACCCACCTCCCCCCTGCTTTCTGGGAATTGGGAAATCAGGAGTTGGCTCTCCTTGTATTTGCTTCGGTTTCTTCCAATCACTACTAATTAAACATTCAAACAGCATCTCTTTCTTCTTTGGGCATTTTGTAGTTCACCAACACACACTCTTATTTAGCATTGTTCTATTATGCCATATGAATTGGATTATTACTCTTTCACAAAGTTTCGAGATTAGTGTTGTGGTTGCCAGCTAAGCAAATCTATCTAGATGATTCAAAGTAGGAGCCTCAAGTCTAAGAGAAGATTTCTGAACATTTCAAGAGGATGAAAACATCAGGAGGCAACAAGGTTCATTTCAAAGGAGATATTGAATCCACTCCTGCGGAATTTATTTTAACATATGGATTTATCACAGCAAATAAGTATGGTGCGCTACTATGGGATAGACACTGTGTGCCATTCATCAAGGAGCAAGACACAGCCTGTTCTCTAAAGGAACTTCTGATTTAGGGGAGAGAATGAGCATGTTTGCCCGCGGTTCTAAAGAGGCAGCAGAAAAGCAGGGCACCAGGAAGGTTTCCTGGCAGGTGGGTTGCAGCTGGGGCTCAGATGATTCTGCCAAGTAGAGATGGGAGGTGGGGAAAGGTGCTCCAGGAAGAGGAGCCCATGTGAACAAAGGCCGGGGGCTGAGAAAGCCCAGGCGTCCTTGGCTCGAGGCAGATACTCTGGCCCCAGGGGAAAGCACAGTATGTATGAGGAAGGAGTAGGAAACAAAGCTGCCAGGATGAGGCCAGAAAGGGACTTGAATGCCACACTAAGGGGATTGGACTCTATAGAAAGCAGCATACAGGGGAAAACACAATAATGCCTTGAGTGAAGGCGGCCGCAGAAAGGATGGAGAGGGTTTATAGGGCTGGTAGGGAATAGAGGGGAGCACTCAACAGTGATTCCAAGGTTTTGAGTCCAGAGGACCAGAATGATGCTAGCCCTGTTGCTTGAATTACAGGAGTTTGAAGTAGGAGGTAAGTCTGAGGAGGAAGGTGAAGATTTAGTTGGGCCTGGAGTGAGCACAAGGGTCTGCTGGGGCATTTGGGTGAGGATATTCTACAGACAGTGACAGTGTGGGCCCAGAACCTGGGAGAGGGAGGTTCCAGAGTCACAGGGAGGGTTAGCTGTGCCCAGGTGGGTGGACAAGGTTAAAGAAAGAGGATGTGAAGAAATGGGAACTACTTGGCCCAAGAAATGGATCTTCACTTAGGAGGCATGGGACAGGGGATGGGGGAGAGAGACGGAGAGAAGAAAAAACCCTTCTGCTTGGAAGACTGCATGGTAGGAGCAAGTATTTTCTGCGTGGGGAGGTCTAAGAACTTCTGTGGCTTGGAGCTAGTAGAAAACAGCATGCATGAGCGGGAGAGCCACAGTGGAGCAGGGAGGAGGAGCAGGTGGGAAAAGATGGCAGCGAGGAGGCCACGTCTATGTGAGTGACTGTTTGAGTGAATGCCCTTCTGTTTGCCGTACAGATGCCACAGCTGTGATCTCTGGGAGATGTGGGTTAAATCAACATGTGCTAAAGTACTAAGGCTTTGCGGTGTATGGCTCTGTCCAACCACCAGACCTACCTGGTGATGCCATCAGCCCTGGGTACGGTGCAGGCCAGCATCCTCTCAGGGGAAGCTGGGCATTGCATTCCAGGTGGAGACTGGGCAAATTTCATTAATCCATTTTACCTTCTTTTTTCTCTGATGCCTCATATCTCTAGAACTATTGCCTTAGCATATAAATAATGCTAATACTTTCTGTGTACTGGAAACTATTTTATGTTCATAGTTCTTCTCCGTGTATTTGCTCCTCACTGTGACTGTGTGGTCAGGGCAGCTACTGGCATCTACTGGTCTGACCAGTAGCCTGAGCCTGGGATGCTGGGTGATCGTAATCATGTAGGGGCTGAGCTGGGGCCAGTAGTGGACTCCACAACATGAGACATGGGATTAGATTTTCCCAGCAGGCACTCGACACCTTTCTGATGCTCTGGTTTGAAATGACAGAGTCCACGTTTTCAGTGTGAGGGTGGGATTTGGGGTCAGGCCTGCAGCAGCCAGGCTGAATGTGGTCTCTTACCAATTACTCCGAAGAGTGGGACCTCTGTTTTCAGAGGCATTCCGGTCCTGATGGTGTTGGGCAGGTTTTGTGACTGTATAGATGATTGTGCTCATACACAGGGTCCCGGAATGGACCATCTAATGCAAGAAGCACTGACAAACATGGGGAAGGCAAAGCAGAGGGAGATTGGGAAGAAGGAGGTAAATTGTGCCAAATGTGTACTTAGCATTACAATAGGGGCAGTGCCACTAGCTGAGTAAATCCAATTTATTTTTCTGATAAATAACTGCTCCTTTGTCATCGTGCAATGATATCAGGTTCCCTTCATGCCTCCATTCCTTTCATAGAGAATCCATTAGTTTTGCATGAATCTTCAATTATCCTGCTACACAGTCTGCAGGAAGCAAAGTTATTTCAGTTGATGGAAAATCTCCTTTTTACTCTCCTTAACTATTTAGGCAAGGATCAGACCCTAGAACACTAATAATCTTTTCTAACATCACATAAAATATTGAATAACATTTTCTATGGGTTTTCTGTACAATCAAGACTTTGATGCCTGTGTGCAGGATCCATCCCTATCCATTCACTCATTCCAAAAACTTTGGCAGAGTACCTATCATGTGCCAGGAACTGGGATAAATCCTGGATACTTTGGCCCATTTCACAAGGAGTGCATCTACCTTGTTGAGGAGATTGGATATGTTTAGGGCTATTAGCCCCAAAAGGAGAGTATTACTAATACTATCATCACCACCAAACAGCTCAGACTTTTTTTTATTTTTAAGAAAAATTAAAAAGAATTACAAAGTTATGGAGAAGTTGCAAGTAGAAAATCAAGAGCATTGGTTTCCTGGACCATTTGAGAATAAATTGCTGAGTTACTGTTCATCTTCCCTGAATAATTCAGGGAATTCTTTATAGAGAAGTCAGCATTTGACCTATTATCTTAAAAAATGAAAACACTTTGGATATCTGGAGTGGGCAAAAGGGTATCACAGAGAGAGGGATTTGTTTGAACAAAGCCAAGTATCTGGAATATTGTGAAACACATGTAGGAGGTAAAATCATGAAAAGCAAGATCAGATCATGTGTCACTTAAGACTCTTGGTTAGAAGTAACAAAATCCAACACCAGTCAGCTAAAGATGAAAGAAACCTATTGTTTCACTTAGGGAAAAAGTCAGGGGTACCTTTAGACATGGTTAAAAAAAAAAAAAGTCCCAACCTGTTTCTCTACATCTTATCACTTAGCTTCATTTATGGGCTTCATCCCAGACAGGCTTTCTTTTCATGATTACAAAAGGGCTGTGACATCTCCAGATCTTCTGTTTTTCAGGAGAAAACAGTATTTCTTTCCTAGGACACCCAGAAAAAATCTCATTGCCTCTGTCCCGTCATATGCATGTCCTTAAACCAACCAGTGTGTCAAAGACAATGTGATTTACCCACTGATTGGCTTAGATCTTGTTCATGTGCTTCACTACTGGAGCTTCTCTGGGATGAGGCCAGGTCTCCTCCAACAATAAGGAGTGAGAGCTCAGTAGAGGTGGTTTTCTAGAGGGAAGTAAAAGTATGGCTGGACAGGAAAGAAGAATAGACTCCAGGAGGTCATGGCAAAAAGCCTGAATGTCTATAACAGGATATGCCAGGATGTGCTCACTCAGGATATTGAATGTCCTGAGGTCAGCTTTGATGTCTGTTCAGAGTGGTGGTGATGATGATGATGATTTGTTCTGTGCTAGACATTGTCCCAGTGCCATTTACTCATATAAACCAATTTTTAAAATATGTAGTCAGCACAGTTCTGGGCATTATCAGTAAAAACCACTGATTTCACCACTGCTTAAAAATGCCTAAAGACACTGCCTTAAGGGTAGAGTGGCCATCAAGGGAGTAGGGAATCAGGCATTCCTGGAGTGTATTATGTTCCCGTTGTTTAAAATGTTTGGAACTCAGTAATAGGCAGTTCTTGACCATAATGCTTTGATAGAATTTAGGACATGGGGTTTGGATGAATCCTGCAGGGCAGTATTATTCAGTTAAATAATAGCTCACTGAACTATAGACATTGGAATGATTAACTTTGATGACCTCAGTTAACCATTACAAGGATAGACTTACTAGTTACTGTATTGGTATTAACCAGGAGTACAAGGATATTATTTCAAATCAGATGCTGAGGGGAAGCATGGGAGTGCAAAGAGGCTACTAGCTAATTTTGATATCGCTTATAGCAGAGGATCAATAGATAAAAGCTCTAAATGAGGAATTAAAGAAGAATTGTGAAATAGTACTAGTATAAAGGTAACTACTTTAATAAAAATACAAACGTTCCTACTTTCTAAAACATAAAGAACAGAAAGATAAAAAACCAAAGAGACCACATGCTGAAAGTCTCTTATGTGTATTTCAATGGATGCATCTATGTGCAGGTGTGTACATACATATGTGTAAATATACAAATACAATATGAAGATGGGGTAAGATATGTTGATTAAAATAAATGGTTTAGCTTATGAAAAGAAGGATTTACAGATTTGGCTACCAAAGGAGAATCTTAACACTATGCTCATGTAAGAGATTCTCCTAAAAAAGAGAGATCCAGAGAGGTTAACAATTAAAGAATAGACAAATGTATACTATACAAAATCATCATAAGTAAAATAAAAGGAAGGATAAAAATGCAAGAAAGAAACCTTGATATCTGGCAAGGTGGAATTCAGATCAGAAAGCCTTATAAGGGGCTTGTGGGTGGCTCAGCTGATTAAGCATTTGCCTTCAGCTCAGGTCATGATCCTGGTGTCCTGGGATTGAGCCCCACGTCAGGCTCCCTGCTCAGTGGGGAGTCTGCTGCTCCGTCTCCCTCTGCCGCTCCCCCTCTCACTTGTGCACTCTCTCTTTCTCATAAATAAATAAATAAATAAATAAATAAATAAATAAATAAATAAATAAAAAATCTTTTAAAAAAGAAAGCATTATAAAAGTCCAAGAAGAGAGTTTATAATGTCAAGGCTCTAGTTTGCAATAGATACCACAGTTACTAGTATTTAGGCTCCCAGTAGCACAGCAACAATTTTATAGTGCCAAGTCTATGAAAGATTCAAAGAGAAGTCATACAACCCATTAACATTAAACTTAATTCACTTCTCTCAATTGAAGGAATACCATGTGCACAAAAACTTAGTAAGAATATAGAAACCATAACCAGCGTAAGCAATGAGGTAAATCTGTATAATTTAAAGAACCAGGCAAGGGAATACATCTTCTTTTCTCTTAATTTTTTCTAAAGAATTTATTTATTTATTTATTTAGTGCTCACAATGGGGGAAGGGCAGAGGGAAAAGGAGAGGGAATCCTAAGCAGACTCTCTGCTAAGTGGAGCCCAATGTGGGCCCAATCCTATGACCCCAAGACCATGACCTGAGCCCAAACAAGAGTCAGATGCTCAGCCAACTAAGCCATCCAGGCACCTTAAGACATTTTCTTTTAAAGTAAACATGGAACATTAAGAAAATTGACTAAATCTTATCCTACAAAGAAGATCTCAATGAATTTAGAGGAATAGAAATAATACAAGTGAGAGTCTTTGACCATAAAAAGCCAGAAATTGACAACATTAACAAATCAAAATGTCCTTCTATAAGAAACAGTGGCAAGAAAAGCTAAAATCAATGAGTGAGACTACACCAAACTAAAGAATTACTGCGCAGAAAAGGAAACAAATTAAAATTGCATCCTATATAATGGGAGAGAATTATTTGTAACCCATATATCTGGTAAGGAGTTAATAAAATAAAGAACTAAAACAACAACAACAACAACAACAACAACAACAACAACAAAAAAAACCCAACAAAAAAACCACCACCACTACCAAACAACCAAAAAAAAAAAAAAATCCTCTGTTAAACAGCTCTTAGATTCAAAGGAAAAATGCAAATTGAAATTGCAGGAGTTCTTAAAGGTCAGTACAGGTAAAAATACAACCCATCAGAATGTAAGGGATATAGCAAAATTACCAGTGGAAAATTTGTAGCATTCAACCCATATAGCAATGATAGTTAAAAAAGAAATAAATTAAGCACCAATGCAAAAAAAAAATATATATATATATAAATAATAGTGAAAGGGAAAATAAGGGAAGGGAGAAGAAATGTGTGGGAAATATCAGAAAGGGAGACAGAACGTAAAGACTGCTAACTCTGGGAAACGAACTAGGGGTGGTAGAAGGGGAGGAGGGCGGGGGGTGGGAGTGAATGGGTGACGGGCACTGGGTATTATTCTCTATGTTAGTAAATTGAACACCAATAAAAAAAAAAAAAAGAAATCTAAAAAAAAAAAAATAGAAAAAGAACAATATAGCAAACTAAAAGAGAGGAGAAGGAAGGGTTTGATAACCAACCATGGAGAAGTCAGTACATTGGGAAATAGAGAAGCAGGTGGCTCCTGGGTGGCTTAGCTGGTTAAGTGTCTGACTCTTGATCTCAGGTCATGTCTTGATGAGTTCAAGATTGGTGAGTTCAAGGTCTTGATGAATTCAAGTCCTGCACTGCCTCCATGCTGGGCATGGAACCTATTATAAAAAAAAAAAAAAAAAAAAGGAAATAGAAAAGCAGTAGAGATCACAAGGAAATCAAAAAGTGATTTCTTTAAGTAAACCCAACAAAATGGACAAACCACCCACTAATCAACCTAAGAATAGAGAAAGCAGAAATTCACAACTTAGGAGTAACAAAAGGTGAAACCCAAAAAATAAAAAAAATTAAGAGTGTTTTTTTACAACTCTATGGGTGTTGGGAATAAATATGAAAACCTAAATAAAATGGGAAAAATAAAAAAAAATACAACTTAGTTTAATAGAACCTCATAAAGACAGTAAGTCTGAACAGACTGGTTACCACAGAAGAAATAGAAAAATATAACTTTGTTATAAAGCCTGTCATTAATCCTCAAATTCGGAAAGAGTTCATTGAAAATATGACTTCTGATTTGATCTGGCTTATAAATATTGGTGATAAATTTTTATTTTTTTTGATAATAAAATTTTAAATAAAAATTATCCAAGAGAACACAAAAGCACATTAAAAGAATGATGCATTAAGAACAAGTGAGATTCATTTCAGAATGCAAGGATGGTCCAATATTAGGAAATACATTGATATGCCATACTGACCAAGGGGCTAAATGGTAAGGCCATCTCCATAGATATGGAAGAGGCTCTTGATATGACTCATACCTGCAATGGTCTGCTACAGTGTCACAACAAGGGACCATAGTCCGGGTGGCATAAACAATGGATATTTATCTTCTCATGGTTATGGATGCTCTAAGTCCAAGGTCAAGATGTTGGCAGAGGCGTTTTCTTCTGAGATCTCTCCCCTTGGCTTGCACATGGTCTCCTCCTTGTTGCCTCACAGAGTCTTTCCTGTGTGTGCATACACTTCTGGTGCCTTTTGGTGTATACAAATTTCCTCTTCTTATAAGAAGAATCAGATTGGATTAGGACCCACCCTAATGGCTTCATTTTAACTTAAATTGCCCCATTAGAGGTCTTTTCTCCAAATCTAGTCACATTCTGATGTACTGGAGTTACAGCTTCCACATATGAATTTTGGGGACTACAATTCCACCCATCATAATACTTATTCCCTTTATCAACACTTATCCCTATGGTAGAATAGGAATTGATGGATGCTTTCACCACATGTAAAATATATAAGCCTCAGACAAAAGTTAGCTTCTACTTAATGGAAAAACACTTGCTGCCAAGGGCTGGAATAAGAAATAATGACCACTCTCTTTATTACTGTCTAATATTGTGTTATTGGATGCAACCAGACAAAGTAAAGAACTTACAGTGTAGACGTTAAAAAGGAATATAAAAGTATTTCTATTTATAGACAATATGGTTATGTGACAACCCAAAGAATCGATGAGAAGCTGCTATAAAATAGTAAGAAACTTCAGTAAATTAACAAGTGATAAAATCAACACACAAATCAGTAGATGTACTATATAAAAACAAAAACCAATGCAAAGGCATACTGAAGGACAAGACTGCATTTACAACAGCAGGAAAGACAATGAAATATGTGGGTGTAAACTTAGCAAGAAAGGTCTAAAACCTACATGGAAAACGTAAGCACCCCTGGAAGATACAAAAGGGGCCATGAGCAACTGGGAAAACATCCCATGTTTTGGATGGAAAAATCCATTTTCCCAAATATGTCAATTCCTTACAGATCAATTTGTCAGGTGAAGGCAGTCTCAGAAAAATCAGAGATTATTTTTTTCTATGTTTTTTTTTTGTTGGAGTTCGATTTGCCAACATATAGTATAACACCCAGTGCTTATCCCGTCAAGTGCCCCGCTTAGTGTTGGTCACCCAGTCATCCCATCCCCCTGCCCACCTCCCCTTCTACTACCCCTTGTTCGTTTCCCAGAGTGAAGAGTCTCTCATGTTTTGTCACCCTCTCTAATTTTTCTTACTCATTTTCCCTCCTTTCCCCTTTAATCCCTTTCACTATTTCTTATATTCCCCATATGAGTGAAGCCATATAATGATTGTCCTTCTTAAAATGGGCCTAGACAGGCCACTTATGAAGTTTATTTGGAATAACAAATGAGGAACATTCACTGGGAGAACTGGAGGAAGGTGAGTTACAGGGATGAGGAGCAGAGGTTAAACAGATTATGAAGCTTTAGAATTAAAATATTAAAACATGATATGAAGATTCTATAACTAAAGTAGAGTGCAACTGGCACATGCATAGACCAATTTAACAGAGTAGAAAAATCTAGAAGTAGATCTACTAGCATATGGAAGTTTAGTGCTTGGTAGAGATGGGATCTCAAGCCAGAGTTGTAAGTGAGGACTTGCTCATGCTTTGGTCAGAAGAGTTTGCAGTTACGGAGTGTCTCAGGTTGGATATTGTCCCCCCTGCCACCAATTCATGTCCTTCTCCAAACCTCAGAATGTGATATTATTTGGAAATAGAGTCATTGCAGATGTAATTCGTTGAGGTGAGGTCATAAGGAGTAGGGCAGGCCCTTAACAGAACACTATTGGTATCCTTATACAAAGAGATGCAGAGACACATGGGAGAGAAGGCCGTGTGACAATGGAGGCTGAGATTAGGTGATGTGCCTGCAAACCAGGGAACCCAAGGATGGCCAGCACCCACCAGAAGCTGGGAGAGGCAAGGAAGGAGTCTTCCCTAGAACCTTCAGAGAGACCGTGGCCCTGCCAACACTTCGATTTCAGGTTTGTTGCTTCCATAACTGTGGGAGACTAGATGTCTGTGGTTATAAGGCACCCAGTGTGTGGTGCTTTGTTACAGCAGCAGGACAAGAATGCACAGGGTGGTGAGACAAGAAGGCTGTTCTACCAGAGCTGGGACTTGCTAGCCTGTGGAAACTTTGGGAGGCAGGGAGTTAGGGGCATAAACGCTCTGATCTTACTCCCTTTCCCCGTGCTGGCTTGAGCTATCCAGGTTGACAGCCATCACCACATGCAGCTAATGTGCACTTGAAATGTGTTTAGTGGGAACCGAGATGTGCTGTGTGACATACACACTGGGTCATGAAGACTCAGTAAAAAGATTGTAAAATATTTAATAATATTTTGTATTGATTGCAAGTTGATGTGTCCTGTTAAAATGTATTATTAAAATGAACTTCAGTCATTTATTTTTACTTATAAAAAAATGTGGCTACTAGAAAACTTTAAATGACACGTGGCTCACATCGGTGGCTTGACTTTCATTTCTGTTGGACAGCACTGCTGAAAGAGGCAATGAACAGACTGTTATGCTGAGATGAGCCATCAGGTCAGCTCTCTGGGCCCAGGACAGAGGGGCTGGGCACAGGAGAAGGCTGGATCCAAAGAGGCAAATACAAGATATCGAACACAAGCACCTACTATATGCCAGAGATGGTTTTGGAAGCTGGAGAGTGAGATAGTAAAAAATCCAGATGAGAGATGATAGTGCCTTGGGGTGGGAGCAGTGGGGATGGGGAGTAAAGGATCGGTTGAAGAAGTATCTAGCGGGCAGAACTGATAGTACTTGGAAATTGGACTGGGAAAGAGAGGGGAGTCAGGATTGTAGACTGAGTGAATAAATAGTGATGCCATCTCCTGAGCCTGGAATAGCTATAAGGAGTGAGACTGGTGTGCCAGCAGAGAGATGGTTTCTATTTTGGAAATGATGAGTTTGTTTGTGAAACCTAGTTGAATGTATGGAACCAGAGGTTAGGAAAAAATATGGGTTTGAGATTCTGATTTGGGAATTATCAGCAGATGCTACAAACCATGCATCTTTAGCACTTTTAACATTAGTTGTTTGAGACACAGACACGGTGGCCTCATGCTGCCCCATTCCACCTTTCCAGTTGAAGAAACTCTTTTTTAATCACAAAATTTCACTGTCTAAAGACATTCTGAGATTATTTATATAACAACAAAATCACACAATAACATATTTATGATTATATAATTATCTATAATAACATCTCACAAATCTTGGCAATAGGCGTCTGAAGGATTCATATTTGTACCATTACACATTGTCCTAAATCTGGGCACTGGGAAATTATGGGCCAAAGATGCTGTGGATGCTAATAGGCATCTCATTATATAGCAAACCAAATAGCTTGCAAGAAATTAAAGTGATAATGATGAAGTCAAACTAATAAAGATTTCTAATTAAAATGGAATAATAACAGCAAGTACCAACCACAACAACTCAAGGCAGTGTTGACAATGCATTAATGACACAGCATTATCCCTGAAAATTCCAAGGGCTTATTTGCACAGGAAGTAGGAGAGAAGCAATACTGTCAGGCAAAATCCTCAGTAAATTCTAATACAGGGCTGATTTTAGTTTAAGAACTCCAAATTTAGAAACACATTTCATGGATAACTCTTAGTCCTATAAAAATAAAAGACTTTGGAACTGAGTGCCTGTTAGAGAAGAAAGTGATTTGTACAAAACCATTTGCACGTACGTATTTTCAGCCTGCCCCATCCTCTTCCAGGGGGGATCCTGATGTTTTGTTTGTGGGCTATTGTCATGCTCAACCATGTAGTGAGTGGAGAAGGAAAGAGAAGCTAGACTGATTATATAAGAAAATGGAAGAGATTTGTTGAGGAAAGATGGATCCCTAAAGCTAATACGAGTGAGTGGTTTTTGGGAGGAAGGTGGGGAAAAAAACCAGAGAAAGGGGATGAGATTCTCAGGAGGGTGCAGCGGGCGCTGGAGGGGTGGGACTTTGAAGGAATTCAAATCCTTTGATGCAGAGCCAGGCAATGAGGTTCTCTCTTTTGGCTCGTGCTTGAGAGCCTTCACTGGCAACCGAGATGGCTTGTCAAGTTTTGGCCATTGTCTTGTTTTTATTGCATTTTTTACTGGGGTAACTGGAAGAGATTTCACAGCCTCTCAGAGAGAGAGAGAGGTTGAGCAATCCTGCTGTGGATGGTGGTTGGATGTCTGTGAGTTGATGAGGTTGCTCAGGGTGAGGACATAGCACAGGGGTCTTCTGGTCAGCAAATCCTCCGTCCATGGACCCTGGAGGACCACCGTCAGTGGCTCTTGGATGCTGCATCTTTGGGAAGATCGTTCTCTCCATGGCTTGATCAAAGTTGGCATGAAATCTTTAAGGCTCCCAACTTGTTTACAGGGTCTCAAGTTCTTTAAGCACCCTGCTTCGTTCTGCTCTCTTTTGCTGTTGGGGAGCGAGAGCTAGAACCTTCATCTTGAAACCCACGTGAGAATACTGTATCTGAAGTGGTGGCAGAGCTGACTGAGCGGCAGAGTGTGGGCCGGGCAGTACGTCTCCAACACTTCTAGCAATTGTTGAGATTCCTGAAGAACTTGTGTTAATTTGGGCTTTGTCTATTGAGATTATCCACATTAGAACTTACCTGAGACACGAGAAATTACTTATAAATTAATTAAGAAATAAGAATAGACCCATTATATGTCAACATAAATAACATTAAAAAGAACTGCATCTTCCAAGAAAAAGACAAGGAGAAGAGTGGCATTATTTTACATTTTTGGAAATATCGTTAATGTCGGGCTTCCTGGAAGATAGCTACAATCTCATATCTGTTTCTTCGTGAAATGTGTTGTGATATGTTTGGTTGAAGTATATAAAGGAAAACCTGGCCATGCACAAGTGTGTGGTTGGAAAAAAGATGACCGTTCACTAGTGTTTTCAACTAATCATGGATCTTCTTCTATACTAAATCAAAACTCGAAGGTAGTTTCTCAAAAGCTGGTTGCAGTATGGAGCATGGAGTCATATTAATGAACTTTTCATTCTCTGTTTTAGTAAGATCCATTTTCCCCCCATCTTATACTTTAAATGGATATTTTACCCGTGTGTGATTTTGTGACATCGTGCACTGGTCACTTGGAAAATGTGGGCTCACCTAGTCAGACAGCTCTGCTGGACGTTGATATATTTCATCACACACCATCAGGAATTACATTTGTTAATATCAGCGCCAATCACATCAGAAAACTGTTTAAACATATTGGAAGGCTCTCGAGCTCATGGTGGCATAGGCCAGTTTTCCGAAATGTAATTTTCATGTGAAAGCTTGAATGTTATTATTGGCAACAAATACTATCAGTTGTTTTCCTGGAAGTGACAGACTCATTTCATTCACTCCCGAGAAAATGTCTCCAGTTACTCAAGTCTGAAAGCCCATAGTTTGTTAGAAGTGCTTTCAAGCAGAAACAGTGTTCCACGAAAAACTGGCTAGTTCAGTGTGCAACTCAAATAATTGCTCAAGGACTTTCATTCCAGACAACTGTTGCTCCATGGGATGCAGCAAAGTGCTTTATGTGCCGTTCCCAATGTGTCCCAATTGGGACAAATTTAAAGATGTGTTCTTATAGGTAGAGACAAAAATAATAGTAATCATTTCTACTGCTTCCAGAACATTTTTGGGTGAAAGTGGCTTATTTTTTCTTTGAGTGCTTGGTGACACACAAAGTGACGAGTGGTGGCGTTTGGCGCCAGCCCATCACTCATTGCTGACACACCAGTAGTTTTACTGCCCTTCTTGGCGCCATCAGTGCAAATGTTCAATACAGAGGAAAAGGCAAATAAATGGCATCTTGGTAATACTTTGAAAATCGTTTTGATCTCACGTTCTTTCTGAAAGAGCCTCACAGTCTTTGGGTCCACAGGCCCCACCGAGCAAGCTGCTGGTAGAGTTGGTCCTCATTACTCATGGATTCAATATTGTGAGTTCATCTACTTCTTAAGATGTTGCTTCGAGCCAACACTCCCTGTGTGTTCGGGGCTGTTTGTGGGCAAACACATGCACACAGTAGCTTAAATTTGAGCAGCTCTGGGTGCATATTCCCTGCTGGGGTGGAACAAGGTGACCCTCTGCCTTCTTGTTTTGGCACTCATACCGTAAACAAGTGTCCTTTATGTAGTTAATTTAGTTCTACTCTTTTGGCTCTAGTTTTGTGCTTTTTGTTGGTAATTTCACTGTTTAAAATGGCCCCCAAGGGTAGGGCTGAAGCGTGACCTAGTGTTTCCGAGCGCAAGAAGACTATGACGTGCTTTTTGGGGAAAATGTGCATGTTAGATGATAAGTTTTGTTCAGGCATGAATTATAGTGCTGTTGGCTAGGAGTTCAATGTTAGTGAGTGGACAAAATAGATTAAATAAGGTGTTTCTTTAAACAGAAACACACATAAAGCAAGGTTTTATATATATATACACATATACATATGTATATATATATCTTATATATACATATATATAAGATTTATTTATTTATTCATGAGAGACACAGAGAGGCAGAGACACAGGCAGAGGGAGAAGCAGGCTCCATGCAGGGAGCCCAATGTGTGGGACTCAATCCTGGACTCCAGGATCATGCCCTAAGCTGAAGGCAGATGCTCAACCGCTAAGCCACCTGGGCGTCCCAAGCAAGGTTATATATTGATCAGTTAATGAAAATGTTGTGACCAGAGAGGCTAGTTACCTATTTGCAATTTAAAATAAAATTAGTGGGCACATTGTTCATGATCTTTATTCCTTGAAATACTCTGGATCGACTTGAGCAAGTAGGGTTGTTTAACATAAGAATTCCCAGACTCGGAAATAATTTCTAAGAGATTTTAAAGATCCGTCAAGGTCTGTTCATTTTAGAATGAGGGATAAGAAGCAGTGGAGAGACTGAGGAAGGGAAAGTAAAGAACGTGCATGAGTGTTTATATCAGATTCTCCATATTTTTTGACTCCATCTTTAGAGGAAAGAGGCCATAGCTTTTCTTTCTTTTTTCTTTTCTTTTCTTTTCATTTTCCTTTTCTTTTCTTCTTTTCTTCTTCTCTTCTCTTCTCTTCTCTTCTCTTCTCTTCTCTTCTCTTCTCTTCCCTTCCCTTCCCTTCCCTTCCCTTCCCTTCCCTTTCCTCTTTTCTTTTCTTTTCTTTTCTTTTCTTATTCTCTTCTCTTCTCTTCTCTTCTCTTCTCTTCTCTTCTCTTCTCTTCTCTTCTCTTCTCTTCTCTTCTTTTTCTTTCCTTTCCTTTTTTTCTTTTCTTTTCTTTTCTTTTCTTTTCTTTTCTTTTCTTTTCTTGCCACAGCTTTATGATAATATCTATGATTTAAAAAATGCCTGTTGTCTCCCGCAGTCTCACCAAGTGGCGTGAAGAACCTGAAACAACACATGGAATTACGCCATGCTTTAGTGACACTTGCCATGGAGGGACCGCACTGTGACATAAGCCATGATGCATATTGTCTTGTTTGCTTGGACAATGACCTCAGGAAGTAGGATTTCTTCTCCCTATTTCACAGATAGCAAACTGATGAACAAAACTGCAGAAGCAAAAAGACTTGCCCTAGGTCACTCAACCAGCAAGTGATCAAGTGGGGTCCCACACCCAGCTTCTTGGACACCCCCCCCACACACACACACACAAAGAAGTTCTTCCCCTGGGCAGTGCTGTTTCTCTTCCTGGCTGGGCATAGTTTTCCAGTAGATCAGGAGAGGTCACCAGAACTTATATAGAGCCAACTGCCTCGTCCAAAGTGCCAGCGCTCAGTAGGACACGCAGGAGCCTGACAAGCTCCTACTAGTCGTTCCCATTTCTACATGTGGGTTGCTTTTCAGATACTCTTCTTCTGGGCCTGTGGGTCCCCAGCACCTTTTGCAGAGTGGAGTTGCCTTGGTCTTGGGTGGGGCCAATCAGAGAAGCAGGCCATTGTGTAGCGCAGGAAAAAGCATCTACCACCAGAGGGCACTGTGACCCTTAGTGGTTGGTACCTGGAGGACAAATGGCCCCAGCCACTTTCCCAGCAGAGAAAGGTGTTTTCTCTGAGATTTACTTCTCTTTTGGCTCAGACATTACCTTATGAGGATAAATCACAGTGGTTGCTGCATGTTATAGAATCCTTATGCGCTCTGCTGGTATATTGCAGTTGAAAGAAAACGAGCCACTTTGACGCATTTTCCCCTTCCACCTAACAATGATGGATGAGGATGGCTGAGGCTGCTTTTTCCCAAAGCACAAATGTATTCAGTGGCTCTCTTTAGAACCCACCATTCAATGATTCCAACACTAAAATATAATCAGTGGTGTCGGAGAAAGGTCAGCAGATTGCTTGGGAGCCAGAAGCAAAATCCTAGGCCATCCTGGCCCTTGTTGATTTTAATTAAATGCCGTGTTCTGGTGTCAGGGACTCAATCAACCAGAGGGGGAGTTAGAGCTCAGAATGGGGAAAGCAAAGATTCCTTTGTGTAATGGGAACTATAGTTATTTTTCATATCAGGGAGCCCATATGTCACTTGCTTAAATTCTTCTGACCAAGTAGAGGCTCTGATGTTTAAAGATATAATGTGGTTTGACATTATGGGAAGGAGGACGGGGGATTTAGGTAACAGGACAGTCCATTTACAATTTGGTCCATTGGCTTTTACACCTTGTGCATGGGCAGCATCTTTGAGAAAAGAAATCCTTGGCAGAGATAGGACACAAGATGACTGGCGCTGGCCGGTGGTGTATCATTGTCCATGCAAGAAGGAAGGCAATGCTATTGGGCAACACTCCCCAAATCCTGCTGTTTGACACATGCTAAGCTCTGGTCTGTAGGCAAGGACTTGCCCTGGACAGGACATCCTCACCTTGTGGATCCTGTCTGGGCTCTGCAACCCCCTTCTCTGTAAAAATCCTTGGGCTAATTCTCAGCAGATTGTATAATAAATGCTCCCTTCCATGATTCACTCAGGTTCCAGTCAAGATACTGGACCACAGCATGGAATAACCTTTTCCATAGAGAGCTGCATCTTAATAGGGGATTGAGGACTTTTCAAAATTATAAAATTAGTCCATTCTAATAAAAAAATGAAAATCTCCTCTTTCTCATTCCCTACCCATCAATTATATTCTCTAGGTATGATCACTATGCATAGTTTAGTTTGTATTCCTCCAGAATTTTCTCTGTGCACATTGGAACATCTATTATACATTGGTACATACTCTTTTAATTTTTCTTTTCTTTCTTTTTTAAAAGACTTTATTAATTTATTTGAGAGAGAGAGAGCACAAGCAGAGGGGGAGCTGCAGAGGGAGTGGGAGAAACAGGCTCCCCACTAAGCAGGGAACCCGAGACAGGGCTTGATCCCAGGACCTCAAGAACATGATTTGAGCCAAAGGCAGATGCTCAACCAGTTGAGCCACCCAGGCACCCCTCACCTTTTTTTTTTTTTTAACACAGTTTTATATTTTGCTCTGCAGTGATCTTCCCCCAATACTCATGCTTGAGTACCCATCCCAGTGAGGCAAACAGCCACCTTGTTCATTTCAACTGCTGCATAGACTTCCATAGCATGAGTATCATAATCTATTGATCAACTTGGGGCACCCGGGTGGCTCAGCGGTGTAGCGCCGCCTTCAGCTCAGGATGTGATCCTGGAGACCCGGGATCGAGTCCCATGTCAGGCTCCCTGCATGGAGCCTGCTTCTCCCTCTGCCTGTGTCTCTGCCTCTCTCTGTGTGCGTGTCTCTGATGAATAAATAAACAGAAATCCTTAAAAAAATAAAACGTATTGACTAACTTTTATTGGTAGACTTTTAGGAGGTATCCAATTTTTTTGCAATTATAAATAAGACTGTCGTGAACACCTTCTCATAAATAGCTTTGACTGCATGGACCTTACCAAAACAGTCCCAGATTATTTTCAAGATTTTTTTTTTAATATTAGTTATTTATTTATTCATGAGAGACACAGGGAGAGGGAGAAGCAGGCTCCATGCAGGGAGCCTGATGTGGGACTCGATCCCAGGGCTCCAGGATCATACCCTAGGCCAAAGGCAGGCACTAAACTGCTGAGCCACCCAGGGATCCCCTCAATAGAGAGATTTTGAAGACGAAAGGTTTTAATGCTGAGAAAAAATGACCATTAAACAGTAGGCTTGGGGTTGTTGAGTGCCTAGGTGGGGGAGGCTGGTCCTGCTGGCAAGGGAGGCAAATAGTGGCCTCTCAGCCTGTGCAGTGCTAGGGTAAGGGTATCTGTTCAACCATAATGATGGACTCTGCCCTGTGCTCCCTTTGTTTATGCTGGAAAACATTACACATCCACAGAACCATCATCTACCCCCTTGATTGAAAAAGATTCATAGGAACAAAAGCAGCATCTAAAAGCCCCATTCCCAGGGTGCCTCGGTGGCTCAGTCAGTTAAGCATCTGAATTCAGCTCAGGTCATGATCTCAGGGTCCTAGGATCGAGCCTCATGGAGGCTCTCTGCTTAGCAGGGAGTCTGCTTGTTCCTCTCCCTCTCCCCCTCACCCCCCCGGAGCACTCTCTCTCTCTCAAAAAAAAAAAAAAATCACCCTTCCCATGTTTGTAAAACTCATATTCTAGACAAGGAAGTGGTAGCAATGTAGGAAGGCTTGCTTACTCCCACCGATGTGGAAAAAGTCAATTCATCTAGAGAAGGGTATTATTTCTGTCCTTCCTTGATGCAGTCTTTTGCATAGCACACACACACACTAGACATGTACACACATATCTACTCTTGTTCTGTCATTTCTAATCAGCCATGATACTTTTCAAACTATACTTTGCTCTTGCAAATTTCTACAGAGCGTGCACTCCATTTCTTTTTTTTTTTTTAAGATTTTATTTATTTATTCATGAGAGACACAGAGGAAGAGAAAGAGAGACAGAGACACAGGCAGAGGGAGAAGCAGGCTTCATGCAGGGAGCCCGATGTGGGACTTGATCCTGGGACTACAGGATCATGCCCTGGGCCGAAGACAGGTGCTAAACCACTGAGCCACCCAGGGATCCCCACTCCATTTCTTTAATACAGCCTTCTGTTTTCTTTCTTCTTCCAGTAAACAATCAGCGTCAAGCATCCAATCTTACTGCTAATAAAAGGTCTAAGCATTCTCACATTTCCACATTTTTGTTTTTTTTTAAAGATTTTATTTATTCACGAGAAACATACACACAAAGAGAGAGAGAGAGACAGAGAGAGAGAGGGGCAGAGACACAGGCAGAAGGAGAAGCAGGCTCCATGTGGGGAGCCCAATGTGGACTCGATCCCAGGTCTCCAGGATCACACCCCGGGCTGATGATGGCGCTAAACCACCAAGCCACCGGGGCTGCCCAGATTTCCACATTTTTAAATTGTAAGACCTGCTGATGCCACGTTTCCAGTGAACTAAAATGGTTTTCCAAGATGGCACCTTCCAATGGTGTGACACCAATAGGGAAAGTTGAATGGACAGCAGTCAGTTTAAATCCTATCTGGCAAAGATGAATTAACATGTCAACAAAACCATTTATAGAGCACCTACTAAGGGCCACACAGGATGACATGCTGGCTGGGCAGAAATGATGAAGAGAGTCTGTGTCTCTAGAACAGACAAATACACCATTGTGGTACGACACGGTCATCTAGCTCTCCTTGCCCATACGTGCATTCACCCGTACAGAGGGCATCACTGTAGATGGTGCTTATCTTTGCACCTGCTGAGAATGTGTCCCAGGGCAGCTCCAGGTAGAACACTGACTAGATCCCAACTGCCTGCTCTGATGGAGTCACTGCATCCCTGGGCTGAGCCCTTAATGTTAGCAGTGCATGGAAATCACCCAATCAGGCTAATGTCAAGCGGACACTCAGTACCTCATTGCTGACTGGCCACAGACTAGCAGTGACTAACCAGTCTTCATCTGTATGTGACGAACACCAGGGCACTTGCGTCCAAACCTCTCAGGATAACTTATTAAACGTGAAGGTTCCTGGGCCCCACCCACAGGGCTTCTGGTTTAGTGGGTTTGGGGTGGAGTCTAGGAATCTGTGTCCTTAACAATATCTCAGGTCATTCTTATAGGTAGGCTGGGGTGGGGGTGGGGGTCCCAGGTTAGCAACTGGCCAAGGGGCTGGTTGTGACCTCCTGATACATTCTCCCCCCTGCCCCAACCTGCCGAAGAATATCATAACACTTGAATTAGTTACCAAATTTAAAAAATCAGGACTTTGTTTTCCTGGAGTTGGAAAGTGGATGAGGGGTGGAAAGTGATGGAGAGGAACAGCCAGTGTACTCCTAAGAACCCCTCGATGCTCAGGACCAGAAGACCCCAGGCTCTGATGGGGGGCAGAGTAGGATATTGGGGCTGACTGCTCTCCATTTGGCTCCATGGATAGCTGGGAAATTCATTCTCTAAAGAAGCTGTGATAGAGGGCATCCAGGCCACAGATGGCAGGCCTGAGGTACAGAGCTGGGCATCAGTGATTATGTGAAAGTCTGTGTCTGGAGCCTGGACAGCCAGCTCCCATCCTCTGTCCTTCCTCCAGAATGTTGCAGGCAGGCTGTGTGCCCAGAGGGGACCCTGGAGGATTCTACTCCAGGGACAGAGGAAGAACTCTGGAGAAAAGCCCCTGACCCCCCGGGGCTGAAGCCTACCAGTAAATAATCACTACCCCCAGGCATAGCTTTTTCAGCCCTTCCTCTTGGATATGAGCAAACAGCCAAGGATGACCAGAATTTGAGGAAGAAATCTTGCATCATGAAAATGAGAGAAACAAGCAAACAAGTAGAAGAAAGAAATCCAAAGGAAATGTGATTGTAGGAATCAGCAAACAATTTCAAAGTTTACTTATTATTCTTAGAGAGATCAGAGGACACAGTGCATCCAGAAACCAAGAGCAAGATGCTAATGGGAAAGAAACCATCAGGGAGAAAGAAATTGGAAATTGAGAGAGCTCTTGGAAATTGAAAATATAGTAGCCATCAATAAGCTCAGAGGAATTGGGACAATAAAGGTCCAGGAAATATCGCAGAAAGTGAAATACTAATAATAAAAGAGTAATGGAAAACATGAAAGAGTGGGAACAGGAGAGGTGAGGCTAGAAGTCCAATATCTGACTAATAGGAATTCCAGGAAACAAGAAGAGAGAACATGGAGGAAGGGAGTTAGTGAAAATCTAACTGAAGAGACAGGTGTGAAGGACACAAGCCACTGCTGAAAGCAGGAGCAGAACAAAGGATGAGGATGATAGGGACGCCTGCGTGGCTCAGTGGTTGAGCATCTATCTGCCTTCATCCCAGGGTGTGATCCTGGGTTCTCAAGATCGAGTCCCGCATCGGGCTCCCTGCAGGGAGCCTGCTTCTCCCTCTGCCTGTGTCTCTGCCTCTCTTTCTGTGTCTCTCATGAATAAATAAATAAAATCTTTAAAAAAATGAGGATGATAGTATCAATAATCACAAAACCCAATATTTGTTGACTGTCCCCTCTGTGCCACGCCCTGTTCTGAGGGCTCTGATGTATTCTCTCATTAATCTGCACCCCCCCCCCACCCTTACGAGAAGGGCACTCATGCCTGTTTCACAGAGGGACACTCCTAAGTTATATCCCGGATCGCAGGGTTCACAAATGGCATTGCTGGGCTCTAGATGCAGGTCTGACATTTGCCTTGTCACCGTAACATGTCAGAATGAAGAGAAGACCCTAAAGTTTGCAAAAAGAGACAGAGAAGTAGGACACAGCTGAAGGCATGTGAATTGGAGAGTATGGATTTATCTAATGCAACCCAGGAAATGGAAAACAATCAAGGAATGCCTTTAAAAATCTGAAGGAAAATGGTTTTCAAGGCAGTCATCTATACCAGCCAAATTACCAAGCAAGTGCGAGAATAGAACAAAGACATTCTAAACAGGTAGGCCTCAAACAACTTACCTCCAGAACAGCATTTTTAGGGAAACTGCCGGAACTATGTTCTAAGAAAACAACAATCAGGAAAAACACGGAGCCCAGAAAACAGGGAACCTAGCTCAGGAGAGGGCCGAGGGGTGACCTGGAGGCTCAGGAGAGGGCCGAGGGGTGACCTGGAGACCAAGGCTGTGGTGCAGAGGGAGGGTTGGGTGCTGGGAGAGCTAAAAAGCCCTCCGCCTCTGGGAATGCAGGAGATAAATAGGTAACCAAACTACCGAAGAGCTAAATAAGCATACTTTTCTGTAAGGTAGAAGAAAATACCAGAAGAAATAGAGTTAAAAGTGGTGCTTACTGAATGGGAATGGTGGTTGCAGGGGCCAGAACAGGGGCTGCTGTTTCTATAAGCCTTTGATTTTTTTCAGTTTTTCTTTTCTTTTGATTTTTTCTTTCTTTTTTTCTTTTTTTTTCCTTTTTTTTTTTTTTTTTTTTTTTTTAGATTTTATTTCATTCTGAGAGAGAGAGAGAAAGCCTATGCATGCATGAGCCAGCAGCAGGGAGGGGCAGAGGGAGAGGAAGAGAGAGAATCAAGCAGGCTCCTTGCTCAGCACGGAGCCCAGCTCAGGGCTGGATCTCACAGCCCTGGAAATCATGACCTGAGCTGAAATCAGGTGTCCCTTTTCTTTTAATTTTTTTTTTTTTAGACCAGTTTTAGGTTCATGGCAACATTAAGCAGAAGGCTCAGAGATTTCCTACATGCCCTCTGCCCTCCCAAAGGTACAGCTTCCTCCATGATCTACATCCCCCACCAGGTGGTACATAAGTTACAATTGATGAGCCTGCATGGGCCCGTCTTCCTCACCCACAGTCCATGGTCGACGTTAGCGTTCACTCTGGGTGTTGTGGGCTCTAAGGTTTGGACAACTGTGTAATGATGTGTATCCCCCGTCATGGTATCATACAGAGTAGCTTGGTTGCCCCGCAGATCCTCTCTGCCCCGCCTACTCATCTCACACCCCTCACCCTCTGGCAACTAATCTTTTCACTGTCTCCATAATTTTTAAGTCTTTGATTTTCTAATGATATGCATGCATTAAGTTGATTAAGAAAAATTCAGTGGCTTTCACCTAAAACACAGTAAATCTTATGAAAAACCAATAAATCTGACAGCTCAGGGCAGCCACTGTGCATGGGAGCATTGGGTGGCTCTCCATAGCTGTGGATCCTTTTTAGATAGGACTTGCCCTTCCAAGTTTGCTGTTGTCCCGAAAAGGTCAGATTCCCTCATTTACTTCTGTTCCTTGTAGGCTTTGAGTGTGTGCCTTGTAGTCGAGTCAGTCTCCTCTGTGCCCTGCTCAGCTGTCAACCTGCCTAGGAGTTGGTATATAAAAGATTTATTACCTGCAGGGACAGGTTCTTAGGTGCCACTGCTGGGGTTGACACCAATAGGCCCCTTGGAGTGGGGTCGCATTTCATACCCCAGAACAGCTTCTTGCTGAATCTCGCTGTTTTCAGAAAGCCCCGAGTAGTAGATTACGTAAGTGGGATTAACACTGATTTAGTGAAATCCCACTTTGAGAGGTTCATCTTGCAGGCAGATGCATTGAAGCCCAATACCCTTAATGGGGATTGTCTCCACTGAGCAGATGGCAGATGGCCCATCCGTTCTGCTTCCAGGAGCTTCTCCTACAGCAAATCCACCAGGATGACAAGGACGAAATCGTCTAGTCGGAATGTTGTCAGTAGGAATTATGAAAAGTGTATTTCATGCCCCCAGGAGTCGACACTCTGATTTTAGCGAAGTGCTACACAGATCTTTGATCTTTTGGTGTATTGTTTAAAGGATGATTGTCATTCTCATAAGAGGAACAAGGACTCATGGAGCCATAGATCAAGGTGGTCCTGGCGTTCAAAAAGAGCAGCAGGGATTCGTTTTTGTGAAGACAGAGGGAAAGGCAGAGTGTTTGCACAAAAGAGCAGCTGTAGCAGAAGCCAGTTCTGAGTGTATGAGTCTCCATCTTGAGGTATCAGGTTAGGAGCTAGGAGGTTAATTTCTCCTTTTAGACCCTTTGTCAATAATGCCAAGAAAGTTTAAGGCTAGAGGCAACCTCGGTGGGCTTCTCAAAACTGCAAGCCCTCCTTTTAGTCACTACATTGCAACCAACCATTCCATGTGGACATTGGTTTCATTATAGAAAGTGTCAGGAACAGGAGCGACTATGGGAAAGACATCTGGAGGCTGGTGATGGGAACCCACAGCCTTGGGTGTCCCAACAGTGAGTCAGCGACAAGGCGAAGATTCGAGTGCAAGTCTCTCTGGGCCCCCGATGGAAATGCATTCCATTAATACGCTCAGGCAATAGTAACAACTGGCAAAACACAACCAAAGCATTTGTCGAACTCAACAAATATTAAATAAACTTTTCTGCAATTACAAATTATATCACCTGTTTAATAGTTGAGATAGTGACTGATCACATCTACTTGGGAAATTTTCTAGCCCCTACTACACAAGAAATTTCCCCACTTTTGAGCCATGAACCCCCAGATTTGGAACCGTGAATCCCCAGATGTAGATATGATTGTTCCTCAAATTTAGCTTCACCTTGTGTTTTGAAGCTGTGGCTAATTGCCTGTCCTCTTCAGACTTTCTGAAACCTCTCAAGTCTCCTTAAGGAACCCAGACTGGGAGCTAAAAGTTATGGTTTAACCACACAGTGAGTGATTTTTTTTTTAAAAAAATTTTTATTATTTATTTATTTATTTATTTATTTTATTTTATTTTATTTTATTATTTTATTTTATTTATTTTATTTTATTTTATTTTAATTTAATTTAATTTTTATTTTATTTTATTTATTCATGAGAGACACACAGAGGCAGAGACATAGGCAGAGGAAAAAGCAGGCTCCCTGTGGGAAGCCCAATGTGGGACTTATTCCCAGGACCCCAGGATCACGCTCTGAACTGAAGGCAGACGCTCAATCACTGAGCCACCCAGGTGCCCCCCAGTGAGTGATTTACTAAAATTAGTTCACTTTTGTTCTGAAGTGCTGATAAAGGAATTTGTATGGGGATGAAATAAATAGATGAGTATGATACTGATCTAATGCTCAAGTCCTGGGTAATGAAGTATGGGGCAAGGAAAATCAGAGCAATGCTCAAAACCTGGAGAGGGCTCACGCTACTGAGTTCTCTTTCTGTTGGGTTTGCCTTTATAAATTGGTCATAAGTATGAAACATTTCTCAGGCACTGATCATGTCAGAGGTTGCAGAGTGAGTGTAGGAAACCCCTAACTGGAAAGGCACCCCCCCCCACATTAGTATTTTCCAGAGTGCTTTCTGTGGGTCATCTACATCAGCATTACATGCAGAGCTTGTTAAATATTTAGATTCTGGTACCCACCTCCTGTCCCCAGACCTAATGAGGGAGTATTCTGGGTCAGAACCTGGGAGTATGCATCCATAACAAACACCCCAGATGATTCTCATGTATGTTAAAGTTTGGCAATCTGCGGTTACTTTCAAAGGTTCTACATGGTGTTATGCTGTACATTGTGGGAATGATAAAGAAGTAAAAGCAAGTTCGAAGTATTCAGGGTCCAGTCTGATGGACAGAGCCACGGGGTCAGTGTGTCACCAAAGCCTAAATGATTCAAACCCTCGAGACATTTAAATAGTGAAAAACATGTATTTGTTTCTACTGAGTGCCTCATGTTTCAGTTTCACCTCGATTGACATCAAATGAGTTATTTAATCTACTTCAAACCCAATTTTGTTTTTCTCATTAAAGAAAGCAGTGGTGGAAAGAGTTGAATTTTAATCCTCACCTTCATTTAGTATGAAGGCCAAGGACAAGAGGGTCACTTTAAAAGATGAACATTTTGCTAAAGTGTAGATAATTTAGACGCAAATGCACAGCAACCTTTTGAGAATAGAAACTTGGGTATGAGCCGAGACCTCAGCGGGGAAATGGATAAAATCTGAAGATAAGCAAAGCAATGAAATAAAAATGTCGGGATCATGGGAACAACTCAAAATCCTATAGCTTTTCCCCGCTCCTCCTCTTGTCTCCCTCCCTGACAACCCTTAGTTCTTCTCTGAACCACTGCCATTTGGGAGGATAGACACTTTGGAAGAGGGAGAGAATGAGATGCAAGGAGGGATGTGTGGGAGAAGCTAAGGGGGAGAAAAAGAGGCAGGTGTCAGTGGGCATAAAGCTCATTCCTCCAGAAAAGTGAATGAGAGTTAGGTGGTCAAAAACCCTAATGTGTTTCCATCCTTGGGCTATCGTCCTTCTGGCCCCAAGTGCTGATGACATGGTATGTCTTGAATAGTCTTCACTCTGTCTTATTACCTGCTTTGTCCATGTTGGGCTGCTCTTTTTTAAGAAAAAAATTGAATGAGTGGAAATCCTTTGCTCAGGGTGAAAGAAAACCCACTTCCATGGCATGCGAGTTCTTAGACCAGCCACAGTTACTCGCCAGATGACGGAAGGAGACTTGTTCATGAGTGGACTTCTGTGCTTTTGCTTAACAGGTTCTTGCCTTTCCATTTTGTGTATTCTCCCCCCCCCCAAGAATATCAAATACTTAAAAATTGATCATGCATGTAGTAAATACCAGGGTCATATAACGGATGTTCTCATAATGGATGGAGGCACTAACACAATTTTGGGACCAGTGGTGATAATGATTGGCTAAGGCCATTTGGGAAAATAAATATACTTTGCCTTTTTTTTTTTTTTTAAACAGGTTGTTTAGCAGGAGTTTCAGGAAAATGTATGTAATTAGTAGTTACTACAGCAAGCTTAAGACAATTATTTTTAATAATACATCTATACAACTAAAACCCTTTTACTTAAAAAATGAATACAAGTAATAATTGCTCTTGCTGGAATATGTCATAATGATTTTGTAAAGTACATTATTAACCTTCATGACAGCATGGGAAGCGATTATCATTCCAACCATTTTTGCGGGTGAGAATATGAGTAATAGAGGTCAAATGACTTGATTGTTGCAGAAGCAAGCTTGTTATACCAATCTTAAGACTTTTTCTATCATACCCATCACACCCATCATACCCATCACATTTCTTGAAAGAAAAATCATTAAAAACCAGTATGGGGGAGGGGTGCCTAGCTGGCTCCGTCAGAAGAGCACGCGACTCTTGGGATCATGTGTTCGAGCTCCATGTTGGGTGTGGAGATGACTTAAAAATAAAATCTTGGAAGAAGATTTTAAGAAGATTACTGGAAGAATCCAGTACAGGGAAATTCGGTATTTTTATCAAGTGATTATGGCTAAAACGATTGTCTTGGGGAAACTTTAAAATGCGGTAATGCGTGAGTTTGTTTATTGCATATCATTGATTTTGTCTTGCTATCTGCTGCCTGATATTGAGAAAACCCAGAGAAAATCTAGGTCAGAAGAAAGACCTACATCTTTCTGAATATTAATCCGCCGAGATCCCTACCTAATTGAGGGAAAACACATAATGAAGTGTGTCTGATCTTTTTCTTTCTTTTCCATAATGAGTTGTCATGATTCCTTAAAATAGAAGATAAATGTCCCTTAGATTGAATGTGTAGATAATGGTGTGTGTAATAGGGTATCATCAGGGACCCAGGACAAGTTTGATTTCCCAAGAAGAAAGACATCATTGTCCAGCTCTAATTCCGTCCATTTCTCATGCTACATTACTAGGCTGAGACAATAAGCATTTCCAAGTTAATTGTCTTTCACCCTAAATTGGGATTCAATATGGCGGCCACTTTGTCAATGCTAAAGATAAGCAGGGTGTCCTGGCGAGTAAGGGCTTAAGAGTAGGGAGGGCCCTGGAAACCAAATACATGGAGTCCAACAGAGTGGTGGCTACCAGGTGTGTGGCTTGGGGCTTCTCTGCAAGTGGAATATTTCACAAAGAGGCTTCTTGCTTTCCTTCCCAAGCTCTGGTCTCCTCTAGGGCTCTATCTTCCATTCTTAGGGTCCAGTTGCATCATGCTTTGTTCAACACCTTGTGCCCAGGTACCAGTGTAGTGTCTGATGTGAGGTCAGCACTCAGACATATCTGCCAATAGATGATCACATCCCTGCCACTTCCTGTTCTTTTGGCCCTAACGCCTCCTGGGTGTACTCACATACTCCGGGTGCTGCTAGGATCTTCAGATACCACACCGTCCTGCCCTCGCCATGCTTCCTGAGTTCAGGCTTATGTTAGCTCTCACTTGAACTTAACCATTCCAGAGCATCTTTGAGCATCTGCTGTTTGCCAGGAAGTTTCTAAATATTTCTAAAATATCCAGGTGTGGTACCGATAAAGTTCAAATCATAGCAGCATTATGACAGATGACATTGTTTCCCTGAAGCTGACTCATTGATATTGGGTTGCCCAGTAAAAAGGTGCATTTTCATAGATTTCTGTTTGTTGTCTAACCTTTAAAAATTTTTTCCTTTGAGCCCAGTGGGCCTCTTCCCACCCCACCCCAACTGGAGACATGGATAGTATGTTTGAACACTGCTGGGAATGGTCCTGCAGACAGAGGAGCAACAGATCATGATTTATGTAACCAGCCCATTCTAATCATGTACCAGTGAGCAACGCACGAGGCCCACCTGGAGTTACTTCCCTTCACATGATGCATCCTGGGATGTTGGGGTCCCCAAATGCTGCACCCTCTTCTTCATTCTGAAACTCCTTTGCAGGCTGTTATGGCTTTCTCACCTTTCATCTGTTATCCGGGCCTCAAGCTATGGGTGCAGTTCTGTCCTCCTTTATCTTGGCATCCCCCCCCCTCCATAATGCCTTGTCCAGACTTTGCACTCGGCTCAGAGTATTAACAACAGCAGTGCATAGCATCCATAGGACACCTCTGTGTACCTGGTGCTATGCTCATTGCTTCTGTGCATTATAGAATTAGTCTTCAAAGAGTGTCCAAAAAAAAAAAAAAAAAACAAAAAGAGTGTCCAAAGAAGGTGCTTTTTAAAAAACCCAAATTTTGCTTCAAATGGAGGAGATCCTTGCCCAAGGTGAAACATTTGGTGAGCAGCAGTGATGGGACTGAACATGTGTGGGGAGCTTTTATCCACCACGCCATACTATAAGCTGTTGGGTGTAGACTTCCTGAATGAACGCATGAATGAATGAAAGAATGAATGAATTGTGCAAAGGGTACCTGACTGGGAAATGGAGGGGGTTTGATGAAAATCATCATTCATCCTAGGAAACAGCAAAAATATGCCTTCTAATGGAAGGTACGTTTTGATGGCCTGGCAGTAATGCTGTGCTGGGTGAGGTCTCCCCAAATGAGACAGAGGTCACAGGGCTGGGTTCTAAGATGCTAATAGCTCACGTTACAAATGTACATCCTTACCTACTTGCATAGATCACTGAATATTCTAACCCAAACATTCTGTAGAATTAGATGCTATTCAGAAATTATTTCTTTTCCTCTTGGATAGAGCATCTTCATTTTGAAAGAATCAATAGCCTGAAAATGAATTTTTAAAAAGACATTTTTAAAAGTCAGTGTTATTTCAAGAGGGGAAGGTGTCCTGTCTTTCACCTGCAGATAAATAAATACAATCTATGGTTCTCTGTGTTTCATCCTTCCAGACTACAAGTTATCAAACACTTAAATATTTAAAGCCTCAAATTAACTTCAAGATAACACTAAAATGCACCAATGTCCTTTACCCTGATAAGAAGAGCAATGAATGATTTTAAATTAATGCCAAGCGTACATGCTCTGAATATATGAAGGAAGCCCTGTAATTTGTATGCCTGGCTGAGCCTACGCTTGTTCTCTCTGCAACTGAGGAGGATTGGTTGGTGCTCATTTAACAGTGCCGGTGACAGACAGCGCTGTGACTTCCAAGTGCAGGCAGTGGGAGCAGGTGGGCTGCAGCTCTGGCCACCCAGCCCAGCTGCTTTTGAAGTCTCCTGGTGTAATCCCCAACACTGTGCTCCATGCTCCATGTTTCACAGTGTGGACCCTTATTCGGTCTGGGTTGGTCCTCACCAGCATCCTGGGAGGTGGGCAGGGATGGATCGCTCATTACCCTTCTACAAGTCAGGCAACTGAGGCACAGTTTGAGTTTGTGACCAGAGTTGAGTGCTATGTTGTTACTTCTGTCCTTTGGATTTTGGAAGGTCAAGCTGACGTGGCCTTTCAAAATTTAAAATATGCACAGCTTTTGACCGCGCAGTTGGTTGCTTAGATCTTATCCTACATGTGCTGACATGGGCAGGTCTTGAAGGCAAATTGTGAAGAAGAAAAAAAATGGCCACAAATAAAATAGTGTTTACATAAAAAAGAATTGTATGTATTTCCATGTGTAGAGATTTATGCTGGCAAGGGCTAAGGAGACAGCCCACAGTTGTTAGCAATGCTCACATTGGGGAGGAGCGTGGTGGGGACTGTTTCAGGGGAATTTCTCTCTATAATAATATTGTTTCCACTGTTAGCAGATGTAGTAGATGGCTGGGGCTTTAGTGCTAGTAGACTCATTGTGGGAATTTTGGGTTTTTTGATAGAGTGAATGTTGCAGCCTCAGATACAAAGAATTTAGAATATCTGTGCTTTTTGCTTCTCTGCCATTCACTTGTGCTCCAGAAATGGCTCTAAAGGAAGCGGGTACCTGCCTGGATTTGGAATCCCTCAAAGGAGCACGAGAGCTGCGTGATGCTTGAAACTTCATGCAAAAGTTAGCAAATATCTCTGGTGTCCCTGTTCTTGGTTGTGTGAAACCTTGATTTTTTTTTTCTAGTGCTCATTATAGTAGAAATTAACTAGATTTCCTAGTATATAATTATTTCCTAAATGCTTGTTTTATCCTTAGGACTGTGAGCTTCTTGTGTAAGGATTGTGATGGACTAACTGAATGGTTGAATGAATGAATGAATGAATGAGACTTTGTCATTCACTCAGCCATTCAATATCAGTTTCCTGGGCTGCCATGATCAATTCCCACAAGCGGGGTGGATTGAAACAACAGAAATTGATTCTATCACAGTTCTGGGGTCAGAAGTCTGAAATCAAGGTGATGGAAGGGCCATGCTCTCTCCAAAGGCTCAAGGGAAGAATCTTTTCTTGCCTCTCCCAGCATCTGTCAATCTTTGGGGTTCCTTGGCATGTAGATGCATCCTTCCAATGTCTCCCTCCCTCTTGCCATGAATTTGGCGGAGGTGGGGGGCACTATTCAATCCAGTACAGGAGCTATAAAGGAAAAAAAAATCGATAATTCAGTGGCTATTGGGGCCAAGTATTTCATGTTGGAAAAGTAGAAGAGAAAAAGAGGCTAAAGCAAAAGCAAGAAGTGAAGGACATGGACAAGGAAAGGGCAGAGGACATTTCTTTAACTGAGAAACATTTTGTGAATTATTTTTTAAATGCTCTGCGGAATACTGCGTGGTGTTGAGGGAGTCTAGACCTCTGCCCCAGGCCCCTTGGGCCTCTTGGTTCCCTTGGCTCTGTTGCTACATGTGGGTGACTCCTTCCTGCTGCTGAGACTTTGATTGAAGGGTGACTGGGTGACATCATCACCTGCCTGATGGCTTGTGAGAAGCAACAGAAGACTTTTCATAAAGTGCATTATTAGGCAGCCTGAGTGGCTCAGTGGTTTAGCGCTGAGGATCAGTCCAGGGCATGATCCTGGAGACCCAGGATCGAGTCCCACATCAGGTTCCCTGCATGGAGCCTGCTTCTCCTTCTGCCTGTGTCTCTGCCTCTCTCTCTCTCTCTCTCTCTCTCTCTCTTTGTGTCTCTCATGAGTAAATAAAGAAAATCTTAAAAAAAAATAAAAGAAAAGAAAGTGCATTATTTCTCCAGGAAAGCAGACTTCCTTCTTTTCCCTTTCTTTCACTCTGGAGGAGAGGCTTCAACTGCATTCCTTAGGGGAAAGAGGTCCTTGACTGCATAGGTATAAACATGAAAATGTTCCCCAGGTGTGTGCTGGCTCTCCAGGTACAGCAGCTGCTAAGTGTCTAAAAGCTCACTATGAGTTCCGTGGACCATGTTCTCTTACCTACAGAGCTCATCTAGGATACAGGCTGTTTCTCCATAGATGTCCCTCAGAAAAATAACAGGACCCCAGCTGAGTTGGCACAACTGTGGAAATCATAATCACTTGGCTGAGAGTCGAAGGAATGGTGGGTATGGACTTCCTTCTTACATTCAGCAAGCCTGACGTGTGCTTGGTGCAGACGTCGCAGGATTTGGCATCTGTGACTCTTGCTTTCTAGGGCTCACATCTTTCCCATGGGTTTGTAACCAGGGACCCATAGGCTTGGGGAACCGTTAAACCTCTAAAACTTCTGACACGAGTTTTTGTGTGTCTACCAGGGTATGTTGATGTGGTCACTACCATTTACCAAGTACCCATCATCTGCTGAGGATTCCAATCTGGATGGCGTTGATGACAGTTTGGTATCTTTCAGCCTTTACGGTCCCTTTAGCATCTTTGAGTTTAGCTAAATGGACTGAAATGTTTACCTAAGAACCCAACTGCTTTGCTTTTGTCCTCATCACTCGGATGACCCTTGGCAATGCGGAGGTGACCGGGCACGTCTGCTTCCAGACCTTCCTGAAGCACGCTGTTTCCCTGGCAGAAATTCTACGTCCCTTTCAAGGGGGTGGTTAGGACGTCAGCATCTCAAAGGCAAAAAGCCACAGTCACGTCTGAGTGCATCTCAACTCTGGCCGTTTGCTAGAACCACCTGGAAAGCTTATGAACTCCAACATGGATGAGTGGGTCCCATCCCCAGAGGCTCAGATTTAAGCGTCCCCCAGGTGGCCCAGGCATCAGTGTGTTCTAGTTCTCCGAGTGACTCTACAGAGGAGCCAGGAGGGGGAACTCTGAGCTGAGAGATGGTAACAGTCACTCAGGAGCACAGGGGCTGCGGAGAAAGCGGAGGTGAGGGCAGAGACAGGCCCACCTGCCCACGGAGGGTCTGAGAGCTCGTTGGGGGTTGCAGGGAGCTCGTCTCACGGAGTCCAAGGATGAATCTCGCAGACCAAAGGGTGAAGTGAAGTGAAAGTTTATGAAGCAAAGGTGAGAATAGAAGGGAATGAAAAGGAGCTCTCTACAGTGAGAGGGGTCCCGAATGGGTTGCCCCTAAGGGCTTTTATGGTTGGTCTTCTACAGAAAACTGACCAGGGAGCTTGGGGCTTTGTAAATATTATGAAAATATCTTGTCTATATTTAGAGCAAATACGGTTAACATCTCTGGCTATTATCTCATCTATAATATTTCCCCACATCTGGGATTTCTGTGAGCCCGGTTACATAGTCCCCTGCGTGGACCCAGTCGTGTGGCCCCCTCCCTGTTCCTCCCTCCCTAGCCTGGGGTCCCTCACTCAAGCTGACCCTGCAGATGACTGAAGGCTGGCAGGAGAAAGAGGCATGAGCTTTAGGTCGTGAGGCAAAGAAGTGTGGGCAGGTAGCGCTGAGTGAGTGGCAAGATTTACCGGATACCAATAGGTGATGCCCTCAGGTGTGGCCAGAGATCCTGCCCTCCTGCTCCCTGCGGACTCAAGTGAGAAAGAAGCCTTGCTGGGGAGAGCGAATGGGTTTGCCAAGCCACTGGGGAGTGAGGTCAATGGCACCGATGGGCCAGGGCAGGGCTGGGGGTTGTGGGCACTGGTTAGGCGTTCCAGACTCAGCAGCTCTGCCCACCCAAGTGCCTATAAGAAGTTTCCTGTTTGGTTGTAATAAAAATAAATAATAATTATAATGACAGTAAGAGCATATAAGTGGTTATATGGCAGCCACTGTGCTAAGTGCTTTTTGTGCACTATTTTATTTAAATATCAGTAAATGGTATGATTCATCTTCCCTTTGCTCAGATCAAATGGGTGATGGGGTCATCATTTTTTTTAAATGACATATAATTGACATATAATATTGTGTACATTTCAGGTATGAAAACTGTCAATTTGATTTATTTACATATTGCAATATGATTACCACCATATCACTAGGTAGTGCCCCTTAGCATGGCACAGAACTGTCACCTCTTTTTTGTGGTGAGAACTTTTGAGATCCGTCACTTAGCAACTTTGAAGTGTGTACTGCAGTACTGTTGGCCACGATCGCCGTGCTCTACGCTAACTCTCCCACGCTCATTCATCTTCTAGTTGCAGGTTTGTATCCTTTGATGACATCTCCTCAACTCCCCCCCACTTCTGGCCCCTGGTGACCACTCTGTTTCTACTCTGTTTCTCTGAGTTTGGCTCTTATAGATTCCACATATGAGTGACAGCATACATTATTTGTCTTTGTCTGGCTTATTTACCTTGCATAATACCCTCAAGACTCATCCATGTCGTTGCAAATGGCAGGGTTTTCTTCTTTCTCATGGCTGAATAATGTTCCACTGTGCGTGTGTATCTCACGTCTTCTTTATCCGTTCATCCGTTGTCAGACACCGAGGTTGTTTCCGTACCGTGGCTATCATGACTAAGGCTGCAGTGACATAGGAGTGCAGATATCCTTTCAACATCGTGTTTTCATTCCAAGTGTAGACTGAGGAGTAGAATTGTTGGATCCTACGGTAGTCCTATTTTTAATTTTTTGAGGTGCCTCTGTATGTTTTTCCCAAGTGGCTGAACCAATCTACACTCCCACCAACAGTGCACCAGGTTCCCTTCTCCCCACATCCTACCCATGCTTGTTATCTCTTGTCTTTTTGAGGATGGTTATTCTAACAGGTGCAATGCCTCATTGTGGTTTGGATTTGCATCCCCCTGGTGATTAGTGATGTTGAACACCTTTTCACGTACCTGTTGGTCATTTGGAGTCATTCTTGGTTTTCCTTTTACCTCAGAATCCTGACCTGATCCTAGGGCACCTGGGTGACTTTGTCAGTTGAGATTTGACTCTTGGTTTTGGCTCAGGTCATGATTTCATGAGTTGTAGGATTGAGCCCCATGTTGGAAGCTCAGTGGGAAGTCGACTTGAAAAATTCTCTCCCTTTACCCCTCCCCCCACTCGCTCTTTCTTTCTCTAAAATAAATCAATCTTTTTTAAAAAAAAGAGAGAATCCTGACCTGATCCATTAGCATGTCCTGTCAGCTTTAAGTTGAGAATGCAGTCCCCTTTGGACTATTGCTCATTCTCTTCCCCATTGTTACTTTTATCTTTTGCCAAGTCTTCTGCAGTGATATCCTAGCTGCTTTTCTTCCAATTTCTTCCCCTTTCTTGTGTTACCATCCATTCATCACACAGCAGCCAAAGCACTTTTCAAAGCACATAAATTCATGTGCTTAGTCCTATTCCACACTCCCACCCCAACAGCAGGTACCATCATGTTTCATATATGCCAATGAGGTCTTGGTGAATGTGTTTTTCACATCATACATACGGGATCCTCAGTACATTTTTTGTCATTTTTTCCCCTATAAACTATTAAGAGCAATGTGTTGAAATCTCTCATTGTAAGTTCAGATTTCTCTACTTTTCTCTTAGTTCTGTTAATTTTTTGTTTTATATATTTTTGAAAGTATGTTACTGAGTGCCTACACATTTAGGATTGTGATATTGTTTGTCATTATGAAACGTCCCTCCTTATCTGTAGGTTTCATGCCTTAAAGTCTACTTTGACATAGTATAACTATATCATCTTTCTTCTGGTTATTGTTTGTATGACTCATCTTTTTCCATTTTTTCTCTCTCAACCTTTCTACTTGTATTTTACTTGTGACTCTTGTAAACAGCAGCATTGCTTTTTAAAAAATCATCCTAACAAACTTGGTCTTTTAATTGAAATATTTTATTCATTAACATTTAATTTAATTATTGATATACTTGAATTTTAGATCTATCATTTTATGTTTATACTAACATAAACAAAACCCACCTGTTTTATGTTCCCTTTTCTCACTTTTCTTGCCCTCTTTTGGATTAATTATGATAAACATTTTTTATCATTTCATTTTTCCTCTTTTATTAGTTATACATTCTTCTATTCTTTTCGTAGCTATCCTAAGGATCACAACATGAATCTTGTCTTACTCCTATCTGAAACAAATTTTTACTTTTACCATTTCTCCAATAGTGGTAGAAACTTAGGACATCTTAATCACTCCCTCCATCTTTTACATTAGTGATTGTCATATGACACTACTCATATTTTTAAAACTATTTATTTATTTATTTTAGAGAGAGAGAGAGCATAAGCAGGAGGGGCAGAGGGAGAGAGAATCTCGAGCAGGCCCCACTCACTGCAGAGCCTGATATGGGGCTTAATCTCATGACCTGGAGATCACAACCAGAGCTGAAGCCAAGAGTTGCCACTTAACCGACTATGCTACCCAGGTGCCCCTACACATACTTTTATTCTTCACATATTTTGAAACCCACAAGAAATTACCATAATTGTTTTGAACACTGCATTTTCAATCAGCATTTTTTATATTTGTCTGCATGCTTACATTCTCCATTTTTCTTGATGTTCCTCTGCAATTCTATGTTTCTCACTGGGATCATTGATTGTTCTTCTGCCTGAAGAAATCCTGTTAATACTGCTTTAAGCGAATTGTCAGGTTTTATTTGTCTGAAAACTTCATTGTTTCACCTTTGTCTTTTATGGCTTTTTATTTTTTTATTTTTGCTGAGTTTTAAATTCTAGGTTGGTAGTATTTTTTTGCATAGTATTAAATAGTTTTTCTGTCAGCACTAGAATCCATGGTTTTTGTTGATAACTCAGCTGTTAGTCTTTCTGCTGGTCTTTGAAGAAAAATTATTTACCCTTTTCCATTGCTTGAATGATGTTCTCTATATCTTTGATTTTTATCAGTGTTATGATCTACCTTATTATAAATTTTTAAATATTTATGTACAATATCTTGGGTATTTGAATTGATATATTTAATCACCTTTACAAAATTCTCTGCCACTCTGATTTCAGATATTGCTTCTCTCACATTTTTTTTTCCCTTTTCTTCCTCTGGGCCACTAATTATACACATAATTAGATATTTTAATTATGACCTGACCACATATTTCAATCTGTCTTTCTGATTTTATTCCACCCTGTTTACTTTCCATGCTTTAGTTTGGATATTTTCCATTGATCTGTCTGCCCAGTACAGGTCAACAATACTGTATACTGCTGTGTTAAATCTGAAAATTCCTCTTTTCAAACACCACTTATTTCAGTTGAAGATTGACCATTTATTATCTTTTTATAGACCATATTTCAGTGTTAAAATTGTCTATCTTATGCCTAGTATCCATTTTTATCATCAGCTTGTTAGTTATGGTTATTTTATAGTTTGTTAGCTGATTTCAGTATCTAGATCCGTGTGGGTATGATTCTCCTGTTTAGGTTTTCTGAAGGGTTTTCACCTATTGTTATATGGTTATGTGATTCTGACTTTTGACCTAGTAATATTTCAATTTAGAGGCCTCAAATGGTTTTGTTTTCCTCCAGACAGGACTTAACCCTTTTCTCTGCTGGGAACATGGAGCAGTGACTGGTCTCCCCAGTGCAGTCAGGGTCTGATTAAGTCAACGATGGGTTGCAGCCTTAGTAAAGCTCAGGAAGGTTCTGAGACCAAATGTTTGACTCCTGGGACTGTGCTTTTCAGAGGTTTCCACCTACATATCTGGTTGTCATTCTGCCTAGCTCCAAAATTCAGCTAATGTTCTCAGGAAACAGGCCTATATTCTTGAGGATGCCCAAATGCGTGCCAGAGCTCTCCTGGGGATTTTTTTTTGTCTCCCTTCCAGGGACCCTCTACCTAGTTTTTCGCTGGTTATCACACAAGATGTTTACCCTTGTCTTTATACTCAGAACCGGGCAATGTCCCTAGAGTAACAGCAGACAGTGACGGACAGCTTTTGTCTCTAAAATTTTTCCTTCTTTAGAATCTGTTTTGAATTCTCATTGCCTTAGCTCGCCCCTGCTTCCAAACAGGTGATGTGTGGACGTGGAGTGGGCTGCACACACCGTGACCACGAGCCCCAGCTGCTGTGCTCTGAGACCTGTCACCACTCCTGTCCTGAGGCCACACCTCCCAGTGGCTGCTCTCAGGGTGATAGAGGGATGCCAAGGAGACCCATTCCTGGGAGGAGCAGGACTGCTCCACCTCAAGACTTTGGCTTGAGGGCTCCCTGAGGACTTGGCCCAACCTTCCTTTGATTGCTCCCCAGACTGGGACATCTTTTTCCCTCTTTTTCCTTCACGTGCCTCAACTTGTGTCATGGTCTGATGACTCCTCCTGCTTTTTCCAGCTCCCCTCGATTGCCTCTTAGAAGGCATCTTTTCCTTGTAAAGTCATTGCACAGTCTCATCTGGTGCCTTCCTTTTTGATGATCTAGATTCACATAGGTCATTTCTGGATTTTGTCAGTTTGTGGCTATTCCAGGAGCAAGCACTGGTCAGTCACTAATCACCCAACCCATTTGAAAGCATGTATATCAATAATATTTTGAATTATTCATCATACTTTTTTTAAAACCAGCATTTTTTCCTACTCTCCCTAAATGTGTTGTCTTTAGGGGAGGATTGGTAATGTTTGTTTAACCAAAATGCCAGGAAATGAAGAGAGGCAATTTTATTTTTTTTCAGAAGTTGAGGTGTAGATACAAGAGAAGATTTAGAGGAGGAACTAAAGAATCAGTGTTCTTGTTCTGGAGGAGAAAAGGTCTTTCCCCAGGTACTAGCCGGGGAGAGTCAGAGGGAAAGCCACAGAGTTAGATGCTCAGTCTGACAGGAGCTGGTTCCATGCCCCTCCTACTCTGAGGAGCAAGAAATACCCCAGGAAGAGGGATGATATAACCTCGAACTGCACCTGGGTGTCTTGGGCAGAGGAGGTCTGAGCTCCACTGCCTGTTTGGGCCCAGGCCAACATCGAGGCCTTGTCCCTCCCCATGCAGTGTGGCAGCAGGAGGGAAGACCAGTGGGATGGGAGATCCAGGTAGAACAGGTCTGAGAAATTCCCCTAGAGTTCTAGCCGAAGCATTGGGCAAAAGTATCTGAAATCTTCTGGGTCCCTGACATAAGAGTTGTCAGATGAAACACAGATCACCCTGCATTTTTATTTGCAAAACCCAGCAACCCTATTGAAGGGGGATGTGCAAGTAGACAGAGACAGCTACTAACCTAAAGAGACCTGGAGGTTGGGTAAGAAGGCTCCACATTGGCTTTGTTGATCTTTGCTGGTAGACCAGATGGCATGAAGGTGTCTCACTGAGGCTAGCAGGAGGTGATGCCAATGGCTGGTGACCAGAGGAGGAAGGAGGGCTCGGTATCAGCCGTCACTCACACATGTGGTACCAAGGACTTCTCTCCACTTATTTATTTGATCCAAGATAAACTCCCCTCCCCAATTTAAAAACTACCCTGCAAAGAAGGGGGAAGGAAGAGCCTTAGTTGAGTGGGTTTACCCTGAATGATCTAAAGTCAAATTCCTGTCACTGGTGAATAGAATTTTGGAAATTAAGTTCAAGTGTGAAAAAATAGTATTGCCTTCGTATATGTCTGAGTTTGTGGCTTGAAAAGTTTGGCACTGTGGATAATGTAATTATTTGTAGCAGTGGCTTCGGTGATGATCTCTGTTTGGGTAAGGACGTAGCTGTCACTTCTCTATTGCTAGTTCTTACACGGTACCTGGCACACATAGCTGATTTTTCTCTTATGGATATTTTTTTTAAAGCAGGCTCCATGCCCAGCATGGTGCCCAATGCAGGGCTCGAACCCACAACCCTAAGATCGAGACCTCAGATGAGATCAAGAGTTGGATGCTTAACCAACTGAGCCACCTAGGCGTCCCTCTCATGGAAATTCTTATATGTTTGTTGTACTGCCTGCTTTCCCACTGAATGGAAGCTCCTTGAAGGCAGGAACCTCCTGCTTAGCCAGACCCACGGAGCTTCTTAACTTCACCACCAAGTCTGGCCACTCTGTGTAGGAGAGTCAAGCCAGGCTTTGGACCAGGTTCACACAGTTGGGCTCAGTGTTTGGCTCCAGAGATGCTTCCTTGGGAGCTGGAGGATCTGTGCACCCTTCTTCAGAAGGCCTGGCTTTGTTTGCCCCAACAGTCGTGGGTGGGGCCTTTACCCGGGCTGTGCCTGGGCACAGGAGGAGTGAGGATGAGCAGGTCTCTATTTCAAAAGGGCTTACTTTCCTGGCAAGCCAGAGAGGTAAATGCCAATAAGAAAGCTCAGTGAACATGGTAACAGGCTGTGTTCATGGCCCTGAGGCCGCTCCTTGGAGGGAGCCCCCAGTTCAGCCGGGAGAAACCCAGGTGGGTGTCCTAGAGGAGAGGCCATTTGAATTGGCCCTTTTGATAGCTAAGTGGAATTTTCCCAGCTGGATGGGGGGTGGGGGTGGGTGGGGATGGAGGCTTGGAGGAGAGAACAGCACGCACAGGGGCAGAGGTGCTTGGTCTCAGGAGCACTGAGCAGCTGGGGCAGCTGGAGCTTCTCACCTGAGTGCGAGGATCTGAACTGCCTGATGCCAGGGGTGGATTTCTGGCTCGTGTTCTCAAGTGTAAGATAAAAGATCTCAACGTTCAGTTCCTCTAATTAAATAATTCTGGCATGATTGCAGCTTTCATGATTTTAACTCCGTTCACACCTCTGCAGAATCACAACATCGCCTGGTTCATAAAGATAACGTACCCGGGCTGCGCAGAGTGTCTGTGGCGAAGCCCCTAGAAGGTCAGGAGCTGCCTCAGGCAGGAGACAGGGAAGTTCTCCGTGACCTTCAGAAACTCTGTTCACGGGATCCCTGGGTGGCTCGGCGGTTTAGCGCCTGCCTTCGGCCTAGGACGTGATCCTGGCATCCCGGGATCGAGTCCTGCATCAGGATCCCTGTATGGAGCCTGCTTCTCTCTCTCTCTCTCTCTCTCTCTCTCTCTCTCTCATTCTCTCTCTCTTTCTCTCTCTGTCTTTCGTGAATAAATAAAATCTTAAAAAAAAAGCAAAAGAAACTGTTCACACGTTGAGGCCACCCTGTGTGGACACCCAGGGCCAGCTCTGCATAATGCCCCATCTGGGGATCCGACAGCAGCACATGCTGCCAAAGCTGGGGAGTCGGGCTGCTTTTAGCTGTGCAAGTTGTGCCCAGAGCAGCAGGAAATCATGGGTGACCTGGAAATTCCTGCCTGGTCTTAGAAGCAAGGTCCTTCGCTCCCACACCCAGTGCCCCAGGGGCCCAAGGGGAGACTCTACTCCCTTGACAGGTGCATGAGGAGACAGGCCTGCCCGCAGGTGCGGGGTGGGGGGCAGCCTGGCCAGGTGCTTGAGGGAGGGAGGGGGAGATGACGGCCCTGGGCTAGGTCCTGTGGGATGCTGAGTGCTGGCCCGGGGAGCGAGCCGGCAGGTGGCACAGGGGGACTTTTGTTTTCCAAAGATTTTATTTATTTATTTGGCTGAGAGAGAGACAGAGGGAGAGGCAGGCAGAGGGAGAGGGAGAAGCAGGCTCCGCACCGAGCAGGGAGCCCGATGCGGGGCTCGATCCCAGGACCCCTGAGATCATGACCTGAGCCGAAGGCAGATGCGTCACGGACTGAGCCCCCCGGGCGCCCGGGAAGTTGGGACTTTAATGGGTACTAGGGGTTGGAGCAGCCTGGACTCCCAGGATGGTTTCTGGAGGGGCGGGGTCAAAGCGGGGGTCTGGCCGGCTCTGCGAGCCTGGGGGGCGGGCAGTGGGGACAGCGGGCTCCGAGCACAGGCCCCAGAAGAGCCGGCGGGGAGCCCCGGGGCTGGGGCTGAGCTCAGGCTGTTTGGGATGCCCTGCACCATCGGCTCTAGAAAACCGTGACGGCCCTGAGCCTCAGTTTCCTTCTCTGCAAAGCGGAGTTGGCGTCCGTTGGGAGAGTCGGCGCGGACCAAGGTTTGGGCGTCACTGCAATGGATTCTGAGAGGGCTCGGCTACTCCCGTGTCTGTCCTCTGTCCCCTCCCACAAGGGCCCGGGCAGGGGGGCGGGGTGGGGGGAGCGGGGGGGCCCTGGGGGCTGCGGAGGTGCCAGGAGGGTTAGACCTCCCTCTCTCCTGGGTCCACACACCTTCCCCTGATGGCCTCGCCCTGGACTGTCGCTGAAGGGGGAGCCAGGAGCTCTCCCCCGTTCTCGGCCTCGAGGTCGGGGGACACGATGGCCCAGCATGAGCAGCCCCCGGTCCAGCGGAGAGCTGTGCTCGGTCTGACCGCGGCTCTCCAGACTCACGCCTCACGGTTGCCCACCTTGCTCTCGGTCCCTCCAAATCCCCCCAAAGATGCCGAGACTCTCATGCCCCTGGGCCCCTGCACCTGCTGGGATGCCCCCCACCTGCTTGCACGTCTGCCTGCATCCCCGAGTCCCGGGCTGGCTAACGCCAACATGTCCTTTCCCGGCTGAGGCATCACTGCCTCCAGGAAGTCTTCCTTGTTGACGCCCTCCCCTCGTCCAAGTTACAAAACCCCTTTCCTGCGGCCGTACTATGGGGCCTTCCCCCTCCCCTGCCTTTATCACAGGGATGCTCGTTTTAGCTTCTCTTTTGTTTCTCTCTTTAAACCGTAAACTCCTGCTGGTGGGGCCCTCTCCCCCATTTATTAAAATACACATAATAGTATTTAAACCATTTTAAACCGTACAATGCATCGGCATTTGGTTTGCCCGTAATGCTGTAGACCACCACGTCTGGCTGCAGGACGTCTGCATCACCCCAAAAGGAGACTCCGTATATATGAAGCAGCCAGTGCCCGCGTCTCCCTCCACCTGCCGCAGCCCCTGGCAGCCACGAACCTGCTTCCTGGCCCCGTGGATCTGCTGACTCTGACTCTGGATATTCCATCGAAATGGAATCATACGCCACATAGGTGGCCTGGCTCCGTTCACTCCGCGCATCACCGAGGCTCATCCGTGTTGTAGCCCGTGTCAGGACTTCATTTCTTTTTATGGCCAAGTAGCTCTCCTTTGCAGGTAGTGGACATTTATGCACTCACCGATTCATGGGCATCTGGATTGTTCCACCTCTTGGCGCTGCTGACTCGTGCTTACTCATGTATATGTGTTTGAGCACCCGGTCGGTTCTTTGGGGTGTATCCGCAGAAGCAGGACTGCTGTGGCAAAGGGTCATTCTGTGTCCAATTCTGGAGGAATCCCCAGACTGTCTCCACCGCGGCCATACCATTGCACAGTCCTATCAGCGACAGGCGAGGGTACCAGTTTCTTGACAGCCCCCGTCGATTCTCATTATCCGCGCACTTTATTTATTTATTTATTTATTTATTTATTAATTATTTTTTTATAGTTATTTATTTTTTAAAGATTTACTTATTTACTCATGAGAGACACACACAGAGGCAGAGACCCAGGCTGAGGGAGAAGTAGGCTCCTTGCAGGGAGCCTGATGCAGGACTCGATCCCGGGACCCCAGGATCCCAGCCTGAGCCGAAGGCAGATGCTCAGTTGCTGAGCCACCCAGGTGTCCCTATCCACACGCTTTAAAGAAAATTATAGCTAACCTAGCAGGTGCACGGTTGCATCCCCAGGTCCCAGGACACTGTTGGGCAGGTACCAGGACCTCTGGGAGGATCTGCCCAAGAAACAAATCATTGTTCCCCTCTCTTGGTCCAAGAAAGGCCACCTCACTCTCCATCAGAGCCTGAGCTGTGTGGGTGACCCCGAGGACAGCCACCCCCCTCCGCGCTCTCCCACGGCGCCCTTGAGGCCCGCTCCTGGCTCCCGTGGGAGAGGAGCGCTCTGGCCGGGGTCCCCAGCCCGGGGATCTCCTCCATCCTGGGTCCCCTCCTGCCATCACCAAGCTGCCACCAAACTGCTGGATGTGGGGCTCCAGCGAACAAGCAACCGCTCTTCGTTTCCTTGCGTTTCTCTTACTGGCCCTTGAGCTCGGGCTCACTGGGTGCTTTTCATCCTCTTAAAATGCTGCTCGCAAAAGGCAGGTCTTTGCCTTCGAGGGCTGCTCTTTCATGTTAAATCATCCGGAAGCAGCATGAATATTGATAGCTGGTATTGTACAAACCTAGAACACGGCATGGGGTGTTTGGGTCTTTTTCCCCCATTTTTATTTTGGAGGCAGCCCTTGCTCGTGGCACCCACCTGTCACACTCCTACCCGTGGTGCCTGAGCTTGGGACCAGCTCACGGAGCAGTGGTTCAGGGCTCTGTTGGCAAGCCACAGAAACTAGCGTCAGCCGGCGGAAAACCAAGAAAGGAATTTGCTGGAAGGGGGCTGGGTGGCTCACAGACAGGACGCTGATGAACGGATGGCCTCTGCAGGGAGACTCCTGCCCAGCCATCCCACGGTCACCGCACCCCCAAGGCCCAGTGCAGCTGCTCCTGCAGCAGGAGGGGTCGGCTGGGGCCTGGGCATCCTCTGCGGGGGTGCGTGTGACCCCGAGGTTCTTCAGCTCGCGCCGCCCTCCCGTGGGACCTCTATCAAGACATCCAGTAAGAAAGGACAGAAGGATGGGGGTCACCAGCTGCCCCCGGAGGTGCTCCCCGCACGCGGGCTTCAGGGTGGCGGCCCGGCCACAGGGGGCAGGTGGCCTCACAGTGCAAGCCGCCGCGGTCCCCCGGGATTTTCTGCAAACGGCCCCTTGGACTCAGCGGGCCTTGCAAGCTCTTTGCTTCTGAGAGCGCCAGGCGGGCCCGTAAGTGTCCTGTCCCAGGAATCTGCCCGTGGGGAGAGCCCAGCTCCCAAGGACGGGGGGCCACGGAGGCCGGGGCACGGTGGGGACCTGAGGCCCTAGACACGGCCCGTGTGCAGTGGCAGCCCAGGGCGGCCTGTAGGGTGCAAACGTGTCTTTCTCCCTTAGTGGAAGTCCAGTGTGGCTTTTGGACTCCAGTGCAAGCGGAGTAGCAAATAAATAACACCTCGCATTTATCGAGTGTTTCATCTTTGCATTTTGATCCTGGCAGCTCGGGAATGCAGATGCTTTCTAACCCGCTCCTGGATTTATAGGTCAGGAGAGGGAGGCACGGGGACGTCCCCAAACCTGCCCCCGGCCAGGCAGCTGGTGGCGGCCGCGCTGGAGGGAGTCCAGGGAACCCGGCAGCAGGGCCGGCCTCCTGACCCTGTGTCGCCTCCAATTTGTTGACACAGAACTTCTACAGATGGTGCGAGACCTGCTCGTGGGGGCAAGGCGGGTGGTTGTGTCTTTGTGTCTTTGTTTAGTTCCATTCCTTTTAGGACACCATTTGCTAAGAGCTAGGCACAGGGGCGGGGGGCAGAGGTGACCAAGGCACTGTCCTTGACTTCGAAGGGTCGGTTCTGGGGAGGGCCATGTGAAAACGAACCCACGGTGCTGAAGTCACAGCACGGCGCGTGAGTGTTTCCAGTCTGGGGCCCTTTCTGTGTGGCGTGGAGCCGTGGGGGGCAGCCGCGGAATCAAGGAGGGCCCTTGAGGGAGGAGGTGAGCGTTGAGCTGGGCCTTGACTGACGAGTAGAAGATCAGCAGGTGGACGGTTTGGAAGAGGAGCAGAGGAGGCCCGGGGACCTCCATGAGACCAAGCAGGAGGACTCCAGGCCAAGAGGGCCAGTGGACGTTGAGTGGAGAGAAGGAGCTGTGAAATGGGGGTGGTGGCGAGTTGGAGATGGAAGGGGTCGGATGCCGTCGAGGAGATGGGGAAGGTAGGCCAGGGCCTAGAGCCGTGGCCGCACGCTCCCAGGCGATGTTCGCCAGCCTGGGCATTAGTTCTCTGTGACCGTTGTGACAAATTACCACCACTTAGTGGCTTAAGTAATATCGTTTTATCATCTTACAGTTCTGGATGTCGGAATCCAAAATGGGTTTCACTTGGGCAGGGCTGCATTCCTTCTGGAGGCTCCGGGGCAAGACTGTTTTTCCTGCCTCTCCCTGCTTCTAGAGGCTGCCTCCTGACACGCTCCTCCATGTTCAAAGCCAGCAACAGTGGAGGGTCTTCCTCATGCTGCTTCTCTCCATCTCTCTTCCACTTTTAAGGACTCTTGTGATTATGTTGGGCTCACCCAATAATCCAGGGACAACTTGTTTTAAGATTAGCTGATTAGCGACATTGATTCTATCTGCAGCATTAATTCCCTCTGCCATGTAACTTAACATGGTCATGGGCGCTGGGGACCCAAACGTGACCATCTCCAGGGGCCATCATTCTGCCCACTATGTCCTATAATCACTGAAGCTTCCTAAACTGAGCAGTATCGTGTCAGAGTTGGAGAAAGATGATCTTGGATGCAAGTTTGCAAATAGGATCGCAGGATTCCTTTATCTGCCCCTCACGTTGGACAAGGCATGATTTTTTTTTTATATTCTTATTTTAATGTCACTTTATGACATTTCCAGAAAAATGTGGATTGGCAAATCTAGAAGTTTACATTGCGGTATCTGCTTACCTGTGTTTTTTTTCCATATTTTAATTCATATGTTGCTTCAGTCCACAGAGGATTTGATGTAGCTTCCAAAAATGTAAGTAATACAAGATGCTGGAAGAAGTAGTTGCAGGAAACAGGTTAAGTGGAGATTTTAAGTAGGAAGAAAAGGAAACTAGAGAGTTTGTTCATTGTTGGCTGAGGTGGTTCATGAACTTGGCCCCGAGCATCCCAGCCCACAAAGCAAAGAGAGAAGAAGCAATCAGGTGAGTTGTCTAGCAGATGCCCATTCTTTTCTATGGCTGACATCTGAGAAGAATTTCGGCTGCAAGTCCTCACAAGCAATAGTGTTGGTTGTTGTGAACTTTGTCCTTGGGAAATCTCTAACGGACGTTATAGTGACCTTTGTGTGAACACCAGATTCCCGCAGTGTCCCTTAATGCAAGCAGATGACCAATACCCAAGCACCTGTCAGTGAGAGATACCATGAAGGGGGTGGGGATGGGGTGGGGGTGTTTCAATTAGCTCTTGGTGCATTAAAACACCCCAAACTCAGTGACTTGACACAACAACCACAATTTATTATCTCTCCTGGTATGGTGGGTTGATCGGCTGGAGCCAGAACAGCCAATGGGGCCTCCTCACATTGGTGCTGGCGGCACTGGCTGTCACGGGAGGCTCAGCTGGGCTGCTGACTAGGCTGCTCGGGTTCTCAGAACATGGCACCTGGGTTCCAAGAGAACCATTCTGAGGGGGAAGGAGAAGCTGTCGACATCTTGGAACACATACACCTCTGGAGGCCCAGCCTTGCAAGTTATATAATATCACTTCTGCCACATTCTGTTGGTCAAAACAGATCTTCGGGCTAGTCCAGCATCAGGGAATGGGAAGTTGACTTCACCTCTGGATGGGAGAAAGAGCGAAGAGTATGTGGCCAAATCTAATCCACTGCGGAGGGTAAAACAATATCCAGGCCTGCAGGTCCCTGATCAGCTGACCTGATGTAGGAGTAAAACTTGGAAAAGCTTGAGGAGTGGAAGGGCTGCCTCAACCTCTCTTTCCAGCTTTCCCCCCAAATTTCAGTTATTGAAAAGAGTGCTTTGGATGAAAACTAGAACAGAGAGGTCAAAGTGCATTTCCCAGGCAGGATGTGGAATATAGTATTCTACGTTGTAGGTCAAAGCAAGAATTTGTGTTTCAAGAGCCAAGCAGTGGGATGCTTTTCTCCCCTTCCACGTATTCACTTGTCAGTAGGGATTTTAGTATTGTGGGTCACAAAACTGTTGCTAATCTAACAAAATTGGGTTGAGTTAATCATAAGTATGGCAAGTGGCATTGGTGGTGGTTCTGCGTGAAAGTAACTTGGCTAAACCTGCTAGAAACTTAGGCTTCCCACACTCTCCTGCGTGATCCTGAGTTAGAATTGGTCGAGGAACATTTGTGTGAGATTGGAAGGTTGTGATGAGGAATCTGTTTTTTGATGTTTCTTAGCCTCACCTCTGCTTGGTTCCTCTGCTCTGCATCTGGGTGAGCTGATGAGAAAGCCCCCTTGTGGTGCTGGCAGGAGATGTGAACCACAGAAGCCCTCCCTGTGCCCAGGAACCCACCCCAAACCACCCCAAACCCTGCGTCAGTCTCCCTTCCTGGTTCTCTCAAACCATGGCAACCACCTCCCCCAGGGGCCTCAGTGCTGTGAGTCATCAGCCTCTTCATTTATCTCCTTGGTGTGAGTGTGGCAACATTGGTCGTGACATCTGAGCCAACTCTGGGGATCCATCTGCCTCTGTGACTGTAACAGGTGGAAGTGACGTGGCTGCTCTGAAGGCCATCCGAGTCATGGCTGGGAGGTGTGCAGATTCCAGCTGCTACTTGCTCTTCCTGCCCCGTTCCAGCATTTACCCCCCTGACTGCTGGTCTTGCTGGCAAGGAGCAACCCACGGCAGAGGTGGCACCTTCCACAGCTTCTCTGCTTGCTCTCCGGACCTTCATGGCCCTCTCCTGGCAGCTGGTTGTACCTGGCTTCGGGGACACTGGTGTGCACATGTGACTTCTTCTTTGCATCCATGGATAGAGGCAGCTCTGGTGTCCCTTCCACTTCATATGAGGACAGGAATCCCATCATGGAGACTCTCCTCCCAGCACCTCATCTAGACCTAATTACCTCCCAAAGACTCTCCCACCAAACACCATCACTTTGGGTTGGCTTCAACAATTTTGGGGGGACACAAAATCAGCCCATCACAGCTCTTCACAGCAAGAAGGGACATCTGAGTCCAGTCTCTCCATCAGGGCCAGACATGAAAGTCTCAATTTAGTTTTTATTTAACACCTCAAAGCGCTGCATTCAAGCAGGACTATTGTGTAGTTTAACTCTTGGTCACATCCCCTGCCTGGCAACATGTGGGTGGAATGGATTCAAAACAGCATAATTTGGGACTTCAAGGCAAGAGAAAAATCAATTCTGCATTGTGGAAAATAGAATAAACTCATTTCTTTTAGCATCTCGTGGAGCCTTCAGGCATTCATATTTACACATTTTATCAACTCGTGTTATCTCTCAGAGAAGAGCGTCATTAGCAATTCCAAATCATCAGTGGCCTTCTCATATGTGGTTTGTTTTCTGTGGGTCTTGAAAACACTGATATTCTTGTATTTGTTTGTGTGTTTTTGTTCGTTTCGCCCTGACTTATAGAAGCACAACATGTCCCTTTTTACAAAATTGGTAAAATAACATGAAAGTATGAAGAAAAAACTTAAATTACCAATAGTGTCACTGAAAGATAATTGCAGATTTCCTTCGAATTTTCCAGGGCATGTGAAATAGGCATGCCTCATTTTCTAGAAGAGCTGATTATTCAGAAGTCCCAACATACACGTGAATTGTTGAACACGCGAGGGGAAAGGACCTGCAAGGACATCATGTCAGCCCCTAATTTTTTAGCTGGTAAACTGAGGCACCTACTCAGGAGTGTGTGGCTCCCTGCACTGTGTCTGTACGTCACAAATTGTACCACTTCCTACTGTTTTCTCAGCATTATCAGAATCCAGATCCTAGTAACCACTTTACCTAATAATGTCTTATACTAAAATTAAAATATTTGCTCATGTGCCCCCAGTTCTGTGAGGCACCCCACATTGTCCATGTCCCCAGCAAACAGTGGGTAGTGAGTTAGGGAAGGACATCTCTATAACTCCCTTGATCTCTTGCAGAGATCTCTTCATAAATTCCAAAGTATGGGGGTGCCTGGGTGGCTGAGTTGGTTAAGCATCTGCCTTCAGCTCAGGTCATGATCCCAGGGCCCTGGGATGAGCCCTGCATCAGCCTCTGCCCATTCTCCTGCTTGTGCTCTCTCTCTGTCACGTAAATAAATTAAATCTTTAAAAAAATAAATTCCAAATAATGAAATGAACTGAGAAAATCAGACAGTCCTAGGATTCTCACTTTTAAAGTTTTTATTTTAAATAATTTTGAATATGCAAAAGGGTTAGGAAGATAGTAATGGGTCCCCTTGACGCAGCTTGGCCCAGTGTTAACATCCTATAAAACCTTAGTACGTTTGTCAAAACTAAGACCTTAGCATTGGTACAATGCTGTGATCTACGGGCTTCTCGTTCTCCTGGGATTTCCCACTGGGGTCCTCTTTCTGTCGGGGGATCTAACCGGGGATCCCAGGTGGCATTGAGCCCTAACATCTCTTTAGCCTCCTCCAATCTTTGACACTTGCTCAGTCTTTCGTTGACTTAAATTTTTTTTTAAGGTTTTATTTATTCATGAGAGACACACCCAGAGAGGCAGAGGCACAGGCAGAGGGAGAAGCAGGCTCCGTGCGGGGAGTCTGATGTGGGACTTGGTCTCAGGACCCCGGGATCACGCCCTGAGCCGAAGGCAGATGCTCAACCGCTGAGCCCCCCAGGGTGTCCCATCCCTTGACTTTTATAATCTCAATTCTTTTGAGGAGTAGTGATCTGTCGTCTTGTAGAGGGTCCCTCAGTTGGAGTTTCTCTGATGTTTTCTCCTTATTCCTTTGCAGTTGTAGATTTTGGGGACGAACGCCACAGAGGTGATGTGCCCTCCTTGTCACATCACATGAGGGGGCACGTGACACAACATGGCTCATCGCGGGTGATGCCAACCTTGATCCCCAGTTGAGGCCGCGTCTGCCAGCGTGGCCACTTTACAGCCACCACGGTCCATTTGTTAAAGGATTCTCATTTTCAGGATTGCATTGACCGGGGAAAGCAGAGGCATCAGGGACCCGTCTAACTTTCTCCTCGCGGCCTCCCTAGGGGAAGTCAGTCCCTGAGCACATGCACAGCAGCGATTCTCAATGCTGGCTGCACACCTGGGATACCTGGATCCTCCCTGAGAGCAGCGGTTCTCACAATGTGGTTCCCAGGCCAGCAGCATTGTCACTGTCACCAGGGGAACTTGTTAGAGATGCAAATTCTTGGGCTCTCCCTTGACCTACAGATTGGAACCCCTGGGCATGGGGGCCTGGCTTTTAATCATCTCTCCGGGTAATGCCCAGTGGTGACAACCATCATAGAGTTTCTAGTGAGATGGGTCTGGGATATGGCCTGGTCATTGGGAGTTTTCCAGAATTTCTCAGGTGATTCCAGTGTGCAGCCAAGACTGAGAGTTACCGCTGGAGCCATATGCAGATTTTAGGGCTTGCATCTCAAGCAAACTGCCTCCTGCAGGCTGCTCTCCATCTGAATAATGGCTTTTTCTATTGTTTATGGCAGATTTTTCTTCATCTCTCTAATCTGTATTATAAAAGAGTAGAAATGTAATTTCCCAGTTAGCTTGTATTTTACATGAAAAATGGCTAGTTTGAATCAGACAAAAGGAAAGACATCTTTCAAAGGGTAATGACCCCTGTTTATTCAAATGGCAGCTTTCCAGTTTCATGGCAAGAGGAGGGAACAATTCATTTTCCCCAAATTGGTCTCCTTCAGGGTATCTTCCCCTTACAAAGGAGCACTTGTGAGAAAGCCGCCTGGTGGGTAGAACGGAGGCGGCCTTCCTCGGGACCTTCTGGACTTTCGATCACCTCAGTCAAGGTGTGATTGAGGATCAGGACCTCTGCGAGCTTTGCTGGCAGATCTGAGTTTCAAAGTAGGACTTCTAGGAGGGCAGACAGCAATGTGCAGACCACGGAGAAGGACGGCACCACGTTGCTCCTGGAGCTTCACGTGCCCTCCGTGCTGGTTACAGGGAGCTGACGTGTGGGGCAGGAGAATCCTCGGTCTTGGGGGCCGTTTGGTGCTTTGCTGGATGTTTAACTGTATCCCTGGCCTCTATCCACCAGATGCCATGACGTGTCCTCCCGGCTGTGACAGCCACAAGTGTCTCCAGACATTGCCACGGGTTCCCCAAGGGAAGGACAGAAAGGTCCCAGTCGTGAACCACTGGCCTTAGGAATCAGAAGTCACAAGGCTTTGACCAAGGACCAGCCTGGCAGGTTCAGTGGCCCTGCCAGGAGGCTCATCATTGTCTCTGGCCCCCTCCTGGCCTCGCCCTGCTGGTTCTGCCCAGGGAGCAGCCCCAGCTCCTGTCTTCAAGCCCACTGGCCTCAGACTCTGTCTCTGAGCCCGTTTGACTCTACATGTGGCATCAGCGGCGGCTCCGGGTGCTCGGCCTTGCTGTGCACTCCGACCAGGTCACCGCTGATGGTGAGGGCCAGCCAGATGGCCTCAACAGTCCTTGGGAGGACTCTAATCCGTAGGTTTCTGGAACTTGGAGGACACCAGAAACCCAGGCGTGGGGCCCTAGAGGAGTCCACCACATGGCTGAGTGTGGTGTAGGGTCTGATATGTTCACTTACCTCATTTCCATGTTTACTGCCTGCTTCCTGAGGGACGGATTTTTTCCCCTTGGTGGAAATATTTGGGTTGCCTCTCTTTGAAGAGGGCTGCCTTTTAGTAGACGCAGCAGATGAGTGGAGTAAAATCTCAGTGCTCAAAACCGATCCACAAAAACCACATCCCTCTTTCGTCCCGGTCTCTACCTCCCCAGGTGCCTCTGCTGCTGTTGGACCAATGGCCACTGGCCTCTGCCGGTTTGTTCAGTAGAGAGCACACATCTTCCGGTGCGTTACGTAGTGTGTTTCATCCTTGCCCATCAGGGCAGGAGCACGTTTTCTCTTTTGGATACTTCACATCCAGAAGGAAGAAGGCTTTTCCCAGCAGGGACTTCCCAGGCCTTCACCCTTACAGGACTGAGGCTTGCCTTTGAGCCTCTCCTGTTTCACCCTGGGGGAGCAGCAGGGGCCCTCCCTGTTCACATGTGAAGTCTTGGAGGGAGCGTCAGGTGTCTGCAAAGGGTGGGATACTGGTGGGGGCCTCCCGGAGGTTGGCCGCGCGGATGGGTTGATTGGGGTGGCTGGCGTGACTTCCACACCCTCTCGAGAGCAGATGCTCAGGCCATGCGGGGATGGGGTGAGAAGGGGGGTAGCGTGTGGGCCCTCAGAGATCTGTCTACGTTCTCTCTTCTCAGAAAGGTTAGGGCACACGGGTGAGGGCATCGCCAAGCTCCGTTTGCTTTGGGTGAGAGGGTCTGGCTTCTCGCTTTATTTGAAAGTGGGTGAGAACCAAAGGTGAAGGCAAGGAGAGGAAATGCTGAGACATTCACTCTGGCACAAGAGGGAGAGACCAGGGCTCCTCTCCTCCTGTCTGGACTCAGAATGGCAGCCAGGAGACTTACTTTCCACCAGACGAGTCTGCCTGGGAGAGCCGGGGGGTCGTGAGGCTGCGTCGGGGGTCGGGGTCAGTAGAACCTCTGCCTTGATTGACTCAAAACGATCTCAACAGGCCCTCCAAGGCAGTGGTGGGATGGGGCAGGAATCACCGCAGCCCAGAACAAGTCAGACGTAATCAAAAGAGAGCTTGCAAATCAGAGGCCCGGGGGAGCGAGAGCAAGCCCCAACTTTGGGAATCACGGAGGGCTTCTTAAGGTCAGACCTTATGATCGAGGTCATGGGTCTGCGATCTGTGTGGTGCCTCAAAGCCTGTGAGAAGGTTTAGTTCCCCGGTGCCATACCCACAGGCAGCTCTGCTTCCACCGGGTGTTCGTGTTGGAGGGAGCATGAGAGAGACGCCCTGGAGGGAAGAAGCTACGGGGCTCACTGGGCAGAGGAAGACGGGCCCCAGCGCTCAGGGTTCACATCCCAGGTTCGGGGTTGGGTCGGGGTTGGGTCGGGTTGGTGTACTGCCTCCGTCCATCTGCCCTTGGTCAGGTTGCATTTGCTTCACCAGGTCCTTGGTTCTAGGCTCCCCGAGTTCATTTGCTTCTCTGCTCCTGGGCACATTCCAGAACTTTCTGGCTGCGTGTGAGCGCATGTGAAGGCAGCATGGCCTGAGAGGCCCACCATTCGTCCAGCTGGTCTCTTCCCCAGTGATGTTTTCGAATCTGTGAAGCAATTCGAAGTCCCTTCCCTGAATCCTGGCAGGTAGTAAATCGTGGTCTTTAAAATGACCAGGAAGACTTGATATATGACAAGAATGTTCCTCTCTGAGTTATTTTTACTTTTGTTTGCCACCCCTCCCCCCCAACCCCAGGCTGGAAGTACAGGATTGATTAGCACAACCCTCCACGGGCTGAACTCTGACCATGTCCCAGTGTAATGGGAACCACCCCAGGAGTCTTACAGCCAACTGGCTGGGCCCATCCCTTCGACGCCCAATAGGACCAGGCCCCCAGCCCGCAGTGGTCTTCTGGCTACTTGGCCATTAGCTATGATGATGGTGACAAAGGATTAGCCAGATGGTGGTAACATCACTGGCTTGTGTGAATTTGTTTATTTCTCAGAGTTTCCAGAGCCTAAAGCTTGTATTTGTTTAGACTTCAAACACCAACTGTGTTTTTTTGTTTGTTTGTTTTGTTTTACCATCTATTAAACATAAGGTATTTCTAAATGATTCTCATAGCAAATGACTATGGGGGTTGGGAACGTAAAGTGATGTGAATCTTTCTTCATGGCTCCCCAGTGTGCAGGCCTCAGAGTGTCTTGTTTGATTCTTGGGGCCTGAAAAGGCTTTTTCCTTGACCTACTGTCAGGTTCCTCTGATGCTTCGTTCCCTCCAGATCTTGCCTAGACTCCTGTCTTTGGCCTGCCCAGCTCCTCCTAGCTAGCATCCCTCCCCCTGATATCTGACCACCTTGGCCTGCCTCTGGTCAGGATCCCCCTGGCTCTTGATGCCTTTCTTAGGGACTCTCCACCCACTGAGTCCACCCGGTGAGCCCCTCTCTCCGCTCCTTTGCTGGAATTCTCTTCTTGCCCTTGTGCTCCGAGGTGAGCTGGTCTCTCCCTATTGCGGTGGTCTTGAACAAAGTCTTCCTTGTCAGAACAAGTGTCAGAACAATTTTTCCTTAACTGCTAAGGTCTCAGGTGAGTGAGGCAAATGGTGTTTTACTGAAAGAGAAACAGAGGCCCCCAGTGTTCAACTCCCAGTGGATGACACATGACAGTACTGGGTCTAGAGCCAGAGGACCCCAATGTTTTCTGGCTTTGCAGACCACACAGTCTGCCCTTAACTCTTCAAGCCAGAAATCTGAATTTCCTTACATGGCTTTTCTCCATGTGTCCTGGAAATGCCATCACAGAAAGGACGGGGAGGGGAGAGGAGGGGGAAACAAATCCTTCCTTGACCTCTGGGTCTCCCCAGTCACCAGGCTTCCCTAAGTTGCTGATTTAACTTGTTTCAACCAGTTTCTGCTTCTGTTCCTGGAATTAATCCTCAGGGTGGAGCCTTTACTTTGTATGCAAGATGATTCCTAAAGGCTTCCATTCATCAGAAATAGAAAGGGCTCCTCTAGTTGGCTGTGTGACCTTGAGCAAGTTGCTTACCTCCTTCATGCTTTGGCTTTTTCAGGCTGATTCCAGTTATAATATTCAGTGAGACTAGTATTCAAGACCACTGATGGTGGAAAAGCGGGTACAAGAGATAAGGAGGGGACAGAGGCCAATTACCAACAGAATTTGGCATCAAGGGCTCAGCTCCTTTTTGGACTATTCTTTCCTCTGTGCCTGCTCGTGTCCGCTCACTGTGGGCCGTCAGTAAATCGGACTCAGTAGAGGAGTGTGAGGGCTGTGGGTGGCCCTCCTGTGATGCCACCTTCGGCAACATCAGAGGGGTTTGATCAGCAGCAGAGAGGTTGGCGCCCCATGCCCGTGATGTATCGGCTTAGCATGATACGTGACGTGCAATCTATAATGCATTGACCGATGGAAGAGTCTCAGATCAACAGGTGCTAACTGGATTTCAGGGGAGGGCAGGCGGTAGAGCGAAGTAGGACGCCTCACCTGTGCCCCAGACTCAGATTTGAGGGTGACTGGCCTCAATTCCACAGGGGAATGAATCTCCATTTGCAGGCCCACAGCAGACACTAACCAGCTTCTTTCCTCATTGCTGGAGCCAGCTGGGTCTTCCTGGTCCCTCCTGGGTCTTCCGTGGAAGGTTCTGCATCTTAGACCTAGCACCATTATAGTCATTGTCACAGGCTGCAATTGTACGCATGCCTCCATCCCAGTGGAATGTGTGATCCTGGAGGGAGGGATGTTGTCTTTGAGCCCCTGGGATTAGCCCCAGGAAGTACTTAGTGAATACCTGTTGAATATACTATATAAATGTATGTTTTCTTTTTAAATATACTATTGAATTTCCTGGAAAAACTCAGACCAGAGGTGAGATGAGCAGAGTTAGGATCCCAGCCCTCCTCGCACTCAGAGGTGTGACTATGGTGTCAGGAAAGGAGGGCTGCGTCTGCTCTCTGCCCCTTACCAGCGGGGTGGCTGTGGTCCAGTTGCCTGACTTCTTTTGAGATGTGGTTTCTGCACCTAGGGCAGGACCCTTATGAAAACTCCATGAGCAACTTTTGTGTTCGTTTTCATGGAGCATCTTATCTGAAGAGGATGGACTTTGATGGGGTGCCCTGCTCCCCTAGAGGTTTGGAGGCTGGGCTCAGAGTCAGCCAGACTCCAGGTCACCTCTGGGCTGGGCCTCTGCTCTGGGGAGTGACCATGAGCGTGTCACTCCTTTCTTGCCTCACTTCACCTTGCTGTTGAATGTGGGGAACTGTGGTGTCAGTCTCGGGTGTTTGTGAGCTCTGCATTACATACTCTGTGTGGTGCCTGGCACGCCAATGCGCCCAGTGAGTGTTGAGCCCTGCTGTTGGCACGACACCATCTGACTTATGCTCCAGCTGCTTTTCTTCAAACTTCAGTTTGATCTTTGAGGTACCTCTCTTCAGCAATAAGGGAAGTTATTCTGAAAACTTTTCCTAAAATTGGTTTTCATGAAGAAGAATGCATATTCACTACTGAAAAGAAAAGCCGTAAGAACAGGTTGCCTGTGGTCTCACTGCACCAGCAGATCACTGTTGATATTTTGTCATGTTCCATTTTTTTGGTCATATTCCATTTTAAGGTTTTCTGTGTGTGTATAATTTTAGTTTATAATTCATAATTTGATTTTTTTACTTAGATATTCCAGTTGTTTATTTTTTTTTCATAGTATAATTAATACCTTTTCCGTTGAAAACAGAAGTCTTTTTCCTCATTTCAGATGACTTCCTTCGGATCTTTCCTCAGGAGGGTCTTGGTGCAGCCCCAGCTAGGAGGGTGAGGGCAGCTCTGTCTGGGATCCTCTCATATCTTCTTTTGTCTCCTCGAGTTTTTGTACCTCTACTCTACTAATCAGCATCAGTCAGTGCCAATTGACTTGAGGATGCTCACTTATTGTTAAAATCAATATTTACATGCTAATTCCAGAGAGTTATCAGTCTTTCTGGGTGAGTCCAGATTTAGTTTTGAATCTACAGAGAATTTCTGAATCCGTTCCATGTACACTGTAAGTACATTTTTGTTTTTCTAGCTCTAGATGTTCCATTTTAATATATTTTGTATCTGTGCATTTGCCGGAAATTCAGGGGCGTGGCTTCCTTTGTGATAATGCTTTCTTCAAGATAATTTTTTTCTTTTTTCTTCAAGATAATTTCTACAATTGTTCTGGGAAGGGGAGAAGTCTCTGGTTTTACAAGGAAAGAATATCTCTCTTGGAGTCAAAGATGCCTGGAAGATCCTCTCCAGTCACTCAAAAGTTCCTTTATCTCTGTTTTCCTCCCACTTTCCTACACTCTTGCATTTCTATTACACCCCACTCCAAGCATGTCAGGTAACAAATGGTATATTCCTGGGCTTTCTGCCATCTTGGTCCCGCCAGAAGGGGAAATGGGGAAATTGATTGAGCTCCTCCTTTACATCATTCTAGGTGTTTCTCTGAGGTATTTTAAATTTAATCTTTGCCTGACCCCTCTATAAGAGACATCATCCTCCCATTTATTGATAAGTAAGCCAAGCCTCAATGGTGTAGGCAACAGGGGAGTCCATATGGAGAATCCAGTCATACCTGATTCCTGGTAAATCCTTATCCTTCTGGCAGTTTGATTCTTGGATCTATCCTTGGATTCTTTGAGCCATTGGGCTCCTCTCTCTGTCCGGGCTGGTGTAGGGGGTTTGTATCATTTGTAGCCCCCCGGGAATCCTCACACACTGTTCTTGTTTGACCTTCCAGTAGACTGTGAGCTCCTTGAGATTAGCTACTAGGGCCCAGCTTATTCTCTGATCTCCAGCAGAAGAAGGAAGGAGAACATTTGCTGAAACAAAAATAAGAATAGATTGGCTGAACACTGAACAGAATATTTGAAATCAGGATTATCTTGCAAATTTGGGCCATATGGTTCTTTAATATAAAGTTTCTTTCAACTTGAAAATTCTATTAGTTATAGCCAAAGCATGAGTGCACTAAGCCTTGGAAGTTCCCATCATGAGGACTTGGGCTTCTTCTCAGAAGATAATTGGCAGTGTGTCCCTGAAGCCCTCTCTAGAGGCCATTCATGAACAGCTGGTAAATTAGAAAGGAAGAAAAAAGACGTCAGAGCGTGTGAAGCTGCTGGCCTGGGAGAACCCTCTGGTGTTGAGAAAAAGGGGTTGAAGAAAGTCCCCCGGATGCTCATGCTCCATCCTCCAAAGCATCCTAGCGCCGTGATGGCCCTGCTGCAAGGTACAGGAGTCTACTCATGAAAGAGCAAGAAAGTAGGATTTATGCATGGTTAGAATAAAAGTGTATTCCTTGGATCCTAAATACAACAAGGACACGCAAGTCTGAGTAGGGTGTCCTGATGTCTCTTTGTCCCCTTTCATCTTTGTTGGCACCCTGCTTTTATCTGCTCTGTGCAGCCCAGCCTCTCTGGTCATCCCCATGCACATGGTTCTGTCTGACCCCAAATGGCGGCACTCAATCTCATGACCTTCCTGGTGGGTCACTCCTAAGCAATCGGCTCTGTCTCCTTTTCCCCAAACAGAAAGCTTCTCTTTGGAAATATAACTGGCTTGAACCAAGCCCCCATCCCTTACCCAGTCGTCTGTGGTCAGCAGGATCACATGATTTAAAGAATTCTCTTTGAAGAGAGAAGCCATTAGTCAGCTAGAATCTTCTTGAGAGAACATTACAAGGACAGACTTGGAGTGATGCTTGCAAGTAATTAGCACCGCCATCAACATTCTTAACTGTAGAAGATAACTCACCAGCAGGTTTTTTTTTTTTTTTACCAGCAGTTTTTTTTAAAGAAAATTCAAGGTCCTTTTATGCAATTCAAAAATGATACAATATTCTTGGTGTACACTGGGTTTTCCAGGAAGACATCTGCTGTGTTTGGCACGGCAGCCTTGAACTTCACGGGCAAGCCCTGCCTTGTCTACAGTGGCTTGCGGGGCTGTCAGGTGGCAGTATTTTATGCAAATATAACTCCCTCTTACAAGGTTGTATATTTTTCTAATTTAACACATGTGAGTGTTCATGTAATCCTTGAAGGAAGTCAGGTGAAAGAGAACAGCAAGATAAATGAGACCAGGATAAACGATGGGGAAGAATAAGCTTCTGTTATGTTAGTTTGGTTGCTTTCTACACAGTGACGTGATTGATAGAACAAAAGCAGAACAAGACAAGATAACATAAAAATGGGGCTTAAGCCTATTAATCAGATTAAAGATCGCAGGGTAGGAAGTATCTTGTGAACACAGTTGGTTGAGATATAAGAAAACATAAAAATGTCCCCATGTCCCCTAATAGACAGGTGAGATAGGAAGACAATGAGGCAGCTATGGGGAACTGAGTGACAGTAATAGAGACGCTTGAAGTCATGGTGCTCGGCCCTGCCCCCCCCCCCCCCCCCCCCCCCCCCGAGTAGATGCACACGGTCTTATCTCTCCTTCCTGTTGTCTTTTGCGTCTGGGCTTGGGTCCTCGTGTGGAGAGGAGCGGTGCTGGAACCAGAAGGGTCAGAGATGACCCTATGATGAAGGGTGGCTCCTGCAAGAAGATGGAGCACAGAAGCCAACATCTCTCTCCCTGCTCCCCTATTTTTTACTGGAAATAGTAACAAATAGTAACAGGCTGAATGAAGTCCAAGGACATCATAGGCCAGCAATAAAAATGAGCTAGGGCCAAATCAAAGCTCATGTAATTAGGATGCTTTTTGGTGCCAATAGTGAATTCACACTGAGGTTAAATAGTAGCTGGGATTTATCTGCATGTGGAACTGGCAAGTCCAGCGTAGGATGGGCTTTGGGGATACTTCAGGCTGCTCCCTGCCATCAAGGATCTGATTGCTTTCTGTGTGTCCATGCTGGCTTCCCTGCTGTTGGCTTTGTCCCCAGGGGGGAGATGGCCATAGACATTCCAAACTTCATGGCCCCCTTCTGTTCATGCACAAGGAACGAGTGTCTCCCAGCATGCCCAGATCAGGGATGAGCATCTTTCTTGGGAGCCTCAGAAAATCCTCCTCCCTCCAGGATAGACCTGGGATTTACCCAAGACAGAAGATAGTCAATGGTTGGGCTGAGGACTAGCTGAGGGCTACTGGGAGGTACGCTTAGAAGGCAGCCCCAGGCAGTACCATCCACCTAGTCCCAGAGGAGAATGTCATACGTCCCTTGAGAGTAGGGGCTGTGAGAAGATCAACCACAGTAGGACACCTACTGTAGGCTCTAATCCCAGTAGGGAGAGAGCCCATCCCATCACTTTGGGACAAGTGGGCAAGCCTGGCCCCAGGAACAGAGGCAGTGATGATGTAGCAATGGCTCTGCCAGGCTTGGCTGCCCATGGCTTTGCAGAGTGACCAGCAGTCCCAGGAGCAGCGGAAAAATCCCTCAGAAATAATAATGCACGAACTCTCCTTGAGTCCCCTGGAGAAGGAGGAGGGGAACAGGGTCATTGTTTTTAAACCCTGGGAAACAGGGTTTAAAATTGGGAAGTTGCCCTTCCCAATTGCATTTGGTGGTCCGGTAAACAGGGACCATGTGCCACTGCCCCTTGCAGTTGTCAGCACAACTTGGATTATTATCCTGCCACCACCCCTATTCTGCCCTGAGGAAAAAAGGATTCCAATTCTGGGAAGGGTCTACTTGTCCTGCAGAGGTGCAAAGGGCCATTTTTTAAGACAACGGGCTCCAGACAGCATCCAGTCCATCATTCTCACCAGTAAGGAGTTTTTAGGGCACTCCAGAGGTAGGCCTAATTTTTGTCTATAATGCATGACCATGAACTATATTGTACTAATATAATACTTTATAGAACCAGCTCTATACAGATATTTTTAAAAGACGAGTTAAAAGCAAGCATACATAAAGTTGCCATCTTGTCTTTCATCCCCCCGTGGACAAGAGAATAACTGCACAGGTGCCTAGACCAGCTTTGGAGACACCACTGTCCCAGAACCACCAGATATCAAGAGCTTTGAGAGCAGGGACCATGTTTTTTTAAAAAAATTATTATTATTTCAAAAAAAGATGTATGTACTTATTGGAGAGAGAGCACACACATGAGAATGAATGGGGAAGGGCAGGGGAGGAGGGAGAGTTAAAGGGAGAGAATCTCATGTAGACTCCTGGCTGAGTGCAGAGCCCGGCGCAGGGCTTGATCATACAACCCTGAGATCACGACTTGAGCTGAAACCAAGAGTCAGATGCTCAACTGACTGAGCCACTTAGGTGCCCGTAAAATTGTTTTTAGTTGTGGTAAAATATACGTAACAAAATGTACCATCTTAACCCTTTTGAGGTGTACAGACCAGCAGCAGTAAGTACGCTCCCACCGTTGTGCTGCCATCACCTCCATCCATCTCCAGGACTCATCTCATCTTGCAAAGCTGAAAGTCCATAACCACGAAGTAACATCTCCCCTCGCCAGCCTCCCCAGCCCCCCGCGACCCTCCATCCCACCTTCTGTCTCCATGAATTTGACGATTGCACGCACCTCAGCTAAGTGGAATCATAGCGTGCGTTTTGTTTTGTGTCTGACTTATTTCATTTGGCAAAACGTCTCCATGATTCATCCAGGCCGCCCCGCGTGTCAGAACCTCATTCCTCTTTGTGGCTGAGTAATACTCCCCCCCGCCCCATTCTGTTTATCCATTCAGCCGTTAAAGTACACCCGGGTCGTTTGTGCTTTCCGGCCCTCGTGAACAAGGCCGCTGTGACTGTGGGTGCACAAAGACGTCTTTGAGATCCTGCTTCTAATTCTTTTGGGTGCATTCCCGGAAGTGGAGCTGCGGGATCACGTGGTGAAGGCATGTTCAGTTTTTTGAGGCTCCACTATATAGTTTTCCACGGTGGTCTCACTCCTTTCCCTTCCCACCAGCAGGTCAGGAACTGTGTTCTGCTTGGCTCTGTATTCCAATGCCAAGAGCTGTGCCTGCCATCTGGGCGTCAGGTGCTCAAAAAGTGTCCACGGTGTGAATACGCGAGCAAGAGGCAATTGAAATTCCAGTGGGCTCCAGGGAGCCAGGGGTGAGGCGGGGGCGGGGGTGGGAGAGCCTGGACCCTGTGGTCAACAGGAAGCTGCAGCAGCTACCCAGTGGGACCTGGGCTTGGATGCCGAATTACCCGTTTTCCAGCCAGGATGCCAAGAGAGCTGCCACTCCTGAGGATTCAGGCTGTGGCTTTTAAAACTATTTTCACCCTTCTAATTGGCTGGCAGGGTGAATTCTTCGTGTGAAAGAGCAAAGCTCTTAGAATTTCTGTTTTCTTCTTTTCAAAAAGGGCGCTGGCCTGGTCCGGGCCTGTATTCTGGGTTCATTCTGGTTCCCCAATAGAAGGCTCTTTCCTTTGCTTAAAAAATAGGGCTGTCATCCGATTTGAATTTTAACTGCAGGGTGAGGAGCCCAGAGGGAAACCGGAGCCGGGTGAGAGAAAGCGTGCAGGAAACTTAAGGAGGGAGCACTTTGTGGTCGGCCCACAGGGAGGACAAGCGGAATCCGAGGTCTGTTTCCCTTTGGTGGAACAGGTGGCGGGGGGCGACGGCGGGCTGGGCAGAGCAGTCTAGAGTGAAGGGCCCCAGGGCCGAGAACCTGGGGGCTGGTGAGAGGGTGGAGAGCGGATCTGCACGGCCAGGTGGCCTCGCCCCATGCCTGCGTGCCCCGGCACAGGAGGAGGGCAAGGTGCACGGTGGGTGCGGGACACGCATACTGGACAGACTCCCCCGGCAGGTTTCACTCTCCTGCCAGTGAGGGCGCTGCAATCCTTTTGTGCCCCGGCCTGCTCAGGCCTCTCGGAGGCCGCTCAGACAGTTGCCAGCAGTGGCTGGGGGAGGTTGGCCCACCAGGTGATCGAGAGGGAGCACCCCTGAGGAGATGACTCAGGTGTCCTTGTATGTTTCCTAGTAGGGTGTGAGATCCCTTCAAATGCAGCACAGAAATGGAATCCTGTTCCAAAGAGGTGTGCACTCGGCTGCATTCTATCCAAACCTGGTAATAGAAACCCATTGCCCCAGTGAGGAGACTCCTATAACGGTGGAGCACTTACCCATTCAACGAACACTTACTGTGCCCCACCTTATAGTAGGGGATGGGCCCAGATAAGGCTCGAGGTACCCATGCTTGCAAGCTCTGGAGAAACGGTGGGAGGGGAGCTCACCATTAGACAGTCCATTTTCTTTTTTGCTGGTACCCACCAGTGATGTCCAAACAGTGATGGCCGAATGGTGATAGTCAACAGTGATGCCCACACAACAGCCATAGTTACCCTTTCCCTTTACCTGTTTTTTCAATACAACAGGGGATGGCCCTGTGCTCCTTTGGCATGTGTTTAAAAATAACACTTTGTGATATTTTGTCAAGCTTACATGCCCTTGAAGACAGGTTGGAATCAGAGGAAAACCTATAGCGTGGGATGCAGCCTGTGATCTGCGTATTTGAAGGTCCTGGACTTCTGAGTCACACCAGGTGCTTTAAATGGTGCTAACTCAATGTTCTGTGATGAGGGTTGATTCGTGGCCCTTGGTAGTATCCTTATACACAAGATTTATCCCTTATTCCTATATGTGGCTCATTTGTTATTGTGCTATTACATGTAACATTTATTGGGATTCTGTTATGAGCAGGATACTGAGCTGGAGGTTTAGAAGGACCTAATGGAGATTCTGATACTTGTCCCAGTGAGAGCAGAATGGCCACCACCAAAGTGTCTGGGGCACTAGAGGTGAAAGTCAAGGGAGGGACTGGTCACTCGAGGAAGAGATCCTTGAGCCATCTGGGCTGCAGTGAGGGGGTGCCATAGGCGAGTTGGTATTGGACTCAGCCTGGGTTCTCCTGAGAGCAGAGTTTGGGAAACCCCTTGTGGCGGCAGCCAACCTGAAAAGGGCACCCCGGGAGCTGAGGTGAGTGAAAGCCCAGGGTGAATGCAGCTGGAAGGTGGAGAGGCTGGGCCAGGAGCACCGTGAGGCCGGCCAGCCCTGGCAACTCACGTGCCATCATGGGTCAGCTGACGGAGCCTTATGAAGTGCATCTCAGGCCTGTCCTCTGGGCTCTGCCTCCAGCCCCCATAGGCCATGGTGGGTCTACTTCCCACGGGCTACATTTGACTCACAGACCAGAGTTTGCTGACCTCATATGCATTGATGGACAGGCAAGGTGGCCAGACAATTCTTATATTTATATGAAATGACCCAAAAGGTATATTGTACTGGGCCTATTTTACTTTTAGGAAACACACAGAATGTTACACATCTTCGCGTGTGTGTGTGTGTGTGTGTGTGTGTGTGTGTGTGTATGCTCTCGTACATGCACAAAAGATCATTGAAATAGAACCAGTTTTTATAATGTTTGGGAAATCAGTAATCTGCCCATCCTGGCTGTTGGTTTTCATGTTTGAGGATAACCCGACTGGCCACACGCAGTGGGGAGGGGGTCACCTGGTTACCAAGTCAGTGGGTGCTCTGGGGGCTCAGAGGAAGCCCGTCCTCTGCCCAGGACAGGATCACGTAGCACAGGACACGAGCCTGATGGGCGGGTGTGCAGGTAGAGGGCCATTCTCTTCCCATAAATGCCATCCGGGCCTCATTCCCGCAGGTGCCTGCCACTCTGCATTCAGGGAGACAGTCTGGGTGCCACCCAAGCAGCCGCCTGCCTGCTGCCCCAGTGGCAGGGAGGGATCTGCGCCAGGTAGACCTGGGGAGTCGGCGGAGGCTATTCTATTGGTGGGCACTAGTCTTGGGGTTTCCCGGGGAGCTCTGGTTATTTTACTGATAAATACTGCATTTCAGGAAGTTTTCAACACTTTTTTAAAAAAGATTTTATTCATTTATTCATGAGAGACACAGAGAGAGAGAGAGAGGCAGAGACATAGGCAGAGGGAGAAGCAGGCTCCATGCAGGGAGCCCGACGTGGGATTCAATCCCGGGACTCCAGGATCATGTCCCGAGCCAAAGGCAGATGCTCAACTGCTGAGCCACCAAGACATCCCAGTTTTCAACACTTTCATTGAAAATTTAACTCATGCAAGGAAGGAAGCCTGGCCAAGAGTAACAGTGAATACATTTGCGAGTAGAACACCTGGAGAAAGCAGAGTGCGAGTGCTCGGGCTATAGCAGTAGACCTCGCCGTTTGCTGCCCCAGCCCCACCTGCCTTCATTTCCCGCGGGAGGAGGGCGGTGACGGGTGGCCCACACTCCAGGCTTTCGTTTCGGGTAAAATTGCCCCAGGATGTAAATAGCAAATTGAGTTTGCTGTTTTCCTTAAAATTTCAACCTAATCTTTCACCCCCAACTCTTGCTTGTCAAAATATTGCTTTAAAATCCAGCATAGTGTCTAACAAAGCCATTGATTTTCTTTATTCAAAATCTGTTCACACCCTAGAGAGAAAATATGAAAATACCATTCGTTGTCTTCAAATAACGCACTCCTGTCAGTGAGCGTGAGGGAGGGATATGTGATTTCTCCCCAAAGGTGGCTTAGCTCTGGTTTTCCTTTTTTTTTTTTTTTTAAGATTTTATTTATTTGTGAGAGACACAGAGAGAGAGGCAGAAACACAGGCAGAGGGGGAAGCGGGCTCCCTGCAGGGAGCCTGACATGGGACTCGATCCCGGGACCCCAGGATCACACTTGAGCCAAAGGCTCAGTCTCTGAGCCCCCCCAGGTGTCCCTAGCTCTGTTTTAGAAGTGGCTTAGAATGTGTAATCGGAGCGCTTGCCACACAGCCGAAGCTCACCCAGTGGGTGGTGAGTGAGTGATTACCGATCTCTTGCTCAAGGGACAAGAACATGAGCCTCGTGGGTGAACTGGCAATATTGTTTGTGCCACTGACTTCAGTTTTCTCCCTGGTTTTGTCCCTGGGACCGCTGGCAGACAGATGGCATTGTCAAGGTTTTCAACATTGTCTAAAGACAGAGAAAAAAAAGTTTTCCATTTATGGACGAGGAACAGGCGAGCCTATGAGAAAAGAGGGCCGATACCTTTTCACTTCATTCACCCATGGAGCCAATAGTTAGTGAAATGAGGACACCCTTTCCATCCCGTAACCAGCGCTAGAGCCCAGCGCGGCTGAGTGGCTTCAAGGCAACGGCATTCGGGAGCTAACTTGCATCCTCTTCCTAACTGGGTTAAAAGGCACAGGATCCCACAATCAGCCATTCCCAGCCCTCTGTTTTGGCCTCAAACCTCAGCAGGTGGGAAGAGAGAGGAGGAGACACACACTGCATTGGTCCTACGTGCGACTGTGAATTCCACCCATGACGGTTTGGATGCACGTACAGCGAGCATGGTGCCTTTGAGGAGAGAGAAAACTTCAGCTCCCACCTGATGAGTGAGGCGCCCATAAATAAAAATGCCATTCCCCCTCCACCCCGAAAGGAAAAACAAATTATGAATTCAGAAATTCATAGTCATTTGGTTTTATTGTTGCCTAATGCTTTTTAGATCTGCGCGGGGCCCTGCAGAAAATCAACTCTGAAACTCTGCATAATTAGGACATTTTTCATAGTCGTAAATGCTAATCCCATTGGAGAACAGATTAAGAATTCACAGGCATGAATTTCTGGCATCAGGTACCTGCAGTTCCTTTTCTTTTTGAATAATTCATTATTTAAATACTTCGCCGCGCATCCTATGCAGCCCTGCGTGTTGTATCGGGGGCAGGGGAGAAATAAGAGATTAATTTCCCATATATTTCAACGCTAAACACATTCAGGCCTTGTTGGTGTTGATTTGGTGTCGTTGGATGGCAATTGCTAACAATGTTACAGTTTTAGTCACCCTAGGGACCCATTTAGGGAAATTAAATAGAATTTCTGCAGGACATTAATAAGGTCAGAGAGCTAACTTTTATAGGTGACTGAGTTCTTTGGTTTAAGAAGAAAAAAATAAAACAGCAAAGGATTCGGAAAGGTGTTTTCCGTAGAGTGGGGATTATTTGTAGCAAATGGGGTTTCATTCAGTGCTTCCCCATTTTTGGCCATGAGCTTAATGATAAAATGTGGGGACAGAAGGTGAAATGTGACACCCTTCAGGTGACTTTTGTCCACCCACAGGTGTGTGTGTGTGTGTGTGTAGCAGCACATGTCTAATCCTTCAAGACTCCGTGCCCTATCTTTTCTTATACAAGGTCTGTATCAGGTCTTTTCTTGAGGTCCGCACCAGTGTGGTGCAAGTCTCCCTCGTGGAAAGCACTCCCGGGGAGGGGGATCCCTGGGTGGCTCAGTGGTTTAGCATCTGCCTTTGACCCAGGGCGTGATCCTGGGGTCCCAGGATCGAGTCCCACATCGGGCTCCCAGCATGGAGCCTGCTTCTCCCTCTGCCTGTGTCTCTGCCTCTCTCTCTCTCTCTCTCTCTCTGTGTGTCTCTCATGAATAAATAAATAAATAAAATCATTAAAAAAAAATGGAGGTGAGGAATTTGTAGTATCTTAAAAAAAAAAAAAAAAAAAAAAAAGCACTCCCGGGCTGTGAGGAGCTCCCTGTCCAGGCGTCTGTGCCTCTGCTGAGCAGTGAACTCCTCGTGAGAACAGTGTGAGTTTCGTCTGTGTGTCACTGGTGCTGGCAATGCCTGGCACACACAAGTGCTTTGCACGTGCTCGTTTAATGAATGAATCAATTTTCAGAGACTCGGTCCAAACTCCGTTGGTTGCAAGTGACAGAAACTCAATTTGAATAGCTTCAGCCTAAGGGAGAAAGTAGTATAAAGATCTAGAGTCTCACTTGGAACCCACGGGCGGGCAGGAACCAGGGCTCCAGGGCCATCAGGATGCTCCCGGTTTCTGGCCTTTGGCTCTCTCAGTGGCTGTTGCCGCCTCCACCCACCACACCCGGTGTGTGCCGTCTTGTGGCATCCGCCCCCTTGCTTGCTCTGTTCCAGGACCCAGGATTCTCCAGGACGGACTGTGACTGGCTCTGTTCTGGCTGGATGCACACCCCTGAGCGAGCCAACTGAGGTCAGCTGTCCTTATAAGACAGGCCAGGGGCCCCTGGGGGGCTCAGTCGGTGAGGCGTCTGCCTTTGGCTCACGTCATGATCCTGGGGTCCTGGGCTCGAGTCCTGCATTGGGCTCCCTGCTCAGTGGGGAGTCTGCTTCTCCCTCTCCCTCTGCTGCTCCTCCTGCTTGTGCTCTTTCTCGCTCTCGCTCTCTCAAATAAATAAATAAAATCTTAGAAAAAAAAAAAAAAAGGCCAGCTCCCATGGGGTGGAGGTTGATGGGAGAGTTCACAGGACAGTGTTCAGTGTCCTGGGCCAATACGGGCCCACGCGATGGCATCACACAGTCCCATGCCACTCTCTTGTGGTGGTAGATGTGACTGGCTTTCTGTCTCTGGGTGAGAATTAGCTTGATGTGGGTTTGTGCCTGGTACTCCTCCTTCCTTTTTTTTTTTTTTTTTTAAGATTTTATTTATTTATTCATGAGAGACCCAGAGAGAGGCAGAGACACAAGCAGAGGGAGAAGCAGGCTCCATGCAGGGAGCCCCATGTGGGACTCGATCCTGGGACCCCAGGATCACGCCCTGGACTGAAGGCAGTTGCTTAACTGCTGAGCCACCCCGGCGTCCCAGTACTCCTCCTTCCACTGGGTGTTTTGTTTTTGTTGTATCTGACATTAAAAACTTGCATTTGAATAGGTTTAAAAAATATATACTTTACAAATGCGCTTGAGTGAATCAACCCCCCACCCCGTTCTGGGCAGCACTGCGTGGTGGACGGAGTCCTGGAATTCAGGTCTCACAGTGTCCAGTTCAGTTCCTCTTCCCCCTGAACAGAGTTCCTGCCTTATTAAAATAACGTGTCCAGGAGTTTACCACTCTGAGAGTGCTTGTCCTTTCTAGGCGACCGCGGCTGGTGATTGTCGAGCACGTGCCCAGTGCCAGGCTGGCCCAAGTGCTTTACGTGTTCCAGTTTTTTCCAGATCCACAGAAGCCCAAAGGAGGAAGGTACTGGTGTTATCCTCTGAAACAGGTGGGGACGGTGAGGCAGAGGGTGGTCTGCAGTTCACCGAGGTTGTAAGAGCCATTGCTGTGAGTGCCCGAGGGAGCAGGGGCTTCTGGTTAGACTGGTGGCAGGGGTGGCCCTGATGAGAATGAGGAGCACTGGATCCAAGGCTGGACAGGGGGTGTGAGCCCCCCCAAGCCCCTCCTCAGTGGCTCAGGCAGGAGGAGGCCTCCATCTGCAGAGGGTCTGCTGCCTTTCCTGGGGAGGCCTCCCCTGGGCGGGGAGCTGCCCTCCACACTGTCCCTGTGTAACCTGGATCGACAGGCCCCACATGGAGCAGCCAGGGGCTTGGTGACAAAGGAACGGAAGGCTGATGGGAGGGGGCTTGTCTGTAATCACATGCTACTTTGGGGGGTCCATCCCCCAGCTGTGCTCTTTCTTTCCCCCTGGGCCTCTGCTTCTTGCTCCGGGTGATGAGGGATTGGATCTGACAGTGCTGAGGTTTCCTTCCAGGGCTGAGAATTCTGAAGACCTATGCAAGGTCACACTAGTGCTTTCTCTTGCGGCTGCAGAAGCTGGTGGAAGCCCAGATCTGCCTATGACCTTGGCAGAGGGAAGAGCCACCTACAGCCTTGGTGATCTTTGGAGTCTCCACAGATCACCCTTCCCTTCCCTTCCCTTCCCTTCCCTTCCCTTCCCTTCCCTTCCCTTCCCTTCCCTTCCCTTCCCTTCCCTTCCCTTCCCTTCCCTTCCCTTCCCTTCCCCTCCCTTCCCCTCCCTTCCCCTCCCTTCCCCTCCCTTCCCCTCCCTTTCCTTCCCCTCCCTTCCCCTCCCTTCCCCTCCCTTCCCCTCCCTTCCCCTCCCTTCCCTTCCCTTCCCCTCCCTTCCCCTCCCTTCCCCTCCCTTCCCCTCCCTTCCCCTCCCTTCCCCTCCCTTCCCCTCCCTTCCCCTCCCTTCCCCTCCCTTCCCCTCCCTTCCCCTCCCTTCCCTTCCCTTCCCTTCCCTTCCCTTCCCTTCCCTTCCCTTCCCTTCCCTTCCCTTCCCTTCCCTTCCCTTCCCCTCCCTTCCCCTCCCTTCCCCTCCCTTCCCCTCCCTTCCCCTCCCTTCCCCTCCCTTCCCTTCCCTTCCCTTCCCTTCCCTTCCCTTCCCTTCCCTTCCCTTCCCTCTTGCCACTGCTGGATGAGGACAGATAGGCATCAGTAGGAGCTGGTTCAATGGTGACTGGATATAGGGAATAGTGTTCACGCACCCAAAGAGCCAAGCAAATGCCCTCTTCCCTTTCTGTCCTTGTTTAATTTTATTTCTTTATTGCTCAAATTTCTCTCCCGGCTGTCTTGATCAAAGAGCTTCCAAATTTCAGATGGCACCCCATGGTGTAACTCACTGGGGAGCATCCAGCCTGGCTCTCAGGCTTGGATCTTGGTGTGTCGCCCTTCCTGTGGGAACCATGCTGCCATCAGCTGGGTCCTGACAACTTCATTGACATCCTGGGGAGGACCACGGGGAGAACGGACAGTGTTCTGTTTAAGGGACAGTCAACCCCGCTTCACGGTGCGGATCACAGTGAATGACTATGAGTCTCATGTCTTAACAGTCAAATGAGAACATCGGCCTAAATTTTCTCTGAGCTCTTTCCCTCTCCTTTGTTTTCGTTCTCAGCTTCAACATTCCCGTTGCCTCAAAAGGTGGGAGTTCAACATTTCCAGTCCAGGTCCTGGCCAGCCGCCGCCTCTAGCAGGAGGGGGTCTGGTTCTGGGCCAGGGGAATGCATTTGGAGTCACTTGCTCATTTAGCCTCTCCCCACTCCCCCCCGGTCCCCCATCCCGCCCGAGCCTTCGAGTGGGGCCGGAGGATTGTTCAGGGGGCATCTGTGCTGAAAGCCGAGAGGGAGTCGCCCGCAGAGGAGAGAGCTGTGTGAGGACTCGGAAGACGGCCGCCGTGCCCGTCATCAGCTCTCTCCTGGCCCAACCCTTGATCTAAGTCTGGTAATTTCCACCTTCTAAATTACTGGCTTAACAGAAATGGTACCAAAACGTGAAATGAAATGAGTAGGCGTACGTCATGCACCTGCATTTCCACACGATTCACAAGCCAGTGATTCTCAGCATCGTGCGAATCTCCACTATGTCACTGGTTAGAGAACTGTGCCACGTAACTTGGGCAGAAGACACGCAACCACGCAACCATGTACCAAGGCCTTGGAAATGATGCCCAGGTGACCGTGCGACACGTCTCTCTTTCCTCACTGTCTCACTCCCCTGGTGTCCCTGTGAGTTGGTGATTCCAGTTGTCCTCATGGGAGACCCAGGCTCAGACTGGTGGCGGGACTTTGCCTGGCTCTGGCCCAGAGCCGTCACTACGCTGTCCCCGCCCGCCAGGGACACAGCGCTTCCTAACAGAGCGGGCTTTCCATCGCCTGCTGCATCGTCGCTCCTCTGCGCCGGGCCCTCTTCCTCTCTTGAATGTGTTTCTTATCTGCCCGGGGCTGAGGTCACTCTCCGTGTCGGCAGGAGCCTGCGCTCGATCCTTTCCTTCCTGGGGAGAAAAGGCAGGGATTGTGCAGAGGCAGCGGGGGTCGCCCGTGGCTCCTTTGCGCGGCACAGTCAAGAATCCGTCGGGATTCGAGGGGCCCGACCCGCAGGACACGTGGAACCTCTCTGCACCCGGCAGGGCTGGGGACAGCGGGAAAGAGGGGGGGGCCTTTGAAACCAGAGACGGCTTTGGGTGACCCGAGAACACAGGTAGAGGCACCGGAGACGGAGGGACGGCAGGCGGCCAGCGTGCTTTGAAGGCACGTAGAGGTCACCCCGGAGCGGCCGGCCCCTTTGCGGCTGGGGCCCGGGCACCAGGACCGTCCCCGCTGGGGCCCTTCCCGAGGCTCTCCTGCCGCACCCAATACCTGGATCAGACAAAGAAAATCGTGTCTGCCAGGCTCCCCAGCTGAAGTCACAAGATTCCGAGTATCATGCGGCACCCTGGAATTCCTACAAACACCCATCAGGAGGGGTGCGCCGCCCGCCACTCGGACACGGCCGGGCACCCGACTTTTCAGATAAGAGCATTCAGTACGGGCTTGAGAAACCATGTGATGGTCATGGATTTCGTGAAGAGTAACTGGTTCCCCGCCCAGAGAAGAGCCCAAGTCTGCATCATCCAGATGTACCAAGGCCTGGAGACGGCCGAGTGGGCGGCCGGCAGATATGAGGTACGGCTGGAGCTGGGGGGAGCGGTGGGCGCACCGCTGATGCGGAGAAGCTGGAGGCGCCCCTCGCCGGATGGTGCAGGTGTTTTGACTAGTCTAATCACATGAATCGCCTTATTTGTACGATTCCCCCGGCAAGCTGGGAAAAGACGTTTTCGCCTCTCCTTTCAGTGTTTGAGATACGGGAAGGGGGCGGGGGGCAGCATATCGCAGGAGTGTCCTTTACACATGACCCACGTCTGCATTTGCAAACACTTAGTAGGGACCAGCGAGCTCATTTGTATCCGCGTTTGGAAACCGCAGGATGTGTCTGCCAGTTAGAGAGCCCTAGCTCTGTTCGTTTGTAATCATCCATCTTTAGAAACAAATTCCCATTTGTTTCCTGGCGCCTTATGTAGAAAAAGTATCTATGGCTTGCCTTGCTGGAGTTAAAATTGCATGATTTAAGCCAGGCCCGGAAGCGTGGCCTTTTTGCTCCTTTGAGAGGGAGTCCTAATTTTTAAACAGAAGTGACTTTTTTGGGGGGGAGGGGGAAGGGGGGGGGAGGAGAAAAGGAGAATTTTGGAGTTTAGAATGTCAAAGTGAGATAAACACATCCCTCAGACATATTTGCATTCTGCAACTGGTGTGAGGCACGAGCAGTTATCTTTCAGAGAGTAAACACACATGAAATCCGACCCGCTCGTTACTGTACATGTAATAAATTATGAATGTCGTCGTAATTGACTCCTCTATAGCTCACTTACCTATCTCTTTTGATAAAGGTAACAGGTAAATTATCAGTGTTTTTGAAATGGGAACCTTTCCGAATGTTGATGCCCGTTGTTAGGAGGGCCTTCGCCCTGAATGCTGGCAAAGACCCCACATCTTTTGTTCCCCACTCCGGGCTTCCTCATTTCAGGGCAATGCCAGAACCTGTTCTGCAGGGTTCAAGGCTGGCTTCTTCCAGTTGCAGCCCTGGGATTGTGAATTTCCATGTTCACAACAGAGATATAGAGGCCTCAGAAATAATGGCGTTAATTAAATTCAGTAATAGTTGTTCATTAGTTCATTGTCCAATCAACCAGAGCAAAAGGTGTGCAATTAGAATATAATTGAAGGAAACCAGAGATATTATTATTCACAAGTAATTAATTGGATGGAGACAGAATTTTATCATTGTATAATTTTAGTTCAGGTTACTTTTCGATTCTCCAGAGAGAGAAAGACTTGTTGAATTATGCCATCTTGCATTTTGCAGACGTGTTCTTGGCTCCAGTTTAAGCCTTAAGTGACAGAGAGCAGCTCTGGTGTCCTGTTTTTTTCTTTTTCTTTTTTTTTTTTATGAATAAAACTTCATTTCTCCCTATAGCGACACTCAAGGCGACAATGTGGAGAAGTACATCTTTGCAGGAGATTGTAAAAAGCTTTAAGCGTGCTGACAGTCACAGCTGCTGCTTTGTGTCCCCCACACCTCCCACCCCCAATTACCAGTTACAGTCAACAAGTGGAGGTTGTATGCCTGCCACCTGGCAGTAACCTGGAGTCTTGATTCTTATGTGAAAATGAGTCTGAGGCCCTCCCATAGCCATCAGGCCCCCAGCTGGACGGACCTCACCATGTCTGTGATTTGGGAAGTGGTCTAGGCAGGGCCCACTTTGCTCAGGGGCAGGTCAGGTTTGAAACCCAACATCGGATCCTTGCCTCCTTTCCCTCTTACTTCTGAGCTCTGCCCTTATAGAGGCAAACATGTCAGAATTTAAAATATTCCATATCCATTGAACTATTCATATTATTCCCACTGGGGCATGTCAGTGCTGTTTAAATTAGGAATTCCAGGAAGGAGTCAACTTCCTTGCTCAGTTTCCAAGCTGAACTGATGATAGAGCCCAATTAACAGTCTTGGGGCCCTGTTAGACTTGGCCCCAGTGACCCCTTCTCTCTCGCCAGCTCCAAGGCCATGGGTTAACCTGCCTGGGCTGTGACCACAAAGTACCTGACGGGGTGAGAAATGAACAGGGTCACTGAAATGAATGCTCAGTGCACAGAGGTGCTAAGTTAAAGAAACTAGCTGATTCTCCAGTAAAAGTGAGTTTTGGAAATTTTGTTTCTGTAAAAACCTTATGCATTTCAAGTCCCTCCCATGAGGACCTACAAATCCACTCCAGTGGAGTTGAATGTCTAAAACTGGCATTTCTCTAAAACTGTTGTCTTTGTCCTGGGCTGTGTTAATGCCTGAAGAGGCTGCCTCTCATCTGAGATAAGCAGTGGCTCAGCCCAACTCTGTCCCAGGGGTGGTCCAGCCACACTTGTTCCCTTACTTAAACTGCCTTTTAATAGGAATGTACAGCTGACCTGTTTGTCTGAAATGTAAGTAGGATGGGAAATAGATGGTGGCGAGGGGTTTGCAACGCCTTGATCCCTGCTGATTCCAAAATGCTCCAAACTATTAAAAACACAGTGTGCTAAGGGCCTTTCTCTCCCTGCCTAGATATCTGATAGACTTCAGACTTAAAAATAGCCAGAACCGAGTAATGGGACGGACCTGCGCTTGAGTCCTAGCCACTGATCACACTGCAAACATGGCCACATCCCGAGAGTCCTTACAAAAGCAGAGCAGGGATGGTTTCCACTTGAGGGGAACCACGTGGAATTCAGAGATGTGCTTGCATCTCCTAGAGTATGGATATGAGCTAGCATCTCCTAATTGATTGTTGAGAACTTTCTGCTTATAGGCACAGGCTGGGGCATGCAAGTCAAGTCTCATCCATCCGTCTTCTCTTGGGTGACAGTTTCTAATACATTTAATCATTAGATGAGCCAGAGAAAGTTTCTGTATGTTGTAATCGCCTTGTGGCTATGCTTTTTAAGATTTCCTAAAACTTCTATTATTTCTATCTCTCCTTCCTACTCATCCTTTTTTTTTTCTTTTGGATTTGGCAGTGATGCTCAATTCTGGCTGACTGCAAGAATCATGGCAAACTGTTATTTTTAATTTTTTTTTGACATGCAAAGATTGCACACATTTAAAGTATAAATTTTGATGAGTTTGGACATAGGCACACACCCATGACAGCCATCAATCACCACAATCAAGGTTCTAAACGTATCCATCACCTCTAAACATTTCCTATTTTCTTGTGCATGTGACTTTTTTGTTTGTTTGTTTGTTTGTTTGTTTGTTTTTTGTTGGTAAAGACGCTTAACGTGAGATGTGTTCTCTTACTGTATTTTAAAGGGTGTTAACTCCATGTTGTTAACTATAGGCACTCGTGTTGTACGGCAGAGCTCTGGACTCACTAATCTATCATGTAAGCTTTACACCCACTGAGCAACAGCTTCCTGTTTCCCCTTCCCCAGTCCCTGGCAACCACCATTCTATTTTTGGCTTCTATGAGTTTGGTTTAGATGCCTCATATAAGTGGAATCATGTGGCATTTGTCCTTCTGTGATGGACTTATTTCCCTGAATGTAAAATCCTCTGGTTTCTCCCGTGTTGTCACAAGTGTAGGAATTTCTCATTTTTTAAGCCTGAATAATATTCCATTGCATGTATATACTACATTAAAAAAAAGTCTGTTCATCTGTTGATGGACCATTTGGGTTATTTCCTTATGGTGAACTTTTAACACTGACATATGCTCATAGCCCAGCCAAGGCCATTGTGACCCAGGGCAGGTGTGTGGGGTTGTGTTGTATTCCTTTAAAGAGGATCGAACTTTGTTCCCATGTGAGGTGAAATTACCTGCAAATGGTCTGATCCTTGTGAGGCTGACTTTTCCGCACACTTTAATCTAGGGGATTTGTCCTCAATAAGTGATGATTTTGTCCCCAGGCTATATTTGGTAAAGCCTGGAGACACTTTGGTTGTCACAGCGTGGGGAAGATGCTACTGGTACCTACTGAGGAGGGGCCAGGGATGCTGCTAGATATACTGCTGTGTCCAGGGCTGTCTTCCACCACCAACAACAAAGACTCACCTGGCCTGACATGTTCACAGTGTGGAGGCTGAGAAGCCCTGGCCTAGGGCTAATTGAGCCCCCACTGTCAAAGTACAACCCTTGGGAGGACTCTACTTAATGCCCCGTGTGTGGGGGAGAACTTTCCACCAGGGCCAGTAGGAGCATGCACTGTTTCCAGCCCTGGGAAAGGTCCTAGAAGCATCTCACCTACTACTTTCTGGTAGTTCTTTTTCTGGTTTTATGCAGTTTTCTCTTAAGCATGTGAAAATCAGTATTCAGCCAGAGACTGGAGGGACCTGTTGCTGGTTGCTGGAGTTCTCTTTCCCTGCAGTTCACTCCTCTTCAGAATTTAGCCCCAAATTCTAGCTGGCTCAGCTTCTTGGAGTCTTGATCTCTGCCTCCTTTGCTCAATGCTCCTCTCTTGAGCTTCTGCTTTGTGCTCTGCAACCTGGAAACTGCCTCTGGGAAGGGACAATTGTAGGGCTTCCTCCTGTCATGCCCCCTCCCTCCAGGATCATAGACCCCATTGCTTCATAGCTTTTGTCTTTCTGCTCCATCGTAGCTGGAAGTGGAAGCGCCCCCCTAGGTAGTTTTAATGTCCTACCAGGGTTGAGAGATGCCACTTTGGGCTTTGCCGAATGTCTTCTTGGGTTGGGGTGAGCCCTAGGTCATAGGAGATAGAAGTACTCAGGTTTTAGGTGCTTGGACTTCAAGATAACTTTATTTGGAGAATGAAGAAGTCAATGAGAGGAAACAGGAAGTAAAACAAATATTCCCTTTCTTCTCACAGTTGCCAAACGGGGCAAAATGATGTGCCCATTTCCAAATCAAGCCAGAGAGACGTGGCCAGATCAGTCTTCACGGTCTCATGTTTCTTCCTGAGGTCTTGGCCTCCAGCAAGGCTTCTGCTAGATCGGCCGGTGGCTCTGGCTGTGGTGTAGGCAGTGAGCTCTCCAAGGAAAGAGCACTGAGAAAAGGCCATTGGACAAAGGACAATAAATATTCCCATCACCTTTGCCACCCCACTGGCAGGTCAGGAACCCCTGCCTCACCCCAGGCCCTGCTTCTGCCTGTGTGTGTACTTGGTGCTCGGATGGGAGCCTCGGCCACTCACCTCTCTGCTGACAGCAGCTGGTGGTCTTCATGCAGGTGCAGGAGGAGGCAAATCCAGGAGGCAAAAGATGAAACAATCACTTGTGGGGTCTCTGGGCTGCTCACTCGGCACATTCTTCCAGGCTCTCCCCACAGGTGTCAGTGGGAGGCTGGACATTAGAGGGCAAGGTTCTTAGCAGGTGCCGTGGGTCGGAGGGCTGAAATGAATTTTGTGGCATCAGCAGGCACCTCTGGTGGTTGAGGTTTCCAGAATAGCTGTGCTGTGAATGCTCTGTTAGAGGTGACATGTGACTCGATCTGGAACACTTGCAGTCCCTTGAGATCTATCTGACACTGCTGTGGTCAGTGTGCATCAGGACATTGGGCATGGGTGGGGACTCAGTGTCCACATTTCAGCCAAACCAAGGGAGGGGTGATGGAAGGTGAACGGTGGCCATGTGGCTAAGTGTGAGGGCACTGGCTTGAACCTGGGGTCTTGCTAGATGAGTGGCCTTGGGAAGCTTCTTGACTGTTTTGAGGCCTAGTTTCCTCACCTGTGTTCATGAGAACCATGACATCTACCTCCTAGGTTTGCCGCAGGGATGAAGGGAGACAATCTATACAAAAGGCTAAGCCTCAGGCCTGGCAGAGAGGCAGCATCTCATCAAGGTGAGTTGTTGCTACTCACGTTCCAATATTGCCTTTCTCTGCTGTCCCCAACCCTGCTGCGAAGGCGTGGCCCCTGGGACCAGGCTGATTGTAACCAGTGCTTAGAGGAGACTGCTCCGGGCATGCAGTCCTGTTTAAATTGGGGGTGAACATCCCTACTCCTCCTTCCCCACACTCAGAGTGCCAGGTGACAGGGACTTGTAACCTTCGGTGCTCTTGGCTCAGGGTAATCCATTCCCCAAGCAACTCAGACATTAGTCAGCAAATTGGCCCTGAGCCGAATGCACAGTTTCCGCTCACAACCCACCTAATTCTGTGGTCAGCGGCCAATTCCACCTTTGACAAGGGACTGTTGAGAATTGAGTTCATACACATCTGATTCCTGCCTGTGAAAGCTGGGGAGAAGGCAGGAAGTGTTAACAGAACGTGTTCCATGTGAGATGCACCCTCCCTTCGAAGAGCCACAGGGATATAAAGGAGTTCACCACCCCCAGGAAGGATGGAATGTCCCTCATGCTTTAGTGTACTCTAGAATCCTCAGGAAAACATTCAAGCAATGTAGACCTGGGACTCTGGGAAGGGTGGGATCCAGAAATTTCTGTTTTTAACATGAAATCCAAATGATTTTTTTAAGATTTAAAAAAATTTTATTTATTCATGAGACACAGAGAGAGAAAGAGAGAGAGAGAGAGAGAAAGAGAGACACAGACAGAGGGAAAAGTAGGTTTCCCATGGGGAGCCCAATGTGGGACTCAATCCCAGGACCCCAGGATCACGCCCTGAGCTGAAGGTAGACACTCAACCACTGAGCCACCCAGGTGCCCCCTAATCCAGGTGATTTGGATGCAGGTCCAAATATGGAACTTCCAGGCTGATATTTTCCAACTGCACAAGCCAAGAAGGAGACAACAAAGAAGCCCAAGTGACTGGCCTGTGTTGAGAAAACTGGAGCCAAGGGGCCCAGGGCGGGGGAGGGGAGGCATGGTCAGAGAGGAGAGTGGCTGGGCCACCGTGTGCCAGGAGAACTGAGAGACAGAGATGGAACAAAAGGGGCTGTTGTCTGATCCCTCAATTGCCTCATTGATCCTCACCACAGCTGTGTGGGGCACATGAGCCCTATTTTTCCAAAGAGAAAGTTGTGTGAGGCCCAATCACTGATGCAGGCTGCATGGGGACACAGGGGCAGGAGGAGGAGGGTCTGCCTCAGTTATGTCTTGCTCTGAGGTTGTGCTTCTGGCATGGTGCTGAGGAGTGGGGAGATGAGGGAGCAGCACTTATCCTGACAGCAGCGACTAGGAACCCAGGGGTCTTTGGGGTTGACTGTAGACAAAGCCAACTATGCCAGGATCTGGTGGTAAGAGATAATGATACCTTTGCTCTGACTTGCTCTCTCCCTCTGCTTCAGGAATCTTTCCTTCCCACAGCTCTTTCACCAAGCATCTCCTCCTGGTCCTTAGGTCCCACATAGGTCCTCACTGACCTCAGTGTTGTCCCATGTTCTCTTTCCTCTCTGGTGGAGCAGATGGATTAAAGAGGAAATATTGGGCTGACTTAAAAAAAATTATCAAGGACCTACTCTGTGCTAGGAACTGTGCTGGTGCTGGGAACACAGAGGTCCAAAAGGCAGGGTTCCTGCCCCTGCTTATCATCTGTTGAAAAGGCAGCCATCCTAATGAGTGCCAAGTCAAGGTGTCTACACTGAGCTGTAGGCAAGGCTGAGAAGGAGACATTTGGGCATGTTCGTCATGGAAGATGAAGGGAGAGTGAGAATATGGGGCCTGGGTGGAGAAGGAAAAGACATTTCAGGCAGAAGGAATGGCAGCTCCTGGGTACTGGCACAGAAAGATCACACGTAAGTAGAACCCTGTGGTCTCTAGAATTACAGCTAGAATTTGCAGGGCACAGTTCCTGGGAGGAGGGAGCCAGGCAAAGAAAGAGTTTTGAAATTTGGATCTGTGGCTAAAAACTAATCTATGTGAAAATCCATGAGGCCAGACAAAGAACAGCTGACAAGGAAAGAACAGTTGTTAGGAAGCCATAAGATGAACAATTCTCGGGGCTCACTCAGGGCCATGGATTGTTTAAGTTTCTCACCATCCAGAGTAGAAAGACCTCACTGAGTAGAGGGTAAATTCAGTAGAGATTCTAGAAGGGTCGTGCCTTGGATGGATGCCAAACTAGCCCTAGAGTAAAGGCTACCCTATATCCATCCTATAACAATTTTGGAAACAATTCTTGAAAGAATTTGGCTCCTCCACAAGTAGTTTAATTGCCTGCCAAAACTATGATCAATACTCTTTCATGGATTACAACAAAATTCAGCAAGCAATAATATAAAATTAAAAAGATCTAGCATCCAGACAAAGCTCACTAGACATTCAAGGAACAGGAAAGCATGATTCTTAACCAGGAGAAATCATGATTAATAGCAACAGATTTATCAATGACAGTGATGATGGAATTAAAAAGCAATGATTTTTTTTAAAAAAAGCTATTACAAGACTATTGTTTTCCCTTTATTTTTTTAAATTTTTATTTATTTATGATAGTCACAGAGAGAGAGAGAGAGAGAGAGAGAGGCAGAGGGAGAAGCAGGCTCCATGCACCGGGAGCCTGACGTGGGATTCGATCCCGGGTCTCCAGGATCGCGCCCTGGGCCAAAGGCAGGCGCCAAACCGCTGCGCCACCCAGGGATCCCTGTTTTCCCTTTAAATTCAAGAGTTTGAGGATCCCTGGGTGGCTCAGCGGTTTGGCGCCTGCCTTTGGCCCAGGGCGCGATCCTGGAGTCCCAGGATCGAGTCCTGCGTCGGGCTCCCTGCATGGAGCCTGCTTCTCCCTCTGCCTGTGTCTCTGCCTCTCTCTCTCTCTATGTCTATCATGAATAAATAAATAAATAAAGTCTTTAAAAAAATAAATTCAAGGGTTTAAGAGAAGATACTACCACGACGGAGAAAGAAATAGTTGATATAAAAATCCACCAAATAGAACTTACAGAGAAGGAAAAGAAATGACACTACCTGAAATGGAAATTTTACTAGATGGGATTAATAGGAAATTGGATGCTGCAGAAGAGAAGGTCAGTTAAATTTCTAAACTGAAGACCGAGAAAAAGGAGAGGGAGGAGAGGGAGAGGAGGGGATGAGGGGAAGAGAGAGAGAGAGAGAAAGAAAGCCTGAGTGACCTGTAGGACAACATTGGTATCAAGAGATCCAACACACATATAATTAGAATCTCAAAGAGTAGAGCAGAAATGAGGGTAGAAAATGATTTGGAGAAATAATGGCTGAAAAGTTTCCAAATCTACTGGAACATATGTCAATGCATTGCCTGTCAAGTACATGTATAGAGTCCAGATCATCAAGCTCAGCCCATCCTGTGTAAATAGTATATATTTCAGTGTCTCCCAGTGGTGGTCACAGGGCTGTCAATCAGAGTTCTCCTGTGCAAGGAATATGTTTGCTTCTTTGTGATCATGCTGCATAATTCACTGAGGCAGTGTGCTTATTTATTTATGGCTGAGATAATATCAATTTAGTGCAAGATTGTTTTTAGCTCCGATGGGCTATGAGAAAAGGGAAAAGCAATCTGGCAGATGTTATCTGTATGATTTTTCTATTCCTGCAAAACAAATGATCATGTAATTGGCTTAAAATGATACCTACTTATTATTTCACAATTTTGTAGGCTGGATATCCTGGTGTGGGTTAGCTGGCCCCTCTGCTAATGTCTCTCCAGGCTGAATCAAGATGTCAGATAAGGCTGTGATCTCACCTAAGGCTCAGGGGCCTCTTCCAACATCACTGGTTATTGTCAGAATTCAGTTCCTTGTGGTCGGAGGACTGAGTCCGCATTCTGTTGGTGGCACTCTCAGCTCCTGGAAGCTGTCCTCAGGTCCCTGCCATGCAGCACGAGCCATAGGCAGTTCACATGTTTGCTTGCTTATTCATGGCTAGAAGGACAATCTGCTGCTCTGAACATTCCTGACTTCTTTTGGAGACACACCTGATTAGGTCAAACCCCCCCCACCCCCCCCAGTATCATCTCCCTTTGATTCACTCAAAATCAACTGATTGGCAACCTTAATTATACAGGCAAAACCCTCTCTCCATATCATATAATTTAATTGTGGAAGTGAGAGCCCGTTGTACTCACAGGCTCTGGGACGTGTGTACCAAGGGGTGGGAATCCTGGGAGCTGTTTTAACATTCTGCCTAAACTTTATTTCAAATTTTTGTATCTGAGCAGAAAAGGAAATAGAAGGAGGTGTTGGAATTGAAGGCACATAGGTTTGGAGCCTCTGTCTAGGAGGTCCATGAAGGAAGGTGCCCTTAAGGTCCTCTGGCTTACCACTGTGACCCAACACCAGGTCACCTTCAAGAACATTGTGGCATGGGGCATCTGGCTGGCTCAGTTGGTTAAATGTCTTCCTTTGGCTCAGGCCATAATCTCAAGGTCCTGGTATCGAGCCCCACGTCAGGTTCCCTGCTCAGCAAGGAATCTGCTTCACCCTCTCCCTCTGCCACTCTCTCTCTCTCTCTCTCTCAAATAAATAAATAAAATCTTAAAAAAAAAAACAACATTGTGGGACACGTGTGAATAGATGCATTCATGGATGAATGGATAAACAAAAAAGTGCACAAAGTATGTTTGAAATGAAAATCTGGGGCCAGAGTAGGTGATGGTTGAAGACTGTGCATGCGAGGGATCTGCCTCTGAGTCCATGCTCATGTTAGGCTCCCCATGGATCCACTCATTTGCAGTGATCGACAGATACACCTTGGCTTTAGGTAGCCCAAGTGAAGGTCCAAAATGGAGGTCCCTTGTTTCATTACCCTTTTCATTAATCAAATTCCAAATAGAGAAATTATTTAATTTTTTCTCTAGGTTCTAATTTATATCCCTTCTCCATCCAGAAAGGACTTCAAGACAGCTCTAAAAATAAGCATTCTTGGAAGACATCCAGAATTTAGGAATAATAATTTGTCAGAGAAACAAATAGGGCTGAAGACAAATGGGGGAATTATTTTCTTAAAGTAGACAACAAATTGCTTGCCAATTTCTATTGAAGACAAGGAGCATCTTCCCAGCAGAGCAGCCCGAAGCTGGCGGTGAGTGGGTTAGCCCTAAGCGGCTACTCTCTGCTAGGGCTCAGATGCCTCTGATCCAGCCCTCTGGTCACAGAAAGTTCATGAAACCCATTATTTTAGCTGCACTCCTCGCTAATGAGTTCTGGATGCTGCTGGCTTCTCAACACTTGGTTCTGGGGTAGTAGCTATACTTTGCTAGTAGTGTTGGAGGACACCTGTTAGAGGCGGTGGTGAGCTGGGCCGCGTGTGCCAGAGGGATGGGGTCTCGGTTGATGGATATGCAAGGAGGGGCCCAGGGGCATATGGGAGATGCAATGTGCTCAGAGCTTTGTTGTTTGCTGCTCACCGTTGATGTGATATTCAGGAAAGAAGCTTTGTCATTCTTCCAGGAGGTGTGTGCCACTGTGCTAGCTGTCAGACACACAGGAAACAAAAATATGAAGACTTTCTATGACAGAGTTCCGCAATAAATGGCCACATCCTCAGTTTTGATTATGCAACACGTGGGGACCAGGGCAAAAGGGACATGTGCTTCTCGTGTTAGAACAGCAGGGAGAAATTGTTGTTCAAGGTACTAAAGTAGGTCTTTTTTCCTTCCTTTTATTGTCTCTCTTTGGGTTTGTCCTGTTGGTTTTTAATGGGTTCTTTAACATTGATTTAAGCAAAGACAAATTTAGATTTTAAATTATTACCATGAATTTTGAAGTTCATCTTTAAACTGCGTAATGCCATTTTAACACGAATATAAGAGCATTCGACTCATAGGTGGAATCACTGAAATGATGCGGCTTTTATTTGTACTGATGCTATACATGCATATCTGTATCTCATTCTCACTGGAACAATGGAAACACTGCAAAAATCAACTCTAACTTTTATTTGACATAATATTCGACCAATGCTCTGTACCTTCAGTTTCCTGCTGGGTGAGGAAGGGCTAAGATAAAAGGGAGCTCTGGGGGTCCTCTCTCTCCCTTTCTCCTTCTCCTTCTGAGCTGTCATTTGCAGCATAAGCAGGTGGCCAACACAGGGACGTAACATGAGGAAGAAAGTCTGTGATAGGGTTGCTTGGTCACTCGTGTTTCCCAGAAATCTGCCTTCTTTCTGTAAGTAAGTAAGTCTGTTTCCGGGGGGAGCACGGGCCCCTTGGGGCTGTCAGCACTCGGCGTACTTGATCCTAGATGTGATTCGCTTACCTCATATTCTCTTTGAGTCTTGCTGAACTTCCACGTGTGGTAGGCTCACCAGGTTGGTAGGTAGGCTTCCACCAGGTGGGCTCACCTCAGCGAGGGGCCACTGAGGACCATCTGTGATGGGCAGTGAGGAAATCAGCAAACACACACCTTGCCCCGTCCTCTGCTTACAGTACCCCCACTATCCTCTTGGGATTTCATTTACAAAACACAAGTTCAGAGATAAAAATATTTTATAATTCAAGATGGTGACACAAAAGCACTGGCTGCAGAAGGAAAAAAAATGGATAAATTAGACTTGGTCAGCATGAAAACCTTGTGTGCATCAGAGGACATTATTAGCACAGCACAAGGAAATCCCACCTATTACCTGGGTGAGCCTGGATGGAGTTATGCTGGGTGAAATAAGCCGGTTATGACAAGACAGATGATGACGGACTCCACTTTGACGACGTACCTGGAGTAGTTAAATTCTCTGAGATGGGGAGTAGACTGGTGCCTTTCAGGGCTGTGGGGCGGTGGGTAGAATAGGAAACTAGTGTTTAACGGTACAGCGTTGCAGCCTGTGGGGCTGGAAAAGCTCTGGAGACAGATAGTGGTGATGATCGCGTGACATGATGAATGTACTTAGTGTTACTTACTGAATTATGTGCTTAAAATGCTAAATTTTATGCTATGTATATTTTACCATAATTAAAAGAACTTCAAGATGGTGACATGAAACCCATATGTGGCCCTTTGCAGTACAGGCTCCCGTGCCACTGCCTGGGTCTCATGCCTGTGAAGCTGGTCCTGCGCTAACTCATGTTTGTAAGTGCGTAGGACGATTCTCTTTCACAACAGGAGGAGATCTCTGAGGTCAGGGTCCCTGTCTCATTTCTCTCACTAACCCTGTGTTGAATTGAAACTCCGAGCTAAACTGGAGCTTGTGCACGATACATTTAAAAAATGCAGGCTTATGTACGATTTACATATATTAATATTCATACATTGTATAAGTATACAGTTCATTTTGTTTTGACAAATGCATACAGTGGTGTAACCAGCACCAAATCACGATGTAGGGCATATCTACCACCCAGAAAGTTCCCTGGTGCCTTTTGTACCCAACACCTTCCCTCAGCTCTGCCCCTGGCAACTGCTGATCTGCTTTCTGCCACTTAACTTTTACCTGGTCTGGCATGTTTTTAACTGAAATCATGCAATATGCAGGGGTGTGTGTGTATGTGTGTGACTGTAATAAGTTTTCATTACAACTTCTGGCTTCTTAATTAAACGGATCATGTTCTGTTGGGGTGGCAGAGAGGTGAGGGTCCCTGATTCCAGTACATGTAGATTTTTATTCTAAGTCCACACTTTCTTTCAATTCTGGCTTTGCATGAACTCTTACCTTCCCCAGGATCAGTTGCTTTATATACAAAATGGAGTTAATAAGAATCCCTTCCCTTCACCCAGTGCATTTTCGGGGGTTGAATAAGGTGATGTACGAAAAGTGCTCAGGGCAGAGCTTGGCTCAAAGCAATAGCTCAGTAATGCTTAACTGTTTATCATCCTATTACTGATACCATCATTAATAAGAATTCTAAGAATGGCATGTCCTTGTCTCTCAAATGGCAGCACCACGGTACCTTCCTTCTCATGTTGCCATGGAGATTATTTAATGTCCGTTTAGCATTTTGTATGGTGCCTAGCACTTGGTAAGCAATCTGTAGTGTAGCTGTTGATATTCCATTCTGAAGCCATCAAGGACCCTGTTTTGCTATTCCTCACTAAGTAAAAGTCATCACCTTCTCTAATTGTGAGAAGATGTGAAAGGGCTCCATTTAGATTGCTTTCTGCCAGTCTAGGTTAAAAAAAAAAAAAAAAAGTTGCAAACAGCAGCCACCAGTGTGAAATAGTAAAGGCCTTTCTCCCACGGGCCCAGGGGATGAGTTCCATGTGAACAGGTGAGCCAAAGAACAGGAAATACCCTAGTCCTTTTTTTTTTTTTTTGTCTCTATTCTTTGGAAAGAAATAAAAATGACAGCAATTGAGTTAAAAGTTGTACAGTTGAGTAGGCGATTGAATTGTCAGAACTTCCTGAGGTGTTCCGAGTCAGGGTAGCTTCACTGTAGTGGATTCGGAAATACTTGAAGCCGCTTGGGAGAGTAGCCCGTGACAGGGAACAATTCCTGGGAAGAATGGTTTCCACCTGGTACAAGAAATGGATTCAGCTTCTGGAATCATCAGCTCGCATTTTAAAGCAAGGAGAGAAGGTTGCAAATGATAGGAAACATAATAGAACATGCTGAAAGGAATACTTAAGGAATCAGGGGAAATCCACCTCTTTGATATACAAAATAGTTCAGCTAAATTTGACTTTGTAACTGGGTAATTAACATGCCTGTGTTATGGTGTTATGTCCCCCCACCCCCTGCCCACGCCTGATGTTGGCATAGAAATCTCCAGCCAAGCTCTTCATCCTCATCATCACTGTTCTCATTTATCCGTGCAAACACACAGGGGCTGAAGTCACCCTGGCGGGAAAACGGAGGGTGAACTCTCCATGGACCACTTCTTGTTAGGCAGCCAGGGAGGCTGCTTCCCGTGAGTCTCACAAGAGGAGGGAGGATGAAAATAACGGATCCTCCTTCCATGCTGATTTGCCTTATTTTCAAACCAGAACCCCACCAGACACCACTCTTGACGACACAAGTGAAGGAGAAGCAAGGAGAGACTGAGGCATCTTCCTGCAGATCCTAACAAGGGAACAATCCCCACCCCCCCATTTCAATCAGATAAGGGATATTATCTCCATAATAAAAGGCAATTGAGAATCTAAATGAAAAATCTAATGCTTTTCATGCTGATTTATTTTAGATTAGAAAAAGTTAAAGCAGATGTAAACATGGAGAGATGAAGCATGAAGAGGGAATCATGGCAGAGTGATAAATCTCAGTTTTGAGTTATTATAGGTGCAGGGTTGCATTAACCAGAAAATACACTGTTGATCCAAAAACTGCTCTGACATTAATTATTGTTGCAGAAGAGAATTCAGAAGATTGAATATAAACATGCAATGCTGGCAAAGATCAATCATGCATCCAGATTAGCCATGGAGAGTGTATTCCCGCCCCTGAAGAGAAGAGGCTGTGTTAACCCGTTGGCAGGCCATGCTGGAGCCCTCCCTGTGACGTGCTATCTGCCTTCTAGCGGGACCTTCAATATCCCCTGGGGAGAAGACACCGGATGCAGAAAAGAAATGGCCCTCTTTTTTTTTTGGACCCCAACAATGTCTACCATCATTGTAAAGAGAAGACTTGGCCAAAAATCCACCCTTGGTCTTTGGTCCTTGAGATATAAATAGACTTGTAATTTCTCCTCTGTTTTCTCTGTAGACCATGCACACATCCAGGCAAGGCAGAGTGAAGAGGTACTAGAGGCAGGGATCTGCGTAGACTTAGAAGTTCCCAGCTGTTTGCTCTTCTCTCTCCTTTCTCTTCACTTGGTCCCTGTTTTACTTGCTCAATGCTTTACAAAGCCCTGACCACCGCTGAACACACACACTCATGCAGGGGCACACACACATATGTACTAATATGGGGAATGCTGAGAGCACTGTGTTCTAGTTGGAGAGGATCCTGGCTCTGGCATTTAGTAGCTCTGTGACCTAGAGCAAATTCCTGAATCTCTCCCTGCCCCCGTGTCCATAACCACAAAATGCAGAGATACTGGCTGCCTTGTGGGAACTGGATGAGAGGATCTATGGAAAACTCGAACCCAGGGACTGGCAAGTTTATTAAACGTCTGTTGTACGGAGACCACAGTTCTCCATCCAGAGCTCTTGGGGCCAAATGTGATTCAACGATGATTTCTTAATTTTATTTCAGAAAGGTAACACTGCACAACATTTCTAGCAGGATCTAATCACCCTGTAATTAAGCTCACTGATGTTTTTGCAATAAAATGTATGAATATTCACACTAAATGGAATAAATTAATATTATAAATAGCCTCAGGTTAGTTCAGGGAAGGTCTGACTGTCAGATTAGTTTTCTACAAATTCACAGAAAAAAAAAAACCCTCTTGGGTTTCAGAGCTTTATGGATTTTACAGTTGCAGGTAAAGGATTATGGATCTATTGTAAGAACTCTGATATCTTGAAGGGAGAGTCAGTAAACAACAAAAACAGCAAAAACAGTAGCATATTTGCTCATTAAGGTCCAGCCATTATGGCAGGGCTTGGGAGGATCAAGTGGGAGAATGTGAGAGTTGCTTTGAAAAGCGTTTAGTCTTCTGTAAATGGATGGTTCTAGTATTACTGTACCAGAGATGTTCAGATCTCGCTAGTGCTCAGCTTCCGGCTCTTGACAGAACTCACAGGATCATTTTGTTGTCAACGTTATCAGCATCCTAGCTGGTGCCAGGCTTGACTGTGGAGTTTCTGCTGGTAGTGGTGGACCCTATAAGGTAGCAAGTGGTGAGAGGGTGTGGAAGGAATGCCAGCCTGGAGTCAAGAGGGCTGGTGCAGGTGTAAAAGCCCCATTTTCTTGCCCATGGGCCCTGATGTCTCTCCCACTCTCAGGACCTTTGTTTCTTTATACAATCAGAACTGTATATGTTCTGGCCACCTCTCAGGGACTTTGGGGAGTCAAAAGGAGGTAATGTGTATAAAAGAACTGTGCAAACTGGAACATTCCCTGTGATTCTGAGGTGTCATGATTCTTTTCATGTCCTTGATTCTAATCATAGTGTTCTGTTCTCAAGGACTGATTTTGATCCCGATTGCCTTGATTCCAACATGGGCTTCTTCACTTGCTTTACTAGGTTTGTGTGACTTTGAGAAAATTACTTAGCCTCTCTGTGCCTCAATTTCCACCTCTGTAAAATGGAAATGATCAAGCTATTTCTCCCACAGAGTTGTTGTAGGATCCAGTGAGGTTACTGTGTTCATGCAGTGAGGCCTCGGTGGTATCTCCTTGTGTCATCCCAAGCTTGATGCAGGCTGAGGAGCTTCTGGGAACAGAGCTGGAAAATGGGGTCTAAATCTAACCTCCACCATGTGACTTAGGTCAGTTACTGTGGCCGTTCATTAAATAATATGGCCGTTCATTAAGAACTAATGGCTTCAGAGACCTAAGGGAGACAAAGTCTTGAAAGGGGTGAGACAGGAGCTACCTAATGATCACACAAGAAATAGCTCAGTGCTGATAAATGTCTCCCAGTGGAGACACTCCCAGGTCTTAACTAATAAGACCTTTAGCAATATCTTTTGTTTATTAGGGAACATGATCTGTGTGCAGAAAGAGCGCCATATATATTGAGTTTTGTATACTTTTTCCATTCTTTCTTTCCATAAAACCTTTTTTTTTCCTCAGTGGAAATCATAGTAGACATCCACTGATATCACGTGGCGCATCATCACACGCATGTGCTCATGTGCTATCACAGTCCTTTCACCCACTCCTGTCATTCAGTACATGCTTTCAAAGACAAATTAGGGACTCAGTGCTGTTATAGATGTTACAACCAAAGCAATGAATAAAGAATTTGCTGTGTGCAGCTCACATTCTAGGGGGAGGACATGGAAAACAGGTCACTAAATATATTACACCCAGCAAACAAGGAACAGAAGGAAACTACTTCAAAAACATAGAAGCTACATAATGAAAAACCCACTGTGAGCATCATACTTGCTGGTAAAAGACTGAGAGCTTTTCCTCTAAGATCAGGAACAAGACAAGGATGACTGCTTTCACCATTTCTGTTCAACACCATAGTGGAAGTCCCAGCCAGACCAACTAGGCACAGAAAAGAAATAAAAGGCATCAAACCATAAAGAAAGAAGTAAAATCATCTCTATGTGTAGATGATATGATCTAATATGCAGAAAGCCCTAGAAGATCCCACAGAAATAGTGTTAGAACTAATAAACGAATTTGGCAAAATAACAAGATGAAGAGGCAGTAACACAAAAACCGGTTACATTTCTCTACACTGATAGTGAACAATCTGAAAAGGAAATTATGAAAACAGTTCAATTTACAGTTGAAATAAAAAGAATGAAATACTTAGGAATTAACCAAGGGGGTAAAAGACATATACAATACAATAAAAGCTACAAACTGTTGCTGAAATAAATTAAGGAAGGCATAAACAACTGGAAACACATCCCATGTTCATGGATCAGGTAACTTAGTATTGTTAAGATATCGATACTACCCAAAATGATCTATAAGGTCAGTGCAATCCCTGTGAAAATCTCAATGACTTTTTTTTCAGAAATAAGAAAACCCATTATAAAATCCATATATAATCCCAAGGGATCAAAAAAAAAATCTCAAGGGATCCCAAATAGCCAAAACAATCCAGGAAAAGAACAAGGCTGGCAGGTTCATTCTTCCTGACTTTATTTATTTATTTTTCTTCCTGACTTTAAAGCTTACTATAAAGCTACAGTAATCAAAACAGTGTGGTACTGGTATAAAGACCAAAAATAGACCCATAAAATAGAATAAGCCTGCTCATAAATGGTCAAATGACTTTTGACAAGCCATTCAATAGGGGAAGGGCAGTCTGATCAACAAATGGTGTTGAGAAGACTGGATATCCATATACAAAGGAATTCAGTTGGATCCTTGTCTAACATTCTCACGGATCCAAGACCAAAGACTATGAAAAGACCTAGAGCAAAGAAGAAGAAGACCTAGAGCAAAAGCTTCATGACAGCTAATTTAGCAGTGACTCCTTGGATATGACACTAGAAGCACAGGCAACAAGAGAAAAAATAGACAAATTTGACCTCATGAAAAGTTTTTAAAATTATGCATACTGGTGAATCACTAAATTCTACTTCTGAAACTAATAATGCAATATATGTTAACTAAGTTAAATTTAAATAAAAATTAAAAAAATATGCATCAAAAGGCAATATCAATGGAGAGAAAGGCCAATGTACAGAAAGGAAGGAAATACTTGCAAATTGGTTTATCTGATAAGGAATTAATGACCAGAATATACAGAGAAACAAAACTTAAGAACAAATAAACAAGGTAGAGGACTTGAAGAAATATTTCTCCAAAGCAGATGTATAATAAGCCTATGGAAAGATGCTTCACATCATGAATAAGTAGGGGAATGCAAATCACACTATAGTGAGATACATCTCATATCCATTAGGATAGTTATTATTTAAAAAAAAAACATAAAATAACAAATGTTGGTGGGGATGTGGAAAAAGGGAAACATTTGTGCAGTGCTGGTGGAAATGCAAAAATGGTAAAGCCTCTTAGGAAAACTGTGTGAAGGGTCCTCAAAAAATTAAAAAATAGAATTATTGGGGGGCACCATGGTGGCTCAGTCGGTTGAGAGCCTGACTCTTGATTTTGGCGTAGGTCATGATTTCAGGGTCCTGACATGGAGCTCTGTGTTGGGCTTTGTGCTCAGTGTGGAGTCTGCTTGGGATTCTCTCTCTCTCTCTCCCTCTGCCCCTCCCCCTGCTCTCTCTCTTTCTGTCTCTCAAATAAATAGATAAATATTAAAAAAAATAGAATTCCTCTATGGTCCAGCAATTCCATGTTTGGGCATATACACCAAAGAACTGAAAGCAGGAGCTCAAAGAGATGTTTGTACATGCATTTCGTGGCAATAACTATTCACACTAGCCAAAACGAGGAACAAGGGGAAGGGGAGAGAGTTGTTAATGGGTACAGGGTTTCAGTTCTACAAGATGAAAAGAATTACGGAGGAGAGTAGTGATGGCTTGTGCATCACTGTGGACGTGTCGAATGCCACTGAACTGTACGCTTGAAAAATGATCACGATGGCAAATTTTACATTAAATATATTTTACTGTAATAAAAAAAGTTATAAAATGAATATACAGTGCAAGGTAGGCTTGGTAAAACACAGTTGCAAAGTGTCGCATGTTCCGAAGGCAGTGACGAAGTTTGGCGCATGGTCAGGACTCCAGGCACGGCTCTAATTCAACGTGTACGCAGGCCTGAGCTATAACACACAAGTGAACATTACGCGCTAAATCTCCTTGTTCAAAAATCCCCAAAACTTCCCCATCACCTAGGAAATAATATCCACATTAGCATGGCATTGAAGCCTGCCCGTGGCACGCGGTCGTGGGCTGTAGCTGTGGAGACTGCAGCTCGGACCATGAACATTGTTACGATGTTAACGGATGCATCGACACTTGGCGCTGGCCTCCCGAGCTATTCCCCGGTGGTGGATATTTCAGAAACCTCTGATGTTTTGCCATGATGAACCACGCCACAAAAACATCTCTGTGGATACAGCTTTAAGTCCATTTTGAATGACTCATGAGAGACACAGAGAGCGAGGCAGAGACACTGGCAGAGGGAGAAGCATGCTCCCTGCAGGGAGCCCGACCTGGGACTTGATCCCGGGCATCCAGGATCATGCCCTGGGCTGAAGGCAGATGCTTAACCACTGAGCCACACAGGCGTCCCTCGATTTGGGATTTAAATCATTTCCTGTCCTACATCCAATGCTGCTGCACCTGTATTTCCTTCCTGAAAGTGTTCCATGGGTTACCTGGTATTCCTGTGACGTGTCCGTTGTGAGAATTAATAGGTCATGTTGTGCATAGGACGCAACGGAGGAGGGCTCGGAGCAGAGAAGCCCAGGGAGTGGCCAAACGTGGTGTGTGACTCCCCAGATCTTAGCCCCACCCTGCTCTGGGTTCCCCCCACTTTTCTCTGTCCCCAGTTTGGTTGCCCAGATGCTGGGGATGAGAAGGGCCAGGGTGGGGATTGAACTCTGTGAAGCCTGACTCAGCCTGGGTGGGACCAAGAAGTGAGCAGAGATGCAGAATTGGGGCTGGCATCGCCGCTTCCAATCACGCTGCGCTTACAGCAGGAGGCCGGAAAAGTTACTCGTCAGCTTTAGGGGACAGTTGTGAGGAGGGATGGCGGGCACGGGGCAGACCCAGTGTGGACCCTGTTTATAAATTCATAAATCCAAACCAAAAGTCTCACCTATAGCAAACCACTTGCGGAATAAACTCACAAAACCAACCTTTGCCTTTTGGCGGGGGAAGTCAGCGTCACAATCCTACTTGCAGACAGCAGAACGCTTTTGTATGTATTAATCTTATTTTCATTGGGCCTTGAAGGCTGATTCCTGAAATTTGATTGCTTGTGGTTAATCAATTTATCAATAGTTATTGCATGTCCAATTTTAGCCTCACACCCATTCAACATCATGATGGGATGGAAAAGAAATATTAGATGTGGTTCTTTTTGCTCTACTAGCAAAATCCATGTTAGCTAATTATGGTTTTTCTCCCTCTCCTCCTCCTCCTTGTGCATGTTGAAATCATCAGAAACCTACCCTTTATTCGTTTGCAGAGTTAACGCAGGAGAAAATGGAAATAAGTCTTCATTAAAACCCATAGTTCTTTCTTGGGAGATTGGAGAGATTCTAGGGACGTTTCTTGATTCTTTAGAAATAATAATGCGCATTATTGAAGAATATATATCTGGCAAATAAAAATATAAAACTGGGAAGGTTTCTGTTTATCTTCCAGATCCACAGTCGGCTCTTCTCGTCCCCCAAAGATCATTCCGCTTGGGAAAGAAACGAAGGTCTTTCACACGCAGGTAAAGAGCTGGGCTCTGACCGGGTGGCGTTCCCGCTCAAGCCTTTATTTACTATCTCTCTCCTTTATTTTTATTAATAATGAAATGTTCTTTGGAGCCTCATCTCCTTGCAACCCCAAGATGATAGCTCAGTGGCTCTGACAAGATTTGAAGCTGATTTGAATTTCTAAACACCCAGGCTTTTAGGTTGGCAGTCTCCGAGAAAAGCAAACAATGCAGAAGAAATATTGGTAGTGCATTCAGGACCCGAGATTACTGCAGATTGCAGGGGTTTGGGCCAGCGTGGTGCAGGTTCCTCCAGGAATGAGTAATGGGGCGAATATGGAATATTCTCGCAACGGAGCAGGGACAGTTTAAGTATAGGCATGTATAAATCATTTGTGGTGAAGCTTCAATTCACAGCCCCTATACTGGAACAACACCAGGTGAGGTGGTTACAGTTCAGAACTTTTATTAAGTTCGTTAATATAAGTGGTGTGGAAACAAGCTTGTCCCCCCACCTCCCTCCGTCCCTGGGCCGTGAGAGAAGTCAGGTGGGTTTAGGTCACATTCTCTGATGGTGCTACACTAAGACTACAAGGTTAACAGAGCATTTCAATTCAGAGACTATAACTTCTGAATAATAACTTCTAAAAGCGTGTGTTCATGTAGCACATTTTCTTTTTAATCCTCATGTTAATTTTAATTTGTAAATGTGACAGGTGAATTGGTATCTATGAAAAATATTTTATGCATATACGTGCGTGCATGCGTGTGATTACACACATACACATTTATAGCTTTTCTCTTCCTTAACCCTGACCCGTATCAAAGGTATCAGGGGCCTGAATTCTCCTCCGTAACCAACACAGTCAACTCAAGACAAATATATTATTTGAGTGAAGCTTTCCTAGTTAATCCTTCCTGGATTCCCAAAGCATGGTTTATAGCTTACTCTTTAATGGTGGCAGATATTTAGTTTGGATCCTTTAAAAACTGAGCCCAGAAATTGCTTGTGGTGAGAACATGAATCCACTGACAGGCGCTTCTAGTGGCATAAACGGCAGGCTCAGGAGCACGTCTGGCCACCTGCTTCCCACAGGGGGCTTGGGGACGTTGAAGAGAATGCCGTGTTTTCCTCAGAGCGCTCAGAGGTAGTGGGGAGAACAGTCTGGCCCGGGTGACCTAGATGTAGACCCATCAGTCTGCTTTTTTTGTAGGACGAGCTTAGCTCAAAATGGGCCTAATCGGGCACTCCTACAGTGGATGCTGGCTCGTGAGGTACTTAGCCGTTTAATGACTTAGAAACCTTGCACATGCTGGCCCAGAGGCCACAGGTTAATGGTCCAGGCTATAGGGAATGTGCCCAAGCAAGCCTGGGCGGGGAGGAGATACAGCTACCCTGGCTCTCTCCCCCTCTCTCTCCCTCCCTCGTCTATTCTTTCTTTTTAAATCTGTATTTTCCAAGTTCTAATTATGGAAGGATACTTTAGAGATAGTCTTAAACCTTGCGCATTCTTATAGAAAGCAAGCAGCTATTAAAGAAAGAAATCGTTTGTAAGGCTTCTTAAAGAGCGTAAGGCAGCTTTTATTCAGGGAGACCACTCCTTTGGGGTCTTCGAGGAGGAAAGAGAGTCCAAGCTCAACTGTGAATATAAGGAAACGTAGGAATTCACAGTCAAGGAGCAGGGTGGGGGTCAGTGGATGGAAATTTTCTAAGAGGTCAGGGGGCTAAATTGACTTGACGGGTAGGGGATGGGGGATTTGATCACATATCAAGGGTGGGGGATTTTTTTCTAATGGAACCAGCAGGACTCTTTCTAAAGCTGGACTAAATAGGCCAAAGACGGAGCTCAAGGGTGAGGTCTTGGTACATCAACTTCTCAGAGAAGCCTGACTCTGGTTTGATCAAGGAGAGTCTCTGTCAGAGTCAGGACCTAAGTGGGCACCGTGCTCTCCTGGAAGGCCGACTCTCCCGGGGGCTGTCCAGGCTCCATGCGTCTCCCAGAAGGGTCATTCCCATCTCTTAAAGAGAAATGGCACCGTCAACTCCTCTGCAATGGCGAGACAGGTGAGCTACTGCGGTAGAGAAGGGAAACCCCAGTGGAGAACTGGGCTCAACTCTGAATGCAGCCAGCGCAGCCAATGTAGCCAGGGCATCTGTAGCCAGCGGTGGGGTGGGGGCATCTGTAGTAGGGTGGGGGACTGGGTGCATACAACATTACCAAAAAAGAACTTGATTAGATGTCAAGGTAGGGGAGAGTCTTGTGAAACCGGCTCAGCAGCATTCTCTCTCTAAATCTGGGCTCAATGGGATTCTTTGCTAAAACTGGGCTTGGCAGGCCACCACCAGCAGGGCCAGGACAGGGGGTCAGGATGAGCCACCAGGTTGCAGAAAGCACAGGAACGAAGGGGACTCTGTGGGCTCCAGCAGTGAGGACGTGGGTCTCGCCAAGAGCTACCATGACAGGGTTTGGTGTCTGTCAATTCACTTCCTCAGGCTCCATCGTGATTCGATCATCACAGGTCAGGAAGCAAGGTCAAATATTAGAAACGTGGCTTCTGGGATCCCTGGGTGGCGCAGCGGTTTAGCGCCTGCCTTTGGCCCAGGGCGCAATCCTGGAGACCCGGAATCGAATCCCACGTCAGGTTCCCGGTGCATGGAGCCTGCTTCTCCCTCTGCCTGTGTCTCTGCCTCTCTCTCTCTCTCTCTGTGTGTGACTATCATAAATAAATAAAAATTAAAAAAAAAAGAAACGTGGCTTCTTAGCGTGTAATCCTGTGCACACCTGGCTAGCAGGGCAATTCTTCCAGAAGGAGTCCACGGGCTCGGCAGAGGTCAGCTCATAGAATCTCAAGTTTGGGCAGGGCCCGAGGGTCATTTCGTCCAGTTTCGTCCAGTTTCCTTCTGCTGTCTGATGTCTGAAACCCTCCGCCTCCTTCCTGTGCAAAAGCGGGGAAGCCTCTCAGAGCAGGCTGACCACATAGAGTCCCACGGACAGGGGGCTCGCTCTCAGGAGGTAACTCATGATGTGCTCACACAGCGGGAACTGTTAGAAATCCTTTAGATTGTATTGAGCCAAACTAAAATAAGTTACTTATTTTCTTTTAATCTGGTTTGAGGAGGCAAAGAGTCCTCATTAAATACTGAGTTGTTAGAATGCACGATCTGATGTATGTTCTAGAAAGACTCCTGTATCCTGTTCCAGGCAGGAGGTGATGGGGGTTTCATCTAGGGCAGGAGTGACTCCAGTGCTTGAGTCACTGGAGCCCTGGGTAATGACCGAATTATTTGCAGTAAGAGGAAGTTTTTTTTTTTTTTTTTTTAAAGATTTTATTTATCTATTCATGAGAGACACACAGAGAGAGGCAGAGACATAGGCAGAGGGGGAAGCAGGCTCCATGTGGGAACCTGATGTGGGGACCTGATCTGGAGACCCTAGGATCACACCCTGAGCCAAAGGCAGATGCTCAACCACTGAGCCACCCAGATGCCCCAGTAAGGGGGAGGCTTAAGATGTTTCTTGGGTAGACAGTGTTGCTGTTAGTGGGGTAGGGAATTCAGGGTCCAGGACGTTCACAGAGTGTGTATGGGGGTGCTGGTTGGAGGATCCTGATTTTGTGGGGTTTGGACCCTGTACTTGTGAGAAGCCACCTGCCTTAGATGCCTGGGATGCATTCAGCAGTTTGGTGTTGAGATGGAGAGACAGGTTAGGGTCGTAGATCTCAATCTGACCATCATTTACAGGCGGTGTATGAGAGGCCTTGAGAACAACTGAGATTAATGCAAAGAAAAATATATGAGCTGGATGGAGAGGGGATGAGGCTGCAAAACCGAAGAAGCCCACTGTGTGGGGTGGTGGCTGGGGCGGGGAAGGACAGCACTGTCCTGGGAACCACAAACCTGACATCAGGGTTTTCTTTTGTGATGTGAGGTATTTAGTGCCAGGGTTGACTTTGCCCTCACTCAGCTCCTTGTCTTGGGAAAAGTCCACTTGCTCAGGTCTTACTTTGCTCTCGGACAACAGTGGTTTATGCCCCATCTCTACCAGCTGCTCTAGAACTGGGTGATGTGGGTGGTAAGCCTAGAAGCTAGATAGGGAGGGGCATATTTTCTGCAAACAGGGTTCAAGGGCTCATGCACAAACTCGCAAATGAAACATCGTCTCCGGATTTTCATTTTTGCTCCCTTCGCTTGCACGCTGCAACTATAGTCACTGCCTCGCTCATTGGGGATTCCAGGAGTGGGAAGGGTGGGGGGAGGGGGAGCTGATTTTTCATGGTAAAATCGTCCTATTGGCAAGACCTTTGAAATGCGGTTGGCCTGCATAGAACCCCAGGTCACAATGAATAATAAGATCCAAACACTAAGAGAGGGAAATAACTAGGAAGGGTGACTGTTTCTGCCCAAACTCGTATCTGTTTTCAAAAATCAGTGGGAGGTAGGAAGCCCCTTTGAAATTTCCATTCTGTGTATTATAAAAAGATTCCTTTTACCGTTTCCCCATCCCTGCGCTACCTGTCTGCAGACAAGACTGCTTCATCTGAGGATTTAGCAATAGTTAGGAGGGTCAGGTGCTTAGTTAAGCCATTTCTGGGGACATCAGTTATGGGAAATGTATGGAAAGGTAATTGATGAAGGATCACCTGGAATTTTTAATTGCTAATTCACTTGGCTTAGGAAGGAAGGTGGAACGGCATGAAATTTTCTCCCTCCTGATCAATTAAGCCCGACCTTTACAGCTGGCAGTTTTTAAAGGGTGGGTCTTTGATTGATGAGTGGGATGAAGTAATTATATTTCACTTAAAACTTGAGGGTCATTGTTTCTCTCCTCCAGCTTTAGTAAGAGCAGTGATTTGCTGCCTTCCTAACCCGTACTTTTAGTTTCATCAGTGCCAAGTCAAACAGCTGTCCTGCCACAACACCAATCCTCCAAGGAAGGATTGGTCTGTTATCCCTTAAAAACTGCCCCGAGATGGATATGGGTTTTATTTCTTTTCTCTTCTGCAGTTTGTAATTGCAGGTTCCCTCTGAACAAGCTATAGCAAGGCCACCACAGTTACCTGTTTTCCCTGAAAAACCTGGTTTGTGTTCAGGCTCTAATTGTTGAGGCGAAAGCAGGTGGATTCATTCCTTTTTATAAAAAGGAGCCGTGTTGATCATGCCGTATCGCCATCTGCCTCCCTCTCCCAGACTCCTCCTTGCCCGTGAGGGGAAGTCACCTATGGGACAGCGTGTAAGAGTGGCTTTAATCAATGCAACTTCTCTGCTTGAAGATCACACCAGTCCTCGGAGGCCAAAGTATCGATTCCTTGGCACCACATTTGGTGCCATCCCACATCTGACTCTACACTTGCTTGACCCTCTCCTTGCCCCTGGGGACTCTCCCGAAACCACCTTCTATACATCTCGGTTGTGAAAATCCTTCCTTTTGTCAAATGCATTCCCTGATTCAACCAGCTCACCCTTGGCACTTCAGGGTTTCTGTGTTCCATGATTCTAGTCCACCCTGCATTTTCCTCTTTCCCTTGTAGACTTGTCTTTTTTTTTTTTTTCTCTCCAAGACTATTGGCTTGGAGGGCAGGGACCTTGTCTTACTCATCTCTATGTTCCCCAGGTTAGGGACCAGGGCATAGAAGTTCACTGGATTGCAAAGGATTAGTTGCTTGAAGGAACCACGTGGAGCCAATTCTACATCCAGGGATCTTACTTGACTCTCTCGGGCAAGGCCTCAGAGCAGGCTGGGAATTGGATTCCGTGACCGCAGTTGAGAGCCTGTCAGGGATAGCAGCTACTTTTGGGGTTTTCTACGACTCTCTCGAGTGCTTTACCTGTCCTGTTACTCAGTTCCCTTTGCTAAGGGGACGGAGGCCTCCACTCAAGTGGCTCCTATGGAGCCTGCTTGCTGCTGGCTCTGCTCAGTGTCCCTCTCACTCCGCAAGAGTAAAGGTGGGAAAACGCAGCATAACTTCACTGGCCACCCGAGAAGAAAGAACATTTATTCCTGCTTTCTGTGCCAGATGAAAGGGACGCATTTGGGTCTGTTGTGCCTGCTTGTGTAGAACATGACTGGAAAGAAAGTAGACCAAGTCACCTTGCTCTCTAATGGATAACCGTTATGCTCGTGTCCCTTCCTCAGTTCCACCTAGTGCCTGCCTGGGTCTTGGCCCTCCGTTTTGTCACAATCACCTATAAATAGTGTGATAAGCAACTTTTCCCCCTTGTATGAATTTCTGCATCTAGGTCATCTTTGCCCATCCCCTGTACATAATCTAATTTTAAAAATAATTGGTAAGAAATATACCAAGCAAAGAGCTCAGCTGAAGATTCCCCAGTCTGTGTAGCTCTGTGGCAGAATGAAATGCATCCAGCCAGATGTAACTGCCTCCCCTCAAAGGCTTGGAAGCTTAGTCATCGCCTCTTGTGTACAGAGGAACAAAAGGAGCTCATCTAGAAGTAAGGAAATCAGATGCTGGGGTAGACATGAGGTACTGGCAGTGTTCTGGGAGGGCCACTGTGTCCTATTCTTAGAGGAATGAGGACTGCCCATCATTTCCATTCATTTTCCCTGGAGCATATGAGCCCTTCCACCCTGACGTGGATGTCCGGGCAGGCATCTTTGGGCACTAGTATTTTGACCTGAACAAAGGGATCAGGTCTGAGTGACAGGCATCCAGCATTATGTTTTTGCTGGGAAGGGGCACCCACTGGTGAAGTGGCATTAAGAAGCCCAAGTCCGATGGCTGAGCAGCAATCCCCTTTCCAGCATGGACACAAGATTTTACTGAAATCGCAGTGCAAGGGAAATGGCTCTGCTCTAGCAATAGTTCCCAAGTGGAAGAGGGCACTGGAGTCCTCCAGGGAACCTAAAACAGAAACAAGTCTCTAGACTCCACCCAGACCTGTGGCATCAGAGACTATGGGAGCAGAGCCCAAGAAGCTGTCACGAGCATCCCTTGTGAAAACCACTCTTTTGGAATTTGCCGTGTTTTTAAGAAATATGCGTAATTATCATTCCTTCACCTCCAAGAGTTATTCAGCATAAAGCTCTCCTACAGAAGGGCTGTTTGAATTGCCTCCTCTTCATCATTTGGTAACAGAAGGGTTCCCACACTAGGATTATGGGGGTGGCCAGGCACAACGCCTGACACCGGGTGGGGGAACTGCTAGCAGTTTATGAGTCACATACACCTCACAGTCCTGGGGAGGGACACAGCACCTGCCACCTGTCACCTGCAGGGCCGTACGAGAACTACCCTCAGGGACAAAGTGAACAAGTAGAAGCAGTGGAGGCAGGCTTTGTAATGTCAAGAGGGTGGGGTGATCCTTGGCTCCTGTGGGAGGATGTAATAGGATTGTTTAAGTAATTCCATGAGTTGGAAAGGAAATGAAGCTATGGCTCAGGGAAAAGCAGGAGCTGCTCCTCCCCTCACCCCCCATCTCCATGACAAGGAGGGTTATTTGACTGGGGGATCTTGTCTGTGGAAGCAGCGCTGGAAAGGGAGTTTGCAGTTTGGCCAGATGAAGCCTTCTTAGTTGCACCAGATGTCAAAACAGCACATGATATGGGGTCTTAATGGTGATCCTTACACAGTGAGGGCCTGACATGGAGAGAGTGAAGGTGTGGAGGCCAGGGCAGAATGACATGGTCTGGGATCTAGGGGGTTACATACCTGCTGGGGCAAGGGGGACAGAGAGAGAGATTGAGAGAGAGAGCTTGGACCCAGCTTCCAAGAGCATGGCAAGAGCCAGGTGTGGACACCAACGAGGCACGAGGTCAGTGTCAGGGAGGTGCAGCTGGAGGACACAGTGTCCTCACGTGGAGGAAGTGCACCTTGGTGTCTGGGAATGTAGGGTGGGAGCCACGTGGAGAGAGAAACTGTGGCTGGATCTGACTCAGGTTAGGTCCTGCTCAGAGTGCTAAGGTCCCAGCATCAGGTCCAGGAATCGGGTGCAAGCCAGGAACTCGTTCCCCAGCAAGGCAGAAACCCAAGTTCTAGACTGAGGCCAAAATGGGCCCGAGAAGCAATGGAACCCTAATATCTCTCTGAGCTAAGACTGCTGTCCCCTTTCAGGAATGGCATCACCATCCATGGGGCTGTCACACTGGAGGCCTAGGAGTCTTTCTGTCTCTCCCACACCCCCAGTGTCCAATCCATGACCGCGTCCCTCTGACTTACCTCCTGCTCATCTCTGAGACCCGTCCCTGCTGCCGTGTCGGCATGGATACTGCAGTAGCCTGTGCTTTCTGCGTCTCATCTCTGCTTACAGCCAGAATGAGCTGTGTGGGCCATGCCATTCCTCCTTTAGAATCCTTCCATGCCTTTCAGTTGCTCATAAAGGCAAAACTTACTATGGTGTGAGAGGCCCTGGGGGTGCCAGTCCCTGAGCTCCCTCTCTCCCTCCCTCTGGCTCTCCCACCCCATCCTCCATGTGCCTCCTGCTGTGAAGCCCCTGGACAAGCTGATCTCTTTGCCTGACCCACGCTGCCCTTTCCTTTCCCCCTAAGGACCCTTGACTACAGAGCCTCAGCCATACATCCTAGGGAAGCATCCCTGATCTCAAGACCAGTCCCACTGCAGGCACTCGGAGTCCACCTTCCTCTTCCTTGCTGCACCTGTGACAATCGTGTTATGTTTCTTTGGGCTTGAGAAGCACCTGTCCCCCCCCCCCCCCCCCCCCCCAAGACTGTAAGCTGCAGGGGAGCTTGGATTTTGCCTGCCAGCTCCCGTACCAAGCTAGGTGTGCCGTAAACCACCTTTGGAGGAATGAGCCAGTTGGGTGGAGGAAGGTGCTAAGTCACCTGTGGAACCTGGAGAGCCACGGGGATGGGAATCAGCCATGTCACCGTGAGCTAACTTCAGAAGGACTTTAGGGTGATGCTGGGACACTGTGTGCACTTCCCTTTCTGCCCTGTCTTCTCCTCTCTGAATCAGCAAGACCCTCCCTTCCAGCCTCAGGCTTCTCAGTCTCCTTCCTGGGATACCACCAATATCTCGTGGTATTGCCTGCCCCAGAGCCACGAGCCCCAGGGCTTACATGTGATTCCTGGTGTGATTTCAGAGGCTTTAAGTTAAAGAGGCTCATGGGTTCCTACTTCCCTAAGGTTTGTTTTATGTCCAGAGCCCCCGAGAGAAAAAACATTTCTAAACAATTGTCAAAGTCACATACTCCTTCCAAAGATTGATGTCACTGGGGAAAGGCTGCCAATAAAAGGAACCCACCCTCCACCCCCCACCCCGCCCAGCTCTGTGGGCCCTGCTGCCCCAAATGCTGCTTATTTTGGTGAAATATTGTTACTAGGGCGTGGAGAGGACAGACTTGGTTAAGAGCTGAAGCGTTCTATTTTCGAGCAGCTTTGTGCCCAGCTGGCCATCGAAAGAAAAGATTCTTTGAAAGAAAAAAAGTGTATAAGCAAAGGCAACGCAAATTGAAAGTGACACTTGGAATTAAATGTACTTTTGAAGCTTACCGTGTTATTTAATATAATGGTCATGTTAGTGTCCGGCTTTCCAAGCTCGAGAGGAGAATTTCTCTGGCAGCTGTGCTGTGGCTGAGCCCAGGGGACCAGGACACTGAGCGAAGCGCCTCCCACACAGAGCGAGACCGTCTGCGCCCCTGGCCTAGTTTACGTGTTGGTGAGAACACCGGTGCTGGCCGTAAGATTGTTCTTGCAAAGCATCTTTTAAATTTATTTAATTTTTAATTTAAAAAAATTTTATTTATTTGAGAGACACACAGAGAGAGGCAGAGACATAGGCAGAGGGAGAAGCAGCCTCCCTGCAGGGAGCCTGATGCAGGACTTGATCCCAGGACCCCGGGATCATGCCCTGGACCAAAGGCAAATGCCACCTAGGTGCCCCGAAAAGCAGCCTTTTTTGAACAAATTATCTCCTGACTTGCTTCCTCCTCTCCTGCTTCCCGAGAGTGGTCTCTCTCTCTCTCTCTCTCTCTCTCTTTCTCTCTCTGGGTGTGGGCACAGGCTGCCAGCTTGCCCTCGGGGCCAGTGGAACCAGGCAGTGGGCAGGGTGGCCTGTGCCTGGAGCTCACAATCAGAGGTCATAATGGATAGAAAAAGAAAATTAGGGCCACCTCCCCTTTTCAGCTCCCAGAGGGGGTGCAAAGACCTCTTGTGTCCTGGTAGAAACGGCCTGTGTGTGTTTGAGCAATCGGACAGGTAAGATCTGGCCTCTGCCTTCAAAGGTGCCACTGTTCTGGAAAGAGCCTCAGCTGCGTGTCTCATGCATCCCCTGGGCACAGGAGGGGACCTTAGGTTTCCAAACCCTTCCGGAACATTCCCCCCAGGCTGGCATTGGGAGGGAGCTCCCGAACCTTTCTATAGGAGCTTCAGCCGGGCGGTCCGTTCTTCCCAGCCTACCCGGACCACAGAGGCTGAGCTTCCCGAAAGCTGCTCGAGTTACTTGCAAGGGGAGCTCGTTCTTGAAATGGGATCCTGTGGGGAGCCGGTGTGGGAGACAGCCAGGGCACCTGCAGGGGGTGGGGGGGCCCTGGCCCCGGTGGGTGGGGGTGCGGGGAGCTCTGCAGGTGCAGCCGGGCCTCCTGGCCTCCACGGGGCAGGATCCGACAAGCACCCTGGGCAGCACCAGCACCGGCTGTGCACCCACCAGGTGATGTTCCCCTGGACGTGGGGACTTCCCGAGGCCGCCCAGAGCCCTGCAAGGGGCAGGTTGTCAGCGCGGGCAGTGCCTTTCCACCCATGGGCCTGCCCTGTGTGGATCTGGATCCCGCGCCCTCGGGCGCTGCGGCCGTGCTCCCGGCGCCTCAGAGCCCGAGCTGGCGCCCGCAGGTGGGCGCCGGCCTGCAGGTGGGCACCGGCCTCAGATGGGCGCTGGCCCGCAGGTGGGCGCCGGGAATGTGCCCTGGTTTCCGTGGGCCAATGGGAAGCCGCGGGGTCTGTAACCGGGCTGTGCTTTCAAAATTCCCTCCCTTCTCCGGTACGAAATGGCTTTGGTTTAATGACCCTCAGCTCATCGTTCCCTTCGGATCGTCAGGCCGGCCCGGGCCCCCAGCTCCTTGCTCAGCTCCGAATGTGCGCCTCTCCCCGCAACGCCTCGCGGGCGCCCCAGTTTGCCTTGTTCTTTTTATGGGACTTAGGAGACGGTCTCTGGGGGGGACTACACACCGAGACTGTCAGCCTGCCGAGGGGGCCGAGCCTCGCTCCTGGGCAGCTCTGCAAATGGGCAGGGCTGGGGTCGGGGACGTGGATTCCAGAAAGCTGTGCCGCGTGATGGGGTTGGTGAACACGGGTTCCAAGCAAGGGGTGCCCAGGCATAAATTACAGTTGGCTCAGAGGACAATAGCCCTGGCTGGAGTCAGTGTTAGGGGGTGAAACTAGGAGGCCTTAGGCAATCCCAGCTCCTCCACTGTTCACTTTTTTTTTTTTTAATTTTTTTTCACTTTTCTTTTCTTTTCTTTATTTATTATTTTTGTAAAGATTTTATTTATTTATTCATGAGAGACACAACACAGAGAGAGGCAGAGACACAGGCAGAGGGAGAAGCAGGCCCCCTGCAGGACTCGATCCCAGGACCCTGGGATCATGACCTGAGCCAAAGGCTGATGCTCAACCACTGAGCCCCCCAGGTGCCCCGACGGTTCACTCTTCAATGTTGGTCAACTGAATTGAGCTCTGTGCAACTCAGTTTCACCATTTGTAAAGTGGGGATGGTAAGACCCTACCTTGCATCGCTGTTCTGAGGAGTAGTTATAATAGATAGAACCACTAATCCTGACCTTTTTTTTTTTTTTTTTTTACAAAACATTAGTATGGTGAGAACACCTCAACATAAGATCTACTCGCGTGGCAACTTGGTAAGCCTACACTGGCTAGCCCAGTTATGGACGCAGCGCTGTACAGGGATCTCTGGGGTACGCTGCCTAACTGAAATTTATGTCCATTGGTTGATGATTCCCCATCTCCCCCTCCCTGCAGCCCCTGGCTGTTACCAGCCCAGTCTCTGATTCTAGCAATCTGACCATTTTACAAACCTCATGGAAGTAGAATCACACAGGGTTTATCATCTATCTATCTATCTACCTATCTATCTTTCTTTCTTTCTTTCTTTCTTTCTTTCTTTCTTTTTCTTTCTTTCTTTTCTTTCTTTCTTTCTTTCTTTCTTTCTTTGTTCTTTCTTTCTTTCTTTCTTTCTTTCTTCTTTCTTTCTTTCTTTCTTCTTTCTTTTTAAAAAATATTTTATTTATTTATTCATGAGAGAAACAGAGAGAGAAAGAGGCAGAGACACAGGCTGAGGGAGAAGCAGGCTCCCTGCAGGACTTGATCCCAGGACCCTGGGATCACGCCCTGAGCCAAAGGAAGATGCTCCACCTCTGAGCCACCCAGGTGCCCCGGGTTTGTCTGTCTGTGCCCGGCTTACTTCACTCAGCATCACATCCTCCAGGTCCATCCCTGTTGTTGCACAAGGTAGGATTTCCTTCCTTCCTACAGCTGGATAGTATTTCATTGTGTACATTGACCCCATTTTCTTTATCCAGTCCCCCGCTGATGCATACCTGGGTGATTGCCCCATCCCGGCTGCTGTGCATAGTGCTGCGGTGACCGTGGGGGTGCTACTATCACTTCGTGGTCCTGATTTCAGTCCTTCAGGTAAATACCCAGAAGTGGGATTGCTGGATCACATGGTAGTTCTGATTTTTAATTTTTGGAAACCCCCCGCCCTCACCATTTTCTGTAGTGACCGCACAATTTTGAGTTCCCAGCAACAGGATACAAGGTTTCTAATTTCTCCACATCCTTGCCAACATTTGTTACTTTTTTTTTTTTTTTTTGATACTAGTCGACTTGACAGGTGGGAGGTGATCTCTCTCATGCAGCTTTGATTTGCATTTCCCTGATGACAAGTGACCAATCTTCGTCGTTGATATTTAAATCAGCATTGTGTGCTGTCAGTGCCCACCCCCCTTGCCAAAAATATACTGATGCTTACAGGTCATGCTATTATTTTCTTTCTGGAACATTCTATCTGTGCTGCACGTGGGGAAAGGAAAGAGAAGGTGAGGTTGGGGGCTGCAAGGGGGTAAGGGTTGAGGAGAGCACGAGGATAGAAGGACAACCTGCCCCATGACCTGGGCTTCCCAGGCCTGCCACACTGGACACCGGACTGCTCCCCATTTCTAGGTGACACATACAGTTGGTCACCGTGCTCAGCATGTCCCTTGGCCTGCCTTCTCTTTTATCCCCACAGCTTTATCCCAGACAAGGGGTGCTCTTCTCCCAGCTTATCACAGAGCCTCATGCCCATACCTCCCTTGGCCAGGAGCCCCGCAATGGCCAACTTTGTCTCTGACCTTGGCCGCTGTGGAAGGCCATCCCCAGGATGGACCAGGCTCCACCCTTGGCCTGTGCTTCTAAGCACTTCAGCAGGTGTCCTCAGACTTCCCTGCCGTGTGTGCGGCTCCATCTCAGGCAGACACCACCACACCTTACCTAGAGAGTCTCCTGGCAGTTTGTGGAATGTCCTACATCTTCTCTTCTAAGACATATCCTGTCCATCAGAAAAATTCCTCATGGGTCCTCATGGATCTCTGGGCAATTATTGGGGAGCTGATGGGAAATGCCTGCAGAGCCTGGATGCTGTACCCTCCTGGGCAGTTTTTATCATGTGGCTGGTGGTGGGAGAAGCAACATCAGGAAGTTGGCAGCAGGTCCTGGAGTCAGACCAGGCTCCATGTAGTTCCAGAAATGCCATTTCATCAGAGAATCTAAAGGGAGAAGAGGGATGAACACCAGCGATGGGGGTCGGATGTCCACTGCCACAGTAATGCCCAAACCCACACCGTCTCCAAGACTTAGTGGCTCATAGAATCATGAGCATTTCTTTGGCTCTTAAAGTGCACGTTGGAAATTTTGGCTCCTGGTTCTTTGGCTTTGGCTTTGGTGTTGTCTGCCTGCTTGTGTGCTGGGGGTCAGCTGGGCATCACCAGGGTGTCAGTTGGAATGACAGCTCCACTCACGCAAGCTACTTGGGAATGCTCCCAAGGTGAAGGCAGGGGGCAAGAGCAGAAACAGAAGTGCAGAAATCTATCTTCAAGCCAATGCAAGCCAAATGATGAAACTCAGAACCTAGAGGTGAGAACTAGCCCTCACCTCCCAAAAGGGCGGGGGATGGAGGGTGCAGAGAATTGGAACTCTTAATCCCATCCATCTACCAACTCTATACACCTGGCAATCTGCTGGGCAGGTGCAGGGCAGGTGCTATATATATATATATACATATGGTTGTTAACAACCACTCCATGAAGAAGGTACACTTATGCCCATTTGATAGATAAGAACATTGAGATTCAAAGAAGTCCAGTTACCTATGGGGTTGCCGAACTTTTCACCCCTAAGATGGGGTTCTATTCTGAGTTTTGTGATGGGAGTTAATACACTGGGCACATTAAATATATACCAAGTGCATCTGTGCCTGGCACTTGGTGAATGCATGATAGATGCTGGCTGCCCACAGGCCTGGATCACACGTGTCCAGAGACCACACATGTCACATGTGCCTGGCACAGGGTCTGGGACCCAATAAGTAGCTGTTCAATGGATGCATGACGACACACAGAGTCTTGGAAAGAAAAATACCTCCTGGTCAGACAGATCTGGGTCTATCAGTCACTGATTACCTGTGGGACCTCCAGTTTCCGAGTCCAGGAGATATGGTGTCTCTTTAAGGTTGCCCTCGAATGTTTCCAATCCCATCTCTTCCATATGAATTTTTGTCAGTTTATGTGCCTTGGGATTCTGCTCCTTACAGTCTTCGGCGATTCCAGCTCTGTTGGGGCACCTGCAGCCACAGAAACAAGGACGGTGTCTGGTCCCCCATGGGCACCTGGTCCATCCGCTCTTGCCCCTAAGCAGTGGCATAGTCCTTGGCCTGCAGAGGAAGCTCCACTTTGTGGCTCCTTCATGGTTTCATAGTCTTCTTGCTTCTGTCTTCTACGTCTACTCCTTGGGTCTTGGTATTTACGCTGCCTGTCTTCCATTTCAACCATTCACTATTCAAATCCCTGCCATCAAGGAAGTTCAAAGATCTCAAAGAACTGGAAGGTAGTGACTGAGTAAGTCAGGATGGCGGCTCCCCCCTCTACTGAGCACTGACTATGTGCCAGGAACTCTGCCGGGCACTGGCTGTGCAGTGTTCACCGTGACATCACAGGAACTGGCCCTCCTAGAATTTATAGGCTAGAGGCTCAGGATAGACAAAAAATCAAGTAAACAGACAAGTAAGCAAAATTAGTATAACAAGGAGATGGGAGAGGAAAACAGATGGGCGCCTGCCTCAGGTCAGGAAGGTTGAAGAGGAGTCTGCTGTCCAGGGGGCCAGGGCGGGGGCTGTTTCAGGCTGAGGCAGCAGGCTGTGCAAAGTTCCTGAGGGAGGGAGGGAGGTAGGGAGGGAGGAGCCTGGCACGTCCAAGAAGGGCAAAGGAAAGCTGGTGTGGCTTGATCTTGGTGAGGAAGGGGGAGGTGGAAGGAGAAGTGGTTGGAGAGGTGATCAGAATGATGAACCTGGAGGGCCGCGCCAGCAGCACAAGTGTTGAGCCTTACCAATCCTCATTCATTTTGGGCCTTACCAATCCTGATTCATTCTTCTTTGTGAAGAGGCCACACATACACGTCTAGGCAGTCAGGGGTTGTGAGGCCTGCGGCCTGGCCTCAACGGGCAAACTTGTCTGGGAAACAGGGCACAGGGTGGCAGGTACAGAACTGCCAGGGCCCCTGCAGGACACGTGCAAGCATGTCCATATGGGCCAGGAGCCTGAGACTTCTTCCACTTGACCTGGGCCCCAGTGATGGCATGGGTAGGGGGGCAGGCGGGGTTGCAGGGGGTCCAGGCCCATAGCAGCTGTCCAGAGAAGGGGGCCTGTGATTATGGGTGGTGACCTCAGGGCACTGGATGGGGTCACACAGATGTTGAAAGTAGAGTCTCAAGATTTTGCTCAAGGGTTGGGGGTGCATGGCAGGGGAAGGGCAGAATTGCGGGTGTGGTCACCCAGCACCCCCTTTAATCCTCTCACTACTTCTAGGACAGGCTGATGATCCCCCCTAAGTCCAGAAGTGGGGGAATAGGCCCTGGGAGGTTGAGGAGCCCCCTGTGCATTTCAGGACTGCTCAGGGTCGGTCAGATGTGAACGCTGGCCAGCACGAGGGAGGTCGCTGCCTCTGCATGCTTGCTCAGGCTGCAGAGCTGGCGAGGTCATGCTTGGGGTTGCCAAGCATACAGGGGGCCCTTCGGATGGATGCGAGCAAAGGCTTTGCCTTCCTTCTTTTCTTTGCTTTCCACCTGCGTGCTTTCCACCTGCCAACTCACCATCCTGACCCCAGGGGCCCTCTGCTGCTTGGAGTCCTGCTGGGCCACCTACTCTGAGGCAGTCCCCTCTCCCTACTCGGCTTCCCCTCTCCAATCAGCTCAGTCCAGGGCGACCACACTGGGGCCACGCTGGGACCTCTGCATCCCAGCATCTTAGACTCTGCACACAGTAAGCATCACATCAAGTTTTGTCGAACGAAGGTTTTTGACACAAAGGCAGAGTAGTGAGCTGGTTCTCCAGGGACTTAAGCTCACTGGCCCATGTTCTTGTTATGAAAATAGGGACAGTGATAGTCCTTACATCATGGGGTCATGAGGATTAAACCTGGTCATGCTGGAACCCACCGTGCCTTGTATAAAGTACGCACATGGGTGATGACTACTTTTATTATCTATATTTGAAGAGGCAAGAAAGGAGCAATTGTCATACAGCTAATGCAAGATCAAATAATATTTGCAAGTTAAAAGAGAGGTGGGTGAATGCAAAAGGAAAGCTCTCAATCTTTGGGGTCTGAGACCCCCCTGCCCCCCACTCACCTCTCCTTACAGCTGGCATTCATCAAACCCCACACTGCCCGGCCCCATCCCTGGACAGAGCTTTGCAGTGTTGGTGGCTCCTGTCTTTACTGAATACAAAGCATGTGGATTTACTAATGGGGAAGGAGGTCATACCCACACAGAATACAAAGCATGCATAGCCCTATTATTTATAAGCCCATTTTTCTACAAATGGCTCCTCATCCCTTGTGAGCATCGGTTTTTCTGATAAGTTTAACTGAAATTTTAAGTATGTGGAATGTAAGATTACTTTGAAAACTTTCCCCCTTTCAAGCCATCGCATAAAGAATAGATCCCTTCAGATGTCTGCATCTGTTGGGCAGCTGGAAGCTGCATCTCCTGCTCTTGCTGTTAACACCTGCCATTTGTCTCCGTGCAGGCTTTTCTTGATAATTGAGATGTGTTGTGCACAGAGCAGGGGTCTTATTTGAGGATGCCGAAGATGGTCTCCGGCCAGATGTTTCCCCTTCATTAGAATGTGTCCATCAGACATCTTTGCCGGAGGGCGTCTGCCTCTGCCGTCCTATTAGCTAGGATAAGCTGGGCTTCTCGTTCCCTCACCCAAAAGACGAAATTAGCATCTAAGAAGCTGTCGTCATAAAAGTTTTCACCCTTCACAATTAATGCAAGAAGAGGTCAATGATGGTAAATTAATGCTGCAGAAATCAGCCTTCATCATTCATGAGCGGTTAGGGCCCTAAATGCCACCTCGGAAGGCTGCCTCTGCCTTCCAATCTCAATGAGGATGTAACTATATGGAACACTGGCCTGTGTTTGGAATCTTAATTTCTGTATTGGCGGTGTCGCCGAAAGGGCTGTCTAGACCCCAGATCCTTCCACAAGGGCCCCCTACAGGTCTCTTCAGAGGCCAGGTAAATGGTAAATGGTGGATACTGCTACTTCTACAGTTGGGGGTGGCCCATGGAAGGAGCTCGGTGTTTGTAAGGAAAGTCCTCCCTAATGATCTGGGATCGCCAGTTGCACTCCTGCTTGTGAGGACAGTGGAGAGTGAGGGGTGGGAAGGTGAGCCTGGTGTTGGAGAAGCTGCAGGGACCAGGTGAAGGACAGGAAGGTGATGTTTCATGGCCAGAGAGTCACCCAACGTAGGAGTGGTGACTGCCAAGGATTCAGAACTGTCCACTTGGCAAATCAGTCCCAAATTACTTATTACTGAATGATTTTCAATGCTGAGAGGCAGGAGCCGATGAAACTCATCTTGAAGGCTGACCTCTCAATGCCAATGGAACTCATCTTGAAGGCTGACTTCTAGCAAGATCGGCACCCCGCCCGTTGGCTCAATGTTCCCAGTGATGGTTGAAATTCAAGCCAAGGGCTCGTTGTGAGTGCTGGGATTCTCCACAAATAAGGAACATTAGTGAACTAGTGACAAACAAAGCATCCAGTCCCCCAGCACCGTTCCTTCCTTTCCCCCATCCCTCCCCCCTTCCTTCCTTCCTATTTTCCTTCCTTCCATCTTTTATTCCTCCCATCCATCCACCCAACATCTAATAGGCACCAACTTTGAGAAAGGCCTGAAAATGCACACATAAATAAGACATAGGCCTTGGCATTTTGAATTTACTGTAACAGATGGACATTTGGAGACCCCAAGAATGTGAAAGCCGAAGAGATCTTTTAGGGACCTCCTTGCCTTATTTGACCAATGAGAAAACTGAGCAGAGGAGAGGTGAGTGATCCGCTCAGGCTGGACTGGGGTCCAAGCTTTATACCTGCCAGCGAAGGGAGTTTTCATGTAGCACACCGAGGGCCCCATCATTATGATGAGAGCAAAAAACCTGTGCTTTACAGATTGGGTAAAATTCCATGCATTTTTCTGAGAGACAATGGCTACTTTTGACAAGGAGAACAAGCAGCCCCCCTATTCAGAGAAAACTGGCCCAGCATGCTCAGAAAGAAAGCAGATATATTCCTGTTGACATGAAACCATGCTCTGCCGAGCAGCTGGAATGCGAGCTTTCTCTTTGCTGGGGGTTCCAAGAGAAATGAAAGTGTGTGACCTTGGCCTCTTAGACTTCCCCCTTCTTACCTGTAATGGCCAGACACAGGAATGATTTTTTTCTAGTGCTGGATCTCCCTCTACCCCAGGCCTTGCCATCACCATCATCTTCTTCTTCCTCCTCCCCTGTCTTCCCCCTCCTCCTCCTTCTTCTTTAACCTTGGAGCAGCCAAAATTCTGGACTTTCAGTCTGGCTTCAGGTCTGGAGCCATGAACCACATAGAGATAAGAAAGAGGCTGGTTTCCCTGCAGGTTTGCTTTAGGTGGCACTCCCAGTGAATCTGATGCCATTGGGGTGCCATTCCACCGCCATGGACCATGGTGAGGTTTTCCTAATCAACCACGAGGGATAGTAACATGGGATGAGACCTTAGAAATTAAAATAACTGGTTTATCTCCATTATTAAAAAAACAAAATCATGGCTCTTACATGGCCCACCTGGTTTCACTGAGCTTTATTTCAGTTTAGCAAGATGGCCTTTGTTGCGGCAGCCGAGATAGCTGCTGGATGGGGATGTCCTCGTGGACTGCCAGAGAAAAGTTTGGAAGTGTTGACAGCCCCAAGGACAATTACACTTTCACTTAGAAATCAAGGTTACATACTCCTGCTGAAGCGGTTTTAAAGTCAGCCCCGTTTCTGTAATTGCCAGCACCGGCCTACCTGGGAAGCTTGCAGCAGGGGCACCAGTATAGCTCAGTTTATCGATCCCTGTGATTCAGTGTTTCTGCTCAAGGCATATTTTAGCGCTTTTAACACATCAGCACAATAGTTCAAGGATCAATCATTATTTCTTCCCGCTGATCCATTTTAATTGTGATATCAAAGATGCAATAATCCTTCCTTAAGTTGGAAGAACATATCTAAAGCCAGAATAAGGTTTTATTATCACAGTAATGAGCCTAACACATGTGAAGCAAGGCAGGGGGCCCAGCAGTTCCTGAACTGACCCCAAGCATCCACACCCCTGAGCTTACCTGAAGCTGCTGCACTCAGCAATGTAGTCAGCCAGGTGACCTCTTTCCCTCCTTGCTCAGTAGGATTGCTGTGGGTTCTTAGAGGCAGGTGGTCTCAGCGGGATTTTTCCTGGGTTGGGGGGGGTAGAGCAGGGTGGAATGGACAGGGAGGTTGAGGTAATGGTCCACTTTCCATGATAATCTGTCTTTACAATAGAGGAGAGACTGAGTTGTACACCACTAGGAGGAGGAAGTCTGAGGTGTTTCCACACTTTGAGAAGTAATCCAGCATCCCGTGGAAAGTCCCCAATCTCAAAATCATCCACTGTCGGAATTAAAGATTCCAGTAAAAATTCTGGTGAACAATATAAAGAAATTAAGTGATTGAATTTCAGTCCTCAAGTTAGTGTCCACATTGCCTACTCTTCATTTTGAGTCCTTGATACCTTCAGAGAAACTAAAGAGTTGCACCAAAGAGTTCAACCTACTGAGAAAGGATATGAACTGGCTCGGTCCAATCCTGCTTCCCTGCCACCCCCTCCATGTTCCGGTCCTCTGAGTTTCTCTTCTTTCTCAGAATATATTGGAACCAGTCAGATGTGAGATGGGGGATAGAAGGACACAGCCTAAAAGGTAACTGTATTCTTGGTCAAGTTTCCCAAATGATTCTCCATTGGTTACCATTTAAATAGGATGCCAAATACTTGCTGTATTTTATAAAAACATCACTCGGTCAAGTCCACTTGGGATATACTGGGTTTTAGGGTGAGCTGTTTTCTTTAGTGAGGACTCCTAGAGCCAAGGGCATGTCTGTGCAAGTTCTGGAAACCCACTTGACCTTTGCATAGTGAGCATCTTGCAGGACAAGTGTCATATGGAACGTACATTAGGAAGTGCTGCTCTAGCCCCTGAGATGTTACTGAATGCCCGTTCTAGAAGGCTGGGCCCTGAGGCCCCATGGGAAAGGATAGACTGGTGTCTGCTTAGATATAATCTCTTTATTTCCAATAAAGGAAAGTGTGTGAAGATTCTAGGGACTCACTGGGCACCTCCTCAGAACCTCTGCAGCTCTCTGCATTAGCATCGTCATTGGACCACTGAACTTGATGCATCTGTCACTTGTGATTGAACAAGAAACAATTGCCAGCTCCTTGAGGGAAAGGCAGAGTGGGTATTTGCCCATCTTTGGCTGCCCATGGTCCCTTTCTGTTTCCTACCAGCATGCCAAGTTCTTTGTAGGGATATTTATTCCCACTGTGCTCAGCCTTGTTGGAAGTAAATATGGATGTCTGTTCCCCACTGTGGAAGCTCAAGTGGTCCTCAGGCCGATTTCCTGCCAGATTTCCTCTTCCTACTCTATAGTTTCAGCATAAATCCGAAAGGTGACCCACCGGATGGACCATCTTTCTTAAAACATTGGCGTTGGAATGAGAACCATAAGAAGAAAAGAAACCATCACAGATGACATGGCTCAAAGTTGTTACCTCAACTGTGTGTCTGGCTATAAGATCATTCCTGACTCTTTCTGTTTGTTTAGTTACCAGGAGTTCGCATAGTTCCTGCTAGGGTCCCTGTTCTCATCCTTCTTGGCAATTCTGACCAATGCCATTGGTTTAAGTTAGCCAGAGGCAGTTCCTGCTGGGAACTCTGAATAGAAAACAAAAAGGGACCTGGTTTTATGATCTTGTAATTATCCTCCCGTGCCTGCGCCAGCGAAACACCTATTAAGAATAGACGAGTGAAGCTCCTCAACTCTTTGTATTATGGGGACAGACCTAAAAGTGCAATGATGGAGTTATTCATTCAACAAATATTTATTAGATAAATGTTGTGTTTTAGAAACCATTTTAGGGGCTGGTACTATAGCTATGAGCAGTCAAAGACCTTGCCACGTGAAGCTCTCATCCTACTCTGGGGGGACAGTCAAACGAAGAAAGATATGGATTGCCAGGTGGTGATGTGCTCTGCAAAGAACTATAAAGTGCAGGAGATGGGTAGAGAAGAATGGAAGTGCACTGTCTTGTGTAGATGGTCAGAGAAGACTTCTGGGGAAAAAGGGATGTTTGAGCCAAAGGAAGGAAGGAAGTGAGGTATGAGAGATTTGGGGAAGGACAAAATCCTGAGTCTGGGACATGTGTAGAGTGTTTGAGAACAGTACAGATGCCAGTCAGGAACTGATGAATGAGGGGATAGTGGGGGATGGCACCACAGATTGGGATGGGGGGATGAAGCCATGGTAACTCAAGTTGAAGTGAGGAGCCCAGGAGAGGTTTTGAGTAGGGGAAGGCATGCTCTGAGTTGGGTTTGAAAAGTATTACTCTCAGGTCTGCAGTGACATCCAGCTGTGAGCTTATCCAACAGCCCTTAGAGCTGCTGGTCAGGCAGGGATCGGGCCTGAGGCCTTGGGCTGTGCTGTTTGCTCTCACTTCTGCGTCTCCCATGGAGGACAATTGCATGGTGCATTTTGAAATCAAATTATGTTGTTAATATTTCATGTGAGCCTTTCCAATATTGCTACTTAATTTGTGGCAATGATAAGTATGTATGAAAATATGTGCTTGCACATGTAAATTAAATAATTTTATGTCAAGTAGCTATCTGAAGGGCTGTTGAGGTTTCTTTGCATAATGGGAGTGTGTGCACCTTTCTAACTAGAGCATGGTTAGCACTGTTGGAGGCAGAGACCATAGCTGCATGCCAGGGCACTCTGGCCACCTCTAGGAAAATCCTCCCTTGTCATTCAGGCTTCTGGGGAAATGGGGACTGCTGGGTGGTGGCAGACCGGGGTGCTGAAATAATTGAAAAGGACTTCTTTGCGCAGGGTTTGTCAGCCTCGGCACTACTGACATTGGGGCAGATAATTCTCTGTGGTGGGGGCCACCCTGGCACTGTAGGATGGTAGCTGCATCTTTGTCTTCTGCCTACCAGGTGCCAGCAGCACCTCTTCCCTCATTATGAAAACTAAAAGTGTTCCTAGACATTGACAGCTATCCCCTAGAGGGAAGAAGTCCCCAGTTGAGAACCACTGTTATAGAGTGTTCAGACTTAAAAACAACATTAACAGAAAGAGAAAGATAGATTTTTTTTCCTTTGTCACAAGGAGGAGCTAGCCAAGCCCACCAATGGGAAGAGGTGATAAAGAGTGGACAGAAGGGTCTGGGTCTCCTTTCTAAGCCTGATGAAATTATTCATCAATGGAGATAGAGCAGGTTGATATCCATGGAGTTTATTTTGATTATTTTTAAAAAAGATTTTATGTATTTATTCATGAGAGATACAGAGAGAGGCAGAGACACAAGTAGAGGGGGAAGCAGGCTCCCTGCAGGGAGCCCGATGTAGGACTTGATCCCGGAACTCCAGGATCATGCCCTGGGCTGAAAGCAGGCGCTCAACTGCTGAGCCACCCAGGTGACCCTATTTCAATTATTTTGTTCATTCAACAATAAATCTGATTGCTACTATGTCCCAGGGACTATGTAGATACAAGGGTGAAGTGGGAGTGAGTATAAGAATGAACCAGACACAATTCTACAGATTCTAATATAGATGCAAAGTGATATCAGAAGGGAAAATTTGGGGCTTCTAGAAGGAAATAGGGAGAAACACCTAATGAGCCCATGGGACAGAGACGGGGAGGATGTTTGCTAAACTGGGTGTCTGAAGGAACAGAGTATAAGCCAATTAGGGGATGAAGATGGGACAGAGTAAAAGAAATGGTGGGGAAGAACATGTTTAAGACCAAGAAGCCAGAGAATAGTTCATTTAGAGGACTGTAGGTAGTTCAGTATTGCTAAAATGCAAAATAATTGTAGAGTATAAGTAGATGGGTCTTGATGAGTTAAGGCGAAGGGACAGAATTCTGTCTAGATTTTCCAATTTTTACTACATTAATTGTATGGAGGTATTTTTATTAATAGCAAGAATGAGTGAAATGGTCTAAGGAAAGTCAATCCATAAGATGCCATACTGAAATAAGAAAACTGGGGATTCTTATTCATGACAGATGCCACTAAAAATAAATACACCATATGTCATCATTATCATAATAAACAATCAACATTTATTAATTCCTTCCATGCACAAAGCACAGATGGCAACAATAGATAGGGGAGACTACTTGAAACAAATATGACTTCATTCACTCAGCAAATATTGATTGAGCACATGCTGGGTGCCTGCAGTGTGCCAACCACTGAACATACAGAGATAAATTCCACACCATCCCTGACCCAAAGGAGTACAAGGTTTAAACAAAAGACAGCTACCATATTTGTCATCTAGAGATGTGTCACGCAAATTGAAAAGGAGAATATTAATACCTCACTGGATCAATGCAGAAAGGACAAAAAAAGGAGGTGACACTAAAAAATAATGTAGAAAAAATTCAACCCCATTAAAATGTAAATTAATTCACAATGTGTATATTGAAACTAAACATCGCCCATGGTCACATAAAGTAGTAACACCCACTGGGAAGAAATCTCTCAATAGAGAGAAAACAACCATATACTTGAAGATGTTCATTGCAGTATTATCTATTCTAAGAAAAATCAGGAGTGACTGAAAAGCTTGATAGTAGAAAAAAGACTATGTGAATAAGTTGTAGAAATGCAAAACATGCTAAGCATTTTCTATCCCTCCTGAGGATTGTTCCACAAGAGGATCAGAAGGAGCCTCATCCATTATGGGCACTCAATAATATTAAGCATAATACCTAGTCAAATTAAAAAACAATGACTAATTAAGCACATGAAATAAAGACCAGGCAGGGATGTGTTAAATTTATAATTGTTGTTTGTGACAATATGGATGGACCTTGAAAGCAGTATGCTACGTGAAATAGATCAGACCGAGAAAGACTATGTGATCTTACTCATATGTGGGATAAAACAATAACAGCCAAACTCATAGGAGATGAGATCAGACTTGTAAGTACTGAAGGTGGTAGTGGGGGTTTGGGGGTGGAGGAATTGGAGGAAGGAGATCAAAAGGTACAATATTCCGCTTACAAGATAAATAAGTCCTAGTGATGTAATGTACAGGATGGCTATGGCTAACCTGGCCAGGTGATGTGTAGGGATGTTGCTAAGAGAGTAGATTCTAAGATCTCTCATCACATGGAAAAAAATTTTTTTTTCTTTTCTTCCTTCTTTTCTTTTTGTTGTATCTATATGAGAAGATGGATGTCTGCTGAACCTGTTGTGGTAATCATTTCATAGTATATGTGTATCAAGCCATCATACGGTTTGCTTTATACTTACATAGTGACGGATGCCATTTATTTCTTGATAAAACTGGAAAGAATTTGTAATTGTTGAGTTTGTTGGGGATGTAGATTATTCCCCTCCTCCCATTTACTGGAATTTATAAAATATTTATATGGCCTTTATCAGTTTAAAACCAAAGAAAATTAAAACAAATGAGTAAGAGAGAATCTTTCTAGTGTTTCTTTTCCCTATAGCCAGTCAAAAGACTTTGGATTTGCTGAATTTTTCTTCCCTCTGTCCTCTCCATCCTCCAGGGAGGGTCTTCTATCTTTTCTGACTTCTGTAATGGATAATAAGAGAGGAGCCTGACATGGGGAGGAGTAAGGTGCTCAAGAAATACAAATAATGTTGTTGAATTATTTTAAGATTCCTTTAGTTTCAGTGGACTCTGTTCTTTCGATCAAGACACTGTCCTGGGGATGAATCACATGGGTGACAATTTTATAACATGAGTTTATTTATCTTTTTTATTAGTTGAAGCAGTAAAGCTGAAGTAGTCAAGACAGTTTAGAAGTGGTAACAGAACAGAATACGGAGCCCAGATGTAAGCTCACAGTCACCTGATGAGTGACAAAGGGGCCATAGCAATGAGGTGAGGAAGAACTCATTCTGAAACAGTTGGAAATATACAAATTCAGTCTCAGGTGGATTGTAAAGTGTTTTACCTAAATGTAAAAGGCAAAACAAGTAGGTTTTATTTTTAAAACATTTTTAAAGATTTATTTATTTGAGAGAGAGTGTGTGTGCATGGGAGGAGGAGCAGAGGGAGAAAGACAAGCAGACTGTGTGCTGATCACAGAGACAGATGTGGGGCTTGATCCAGAACCCTGAGATCATGACCTGAGCCAAATCAAGAGACTGAACCACCCAGGTACCCCAAAACAAGTAGGCTTTAGTAGATAACATGAAAAAATATTTTAAGGATTATGAGATAGGTAAGACAAAAAATGCTAACTATAAGGCTATAAAGGATTGCTCCACTGAATTATTTTAAAGTTAAATTAAAATTGAGGCTTGCTGCTCATCAAAAGACACCGTGTAAGGCAGTAAAGAGGCAAACCACAGAGTGGCGGAAGATTGACAGATTGACAGTATGATAGATTGACAGATTGATAGATCCATCTAACAAAGGATTTGTATCCAGTATCAACTATATAAAGAATTTCTATAAGTTCAATAAGGAAAAACAACACAATTTTTTAAAGGGGCCAAAGAACTAAAAGATTCTTCAAAGAAGAGGATATCCAACGGGCAAAAAATGTATGGAAAGGCTCTCAACATCATTAGTCATCAGGGAAATGCAAATTAAAAGTGCAGTGAGATATTACCCACCAGCATGGCTTAATGAAGTAGACACAACCAAGTGTTGGTGAGGACTTGGAACAGCAGGAACGCTCATGCATTGCTCATGCATTCAGGAGCATGAACTAGCCCCATGATTTTGGAAAACTCTTGAGTTGTCAGTACTCAGGCTGAACATACCCAAACCCTATGGCTAAGTAATTCAACCCTCATGTATATTCCCAACAGGAATGCGTGCCTCTGTGTCCTGGAAGACATGTATAAGAGCATATACATGACAGCGTGATTTGTAACAGGCATTCGCAGGAAACAACCTAATGGTCCATCAAGAGTAAAATGGATAAATCTGTTGTAGAAATTAAAAGAAACAAACTGCCACCACACACTGCAGGAGGCTGTACAATGTTGAGCAAAAGAAACCAAATGCAAGGGATTATATACTGTATGCTTTCATTTGCATATAGTTTAAAACAGACAAAATGAATCTCTGGTTCTGACTGAAGTCAGAATGATTAACTTGGGGGCGGATGAGGAGGCAAGGCATAAAGGAGGCTCGTACTTTTAAACAATCAGAATGGTGATTCTGCAGATGTGTTCATTTTGCAAAACTTACCGAGCTATCCATTTGTGATTTATTCCTTGTTTGTATGTGGATGTCATACTTCAATAAAAAGAAATTGAAATTGTTTGACTTTATAGGAGGAAAGACTGTGGTGCTTGATTCTTGTCTTTAAGGAAATACAGAGTTGTATTTAAAATAAGGACAGGGAAGTCTAGCTTCTATCCAGGTAAGTGGAAAATCAAACAAGTAAAAGTAAAAGAGAGTCTGGCTGGGCAAGAAGAAGGACTTGCTGAGAATAAGGTTGTTCAAATACAATCGTGGTTTGTGGGCAGATGGGAAGCCTTTGTCCTAGAGTCTTCAAGAAGAAAACAAATGGTGTCCCAGCGCCAAGGAGATTCCATGTCAAGGTCATGAACAAAGCTAGATAAAATAACTATTTCTTTGATTCTAAGATGCACATTATGTCCTATTTTGACATTTCTGAGCTCTAGGGGCATCATAGCACCCAGAGTCCGTAGCACTTGGCAGTTAATGGCAGTGTCTGTCTTTCTTAGCTCCAGAAAATAATGGTACATCAATAGAAGATTATAAGATTGAAAGGCACCTTCAATTTGATGAAATATGGTAATAAAACCCCTTCCAGCTTTAAGACTCCCTTGTGAGCCTCACAGCGAGGGAGGCTTATTCCCTTAGGAAAGCATTTTCTATTGCTCCGGAGGGTTGTTCCACAAGAGGGTCAGAAGAGGCCTCATCCATTATGGGCACTCAATAAATATTAAGCATCAGCCATGGCCCACAGCCAACTCTGAATAAAAATTGGCATACGTTAACATTTATTGCTCATGGATTTTGTGACTGACGATCTTCTCTCTCTCTCTCTCTGTATAATCTACGTTTGTAATGGCAAACCCCAAGGTGAACAGAGGGAGAGCCCATGGTAGTTGATGCCTTCCTCTGCAGAGATAGTGGGCTGAGGGAGATCAGCTTGGAAGATAGGTGCCCAGGACACAGGCAAAGACAAAGATCTTGATATCAGAGCTCACTGTCCTAGCAAAGGTCTCAGAAGCCATTAGTGAAAATGAAGTGCAGTGTTGGGGAATGCTTCTCTGGCACAGAATGAATCTAGGGATTTGTGTATCAGTATGTGTCCATACCCAAAGACTGGATGTTCATGATATATACACCTGCTAAGAAGGCTGGCTCTGAGCTGGAGGGGTATAAGAACCCAAGCCATGCCGGCCGAAGAATCCAAGCCAGTCATTGTGAGTAGAAGGCACGGCATCTCTCTGTAGGTACCTAGATTGGTGGTGAGGTCTTGCTGCGGTACTTGTTCTTGCCAGTCAGCAAGCAGAACATTCTTTTCCCTGGGGAAAGGAATGGAGATCTTATATTCCTCCCTGGTTGGCAATCCAATTGGAAGGAATGCCCCAAGTGTTCTTATTTGGTGTGGGTTGTAGATGTATAGAGCGATTTGGGAAAGTTAAAGAGGGGGCAGCTCCAAGGAAATTAGCCTAGCATACATTGAGGAATTTGTGCTATTTGATTGCACACGGTTTTTTTTTTTTTTTTACTTTCTCCCTCTTTAGGTTATCAGAAACAGGAGAAAGTTTCAATGGGGAGGAATTAAATCAGCTGCATTTTCTCACAGCGAATGATACCTGACAGATTAGAAGAATCGCCATCAGAGATTTTAGTCTCCCATTGTTTTTCAAGTTTGATGAAATAGCTCTGGTTAGGAAAGGGAGATGCAGCACATCAGTGTTGCAGGCCTTACTTTGCTGGGGCATGAAGGTCACTGGATCAAGAAGGGGAGACTTGCTGTTATTTTTCTTCCTGCCTGAGATTCGGTTAGGAGGAGACAACAAAGAACAAAGATCAAAGGTTTTGTTCTTCAAGTGGCATGAATTGCCCCCAGCTTGGCTTTAGCTGTGAATGGCCATTAATTAAGGAGATGGATTGTACAGACACAAAGACAAGGCTCAGATACCTAAGAGCCCTGCCCTGCCCTCCAGAGTTAAGTTAGTAGACAAAGAGCCACCATGTTGCTGCCCAAGGGATTGCTAGAAGCTGCCAGAGGATGCACACCACAGGACCACCTTTCTGCCTTTTCCACAACTGCAATACCTTCCTGCATCTTAAAATTCTTCCAAGGCCTCACTCACCATTCACCTCCTACCCAAACAGATGCCGACTTCAAGCAAGACTGGTAGATTCCATGGGATGGGTGCGATCATATTGGAATGATTACTTGGTGTGTGTCTCCCCCACTTCCTATCCCTATGCTCATCCAAGACCTTCAGGTGAGCCCTGAAAACCTTTCCCCTAGGACAGCTAGATAGGAGTCACCTACAACTTGTTGCAAGAGGGTTGTTGTAAAAATAGAAGCATAGATGGGGGCAAAGACTTGTTTATTCAGTTCAGTAGCCATTGGTTTAAGTGTGAGGCAGATAGATTTGAGTGTGCATTTGCAGAGCTAGTTTATTCCACTCCCAGATTAGATAAAGGAGTCACAGGCTTGGAAGGAGGGCACACTCAGACAGGAACACAAAAATCAAGAGACTAGCAGCTCTGGCAGACCACGAGCATCAGCAGTGGTGGTGGTGGTGGGGGGCTGTGTATCAACTGTCCAGCAGAAATGTGCTTATTTGTGCCCTGAGACACAGCTCAGTGTCACATCCAGCCATCCCAGAGGACAACCTCTGTCCAACGGTCTGGGACACTTAAACGTCCCCTATCACAGATGTCGGTTACGGTAGTAGTGCCCTGATGTGAGGTCCCCAGCGCATGGCCAAGTTGGAATTAGATGCAGGGTTTATGGAATTTCAGGAAGTTGTAACCGTGAGGTATACGTTGAGCCTGACTCCATTTGGACCTTCTTCTGACTCTCTATTCTTGTGATGTTTTTTCCCTCTCTTATGATAAATATTACAGTGATCTGGGCAGAGACTCTATCTCTCCCAGTGGGGTAGAGATCATATGCTACTAATCTTTGGATCTTCATAATGCCTTATACATCATAGGTACTGTAAAAAATATTTGCGGAAAACTGAAAGAAATCTTAAGGAGATTTGGTTAGAGAATAAAATATAAGGAAATTAAAAATATGAGTCAACTCAGATCTCTGTATTTAAGATTTCATATTTTGTGGTCTTGCTTCAAGTGCATCTTCTTTCACAGATATTGGTTGCTGAAGTCTTACTATGAAACATTACTAATAAGTATAAGAACTTGGCTTTTATACTATTTCATTCTTCTTTGTTATATTCAACAGAAGACATAACCTTTGCTGGTTTATGGCACTCATCTCATCTGAGGTAGTTTGTTATGGATTGCTGTAGAAATGGCCCCCAGTGAATCGTGCCTCCCTGTAGCCACCCCCTTGTGTTGCTTCTCCCATCTGACTGTGGGCTGGACCCATGCGACTTGCTTTGGCCGAGAGGACATTAGCAGCTGTAATACAAGCAGAAACTTGAAGAGCTCTTGGGAAGTGGGGCTCACCCCCTCTAGCTTCTGGGAAACTTTGTGCCTCTATGTGAAGTTCCAGGTAGCCTTCTAGAGGAAAAAGCTTGTGGAGAGAGCCCCAGGATCCCAGCTGGGAACCCACACATGCCAGTGAGACTCTTCTAGATCCTTGGGCTTCTGCCAAACCAGCAGAGATCAGAAGCATCCTGTCAATATACAAAATCAGGAGAAATAATAAGTACGTCATTGTTTCAGGACACTGAGTTTTATAGCATTTTGTGGTGCTGTAAGTGCCACCTGATACATGATTGAGCCCAATAGTTGGCATTGAAAAAAGAGTATTTCTGCTGTTCTATTTCACAGATGATTTCAGATACTATCAAAGCGTGTAAACATATTAAATAGAAGTTAATGCCTCGTCTCCTTCTGCTTCTGCATCACACCTTCTAGAGGAATAATGGCCTGCAGGGTCACTGAGCAATGCTCCTCCCCTACTGACCTCAAGTGTGAACCTTTGCTGATGTTAGAAGGCTGAGCTGAGGATAGGAAACCATGGAGGAGTATCAGCCTGGGACCCCCTGAAGAGTGGGACACCTGGTCTTCTGTCCAAATCCCCAGTGCCCCGTGTGCACCCCCACATGATAACCTCGATTCCAATAGGGGAAGGACAGGGGTTGTCTGGAGTTGATACCTTTGTTTCGGGATAGAGCAGAAGATGTTACAAGGTTCCATGGGACATCACGTGCCTTTCTCTAACCCTGAATCCACTCAGCAAAGACAAGCTATGCCTATCCTTGCCCTTGTCATATTCTCAGAGGTGCTTGCCACATTTTGTGAATGTTTTTATTCCCTTTATGGTGACCAGACACCTCAATTCCCATCCCACCCCCAATGAATTTAAGTAAGCCATTTAATTTCTGTGGCCTTTTCTGTAAAGTGGGGATGAAAAGATGTTACCTCCTCTAACGTGGGCAGGTAGAGCCATGGCAGCTCAGTACAATGACCTCTTTAGTCTCACAGCTTTCTGTCTCTTAAAGACTTTAGATTGTACCTACTCTTGAACCTACCTCATAGCTACATTGACTTTACCTGCTACCTTGTGGCTGCTTTGGGGCCCACAACACAAAGAGACGTGCAATGGGATCACAAGACCTGCCCATATACAATGTAGAACATACGCTTTTAAGGAAGGAGAGTAGCACCAGTTTCAGGGGAGCCCACAGTCTCCTGACTGCCTTTCAGGGAGCATGGGGCTAGGCTTCCCATTTGCATTTATTGAACAAGTGATGGATGTCAGGCCATCACAGTGGGCGGCTTCTCATGGGGTACCACATACTCTGTTCAGATGTAAGACATTGAAAACCTTGGCTCATGTATAAATAGAGGCTCACATCCAGAGAGAGAGAGTTCCCCAGAAATCCTTTTAGTCTTCACTTGAAGGTCACATAGTTGTGAATTTGATTTATCTTGATTGGGAAGTTCCCGGTTGATTCTTTAAAACAAGACCTGGCAAGAGTTAGTTTGTCTGTAGTGATTCAAATGGAGAGAAAAGCTCTGTGAAGAACTTGACTTTTAAATTGCCTTATATCATTTTTCAGAACTGAATTAGTAATTGTGAACTTTTGTATAGGTGGATTGAAATGTTCACCTGTAGCTTTGGTCCTTGGACGTCATTGAACTTGTGGCAAAGTGCAGTATTATGACTTGAGAGAGAAGGCTAGTGCCCATTGATATATACAAATAGTGAGGAGTATTTGCCTGCCTTCAAAGGAATAATGAATATACTCTTTGAATACTAACAATTATAAAGATGTGTGAAATCCCGTATTTGGTATGCCCCACCAGATTCCAGTCTCCAGAATTCAAGGTTGACTGCTTTAGTATGTAACACACCATTGCTGCTTCGAGGGCAAGTTTTTCTCCTATGAACCACTTGGTTAACATTTTTAACATGCTGGAAGCTGACAAAGTGTTAATTGACTGCTAATTATTAATAGCACATATGCAGGAAATCCTTTGTTTTAGAAATGCACGAGTGTTGGCAATCCTTTACAGAAGAGTTTTCAGAGAGAGATCATTTTAGATGTTAAATATTTCTCATCTAAGACTTCGAGGTTTGGGTAGCTGGACCCTGAGGAATGAAAAGAATAGCTTGAAATTTTGAACTGATTGGAAAACATGATAGTCCACCTGTAAGGTCTCAAGGTCTAAATTTCTGTGTCCATACATCAAAATATAGACCCATCTCCCTTTTTTTTCTAGTATCACTAAGAATTCTGAGCTGCTTCGGTTGACTGGCAAAATGAGAGTGTGTGTCATGGAGTCTGGAGACAAAGCCACCCCGGTGAACATTTTTCACAGGGTGGGGATGTATAGTGTCTTTTGTCTTTCCTCTTTGGTGCTATCCAATAGAACTTCCTACAGTGATGGAAATATGCTGTATCTGCACTGTCCAATACAGCTATTGAGCACTTGAAATGTGATCAGTGTGACTGAGCAACTGAATGTTTAATTTCATTTCATTTTAATTAATTTAAATTTGAATAGCCACATATGGTTAGTGGTTACCGTATTGGACAGGACAGCTCTAGAGCCTGCAGAATTCATTTGTCTGGACTCTGAATGTGCTACTTGAGGCCACATCTACTTAGTGCCCTTGGAGCCTGGATAGGACTCCAGAAATTGTGAGGTGCTGGGGAAGCAATTCTAGAACAGTCCCTTAAACATGATCATTTCCATGAGGGGTCCAGAATGCTGATTGAAGCCACATTTAACAAAAATCCCATCTCGGTGAAGTGTTTAAGAATAAGTCTAGAGCTATCATTAAAGAAAAAGTACAGATAATAATACATGTTGACAAGGGTGTGGAGCAATTGGAAGCCTCATACGTTGCTGGTGGGAACATAAAATGGTGCAGTTGCTTTAGAAAACAGTCTAGCACTTTTTCAAAAGGTGAGACATAGAGTTACCATATGACCTAGGAATCCTACCCAAGAAAAAAGGAAACCTATGTCCACATAAAACTTGTACACTATTCATAGCAGCATCATTCGTAGTAGCCAAAAAGTTGGAACAACCCAAATGTCTGTTAATTGATGAATGGATCAATAAAATGTGGTGTATCCATACAGTGGAATATTACCTGGCAATAAAAAGAACCAAGTACCAATACACACTATAGCACGGGTGCATCTTGAAAATATGCTAAGTGAAAGAAGCCATTACAAAGGCCCACATACCATATGATTCCATTTATATGAAATGTCCAGATATAGAAGTGGTTGCCTAGGGCTGGAGGGTGAAAGGAAAATACAGAGAGACTGCCAATGGGTATGAAGTTTGTTCTGGAAATGACGAAGTCCTAGTATGGTTGAACAACTCTGTGACTACACTAAAAGCAATTGTGCACTTAAATGAGTGGATTGTACATGAATGTACGTGAATAACGTCTTAAGTTGTTATACTTAAAAATATCAGAAACGAAATTAAATGCAAATGGGAACAAAGAAAAACAGAACCAGTATAGAGACTCCCACCCCTCCTCCAGACCCAAGTGTGTGTGTGTGTGTGTGTGTGTGTGTGTGTATGGGGTGGGCATGTGGAGTACTTGGGGAGATTTCCACATGGGGCTTCGTTTGAGCTCTCCTCTCTGCTAACTTGTTCTGTGTCTGGTTTTCATTTATTAACTGTGGGGGTGGGTAGAGGTCTGATTATAGCTATGGATTAAAATAGCGACTAGGAGAGGCAATGAATTCCTAATCTAAAGTGTTTTGAAACATTTGATTAAATATGTGGACAAAATGAAAAGGAAAATTCATTTCTCATTCATTCATCCAGCAAATATTTAGTAAGTGCATACTATGTGTCTGGGACTCTTCTCAACCCTGGAGACTATCAGTGAACAGCACAGAGGAGATCTCTGCCCTCCCTGAGGGCCATCCAAGCTCAAGGTACTAGGCTGGACTCATGTGAGTTCACTGGTCAGGACCCTGGAAGGAGACTGAGAGTGTACTCCCATTTGGGTAATTTTAGGAGAGTTTTAAAAGGGACCATTTATGACAGGTGGACAGGGGATGGTGTAGAACCCTGGGACTTGTGTCAGCCCCTTATACCTTCTGGAGCTGTTGAGGTGAGGTCATCTATATACAGAAGGCAGAGAGTGGAGGGCTGGCCAGAGAGAGAGGAATACCTGTAGGAACTGAACTCAGCCTATAATAGCCCACAAGGAGGAGCCGGGGGGGTGTCCAATACCCCACCTTTTCTCCTTTCTACGTCCCACCTGTGGTCCCTTTTGGATGAACCCAACTGGCAGCTGGAGGTGAGGGAACCCTGGCAGCACAGTCCATGCAAGTCAGCCTGCCAGGGTACAGCACAGATAGAGAAGGGTGGAGTGGACCTGCAGAGGTGGACAGATGACGTCTGGTACAGGGGGACACGAGGTTGAGAAGGTTGCACTGAAGGTTATGCTCTTCATCATATCATGGAATATGAGGTTTGAGAATGAAATTCAGGAGCTATATTCCTTCCCCAGTTCCACATTTAACAAAAGGTTCATCATGGAAATGCAGGGATGTTATCCAGCATTTGTACAAATAACCCCAAATAAACACCTCAACCCAAACAGCTACATCACGGAAATTTTTGAAGCCAATTCAGTTAAGAGTTGTGCAAACCTTAGTTCTGCTTCCATCCATACCCTCACTTCCAGGTTCTAAAAGGACCTTATGCTGCTAATCTGCATCCTGACATTAGAGCCCCTCAAAGTTCTTGGAAGTAAATTCTACAGCAGGTGGAATGCCCAGGCCTCTTTGCCTGGTAGTAGGTTAGCTGATTTTACTTGCCAAGAAAATCGATCTTGGACAGCCCACTCCAGAATAACCTTCAGAAATGACATGGATGACCCTGGGGGTAGCTTCATGTTGCTCAAAGAGAAAGGGAGATGAGAGAGTCACAGGTCACTACCAACATGAGGGAGCCCACAGCCTCTGGTAAGAGCCAGCCTGCCCACTGATGTCGCGGTAATGAGCTGTACTTGTTTTCTTCCCCAAGTGTTTCAAAACCCCAAATCATTTATCATACTGATTATAACCTACAAGAGTGACATTATTCATTTTTTAATATCATTTCATGTCTCAAAGGACATTCTTTTAATCATAACATCAATACAATCCCTGATGAGCATTCTCCTGTCTTGAGAGTTGCTTTATGTACCGCAGGCGGAACTCTCAGGAATCCGGGGGTCCCCCTGGGCTCAGTATTCCCAGACTCTACCTGAAACTGCATTGCCTCCGAAGAGCTACTCTGTAGTCTGAGCTCTTTCTTCCACTTAATTTTAAAGCTACTAATTTAGGTCTCAATAGTGGCCATCCTCTACTTCAATTTATAGATGGGATTTTAAAATTAAAGATCGTATGTAGTATCGTATATCATAAAGTCTTAAAAGTATAGACTGCAATTGAATTTATTATTATTATTTATTTTTTATTATTTTAAGTTTTCCTTTGTATTGTCTTGTAGCTCTGTTTCACAAGGAGCCACATTTTCTGGGTTTCTGGTTGTTTCTCCCTTCTTGGGTTTTTGGGTTCCTAATCCCAGGCCCTAGTAACTTTTGGCTCTGGGTCCAGATGCAGCAATGTCACACCTGGCAGGATGCTCAGCAGGCTCCATCTCTAAGGGTTGGTGTTGTCCCAGGAGACCTGGGAGCCTACCTTCCTCCTTGGCTACGAAGGTTAGGGTAGAGTGCTCTTTAGGCCTGGGGGGCTGGGGGATACAGCCCTTCTTTCCCTTCTTCTGGATATCTATCCCAGGGCCACTTACACAGGCTGCTCCCACCAGGGTCCCAGGGATCACCAAGGAGCAGCTGTTCTGCAGGAACATAGGGACCTTTCCAGGGTCTTCTGCAATCGTCCTGCAGAGGGAACGGAGTCTCAGCTTGTACCCTGCAGGGCTGGCCCTGCCAATCACCCCAGACCCCGGGGCTGTGCCTTTCAGCAGAGGGCACTGGGCCTGCTTCAGAGTTGGAGGGTGAGAGGGCTGGAGGAGTCAGAGAAATGCCTTCCTGCCTCCGCATCTCTAATTTGGCACATCAAGGTACATGCTCCTTTGAGGGCGTTTGCAATCATCCATATTCATGACTTGTTGGCCCAAATTCTGTCTCTACTGAGAATAAATATGAAGCCATTTTCCAGAATGAAGAGTTTTTCTCCCCCATGACTTGGTTATAAGGTTAAAAATGGCCATTAAGTGATTAGCGTAACTGAAGCCATGGAGCAACATTCATTTGAAAGTCGAGTTCCCTTTAATGTGTGCAATCCATTTTATTATAAAATGTCCTTTACAGCCAGTTTTGCCTTTTTTCTGAGCTTTCCTGGTGTGGCACCAGATCAAAAGGGTACGCTGGAGTGAAATGTCTACATTTTATGCAGAGGCTACGTGACCAAATCCCAAGATCCATTAATGGAAAAATATGCATACCTCTTGTGCCCTATTATGAAAATGTGCCTTATCTTACCTGATTAAACTGTCAGCTCTTATTAAAATGGATTCATGTAGCTAAAGAAACTCAAGCTTGGTGGAACTTGCAGAGAAGTGTAGATAAATTGTTACCTCAGCAAAATCTGTGTCTATTATCAGAACTTCGGCCTTCCTGACCATTAGGATGTTGAGCCGTGTGGCCAAAACCAATGGTCTCACTCGGTGGCTTCTGTGGAAAACAAAAAACTAAAGCCCTAAATGAACTTTGCTAGTAGTCTGGGGAAAGGGGAAGCGAGCACATCTGCGTTTGCATTTCTATGTTTTATAGATTATGTTTCTTGTCTTGGATAGTAGAGATGAGGTTCTCACTGAAGACTGGAGACTTTTTGTTCATGCAATTTTCTCTCTTTTAAACAAGGGCATATATACAGATTTTTTTTCTCCCCCTTCAACTAAAGATCAAATCTGAGAAAGGAAATAAAAGATCAAGAGTGGAACACTCAGGCAAAAATATTGGATAAATGACTTGAAGGCTTCTTCTTTTTTTTTTTTTTCCTTGTGAAAATGTGGCACGGGACGACTCCTGGGTGACATAGAAGGTTCGCATTTTCCCTCGTGGTGCAGTTTTACTTAGATATCAAGGGATGGTGAGGCCCAAGGTCAGAAGCCAGATGGCTTCTCTGAATCTCCATTTCTGGGAGGAGCCTGGGCTGGCTTCAGGAGGGGTGGAAATGAAAACATGAGCGAATTGAGTCGTCGAGAGCCATGTTCAGGGGAAATGAACACAAGCAATTCTTTCAAGCTTATCCAATCTAATTTTATCTTGGTCTTTGTACCCGCCTGCCCTTGACGACCCTGTCTCTTCCCCCACTTTGAATCCAGAGGCGAGGGTGGCCGTGAAGCAGCCTCTGATGCCGGGCTTCAGTGGATGGCCTCCTGCCTTTCCCCCACCTCCCACCGCTTCTGGTTCTCTTTCGCATCCACCAGAAGCTTCCCCCAAATCCCAAAAACATGTGGAATCAACCACGCTTCTGTGACTGCCTTTCAGGGCTGGAAGCAGTAGAAGACGTTTTTCATAGATAAAATGCAGGTGGGCACCATCTAGGAATAATTGCCAGGGGCTGTTGCCAGCACTTCGAATGCACTCAGCCTTCACGCTAACCTGGAGGTGGGTGTAACTATGGGCCCCTTTTACACGTACGGAACACTGAGGCATAGAGGGCCTAAGCAGCTCATCTAAGGTCACACGGCAGGTAGGGGCCACTGGGGGTCAAGCCCTGGGATATTGTCTTATTCAAATGACGACATGTGACATGTGACACGGCTGACACCCTGACTTCCACCTCCAGGCTGGAGTGCTCCTCTGTTTCTCCAGCGCGATCCATGTTAAACCCGATCCCCTCCCCTGGAACCTGCCATCCCCTTCCTAGTGTCTCTTCTGTCCCCTCACGGTGACCCTGTCCTGGACTTGCTACTCTGAGTGCTGTGTCACTCATATCACCCATTGTTTGTTATTCTGAATTTTGGGAACTCCCACTGGCAAGGCACTGTCTTTCAACGAGGGGGTAAATGGACATGACTGTGTTTTCTCAAGTCCAAGGTTCACTGATGGTAAGATGTACCACTAGTTTACGTGTGGCTAAGAAAGACCCAAAAAGGAAACACCAAACCTGTCAACTTCACTATGACACACCATCCTTTTTAAGACACATCCTGACTTCGAGAGGTTCAGTTGCTTCCAGCAGTTTGGGCAAATTCACTTACACATAGCATCCCAAGCCCTTGTGGTGGTGGCCTCTGACAGGCCAGGAAAGCAGTGATGGGTGCAGCCTTACCTATAAGGGGCTGTGTGCTCCGAGGACCCAGCGGTGAGCCCGAGGTAGCATGTAGGAGTGAGAGCTCTGCAGCCAGACCCCCCCACCCAACCCAGTCAGTGGAGATCCAGGTGAGCCACCTCATGGCCAACTGGGCCTTGGGGTCTTGCCCTTGCTCTGCCTCCTGGTGTGGGTGTGGGATGAGATATTCTGAGGAAAGCGCAGGGCTAGGAGCAGAGCAGCTGCTCACTATTAATTTTCATTAGTGTTGTATGATTGTGCCCACAGCTCTTTGCTCCCCAAGGTGGGTGCTTGGGGGTGAAGGGAAGAGTTTCCCAGCAGGTGCCTCCAGCACCCTCATTATAGCTCAAAACCCAGGAAACACTGATTTGTATCATAGCTAATACCTTTGCCAGAGATGTGATTCATCACAAGGGCTCATCCTGAAATGTGAGCAGACATTTGGGGGACATTATTCCTGGGGCGAGGTCTGTGGGCCTCGTTCAGGAGGACACATCTGGTCTCGCGTTTAGGAGGCGACTGGCTGTGGAGAGGACATTTGCGTAGCAATGTGAATAATAGTGTTTAGCAATGCGTTTTCCTTATGTGGGTGTGTGCTGGTGTCTATTTGCCTCATGGGCTACTTTGAGGTATTTGGAGTTGAGACTAAGGGACACATGAAGGAGAGGTCGGTGTGAGAAAGTGGATTGTTTTCCTGCTCCCCGAAAGCTCCCCGAAGCCAACCAAGCTCCCTGCGTGGTGAGTGAGGTGCCTTGGCATCATCAGATGTCCTTGTGGTTCCTTGGGAGGGCAGCTTGCTGGTTATTCCGGATTCCTAAAGAACATCTGTCATAGAAGCCTTGGAGCATGGAACTTTTTCGGCTTCTGAATTCTAGGGCATAACTAGAAAAGTCATTCTGTTTTATTAAAATTAAAAAAAAAATTCATTTAAATCAAATGGTGCATACATGCACCAAAATGGCAAGAAACTGGAAAACCTGGTTGTTTGAGGTCAGGCATCATATATGATGCTTTGGTGAAGAGATGGAGATAAACATAACACATCCCCTGTCTTATATTGTGTTTAAACACAGACACGGGGGTCACCTGGGTGGTTGAGCATCTGCCTTTGGCTCAGGTCATGATCCGGGTCCTGGGATCAAGTCCCACATCAGGCTCCCTGCATGGAGCCTGCTTCTCCCTCTGCCTGGGTCTCTGCCTCTCTCTGTGTCTCTCATGAATCAATAAATAAAATCTTAAAAAAAAAAAAAGAAACCACAGACACAGATATGCACACTCTCTTATAGCGTGTAGCTGGGCCTGCGGTACATCTTGTGAATTTTCTTTCTTTTTTTTTTTTTTTTCATATTGTGAATTTTCTGGTTTGAACAGAAAGGAGGATCTAGGTGTCTTTTTTTTTTTTTTCCTTGGTTTGAAATTCAGTGAGTGAGATGCATTTTCCCCCTTTGGGGTGAGGGGGTGTTTCTGGTCTGTCCTAATGCTTCCTGAGTCTCGCGCATGGTTGGCTTTGCTTTGGTTGCTGTGACTTCGCCCGTGAGCTTCCCGCTGCATCTGCCTGTTGTTCCCTGAGTACGTCTTCCCCCCACACAGCACGGGCTTCTGTCCACGCTAGGGCTCAGTGGGTGTTTTTGTCTGATGGCCACAAGAGGAGATAGCAATGTTGCCCTTGGGACTTTCCACAGCATCTCCTCCATGACATCAGCCCCCTGGGGACACAGAGTACCTGCCAAGCGCAGGCCGCCTAGGCTCAGCATGCCGGCTGTGGTGAGCTGGCCACCTGCTGTCCCTCGCAGGCCCCAAGGAAAGCCATCCACCTGGACACACACCCCCACACACCGTGGCTCCCGTTAGCTGAGCTCTCTCTGTGCTTTAATCTATATAATTTGGCTGCAGTGGCCAATGAGACAATTCTTAGGGGAAATGATTAGGCAGTTACATCTTGGAACTTTAAAAATATCTCATCTACAAAGTGGTGAAAAGAGAGTGCTGTTCTCTTCCTCCTCCTGTGTCTCACATCCATCCCAGAGCTTTGTGCTGAGAAGGAAAACAAGCACATAATGCTTTCCTGGACGGAAAAGGCAAGCAAATGTTGCCCTCCCAAACCGCGTTCTCTGGCTCGTCCTTTTAAAGGAGTATGAGTGTTTGTTGCTTAATGAAAGGGAAAAAAAAGCGCTTTAGTGAATATTAACAATTGGAAAGGGGGCAGCTTAGCGTCGCCTTCGGCCCAGGACATGATCCTAGAGACCCGGGATGGAGTCCCACGTCGGGCTCCCTGCATGGAGCCTGCTTCTCCCTCTGCCTCTCACTCCTCTCTGTGTTTCTCATGAATAAATAAATAAAATCTTTAAAAAATTTTTTTAAAAAAAATAATTGGAAGGGGATTAATTCCAAATCCCTATTACTGTTTTTTTAAACTCACTTCTAACTGTGCATGCAGCTATCAGTAGAGCACTTAAAGCCCTGCAAAGCAGAGGGGACAGCTGGGAGGTGGTGCTTTTCCCTGGCATCTCAAAGTTGTGTCCATGGGTGCCGTCCAGCCTCCGTCTCCTAGTCTTTCCCGAGGCTGCCTGCCGTCCACCCCCTGGCTCCGGGAGCTGCCTTGGGCTGGGCCTTTCGGACGGTGGAGCTCCACCAGTAGAAGTAGAACTGCTGTAATTAGTACTGATCACACGAATAGAGGAGTCTGATATTGGGACATTGCAGGGGGCGTCCCATCTCCATAGAGCACCGAGATCTGCTCCCCGTGCAGGGGAGAGTTTACCAGAACGAGCAGATATTGGGCAAGTGTGAACCAGGCTCAAGCAGAGGCCCACTGACCCCAACCAAACGTCCTCATGCTTCTAAGTCGTTGTCAGCAAAACAGCAACCTGAAGTTTGTCGGCAGGTGCATGTGGATGCTTATTTTGGAGATAGAGCAAAACGGAACCATAGACCAGCACAGCCTGCAAATCCTTCATCACTGAATTAGAAGGAAGAGAGAGAGAGAAGAAGGGGAGGGGGAAGGAGGGAACGAAGGGGACAAGCAAGGAAGGGTGGAGGAAGGGAGGCGGCGGGGGCGGGGTGTGAGGAGAAGCAGCAGGCTCCCGTTTTCATCCCTGCTCCGCACCCCAGGGCCAGTGCTGGGACTGCTCCCTGGTAAACTCATTAGTTTCGCTCAGTTTTGACAGCCTGCTTCAATCAGTTCAGAAATGCCACCGCCGAATAAGCCCATCCGTGAGCTGGTAACTGCTTCCTTCCTAAAGACCAGCTCACATGCCAACTGCAAAGGAAAGCGCGGCCTGACACAGTAGCTTAATTACAGGTCTGGCGGAGGAGGACAGGGAAGCGTGTACCAAGCCAGGAGAGTGCAGGCAAGGGGCGGGAAGTTGTGCAGGGGTGATGGATGTTTAAATCATAACCTGTTGGCTGGCATAGCTGGAGGACAAGGTGGGCTTTGTGCTGAGTACCTGCTTCCAGTGGACTTGGGTTCGAAGATATGAATTCTCCTATGGTCAGATTACAGGATGTGCAGGAGAGGAGGATGTCACGAGGATGTTTGCTGTTTCTTTCTTCTCTCTTCCAAGAAAAGCACACCCAGGTGTAATGATTCACCTGGGCTTATGGCAAAGTGTGCAGAAAGGTCAAAGGCCAGCTGGGCTGGACCTGTCATCTCAGTGTAGGAGCCTCTGGGGAAGGGGCAGGAGGAGTAAATGGTGCTCAGTGTCTGGTGTGCGGGTCTAGCTCTGCCACCGGTTGGTGATGATGCATGAAGACCACAAGCAAGTCCTTGGAGAGCTCTAAGCCACGTTGTCCTATCCTTCCTGTGCTTCCGATCTGCTTCTCAGAGCCACCGTGCAGAGCAATGCTGTGAAATATGGATGCTCATGGGGCACCTCCCGGGTCTTTCATGACACCGAGGGAGGAGCGGAGAAAGGTGGTCTGGGGGGATTCGTGGTGGCATAAAGAGCGTTGTTCCAACCCAACCCGGAGGGGTGGTCGTTCGTGCTGTAGTGTTCCTTGTCATGTTCCGACATTTGTGCCAATGACTCAGGTGACACAGGCAGTCACTGATGAGGTTTGCAAGGAATGGCTTATGTGCTGGGTGACGACTCCAAAATGAAGAGCAGACGCTAAAAAAGATGGGATTTATTGAATAGTGATCAGTACAGCCATTCCTCTGAACTCAGCCTTTAAGTTCTGTTGATATGTTCTCCTAGAACTCCCTCGAATGCACCCCCACACACATTGTCACCATGTAAGCCCAGCCGTGGTCATCAGGCATCTCCCCCCACCGGTCTCTCCTCCTCTACTCCTGCCCCTTTCCAGTTCATTCCTTCCTGGCAGCCAGCTGTCTTTTAAAAATGCAAATCTGATCAAGCTAGTCAGCTGCATCACTTTTCCTGCCCTTAGAACAAATCCAGGTAATTAGCACGCTTCCCAAGGCCGTGTGGCATCTGGCGCCAGCGTCCTCCCAGCCTCCTGGCTGTTCTCTGCCTCACTGCCCCAGCCCCACGGTGCCTCGGGCACACCGGGTCCTCTCGCCTCAGCTCCTGAGCACTCTGATCCTGCCACCTCGAACACCCATCCACTCCTCTTCCTTTCTGAGTAATATTCTATTGCATGAGTGGCCCACTGCTGTGATTAATGCCGTTATAAACACTTGGATACTACAAGTCATTGTGTGGACATATGTTTTCATTTGCAGGGGGTGGGTGGGTGGTGGTAAATCCCTAGGATTGGAATTGCTGGGTTGTGTCGTCAACCTTTGTAGTTTATCCTAATGAGAAATTACATTTTTTTCCAAAGTAAAGTATAACACGTCACATTCCCCCCAGCAATGCATGGAATCTCAGTGGAAGAGCCCAATCTATCAATCAATGTGGAGCAGAGGTCAGCTTCGTGGATATCAATTAGAATTTTTTTGTCCACTTTGTGAAATGCAGCCTGATATTCTAATGAAGGAAGTTCAGTGCATGTAAGTTCAGATTTCTCCACACCCTCATCAACACTTGATATTTTCAGTATTTTTAGGTTAAAGCCATTTTTTTTTTTTTTTTGGTAGGTGTCTGGGGATATCTCATTGTGGTTTCAGTGTGCATTTTCCTGGTGACTGAAGATGCTGAGTACCTTTCCATGTGCTTTTTTGTCATTTTTCTATCTTTATTTATGAAGAGTTTAAAATTGAGTTGTCTTCTTATTTAGTTATAAAAGTTCTTTTTTATTTTATTTGTTTATTCATGAGAGGCACACAGAGAGAGGCAGAGACACAGGCAGAGGGAGAAGCAGGCTCCCTGGAGGACTCGATCCCAGGACCCCAGGATCATGCTCTGCGCCAAAGGCAGATGCTCAACCACTGAGCCACCCAGGTGTCCCTAAAAGTTCTTTTTTAAAAATATTTATTTATTTGAGAGAGAGAGCGAGCACGAGTGGGAGAAGGAGCAGCAGGGGAGGGAGCACAGAATCTCAAGTAAACTCCCCACTGAAGCCCCACGGAGCCCAATGTGGGGGCTCCCCACGGAGCCCAATGTGGGGCTGATCTCATGACCTTGAGATCATGACCTGAGCCGAAATCTAGAGTCAGAGGCTTAAGCAACTGAGCCACACACTCACCCTGTTATAAAAGTTCTTTATATAATGTGGGTATAAGACTTGCCAGATATAAGTAATGTATGTATTTTCTTCCAATCTCTGGCTTGCCTTTCCATTTTCTTAATGGTGTTTTTCAGAGGACAGATTTTAATTTTGATGAAGTCCACTTGCCATTTTTTTTTCTTTTATGGTCAGTATTTTGGGAGTTCTAAGAAATATTTGCTACTCCAAGGCATTAAGATGTTCTCTTATGTTTTATTCTGTAAGTTTTATAGTTTTAGCTTTTATATTCAGGTATATAATCCATTTCAAATTAATTTTTGTGTAAGGTGTGAACTAAGGGTTGAGGCTCATTTTTGTTTTTTGTGTTTTTTTTTTTTTTTTTTTTCTAAATGGATAGTCCGGTAGGTTATTTTCTAAATGGTATCATCTGGTGAGCTTGAGGATTCCCAGTGCTTAAGGTTTGGAGCCGTGATGGGATATGCGTCCGTGAGCAGCTAGGTCTGGGGGATTTTGGATTGCCTGCCGATCCCAACCATGGCCCGTCCACCTTTACCCCTGCCTCATGGGTCTTCTGCATAGGGTTTCATTTGAACAAAGTGCTTCACACCTACCAGTGTCGGAGGTCTATCTATTCCCTAAGTTATAAGGTGGGGAAGCTGGGCCCGGGAAAGGTTGTGGTTTGCCCAGGTGAGTCTGTGCCAGAACGGGAGCTGGAGGCTCAGTCTCCCCTCGACCTGCACTGCACCTCCTCCTGCCCCACCTCCGTGCTGCCTCTGGCTGAGAGCTGCTGGAGATTCCACAAAATCCCTTATTTGCAGTTTGCCTTTTCAGCATTTTAAACATTGAAAACGGGCAACCCGTAAAGCTAAATAATTTAGCTCCTCTTTTTCTGATGCTGTCACTTGCGGGGGAGATAAAAGATGGGTTTGTCAGGAGGGGTGGCATCCATCCAAAGGCTATGCAAGCACATTCTGAATCTCAGTGGAAGAGCCCAATCTATCAATCAATGTGGAGCAGAGGTCAGCTTCGTGGGTATCAATTAGAATTTTTTTTGTCCACTTTGTGAAATGCAGCCTGACATTCTAATGATCCGCTTGGGTTTCCAAAGACTCTGTATTCTTGCAACCTAACTAATCACCATAAGTGCAGGTGGAGGCACAATAAGGCCTGAATTCCATAGTTCAAGCACAAGGCCAGAGAATTCCGGGAGCCCTTAATGAGGGCTTTTAGATGGCAGATGAGAACATGGTACATTCTCTCTGCAACCCACTCTGACCCAGATCATCTCCCTCCCACCACTGAACCCACCATTGTCCCGGCGTCAGTGATGGCCATGTTGTTACATCTCTGCCTCATTCCGGCTCACGAGCATCTGGGACAGCAGGTCACTTTTTCTTCCTGAACTCGTTTTTGCTCTAGGCTTCACAGCCACTCTGTCACCGGCAGCCCTTTTCTTCCTCTGCTTTCCCTGAAGGCTCCTTCCCCTTATTCAGACTCAACTTCTTGGCGTGCCCCAGGGCCCCATTCTCTCATCTACCCACTTCATCTCTCCAGGCGACATCATCTTGCCCCATAGCTGGGACACCATCTGGGACTCGATGACAGCCGCTCTTGTTCATGGCCTCAGTCTGAACCTTCTCCCGTGTCCCACCCCTGCCTACAGGACCACCCGCTTGCATCTCCTTTTGATGGCACCTCTGTTGATTTTCCCTCCAAATCTTGCCCCCACAACCCTGTCCCTCCCCAGTCTGACTGATCTCAACAGTGAAACCATCTTCCACTAAGTCGCTTAGGCCTTCCTTCAAGGGATATAGCGGATCCTTCTCTCTTGCTGCATCCCACCTTGAATGCGTCTCTAACTCCTGCCAAACTGGCCTTCAAAAATAGAATTTGGAAGCCACCACTTCATACCATACCTTGGCAAACCATGTCATTCCTTCCCTTGGCTACTGGGATAGTTTCCCTGTGGGACTGCCCCGTGCCTCTAGCAGCCAGTGGCCACTTTCTAAGCAAACCTGGTCTGTGTCTCCTCTGCCACCTGAGAGCTCTCCAGAGTCTTCCTATTTCACTTAGAATATAGCACAAGCCCTTGGCCATGCTGTGAAGCTCCTGCCTACCTGGTGGGGCCTCTTTTCACCTCTCTGTTCACTACCCCCTGCCCTGTGGGTCTATTTTCTATCTCTTGAACATGGCGAGCTCTTCTTGTCCCAGGACCTTTGCTCTGGGTGACCTTCCTCCCTGGAATGCTCTTAATCTGAACCTGCTTTGGTTGTCTCCATCCTCCAGCTGTTTACAGAGGACTTCCCCACCTGCCATGCTCTGTCATTCTCTCCATCGCACCCATCTCGGCACCTGATTTTACCCATGTATGTGTTTGTTTATTGTCTCCTCCCGGGTGAATGTCACTGTCTAGAAGGCGCTGTGTCTGCATCTCATTCACCTCATGTACTAGCATCGAGAATGGTAGCCAGCACTGACGAGGTGTTGACATGTGCTGACTGCTATAAAATAGTCAGCAATCTGCTCGCAGGCCTCATCTTCCCAACTCCCTCCCTAGATGTGATTGTTGCTCACATTTTCCTGCATTTCCTTCCAGGAAATGTCCATCTCTGGACATTTACACACACACACACACATACACATATATATATATATGTATTGGACACACACACACACACGCAATTTGTGTGTTTTGGGCTTATTTTCTTGTTTTTAATGTAAATGAGATCTTTCTATCCATACTGTTCTGTCCTGTCTCACTTACCACCTAGGAAGAGGCCTAGAGGAAATATATCTGCTTCAGCACATGGAGACTTACTTCACTCTTGGTAACGTTGGCCTGGTCTTCCCCAGTTAGGTTACTACCCAACTATCGGGGATGTGCGGGTTGTTTCTGCTCCTGTGGTTCTAGAACTTCACCAGCACGTCCTTCCTGGGGTTGGTGCTGCTTTTCAGTGCTCATTTAGTCTTTCCCTGTGGAAGCTCCTTCATAGAGCTCCTCCCTGAGGTCTTTCCTGCCCTCCCCGTGCAGAATCAAGGTGGTCGGTATCTTGCTCAGAATGCCAAGGATGCTATTAATGGAATATGATTATTATAACACCCCCTGTCCCAATGCAGTGTTTGAAAACAAGAAAGGGTTTTTTTGGGGGGTGCCTGGGTGACTCAGCTGGTTAAGAGTCTGCCTTCTGCTCCAGTCCTGATCCTGGGGATCAAGCCCCACATCAGGCTCTCTGCTTGGTGGGGAGTCTGCTTGTTCCTCTGCCCTTTACCTGACTTGTGCGTGCACTCTCTCTCTTTCTCTCTCTCAAATAAATAAACACTTAAAAACAAAAAAACAAGAAAGGATGTTTTTAATCCTACAGAGTAGCAGAGGACATAAAGTATGGTAGGAAATATGTAATTTAAAAATGACATACATCTTAGAAAACACCATATTCCTGATGATTTGGAGCTACCCCTACCCTGTGATTTCTTCTGTCCCTTCTGATGTCTGTGGATACGAAGCATGTAGCTCCTGTCTTGTTGTCACTTGCTCCTCCCTGGAAATCCTTTTGGCAACTCATTTCCTATGTGGACTGAGGAGTGGGGGATGTAATTCACACCTCACTTTCACAATTCGCTGGGGCCTCCATAGGTTCAGCCTGACTGCTTTTCAGAGATCTGTGAAATGGTTGGGGCTTAAAAATCCCCCACATTCTAATGGCTCCAAAATGTGAAAAGAAAAAGCATAATACAAAATAGCACATTGTATCAACTGATTAACCACATCTCCACTCCACTCTTAAGGTTCTGAGGGACCATTTTCTTATGTTTCCTAGGATGTGACTTAGGTCTTAAGATCCCCTGAATTCCATCCATACTCCAAAACTCTAATTATCCAATAAAGGATAAAGGTGACCAGGGATAGTGAGGCCACCCTGATGTCGCTGCTGCGGTCACTGGGCTATTCCAGAAGTCACCGATGGGCAGCTTCCATCATCCGTAGGCGTGGACCCTCCCAGATAACCCTTCCTCTGCTCTTAGAGGGATGAGAGTGTAGAGGGGATGATGATGGAATCACCTTTACATCAGCCCCATTGTTCTGATGCTACTGAAGTCTGGTTCCCTCTTTGTTGGCCTGGAAGAGGCCGTGTGGTGTCCCTTCCTACTGGCCTCTGAGATCCCCTGCCCTTTGCACCTTTGTCCCGAATCCGATTCCCGAGGCTTGGGGCAGGAGGTGAGGTCATGGGACGTGGCCCAGGAGCAGAATCTGCGATGGCAGGCAAAGCACAGATGGTAAATTGAAGAGCCTTCTCGCTGAGCCAGTGTTTTGATCTCTGCCTTGAGATTTACCCTCTCCCCACTTTCATCCTGGAGCCCAGTCTCCAGAGTCACCCTCCACGGCTGACACTTCCTCCTCTTGACTTTTGGGGATTAGGCGACCCAATTAAGAGACTGGACTGTAGGCATTTTCTGAGCAGTTTCTGAAATTTAAGCCCTGCAGGAAAGAAATACATGCAAATGGTCCTTTGGAAGATGCCAGGTCGCAATTACCAACCTGGTTTGTTCATCTGCTATTTTGTAAACAAAGTAAGAGGCAAAGCAAGGCATCTCCTGGCAGCTTCGCAAATGCTGGATTTCCTCCCCGAGGAGCATCGCGATTGCTCAGAGCACCTTCGGGCTGCTTTCCTCTCGCCTGGCCTCTCCCGGGGGCGCCTCGCAGGGCCGCCCCAGCCCCCCTCCACCAAGGCTCTCTTTTTGCTTAATGAAAGCGAAGGTCTCCCGGGCCCGCAGCTGCCGAGGGATGCTAAGGGCTCTGGTTTCTAGATGCATCCTCACATCTCTTTCTCCGTGATCCGGTTTCCCGTGGCTCTGGCTCATCACGCCTGGATATTGCTCCAGGAAGGTGGTTTCTGCTGTAAATATTATATAGCAGAGCCGTCCCTGAGACAGTGGAGGCCAAATGTAAGAAGATGTGCTGAAGGCAAAGGTCTGGAATTAGGGCCCGGAGAGCGCTTACACCCAGAATTTACCATTTGTATTTGAGAGGCTGGAAAAAAAAAAAAAAAGTAAGTTCCTTCAGTTTTTAGGACAGAGTTAAATTGCTTGTCTGCTCAATAATCTTCAGTGATTCCCTATTGCTCGCAGCAATAGGGTCTCGAGCTTTAAAAAGCATCAGAATTACCTGGGGGCTTTCTCTCTCTTTTCTTTTCTTTTCTTTTCTTTTCTTTTCTTTTCTTTTCTTTTCTTTTCTTTTCTTTTCTTTTCTTTTTTTTCTTTTCTTTTCTTTTTCTTTTCTTTCCTTTTCTTTTTTCTTTTCTTTCTTTTCTTTTCCTTTCTTTTCTTTTCTTTTCTTTTCTTTTCTTTTCTTTTCTTTTCTTTTCTTTCTTTCTTTCTAGATTTTATTCATTTATTTGATAAAGAGAGAGAGACAGAGATAGTGAGAAAAGAGCATGAGCAGGGAGGAGGGGGAGAAGCAGACTCCCCACTGAGCAGGGAGCCCAGTGTGGGGACTTGATCCCAGGACCCTGGGATCATGACCTGAGCCGAAGACAGTCGCTTCACCGACTGAGCCCCCCAGGCGCCCCTACCTGGGGGCTTTCTTAAAACTCAAAAGGCCAGGCCCCATGGCACGGGTGTTTGGAGGCAGGAGGAGGTCACTTGAGAATTTACATTTTTACCTAGTTCCTGGGTAACGGCAGTGAAGCTGAAGCTGAAGCTGAAGCTGTGATCTGGGGACCCTGCTTGGAGAACTACAGCTGATGGCACAAAGGCCAAGGGCCTTAGCTGGCACTGGCCTCTCTCGCTCTCCCTTATCTGGCCCTAATATGCTTTTCCGAATGGTCTCCAACTCATAAATCCTTTATTTCAGCCCAATAGAATGCTCTCTAGTCTTTGTACTTGCCCTGTACCTGCTGCTCCTGACCATTCCTCCCTGCTTCCCTTCCTCCTTCCCTCTCTTGCTCCCTCTTCCTGTCTTTGACCTTTTTTCTTCTTCCCTTTTTCCCTGTCTACCTCCCTCTCTCTCTACCTCCCTCTCTCTCCTTCCTTCCTTCCTTCCTTCCTTCCTTCCTTCCTTCCTTCCTTCCTTCCTTCCTTCCTTCCTTCCTTCCTTCCTTCCCTGCAATGCTCGAATCCCACCTTCAAGATCAAAACGTTACTTCAATGCCTATCTTTGTTATCTTTGTCCTGACCAGCTGGAGACGAGCACCCCAGCAGGGATCCTGACTCCAGTCTGGTGCTCCTCCATCTGTCCTTCATCCTCTGTTGTGCTGGGAAAAGCCTCTCCCACGTAGAAACTCAATGCCATGTGTGCTCCTCTGCTTAGACTCCTCCAGGGGCTGCATTGGCCACAGGCAATGTTTGTCATCCTGGGACATGTGTGTGCGTGTGTGTGTGATGTGTGTGATGTGTGTGTGCACCTGTAAAGGATGGAAGGGATCTGGGATGTCTTGTTAGGCCCACCAAGGGAACTTCCGAAACACACAAATGTCATACGGTGTCTCTCAGGGATTGAGGTGAATGGTCATGAGGACTGTGAAAAATTCTAGAAAAGAAGGAAGACAATTCTAAAATTCAAAAATAAAATAAAATTCTAGGGTTCTAAAAAGTACTAATACTCCCCTCGACCATCCTCTCTGGGTTCTAGGACTGTCAGCTACTCCCGAGTCAGCTGGATTCTGAGAGGGGGTAGTGGGGGGGTCTCTTATACTATTAACCACAGGGAGAGGGACACAATGTAGGGCAAGCACAAGCAATGAGGGTCTCCTGCAGGCGAGCAGGTCAGGCGGCTTCGCTGGGCACATGGCCGCAGCGGGCACATGGCTCCCTTCAGGCTCCTGGGCCTCACCCAGCAGATGGGGACATTCACTAGATGTGGTGCACGGATCTCCAGGATGGCTGCTGTTGTTGCTGGGGTGGGTGGTGCTGATGCTGGTGGTGGGTTGTCCTCTCTTCCAGGTCAGAGCACTGAGTGTTTATCCAGGTTGGTTTATCATTTGCACTAGCCTGTGGGGCACCGGGGAGAAGCACAGCTGCACTGTCCTTCCTGAGAGCGTCGTGGGCCAGCTCTGCCGGCTGCCACAGCTGGAAGAGCCACGGGCGGCGGCTGTGGGAGGCTGGGGCGAGTCGGGGTGCAGAGCCACTTCAGGGCTCTGTCCTTCCAGGCCTAGCCCTCTGACAGACCACGGCTCCTTGCAACCGTTGAGGGAGACTGGCCGTTCTGCTCTGGTCTGAGCAGAATGATGCCAAGAAACGATGATTTAAAAGAACAGAACTGATAATGCTCAGCCTCATAAATATGAAACAGAATGAAATGTAAGAATCTAAATTCGAGGCTTTTAAGCCTGAAAGGTAAAGTGGGATAAGGGATCTTTTAAACAACCCAGGATCTGTTTTCGATATGAAATCGCAAATAGAAGGAGATGACTTTGAGGTGCAGAGATTTTTGTATTAGAATTCATAATGATTTTTGCCTCTCTAAATGTTTCAGAGATAAAAGGAAATTACCTTGAGATTTAATATACAATTCTTGAGGTTTCGACTAAAAAACATCACTTCTTAAGCTAAAAGGCTTGTACGTGTGGGCGCTTCCATACTTGGGCAAAGCAGCCTATTGTGCCCGCCTCCAGGGCAGTGTTTCCCAGGTAGGGGTGATTCTGTCCCCAGAGCCTATGTGGCAATGATGTGTGGAGACATCTTTGGATTTCATGACTGGGGGTGGGGTCCAAGTGGGTAGAGGCTACTGAACACCCTACAATGCCCGGGACAGCCCCCACAACTGAGGGTTATCCAGCCCCAAATGTCATTTGTGTCAACCACGGTTGGGAAACCCTCCTGTAGGATGACGTTGAGCTGTTGGAGGAAAGAGTCTCTTGATCTGTGATTTTGTGACATCACCACCTCTTTCTCAGAGTGACATGAGGTACATATTTTCAAGTTTTAAGTAATCTAGCCCACCTTTTAATTCAAGACCTTAGGCTCACTTCTTGAGGTCATGGGGGGTGGGTAGCATGGGATACTCCTGGTTAGGCCATTTTTATGATGTTTAGAAAATAGTCGAGAAATATGGTCATGCCAAGAAAATGAAGAGAACAAAATCAGAAGATACCCACCTCCTCATTCATTTCCATAGTAAGTTGATATATATGTGCCCTCACCTCTCAGGTATGAATTGAGGGGCTTTGTCTCACTTTTAACTATGGAAATGATATGGAATCTGGAGATAGCAGCCCCCTCTTGCTACAGCAGATCCTTTACACAGTGAACACTGGTGTTGTGTGCCAGGTTGTCAATGTGTACATCCACACCCCCTTGTTTCACATACCATCTATGCAGCCTTAATAAGTGTCCTTATGATGTAGTTTAGGAATGTAGTGAGGTTTGGTGGGGTGAGGTCTGGAGCCCACGGGCAAGAAAGAATTCTTGAGATGTCTTTGGTGCAAAATGGTGGTTTTATTAAAGCCAGGGACAGAACCCTTGGGCAGAAAGAGCCACAGTGGGGTTGTGAGGAGCAATGGACTATATACTCTGGGGTTGGGGGAGGTAAGGAAAGAGGGAGGTGTCCCAAAGGACTTTCTAGGCTAAAGAAGACCCTTAAGATACTGGAGGCCTTGCTGTTATCATGCTAAGGTGGTTTTTCCCTCTAGCAAAGCATTAACATGAAGATAGTTGGAAGTTTCCTGGAGGAATGTCACACAGATCCCACCCAGGAGTGGTGGTGAGGGGTTGTGGGGTGTCAGCTTGTGCTTTGTTCTCAGTCTTCTGCTCCCTCATCACTTAGATTTCATCAGAATTGTTGAAAAGGATAAAGAAAATCAAAAGCCATCAATCCAGGGAAGCAGAAGAAGGAAGGCAATTTGCCTGCTTTGAATCAGAGGTGTAGGAGCTACCGAGGAGATGGGAGTAGGGAGGAAGAAGCTCTAGCCTTTAAAAGCATCCTTGGCACACACTCGCATCTACCTGGGGAATTGGCCAGCGTTTTTAGTTGCAGACCACAGAGTCCCCTCCTGCTAGTTCAGGGGACTTATTAAGGGACATCTCTGGAGGGGCCCTGGCAGTAGGCTTACTCCAGGGACTTCCTAAGCCATTGAAGAAAAACCTGGGAGAGGAGAGATGTAGCTGAGCCAGGATTATCCTGCCTTTACCAAAGCCAGGAAGCTGCTCGGTCCCCAGGCTCTCTCTAGGGATCCCACTGTCCCTGCTACAACCAGAAATTGGCACTATAGTGGCCAACCCCAGACTGACATTGCCCTGGGAGACTGGGATGCTGGCCTTGTGTCCCAGGAAGAAGCCCACCATCTGCAGTGGTTTCTGAACCAAGGTCCTGCCAGGGCGCCTCTGCTTGGTGGGCCTCTGAGTCACATGCCGGCATCCTAGAAGCAAAGTATGCTGGGAAATGTAGTTCAGTCTGCTTCTGCATTAAGATTCTATGCTACGAATGTAGGATTCACAAGGTGGGGAATTTTCAAAATTGGAAGGGATTTATCATATTTCATGCGGCCACATGTGACAGCCGTCCACAAATCCATGCCAATATGAGCTGCTGTTCATTTTAAACTCTGGCCATCAAGTTTGTGCCCATGAAGAGGATGATCAAACCATCCTATGAAACAACAGAGGGCAAAATCTGCCTGTAGGGAGGGAGAAGAGAGGAAATATGAATGACATGATGCAGAGAGAGCCCCAGGACCACCTACGGGGTTACATGGGGCAATCAGAAGGCTCTGTGGCAAGACAGGCTAGCATGAGACTCCACACCACGGGACAGTCCTCTAACATCGCTCTTCTGGCAATCCCAACTCAAGGATGTGCTCCTAGGAAAATGGCCAGTGGGTCTGTCTGTCTGTTCTTCCCTGGAGCACTTCTGCTGGTCAAATGCTCTGGGGCTGGAATTGTCACCATCATAAGGCTATTTCCTTTCAATTCCTTTGAGTTCTTTAGAACAAAGGACGCTGCATGAGTATTCCTGCTGGTCTTATTTTGCTGAAGGAGCCAAGTGAGGCAGAGGAGGGAGAAAGTTGACCTCATACAGTCCTCGCTAAGTAGCAGTAGAAGGTACAGTGTGTATTCCAGGCGTTTTCACTCTGCAATGCAACTAGTCTAAGTGGGTTGTTTCTCAGCCAAGCTGTGAGTAAGTTCTTTGGCTGGACACCTAGTAGTAGATTAGTAGATTAGTAGATTAATGCCTCCTGTAACAACTGTAAGTGTCAGTCGTGACTGTTGGAGAAATAGGATGGAGAATATGGGAGAAAAAAGACAATGTAGCTAGCCCCTTGTGGATGGGACAGAGGGAGGTTGGAAATCTGTCCAGAAACACTCATGGGCACACACACACCTGCACTCACACATACTTCTTGTTTATACCATGGGCAAGTAGAGGATTAGCATCTTGTTTCGTGGCCTTTTGCTCTTTCCTTCCCTTCAGAGGAAGGAAGTGGAAGAGAATGCAGTGAAGGTAACTGACGTGACGTAAGAAAGGCAAGACCTAACTCACATCCCTACCCTCCCTCCCTTCCTCAACTTACTCCTTTAATCACGGTCCGCCTTCCTTCCTCTTTCCACCCCCCTCTTTCTTTCCTTTTTTTTTTTTATTGCAGTGAGAGAAACCAACTCGAGTGAGCCTTTGGAAAAATGGGTTTATTAGAAAAGACATAGCTCTTAGTATCTAAAGAAAAATTGCAAATCTAGGTCTTGAGAAGAGAGTTAGGGCATCCTGGGACTCCAGCTGTTAAGAATTCAGGTAGGTATTTGCTTTAATGCATTTCTCCCCCTTCCTCTTACTTGGTAGCTTTTACATCAGATTAATGGATGCTGGCCAGCAGATGGATCTACCCCTAGGAAATCTGCCATGGTCCAGGAGAGACATGTCGAATAGCACCGAGACCCACAGGCTTATGTTTGTGGGTAAAGATCATTCCCTGGTAGAATCATGGGTACAGGAGCCAGGCACCCAAGTTTGATTCTCACTGGCTTCATATGGGAGATCTGTGATAGTAAGCAAAGTGTTTAACCACTTAGCTTCCCCATCTATAAAATGGAGCTAATGATAACCCTACATTATGGGGTTGTCCTGAGGACAACGATGTGTTCACACATGCAAATACCTGCGACTACATCTTCCGTACGAGTGCTTGGTAAGAATTGACTCTTTCCCCCATTACTTCAGCAACATATATTTATATGTGAAATATTTTGCAATAAAATGGTGGCAGATTTCAGTAAGACCACTCCTGGAAAACTTCACTTCTGTTGTTTTTGTCATTTGTAACTATGAATAATATACATGCTCAACTTTTTACAAGTTTCAAGCAGTCTTTGCTTTGAACAGAGTTCAGTGAAATTTGCTTAGTGTAAAATTGCATCATGAAATATAAAATTTTGAAACCCTTTCAGAATGAAATCTCACTGAAACACCTGTATGCAAGTGGTTGATAAGTGTGACCTGGTGGCACTGTCTCCTTAGAGAAAAGAATATGGGGTATGATGTTACTATCTGGGCAGCCAGCAATAAACACCTGCCCACAAGAGCAGAACTGACTCTTTTTAAAGCTTTTCATTGGTGTGTATTACCTATACATAAAAATGCACATACCATAATTAAGCATACAGTTCCATGAATTTTCACAAAATGAATACATCTATGTAACCAGGACTCAGATCAATATGTAGAATCTGACAGGCCTCCCAGAAGCTCCCTTGTGTCTCCTTTCTGGAATCAACAGACTGACCAGATGGTTGGCCTGTTTTGTGCTTTGTGCCAAAAGTACATACTTTTCACGTCTGGCCTCTTTCACATACTGTGTTTGTGAGATTCATTCATATTATTGCATGTCGCGGTTCACTTATTCTCATGGCTGAGTGGAATTTCTTTGTGCAAATGTACAATTTGTGTATTCTATTGTTGCTGGGAATTTGAAAAAAATTCCAGTTTGGAGTTATAATGGGCATTCTTATACACGTCTTTGGTTAAACATATATAAGGATTTCTGTTGATCAATAGCCAGGAATGAACTGGGAGTTCACAGGGCATGCCAAACAACTTTACAAAGCAATTTTACTAATACACTTTACTAGCATCACTGTATGGGATTTCCAGTGGCTCTATAGTCTCTCCAACATATGGCATTTTGCAGTTGTTTTATGTTAGCCATTCTGATGGGTGTCTAATGGTTTTGATTAGCTTTTCCTTGATGATTAATGAAGTTGAACACATTTCCCTTTGCTTCTTAGTCATTAGTAAATTCACTTTTGTGAAAAGTCTGCTTAAGTCCTTTGCCCATTTTAAATTGGGCCGATTGTCTTTTTCTTACTAACTTATAGGAATTTTTTACATACACTAGGCATGAATTCTTTGTTGGATGTATATGTTATAAATACCTTTTCCCACTCTGTGGAGTGTATTTTCACTGTCTTACTGATGTCTTTTCATGAACAGTTCTTCATTTAATATGCCTGAATTTATTAATGTTTTATGCACTACAAATGCATTATAAATAATGTAGTTATTTTTTGTTTGTGACAATTTATTTTTGCCTACTCTGATATTATGAAGATGTTATTGTCTATGTTTTCTCCTAGAAGCTCTATTTATTTATTTTTACCTTTCACATTAAGATCCTGATCATCTGGAATTGATTATTGTGTGCGGTGTGAGATAAGGGTCCAGATACATTTGCCCCACCTCCTTGGATATCCATTCGATCTGGTCCCTTCTATTGAAAGACCATCCTTTCCCCCACTACATTATATATCACATTTGTCATAAATCAGATGATGGTCAGTTTCCAGACTATTCATCTCCACTGGTTTACCCATTCTTTTTTTAGTATCACACATCTTAATTTTTGTGACTATATGATGAGTCTTTACATCTGATAGTGTAAATTTTCCAGCTTTGTCCTTCAAGATTACCTGGAATTTCCATGTGAATTTTAGAATCAGTATGTCAGTTTCTACAAAAAAAAAAAAAAATGCTGGAGTTTTGCTAGAATGTTAATGGGATTGTGATGAATTTATGGTTCCATTTGGGGAGAATAGACATCTTTACAATATAGGGTCTTCTATTCCATGAACATAGTATATCTCTTCATTTATTAATGTCTACTCTATTTCAATAATATTTAAATGTTTTTAGCCCAGAGGTCTTGCACAGATTTTTTTAAATATTTATTCCTAGGTTTTAAAAAGTTATAAATAAAATAATTAAAAATTTTTGTTTTCTTTTCTTTGTTGATAGTAAATAGAAATACAATTGAATTTTGTATACTGCTTTCTCACACTCAGACACCTTACTAGTTTCACTTATTAATTCTAATAGTTTTAAAAATTCTTTTGGGTTTCTAATACATAATCATGTTATCTCTAAATAATTAGAGTTTTCTTTTTTCTTTCTAATCCTTCTGCATTTTATTTCTATTTCTTGACTTTACTGAGTTGGGCCTCTAATACCATGTTGAATAAAGGTGGTTGTAGGAGGTACATTTATTCATTCAGATCCTCAGAGGGAAAGCTTCTACTATTTTACCATCAAGAATGAAATCTGCAGGGCACCTGGGTGGCTTAGTCAGTTAAGCATGTGACTCTTTATTTCTTGATTTTGGCTCAGGTCATGATCTCAGGGTTGTGAGATCGAGCCCCATGTGAGGCTCTGTGCTAGATGTGGGGCTTGCTTAAGATTCTCTCTCTCCCTGTCACTCTGTCCCTTTCCCCCACCTGCTGCTCATGCGTGCTCACTCACTCTCTTAAAAAAAAAAAAAAGAGAGAATGAAATTTGCTCTGGATTTTTTTACACCACTTGTCACATTATTTTTACATCTTCAAGATATTTGTATTATTTTTCTCTTTTTTTCCTTTGCTAATGCTGTATATTATGTAGATTGATTTATTAAATGTTAAACCACACTTGCATTCCTGCAACAGACCTCACTTGATCTTGATGTATCATTCTCTTTACATATCACTGGCTTTGATTTGCTAATATTTTGCCTAAGATTTTTACATTTATGTTCAAAAGAAAGACTGTTCTCTAATTTTCCTGTCTTGTAATATTCTTTTCAGGCTGTCATAGTTTGTATTTCTTTTTTTATACTGAGGTTAAACATATTTCCATATGTCTAAGAGCTATTTCTAATTTTTTTCCCTGTGAACTACCCATTTGTGTCCTTTGTCCATTTTTCTCTTTCATTTTGATCTCTGTCTTATTGATTGTAGGGGCTCACTTTGCATTAACGAAATTAATCTTTTGCCTAACAGATGAATGTTCAATATCTTTCTGCCAGTTTGTCATTTATCTTTTGACTTTGTTTGTAGTAAAAGTTTTTGTCACTACACAGCAGAGCATTCTAATTTTCCATATAATCCAAGTTTTCAGTTTTTCATGACTTTTGGATTTGGGGGTCTAGCTTTGAAGGGTGTTCTTACACAGATTATTAAAATATTCTTCTTTTCATACTTGTAAGGCTTCATTTCTTACTGTTGAAGTCTTCAATTACTAGCATTTGAATGGAACAAGGAACATAATGCATTTTTGCTAAAACAAAGTGAACTATAGTATACTTGAAGAAACTAAAAAAAAAAAATTCTCCCAGAGCAGGACTGAGCCTGTTTTCTTCAAGACTATCCTCATGCACTCTCCTTTCATCGGGTAGAATGTGAACAAATCTTTCAAAATCACCATTTTTTAAGAGTTAGAAAGGCAATGTTTTTAATATCATTCTTCTGTTAATGAGGTATATTTCTGAGCTGAGATGTTGACCAAAGAGGCCAGATCAGGGCCCTCCTCACAAGGCCAATTGAGGTTGTCCTTTCACCTCTCAAGCTCTTCCTCTGAGGGTTCCAGGTGCTGGCTCTCCAACCAGAAGCACACAAGCCTGACTATTTGTGCTGTATGCCCTCTTGCTTTTGTAGATAGAAGCTTGAAGTCTTGGGTTATTTATGGCTAGGGTCCAAAATCCCTCACCTTCACCGCCCCCCCCCCCCCCAGTGATGTTCCTTTTAAGTCCCTGGTAGTGAACGGTCTTGCGTAGCATGGCAGGTGGAGGGTCAATCCAGGTGCCAGCTCCTGCCATCCTTGGTCCCCTTGCTCATCTCCGTCCCAGGGGGCAGCTTCTGCCCTTCTCCTTCTAAGCCAGGAAGAGAAATGGATACTTCGTTTGCATGGTTTGAATAGAATGCTAATGATGTGAGGGAAAGCATGTTCATTATTCAGTGTTGCCTCCTACCTGGGCCTCCTCCCAGGCCCCACAGGTGATTGCTTCTCCCCACTGCCCACAGTCTCTGCTGCAGGAGCTGCAGGGCCAGCCTGGTCCTGGGTGCCTTGGGCCCCAGGGCTCCCGGCCAGCACCCTTGGCTCTTCTGAGACAGCCCTCCCACTGGTGAGTCTCCTCTGCCCCCTTGGTTTGCAGTGAGGTTGTGGGAGTCCCTGTCAGGGTGAAATGAAGGATTTCTGTCTCTGAAAAGTGATCACTCACCCTTGCTTCTAAAAGAAGTCTCAATGTCCCCAGAAGGACATTGCAGGTCCAGAGGCCGGTGCATTGCGCTCACTGGCTGCATCTTCGAATAGCCTTTACATTTCTGATCCCGACTTCTTTAAAGGGGCTGGAGCCAAACCCAACATTTATTTCCCTGACAATCTCCTGCAGGCAAGCACATCTATTTTGATGGAAGTAGATAATGCTGTGGGATAAGGATGGATTTGTGTGGAGGGAAGGGAAGGGGAATGGCATTGGAAATGCAGTCTGTAGAGTCACTGAGGGGGATGCTGTGGGAAGGTGTTTCTGGGGTCTTGATGAAGATTCTGTTATGGCTCAAATTGTCTTACTTTTATTTCTTTTTATTTTTTAAAAAGGTTTATTTGTTTATTTTAGAGAGAGAGTGAGCACGAGCGAGAGGGGCAGGGAGTGGGAGTGAGAATCCCAAGCAGACTCCCCACTCCTCACAGAGCCCAACACGGGGCTCGATCTCATGACCCTGAGATCACAACCTGAGCCAAAGCCAAGAGTCAGCCACTTAACCCACTGCACCCCCTCCCCAGGTGCCCCACTTTCCTTTCCTTTTAAATGAGATCATGTTAGTTTAAAAGACAGAAATGGGAAGTGTGGAGAACAGACCGTTGTCCAGTGGAATGAAACTTGAAGGATGTGTGGGGACATCCCCGAAGAGCATGGGAAGGAGACAGTAATATGGATTCACATCCCATAGGAACGGGGTGTTCTTGTTTGGTTTTTTATTTCTTTTCAGTACGATGCCTTTGGTGCAACCATAAGAGATAGCACCCTTGAGAATGATTTTACAACAGCTCACAAAACCCTTCCCGGGATTTCCATTAGATAAATCTCAGGAATATCAGTGCATACTTCCAAGTTTTCAGAAATTCAGTAAGAATCCTATGTAGTCTCTAAATTTTCCTAATTAAGTTTTAAAGTAACTCCTTTTATTGCCTAAAAATCATTGAGCCTTACATTATAGTACCATGAAATAAAACTGTGCTAACTGGGTAATAATATATTAACTTCCGGGGGTCCATTTCAGTGCATCCGATTTCTGAATCTTAAAGAACATGCGGGCAGGGTGGGAAGTTCCAGGAGGAGAGGAAGGCGGTGCAGATAGTTCTCGGTGCTATTGAAAAGGCACATAACTCTCCCCTGATTGACACAAACCTTAATGAAGTCCCTGCCCTAAGGAGTTTCTGAGTCTGCAGGCATAAAGTATGCTGTGCCCAGGAATTAAAAGAAGGGAGATAATGCAGCATAAACCAGGGTCTGCAATAAAGCAGAATATGATTAGTGCCGAGCTCGGCATGCAGGGCAACACCAATACTTACAGAGAGCTTTTGCTTTATTTAATTTTTAAAGACATATTTCTTTTGGATGCACACCGTTGCCTCTGGTTCACAAGGACTACAGCGTATCACTGAGTACAGCCACCATGCGAGGGGGCGCTGGGTCACCACCTCAAAAGAAGCATCACTTTCTTTTTGTTGGTTTCTTGCCTTTTTTTTTTGTTGTTGTTGTTTTTTTCCTTTAAAGCCTGACGGTGGCACCTCTCTGCTTTCTCGGAGTTCAGAAATGCTTCAGGAGCTTTGGGGCTCCTTCTCAAGTTGGATTTCATGTGCCAAGAGTTGATTTGTCTGGGGACAATGACATTTTGTCCATTGCAATGTTGTTTGGGTGACGGGTTTCTGACTTTCAGCTGTTGGGATGGGTTGGCCACAGACACCCACCAGGTTGTGCTCAGATGTAAGACTCCACACTTCCAGTAAACTCCCCCTGATTGCATTCTCCCAAGACACCCTCTTCTCTCGCTTACTCTGCCCTCTACGCCTAATTTTTTATTTTCATGCCTCTTCCCAAAACTTGTTACCAGGGCACATACTTGGCTCGTACCCCTCTGTCTTGGTCTGGCCAGTGCATGATTATCTGCAGGTCGGTTTGCTTCAGGCTGTGGAGTCCTCAGAGGAAGGACCCATGTCTCCGTCCCCTCAGTACTGGGCATAAAGCCTGGTGTGCATCGGGGGGTGGTGGGCTTCCCCCCCTCCGAGGAACAGAGACCAGTGCAGGTTCCTTCAAGGAAAGACAGTTTATTGTAAGAATTCGTGTTACAATAATGCAGTAACTGGGCCCCAGGAAGAGCAGCTTCTCTCTGCAGCCAGTGCAGGACAGAACAGTTCTTTCATTCTTCCCGAAGCCCGACATTCCTCGACCTGCTCTTCCCTGTGGCTGCCCTTTGGCTTCTGCTCCCCCAGGGCCACAGTTTCTCTCCTAGACCACCACCCAGCTTTCTCTTCCCTCTCTGCAAGCCTGACTGGAGGGAGGTGCCTGCCACTGTCTTGGCCAGGCATCCTTTCCCCGGCTCCCAGTACCCCCAGCACCACTTATACCCTCCAACTTAGCACCCACCCCAGCCTTCCTCCCACCAGCGGGCTGAAGTCTCCCCTCTTCTACCATCCTGTGCTTGCCCCTCCAACTTGCCCCCAGACAGCATGCCTCATGTTGCCTGGGAAATGGACACTGTGAGCTGCAAAATCTGTCTTCCTCACTCTGGGTCCCCTGATACCCACTGCCCTTTTCTATCTTTTACCCTGTTTCTGTGGGCAGAATTCCAAGACTCCTGTCCCCTTGGACACATGCCCTGTAAGACCCCCACACGCGTGGGCCAAGATGAGGATACTGGTCGGTCAAATTTGAGTTAATCAAAAGGAAGATTGCCTAGATGGGCCTGACCTAATCAGGTGAACCCTTAAAATGGTCAGGCCCTTCCTGAGGTTAGAGACATTCTAAGATGAGGAAGAGTCTTTGTGTGGACTTTAAAGATGAAGGGGCATTGTGGTGAGGACCTGAGAGCAGCCCTCAGGAGCTGAGAGCAAGCCCCAGCCAATGGTGACCTCAGTCCTACAACCACATGGGACTGATACCTTTATCTTCCAACCTGAATGAGCGTAGAAGAGCATGTCAGGCTCAGGAGAGAACACAGCCCTGGCTGACAGCGTGATTTTGGCCTTGACAGACCTTGAGCGGAGAGTCCAGTTGAGTTCTGCCCAACTTCCAACCTAGATAACCGTGAGGTAACCTGCTATCATTCTAAGGGCTAAGTTTGTGTTTGTTTGTCCCACAGCAACAGAGATCGAGAACGTTCTCTCTATGGCTGTGTGCCTCTGATCTATGGCCTAAGCCTCCCCTTTGCTTTGCTCTCACCCCCTCTTGTCAAGAGCGTCTTTCCTGACATCATGCAGTAGCTCGGATGCCACTCATCTCTCCTGGGCTGTCTCCATCGGCATACAGACATTTCCCATTTAACAAAATAGTCTTTCTCGACCACACAGCTCTCCCAAGATTCACCCCAGTGCTCTGCTTCCCCTTGGGCAAAAATACACATGGCACGCTTGCCCCCAGCCCCACTCCTCCAGATGCCTGCTGCCGTCTGGTGTTTGCTCTTGGCAGGGTCAGCCGTGCACCACTCTCCTCATACTCCCTGACCTCCTAGCAATGGATAACAGCCATGCCTCCCTCTTCTTTTAGCTGAAAAACACCACTTTCTCCTGGCTGGTTTCCCTCATTTCACTGGCCACAACTTTTGGGTCTGCTCTACTGGTCAACCTCCTTTACCCAACCCGGCCCTCACTCTGCTCGCCTCCGTCATCTCTCACACTCCCACGGCTCTGATGTCTGCCCTATGCCGAGACTTCCAGCTATGCCTCCCTGCCAGGCTCTCCACTGGGCTGCACTTGCTGGCAGGCAGTTGCCTGCTGGATGCCCCTAGGTTGGGTAACACACATCTCAGGCTGCATGTGTCCCAATAGGGATGCCCCCCTCCAGTAGGTCATCCCTCCCTCCGCCCCTCCCATGCTCCCTCGTGCTCTTCCCCCTCGCTGTGCCCACTGAGTCCTTCCCGCCTTCCCACTGGCCCTTCAGAGAGGCCAGCCCCGTTCTCGCCCAGCCGGGCTGCGCTGTGTCCTTTGCTTCAGCCCCTTGGGATTTCCATCATAGAGCTCTCTGAAACTTAAAAGTAATTCTTACATATTCCCCAGTTCTTTTCTTTTCTTCTTCTTCTTTTTTTTTTCCATCCTCGCCTTCTGAAGGGCATGGATTCACTCCAATTTCTTCACACTTCTATCATAGCGCTGAGCACGATGCCTGACACATCGGGGCCCTCAATTAATATTAGTTGAATTAAAAAAGTCATGAACAACATCAATTGTTGGCTTGCTATCTTTCAAGCACAGATATTCCATTTGATCTGCTCAGTAAGCCCATCACGTAGGTATTATGATCATGAATATTTAAAAGGGAAAGAAACCAGACCGGAATGGGTGAAATAATCTCCCCGAGGTCATGCTTGTGTGAATGCCGGAGCTGGCGTCAGGACTTGAAGGCAGACGTTCCGGCTCTGGGCTGCCTCTCAGTCCTCCATCTGGGCTGGGAGGCTCGTCCACACACAGGCCATCGAGGGGAATTAGTGAGGACTACCGAGTAGTTGAAGTGGTAGGGAGGTATGGACTGGTGATATTTATTTGCACCAGCACTAGCACCCCCATCACGCCCATAACTGCACATGTTAGGTGCTTCTGCTTGCACGATGAGGCTGTTGTCTGCAAAGCTGGATTTGCTCAGTTTCAAACAACAGAGGAGCTGCTGGGACCAGCGTCTGGAGCTTTCAGGGAGGAATGTGGCCACAGGGCCACATCAAAGGCTGCCAGGACTCTGCTTCCCCTCCAGAATGGAGTGTGCTTGCACGGGGATGGCTCCTTTCTCATCCCTTTGTTTTCTGTTTCCAATTTGTTCAAATGACAAGGAGCTTTGAAGTACCTTAAACCAGCCCAGTGCAGGGGCTGGGAGCACGGAGTGGTGAGAAGTTTCCCGTTTCACTGGAAACACGCCAATTTTCCAGATGCTAATACAGAAAGACACTTTTTTTTTTTTTTTTAAAGCAGAGCTTGGGGCTCCTACAAGGGCCCTGTTTTTAGGGAGGGTGACAGTAAATTGATTCATTTACTTAGTTTGAAAGATGTGTACATCTTTCATATGTGTGAATGCGTGTGAATATGAAAAAAATATATATATATTTTAAACCTTGGATCTAGAGTCTTATTCCTAAATTTATAATCGAGTCAACACAAAGATGTTTTCACTTCAATATTGAACTGGATGACTTGGGGAGGGTGAGGGCAAGTGAAGGCCACTTAGCAGTCATGCCACACATGAGTGGGAGGCAGAGAAAAGGAAGAACAAAGCCAATCTGTGTGCCAGAGTGGATGGGGGACAAGACTGGCCCTTCATACGTGAGATGGGGGAGGTTGCTATGGTTTCCACCAGCCGACTTCTCCAGGCTGTGAAAGGCAGGCCCTTTCTTTCCGAGTGCATGTGGAAGGCCTTTGAAGCAGAGTCGAGGGTGAGGGGTGGTTGGTAGTATACGCCTGGATTTGGTGGCTTTCTGTGTGAGACCCTCCTGCCGGCGGGCCCTGCCCATCACCTCGTTCCTTAGCGGGAAGTTCTGTGGTTGAGGTCAGGGATGCGGGCTCTGCTTCCGTCTCGTGTCCAGCTCTGGCTCTTTCTGCCTGTGGGGCGTTGGCAGAGTCACTTAGGCCGTGTGCAGTGGCAGGACTAAGCCCATCCCTAACTCACTGGGGGCCTCGGAGACGAGATGCAATGACATTTTCAATACCCTCGGCCTAGGCCTGCCCCTTGGCGAGTGCTTGGTGGGGGTGGCCATCGGGGGTCATCATTCTTTTCCTACTTCTTAACTTTGTTTGTTGCTGACATGTTCCAAGACCTCGGGAGTCTCACTTTTCCGTATCCACTAAGCAAGGGCGAGGGATCCAGTTAGTCCACACGGCCTGAGCACTGGCAGGGAGGCAGGCATTGGCGGGCACCTGGGACACAAGCCCCGACGGGACGCAGGCCGCCTGCTGCTGGGATTAGCCTGTGCCCCTCTGAGAGCCAGGCTGCTTGCACACTGACGGATTTTCGGCTTGATTGTTGGCTTGTGTTTGGGATGGAAGGAGGAGAAGGGTGCCCATGGAGGGATTTGTCCCCGCTCCTGCCTCGGTGAGGCCACCCTTGCTGCCCAGCCGGCCTTGTCCTCTAGGACCCATGTCTGGTCACCACCTCTGGACTACCTTCCTATGCTCACCGCAGTCTGGTCAGGTTTTCAACCTTTTTACTCAGGGATGTTTACAAAGGCCAAACTATACATAAATGCTCTGTTTGGAAAGGAATGTCCCAGGATGCCTGGGTGGCTCAGCGGTTGAGTGTCTCCCTTTGGCTCAGGGCAAGGCCCGGGGTCCTGGGATCAAGTCCCACATTGGATTCCTCGCAAGGAGCCTGCTTCTCCCTCTGCCTGTGTCTCTGCCTCTCTCTGTGTGTCTCTCATGAATAAATACATAAAATCTTTAAAAAGAAAGAAAGGACTGTCCCTGCTGACACTTGATACATTTCCAGATCTCTTCTGCGCGTGGAGCTCTGCAGAGCCTGGCGATGCAGACCCTGGCCCCCACGGTCCCTGGAGCAGATGGCTGCCCGTCCAAACGAGGGTTATCCCCCAGCATGAGTTTGCCTTGTCTGGAGATGGTTTTGGTGGTCACAGCTGGGATGCATGGGGGCCTCTACTGGTGTCCAGTGAGTGGAAGCTGGGGATGATGCTGAGCACCCCACACTGTGCAGGTATGGGGGGCCACAGAGAATGCTCTGGCCCGGAGCTCAGCAGTGCCGAGGCTGAGAAAGCCCGTTCTGAGCGCTCCTGCTCCTAGCTCCCACTCTCTGGCCCCTGTGCTGGATGGTGCGTCACTTGATGGCAGGGACTGTATCCGACTGGTCCTAAGCGATGTCAGTGCAATGAGTAATAATAGTATGTGTCTCAGTGGGTTCGCTGCTGCAGCCAACTTCTCTGGTCTGTTTACCAAATAGTGTCACTGGAGGCAAATGAGGAAGGACTTGGCTCAGCAGGACGCCCTGGGCTGAGTGCACAGGTTGCTGGGCTGTGCAGGCTCCCCTCACCACAGTCCCCTCCGCCACACCTGTCAACCTGCCCTGGCCTCGGGGCCACATGCTGGCCACAGGGCTGCACAGAAGCGGTCGCATATACTCCTCCCGGCCATCCTCCAAGGAAGGGCCCATGATGGTCCGCGTCTTACAGATGAGGAAATGGGCTCGGGAGCTCAGAACTCTCCTGTCCGCCGTTCGACATCTGGTAAGCGCGGGAGCCCTGCGTTTGGCCATTTATGGTTCCTGGTAAGAACCCTGTTGCAGCCATAAAGCCAAGGCGGGACTCCGCTTGCCCTGCCCTGGATCCATTTGCCGGTTCATTCGGAGTGAAAGCTGGGGCCTCAGCGTCCGCTCTATCATGTGGCAGGTGGTGGATGTGAGGGTTCGCGCCAGACGTGCTGTTTGGCCACACGCAGCCACGCTGCTGGCTGAGCTCCCTGCAGGGTACGCAGCAGGGCCCCGACAGGTCCCGTGGCCTGCTGTCAGGCTACGAGCAGCCCCCGAGAGGGAGGAGGGGTCACCGTGAGTCGTAGTACTGGCCGCTTTGGTGGCGCAAGTGCTCCTGCCACACCTGGCTTCAGAACATCAACGCGACGCCAGTGACCAGTCAGGAGGAGGTGCAGATGCTTGTGTCTGGCCAGCCGTGGGAGCTGGCTCCAGCACACCCCCGCGAGGGGCCGTGAGGAGGGGCCTGAGTCCGGCGTCCTACTCCCTGGGAACCTCCGTTTCTGCAAAGTGAGAAAATGCGGCCTCCCGTTGGCAGATGGCATAACGTGCGTTTGGTAAATCACAAAGGGAGGGATGCTCCTGGTGGTTTTCCGGCCCTGGCTGGGGGGCTCTGGCACCTTCATTCCCTGGGTGGTACTGACTCTCAGGCGGGTTGCAGGGCTCCCTGCGGCAGGCTCTAGGCATATTGGCTCTAACCAGGCAACTGATGCCTATTAAAACCGAAGGTGGCTTCTGAATCTAAAGTCGGCACCCCGTGCCCCCCACCCCCCACCACCATCCCAGCTCCAGGGGAAGGATGGGAAGAACCACCCACAGTTCTGCAGATTGCTTTGTGCCCATTTGACAGGTGGGGCAATCTGCCTATCAGCGAGGTTGCTTGGCCTACCACGGTGGTGCAGGGAGCAGGTAACGGAGCCAGGATCCCCATCTGCTGTGTCTCCGGCTGTTCGGTCTCATGCAGAGACCAAAAGTGTTCTGTTTAGGAGACTGTCTCCCATGGCTCCAATCCCGGGCTAACCCCTTCGATCCTTCTGGAAGGAGAATGCAGGGAGTGTCAGTTAAAGTTGTCCATCCTGGGAGCTTCACTGTGGCTGTGCTGGGGGAGGAGAGGACGGAGGCTCCTCCAAGCCTTGGGGGTCCAGGAAGCCTGGCTGCAACAAGGCACACAGGGTGGGGGTGCAGGGGGAGCCTCCTCCCTGGAGCCAGCTGGGCCAGCTCCGGGCAGCAGTGGCAGGAACCCTGCAGCTTCTTCGGGGCAACCCCCTGTTGTGCTCAGATAGAGGGGAGAGGAGCCAGCCGGCACCCCTGGGTGGCGGGGTGGGCAGTCAGGGATTCATGCTTCCTCCCAGGCCCGAGGTCTTTCAGGACTGATCCTGATTGCAAGGACCTTCCCGGGGCACAGCTTTTACCCTCCCAATTCGGCTCTCAGTGGGGGTCTCCTTCTCACTTAACTTCCAAATTTACACCTCCCCGGGCTCCCTGGCATCCTATCTGGAGGTGTTGATGGGTGCTTAGTGGAGCTGGGAGGTGCTGGCTCCCCGCATCCCGCTGGCATCTCCGTCTCCCCCTCCACTCCGCAGGCTGCCAGGCAATGTTTCTCCGAGAGTGTCCTTGCTTACTTCGCGGCCACGGGGTCAGGAGGTGACGTTTGTTGGTCACAGGAGCCTTACCATCCTGCAGACACCACAGAACAGAGCAGGAACGTTTGCTTTCGTGGTTTTCGGCCAGACCCCCCGCAGGCCCCGGCCCGCACCCGGATCCCAGAGGAGGTCGGTCGCCTGCAGGTTGCCCCGGCGCTCCCACACTTGCCACAGGGTCCTGCTGGGCTGGCCACTCGCCGCTGTGCAGTGTCATCGCTGCACACCACCCGCTAAGGTATCGGAGCCTCGCGCATGTTTGAATGAAATACGGCGAATTTTCATCAGGATTCCGTGAGCAGAAGCAGGCGGTGCTGCCATTGAGATTAATTAGAGGGTGAGACCCACACTTTGGTACTGGCGACAGGCTATGAATTATACTCCTAGGGCACTTTTCATATTCTTTCTTCCACATCTCTCAGGTTTTTTTTTTTTTTTTCTTTTTTTCTGGCAGTTCTGGTATCTTTGAAGACACACTGTTGACTCATTTTTTTCATCCACTCTGGACAGGTCTTTGAGAGCAGCCAGGGCAAAGACCAGTACATCATGCTTGTGTCCGAAGTTATCTGCAGGAGTTTCCTTTTACTCCAGAGGGCTTGAGAGATGCACTTTCTGTGCAGGCTTTGTGGGACCTGCAGATGATGTTCTAAAAAATCATACTGCGTGGGTCTGTAAGCTCTCTGAGCTAAGAATTTTTTTTCTTTTACATTCTTAAATGGTTGAAAAAAAAGACAAATGTTTTGTGACATGTGAAAATCACATGACATTCACATTTCAGTGTCCGTAAAGTTCTTGTGGGCCACACGGCAAGACCCTGTTGTCTCCACGTTGTCCACGGCCCCATCCGTGCTGCAGTGGCAGACTTGAATAGTTGCACCAGGGACTGCGTGGCTTGCAAAACGTTCAATATTTACTGTCTGGCTCTTTGCAGAAATCGTTTGTTGGCCCTGTTTCGGATGAGTATTTGCCAAGGTGGGCATGGCCTTAGTCTCTGAGCTGTCACCGAAGACATGCTGTGCTGGTGTCTTATTCCATGACAGGCTATATTTTTGGTAAGACTTTGGGTGTCTGGTGTCACTGAAGGCCATTGCGAGTCAGAGTCAAATGTGGTAACAGGGTCTCACCCCAAAGGGAAGGCCACGTGACTATATCCACTGAGGCAAAGTTGAGAGGCCTCCATCCGTGCATTTGAGCGGTGGCGGCTTATTATTTGCCATTTATCACTGCGCCTTGAATGCTCAGCAAAGTGAAAAATAGTTTGCCAATGAACTAAAGTGGAAAATTAATTTTGGTTTTCCTCTGGTTGTAAGTAAATGCAAAAAATAAAAAATGGAGGCTTTCCTCGCTGGCACATTTTCATCTTAGGCTGAGTCCTACTCACTTTGGTCTGGGGGCCCCTTGCTTATTTCATTCAGAAAGTAATTCGTGCTGGCTGCTGAGAACTGTCCAGTGAGAAAGGAAAAATTCTCTTTTCTGTGTGGCCTTGCTCAGAGATTGTTGAAGGAAACAAATGGAGTGGTTGCATAGAAATACAGCATTTCTTGCTAAGAGCAAATATTATAAAGTTAACCTTCAGATGACCCGACATCACATAAGCTGCTGTCATGAGAAGACACAAAAAGAGCCAAGAACTTTAACAATTCCTCAAGGTTCTCATTTCCCATGGTTTATCAAGTATGGATAACAGAATGAGGTATTTCTCCTGAAACCGTTGGGAGTCTAATTTCAGTAAAATTCCCACTACATATTTTGAGTATGACCATGAGCTGTTAATAAACTCTGAGAAAAATCTTCCTGACTTGCTAACTCAAGGAAATCAACTCTGGTTTATGCTGTCATATTAAATATCCAGACTTTGCCAGTTGGTATCATAGGTAAGGCTTCTTGGTTGGTTGGTTGGTTGGTTGGTTGGTTGGTTGGTTGGTTTCTTAAGCCAACAGGTTGGTGCTTGGGCACAGAAGAGATGATTCACTTCCCCTGGTACCCACCTTCTGACCAGTCCCACCAGCCCTGACTCAGTGTGACAGTTACGAAACGGCCAGCTCTGGGCAGAAGACTGAAGGAGAGGATGGAGGGTTTAGGGATTGTGGAGGGGACCTGCAGCTATGCCAGGCTGGGTGCCTTTTCCTTGCTGCCCTCAGTTCTGCTCCTGTGGCAATCCTAAACTGCATGGTAAGAGGCACGATGCAGGCACAAGACATTCCCTCGTTGAGTTGTGACAGGATAGTGAGTGGCCATTGGCGGAGGGTTATCAACTCTCCATATCAAAGCTCACCATATGGGGCCTGGTGATATAGGGACAAAACCTCATGTGGATTTCAACACTTTAGCATAGCTGCTCATATTAATGGAGCATCAGGACATGTTGAAAATCACTTTAATGAATTCAAGGAAGCAAATAAGAGTGATTTTTCTTTTTTAAGATTTTGTTTATTTATTCATGAGAGAGAGAGAGAGACACAGAGACAGAGACAGAGATAGGCAGAGGGAGAAGCAGGCTCCCTGCAGGGAGCCCGACATTGGACTCTATCCAGGTCTCCAGGATCACTCCCTGGGCTGAAGGTGGTGCTAAACTGCTGAGCCACCTGGGCTGCCCAAGAGTGATTTTTTAAAACATTTAACAACTGTTGGGCACAGGCCCTGACCTCTAAGAATCAATGTGGTTAGAGACCAGGCCCAGGTGTACCAGAGAGTATGGGCCAAATATCAGTGGCATAAATCATTTTTAGAAACATTTCTCAATAGGTTACCAAATAAAAGTATTTTGGGTTCAAAAAGATGAATTTCAGTTATGTGGAAAGTTTATTTTTTCAGCGTGCCACATGTCCCAGCAATTCAGGGTCTCTGCAGGCACCTGGCCCTCACGCACCCCCAGGTGTGGGCTGAGCTGGATCTTGTGGATTCAAGGTGCGTGGCACAGTGCTAGGGGGGCCGGCTCTGTGTGAGTGCAGACCAGTGTGAGTGTGTTGTGCGGGAGGCAACGGGAAGATGCTGAGGGTCATGGAGTGGGACACCCACCTAGGATGGGGTAGGGGCTTTGAAAAGGTGGCCTGAGGTGGCCCAGAGTGCTCGTAGCCAGCACTGGCTGGGCGGGGAAAGGCGAGGAGCAAGCACAAGCAGGAGAGACCACAGGGAGAGTGGGGGGCTGTGCAGCCCGTCTGCAGAGTTTCAGCAGCTCCTCGTGGTGGACGGGAGGAGGCTGGCCAGATGGGCAAAGATCGCGTTACAAGGAGTCTCCTACGTCATGCTTCAGCGTTTGGATTTCATTCCCAAGACGATGAGAAGTCGCTGAAGGATTTTTACGGTGGAGGGGATGGTTTGATAAGTTCAGGTTTCTGTTTTAGAAAGGTAAGGCTTCTGGCAATGAAACTGGAGGCAGGAGCCCAGTGATGAAGCTGGTAGAGTAACACAAGCATGAGATGATGAAAACCTCACCTGAGATATTATCAGGTGGGGATTCATGACAGTGGATTGAACCAGGGCAGAGCAAGGAGAAGGCTGGGTGGACGCATGGCCTCAGCCCAGTGACGGGGATGGGCTCCCGATGTGAAGAAGGGTGGGGTAAGTGAGGCATCCGGGGGTGCGAGCAGGAGCAGTGCCCAGGCTTGGCCATTGGCTGGGGGCGGAGGCTGGCTCTAGGTTCTAGCATCATCATCCCCAGAGAGAGAACTTAGAAGAAGGAGAATTGGGAGGAGTCCTGTGGATGCTGCCTCCTTTCATCAAACTGTATTCTCTTCTGATGGTAAAAAGTCATGCCTGTCTGATGCAGGAAATTCAGAAAGAGAAAACCCAAAGCCACGGGAGCTGAAAGAGGTTGCCCATTCATAGGACACCAGTAGCGAGAAGAAGCCATTTGGAACTACATGTGTAAACATTGATGAATCTCAAAATGCTGAGCAAAAAATCAAGTTCTGGGGGTGCCTGGGCGGGGGGGGGTGCTCAGTCAATGAAGCATCTGCCTTCAGCTCAGATCGGGATCTCAGGGTCCTGGGATCAAGCCTCGTGTCGGGCTCCCTGCTCAGAGGACGGTCTGCTTCTCCTTCTCCCTCTGCTCCTCCCCCCTGCTCTTTCTTTCTCTCTCTCTCTCTCTCTCTCCGATAAATAGATAAAAAGTCCTGCCCTGACATAAACAGTATAAAATATTGTCAACATACATTTGACAGCATTCAAAACAATACCACGCTTTGCTAAAGGAATCATACACTTCTACGAATACAAATCACAGGAAAGATGTGCACTGAATTCAGGGCAATGTTCATCTGAGAAGGGGGTGTAAAAAAAAAAGAAGGGGGTGTAATTGGAGAAAGATATAATTAGGGAAAAGATGTCGACTGTTTTGATAACACTTATTTCTTCAGCAGTAATGTGTCACTGTACAGTGTTATTCATTTTTACTTCTATGTGCCTGAAATATGTCATAATTTTTCCAAGTCATCAAAAACCCATCACCCCAGACCATCATTTTAACATATCCCTAGGAACAACGCTGCACTGAGTAAGCTTTCTTACCCAGAGCCTTCACAGAGATGCCCAGGCCCTACAGCCCTTCCTGCCCACCTCAAGGTCAGGGCTTCTGGCTTGCACCCCGGTACCTTGTCTGGGGTCACCATTGGTGGTGCACCAATGTATCCGTGGTGTTTGGCCCTCCTGGCTTCTGCAGGATCTCTCACGCTCTTCTTTTTAGAGATCACAAGACGGATTGAAGAAATAAGGTGTCTGAGTTGCCACTCCTGATTAAGAATCCACAATCCATGATTCAACCCACTGAGAATGACCCTGGGCACCGACCACCTTGTTCCTGCCCAGATCAAGGAAACACACGGCCCGAGGACGCAGTCCTGCTGTTAACAGTATGCTGCTCGGGTGTTGTGCTCAGCTGGTGTTCCGTAGACTGGCTCCTAAATTGGATTTCATTTTCAGGACCAGGGTGAAATGAAGAAATAATTTCACATACTGTACATTTATTGAAATCATATCAAAATAAGCAATGAAGGAAAATTTCTCTTGGTAATATAATTTCAAGGATCATTTCATGAGTGTGCAGCTAGGAAAACATCGAGGTGTGATAACCACGAGGAGGAACCGTCTGCGCTCTATTTTGAGCGTAAAAGAAGAAGATGGGGGGTCACCTGGTTGCTTCTGCTGAATCCTTGCAAAGTCTCTCCTTCCTGTCCCTGCTTCCTCCGCTTTAGCACGTCCGTGCTACCTGCTGGCGATTTTTTTGCAGTCTTCCAGATCGCAAGTCAAGTATCATTTCTTTATCATGATAGGGGACCCGAGATTATGATTATTGTCATTTTGGCCCATGCATGGCTTTGGCTAAGGGCCAGGCAACCAGCTGGTTTCGATCACATCAGAAAGCAAAGATTCATTTGTGATCCGATGCAGGCTGAGCCAGACATTTTTCACCAATTTGGGCTCACCTGAGGATGACTCACTTCACAAATTTACAGGCATTCACCAAAATTGTATAATTTCACAGAAGTTTTATGGCAGGTTAAAATGTGAAATTGACTCAGGCATAGACAGAGTGATATCTTTGTGAAATGTAATCATTTCTCTCTATTGCCAAGAGGGAGCGGCTTCTGAAGTGAGCTGATGGCCCGAGTAGAGATGCCCGTCGGCCTGCCTCCCCCGGCCCCTCGGTGTGGCGCGGATTTCACTTAGGTTGACCCAAGTGTGAATTTGCAGGGTCCGATTAGCTTATTTTCAACAGCTTTTTCAATAAGCTAAGGTGTCAATAAGCTAAGGTGTCAATCTCCTCCAGTTCCGTTTCCGCGAAGCTGGAGCTTGGATCCGGCTGTATTTTATGTTTTATTTACCACCCTCCACCTCCTCTCCCCCAAAGCTCGGTCCATTTATCCTGTTATGCATTCAAGGTTAATGCAAAGTCTGGGGTGTGAATTAGCGGGAAATGAAAGGCTGATGAGCCAGGTGGGACCGGCTGTGTCCCCCACCCCCCAAAACTTCCTTCTCTAATTTCTGGTCCTGAGGCGGAGTGCTCTGATAAATGTACAGAGGACAGTCCCAGGAGAGGTGGCTTCTTTTGTGCGGGCCACAATCAGACTGTCCTCCCCAGTGAAAGGGATATTGAGCGGGAGATTTCCCAGCATGGTAAGGCCCCTGGCAGGGCGAGCACTGTGAGCCCAGAGCTGCTGGCCTTCCCAGGTTATCAGACGCCCGATAATCAGCGTCCTCCGCTTGCTGCCTTCCCCGCCCTCCTGGCTGCCTGATTGTGCCGCACATCTTGCGGAGTCTCCGAGCTAGGTGCAATCAGCAGGAGTAGTCGTCTGAAATAAAGGTGTCTTTGGCTTTCATGCACGTTTTGTGAGACAAAAGGGATAATGAAAGTAGCTCAAAGACTGCGAGGTTAAAGCGAATAAGGGACCGAATTGCCCCTGCAGTGTTTCTGAAGAGAACCGGCAGCCGGGAACCAGCTCGGGAAGGAATCCCTCATTATGATGGTCAATTTAACAGTAATTTCATGTCAGTGAATTTTTTGAGTGATTACTGCGGATCTCGCACCGTACCTCATGGATTGGTATGATCGTGTTTAAGGGGAGGTCACATGCAGATGTTAGGTGTGCAGCTTGGTGCGTTTTTTTAATTTTTAAAAAAATTTTAAAAAATTTTTTAGTTTTTTGAATTTTTTCTTTTTTTTATTTTTATTTTTTAGCTTGGTGCGTTTTTTACACGCATGTCTGCTCCTCTAACTACCACTCGCATCAAGATAGAACATGTCCAGTAAGTCAGAGGGCACCTTCCCGTCCCCTCCGCGTCCAGACCTACCACCTCCATAACCCACCTGGCCAAGGTAACCACTATTCTGACTTCTGCTGCAACAGATTACTTTTGCCCGTTGAACTCGACGGAAATGGAGTCAGGCATCCTCTCCATTGGAATCTGGCTTCTCTGCTTGACGCTATGCCTGAGATTCATCTGTGGCCGAGAGCGTTTCTCTGTCTTACTATCGCTCTTTTTTAACAGCTACACGGTGTTCTATTGTATGAACAGACCACATTTATTCATCTGTTCTAATGTTGGTAGACATTTGGGTTGTTTCCAGTGTTTGGACAGACGAACCTGCCATAAACATTCTCGTTTGTGCTTCTGGTGGACATTTTTGTCCATTTCTTTTTGATAGATACCTAGAAGTGGAACGGCTGCATCACAGGGTCAGCATTGGATTTTATTCGTTTGTTTAGCTTTGTAGATAACATCCACCGGTTTTCCAAAGTGTCTGTAAGTGTATTACTATTATATTAGTAATATATGTGGATTGTGGTCACTCGGCATCCTTTTTCGCACTTGGTACTGTCAAATATTTAAATTTTAGCTTCTCAGCAATGTTTTCATAATTTAATTATTCTGGTGACTAATGATGCTGAATAGGTACCTGTTCATATGCTTTCTGGACACTTGACATCCTCTGCTTTGAAGTACTTCTTCAAGTTCTTTGCCCAATTTTAAACATTGTGTTTTCTATCTTTTTCTTATTGATTTGTTGGAGCTCTTTATATATCCAGGACAAAAATATGGATCTATAGATATCTTTTCTCCATCTGTGGCTTGATTTGTCATTCTCTTAATGGTGTCTTTTGATGAAGACGTTCTTGATTTTTCTGAAGTCTAGTATATCCATCTTTTTTTTTATTTTTTTACTATTTTGGGGTACCTTTTAATTTTTTTTGTACCTTTTTAAAGAAAATTTTGCCTGCCCCAAAGTCATGAAGGTATTCTCTTCTGCTTTCTTCTAGAAGCATTATAGTTTGACCTTTCTTTTTTAGGGTTATAATTTATCTGGAATTGATTTGTGTTCATTGTGTGAGGCAGGAGTAAAGATTTACTTGTCCCCCCCCCCCAACAGGTGTCCATTTGGCTAGAGTCATTTTTTTTAAAGATTTTATTTATTTATTTGACAGAGAGAGGAAGAGAGCACAAGTGGGGAGAGTAGCAGCAGGTAGAGGGAGAGGGAGAAGCAGACTCCTGCTGAGCAGGGAGCTCAATGCAGAGCTCAATCCCAGGACCTTGAGATCATGACCTGAGCTGAAGGCAGACACTTAACTGACTGAGTTGCTCAGTGCCCCATTGGCCAGGGACATTTATTGGAAATATTTTTTTCCTACTACATTGCGGTGATATACTGTTTCAGTTGTTCTCTGTAACTTAATTCTTATAATAACTCCCAAATACATCTACTGATTTTATTCCTACCACACATATGAAAAACTGGAAACTCAGAGAGATTAGATAACTCATTCTGGCCATACAGCAAGAACCTAAGGCTTAGAACTTCACTCTCTGCCTTTGCAGACACATGCTGCTCCTGCATTTTTTTTTTCATGCTCGGTAAATGGTCTGACAAAGTGGACAGGGAACGCTACATAATCAGACTGCAGGGTGAGTGGATTGCATCACATCTCTGGTGAGTGTCCTTTACAGCCAGTGTCTCTTGGCAGGGCTCAGTCCAGACTCAGGTCAAAGTAGACCTGGTGATTTCTCAGTATTGGAGAAGTGAACACTGGTGCATCCTGAAGAAGAATCTGGATATTTCACCCTTCCACAGAGACACAGATAGAGGACCACTTGTCCAGTCTTCCCCTATTTGCCCAGAAGACTTCCCTGATGGAGCATGCCCAGTTCCACTCCAATCGTGTGTCTTTGGGTTTTGTGGAGGAAGGATCTGGATTAACGTAGAGATGTCACAATGGAGGCTTCTGTCCCGGGACTGGCCTTAACAAAGACAAAGGCAGACTTCAAAGATTTACCATCAGTACCTGGGGCACTTGGGAGTAATAAAGTGAACCCATCATTCAACAAATATGTTTTTGAGTATGCTTTGTGGTTCCAGGCACTGGCAGTGAACAAAAGAGACGGGGACCCTTATTCCCAGGGAGCTTACATTTCAGATAAGGATATTATGATAAAGTTGTTTCAGGCTGACATACTGGGAGCTTTTTCATTTAAAGATCAGTTGAACTCCAGCAAATTCCTTCCCTCCTCTGCCAAGCTTCTCCACTCCCACAGGCGTTTGAGAACCCAGTACTTCCAGACCGTAACCATAGGCAGTCTCCCCAATTCCTTACCTATTTTCTAGTAATTTCCACTTCATCTCCAAAGATTGAAAAACGCAAGGACCACTTGATGTACCTTGGAAAGGCAGTCGGTCCTAATTGGTTCTAGTGGGTGAATTCAATTGTAGGCATTACTGTTTGTGCTTCTACCACCGACCAAGTGACACACAGCTGTCCTCATCGTCATTCTGAAGACCTTTTCAAAACTGCCTTCAGCAGGAGTACAAGTCTCTCCTTATCAATAAGGAAATCGGTGTTGGACTTAATCCTGTAAATCACTGGTTTCTCTTCTCCTAGGCCTTTTTCCTGTGGATATTATATCAAATCATTTCAAATGCAGCCTGTGGCCTAAGACATGGATTTGGACAAATTGTGCCTGCTGCCGGCATCTTACGCTCCCCTGGATCTGCTGAGATACAACAGGTTGCATTTAAAGGTTGCATAAACCTTTAACAAAAGGTTTCCATTCTTTTATTGATCTTCAGTTTTTCTGCCACATATTTTTTGCCCAGGTCCCCCTTCTAATACTTTATTCCATGAATTCAGTCCAGCATGCATTTATAAGGTATTTACCAGTGACAGACTATGATATGTCCTGAGGTTAAAATGAATGAATAGGACCCAGTACTTTGCACAAGTAGTTTACAACCTACTTTTGGAGGAACCCTTATACCATCATCTATTGCACCAAGCAAAATGGAATAAACCCACATAGAGGTGCTGGTGGCAGTAGAAGCATTTACTAGTTATTAAGCATTTATTATGCACTAGGCACCCCATTTGCATGTTGCAAATGTTCTCTTTAACTTCAGGGCAACCCTTCAAAGTAGATTTAATTATCCCTCTTTTACAGAATTGAGGCTTGGAGGGGATGAATGACACACTCAAGGTTTTGCAGCTGGCATATGAAGATCAAAGACTTAAATCCAGGACCACCTGGCTGCAAGGCTGGCTCTGCCCTCCCCTCCCGCCCTCTTCTCCAAGAGGGAGAAAACAGAGGAGGACCAGATGAATTCTAATTTAGAGAAAGGCAGTGACATTGGAGATGTTTTTAATCAAAGTTTTTCATTTGGAAATAATTGAAGGTTCACATGCAGTTTTAAGAAGTAATACAGATATGCCATGTACCTTTTACCCTATTTTCCCCTAATGGTAACATCTTAAAAAAACTATAATGCCGGGGTGCCTGGGTAGCTCAGCTGGTTAAGCCTTGGACCCTTAATCTCTGCTCAGCTCATGATCTGAGGGTCTCCATCTCAGGGTTATGAGTTCAGGGCTCCTTAAAAAAATAAAGTAAAAAAAAATAAAACAAAACTATAGCACAATATCACAACTAGTATACTGACACGATACAAGTCAAAACAGAACATTTCCACCCCATAAGGACCCCTCCTGTTGACTTTTTTATAGCTCCACCCACTTCCCTCTTGCTCCTCCCTCTCCTTAATCCCTGACAAGCATTTACCTGTTCTTCATTTCTAACATCTTGTCATGCCAAGAATGTTATATAAATGAAATCAAACAGCATGCAGCCTTTGGGATTGGCTTTTGCACTCAGCATAATTAATTCTTCAGAGACTCATTCAGGCTGTTCCATGTATAAATAGTTCATTTGTTTTTAATGCTGAATAATATCCCATGATATAGATGTACCATGGTTTGCTTAACTAGTTGCTCACTGAAGAACACATGGATTTTTCCCAGTTTTTGGCTATTATAAATAAAGCTGTTGGAAACATTCACGTACATTTTTTTGTGTGTGCACACAGTCTTCATTTTTCTGGGATGAGTGCCCAGGAGTGTAATAGTATGTTGTATGGTAGTTGCATGTTTAGCTTTTCAAAAGACTGCCAAACTGTTTTCCAGAGTGACTGTACCATTTCTCATTCTTGCCAGCAACATATGAGTGATGCAGTATTTCTGCTTTCTTGCCAGCATTTGGTGTTGTCACTATTTTTTATTTTAGCCATTCTGATAGATATATAGTGATGTCTCATTGTGGTTTTAATATGCATTTCCTTAACAGATAATGATGTGGAGCATCTTTTTGCATGCTTATTTGCCATCTGTATATGCTCATTGGTGAAATGTATCTTTCTGCCTTTTGACCTTTATCTAATTGGATGGTTTGTTTTTCTTACTACTGAGTTTTGACAGGTTTTTTTTTTTTTAATGTATTCTAGCCATTTGTTGGATATGTGGTTCACAGATATTTTCTCAAATATTTGCAAATATATCCCTTTTCATCCTCTAAACAAGGTATTCACCATGCAAAATATCTTGATTTTGAGGAGGTCCAGTTTTTCAGTTTTCCTTTAGGGGTTCATTCTCTTAGTTCAAGTCTGAGAACTCTTTGCCTAGTCCCAGATCCCACAGATAGTCTAGTACTTTGTTTTTCCTAAAGTATTTATAGTTCTATATTTTCCATTTATTTCATAGCCTATTTTGAGCTAATTTTTTGTATAAGCTGTGAGATTTAGTTCAAGGATAATGTTTCAACCTTTAAGTGTCCAATTGCTTCAGCACCATTTGTTTCAAAAGATACCTTTCCTTACTCAGAAAACTATAGAACACTCATGAAAGAAATTGAGGAAGACACAAAGAAATGGAAAAATGTTCCATGCTCATGGACTGGAAGAACAAATATTGTAAAAATGTCTATGCTACCCAAAGCAATCTACACATTTAAGGCAGTTCCTATCAAAATACCATCAACATTTTTTACAGAGCTAAAACAAACTATACCAAGATTTGTATGGAACCAGAAAAGACCCCGAATAGCCAGAGGAATGTTGAAAAAGAAAATCAAAACTAGTGGCATCACAATTCTGGACTTCAAGCTCTATTAGAAAGCTGTGATCAAGACAGTATGGTACTCACACAAAAAAGGACACATAGATCAATGGAACAGAATAGAGAACTCAGACATGGACCCTCAACTCTGTGGTCAACTCATCTTCAACAACGCAAGAAAGAATATCCAGTGGGAAAAAAACAGTCTCTTCAACAAATGGTGTTGGGAAAACTGGACAGCCACATGCACAAGAATGAAACTGGACCATTTTCTGTTCTTTCTTTTTTTTTATGATTTTATTTATTTATTCATGAAAGACACAGGGAGAGAGAGGCAGAGTCATAGGCAGAGAGAGAAGCAGGCTTCATGCAGGGAGCCCGATGTGGGACTCGATCCTGGGACTCCAGGATCATGTCCTGAGCCGAAGGCAAGTGCTCAATTGCTGAGCCACCCATACATCCCAAAACTGAGCCATTTTCTTACACCATATAGAAAAATAAATTCAAAATGGATGAAGGAACTAAATGTGAGGAGAAATGTAAATCCTAGAGGAGAACACAGGCTGCAACCTCTGTGACCTCGGCTGCAGCAACACTTTGCTAGACACATCTCCAAAGGCAAGGGAAAAAAAGGCAAAAATGAACTATTGAGACTTCATCAAGATAAAAAGCTTTTGCACAGCAAAGGAAACAGTCGACAAAGCCAAAAGACAACCACCAGAATGGGAGAAGATATTTGCGAATGACATACGGGTAAAGGACTAGTATCCAAAATCTATGAAGAATTTACCAAACTCAACACCCAAAGAACAAGTAATCCAATCAAGAAATGGACAGAAGACATGAATAGACATTTCTCCAAAGAAGACATACAAATGACCAACAGACACACAAAGAAGTGTTCAACATCACCCAGCATCAGGAAAACACAAATCAAACCACAATGAGATACCACCTCACACCAGTCAGAATGGCTAAAATTAACAAGTCAGGAAATGACAGATGTTGGCGAGGATGTGGAGAAAGGGGAACCCTTGTACGCTGTTGGTGAGAATGAACGCTGGTACAGCCACTCTGGAAAACTGTGGAGGTTCCTCAGAAAGTTGAAAATAGAGCTACCCTGTAACCCAGAAATTGCATTACTTGGGATTTGCCCCAAAGATACAAATGCAGTGAACCAAAGGAACACCTGCACCCCAATGTTTATAGCAGCAATGTCCACATTAGCCAAACAATGGAAAGAGACCAGCTGTCCATTGAGAGGTGAATGGATGGATAAAGAAGATGTGATGTATATATGTGTATACATCACACACACACACACACACACACACACACACACACACACAGGAATACTACTCAGCCTCCAAAAAATGAAATCTTGTCATTTGCAATGACATGAATGGAACTAGAGGATATTATGCTAAGTGAAATAAGTCAATCAGGGAAAGACCATTATATGATCTCGCTCATATGTGGAATTTAAGAAACAAAACAGAGGGACATAAGAGAAGAGTGGAAAAAATAAAATAAGACAAAATCAGATGGGAGACAAACCATAAGAGACTCTTAAAAATCATAGGAAACAAACAGAGGGTTGCTGGAGGGAAGGGGAGTGGGGGGACAGGGACTGGGTCACTGGTGATGGGCATTAAGGAGGGCTGTGATGTAATGAGCACTAGGTGTTATATAAGACTGATAAATCCCTGACCTCTATCTTTGAAACCAGTAATACATTATATGTTAATTTATTGAATTTAAGTGAAAAAAGATACCTTTCCTCCACTGAATTGCTTTTGTACCTTCATCAAAATCAGTTGGACATATTTGTGTGGGTGCCTTTCTGAGTTCATCATTCTGTTCCATTGATATAGGTGTCCAACAATCTGCCAGTGCCACATGGTCTTGATTACCGAAGGTATATAGTGAATCTTAAAATTGGGTAGATTGGTTTCTCCCAGTTTATTCTCCTTTAAAAAAATTGTTTTAGCTACTCTAAGTCCTTTATATTTCCATATAAATTGTCTATATTGATAAAAAAATCTTGCTGGGATTTTGATAGAAATCATGTTAAACCTACAAATCCATTTAGGGAGAACTGATTTCTTTACTATGTTGACTCTTTCAATCCATGAACATGGGATGTCTCTCTACTTATATCTTCTTTGATTCCTTTTGTTAATGTTGTGTCATTTTCAACACACATGTCCTACGCATGTTCTGTTAGATTCACACCTAGTACTTTATTTTTTATTTATTTTTATAGTGCATGGTATTATGACTGAGCTTTTGATACCCATGCATTCATTGTTACTATATATAAATGTAATTTATTTTTATATGTTTATGTTGTCTCTGGCAGCCTTATTGAACTTACAAGTTTTAAGAACTTTTTTGTAGACATTTGGGGGATATTCTATGTAGACAAACATGTCATATATAAATAAAGACCATTTTCTTTCTTTCTTTCCAGTCTGGTTTTGTAGTAGGGCAATACTAGCTTTATAAGATAAACTGAGAATTATTCCTCTTTCTGGACAGAATTGTGTAGAATTGATGTTAATTTTTTTAAAGTTTCGTAGAATTCTTAAGTGAAGCCATCAGGCCTGGATCTTTGGAGGGAACAGAGCTTTTAATTATAAATTCAATTTTCTTGATTGCTATCAGGCTAGTCAAATTATGTATTTCATATTGGGTGAGTTGTGGTAGTTTGCGTTTTCAGGGAATTGGTCCATTTAATCTCAATTGTCAGATTTATGTGTAGAGTTATTCTTAGTATTTACTTATTACTATTATTTTTTAAAATAAATTTATTTTTTATTGGTGTTCAATTTGCCAACATACAGAATAACACCCAGTGCTCATCCCGTCAAGTGCCCACCTCAGTGCCCGCCACCCAGTCACACCCACCCCCCGCCCACCACCCGTTCCACCACCCCTAGTTCGCTTCCCAGAGTTAGGAGTCTTCATGTACTGTCTCCCTTTCTGATATTTCCCACTTATTTTTTCTCCTTTCCCCTTATTATTTTTCAAATGTCTGTAAGTTCTGTAGTGATATCTTTCTATTTCATTCCTGTTATTAGTAATCGATTTCTTCTCTTTTTTTATTTGTCAGTTTTATTTATACCAGCACTGTTCTATTGACTTTCTCTATTGTTTTTCTGTTTTTGATTTCATTGATTTCTGTTTTACCTTTATCATTCCATCCTTCTGCCACCTTTGGGATTACTTTGCTCTTCTTTTCCTAGCTGTTTGAGGTGGGAGCTTAGGTTGTTAATTTGAAACTGCCCCTCTTTTCTATTGTTTGCACTTAGTGCTATAAATGCACTGCTGTAGCTGTGTCTCACAAATGTTGATGTGCTGTATTTTTATTTTCATTCAGCTCACTTTTTTATTTCCTTTGAGATGTCCTCTTTGACTCATTGATTATTTAGAAGTATGTTGCTTAGTTTCCAAGTGTTTGGAGATTTTCCTGTTATATTCCTGTTATTGATTTCTAGTCTGATTCCACTGTAGTCAGAAAACATACTCTGTAGGATTTCAACTCTTTCAAGTTTGTTGATGTTTGTTTTATGGCTCAGGAAATGGTGTATTCTGGTATATGTTCTACGGCTACTTGGAAATAATATGTATTCTGCTGTAGTTGGGTGCAGTAGTTTAATTTTTTTAATACTTTATTTATTTATTTGTGAGAGACAGAGAGAGGCAGAGACACAGGCAGAGGGAGAAGCAGGCTCCCCATGGGGAGTCCAATGCAGGTCTCAATCCCAGGACCCAGGGATCATGACCTGAACCAAAGGCAGACACACAACCACTGAGCTACCCAGGTGCCCTTCTTCAGTGTTTTAAAAATGTTGATTAGATCTTGTTGGTTGGCGGTGGTGTCCGTCAGTTCTTCTATCTGTTTGCTGGTTTTGTGACCATTTCTTCTATCAACAGTTGAGAGAGGGGTGTTAAAATTCTCTAAGTATAATTTCAGATTTGTCTGCTAATCCTCTCAGTTCTATCAGCTTTTGCTTCACATGTTCGCAGCTCTGTTGTGTGAGACATGCACAGTTATGATTCCCATGTCGCCTTGGTAGATTGATTTTTTTTATCATTATGCATTGTTCCTCTCTTACTCTGGTAATTTTCTTTGCTCTAAGGTCTACTTTGTCTGATATTATTACAGCTACTCCTGCTTTCCTTGGATTAATGTTTCCATTCTTTTACTTCCGACCTGCCTATATTGCAATATTTAAAGTGAGTTTTTTGTGGATAGCAAATGATCAGGTCATATAAGCCACTCCACAAACGATTGTCTTTTATTTTGTGTATTGAGACCACCTGCATTTAATGCAACTATAGATAAGTTAGGGCTTAAGTCAACCCTTTTCTTTTGTATTCTGCTTTTTCTGTTTTATTCATTTCTCTGTTCTCTATTTTCTTGTCCTTCCTTCCTATGGGTTATTGGACATTTCTTACAACTTCATTATCATTTAACTATAACGTTTCCCAGTATGTTCCTGTATAGCTTTTTTTAATGGTTACTCTAGGGATGAGGTATTGGATATAAAACTCATCACATTACATACATATATACATTATATATATACACATAATATAAATACATACCATGTATGTACTATCATGTGTGTACCTCATCATGTATACATGCTATTTATATAAGCATACATGAGATATATTTCTATATATATGATATGTATGCATGATGTATATGACGTCATGTATTTATGTACTTACGTATATATACATCTCATGTGTGTATATAATGCAAATGCACAGATTAAAAGATGAAAGTTAGTGCATTCGATTCCAAAACATGACCCAGCCATTTGCTATCCACATGAAACTCACTTTAAATACAGCCATCTAGGCAGCTTGAAAGTAAAAGGATGGAAAGAGATATATCACACAAACATCAATCAAAGGAATGCAGGAAGAGCTATATTAAGTAGCTATCTATATAAAATCACAGTCCCCTGTCATCATTTTGCCAGTTCAAGCGACATACAGAAACTTTACCTCCCTGTATATCCTTTTATCCTCCTGCATTTATAATACAATGGTTTAAAATAGTTCCTCTACGTACATTTAAAACCACATCATGTGATTTTTGCCTCAACTGTTAAACATACCTCACAAAACTCAAGAGTTTGTATATATTGTATTTATCCATACTTTTGCTCACTGTGTTCTTTCTTCCTTCCTGGTGTTCCAGTTTCTTTCCTTTATCTTTTCCTTTCTATTTAGAGAGAACTACCTTTACCATTCTCTTAGGGTAAGCCTGCTGGCCACAGATTTTCTTTGTTTTTTCTTTTTCCTGTTTGACGTCCTCTTCATTTCTGAATGATACTTTCCTGAGGTATAGGATTCTAGGTTGAAAGTTCTGTTGTTGTTGTTGTTGTTTAAGCATTTGAGAGATATTGTGTTACTTCCCTCTGGCCTCCTTGGTTTCAGGAATTCCAGTAAATGTATTTGCCAGAGGGAGAAAAGAGAGAGAGATAGAGTGCTATTTAAATATTGTGAGAAATTTCTGCCTCTAGGTTCCTTAGCCACCTTGGGATCATGGGCAATGGAGAGAATTCAGCATGAAACAGTCATAACATATTGATAAGAGTTAAGTGAATACTTTTAAAGGGTTCTTTATCAGTGACCAAAAAGAGGGAAACATTGATGTCACTCGTTTGGCCAGGTATACAGGTCATGATGCCTTCCTTTATATAATACAAGGTAAGGCACAGGAATTAATTAAGATCATAGAGACACTGTAACCAAGAGGAGTTAGGGTATTGGAAAACTAACCATAGCTTGTGCATTTTGTACCCAAATGGTGGTTTATGGGAGATTTGTACTCTGCTTAATGTCATCTCAGCTCCCATGGTCCCTGGAGAGTGGGGCCCTGGCTCTGGATGGGAGAGATCAGAGGAGGGCAGGGTGTGATTAAGTGGATGAAGGCAGCTGTGTAGTCACAGCCTCCGTGATGTGACAGGAGGGTAGAGGTGGAGGTATATTATGTCCCACCTCAGCTAGGCTATGAGTCACTTCCAGACACAGGATAACAGGCACCACGTCTTTTAAATAATGGGTTGACATTTATCTCTTCTAGAAATGACTGTAGCGTTTAGAAGTCATTTTGCCCTCGCCAGATATGGGAGATCTAGCCTAGAAATTGTCTTCAAAATCCATCATCCTGCCAGTGCTGATCAGGAAGGAGGGAGAGATACTGAAATCACCAGATAATCAAAGGTCCTCCACTCTTCTGGCTGTGCATGCAGTGGGATCAATAGGGCAAGGCAGGGGCATTCCACCATCTGGGAAAGAATGGGTTTCAGAGTAGCTCTCCTGGGCCGTGCTTCATGCGATTTATTCACACCTCTCCGTTAGGAAAAAATCAATTCTTCTCTAGCATTGCCTGGTGGCTCTGTACTTTCCCTTCCCTGATTCCATCATTCTCTGTACATTCATTTAAGATAATCTCTCTAACAGCTCCACTGACAAAGGGGAGGTGCCAAGTGTCACAAATTCTGTTGACTTCTTAAGTGGAAATGAAAATAAACCTCAGTGTGCTTTCTTGGTGAAGATGCGTCTTGTGATTTATTTTTGTTAAGTGAGGTGTATGTGAAGCACAGCATAGAGTGACAGGTGTTATTTGAAATGATGACCCCCCAGCAGGGGGGCACGGTGCAGAGAGGCAATTGGGGCCGAGTCCTGAAGGCAGATGAGTGACAGGCTGCGGATGGGAAACTGACTCACATCCAATGATGGGCTTTGCTGGACCCGAAGAACACAGCAGATTGTATTCCTACGACATCCACAGCTGTGGTCTGTGACCACCTTTGCACGCACAGTTTCAAACCTACAAGGGCAAGTGTGTGTCCCCTGAAGCCACCAACTGGGACCATTGGGCCAGGTCCATCCCGCAGATTTGGAGGGACCCAACAGTGCTTCTTGTTTACCCTTCATATTAAAAAAAAATGGGCAGATTTTATATAAAAATTCAGGCATAGAGTTTCTCTTGAAGAATGGGGTCGGGCAACCCCAGTCCTGTGCCTGCATCAGCTGAAGTCAGGGGTACTCGGCCTCAAGCGGAGGCTCTCGGGTTAGCCCAGGCCTGCCCAGCCTGCTTTGTGCCTTGGTGGCACCTGCTGGCTCCTGGTGGCATGTCCTCTCGGGATGCTGATGGGGCAGGGGGCTGAAGGGAGGAGACCACGCTGAGGCTTGAGTCAGCAACTTACTCAGTCCTGCGGGGGAAAGTCAAAGTGACACCAGCTTTTGGAGCATCCTCTAACACTTTTATTTGAGAAGGGATTCTCTTGAAAGTAATAGCACTGCTAATGAAAATTGATTTTTCTTTCCAACAGTTTATTTTCCAGAGAACAAACACAGGGAATTCTTAAACACATGTGCTGATGGTTGATAGCACAGGCCTGGAGGAATGAAGTCCTCCAGGGAAAAGCATGTTAGTATTGGTCTTAGGAGCCTTTGGTGGTTCCGTCTCAGGAAATGGGTTCATGGCCAACTTTCAAATGGGCCGAGAGGTGGTGGGAGGGGGCCCCTGGGGGTGGCCAGCTTGTCCTCAGTGCCCTGCTCTGTTCCCCCATGTACCTGTGCCCACAGCTGCCAGAGATCCTCATCACACTGCATTCTGTGAAATTGTCTGTGAATTATCTACCTCGCCTTCCAGAAGGTCAACCCCTCGGCTGCCTAATAACATCTCACATTCACTGCATGCTGAAGATGTGCCAGCTATAGTGCCAGGCACTTTATCTGAATTAACTCAGCCTGTCTTCTCGGTGACCCTTGGAGACAGGTGTGTGTAGCATCCCCATTTTTCAGATGAAAGAACCAAAATGCGTGGACACTTCATTATTCACCAACGGGCAGAACTGGCAAGTTTGAATATTCACAAATTTGTTGAAGTGTGTCTAAGCAGTGTAGCACTTGAATGATTTAATTTTTATTACAACTACTTTATGGATGTACATATTATACGTTATAGTGTAAATTATATGTTTGTACATTTTTATTGCTATACAGACTTGTTTACACAGATCACATATATGTAATTTATGGGCGATTTAAGGGATGTTCAAGGGCAATTTAAGACCAAATGGTCCTTCGTTTTTTTTCTTTGAGGCTCTCAACAAAACCAACCACACCCATTTGCTGGATTTTCTGTGTCATTTTTTAAACAATTAAGCACCAGTGAACATACCCATCTACCTCAGGACGTGTGTGGAATGAATTTCATAAGCGAAATTGAGGAGTCACAGGGTACAAACGTTTTAAATTTTGATAGATATTGCCAAATTTCCTTCCCCAAAATGCTGTGCCAGTTGATGTTTGAGCCAAAAGTATAGAGAGAACCCACTTTCCCACACCTGGACACTGGATTGTTACAGATGTGTGTACATGTGTGTATGATCGTGTTTGCCAAACTAAGAAAAAGAGAAGGTATTTTTTTTTTTATTGAGGTGAAACTCACGTGACAAAAAATTTAGCCATTTTATTACGATTTTATTTACTTATTTGAGAGAGAGCATGGGCGAGGGGAAGGGCGGAGGCAGAGGGAGAAGCAGACTCCCCGCTGAGCAGGGAGCCCGACCAGGGGCTCATTGTGGGACCCCGGAATCATGCCCTGAGCCGAAGGCAGATGCTTAACCTACTGAGCTCCTCAAGCGCCCCCAAATTTAACCATTTTAAAGTGTACATTGCAGTGGCATTTGTACGTTCACGATGTTATGCAACCAGCGCCTCTATCCAGTTCCAAATCATCTCATCTCACCGAATGAAGACCCTGTACCCCTTACTTCCTTCCTATTCATGCCTCCCCCCAGTTCCTAGCAACTGCTAATTTGCTTTCATGTTTGTGGATTTTCCTATTCTGGACGTTTCCCATAAAGGGAATCATATAATATGGGATCCTTTGTGTCTGGTTTCTTTTACCTAGCATGATGTTTTTGAGGTTCATCCATGTTGTAGCTTCTGTTGATGCTTCACTTCTTTTTACAGCTGAATATTTTCCAGTGTGTGTATGTGCGTATATACATTGTCCCTTGTACAACATTGTCCCTTGTACAACATTGTCCCTTGTACAGCCGTCTGTTTATGGTCTCACCTCTTGATGGACATTTCGGTTGTTTCTGCCTTTTGACTATTGTGAATTCGTATTGACACAAACGCTTATGTACAAGTATTTGAGGACCTGTTTTCATACTTTTGTATAGATACATGTATATGCATCTACATATATATGATAATATTATCATATGGTGATTAGGTTTAACTTTTGGGGGAGCCACCAAACTGGTTTCCACAGTGGCCATACCAGTTTACATTCCCACCAGCCATGTTTGAAAGTTTCTATTTCTTCCCATCCTCACCAGTACTTGTTACTTTCTGGGGGGTTTGTGGTATGTGTGTCTTGTTTTGTCTTGTTTTCGGTTTAATTACAGCCATCCTGGATATAAAGTGGGGTCTTATTATGGTTTTGATTTACATTTCCCTCATGACTCACACTGTTGAGCCTCTTTTCATGTGCTTGTCGGCCATGGTATAAATTCTTTGGAGAAGTGTCTATGCCAATTCTTGGGCCATTTTAATACTGGGTTGTCTTTTAGTTGTTAGGCTGTAGAGTTCTTTATATATGCAGGATTCTGGATCTTACCAGATATATGCTCTGCAAACATTTTGTTCCATTCTGTATATTGTCTTTTCACTTTCTTAATAATATCCTTTGATTTTATTTAAATGTTATTTTAATGTATATTTCCCAATTGCTAAAGAGCTTCAGAATCTTTTTTTAATTAATTAATTAGTTTATTTATTTATGAGAGAAAGAGAGAGAGAGAGGTAGAGACACAGGCAGAGGGAGAAGCAGGCTCCATGCAGGGAGCCCGACGTGGGACTCGATTCCGGGTCCCCAGAATCATGCCCTGGGCCGAAGGTGGCACTAAACTGCTGAGCCCCCCCCCCGGGCTGCCCTAGAATCTTTTTTAATTGAATATTATCCCATTGTATTTTCTGTGAAATCCATGTTCAAATCATTTACTTACTTTTAAAAAGTATGTTCTAATATAGGCATAGAAGTTAATTTTGTATCTTGCGTATTTTTCCTTTTAATGTTTTCTTCCAGTCTGTTGCTTGTCATTTAATTTTGTATGTAACAACATTTGTCATATTAGAGTTACTTATTATCTTATATTTTAATTGTTAATCTTTTATGGCCTCTCGATATGTTGTCTTTAAGAAGACTTCCAATGTTATAGAAAATATTGTTTTTTTTTTAATTTCACTTGTTTATGTTTACACTTTAAATCCATTTTACATTGTGTTTTGTGGATGGCTTAAATATGGGCCCTAGGATTATTTTATCCTTAAATGGATTACCAATACCAATCCTGTTCCCTTTGATTGGTAGCATCTTATAGATAGTAAATCCCCCAGTGTGCATGGGTGTCTTACTCTCTGTTTTATTTCATTGATCTATCCAGCTTTTCCTTAACCAGGACCAACCACACTGTTGGAATTGTATGCTTTGCTATGTATTATGGCAATATAGCACTCTTCGTGTATATTATCAAAACTGACCTGAGTATTCTTATGTATTCTCTCTTCCACATACATTTATAAATCACATTTTCAATTTTTTAATTTTATTTTTTAGTTTGTTTATTGTCCGTTTTTAAAATTAAATTTGGAATATATAAATTAATCTGGGGAGCATTGACTTTACAATTTTGACTTCTTCATCCAGAAATGTGGCATGCTTTCCCATCCACTTAGCCTTTCTTTTATTTCCTCTAGTATATAAGTTTATGATCTTCTCGACATAGGCGTAGCATAGTTCTTGTTAGATGCTGTCCTGGATGGTGTATAATTTTCTTGCCATTGTTAATTTTTTTTCTGATGATGATTTGCAATTGGTTACTGCTGTTCTTTGTGAAAGTCATTGATTCTTGGGAGTAGGTCTTTTTTGGTTTCTTTTGGATTTTGGAGGGGGAGTAGTTTTTGATTGTGCTTTAACCACGCAGCTCTGCCAGTGGTTTCTAATCATTTACTGCTCAGACCCTAGGGTTCCCAGGTAGACAGTCACATTGTCTGAAGTCATGATGGTTTTGTCTCTTCCAGGCCAACTTATTTCTTCCCTCCTTTTCTCTCTGTGATCTTGCGAATGTTTGCTTTCTTCCCAGCAGCCAAGGTTTCCTTGTTTGGCACTTCATGTTTTATCACAAGAATTCTCATTATTTTTTAAAATTGCAAAGAACCAAGAAGTCATACGATGTGTTTAATAAGTGCATGCTGGGATTTTTAATTTATAAGCTTTTTCCAAATATCGTGGCTTATAAATTTTGTCCATTTTGTTTATTTTTTTTAATATTTTATTTATTTATTTGAGTGAGAGAGAGAAAGTGAGCACAAGCGAGGCAGGGAGGGAGGGGAAAAGGAGGGATGGGTGGGGCGGGGAGGAGAAACAGGCTCCATGCTGAGCAGGGAGCCCTACGTGGAGCTCAATCCCAGGACCCTGGGATCATGACCTGAGCTGAAGGCAGATGCTTAACTGACCGAGCCATCCAGGAGTCCCCAGATTTTGCCCATTTTATAAAAATCACTTAAAAATAAGCTTTATATTTCTTTTGTTTCATTATAGCGTGTTAGTCAGATTTTACTATTTGATCATTTCACATATGCGATATTTATGGAATGAATTTATTTCTACAGCGTTTGGTTAAAGATCTGTGTGACTGGAAGAATTACTAAAATGCATTTATTTTATGTGATCTGATCCTTTAAATAATGTAGTAGATGGAGGTGGCTTCTTTGATGGGGAAACTTCGCCAAGTTCAAATGCTACTGCACAGATTCCCACTAACAATAAAGATACCCCCCCACACACAATGGATTTAGTTTTCTGGGCGTGGTGACCTTGTTTGTGATACCAATTCACCTTCATTTGCCGGTGATGATTTTAGCCTCTCTTGGTTGTGGAGCAGAGCCCTCCTGTGGGTTTTTACTCTATTCATGGAAGTTTGCTTTCCCTGTCAAACGCAGGAATCCAAATGAGAATAGGATCCTTGAGTGTTGCAAATTGTGAAAAGCACTTCCTAAGTGCCCCACTCTGCCCCCGTGGTGGGACGGTCCCCCTGCACTGCCTTGCCCAGAGCTGGGACAGCAGGGACCCCTCCAGATTCTTTCTCCCCCGACCCTACAGACACAGCCGTTTAATAAACTTCAAAGCTAACTTTGCTCAGGGCTCAGCTTGCTGGAGCAGGAATCTCTTGCCTGTCGGCCAACGACCAGCTCCTGGCTTGAGCTCAGCTGGCAATATGCCTCCCATTGACATGTTAAATATTTCATAGTGCCTTGGCTTTGCGGGGTTTCCCTGCCCTGGTTAGCAGTTAGCTCTGCTGTTAGTTACTTTGAGGGGGGAAACCCATGGCCGCCAGGTGAGGGAAGCCTCATCTAGAATGAGCAGAGGGAGACCAGCAAGGGGGTGAAGAGCGTGGGCTTCTGAGGCACCTGACTTCACCCTGAATTCCAACTCCTGTGCTTGGGAGCTGTGGGGTGTCAGACAAGGTACCCCATTTCCCTAAGCCCCGGGCTTCCCTGTGTGCTAAGCGGGGTGAATCCTACACGGGGAGCCGTGGGGGCTCAATGAGAGAGGGGGTGACACCTGTAGCAGCCTGTGGCACTGTGGGGAATGGCAGTATTGGTTTTCTGGGCCGCCCAAACAAATGACCCCACATTGGGTGGCTTAGACAGCAAAAATATTGCTTCTCAGGTCTGGAGGCCCCCAATTAGATTTAAAATGAACTAAGGGAGGGATCCCTGGGTGGCGCAGCGGTTTGGCGCCTACCTTTGGCCCAGGGCGCGATCCTGGAGACCCGGGATCGAATCCCACGTCGGGCTCCCGGTGCATGGAGCCTGCTTCTCCCTCTGCCTGTGTCTCTGCCTCTCTCTCTCTCTCTCTGTGACTATCATAAATAAATAAAAATTAAAAAGTAAATAAATAAAATGAACTAAGGGAAACAGTGTCATCTCCAACAGGAAAGGTAAAAAAATGAAGCATGCGAAATTCAACCTAAAATTTCACTAAGGCTTAGGTTATCCCTTGCCTGAAGTCCAAAGTCAAGGCGTCCTTGGCAGGATTCCTTCTGAGTCTGTTCCGTCCGTCCTTCTCACCTCGCTCCTGGGGGTTGCTGGCTGTCTCTGACAGTCCTCATCTTCTTTGAGCACCACCCTGCTCCCTGCCATCGTCTGTACCTGACCTTCCCTCTGTGAGCGTATCTGTGTCCAAACTCACCCTTTTTATAAGGACACCCATCCTATTGGATCAGGGCCCACCCTAATGACCTCGTGTCAACCTGATTACCTTAGGACTTCAACATACGAGTTTGGGGAGAGACAACTGAACCCATGACGGTATTCAATAAATACCTTTGATTTCAAAATTTTCGGTAGCACATTGAAACCCAGACAATTACCTCCAGATATGAGAGACCGCAGGTTCTCTGCGGACCATTGCAATTTCTTGAGCATCCAGAGAACTCTTTAGACAGAAGAAAGTAAATTCTGTTGAGCTGAGTTGTGGGAGAACTTAAGTGGGGAGGAATTTGAGGATCTTCCTCTCGGAGGGGAACAAGCCAGGAAGCTCAGACATGGCACTTTTTTGGCTCCCTCTGTGTCACTGTATGGGAAAGCCCCCGGGGAGGAAAGAGAGGGTGCTCCCCTGTGAAGCACTTTGCTTTGGCAGCTACAGGCAATAGCCGTGTCTCTTAAAAATGTTCCATTTTCACAAGAGCCAGGTAACCAGCAGGAGTTTTGGGGGGCTGGGTTGCTAGGCAACAGCTTTCTCCTTTTCTGGGGAAGCCATGAAGCATCTCATTCCGCTTGTCCAGACGTCTCTTCTTTGGTGAAGGCTGCATTTAGAGACTCGATGACATTTTAGAACTTTTTGGGGGATGGTGGTAAAGGGGGTGGGGATGTATATATGTAATCAGTTAACAAAATCAAAACACAAAGCCCTCCTGTTGGAAATGACATGGTTGACATTTCCTTTGCTGCTTTTTGGCTCTTTTGCTTATTGAATTGTATACGAGTATCAGGGTTGTTTGACTATTGGTGCTCAGCAGAAGTGGAAGTTAAGGATCAATGGGCTGCCAAGTTTAGGTGTGATAGCAAGCCTCGCTCCTTCTTTACTTTCAAATTTCAAGTGCTAGTGATAAAAAAGCAATTACCTGTTATCTTTTGTTGGGAAAAAAGATAAGCACCAAACCCACTTACATTTCTCTTTATTTTTACGCCCTTGTGTTTGTTTAATCTTGGGTGTTTGTATTCCAGCTTCTGAGGACTTGGCAGGGTAATGGTTGACTTGCCAAATCCAGCCCTTGGAAGCTTTGTTTTAGGGGAAACACAAAGCTGGTGATCAAGGACCCTGAGCGTCCTTACCGGGCCAGACTTCTTGCTGTGGGATTTTCAAAAGGGCTGCTTTTGAATGGCAGACATTTTTATCAGACACAGGCAGGGCTCTGGAAGAGTTCAAGGGCATTGTCATCTGTAAGAACACAAATATGGCTTTATGCATCGTTTTGTGGTGGACGGTCTCAGCACGGAGAGCCCGGGTGGAAACCATTTCTTTGGGGCCAGCATGCAGCTTGGTGGGCAAGCTTTGGCTTGGCGTCCAGCAGGACTGCGTTTACATCCTTGCCACACTCAGGAGACAGGAGCAGTCTTCACTCTTTCCTGATCTTGGGTGGAATCAGCACTAGGGCCATGAGAGGGTCTTTGGTGTGTTTGCCAAAGCATGCTTACTGAACACTGCCTCAAAGTGCCACCACCCTAGATGCCCCCCTGCCAAGTTCAAAGCTGTATCAAGCCCTCTTGCCCATCCACAGATGGAGGTGGTTCTGTGTCCTACAGTCTGGGACAAAAAGTCCCAGACTGTAGCCAGTCCCAGCTTCCAGCCAGATGCAGAGGACTGGGAGACCGGGAGAGCAAAATGCCCCGTCACGACCATAAGAGCAAGTACAGTGGGGGATGGCAAAAAGTCCCAGACTGAAGACCTGGTTCCCCTGTCAGTGCCCACTTCTTCCCAGAGCAGCACCACTGAAGAAACCCCTTCCAGAACCCACATCATGCAAAGGGTGGACTTCTGTCCTAACCGTGTCCCTCCTGTGCCCCAGGTGGCTCTTCAGGGGCTGTACCTTTTGTTCCACACCAATAAGAAAAAGAGTAGGCTCAAGATTCTGCTCCACCTGGAGGATCAATGGACTGCAGTGATAGCTCAGATTGCCCTTGGAGAAGAACAATGGGCAGGGACTATAGCGCCCACGCCTGATGTGGGTGTGAGCTGGTGTGCCCTGGAGGTTCAAGGACAGCTATGCCGCACGCAGGTGTTGTTATGGCTCATCGTTTTCCATGCCATGGTCCCTAACACAGAGATTCTTAGGGGAAAGGCTTGATTGAGTAAGCAGAGACCAGAGAGCACTTGTGTGTTGCCTGCAAGGAAAAAAAAAGGCTATGTTTCCACGACTTTTAGTTCTAATGGGAAGATCCAAGACACATGAAAGGGAAATGAAAAAATATTATCTATAGAATCAGAATCCCTGCTGCTGTGGGCTTCAACTATAAATATTTTTCTCACTGTTTCCTCTACATCCATGGATTTCAAACAATGCACTTGATTTGTAGGGGTCTGTAGAGCACAACTTCATGTTTTGCAACCTGGTAGCGGGAATCTATTAAGAGTATCATGATATATTTGGGGATTTGTTTAAAAATCGTCCAGGCCTGAAATGAAAATACATAGCTCTTCCTGTGAGTGTGACCTCAGATGCTGCGAGCAAGCCATCTGGGCATCAGCTCCTTCTCAACAAGGTGGAAGTGGCTGGTTTCTGTTCCCAGGAGAAGCACAGAGCTGATGGGGGTGACTGTCACCCCACAGAGACTTGCCAAGGGAAACAACCCTGTGCAGAGTCCACTGGGGTGTCGAAAGACAGTGCCATGTTTCATGGTGTGCGTGCCAGGTGAATGGGAGCCTGCTGAGAACTTCCAGATGCACCCGATAGGCCTTATTTCTGTGACTTTACTGAGGGAGGAGGAAAGCAGAACTGGAAAACAGCAGCAACAAAAAACTTAGAGTTCATTTTAGGGATCTGGATAATTCTTAGTAGAAAAATAAAGGTTGTATGGACCCTGTGGCATCACCATCTCTTCTACCCCCAGGGAGTGAGCAAGAGATGCAGTACAGCTATCTCTGTAGACGTCATAAAAAAGCTGGATATGCCTCTTGGATCTTGGTTTATGACACCAGCAATATCCTACAAAAGGAGGGACCGTGTACTTCAAACACTGCAACAGCCTCTGTTTGGTAGGACAGCTTCCAGCCAGATGCAGAGGACTGGGAGACCGGGAGAGCAAAATGCCCCGTCACGACCATAAGAGCAAGTACAGTGGGGGATGGCAAATGCGACACCAAAGAAAAATGAAATGTCAGGGAGCAGAAGCTCAGAAATTCCCCAGTGACAAAACCAGAGTAGTTTGGACACTGAAGGGAGGAGCTCAGAGGCCTGCATGGGAAGCCTAGATTATCAGGTACCAAACAGAGCTGGGTCCTGCACAAGCAGGTATCTTGGCATCTCACTTGGATGGTAGGGGGTTTGGTGGGACAGGACTTGCACCCTGGATGTATAATGGACAGTCCTTCCCCAGGGAAGCTGATCTCATGGGGGCAAGGAGGACAGACACTCTGAGCAGGAGGGGGCACCTGAGGCAGGTAGCTCTAAGTAAGGGTGTGGAGAGCGAGAAATCGATGCCTCCTGCTCTCAAAGCATCGTTGCATTTTCCTTCTCCCTCTTCTTTATTTGCAGACACATCTTGGGGGCGCTGGTCTAATCCAGTCCCAGTTCTTATGGGGATGCTGGCCTCTCAGGAAAGGTGCCAGGGGAAACACTGAACTGGGCCCACCCCGGGAGAACCAGCACGTGTAATTCAGCCCGGTTGAGCAAACTTTTAATTCGCTCTTATACTAATTGGAAGCTGCCATTCCTCAGTTTCTGCCATGTGCCAGGCACATGTGCTGGGGGCTCTCCCTGCAGTAAGCAATTCCCTGAAGTGAGTGGGGTGCTTCTTCTCATGTCACAGATGGGAAACGGGCTGTGAGAACTTAGCTTTGCTAAAGTCAAAGTTGGTGTCAGGTCCTCCAATGTCTGAGTTCACTTCTCATTGCTCCATCTCCCCAAGCTCCAGGGCAATGGGGGTGCCAAGGTGTAGGCTCCTGGCCCTGCGAGGTCCGTTCCACCTGGGGAGGCAACTGCTGACCATTGTAATACATTGGGGAGAGGTGCCCTGGAAACACAGAAAAGCAACTGGTTGTTTCTTCTGGGGGCAAAAGCTTCCAGAGGGAAATAGTTTGAACTGGGCCTTAAATGATAAGACAAGAGTTCCCCTGAGTTGAAAGAGATTTACTCCAAAATGGCCCTATTGGGAATCCTACTGGGTTTCTATGAATGGGGTTTAGCAGCATAATAGCAAGCTTTTTTTTTTTTTTTAAAGAATGCTTGCTTTGTGCTCACTCTGCATGTGAGTCCTGACTCCACTTACTGGGGATTGATCTGGGGTGACCCAATTTGATGGAGCCCAGTAGAGTCTCCCATCCCAAGGTCTGAGAGTTCCTGGGGCCAAGGGAGGTGCTGAGGCATGGGACAAAGATGTAGTTGTGATGTTAGCCACTGGGAGGCGGGGGTGGGGGTGGGGGGTGGGCTGAGGTGGGGGTGTCTCAGAGCCCAGACTCTATGGCTTCTTGGAAGGGAATATCTGCTGTCACTAGTAGCACCTGCCCCTCCAGTGGTGACAACCAGAAACGTTTCCAGACACAGCCAAGCATCCCTTGGGAGGCAGATTACCCCTGAGAACCATTGGTCCATCTTCATGAGGGACATTGACCTATAATCCTTCTTTCTCTCTCTCTCTCTATATATATATATTTGTAATGGCTTTGTCAGGTATTCCTAGTAGTCTTGATAGGTTGTGCTGCTGTCTCTAACTTTCAAGAGTCTTGTAGTTGGCATTATTTTTTGTTTTCCTTAAAGTTCATCTTTCCCATATATGCCTACAGGCTGCTTGAGCTAAGACTTGGTTTTCTCCCATCTTATTCTATTCCTTATTTGCAGTGAAGCCATATGTGCCTAGAGTTTTCCTTATAAAAAGGTTTTTAATAATGACTGAATTCCTTTATTAGCTCTAGGACTCTTAAGATTTTCTACTTTATCTTGTGTCAGTTTTGGTAAGTCGTGTTTTTCTTAAGCAATTTGCACATCTTTTCTATGTTGTTGAATTTATTCCTATAAAATGTATTCATAATATCTCCTCACTATCCTTTTCATGCCTGTAGTCATAACACTTCTTCCATTCCTGACAGTGGCTACTTGTATGTGTTTTTAATGTTTCTCTTGATTGATTTTGTTGTTTTTCCCTCAGAAAACCCAATTTTGGTTTTGTTAATGTTTTTCCATTTTTTCATGTTGTTTCACTAATTTCTGCTCTTATTTTGATTTGTTTTTTGTCACCCATGTTGATCTGTGCACCTGTAGTTTATTTATTTTCACTGCTGAAGTGTTGAATATCTCACGATTTATAAGTTCTATCAAAGTACATTTTGGTTGTTTTCAGGTTTTTACCAATAAAAGCAATGACTCTATGGACAGTCTTATAAATTCTGGTGTTGATTAGTAGGTTTCTTTTACATACATGCTGATTTATCCTAAAATGTGGGTTTTTTATATTTTAATACATCTGAAATCAGAATGTGTCTTAAAATTAGTGATACCTTAGAGCATAATTGGAAGCTTTTTTTCCTTCTTGCTGATACAGAAAATGGTACATCTTATAATTGATGGAGTGTTAGATTTTGATCAAATACTATAAATGAGAGCTAAATTGCTCATCTTCACCTTCACCAGGTTACTTTCTCACTGGTTGTATCAGCTGATGCTCACAAGCCATACATGAGAGTCACAGCTGCCCCTGGTCTTTATCAATAACTAGTATTGTTATTTTTTACCAGTTGGGTAGCTATGAAATGGTCTCTTATTATGATTTTATTTTCATTTCTCTATTTACTAATAAGGTTATTTTCCCCAATATCATATCTATATATCTATATCTCTCTTTTCAGTTGCTTAGTGGACATTCTCTTCCAAGAAATGTTGTGTTCTGTCTTTGCCTATATTTCCATTGAGTTGCTAGTCTTTCTCAAATTAATTTATAGAAGTTTTTTAAAATAACTTTTATTTAAATTCAATTAGTTAACATGCAGTGTATCATTAGTTTCAGATATAGAAGTTTTTTATTGGTTTTGATACTCTGTTTTGTGGGTTACAAATATCTTTTTCTAATTTGTAGCTTGCTTTCTCTTTTTATTACACCATTAATAGTCAGTAATTCTTAAAACTATTCAAATTAATCAAACTTTTATTTAGTAGTGTTTGCTTTGGGAACATTTTAAAGTTATAATTTCTTACCCAAGATCATAGAGATCTTAACTATTTTATCTCTTTATAATCCTAGAGCTTAACCTTTCAGATTAAAGTTTTTAGATTATCTGGAGCTGATTTGTGGGTGTGGTAAGGAGTAGGGAACAAATTTTGTTTTTTAAAGTAATGACAACTAATTGTCCCAGCATCATCTATTATGGTTTGTGTTTATCCACACTACCTCATTTCTTTTCACATTACATATATGGGAAAGTCTCTTTCTGGGTTTCTTATTCTTTTCCACTAGTTGTTTTTTTGTTTATTCCTATAGCAATGCACTGACATTTTCTCTACACTTTTAAAGCAAATTTTGATATCTGATAGGGTAAATTCCTCTTCCCTGACTATTTGTGCGTCTGACTTTCTCCAAAAAGCCAGCCTATTGATATTCCTGTTCTCCTAGGTTTGACATATTCTCTCACACACACAAAGAGACTGGTCATCTGGACATCCCAGAAAATCCCACAGTAAGCTGGGTATCAACAACTAGGTTATGCTAAAGGCCTCCCATCCTAGGTGGTGGAAATGTTCTCTTAGAAGGATTGAGAGTCTAACCTGCTGGATGGGGTTGGAATAGATCAACCCATTTTGCAGATGATGAAATAAAAAAAAAGGCAAGCAACTTGTTCGGTTCACATGGCTAGTCCATGGTGAATCTGGTCTTGAGTGCAGGTCAGTTTTGTGTGTTTCCACTGACTTCCCGACAGAGCAGGGTTGCTTGTGTTTCCTGCACCCTCGTTTGCTCAGGAAAGTTTTGTTCCCCATGCCCAGAGGAGCTCTCAACTGTTACCCTTAGGTTTCAGATTCAGGGCCACTTGCCTCCACCCCACCTGTTTTTCCAGGATCAAAAGCCGCTCTGCTTGCTCTTTCTACCCAAGGATGCCTCTCATTTTCTTTTTTAGTCTATTTTTTTTTTTTTAATTATCTGTTCTGAAGCTTCTAAAACTCCCTTCAGTTGGTGTGTTATCCCTCTCTTTGCTCAGACACCTGGAAGTGCTAAATCTTGGTATTCTCTCCTTTATTCATATTCCAAAGACCTGTGGACCGACTGCTGGGTGTCTTCTTAGGCATTTCTCCTTCATATCTCTCTGCAAGTATAGAGGAAGAAAAGGCCTTTCTGGGGAGCCGGCAGGAGAGCCGTAATTACTGAAACTAATGCTTCATCTCTCTCTAAAGTTCAAGTTCATTAGGGAAACTTTATCTTGTCATTCTAGTTTCTGGTTTCTGATGAGCTGGTACTTATTTTGCAATCAAGAGTAAAAATGTTGAATTATAATAATAACTAGAATCATTAACTTTTGCTAAAATGTTAAGCTGCATATAAGCTCCACACAGGCAGAGATTTTCTGTCTGTTTTGCTCATTGTTGTGACTTCTGGGCCTATACTGGCCCATGGTTGATGCTATATATGAATATATATATATGTGTATATATATATATATATATATATATATATATATATATATATACACTGAATAAAGAAGTGAATTGTATTGGGTGCTTCCTATATGCCAAGCCATGTGCAAAGGGTTTTCAGTGTGTCTTCTCTTACTTCTCATGACAGTACAGTGAAATAAACATTATGATCCCTGTTTTACAGGTGGGGAAACTGAGGCAGAGAGCATTAGATGATTTGTCTAAGTCACAAACTTTTTTGTTATTTATTTTTATTGGAGCACAAATAATATAGAGTGCTATATTAGCTTCAGGTATATGTAACGATTTAACATTTCTTTTTTAAAAATGTTTATTTAAATTCCAGTTAACATACAGTATAATATTAGTTTCAGGTGATTCAACATTTGTATACATTACTCAGTGCTCATCACGATAAGTATACTCTTATTCCCCTTTATCTATTTCACCCCCACCCATGCTCCCACTTCCTCTCTGGTAACCACTTATTTTCTATATTTAAGAGTCTAGGGGTTTTTTGTTTCTATCTCTAAGTCACAAATTTTTTATGTGTCCAAGGTAACTCAAGCTCTTATCTGTAGAATGCCAAAGAAATTCTCTTAGCCTCCATGTAGTGATGTCACTCTCGCTGAAGGTACATCAATGTGAAATGCTCTCTGATGGGAGTCTGTGAATCACTGTTGTTCACTCATTTATGTGGGTGACAGAAAAGGAGGCATCCTTGAGCATCTTTCTCCTAGAGTTGCTATAAAAATATTTAAAAATAGACATTTCTTCAAAGAAGATATGCAAGCAGCCAACTATCATATGAAAAGGCATAAAACATTTTAGTCATTAGGAAAAGGAAAGTCAACACTACAAGGAGATGATACTGCACCCCCACTGGGATGGCTCTAGTCAAAGAAATGGAGAAGAGCAAGTGTTGGCAAAGATGAGGAAAAAGTGGAACCCTCGAACATTGCTAGTGGGAATTTAAAATGGTGCAGGGACTTCAGAAACCAGTTTGACATTTCCCCAAGAAGTTAAACATGGAGTTGCCCTAGGACCCAGCAATTCTGCTCCTAAGTATACAACCATGAGATGGAAAACCTATGTCCACATAAAACCTTGTACACAAATGTTCAGCATCAGTCATTAAAACCCAAAAGTGAAAACAATTCAGATGCCCATCAGCTGATGAACAGATGCACAGAATATGGTGTATCCGTGCCATGGGATAGTATTCAGCCGTAGAAAGGAATGAGAACCTCACACATACTATTGCAGGCATGAACCCTAGAAATATGATGTTCCATGAAAGAAGCCAAACTGGAAGGCTACATGTCATATGATTCCATTTATAGGCAATATCCAGAATAAGCAAATCCAGAGAAAGAAGACAAGTCGTTGCCAGAGACTGGGGTGAAGGGGTGATGGGGAACAGCAGGGAGGGGGCTTCTCGGGAGGGTGATGAGACTGTCCTGGAATCAGACAGTGGTGATGGTTGCCCAACTTTGTCAATATACAAACCCATCGAATTGTATGCTGTAAAGGGTAAACTTTATGGTACGTGAGTTACAGCTCAATAAAGCTGTATGAACAGAAGTCAGCTGCATGGAGGGAAGGTCAGCCCAGGGGGTGGGGGGCGTAGAAGATAGCGGGAGATCAGGACTGTCTCCGAGGAGTGAGCCCGCCCCTGCTACTCCTGAGCTGGACCTGCTCCGGCCAGCCCTGCCCCTCCCCAGCCTCCATGTCTCGTCTTTGCGGAGGGGCCCTTGTAGACGAGCCCGTCACCTGCGATGCTTAGGTGCCTCCACGTTTAAAGGGGGTGGTTTTCCTGGCTCTTGCCTGCATTCGGGGTCTGTTAGAGCAAGAGAGACTAGTAGGAAACGCAGAGCCCCGGATCTTCGTTCCAGTAAACAAGCAACAAAGAAGGAAAACCCACACCCCTCAAAACCCGAAGCCCGGTGATGTGCAGAGCAAGCTCCCCAGCCGGCGAGAGGAGCACTGTGTAGGGAGCCCCCTGGGCTTGCTGGGCAGACCCCCGGGCACGGGACTGAGCATGTGCCAGCATCTCCCAGCCTGGGGGTTTCCTGCGGTGCGGGGCTTGCGGATCTGGGTCAGTACCTCTCCCCATGCTGCCCGAGGCTCTTACATGAGAGCTTTGCTGCGGGGCGCCCTGGGGTGCTGCACCACCCTGGTGTGGCCAGCGCAGGGGGCAGCCTGTGTTCCTCCGGCCCCGCCCAGCCCCGCAGCCAGCCTGGGTCCTCCCGGCTTCGTCCCGGCGGCAAGCAGAGGTGACCCACCTGACATCTTCTGAAAATATCCCCGCAGCTGGTTTCCATAAGGGACCGAGCTGCCAGGTTCTCGGGGCTCCCTGGAGGGTGTGGCTCTGCAGCTGGACCGTGCTCCGGGTTCTCCGCCGGAGGTGTCCGGACGCGGCCCGCTTCATCCCTGCGTGTTGGCTGCCATCCAGGCCTGGGCTCAAAGCAGATGACCCCCCGGCCCGTCCTGCAGGGGGTGGCCTCGGTGGCGGGGGCCTGGGTCTCACCGGGGGCGCTGGGCCCGGCGGACCCCTGTTGTCCACCCCAGGGTCCCAGGTTTCTGCCGCCACCTGGGAAGGGCACCGGCCCCTCTGGAATCCAACCACTCTGTGACTTCCGATGCGAGGTAATAGTGACTCTTGTTCAGCGAGCTTGATGCTCCTTGAAGAAGAGAGCGTGTAACGATGTGTGTTCCACCTGGTGAAGGAAGCAGGCCCCGAGCGGGAGCCGTGTTCCCACGCGCACACCCCTCAAATGTCCCTGACGCCTTGCAGCTGGCCGTCTTGGGACAGGGCCATGTAGCAGAACAACACGATGTCCCTGAGGCCACGCGGGCCCCCACCACCCCACATGTCACAGACGGAGAAGCTGAGCCTGGAAAATGGGCTGACTTGCTCAGGGTCCCTGTCGAGTGGCCAGGTGGGACGGGAGCCCAGTGTCCTTGCTGCCCGCCTGGACTCTGCCCTCTGTAGTGCGCTGTGTCCCTTTTAAAGCCAAAAGAAATGAGGGAACACTGCCTGCTTTGAACCTCTTCCACTGTTCCTTGGTGCTGCCCGGACCCAGGCCCCTCGTGTAGGTGAGCCGACACCTTCCCTGGGAGCCCAGCACAACCCCTGCCCCACCGCCCGGCCCTGGTTCTCTCTGACTTGGGCGCCCCCACCCCTGCCGTCCCCACTCATGGAGTCTTCTTTGAGAGGGGAGGTGTGTTCTCTCTCCTTCACATTGGAGCCCACATCGAAGGTACCTGGGTTACATGACAGAGGCCACCTGTGCTTTCTTGCTTACCTCTGTCAAGGACATAAAACAAGATGACCCCCTACCTGTCCCGTCTGCCCTGCCCCATGCATGTACAAAGCCGGGAAATGATAATTTTTCAAGGACACTTTTAAGAGGACTACTAAAGTGATCTCTCCATGTGTCCATCTCTTTGTCCTGCCCCCCCCCTCAAAAAAGAACCCTAGAGTTTGCCAAGCAAATGTTAGGTAATAAGACCAATAGGAAATCAGAAAAAAGGTAGAAGGTAACCCGCAGGAAGAATTCAAAGCAGGAACTCAAAGAGATATTTGTACGGCCGTGTCCAGAGTAGCTTTATTCACAGTGACCGCGGGGTGCAAGCAACCTGAATGCCTGGCAACGCGTGAACGGAGAGACAAAATGTGCTCTCTACAAACAGTGGAATATTACTCAGCCTTGAAGAGGAAGGAAATGCTGACGCCAGTCGCAGCGCGCAGGAACTCTGAGGACACGCTCCGTGAAACAAGCCAGGCACAAAAGGACAAACACTGCATGATTCCACTTATGTTAGGTTTCTAGAATAGTCAAATATATAGACAGAGAGTAGGAGGGTGGATTCCAGGGCCTGAGGGGCGGGTGGGGAATGAGGGGTGAGCTTTTAGGGGTGCAGGGTTTCAGCTTACAAGATGAGAGAGTTCTGGAGCACGACAGTGGGGACGTACCGAATGCCCCTGAACTGGACACCTACAAATGGTTAAGATGGTTCTTTTGTGCTGCGTGTATTTTACCACAATTGAAGGTAGAAAAGCAGATAGTCCATAGGAGAAAATGATCAAGTCTGCATTGCACTGAAAGAGGCCTAGTTTTGGGTCTCCTTCCCCCATTAGGCTCTGAGCTTTTCAAAGACGGGGACTCCTGTGTGCTATTCATCTTTGTTACCCCAGCACCTCACTCAGGTGCTCAAAGATGTTGGGTTCTCATTTACACGTTTGTGGCACCGAGCTCGTGGTGTGAGTACATGAGTACTCACCTGACATGAGCGGGTGTCAGGGCTCGTAGACTGATGCACACGCGCAATCACAGTCAGTGCACAGCCCTTGCGCTGTCCCCAGGGAGCCAACCTGGGACACTGGGGGACGGACATGCGGTGCCTTAGGCTCCAGGCATCTCAGAAACCAGCTACAAAATGGCTACAAAATGGGTGGATACACTTAAAACATCTTTATTACCTCAATTTTCTGAGATTAAAAATTTTGTGTAAAACTATGGCTGATAATACGTTCCATTTTCTCCAGGGCCCACTGTGTGCCAGGCACTGTGCTGAGCCCATGAAAACCTTTATTTACCTCATTTCACAGTTCCCAGCCCTACAGTGCCTCTCTGTCCGAGGAGCAAACCCAGGCTTGGAGGGTGTGCATCTTGTCCAAGATGATAGCATAAGAATGTGGTAGCGCCGGTGTCACCTTGGCCCTGCCACCAAAATCCAGGCACTTTCTCAATCTGCCTGGTTTCTACCTTTGCTACAGGACAGTGATCAGTAGTATTGCAAAGTCCTAGCTGGAGGCCTCCTGGATGGGTGACCCTTGCAGCACTTAAATGAGGCTCAGCTTCCTTACCTGTAAAACGGGGGTAATAATAGTGCCCTCCTCATAAGGCCAGTTTGAGCATTAAAGAAGATCACACTGAATCCAACATCGATTGTCTTGCAGAGATGGAAAGAGAAATTTTAGCCATTAAGTTGTATTAGTGACGTTGACCAGACTCAAAGCACTTTGGGATTATCCAGGGAAGTTTCTACCGGTTTGGTGTTTACGGAAAGACTCACACAGGTGCTGTCCATTTATGTAGTGACCCCCCCCTCCCCTGCTCCCAATGTCTTATCCCAGGGGATGAAACCACTTTCCTTACGAAACATCGTATTTCATTTGAAAGGCAATGAGTTATGCAATTTATCATGCCTCCCTTTGGCCTTGGCTGTGGCAAACTCGCCCTTAGGTTGTGATTCATCTGTGCCAGTGTCATCTTTTAGACCAGACGTTATGGGTCAGCGATTTCTCCAGCCTATCGCTTGCCTCTTTTATCACGGGTTTACCTTTAACAACAACAACAACAAAATCCTTGTTGCTAATTATAAGCTACCTCAGATGTAGTCGGGCATGAATTATAAAACAATGTTCGTTATAATTTAGTGTCAAAGGTGTTTTATTAAGTTGCAGGAAAACCGATTGTTCTTAAAACAGCTTGCATGATAAAGACTGTCATGTTGCCCAATATTCTAGGTGACCTGGTTTGCAGAATTTGGTAACACGTTAAAAGCAGATTAAACAAATTAACATTGTGGTGTTTTCCTGAGTGTATGGTCACACTCAGGGCACTTTTAAATAGTAAAAAATGCTGCCTGGCAAGAGAACCAGTGTCACCCAAGCCAGGCGAAAAATGAAGGAGTGAGAAGTTGGTGAGGAAGAGGAGAAGATGGTGTCCGAATGTAGGCACTAGAGAGAACAGCTCCTTGACTCGTATCTCAGTGCTCTGCAGAAACTTGTAAATAATGGTCGTGCCAGCTCTTCTCACTTCTCAGAGAACCTCAGATAGAAACATCACGGTGATGGTTGCTGTTGTTGCCAATGAGAAATGGAGCCAAGGTGGACTCCCTCCCCCACCCCTGGTTGCCCCATAAACATTCTGGTGACTTCATCACAGATAGAACCCTCCGAGGCTCTTCCGCCCAGGGTGGACCGCGGCAGCCTGACTCATTCCAAGAGTAGCTACAGATGTAAAGTGTGCCTGATATTTCTTTTTTTCTTTTCTTTCTTATTTTTATTTTTATATTTTTTAGCCAGAAACATCCTTGTCATTAACAGACCTCTGAAACTGAGTCAAATGTCTTTGAAACGCCAGTGGAATATGATAAAACTGTCTGAAGAAGGTATGTTGTGATTTTTTTTTTTTTTGCCCCTCACAGATGTAACTGTTATCAAAATATAAAATCATTTGTTCATTCAGTCAACAGTGAGTGTCCTCAGTTGGCCAGGTGGCTGGACTAGGCACCGGAGGAAGGAGATGAATAGCATGTCCCCTAAAGACCTCGGTCCAATGGGGGAGACAGCCTCTTGAACGGGTGGTTACAGCACGGTGTAGTAAGTAAGGATGGATGGTAGTGACAGCCTGTTGGGGGCACAGGGGCAGGTTGAACTGTGTTCCCCCCAAAAGATAATGTTGGAGTGAGTCCTAACCTCCTAACACCCATGAACATGACCTAATTTGGAAATAGAATCCTTGCAGATACAACAAGATGAGGTCAGACAGGATTAGGGTTGGTCTTAAAACCCAGTGGCTGGTGCCCTTGTAAAGGGAGGGATTTGCAGACGCTGAGACCCGTGTGATTGTGGACACAGACCTGAGCGTTCTGTTGCTATGAGCTAAGAAACACTAAGGATGCCCGGCCACCAGCAGCAGCCAGCAAGAGACAAGGGAGGATTCTCCCCCTTGGCCCTGCCGGCACCTTGATTTCAGATTTCTGGCTTCCAGAACTGTGACACAATACATCTCTATGGCCACCTCATCGGTGATCATTAGCTACGGCAGCCCTAGGAAGTGAATGCAGGCACCGGCACAGACCGGAGGGCAATGCAGCATGGGGCAGGGGGTGTCAGGTGGAGGGGGCAGCCCAAGAAGCCCTTCTCGGAGGAGATGCTCCAGAGCTGGATCCAAGGTGAGCAGTGAGCTGGCCAGGAGGATTGGAAAGGTGGCACCTGAGATCAAAGAGGGGTGGAAGCCACCACGTCTGGGAAGGAGTGGCAGGCTTGTTTTAAGGAATTTTAGCCTCCTTTCCGGGAGCCCCAGGAGCCTGGGCACATGAGCTCAGGTTTTTATGTGTATATTTCCCAGGCTCTGTTTGGGGGTCGGGGCAGGGAGGGTAAGGGGGGGGAATCCTTTCATTAGATTTTCCAAAGGAGCCACAAGGTCACAAACTGGTGACGTCGAGGGGATTTGGGGGAACCAGACAGGAGACAAGGCTGTGGGGTCACCAGCTTGACTGTGACCTTGACAAGACCAGGCAATGCAAGGGAGATGAAACAGATGGGATAGAGCAGAGCCTATTTCATAAGAGGAAACCGGTCTTGGCTTTCTGCTGGACATTGGAGGTGAGATGAGAGAAAGGAGGTGTGTGAGAAGGGGACACCTCAATTTCTATTGTGGGTGATAAGAGGATGGGGGCGACTCACCAAAATAATGGATGCAGGGTTGGCCAAGGGAGAAGAGGCAGAGGAGGCCAGTGGTGGCAGCAACTTGGGACACGGTGGCTGGTTCCCTTTCAAGCTAGCCGAGCTTGAGGCTGGTTCTAGCTGGTACTCAAGGACGAGATCTGGGTCCTTCCTTGCCATTGGTTTATAAAGCAAGCAAAGGCCAAGATGCGTCTTGAGGTTTGGCATGAGAGCCCAAGGGGGGAGACAAGGCGGGGTCAAGGAGAGAACCCACAAAGGTAAGGACACCGTAGCCGGGAGGGAGGAAGACAGACCACCCGTCCTTCCAGAAGTCAAAGACGGAAAGAACTTCCAGAGGCATTGGGTAGCCAACAAGGTCAAATCCCACAGAAGTGACTAGCTGAATTGAAATTGGATAAGTGATTCTGAAAAATGCCTATTTTAAAATATTTTCTGAAGGTATTGTTAAAGCATCGTGAGAGCTCTGAGTAAACCATGTGAGGGGCATTTGTGGTCCGAGAAGCGGGCATGTGGATGTGAACGGTAGAGGAGTGCCAACCGCGTGCTCACCCCGCTGGCTGAAGGTTGGGTGCGCCTCATGTGCGCACCACTTTGATGGTGTCATTCGCAGGCACGAAGGTGCTTGTCTGCTGGTTTCATGGTGATGACTCAAGCATTGTTGGGTGCTGTGTGGGAACTGTAGGCCATTCCTTGCTCCTACCCTGTGCTTCACCCAATGTGCTACTTGCCATTCTCCAAATACGCCAGATTCTTCTGCTTTTATGCTTTAAGCCATTCCCACTTTTCTCTTTCACCTCTGCTTGGGCTGTGCCACCTTCTCTCCATCCTGCTTCCATATTTGTCTACATTCACCCCATCCTACAGGGCCGTTTCCGGTGTCCCCCTCCCAAACCCTGCCAGTCCCTTGGCTGGCAGGGCTCTCTCTGTGACAGAGCCGTGGGCAAGAGAGGGGCTCACTGGGGGCCTTAACACCCTGGGCACCACATAAATTCCTGCTCTGGATTCCATGGCTGAAGTGCACTTTCCCCAGAGAGGAAATCTGGATTCCAGGAGTGTCTGGCTCAAGGCCTCATGAGCAATGGGTTGCTTGTGGCCTCTGGGAAGGGGCCTAAAGTTGGGGATGGGTGGCTTTGGGTGAGTGGTGCAGGCTGATGAAGACAGAAGTGTATATATAATCCTTCCAACCGTCTTGGAAGAGAAGACCTCTTCAGACATGCTTGTGTGCTGACACACTCCCTGGGGCCAAAGGCCCAGAGCACTGGGCACCAAACACGGCTGATCCATAAACCAGCAATGAATTGTTGGCCAACTGGACTGACTTTTAAATTCATTTCAGAATGAAAGTCAGCATGCTGGCGTTCTTGATGCCTTCATTGTAATTGAAGTCATTGGTTAAAATCCATTTAGATCCCCTAGATATGGCTTTCTAAAAGCCAGGGGGGTGGTGGTTTTGCATCAGAAAGCATGTGGTTTCCTCCCGGGACCTCAAAGTCATCATTTGTGGAAGAGCTAGTTGGCCTAAGACCAGCAGTGTTCTTGGACCTGAGCTGCATTGAATGTTCCGTAGGGCTTGCTAAAACGTTGATGGCTAAGCCCCACCTGAGTTTTATTCAGTAGATCTGCAGGTCAGCAGGTGGGGCCTGAGAAGGTGCACTTCTAACAAGTTCACCCATGATGAATTGTGATCTAGGAGCCCCACTTTGAAAGCCCTCCTTCTTAACCAGCACAGTGTGGTAGGGCCCCATTGGGTTTACAAGGAGCAGAGGCTGGGACTGAGGGCAGGTGCGAGAGGGTGCTGTCCAGGTAGGACTGTGAGAGAGCTAAGGAGCCCTGATGGGGTCTCAGGTACAGCCTGGCTGTGGGTTATGCTCAGGGCATAAACAACAAAGCTTCCCTGGGTTTGTACCCATTTTGTGCCCCATCCTGGGCTGTGAACCAATATAGAGAAAGGCGCAGCCTCCATAGAGGGCCGTTCTCAGAGAAGAGTGAAGCTGTGAGTCTCTGACAGCTACCCTCCCAACAGAGACAGCTCCAGGTTCTAATTTCTTAGAGGGGGAAGCAGAAATGATGGGGTTATGTAAACTACACAGAGTGACAAAACTTAGAATTTGGCCCCAGGTTGCTGGATTTCTGTGATGACACATAGCTGGTTGGTGTATGTCCTGCAGGTGCTCAGGGCCTGCCCACCTACTGCCAGTTTTTTGTTGTTGTTGTTTTTTATGTTTTAACCAGGACAATTTCTTGATGCAGAGTAGACTTCACCTGCGCCTGTGAGAGATCCAGGCCAGACCAGCTCCCACTGTGGAGAGAAGGAGCCAACTGGTCTGGACCCCTCCTGTCCTTGTTCTGAGAGCGAGACCAAGTCCAGGTGCAGTCCATTCTGGTTAATGTGTTTTCTGTACTGGAGATGTGAACCCTTTTCCCATAGAACTGGTGGATCCCAGCTAGTGGAAAAGCCAAAACTATTACCCTTGTTCTTGCTAACCTGCCCCAAGCATTCCCCCAGCTTGGCCTTACTCAGAGATGCCAGGGCAGGTCACCCGATGGTGCGGACCTTTACCGGTGGCAACAGTTATGTGGTCAAGTGGAAGGCATGGGGTGAGGGCAGGGTTGTGTCATCACCACATGCTGGGCACTCTGCTCAGGTCTTGATATTCATCATCTCATTATTTCTTGTAGCCACTCTAGGAGACGGGTCTTGCTTCCTCTGACACATGGGAAAATAAGACTAACAATTTAAGTAACTTACCCAAAATTACTTAAATTGACTGATTGGTTAGTGGCAAAACGGGTTTGAATCGGGGTCTTTCTTTCCCTAATACCATGCTTTAACCCACTCTGGTAACTCACCTCCTCATTTCCTTTGAGGTCGTTATGTCAGGCATCCTCATGTGTGGCTCCAGTCCTACCTCATTTTCACTCAAAACTAGGTTCATGGCTCTCAGTTACAAGTTTACTGGTTTTATGAATTCTCACACATATTAAAAATTTTCTTTTAATGCTGCAATCATGTGGCTCATAAGTTTTTGTTTCCTTTCTTTCAATAGACAGCCCATTGTGTCTTCCCTTGTTTGCTACACAGACTCTCGATTTGTTGTTTTAAAGGCCCTAAATTTCATCCAAAGCATCTACCTTAGTCTCCCCAATTAGTCTTTTTTTAAAAGATTTTATTTATTTATTCATGACAGACACACACAGAGAGAGAGGCAGAGACACAGGCAGAGGGAGGAGCAGGCTCCATGCAGGGAGCCTGATGTGGGACTCGATCCCAAGACTCCAGGATCAGGCCCTGGGCTGAAGGTCGTGCTAAATTGCTGAGCCACCGGGGCTGCCCCCAACTAGTCTTTGATAGGCACAACAGGGGTGCCCCCAAATATGTCCACGTCCTCGTCCCCAGAAGTGGTGGTCATATTACCCTTCGTGGCAAAAGGGATTTTGCAGGTATGGTTGAGAACCATGGGACGAGACAACTATCCTGGACTATCTGTGGGCCCAGTCTAATCACAAGGGTAAGAAGGAGGTGGGAGGGTCAGAGAGAGGGGGAGAAGTGATGGTGGGAGCACAATGTGAGTGATGTGGAGCCAGGAGCCAAGGAAAGCCGGTGGGCTCTTGAAGCTGGACAGGCAAGGAAACATTCTCCCTAGAGCCTCCCAAAGGAGTGCAGCCCCTGGGTACTGAGACTTTAGCCCTGTGAGACTCATTCCCAATGGATGTCTGAGCTCCATAACCATAAGATAACAGGCCTCACAGTTGGCGATCACTGATGCAGCAGCTACAGGCCACGAACACACAGCCCCTGCTTGTCTGGCCCAGTGCTGTCCCTCCTCTCCACCGAGGGTGATGCAACTTCCCTGTAGCTGATGTTTATCACATATCCTTGGGTTCTGGGCATTGTGTTGAGGGCTAATTAGTTAGGCCACTTACTCTTTCCCAGTACCTCTATCAAGTAGGCTCCATTGTCACCTCCAACTTCATAGCAAGGAGCCACGGGATGCTGAGTGATTTGCCCAAAGCCACACCAGTAGCTACAGACTCTGGGACTGTGTGGTCTGACTCTAGCGACCATCTGGGGCACAGGGTGGGAGGTGGTGCTGCCTTGGTCATGCTCACAAACAGTCCTCACCAGTGTGGTTTATCAAATATTAACCCCAGATGCCACCCTGGCCCACGTACTTTACATACACTAGCCTCGGGGCATGATAACAAGGCTGGGCGAGAGGTGTTCTTCTCTGCATTTTGTGGCTGCAGAAACTCTGAGAGGATGAGTAGCTCACCTACTGCCCATGAGCTTGGGGCTGGGCTGGGCTGGGCTGCAGCTCTGGGCCTCGCCGGCCCCCAGGTCTCTGCTGACTTTAGAGTTCTTTACACGATGCTGTCTGACTAGAGCCAGGAGATTTCCATCTTCATCAGCTTTATTGTCAGCTCATCATGACGCATCGACTCTGCACAGAAATCCATGAGATCTTTCAGGTCTTATATTTGCGCTTCATGGAAAGTAATCTGTGCACATCATCTTGGATGACTATCTCTGTCACTCAATAACAGGCAGAGATGGAGGCACAACCACACGTCTGGGACAGAGCTGATGGGGGCCTCATCACCCAAGGACGAGGTGGGACATGAGCGGGCTTTGGGTGGGCTGGTAGAGTGGCCCCTGAAATTCCCGCAAGTCATGTCCTGACCCCTTTGCAAATCTGCCAAGCATAAAAATACTATAAGGTATCATTTGCTCCATAAAATGCTTTGTATTATTTTTAAATGATTTAAAACGAGTTGTTTGAATTATATGTAAATATATATGTAATAAGCTCTTCTCATGAGTTGATGAAGATAGGAGTCTAACTTAGAAAGCTACTTCTTAAGTCTCTTTTTTCTTATCACCAGCACCAGCTGTTGGGGAATCACTCTGTGTAGGCTCTGGAAAAATCACTTTCCCCAGAATATCTGCATCGTGGAGGCAGCACTGTTACCTGGGCTGCAGAGATTGGGCTACACAGACTCTCCTCTCTACCCCACCTTCCTGTGTTTACATACGTTCCTACATTAGCAACAGGTGATCATAATGCTGTTGGGTTGTGGATTCCATCCAGGGCTCTATGAGGCATGCAGGCCAGGTTTGGTGGATCAGGAGATTCCAACTTGTCCATTGTTATCAAGTTCGTGGGTGGTGGGGCCAGAACTGGAATCCAGGTTCACAATTCGCCGCCAGTGTGTGCACTTGGATCTGATGATATCCCAGGCCATCAGGATGGCAGGTGTCTCTGTGGAGGGCTGCCCATGGTGTCTCACGTGTCCTTGCAGTATTATCACAGGATTATCCTCAGCCATTCAAAAGCAGCTTCGATGTCTGCGTCTGCGCCAATCATGGCTCCTTCAAGCGCTGTTGTGTTAAGACATTGGATGAAAGTTGGTCATAATGTTTCAGCCTTTCTTAACTCGAGTGGTGCTGGGAATCTCTTAGATGTGGTTTTCTCTCCTGCTGGGTGTAAACTCAAGATGAGGGAGACTGTGAGCATTCCGAACTTGTTCAATTATTACTAAATCCAGGAACATAAACAACTGCTGGGTGGAAGAAGGAATCTTGCAGCCTAATTGTAAACTAAATAATAATAAAATCATAGAGCCTAAGTAAAGGGGGGGTAGAATGAATGAGGGCAATGCACAAGGTTTTATCATGGGTCAAAATATACTGGCTTCACCCTTGACTGGTAATAATACCTGACGAGGTGATGTGAAACTTCCTAGTAGAGTCATAGAGGCCATCTCATCCTTTCATGTACTAAAAGGTAGCAATATTATCTCCTTTTGCCTAGGATTACGGGACAACCGGTACACTACAAATGATCGAATCACCCTTAAAAATCTTCAGTCTGATGTTACAGAGAAGAAATCTGACTTCACCGAGGTAACATGTTTCTAACTTCTAAGGTAGTCAGCAAAATGCAGCCAACTATAAAACATGATCACTGGCCTCCTTATGTTGTGTTTGCATTTTACTTTGTTTAGTCAAAACTGAATTAAGGCAGCAGAAAATCTAACCATCGATGGCTAAGACTTGTTAGGTTGAAGTACATGCTGTATAATTATTCTTTTATAATCCTCGCCAACAATTTGTAAATTTGCAGTATCATAGGAGAGGATGGTGATTGAATCTCCATTTTAAACCAAAATTAATCTGCTGGAGAGAGACAGGATGATGCCATGCAGCACTTGGAAGGTGGAGAAGAGATAATTGGAAATCTAACAAGCTAGTATACATTGTTATAACGGCAGAAAATGTCAGTTGTCTGAAATAGGGAGAAAATTAGAGGTCATATTTATAAAATGAAATGTTTCTGATTCTAGAGAACAAAGACTCTGTACATGGTGGTTAATACCGCCAGTGTCTCTCACACCAGGTTCTGGCTAATTGACTGACTCATTCCATCCTTCCCACAGTCCCTGGAGGGAGATATTATTATGATACCTATTTTGTAGGTGAGAAAAGTAAAGCTCCAGTACCTCTAGTACTTGACTTGCCCTGAATCCCCCAGCTGTCCAGCTCCAGAGCTTCTGTTCTCATCTTGCTTGAAAGGCTGGCATCAGGGAAGGCTCATTCTAGTTATGTGGACTTTCCAGCCAGAAGGAACCGTCCAAGGCATTAGCTTACAAGACCACTGTTGTCTTTCACAAATGGATAATCTGCCATCGACTTTTGTAATTCTAAGAGATTGTGGGATTATAAGAATTGATGTCTCATGACAGATTCAAGTGGCAAGGGTACCTGTAAAAAAAATTGTTTCCCCCCCAAAATACTTGTCTTAGGTATTATCCTTTGATTTAGCTCTGCATTTAACGAAGTTCAACATTTCCCTCAGAGATCCCAGGACTGAACTCCCACATGACAGAGAAACGATGCCATTCTGGGTGTGAAGTCTAGTTGTCAATACTTAAAGCCCCCCCCGCCCTTTTTGGAAGATTTTATTTATTTAGTCATGAGAGACCCAGAGAAAGAGGCAGAGACATAGGCAGAGGGAGAAGTAGGCTCCCAGCAGGGTGCCCAATGCAGGACTCAATCCCAGGCCCTTGGGATCATGACCTGAGCTGAAGGCAGACGGTCAACCACCGAACCATCTATTTAGGCACCCCAATACTTGAAGCCCTTTCTATAGGGAAACACTGAGCTCACTGTCTAAAGATGTAAAGATGCTGGGCTATCACTGATTTGTTCCTGGGGAGCAGGAGCAGGAACCTCAGGTTGCAGGGAGGGAAAAGAACAAGAACAGTGGATCATGGAGAACCATCCCTGGAAGCAGGTTCCCAGTTAAGAAGGGCAGGATAATGATGAAGTTGATTGCTTCTCTTTTAAGAAGGATACAAGCTGAAGGTCTTTCTCACCTGCTTTTGACACTGAGCTGGCAAATTCCAGCATTTTCCTATTGATGTTAAAACTAGTTTGGTTATTAGTGATAAAGATCTTTGCAGCCATGCAGCTGGGTCTCCATAACACACACACACACACACACACACACACACACTCACACAGTCATTATCTATGATTGAATTAAATAACTCCCAGAAATCACACCTTCTAAACATCTGCTTTGGAGTGATCTGGACCATCAGCTTTGATCTTATCAGTAGTGTGACTTTCAAATTTCCCTCCTAACTTTGAGCTTTTAAAGCTTGTCCCTGTGTGTTTGTTATAAGGATGCTGTAAGATGATGAAACACTCCAAACGGATGCCCTTCCTTTGTAACTGCCATAAATCTCCGCCTCTCCGCCGGAGCCTGCACAAGATTGATCACTTTTCCTTTCAAAATTCGTCGAAGCTGTAGAAATGATATGCAGGCACTTCTTCAACCAAGTGATTATTTAAAAGGAATGAAATATGGAACAGGGTTTTCTTCTTTGAAAAAACAACGTTTAAATTTTCCTGATCACAAAAGTACTGGCAGCTCCATGTAGACACTTAGGAAAATATAGAAATATATAAGTAAGAAAATATTGATATATATTTCATTCCCTTATTTTTCCCATGCAACTTTTTTTTTACATAAAACTAGAATGCACATCAACTTTTATGGCTCTCTTTTATTACATAAGATTCCATCACAAGCAATTTCCCATGGTGTGTAAATTCTTTGTAATCTTTATTTTTAATTTCTATGGAATACAATGCAGTTGTGCCTGCCCTGATTTACTTACCCGATCCCCTTTTAAAAGACATTTGGATTCTTTCCAGCTTTTCACTGTTATATGTTACACTGCAAAGAGTCCTTTCATTTCTTGTAAGTGCATAGAAGGACAAAAGTTTTAGGACGGAGATGGAGAAAAGCTACAATTCTTCCATCTGTCTTAAACCGGTCTTTCTCCACCGCTACATACCAGAGTGAACTCACATTTGAAAACACTCTTACATGCATGATGAAATGCCACTAGGTTGACAGATTGCTTAGTGGTGATAATTCTGGATCAAATAAAAAGGAGTAAACATGCTTGCAGCTAGTGCGGAGGTGGCTGTAGAGAGTATCCGTGCAGACATGGGGCTGAAGAATCCATCTGGCAAACATAGTTGTAGGCTGCAGAGCAGCCATGAAAATGGCAAGAATTGTCAAGTGGAGAAAAATATAGATTTCAAAGCCACAGGTTGGATTAGATGCTTATCCTTTGGAGAAATAAATTGCAACAGGAATGGAAGCATCCTCATCCCAGTGGCTCAGGATCTGATTTCTCTGACCATCCGCTGCTTATCTCTTTCTTCAATTTATGAAATGGTGCCTTATAGTAATATGCCTTATGGCATAAATATAAAGTTAAAAACAGTCAATAAAATGCATAAAACTAGGAAAGCAGTTACCAGCCCTTCAAAATCATGTTTGAAACATTTAAAAGAAATCAATATCTTAAAGCAGCATTTACGAGAAAGAAAATACACACAGACGAATGTGGTACGAGGATGGTCAGGAAATGGGTAATTTATTGCCCAGGCAAGACATGAAATCCAACTATTCATTTGACCTTTCCCTGACCTTGAATGTTCTACTCTAAATGCAAGATTATTTTCTTCTCAAATCAAATCTTACATCAGTTAATCTTATTTTAGATAAAAGATACTTTTTTTTTTTTTTCCAAAGCCATGTTCAGTGAACCCAATATAAAGAACAGACGGAGTGGCACCTTGAAATAGCTTCATTGGGAAAGATATTTGATGTGAACGATGAGATCACTTTTCTAAAAAGTGGCCCCGTTTTAAAAGCAGTGGGCCAAGTTTGGAACATCAAATAGCTCCTCTGTCTCATCTCTTTCTTGGTTTCCCAGCCCCGGAAGAAGAGCTGGACACAAAGTGATGTATTGTATTGTCAGTCATGGACTATGTCTCCCCCCACTCCGAATGCATGTGTGGAAGTCCTAACTCCCAGAATGACAGAGTGTGATTGTGTTTGGAGACAGAATCTTTAAAGAGGTAATTGAGGTTAAATGAGGTCAGCAAGGTGGGCCTTATCCAATACGACCGACACCCTTACAACAGGAGGATGTTGGGACATAGTCACACGCTGAGGGAAGACAATGTGAAGACACGGGGAGAAGACTCAGAAGGAACCCACCATGCCGGCTCCTTGCTCTCTGACTTCCAGCCTCCAGAATTGTGACAAAATAAAATTTCTGGTTTTAAGCCACCCAGACTATGGTGCTGTGTTATGGCTGCCGGATTTTTAAGAGGTTGGACCTTATCTTTAATGATTTAATGGAGCTTAATGAGAAAATAGGATCTGCTAAATAGAACTTCCCATACAAGAGTAGGATGTGAATTGACGAGCAAAGAGGAAAGTGTTTCTTTTTTAGTTTCTCTCAGTTGTCCGTTGGGGCTTTTGTCAAAGCTGGGTGAGAGCACCTCAAGAAAACATAGTAAAACTTAACCAATAATTCCAGTCCTGACAACCACAATCCCTGCTTGGTGTTCTCTCCCATTTGTTAACTCCATGGGGTCAAGAAGTTTCCTCAGTTTCCTGTTGAAGAAGCTCAATAGATATGTCTGATGAGTTCATGAAAAAAATGGGTTGATCATGACTCTATGTTATAACGACAGAATTTACGTCTAGAAAGCTTTCATTCATTCTATATTCACATTGACAACATTTCAAAGTATTGGGTATGTGATAGGTTATCTCCACTTATGTAATTCAAATAAACACAGATGCATTCATTATAAGTACCCCCTCACTCATCTGGAGGTTTGAATCCATCAGATGTCCTCTGATTTCTGCTAAGTCACAGAAAATGTCACACCCTGCGGTTACATATCATGTTCATATTTTGAGAGGTAGTTTCACATCCTTCATTGTTTTTGATCTACAAAACTTCCTATAAGGCAGAGAAGGCAACCAGACTTTTCTTGGGAACTGGGTTTCTGTCAGCATCTCTCCCTCAGGAGCAGTGTCACCTTGACATACTAGGCAACTCCCTAGCTTCAGAATTACATTCAAATTCATGCCATTCGTTATTGTTCTTCCTTCATCTATTTGCATTTGATGGACTCAAAGTCACAGTTACACCTGCCAGGCCCAAGGTAATGAGGTGGTGGGCAATTCTTCATCCTATCCTTCTGGGCCTTTAGGACCTCCTATAGTGGTACCCGAAACCCCCAATGTAGCCCCAGGGTGTTCCCCCACCGTGTGCTCAGGATGGACCCCAGGAGGTCTGAATCCCAGCCTGGCATTTCTTCTACCCTATCTGTGCAGAAGAATCACCTGGCAGCTGGTTAAAAACATGGCTTCTTGGCCATATCCCCAGAGATCCTGATTTACCCTTCACCTAGAGAGCGGGAGGGAAGAGCCCAGAAGTCAACATTTTTAACCCCCACCCCAATGCTAGATGTTTTTTTTACACCAGTGGTCCCTGGCCCAAACTTTGGGAAACATTGTTATAGAGTATAAAATAAGACCAACACAGCCCACTTTCCAAGATGACTATTGGCTTTTTCTTTCAGAGACCTGTGTCAAAGGAATTCCTACCAGGTACGATTAAGCACCTGGTAGGGTGGACAGGCAATTAATTTCAGAAGTAAAATTAACTAGAGAGGGACTGTGTGCCAATCAAACTGCCTGGGGTTGGTGCCAGACGCACTTCACTTTTCTCATATGTAAACTACAGTCATGGAAAGTGCCTCCTAGAAAGGAGAGACAGGTGCCTCAGAAGCCTCAGGTGCTGCTTCTCAACATCACCTGCCCACTGGAATCACATTGGAAACTAAAAGCACTGATGCCCGGGCCCCACCCCCAGGGATTCTGAGGCAGTTGGGGGCCTCCCAGGTTGTTATGTATCATGAGAAGCGCTGAAGAGGAGACCCCACCTTGAAGGAGGTTTCAAGCAGAGCCTGGCTCTCGTGAGCCACCTGGAAAAAGGTAGCCAGTGCTATTTAGGTTTTTAAAAAGATGAAGTGAGTTTTAAAACGATTATTTCTTCTTCACCTGTCTCTTGTTATCTTTTGAATTTGCAACTTCCCATGTATCTTTAAAATCTGAGTATGTGTCAGGTGATGGGGACTATGGTGAAAAACAGGGGCGAGGGGGCGGGGAGGAAAAACCGAGTAGCTGACCACCTTCCCATGGTAACAGTAAGAATCAATGAGCCTCAGGTGCTAAGATCCCGTGTGCCAGGCCTCCTGTCCAAAGTCCAGGTGGAGAAAAGCATTACATTAGTGGCATAAGTGTTGATCCTGCCCTGAAGAAAATTTTGTGCTTAACACATCTAAGGGAATGAGAACAATTTTCTCATTCCCATCAAGCACAAGCCCTTCCCCCTCCTTGAAAAGACCAGCCGTTGTTGGCGTTTTTCAAAGTGTATTCCCTGGATCACCTGCATCAGAATCACGGGGATTGGTTCAAATGCACATGATGGGGCCCCACCCACAGACCTACAGAATCAGAAGCTCTGGAGCCTGGGAACCTGCAGTGCTTAGCATTCCAGGCCCCTTACAGCTTGAGAATTGCTGCTTACTTGCAGAGCACCAATTAAGCCTCCGGACTCCTCGAGAAGGCTCTGCTCCCGGTGGGAATCGAGTGGTTACCGTATGCAGGTTCAGGCAAGGGTCCCTTTTAAGCACGGAGAATACGGAGCATCGAAAAGGGGGCCTCCGACCCCGGGCCTGCGAGCCTGCACTACGCACTCGCCCACGTAGCTTTCTGCAGTGTTCTCCACGCACACATGAAAAACAAAACCAGGACAGAAGAGATCCTTCCTCCTGCTATTGACCTGGTTAGATGCTTTATTTAAAAATCTCAGCACATTGTTTTGGACACACTAGCAGTTTACTGCTAGGACACAGCTCTGCTGATAAGGAAGCGTGGCACACCTTGCTCCCGCTACTGGACAGAGGTGGTTGTGCCTGTGCCCCTGAGCCCTGCGGTGCAGAGCAACCACACTGTCTCTTCCAACGCCCCTCCGCCCCCTTTCTGATTAGTGATTCCCATGGTCTCTGTTAGTCTAGGTTAAGTCCAGCTTGGGTGTTTGATTGCCTTTGTTCGGCTGTCTGGGATTTGACCCCCACCATGGCAAGCATGGGGAGCCAAGGTAGAGGATTGTGTTGGGGACGCAGGCAGAGTGGGGGGAGGGCTAACTCATCCCCCCACATGAACCTGCGGCCCCAGGTCCCAGCCCAGCTCCAGAATTCCATCCTCCCTCCCCCATGAGGCTGTGAACCTGTATTCAGGGGTTCCCGGGCCTAGTGGAGAGGATTATTCAAATTTGATGATCCCCTTCCACCCGAACATCATTAAATAAACTAACAATAGACACCCAGCAGAGAAAACCAATTCCCCCTGGTTGGTGGGGGGAATGATTTCAGAATGTTTAACCGTTTCACAGATGGGTCTGGGTTTCCCGCCCTCGGGAGCCCGGGAGGAGGCATCAGGTGTGGGGCAGGAGGCCTTAGAGGAGAACACGCTTCAGGATGTCCTCTTGGCCCTTGGAGGAGCGTTTACTGCCTGCATGACAATGGGCTGCGTGAATAATTGCCATCTTTTTCCATTTGCAGGAGACTCTGGCATCGCAAAACACAAAAATGATTTCATCCATAGTCATTTCACAGCTGATTGATGAGAATAAATCAAAGGCAACCCGGGCTGCGCTGCAGGTGCCCTGCGCTCCCGCCCCGCGCGCGCATCCGCAGGCCTCCGTGGGCCTCCCTCCCGGGGAGCCTGGGCCCCCAAGGGGCTTCGCATCCATCACCATCACGGCCCGGCGCGTGGGCCCCCCAGCCGGCAGCCTGGCATGGGAGGCCCAGGGCGCTCTGCTCGCGGAGCCCTGTGCACCCGCCGCGCCCCGTGGGCACCAGGGACCGTGCACCTGCGCGGAGCTCTCCAGAACCTGCTCTGTGATGCGCCTGAAGGTGCCCGAGACGCAGCCCCGGCTGTGCGAGGCCCACGGGTACTGGGTCACCAACCTGGAGGACAACCAGGAGGACGCCTTTCCTCCCGGCGCCCCGCAGGCGGGGAAGGGGCCGCTGGTGTTCAGCTCCTGCGTGCACCTCAGGGTGTCCCAGCAGTGCCCGAGCTCCGGCGGCTACCTAGATGGGGCCCTCCCCGGCCCGGCTCAGCAGCCTCAACGTGCAGGCCCCAAAATGCACAGGTCGGTCCTGTCGCTCCACCTGAGCTGCAGTTCCCACAGATTGACGCCAGATGGAGCAGATGGCCCAGCTAACGGGGCGCCCCTCTGCAGCGCCTTGAAGCAGGAGCTCACCCAGAGGAGCCCAGACCTGCCAGGCCGCCACTGGAACCCAGGTTTGCAAGAAAGTTTCTTGAAGGAAAACCCAGCGTTGGAGCAGGTGCATCTGGGGCCCTCCGCCTGCCCTTGCAGTGGCTCACGTCGGGTAGAAGATCGAGCATTCTCGGACGTGGGAGTTAATCAGGTCACTGTAAGCAAAGGGAGAGAGGACTACCCAGACTGTGGCCCGGGGCGTGGTGCCAGCCAGCTGGCCATTCACATTCCCGGCTGGAGTTACGCGACAGGTGAGTGGCGCTGCCGTCCTGGGGAGGTGGGGCTGCCAAGTCCAGATCCCTGGCTGTCAGCTCATCCGTGCAAGTCCCCCGCCAAGGTGGGCGGCCACTTTCTTCTCCGTGACTTATTTCAAGGAGCAGTTCTCCGGAGCCTCACTCTATCTGCTCTGCTCTAAGGTGACGATGGATAATTCAGTGTTCAAGTCTGCCTTAGATTTTCACAGATACTTTTATAGATTCTGGGAGACCTTCCCTCTTGTCTCCAACAATAGCTCCAGACCCTGTAGCATAGTGAGCAGGAAAGGCTAGCCCCCCTGGTGAAATTATTTTAGGGCCACATCGCTGGAAAACAGCAGAGAGCAAAGTGCTGTCCACGCCTAGAGGTTTTGTGTCTCTGGGCTGAACATCTGCATATCTGGAAGGGTCCACAGTCCTGCTCCTCTTTACCTTTCAATCCGGCAGTTGGTATTTATGGATTGCTCTTAGAGATACAGTCCATAACTGTGTGTGCGCGCGCGTGGGGCAGTGTAGGTGTGTGCATGGGGGAGATTAGTACTTATGGGACATTTCTTTAAAAAGTTGGGGACTTTCCCTGTCAAAGAGCAAAAGCAGGAATTTTCTGGGGCAACTCGGCTAGAATTTGTTGTTCGGTCTGCCACTGCCAGAGCAAGGCAGATTTCCCAATGTCAGCAGCCCTGGGCACCCCTTTACCTTTCTTAAGAGATGAGGAAGGGGCAAACAGGCCTTCGCCCGACACGAGATTTCTTTCTCTGTAGAAAACTTCCAATTTTCAGTTTTACTTTCAGCGAGAGAGACTCTAATTTATGAATTAGTGACTTTCCACTCGGGGAAAATATTTAAAGATAATAGTAGTAAAACTGGAAATGCAGCATACGTACAATAATTTTATGGTATAATTTTCGTCCATTAAGGCTTTATTAATTAATAAAAATGGCTGTAAAACATTTTAAGCTATAATGTGCATAGAAATGGTAAATGATGTAATTAATTTTAACAAGCGTGTGTATATTGAATGCGCAGAGATTTTTAAGGCAATTTGACGTGCCTTTCAGGTTGATTAGACCATCGAAATGCTTCTGAGTCTTACAGACTTACTGCAAAAAGGAAGATGTAAGCCCTGATCAATGTTACAAAGATGGGCCTCAGTATCTTAAGAAATCACCCGAGTCAGGGGATCCCTGGGTGGCTCAGCGGTTTAGTGCCTGCCTTTGGCCCAGGGCACGATCCTGGAGACCCGGGATCGAATCCCACGTCGGGCTCCTGGTGCATGGAGCCTGCTTCTCCCTCCTCCTGTGTGTCTGCCTCTCTCTCTCTCTCTCTCTATCATAAAGAAAGAAAGAAAAGAAAGAAAGAAAGAAATCGCCCGAGTCAACCATCTCCTCTTCCTGGTCCATGAAGATTCCGGAAACATACAACCTACATTGTTGTATGTCTGTCCCCTCCACCCCCACTGAAGCACATCCTTGTCTTTATGTTGTGTCTCATGATGTGAAATAATCCTTTGGATTTATGGCATGTTCCTCAAAGGCTCTTTAAAAATCCCTAGAGCCAGGTCCCAAACATTGGTTTCACGGGAAAGGAGCATGAGCAGAGAAAATCCCCCACCCCAACCCCAACTTATTTGGTTTTGGTGCAGAGAAGATATTTGATTTTGACTTTGTAGAATGACTGCTCGTGTAACTGATGTTCTTAGGCAAAGAGTGTGAGTCACTTCCCATGGGCCGATTTCCCTCAGAATATACTCCAGATCCCAAGGATTCCATGTGGGTGGCTCTGAATCATGTGGCCTCATTCTACCATTTGAGGAGATATATTCACAGAGGCTGGGTCACCTTTTTGAAAGTTGCTGGTCTATTATTTTCTTGTGCAGTGAATGTAGACAGGCCACCCCAACTCTCCGAGCCTTTCTTCATCTGAGTAGCTAGATAAGGGGTGCGTTTGGTGTTCTCGAAGATTCCCTCTAGTTTGGAAAAATTAAAACTGCTCTATTTGCCACAGGTGACATCTGTGAGGGAGAGTGTCCATGTGACTCTGGGTCCCTCAGTCATCAAGCTCCAATTACAGAAGCTTGAGCTCGCCATTTTGCGCACATGCCTCAGATGCGTACATAGACACAGTCACTCACACAACCCTCCCTAGACTTTCCTACTTTCTCACTCAGAAAGTCATTTGCAAGGGGATGTATTTGTTCCCAGGTGACAAGAACACGCTTCTTGTCCATGCTACTGAATTCTTGCCTGAGGTTTATAAGCACCGCCCATGGGCTTTAACTGCCACAGCCTGTCCTGGGCTAATCTACACAGACCTCCGATGGTGAGCTTGCTGACCTTCGGTCTTGACAGAGCTTTCTAGCCTTATTGCAAGTGCTTTCTGACAGGGACAGTGCTCATTAAAACTCCGAGGAGCTGTTTGTGTTTCCTGTCTGGAACGGGGATCTCGGCGGAGGCATTCTTGACAACCTCCTGTGGCTACACAAGCTATTAGCGGTCTTCGTATTTCATAGTTACTGAATCTGATTCTTTTTATCTGAAGGATCCCCAGATCCTGTGCGAGCAGCATCCTCTCCAGCCGCCTTGCTGACATTCAGCCACAAGGGAGGTGCAGTCTGGAAGGTTCTACAAACAGGCGAGGCCGTTTCAGTTCTAGTCATTAGGTCACCAGACAGGAAGTCCTATACATTGTGTTCTAGAATGAGTCTCCGGGGCACACATGCAGAAAGGTTACTAAGATTAGGGAAAATGGGAAACTTTCACACATTTGGTGCAGTAGAGATAGGCCATGTCTACGGGGGCATCACATTCCTTGTGTCATTCCTTGTGTCTCCACTGTCGGTATGCCTCCCGCCGGCACCCGCAGGATGGGCATTGTACAGCTCCCTGCTCTGCTCTCAGGAAGGGTTTCATTGTCTTCAGCACTCATCCTACCAAGGACCGTAGCATATACCATGCAGGTTCTAGACGCCAGGTCCTGACTGATCGGTTGTGTCCATTTCTTGGAATCCTTCAGACCATTCTGTAGAGATGGTATCGTTATCCCTATTTTGCAGCTAAGACAAAGGAGGCTTGAAGATGAAATGATTTGCCCAAGTCCACATGGCCATTAAGTGTCGGAGCTGAGAACAGTCCTGTGCTTGGCTCTGACTGTACTCTCTCAATGACAGCCCTAAGCAGAGCAGCTAGCTGGGTGGAGACTCAGTAGTGGGCCCCATCTCCACTATCACCACGATGGGAATATTTGAAGACCACTCATGGACATAGGGAGTAATAGTAGCGTTTGGTGGCCAGAATCTATTAGGAGAGTGAGTTACCCAGTTAATTTCTAATTAAGTTACTAAGCTACATCATTTGGTACAGGTGGAACTTATTGGCTCAGAAATCCTTCCCAGCCTGAAATCCCATTCTCTGTGCTGTCCTATGGGATGTACAGTATTGATAGGAATAGTTCTCTTTGCTGGGTGTTGCATGCCTGAAACAGTATTGACTTTGGTACGTTACTTCTTGCCAGTTTCATTTTGCATCTGTGGCCTAGATCTGAAGCTTTCTCCTGTTCCCAAGACATCCATTGATGTTCACTAGATGCTTTTGGAGAAGAGACTTTGTACTTTTTTTTTTATTTGCCCCAAGCATTGAAGTTCTGTGGCAGACTCTGTGTCTCAGTATGCTGCGCTGGTGCTCAGACTGCTGGTGGCCTTGGTCTGAGAAGTTCCTGGTGGAGCTTAGCATCACTGGTGATCAATGGTGTGAATGGTTGGAGAGGATTCACTGGAGAGGAATGACTGGATCCCTGCTGCATCGTGAAAGGTCTACTGTGTCTACCAGTGTTCTGATGCTATGATCTAACACATGGGTAGCGAGTGAGGTTTATGTCATGAAGAAAGCACTTTCATCACTAAGGGAAAATGATAGACCATATGCATACGTGTCAAGCCTACCAGAGAAATCTGCATTGGGTTCTGCTCCTTTAGTCCCATGAGAACTTCTTATCAGGAGCCAGAAAACATTTGAGGAGCTCTTATTTTACAAATACTATTTTCTTTCTTTCTTTTTTTTTTTTTTTTTTACAAATACGATTTTCCTTTAATGATCTAGAACTGGGGTCTACAATCTTTCATTGTAAAGAGCCAGATGGTTTCCGTAGTGACTACTCAACTCAAGCAGCCACAGACAATGCATAAGTAAATGAGCATGGACATGTCCTAATAAAGCTTTATTTACAAAAACAGGCAGTGGCCCGATTTGGCCTACTGGCTGAAATTTGCTAACTCCAAACCATTCATCCTCCAAAACAAATTTTACTCTGTTTGCCAGTCTTGCATGTTGGCTTCTCTGGAAACCCAACTTTGAGCTGGAGGTTAACGGGCATTTATTAGGGAGTGGTCTTGGCATCTGTGGATGGGAAGGGAAAAAAGTAGGAATGGGCAGAGGGAGAAGTCGCTCTGTGATGCGGTCATAATGAAGGCCTGCGGGAACTCTGAATTTGGGATGGCCCATCAGAGTTATTCTGAATTGAGACAAGGCGGCTGTGCCTTTACCTGCCCCGCCCCCCCCCCCCCCCCCCCCGGGAAGGGGCTGTGACCGTGAGTGAGGCAGCTCTCTGTGCCAGATGCTTGCCATGGTCCTGGTGGACTCTCAGCAGCTGGGGAATCATTCCTTCTTTCCTGAGGGGGATCGAGGGCATCACAGTGCACATCATAGCTGGCCATGCTGCCCTTTAATCTACCTTTCTCGTCTGTGACCTCCTACTTCTCTAAAACACCTCAAGGATCTTGCATGGCTGGATCTGGGACAGTGAGGTGGGGGCATGCGCGTGGACCTTAGCACCTGAACAAAGAGGATACTGGAGAATTTGCTCCCCACCCTTGATGTTTATTCATTCATTCAGTAAATGCGTGCTGGACATTGTCCTGGTGCAGGAGCAGCGACTTGGACCAGGTGGTGTGGTGGGTGTGCTGAAAGGTGGCCAGACGCTGACTGTTTGGAAGGAAAAGCCAGCAGGGTTGTGGATGATCAGGTGTGCTGGTGGTGCCACAGCGACTGGATGTGCCTGTGGGGCGTCCCCTGAGGCTGCCTTGACCAACTGGATGGGGAGTTGTCTCCCAGGGGCTGGCCCACATTTAGACCATGATCACAAGGAGCGCCATTGAGGACCAGGTGAACTATCTGCCTGTGTCTTCTTACGTTTTATGGAGCTACACAAGAAGAATCGAGTGGAATGAGTTCTTGTGTTTTGTTTTGTTGTCAACAGTAAACCAAGCCAGTGGGTGTTAGAATCAGCTGGCAAAGGGACCGCTAAACTGGGACCCCTGGTATCTAGCAGGAGCTGGAGCGCAGGGGTTAGCAAACTGCAGCCCAGGGGGCCGAACCCACCCGTTTCTGGAAATCAGGTTCCCTTGGGACACAGCCATGCTGTTCCACATGCTGTTCTGTGGCTGCTTCCTCACTAGACAGCAGAGTTGACTAGTTGGGACAGAGGCCGAGTGACCCATGAAGCCCATAGTATTTGCTCTCTGGGCTTTCACTGGAAAAGCATGCCACCTCCTGCTCAGGGGCGGGCTCTCTGGGTGACTTTGGGCAGGTCCTTTTCCTACAAAGTCTCCCATTGTCCCACCTGTGGAATGGGGGGGGAGGGATCATCTCTGTAGGTTAACTCCCAGAATGTAGGAAAGATGCTCAGAGTCCAAGGGAAGAGCTCTCTCGTCCTTGACCTCCAGCGCCCTGCGTACTCTGGGTTCGCCCCAACCTTTCCCAACCAGTACCCTCCTGGCTTTCTCTGACTCTTTTTTCTCCCGCTCCAGAGATGCAGTGTCAATAAGGTTCAATGTTGGCACGTGCTGTCCTGCCTCTTTGTACGTCAGCAGCAGGATCAGGCACTTCTTTTTTAAAATATTTTTTTTCAATTTTTATTTATTTATGATAGTCACAGAGAGAGAGAGAGAGGCAGAGACATAGGCCGAGGGAGAAGCAGGCTCCATGCACCGGGAGCCTGATGTGGGATTCGATCCCGGGTCTCCAGGATCGCGCCCTGGGCCAAAGGCAGGCGCCAAACCGCTGCGCCACCCAGGGATCCCAGGATCAGGCACTTCTGTGCCACCTGCCATTGCCACTAAGTGGTTTAGGCATGTGTCCAGCCCCGGCACTTCCTGCTAGTGCCAGACCAGTGTTCCATCTAGACAACCCTCCCTCAGTCACATGACATTTATTGTGTCAGCCACGGTGTCAGGCACTGGGTGAGGCTCTGGTTCCATAACACTGAAACAAAACTTAGATATGGTCTCCCTGGCATGCAGGTTATGGTCCAGGGGGAAGACAGACATCCAACTGACTCCCCAAAATAAGTGTGATTGTAGACCACGGTCAGTGCTCTAGGGGGTAGTGATGACTGTAAGAGAGTTTGACAAGGCAGGCTTAATTGAGAAGAAGGGACGTTAGCAGGAACTTTCTGAGGAGGAGCCTTTTAAGAATTGATTCTTGAATGGTAAGTAGAAGGGCCATTGTGTCCCAAAGCTTTGGGTCATGACACTTTGGAGTTGCTGAGAAGGTCTGTGCACCTCCCACATAGTAAGTGAGGCCATGTGAGCCCGGGCCACAGTCCTAGGTGGGGTTAGGGGCTTAGAGACCAGAAAAAGGATTTAAAATTTTACCCTAAGTGCAGCAAGATGGTGTGATGCAATTTATGCTTTAATAAGATCATCTTGCTTCTCAGAGAGGGTGAGAGATGGAAGCAGGTGAGGCCATAGCTGTGGTGCACCTGAGAGCCATCCTGGGGGCTGCAGAGGTGAGAGAAGTCTGATGGTGGAACTCGCAGGCCTTGAGGACCACTGAGCTCAGGAAGAAGCCAGAGGAGGTGGAACCCGGATTTCTGGCTTAAGCATTCAGAGAAGGTGGTGGTGTTTTTGTGTACGGACTAGTTCTTAGAGCAATTTTAGGTTCACGGCAAATTTGAGAGAAAGGTGCGGAGATTTGCCACAAATCCCACATCCCACGCATGCAGCAACCTCCCCTACTGTCAACCTCCCCACTGAGTGGTACGTTTGTCACAGTCAATGAACCTACATTGATCTACTACAATCACACAAAGTCTGTCGTTTACTGTAGGTGCTCTCCTGGGGCTGTGCCTCCTGTGGGTTGAAACACACGGGACTGTGACCCGTATCCACCACTGTAGTAGCCTAAGGAATAGTTCACTGCCCTAAAAATCCTCTGTGCTCTATTCATCTCTCCCTCCCACTAACCCCTGGCAACCACTGACCATTTTATTGTCTCTGTATTTCACCATTTCTGGAAAGTCCAGTAGTTGGAATCCTACAGTACGTTGCCTTTCTAGGTTGGTTCCTTTCACTTAGCGATATGCATTTAAGATTCCTCTATGTCTTTTTGTGACTCGATAGCTCAACTTTATTTATTTATTTATTTATTTATTTATTTATTTATTTATTTATTTATTTATTTATTTATTTATATTTTTAGCACTGAATAATATTCCATCGTCTGGATGGAGCACAGTTTCTCCGCTCACCTGCTGAAGGACATCTTGGTTCCTTCTAAGTGTTGAATAAAGCTGCTGTAAACATCTGTGCGCAGGTTTTTCTGTGGACATAAGTTTTCAACTGCTTTGGGGAGATACCAAGGAGTGTGACTGCTAGATCGCATGGCCAGAGGATGTTTAGTTTTTGTTGGTCTGTTTGTTTACTTTTACAGAAAGCTTTCCCAGAGCGTGTTTAGTTCTGTAAGAAGCTGCCAAACTGTCTTCCAAAGTAGCTGTACCATTTTGCCTTCCGGCCAGCCAACGCGTGAGGGCTTCTGTTGCTCCTCATGCTCACTAGCATGTGGTGTGGTCAGCCTTCTGGATTGTGGCCATCCTAATGGGTGTGTAGCGGTGTCTCACTGTTGTTTTAATTTGCAATTCCCTGATGACATGGAGCATCTTTCCGTGGAGCATCTTTCTGCTTACTTGCCATCTGCGTATCTCCTTTGGTGAGGTGTCTGTTAAGGTCTTGGCCCATGTTTTACTGGAATTGTTTGTTTTCTTCTTGTTGAGCTTTAAGAGTTGTTTGTGTATTATGGATAACAGGGAAGAAGGTTTTCATCCAGATGGGGAGGATGCAAGGAGGAGCAGAGATGACCCCGAGTGCCACAAGGTCAGGATACATTTGAAGTGTCAGTGGAACCTTCTGGTGCAGTGGGCAAGCTGGAGGTTGGGCCCATGAATCTAGAGCTTTGGAGAATGTTCTAGGCTACAGGTGTGGTTGGGAAGCTTCTTCCTAGAGTTGGTGTTTTATGCTGCAGAATTGTTTGAGAAGGCCCAAGGAAAGAGAGGGACAGGGACTGAACAGGGTTGGGATGCAAATATTTGGGGCCTGGAAGGAGCAGCAGCATTTCTATCGGGTGGTAGTGCTATGAGCTCCCCAGCTTTTCCATATTGGGGTCTTAGTGTTGTCGGGCACTGGTCCAGGTACTTCACCATTTTCATCCCTTTACTGCTCTAAAAGGCCATGAGGTGGGAACATTGCTTACCTTCAGGTTCCAGGTAAACAGATTTGCACAGAGGCACCTGCTCACTGTGGAGGGAGGGGCAGGCTTCACACTCACGCATCTGGCTGTGTTCTGCAGCCTCTGATGGCACATCCCAGGCCACCGTGGTCACCTTTGTGCTCAGTTCTGTTTGCTTCTATTCTTGGTAATGGTCGTCTCAGCTCCTGGACCCCAGGCTCAGAAGCCTGGGTCATCTTTGAACCCCTTCCCAGTCCCTTGCTGCTATGTTTGGTCACTGAAAAAGCCGAAAGTCTCCCACAGCCGTCCCTTGGCCTCTGTGTCCACCCCCACCACCCCTATCCATACCTTTCTTTATTGCCTTCATGAACTTCCATGCCCAGATGGATTTATTTTCCTGATATAAAACTAATACGTTACAGGCAACTGAGAATAATAAAAAAGCAGAATAAAAAGCTTAATAATCATTGTTAATACTTTGGTGTATTTGTTCCAAGGTTTTTTACGCATGTATGTTTTTTTCTTTTAAATAGTTGAGATCCTGCTACGTATGTGATTTTCCTCTGGGTCTCTGCCACTCAGCCCTAGGTCATAAATATTTCCTGATATTAACAGTACTTTACAGAGAACATTTTATTGACTGAAATGGTGAGTTTTATGGACATATCATAGTTTATTTAACTATTTCTTCATTCTTGGCCCTTAAAGTTGTTACTCATTTTTCACTTTTTGGAATAATATTAATGCGAACACTGGGTGTGTAAGGCTTTGCTAGATTACATCCTTTTGGAAAAAATCCTTTAACTGGCAGATCTAGATCAGAGAGTATCAACCTTTTAAGGTTTTGGGGCACAGTGCCAGATTCAACTGCAGGAGAAGCCGAGGTGGAAGCTTCTTTTCTCAGTTGTGAAGGCCCTTTCTGTATACGTGCTTGGCCAAGATTAGGGACCAATCTGCTAAGTTCTGCAAATTCCAAGATGAAAACTCCAGCCTTGTGGTTTGAGCTGGCATTTCTGTGATTGCTGGTGAGCATTCCTTGTTCCTGCTTCTCACCTCGACCTTGGCTGTGGCTGTCCCCATGGCCCCGCACCTCATACCTTTCTTCTTTAGGCCTCAGAACCTTTCTTCTAGGCCTAGACATGTGGGGCCAGATCACTCTCTGTTGTAAGGGCTGTCTGTACACTGTGGGGGGTTAACAGCACCCCTGACCTCTGCCCACTTGGTGCCAATAGCCCTCCCTCCCAGTTGTGACCAAATCAATTATCTCCAGACATTGCCTGGTTGGGGGCACAACAAAATCCCCCATGGCTGAGGACTGTTGGCCCTGTATTCTATGCCTAGACCTCCTTACAGCCCACGGTGATGACAGACCAGCCTGCTCAGCAGTCCTTGTTGCTCACCAGACTGAGACACAGCCTCAGCACTTGGTCCAGCCATTTCTCTTAAGTACCCAACTCCCAGGACTTTTATGGCCTATTAATATGATATATTTGCTATATTTTGAAGACCATTTTCTTCCTCTAGATTGCATGGAGCTTGAGGTCAGGATCCAGGTCTGAGTCTTGGCATTGACCTCTCCACAGCCAGCAGAGAGCTACACAGCACAGAGCCCTTGCTCAGGACTTGTGTGCTGGTTGGAGGACAGGCCATTTTGATGACCCAACAAAGCCTTGCTGATGTCAGGGTCCCTTAAAAGCCAGCTGTCTTGTCTTTCCTCAAACCACCTCTTCCTGTGGACATATCTAAAACCTCTCTGGCCAAGAACGGGTGGGGAGCCATGTAAGATTCATTGTCCAGAGGTAGGTTGCAAAAAAGTGAAGTGAAAACTATGGCATTCCCACTTGGTTTTAAAATTTAGCAGGAAAAAATTTCCAACTGTTGTTTCCCTCCAAGAACTCAGTAAGTATTACCATGGAACAAGTTCTCATTATCCTTTAGATGATCTGATTTAATGTTAAAAGAGAAAACCTAGGGACAGTGTTGCAAAAACATTATGAAGGGTTTTGTGTGTGTGTTCACTTAGGTCTTGGTAAATTTGGATGAGATTGTATTGTTTTCCCCAATAATCTCGACTATGATGTTCAGATCATCTCCCAACATCTATATGATCTCTCAAAGTTGTTCATGTCAGCTACCTCAACTGTCTTTATGGGGGGGAAAAGGCTTTTCCCCCCGCTTTTTCCCCTGAGGCATTCCCTTAGTTGTATGAGTGGCTTGTGTCCTCACGTTGTTTAGGAAATGGTCATTGAGAGACCTGGTTTCAAGGGCTGTGGCGGGCTGACCACAGAATAAATGGTCTGATCTTCTAAATTGGGCAACTGCAGAGCTGCCATCTAAACCTGCCTGAGAAACGGTGATCGTCAGGGGAACGTGACCGTCAGAAGACCGTGGGTGTGGGGACGAGATTCATCTGAGTTTCAGTTCAGGCTCTGCTAGCTGCTGACCTTGTGCACAAGGACCGAGCACAGTGGGTGTGCAGTGGAAATAATTATCTTTAGACCCAGTGCCACCTGACTTGTCTGTGGGAAATTCATGTAGACGGGATCTTGGAAGAAGGAATGGGTCTAACAGTGAATTCTGTAAGAAAAAGTGGTCCAGGAATGGGTGACCCTGAAGAAAAGGGAAGAAAAATGTGTGAAATAGGTGGTGGTGTGTTTAACTCCTCTGGCTTCGTGAGCTCTCCTATTTTCCCCATTATCTTAAAGCAGAAGCAGCTCAAGTCTTTCCAAAAAATATGTAACTTTATTTTCCGTGCTCCCCACTAACTTTGGGGGAAGGAGAGATAAGGATGGTAGGACCAGCCTGGAAAGTCATCTTAACCATGCTGCCCCAATAGCTTGTTGCTAAATGCAGCAATTGTCCTCCATTTGTTACACGGGATCATTTATTTCCTGGATTAGGTCAGAGCCCGGTGAGGGCATCCCTGTGGATGAACCACCACAGTTCGCATGGGGACATTCTGGCCGCCACCTGTGGCTTGGGAGCTAACACCAGAGTGTGGAAAACATGTTCTCAACCAGGGGCGGGTGTCAGGCACACCAGGGACTTTTTCAAAAGGTCCACACTGGACTCTGTGCTGGAATCCAGTGTCTTTCCAGTAAAGAGCTCTTTTCTGAAGGATGTAGGGGATGGAAAATAATTTTCCCTCCACCCTCCTAAGTGTTCTCTGGGGCCCCTATAAAAAAAAAAACAGATTAACCAGAGAAAAGCAAATCCGTTTATTGACGTGTGTACATGGGCAAGGGCATGCGTGGGAAATCTGACTCTGAACAGCGGCCTAGAGTCCGGCTTATGTAGATCTTCAACAAGGACGATGGTTCTGGGAAGAAATGACAGGACAAAAGAAAGCAGCGTCAGGCTTCCAAGGTCAGCAAGGCGGGGAGGATCCCAGGTAAGGCTGGAGCTCGTTATGTCCCTTCTGCTGGTGCTGTCTCCTGGCTGATGCGTCTGCAGTTGTCTCTGATGATTAACTCCTGTCCTTCCTGCTGGAGAGGGGAGGAGGGACACCTCTGTAAATTTATGCTGTGCTTTTAGTCAAATAGGGAAATGGGGAGGGGGCAGAGAGCATTTCTTCTCCTGGCTTTTTCTCAGCTGCTCTCAGCTCCTGCAAAGTGACATATTTTGGTGAGGCATATGCCACTACCCTTCAGGGACAGTTCTGTCTGGAGGACAGCATGTCCCTTCCGCTGTGTGCATCATGATCCTCTGCTTTCCGGGGATAATGGTCAAACTCTTCAAGGTTTGGGGGTCCTGAAGTGCAGTTGCACAGGGCCACGCACAGTGAGAACCTGCTCCCCCAAATGCCTGCCCTTCCCCACTCCCATTCTTGTGATAAATGCCCTGTAGGAACTCAGAGTAAAACTCAGAGTCTGGGTGAGGACTATATAAACTGGCCTCTTAGGTGGCGGTTTTCTATAGACTCAGAAGTTGGCGACAAAAGCTAGAGAAGTCCAGGTTGTTTTGATTAGTTGAAACATTTGGGTACAAGGACTGCATCATTTTGATCTTCTGTGGGACTACCTCGGTCTTCACTGTGCTTTGGTGTGTTGTGTCACGAGCCTACATTAAGGGAGGGGATCACTCATATTACACAATGCCATTTCTGGGGGGGCCCCACAAGGAGTGACAACTCCACACTCCCTGATCCTAGAGCTGTGTGTCTTCTGAGTGACTCTTCCCTCTCAGGACATTTGGTCTGTGCAGCCCCTGATGTTTCTCCTTCCACGTTACCAGAAAATCCAGGCAACTTCGAGACCTGTCTCTTGTAAACATGCAGGGTCTTAGGGCGATGTTTGGTGTTCGGGCTTGGTCTTATCTTTCCCAGGTACTGATATCTAAGTTGGCTGGAATGAAGGGAAAAGGTGTATAGTTTTACTTAAAATCTGCTCCCTCTTTGGACAGGAGACTAAATTGAGGGTCTAGGCGTGCATTGCAAGGTTGGTATATATTCAGCAGATGAGGAGCTCTGGTGTGTTAAGGTAGGGCCTTATCCATTTTTGCATAAATGTGGATTATATTGAGGTGATTTGGCTCAGATGGCCCGTGTAGACGGTGAAACTGACCTTGAGTTCCAGTGGCATCCTGTCCTGCACCCCATAAAGCAAGACCGGTTCACGAGTGATCACAAAGAAGCTGTGAAGAGTGGTGTGTGGGACCCCACCCGCAGAGTCTGGGACTGGTGGTCCTTAAAGCATGTTGAATGTCCCAGGGTCGCTTGTCTAGACCTCAGGGAGAAGTTGGTGTGGGAAAGCCCATCCTCATGGTCTCAGCCCCAAGCCCTCCTTGGCTCTTGGCATCATGGGAACTCTGTGGTTTCTCCCCAGCATCCATTTAAATGCTTAGAAAAGGCTGTAAATGTAATGTTTCTCTTTCATTCCTTCTGCTGTTTTAATGTTTTCTTTTCCTCTTGTTAAAAAATATATATATATACTCATTATAAAAGTTAAAATGTAGATAAGCCAAGAGAGGGAAATGAAAAGCAACCAAAGCCCTACTACCCACGGTAACACCACTGCGGATATTTTCGTAGATCTTCCTGAACAGATTACTTGGATGCAGCAAACATGTTTTCTTTATTCTGTCCTTCCAGTCCTTTCTGAACAGAAAAGGCGTCCTGTAAAGCATCACTCTAGGAGGCTACTCATCCTCAGCAGTGGACTGTGAAGCTCATTTTCATGTCCTACAATATTCCCGCTAACCTTGTAATAAGCTACCCAGGCTTTCATTGCATGGATTTACCTGGGGGTTTTGTTGTTGTGGTTTGTTTTAAAAACCTTCTTATAGAATAGATTGTTTTCGTTTTTTACATTTTTGTAACCAATGTGTTGACAAGTGTCCTTCTACAGAAATCTGTATGGGCATTTCATATGATTTCCTAGACTCGGATTCCTAAGGATTTCTGGGTCAAAGGATAGGCAGAGTTTGAAGGCTTTTAGATCTAGGTTTCCAAAAGATTTTCTGCAACAAGTATCTGAAGTTACGCTATCGGTACATAAACACCAGCTTCCCTGAAGATGCACAAACGTTCAGTGTTGGCATCACAGCGATTTCCATGCCATTTTGATGAATGGAAAATGATATTTATGATACATGGATGCAAATTTTTTCATGTTGAACTTTTCCCCTGTGGTAGATCTATATTTCTGCTCTTGTAAATTGCCTGTGTATTTTCTTTGTCTGCTTCAGTCTTTTTTTTTTTTCTTTTGGATTTGTATTTATGTTAAAATCTCCTTTTTGTATTTCTTTAATGTTGGGCATCATACATTTTTGAACTTTGAGTTTTGAAATGATTTAAGTTGACAGAAGAGTTTCAAAGGTGGTACGGAGAGTTCCTGGATATCTCCTACATCTAGCTTCTCCCTGTGTCTTACAGAATCGCAGCACTTTTCTCCATGACAGTTCCTCCACCCCAGCACTATCGGCATTTTGGATGGGGGGGGTCTTCACTGGGGGGGCTGTCCTGTGTGTTGCAGGGCTTAGCAGCATCCCTGGCCTTGACCCCAAGACACTGGTAGCAGAGTCTCCATTCATCTCAGCCGTACAAGCAAAAATGTCTCTGCACATTGCCACATGTTCCCCGGGGAGCAAAATCACCCGCAGCTGAGACCCCCTGACCTAAACGAGGCAATCAGTATTGCCACAGTGCTTTTAACTAAACTCCAGACTTCATTGCGATTTCACCGGTTTTTCCACAAATGTCCTTTTTCTATTCCAGGATCGCGTCCAGGGCACCACATTGCATTTAGTCACCATGCCTGTTTAATTTTTGACAGTCAGTAATTTTTATTATTTTCCTAAGCCCATTCTCCAGCTCCTTTGTGTAAATCTGTAATCCCCCTGGATGTACGTCCTCAGGTGGCAGAAGCTTGGCGTCTCTTTTCCCTGAATGGTTTGCCCATTGTCTGTGGACGATTGATGAGATAATCTATTATTTCTCTACTGGCTGGAAATGCCAATCTTGTATCGAATTAATATTTATACGAGGATTTCCTGACTCGTATTTCCAGTTTCCTTCTAGAAATTTCCATGCTTTTAAATATTACGTGACTCACAGGAGCTGCTCTGTGACCATGTAGGCATTTGAGAGATGGGGCATCTTTCAAATACTCCTAAATGTGACATCATGTTGGCATCTGATGTGTTTCGTCACTGCGGGACTCAGGTGGGGAGAGGCTCTGGCTGCCATCATACTTTATCAAATTTTAATTTTATATTAAAAAAACCCTCTCATTTCAATCCCACACTCTGTTGTTTGCTTTTCATCAGCTCTACGGAGGTTTAACTTGCTTACCTTAAGGTACACACGTTTAGCATATGTGCCCATGTAGGCAGCATCACAGTGGGATACAGAATATTTCAGCTCAGAAAAATATTTGGCTCCTTCCGAGCCCATCTTCCCCTTCCTCCCTGTATCAGGAAACTGCCAATCTTGTTTTTGTTGTCTCTATTCTAGAATCTATATAAATTGAAGGAGATTGGGCTTTTTCCTCGGAAGTTTTCTTCCACTTAGACTAATGCTTTTGAGATTTTTCCACATCACGACATCTATCTTGAATTTCTCTCCACGATGTTTCATAGTTTTCACGATAAAGATCGTTCATGTGTTTTGTTAAATACATTCCTGCTTATTTCACGTTCTGAATGCTCCCCAAAATGACTGATAGTGATTTTAAACACTTCATGTCCCCTTTTTTATGCTTACACATAGACATATATAATTGATTTCTGTATAATGACCTTGAATCCGCGATGTCATTAGAAGCACTTAATTATAGTAGCTTTTTTTGTAGATTCCCCAGGATTTTCTACATACACAGTAATATTATGTATGATGAAAATTCTACTTGTTTTTTCCCATCTTGATGCCATTACCTTCTTTTTTCTTGCCTTTTTACACTAAGACTTATCAGTAAAATGTGGAACAGCAGTAATGAGGGTGAGCATCCTGGCTTATTCCCTTGTTAGCTGCCAGGATTTAAAAATATAGATAGGAAGGTGAGGTAGGTAGATAGAGTCCATCTGCCAGGTTGAGAAGAGTCATTCTACTCTGATTTTTTTCTCTTTTATTTTTTATCCTGATATAACATAAAATTTATCCTTTTAACCATTTTATGTGTGTACAGTCCTGTGGCATTAAATATATTCAGTAATGGTTTTGCAACCATTACTCCCATGGATCCACAGAATTTTGTTCATCTTGCAAAACTGAAACTTGGATTCCCCATTCCCTCTCCCCCAGTCTCTGGAAATCACCATTCCTCTTTCTACAGGAATTTGACTACTCAAGACACCTCATATGAGTGGAATTATACAGTATTTGTCCTTTTGTGACTGGCTTATTTCACACAGCATAATCTCTTCATTTTATCTACACTGTAGCCTGTGTCAAAATTTCCTCCTTTGTTAATGTTGAATAATAGTCCATTGTGTGGATGGACCACATTTTGTGCATTCATCTGTCAATGGACACTTGGTTGTCGTTGGGCCCACCTTTTGGCTTTTGTTAATTATGCTGCTGTGAACATATTTCTTTGAGTCTCTTGCTTTTAATTCTTCGGGGTATAATACCAAGAAGTATAATTGCTGAATCATATAGGATTTCCATGTTTAATTTTCTAAGAAACCACCATTCCATTTTCCACAGCACCTATACACTTCACATTTCTACTAGCAAAGCACAAGGCTTCCAATTTCTCTGTATCCTTGTCCATACCTGTCATTTTGATTTTTTTTGGTAATAGTCATCCTAGTGGGTGTGCACTGGTATCTCTTTGTGGGTTTGATGTGCATTTCCTTAATGGTTCCCTAGTGATATCGAGCATCTTCTCATGTGCATGTTGGCCATTTTGTATGTCTTCTTTGGAGAAATGTCTAGTCTAATCTTTTGCCAATTTTTGTTCTGGTGGTTTCATTATTTCTATTTCAAATTTGATGAAAAGTGTTTATTATTGTTGAACACTGACATGCTTTGTATGTACCTCTTGAAATAATAGGGTTTCTCTCCTTTATATTGTAGCATGGGGAATTACATAAATTTTCATGATAAATTAACTATATATTTCTAGGTTAAACTCTATTTAGTCATGATGTATTATACATCCAAAAATAAATATATTGCTGCATTCTATTTGCTAATATTTTTAGGAATCTTTTTTTTTCAATATTTGTTCCTTTTAAATATGGAAGAGTGGTATGTCCTTTTAAAAAATGTTTTGGTTTTGGTATCAAGAAAATACTAGTTTTATACAACGAATTGGGAAGTGATCTCTTTATTTCAAGAGGAGACTTTGGGGGGTCGATATTATTTCTTCCCTGAAGTGTTTGGTAGAAATCACAAGTGAAGTCATTTTGGCCTGAAGTTTTCTCTGTGGGAAACCTTTAAATACAGATTAAACTTCTTTAATTATTATAGGACTAGTCTTTTTACTACTTCTGCAATCTGTTTGGTAATTTGCATCCTTCGAGGAATTTGCCATTTCCTAAATTGTTGAAATTATTGCCACAAAGTTGTTCATAATATTTTTTTTTTACTATCCTTGGATCTGTAATGATGTTATCTCATTTGTTTTGGGTACTCATAATTTGTGTCTCTTTTTTTTTTTGGTCCTTATCAGTGTAGCTAGAGGTTTATTCATTTTATTAAAATTTTTCCAAGGATCTAGGTTTTGTTCCATTTATTTATTTATTTATTTTTTTTAGTTTGCCGATTTTCTGTTACACGGATTTCTGCTTTTAGCTTTATTATTTCCTTGTGTCTATTTACTTTGTCCTAAATTTGCTCCTCTCCTGTTTAATTTTTTAGCCTAAGAGGGAAACTTAAATCAAATGCTCATATCAAATATTTTCACATAATTATTTCAAGATGCGAATTTCCTTCTATTTTTGATATACATTTTTTCACACTCAGTTCAAAATCTTTTCTACATATGCTCCACCAATATAGCTATGTTTTATGTATCTTCATAGTATGATTTATTATCTGATAAGGCAAGAAGATAATCACTGCTCTTTTTAAAGGTTATTAGCTATTCTTACTTATTTTAACTAGAAAATTTAGACCACTTACACTTATTTTGACTACTGGTATGTATGGATTTATTTCCATCATGTTATTTTGGCTTTCTCTTTGTCCTACCTTTTCTTTTTATCTCTTTTCATAACCTTGTAATTAATAATTTTTTTTATTCTACTTTTTTTCCTCTGCTGTTTGGAAGTTATACTCTTTATTATTTCATTGACCAGCTGGAAATTGTAACATGTGAAATTAACAAAGCTGAAAGTTGATATTTTTAATCCTCTCTCAAACAATTTAGAATCTTAACTCCCATCACCCCCTCAGATTGATCATTATGTTTTAGTCCTATTATTTTTTTTATATTTTGTTTTAGGAGTCCTATAAATCCAATGTTACTTTTACACAATCTGTTTAATTCACCTCATGGTTACCACTGCTTGGGCTCCCCTTTCCTTTATATATGTCAGATCTTTGCTGCTGATATCAATTCTCATCTTCCTAAAATATATATTTGAGATGTCCCTTTTGGTGGCACATCAAACTGGAGGGACTTGTAGGGTTTTTTTGTTTTGTTTTTTGTTTTGTTTTTTAAGATTTTGTTTATTTATTCATGAGAGAGACAGAGACACAAGCAGAGAGAGAAGCAGGCTCCCTGCAGAAAGCCTGATGCAGGACTCGATCCCAGGATCACAACCTGAGCCAAAGGCAGACACTCAACCACTGAGCCACCAAAGTGCTCCAAAATGGAGGGACTTTTGGTGGTAAACTCTCCAAATTTGTTTGGGGGTAGGGAAGTTGGGAATTCTAAAAACATTTTTATTTCACAATATTCTTGAAAGAAAACTTTGTAAGGCATAAGCTTCTATAATGACAATTATTTTCTCCCACCCGTCTGAAAATATTATCCTAGTGCTTTGGGCTTCCAGCTGTAGAAGGCAGCTGTAGGCCTAATAATTGTTGACCTTTGTATTTTTTTTCCCCACTGTTTTTAAGATCTTCTGTTTGTGTTGGGATTATGCCTCACCACGACAGTTTTAGATGTGGATCTCTTTTTTGTTGTTTGCATGATTTGCTGTGCTTCATGAGGCTGATGGTTCTTTTTATTAGTTCTGGAAGTTTCACAACCATTTCTTTATTTCTTCTCCATCATTTCTTTTATTATCCCCTGTCACTTCTGCTCAGATGTATTTTGTACTCATTCCATCCTCTTTCCTCTTGGCTTGCCTTTCAATTTCCATTTATTTGACTCTCTCTGAGGCATTCATTAAACTTTGTTTAGGCTAGTATTCTACTTCACTAATTCTGTTTTCAGCTCTATCTAAGTTCACCTGAGTTTTAAGCTTCAATTAATGCATTTCTTCGTTGTGGGGAGCACCTTTAAGTTTCTTTTTGAAATTGCTCTGGCCAGTTTTATAGTCTCTTATTCCTTATTGATAACTTTGATTAATTCTTTTATGCCTCCAAACATGTCAATTATTTTATAATTTCTATCTGATATTTCTAGTATCTGAGGCATATGTAGTCAGAATCTACAGTTCTGCTTATCTACTGACTCTTGCTAATGGTGGTTTCTTGCATATATTGTGATTTTTGGGGTTATATATGCGTACTTTGGTAACCATGGTTACCATATATGATTGCTCTTTGGCTACTGTGATTCTGAGCACATGTTCACTGGAACTTTATCTGTGGAAATTCTGAATCCTACATTGGGGCTAAGTTCCACCAGAGATTTTCATGCTCCTCTCAGGTGGGCTCACATTATGCTAAAATTCCAACCTATGGTTGTTCATACTGAGTGGGTTGTGTGAATATTGGCCCTAAGCCTGAGAGGGGATCGGCTTGTGATTGTGACTTGGTGTTTCATGCAGGGGTTTCTAGCCTGACTTCCCATAGTTTCAGTCACCAGGTTTTGTCCACTAGTCTATTTGTCCTTAAATCCAAAGCTCTGGATGACCAGAAATCAGCAGTTGCCCTTAGAGAAGGTGGATTGGTCTCCAATTTTCTTCTTGGGCTCTGAAGGGTTTCCTTACTTTCCTTCAAGCTGAGCTATATGTATTTATGCTTATTTCCATGGTTTTTAATTGCTTTTTAGCATAAGGGTGTTTTGGGTATCTAGTTAACCATGTTGTAGGAAGTAAAATATTTTTTTTCCAGTGGAATTTTCTTAAGTTAGTCATTCATTTAAAAAAATGTTGGGATTTTAGGGTATTTTTAAAAATTAAATTTATAGACTAATGGTCATTGTTACAATATTAATTTTTAAAGCCTATACATTGTTGCATTTTATTTACACAAGGAAACTTAAGTGGTGTTTATTTTAAGTTGGGTTTTTTAAATGACCTCAATAGGCTTTATCTAACATCATTACAGTTTTTCTCAAGCTATGAATCAGAGTGACTTGTTTTCCATGTTATTAAAAATTCTCTGTGAACGTATTAGTTTAATATTCAGATCCTATAGTGATATAAAATTTTTAACCACATTTCTAATATTGGGCATTTTGCTTGTTTCTTAATTTTTTACCTCTATAAATAATAACACTTATTGAATATCTTTGTGCATACATCTTTGACCACACTTCTGCTTGTGTTCTTCAGTGATATTCATGGAAGGAGAATTGTTGGGTAAAATATCTGAACACTTTTAAGTGTTTTGAGACCTTACTACCAATTGCTTTACAAAATTGTTGCTGTGGCATGTGGCCATTGGCTTTATAGGAGAACTGGTCTCCTGTGTTCTCTCTAAAATTGAGTGCATATAATTTTATACTTTACTAATTCAATCAGTGAAAGATAGTATCTCAGTCATGTTTAATTTCAAATAAGGTAGAATTGTTTATTAGCCATGTATATTTCCTGTTTTGGGAACTGTCTTATATTCCATCTCCCCTTCAGCTCCTTGAGCATTAGAGTTTTTCCTAGGAGTCTTTAATGTACTCTTTTATGACCACAATGGTTATTAGCCTGTACCATCTGGGCCATTGTAGAGTCACTGCTTAAGTCATTTTGAACTTCCATTTTACAGTTCCACTGACTTCACTGTCTTTAGAGAATTGAAATTGTTGTAATAATGCAAATAATGATGGATTTTCAGAGAACTTGAATGCTCATGAAGAAACCTGGATGCAGAAATAACACCTTTCAAGGTTTTATTGAGAAAAGAGTAGAGATGAATTACTGTGGTTGGCGCTGTTGGTGGTATGGTGAAGAGAAAGAGAACTTTCTCTGTCTCAAGATACTCACAGGCTAGTGGGAAAGCAGGAAATGCAGGATGAGTCAAAGTCAGGCCCATGGGATAATCCACATGCTGTGCTGAGCCAGCAGAATGAGAGGGATTGATTTCCAATGAGAGAACTAGCAAAATTTCAAGGAGAACCTGGCATTAGTGGGATGGAGAAAGACATCCCAGTAGCTGGAAAGCAGCACACAGTAGACACAGAGATTCAGAAGATCTGGGACAATGACAAATAGAGCATGTACTTAGATCCCTGGGAACTTGATGGATTGCAAACAGAATATGGTGATGGAAAAGAAGTCCAGGACTCAGTGCAGAAGGCAATCCACAGCAGAGATTTTAGGCCTCACTCTGGGTGCACTGTGAAGTGCCACAGGGACTCAAGTGGCAATATCTGCATCCAGTTGGTATGGAAGCCATGTTTATTGAGCTAATTGTAAAAGTCTTATTCTGGAGATGGCCTATTTCCTTAGGATTTTTTAATAAAGATATGTCTGATCTCAACAAAAACTGAAAGCACATATGTGTTTGGCCAAATATCACTAAAGATGATCACAGGCTCACCTCTGTGCTTATGAATGAACTTTCTGCTTTCCTCTTGAGCCTTGATCAAGTCAACACACAGACACTGAGTCTAGGATTAGTAGAGAAAGGACTGGAAGGGGGATTTTAACATGATGTAATTGGATGTGAATCGTTAATTACATCACAAAACTTAGTGCACAAAAAAGCAGAGTCTCTGCAGCTGAGTTGAATTAGTTCCTCAACCAAAAGAAATTAGATTGCAAGTCAAAAGACTAGCAAAGACCAGAATGCTAAGCGTACAACAGTATATTTCATTTGGGCTCCACCTGCTGAGCAGGAAATGTTCTTTGTTTATACGGTACAACCCTAGCTGTCCCCACCTTGTTCAAAACCTGCCAGCCGCATGCCTATCAGCTTAATGAACAGTCCTGCTTTTTTTTTTTTTTTAGTGATTTAATAATAGCTTCATAGGGATATAATCTGCATACAGTGACTGTCTTGAGTTGTGTTGTCTCAGCTAGCAATGTCCTCCAGACAGTCACTTAAGATGCAGTGAATTTCTGAATACTGCTTATTGCTACATATTTTTCAGCAAAAATAACCTCATGTAACAGGTGCAGGAAACTTAAAATTAAGGGGTCACCAAAAAAAATGGTTTCTTCACTCCTTTTCCAGAAGAGAAACTTCCCTTTAAAATTTGAACTATTTTTTCTGTAAGGAAATGCCCACCCCCCTACTAATCACAGACAAAATGTGACCATCTTGTTCTCCCCAGGGACAGACCAGGGTTTACTATCTGGTCTACATGGCCTGTAAAGCTGATCAGCTGCTTCCTTCCTGAAAATTGCCCTCACATGGCTAGATTGGTGGTCATGTCAGAAATGGAAAACGTGTAATTCCACATCCTGGGGAAAGCCAGAATGACAACTACTAGCTATTTAGGAAGTAAATGCTCTCAGTCAGAGTGTAATGGAGCTCTTTGCTTTTCTATCTCCACTATTCCATCGACCTGGCTTTTGTCTAAATTTCTATCCATCTGTGCCTCTGCTAAGACAGTGTACAGAGACTGTGAATTCGAATTGGTCAAGTTTGTCATTTATGAAACTTTATGAAAGTTTTGGACTAGGAAGGGGCCGGAACTGTTGTCTATGATGATATGCTTATAATGAGATCTGTGCATTTGAATGTTAGCAAATGTCCAGTTCCCATCAGCGGGGATGTACACACACCTCATCGCCACACTCCCCATCCATTTCAGCCATATGGATTTGCAGTGCCTGCCAATATGGTGGTCCAGTTAAGATGAGCAAGGCTTCCAACACCTTCCTGAATGGAGTGAATGATTCCAGAAAAAGAAAAGGTTGTAAGAAAGCAGAAATGGCTCTATCATTCAGGAATTAGGCTTCGTCTCAAAACAATTTTCCTTTCCTTGAGGCCACTGAAACTGAAAGAACCCAGGATCCTCTAGAATTATGTGTTTTTGTTGCCATAAGAGTGAGGATGGAATTAACTATCCTCAGGTTGAAGGCATCTATCCTCTGTCACAAATACCCCAATTTGGCCACTCTGTGGGGCCAAGAGCTATATCTCCATTCACATTCTATCTGTCATTCATAATAGGAATCTTGACCCTAGGAGGTACCTAAAAAAAAATACTATTGAATTATCGAATTAATATTCCCCCTCTGGTGGTTATTATCCAGAATTCCCCTGATGATACTTTTGGGTGCAGATCTTGTAACTCTTCATTGCCTCCTATTATCTGGTAGGCAAGTGAGTCTTCAGGATTTTATTGGGCTCCTCACAGACTATAAGTCCTTATGGAAGACATGATCCATCACTTAAATGATGTGAGTCACTTGACAAAGGTTGATTGAGGGTGCCAGGTATCATGTAGATGTGTTAGGTATTGCAGGGAGTAATGCAATGTCCGTGTCTTTGTGGAGCTTACTCTTGTGAATGGATAGAGATGGACAACAAATAGATGATGCAACAACATGAGAAATTTCGAGTGGCGATAAGAGCTTTAGCAGAGCACTGGAATCAGGTGGCGTGATTGGATTGGCTACTTGCTGGCTTCTCCAGATGGGGTGGTGTCACAGAAGGCATCTCTGAGTAAGTGATGTTTCAGTCAAGATCTGCATAATAAGGAGCCTACTTTGTGAAGGTGGAAAGGATGAGCACTTTAGATGGAAGGAACAGCAGGTGAGAAGCCCCTGATGTGATAAAGAATGGAGCTGGTACATTCGAGGGATAATACCAAGGCTAGTGGGGGAGTGCAGAGGAGGGCAAGGGCAGCCACATGAGCTCGAGCGGGTGGGCAAAAGACAGATCAGGTTGCGAGGAGTTTGGGATTTATTTTAGGTGGAATGAAAGCCACCAGAGAGATTTAAGCAGAGGATTTTCATGATTTGACTTACATTTCCCCAAGATCTCATGTGGAAACAGAAAAGTCTGTAGAATGAGAGTCAACAAGTGAGTGGTGGAGTAGAATGGATGGTTTGAGGTGTTTTAGAGTTAACAGGACTCCCTGATGGAATGCTTGTGGAGTGGAGGGAAGGAAGGAAGGAAATGCCTAGCTTTGGGAGTAAACACTCACTGAATTAGGGGCAGAATGGCTGGCTCAGGTCCCGCTTGGTTGTTTCCAAATATATGAGACAGCTGACTGCTGTCCATTCACCGCTCCTGGGGGGAAGCCTTCATTGCCAGGCAGAGACTGGTTGTGTCTGCGGGTTCCCAAGCACTGGACCAAATTTTGTGTGGAGGGATGGCCATGTTTCAAGATGCTTGCGAACAAGTGATGAGAAAACCAAAACAAACAGAAAGGTCCTAAATGGAAATTAGAGATATTCTGGCCAACAGAAGATTGAGCAAATGCAGCCAATTTTAGATAATACTACACTTACATGAGACAAAGGCAGGCCCGAAGTTCCCTGTAAAGTATTGCTATTTTGTGACATTTTGAGATTGGCTCCTGGTGCTGTGGGTATTCAGCTTGTATTACCATCTTCTCCTTAAACATATAACTCTAAAAGGATGTTTGTGTTCTTAAGTGTAATTTTATTATATCCAAGAGGTATTTTTTTTCATCCTTGCCATATGTAATTACAAGTGAATAATGAAACTCATTAGGAAAACAAAATTCCCCTTTCAGTAATTTTCTTTACAGCAGACTTCTCTGGAATATAGTTCCTCTTACTTCGAACCATAATACAAGACCATTCCATAGTCTATTAGCTAATAAAGGCCTTTCTGTGTCCTGGTCGTCAAAGTCAAGATGGGATGTAGTTTTCAAGGGATGAAAAAGAACATTCATTAAACTGTGCTCACATAATGTGCGGAGCAAGATTTCAGATTATCTCACGTCTAAACCTATTGCCTCTTGCCTATTCAATGGCAAGTAACCTCTCTGCTATTATAAGCGAGAAAGAACTGGAGCTCTTGGACAGTGAATCTCTCTGGTTCCTTTTTGTTTGTGTTTTTACAATCCCAAATAGAAACAATACATATGTTTCCCTTCTCCACATTTTATTTTTGGAAAATCTGGAGAATGAAATGCCTTCAGTTCAGCCACATGACTCCCATTAGCTTTAATGGGAGAAAGGCATCTTCATGAAGGAAGAGAATCATCCCAGAGTGTATAAATAACAGCCGCCCCGTGGCCACGGAGAGGCCTCACCACAGCACACATCAGCTGTGTCCTGGGGTCAGGTCCTGTCCAAGTCTGACCCTACTCGGGATGGGTTGAGCTTGAACCATTGGGATCCCTTGGGAGCTCACCACTCAGAGGCTCCAGCTCTGGGTGGGGTGGGAGCTGCCGTGCTTGTTGGGAAACCCCTTGCATTGCTGATTCTCAGTGCTTTTTCTCCCTCTGTTCTGGGACATACCTATGTGACCCTAGAAGGAGTCCCATTGTGAATAGATGTTTCTGAAATATTCCAAATATCTTTATGCGTGGGTTGACCTTGAAAGACTTTTTGTTGTCCTTTGATGCCTGGGTTGGTGGAGTTTTGGCACCGATCTCACTGCGTGTTCCTCTCCCCTGTCCCCATCCCAGTGCAGGTATTCATATGCAGCTGAATAGGACTGAAGTGGTCAGGGCACCTCTGCAAATTCAAGGGGAGAAAGGTGCAGAAGGGCCAGGGGCTGGTGTTGTCTCCTTCCACCTGCTTTTCATCTGAAGCTCCCCTGGAGGTCTCAGATCTTCTCCAGCCCCTGCAGGTGGTTCCATATCCTTCTTTCTCTCTCTCACCTGATCCCCAGCAGAAAAGCTTCTGACATGGCATAAGGAGGGAGATGGCACATTCAAGGGACAGACTAAGCCCCATGGGGCTGAAGAGCAGAATCCCCTCCCCCAGAGCCCCTGCAGGCCCACAGAGATGGCTGAGTTTGCTCTATCCAAAGGCCAGCAATTATCCTGCCATATAAAGTGACCGCAAAGCATAACCCACATTGACCTTCCCTGGCCTCCTAGTGAATTTGGCACAATAGGCAGGAAATAGCAGTCTGGGCATGCGAGTGGGAAATGGGTCAAAGATTGATCTGTCTTCCTGCCTCTGTGTGTCCTTGGGTGTATACTTTCCCCCTGCCCCCAGATCTGAAATAAAGGACAAGGTCCATCCATATGACTTTTAGTTTTGTGCCTTGGGTATGAGCCACCTTAGGGCCGAGTACACTGTAATAAAGGCTCACCCTTGCACGTTGCCTTATTCTCTCTGTGCACAATGTCCCAGTTGTCCTCGTGGAGCAGCAGGGTGGTTATTATCCATTGTGTAGATGAGTGACTTAAGGCCAGGTGGACTCGGTGATCTGTTTCACAGTCACAGTTAATGGGAGGCAAACCCAGGCTGGAGTGGATCACAGATCTCTGGTGTGCAATTCCAAATCCTTCTTATCATTTGTATTCCAAATGCCTTCGGCCTCTCTGAAATGATGTCATGTTGCAAACTTGGCCATCCTGGGAGAATTGATGCCATGCTCTCTCTGAGGGACCCTGCAGGTACCTTGTTAACAGAGCTGACCTTGGTGGGATTCTCAGTAGCTGATGACCCTTCTCCACTTATCAACAGATGGTGGGAAACTGGGAACGGTGCTGAGATGCATCAGGATGTTTTAATAAATACAGAGCAGGATTTTACAAACATGCTTATGCCATTTTTGGTACATCAACATATACAGAGATAGGGAGTCATATTACAGAGTTTTTACTGAGACGTGACTTTCAACTCTGAAAAACTGCAACTCTTGGGAAGATTTTAAACCTCTCACAAAAGACTTTTTTAAAGTTCAAGTTTAACCTAATTTTAGACTTACAGAAATGGTACAGATATAATACAAAGAGTTTTCTTGCATGCCTCACCCTGCTTCCCCTAATGCTAACAAGTAAGATGTTGACCATGACCATTTAAAAAAATTTATTTCTTAAATAAACCATCTGTAAAACCTATAGACTCGCTGCCTGAAAACTCACTTTTTAAAGGGTGCTGTAGTTACTCTACAGCTTGACCCAAAAGACTTCTTTGAAAGGCATCAAGATGAGAAACAAAGATGGCTCAGAGTTTGTAGGAACTGGATAGAACCCAGTGGGAAATATGGTGATTTCCCTTCCTAAGAGAAGCTTTGGAAAGCCTGATTGGTTTCCTTTGGGCTTTTAAATCTCTAAAACCCCCAATCACCTATCTTTTTTTCCTACTCTCCTACTATTTTGAAATCAAGGATAAGTTGAATGTCCTGACCAGAAAAAGAGGGGGGAGGCAGTGGTATGGGCAGAAAAGTGTGCATCCTACACTAATTCAGTATAATTCACTGCCAATGGTGCAAGTTTATATAAAACAAAGCTCAGCTGTATTAGCTGAACATTTGAAGTTGTCAGAAGGAAGTGATTTACTCTCCTAGCCAACATGAGACCACTGGAAGAATAAAAGTACATGGGATCTCTCTCCTTTCCCCAGGCTCATATATTAGACATCAGCTCAGAAAAAGCTTGCAATTTTTTAGCAATTTTGCCTTTCCCACATTGCTCCAAAATGACGATTTTTAATAAGACAATGATAAGCTCACTTTCACACACACAAAAATCCCTCCCTTCTTTGGGCATGAGGAAAATGCTTACTAGCTGCAGATACTCACCATAGCATTTAAGAAACAGTTAAACATATTTCCATTTTTCTGTACCTAAGTGATCTCTTGGGGCAAGCCCATAAACTAAATATGTTTTGTTTCTTATGAATTACTCTCAGCAACGAGAAATAAATAACTCAGGAAATCCACATAAAATGGGAGTAATGGGAAAACAGAGCATTTGTCTGGTGTGACACCACCTGTTTATTTCATTGGGAGATGATGGTCATTCAGGAGGGGACAGGAGCCGAAAGGACGGGATGGGTGTAAGCATTGCTCCTAGGAGATGCAGGCAGAGAAGCCAGTCGGCATCAGGGTGTCTGCATGATGACTGCAGCCTGGCCAGCCCGGATTCAGGCTTTGTGTTGCTTGATTTATTCTTCGTTACTATTTTTGGGTGGCATGTGCTTTTCTTCAGAGGCCCTGGGGAACCTCTCCAATTCTGATTTTCAAAAATAGTTCTTCAAAGGCCACAGCATTCTTAGAAGAAGATGCACACAGGACCATGTGTTTCCAACTGAGTTTGGTTTGACACGATTGAGGTTTACACCGAGTGTCTGGGAAAACCAGAAAAATGATGTCAGCCAGGCAAGGAAGTGCTTCCAGCAGTCCCAACAGCACTGAGAAGTAGAACCCGGAGCCTTTTCCACGGGAATCCTACAGCCTTGGAATTCACTTCCTTTCCTGACATGGAACCCGTGGAGGTATTTATATCTTCCCCAAATGATGTTTCCAGATCTTGTAATGGAAACGAGTGTCTGCCTGGGTTGGAGGGAGGAACTGGGCTGAATGGGAGAGTCAGGAAGTGGAGGTATTGTGTAGCAGGCAAGCCTGTCTCCTTCCTGGCTCCAACCCCACTGAGCAGCAAAACAGGGATTCCTTACAGCCAGGGTCCCGAGAGCACCAGGGGCAGTTGCCTGGGAACTGGAAAGCATCTTGAAAATGGGGGTTCTGCAGGCCGAGCCCTCAGGCATGTTATAGGACCTCTAACTTATACCCCACACTTTTGGCCCAGGGTTTCATCTTCAATATCAAGCACTTCAGATCGGCTCTTTAATTGTGTTTACGTCCTTCACAACTCAGCACGAAATCAATCAGTTTCTGGCTTTAGTCCAGGACCACAGAGTGAAGGTTGTAAGGATTTGCTGCTTCCAGGACCTGATGATTCCCATCTTCATCATAATTGTATTAAATGAGTCCTAAGCAGGTTCATACAATGATGTTCTACTCCTTTTTGAACAGAAGGGAAAACGTGGTATATATTCAGATCATGGCCAGAAAACAGCAGTCCAAACTGCACTGGCACTCGTGCTAATGCTGAAGGCAGCATCACCACGTGGCAGCTCTGTTTGTCCCCTGTCGTGCCAACATCCAGCATCCACGTATAGAAGCTGTTGTGGGGGTGAGGGTGCTCTAAAATGTAGGACCATCAGGATACCCGGGTGGCACAGTTAAGTGGCTCTGGTCATGATCTCAGGGTCCTGAGATTGAGCCCTGCATTGGGCTCTGTGCTCAGCAGGGAGTCTGCTTGTCTCTCTCTCTCTGCCCTTCCCTCTGCTTTCTCTCTCTCTCTCTCTAACAAATAAATAAATCTTTAAAAGATAAAATAAAATGTAGGAGCGTGAAGATCTGCCTGTATGTGGACTGTCTAGGGGCAAATGCCAGATTGTAGGGGTGGAGGTGCTGTGCTGGTCATTGGCTATAGGACGAACATTGGAGTAGGGGTGATGGTCATGATTGTAGGAGGGTTGTGGTAGTGGAGGTGATATCACTGGTTGCAGGAGTGGAGGGCAGAGTGGAGGTGATGTCATTGGTTTTGGGGTGGAGTTAGTGGTCATTGGCTGTTGGCGTGGAGGTGATGGTCATTGGTTGTAGAGGTCGTGGGCTGTGGTGGAGGTGATGTCACTGGTCATAGGAGTTGAGATGATTTCTTTGGCTGAAGGAACAGGAGTGATCTCATTGGCTGTGGAAGTGGAGGTGATGGTCATTGGTTACAGGAGGGGGGCTGACGTGGATGGTCCTTCGTGCGAGGGCATTAGTTTTGTTGTTTTCACCGCTGCATCCCAAGTGTCCTATAACAGTGCCTGGCACATAGGTGCTGGTAAGGGGTTGAAGATTGGGAAGTCGGGCATATTCTTTAAGGGAGCAGGAGTGACTGAAAACAAACTTTCTCCCTCTCTGGAGTATACTAAAACCTCCGATGAAGGTGATGGGATGAGACCCAGAAGCCCCTGGCCCTGCCACACGCACGTGAACACACACACGCGCCCAGCAGACACTTCACTTTGCAGGATCCTTGACAAAGATTCTCCTCTGCTGCTCCCTTTGACATCTGGAAGGTTGGCTGGATTTTTAAAAATTTTTATATCAGTTTTTAACATGCAGCATCACCTCCTTGGTAATTGAGCACCCAAGAAAAGCAAGAGGGGAGATGAAAGCCTGCCAGCATTATCAAGCAAAGTGGAAAGAGCGGCTGTCAGCAGCCATAAACTTCTCCAAAAAAAAATAGTGTGTTGATGAACCTGTGTCTTTCTGTATCTCTGGTGTGGAAGCGGGTGATCCTGTCCAGTTATAAGTGATACCCAAAATGGAAATGAAAAAACAAAAGGGAAAAGTGGATAATTCCACAGGAAATGTACCCTCCTTCCCAGAGAAAAATCACTGTGAACATTTTTGAGTGACAGCTTGTCAGTGATTTTTTTTATATGCTTTCCTATATTTCAAATGTGATCATGTATTGCCTTTGTAATTTGCAAAAAAAAAAAAAAGGTTTTTTTTTTTAAAGGAAGTACACCTTAATGAGAAAATTATCTTCCCCAATGGCTGCTTTGGGGAACTTTTTCATCAAGATTTTTTTCTTCTTTTCAAGATTTGTTTATTCATTACTTTAGAGAAAGAGCACAAGTGGGACGGGCAGGGGGGGAAGGAGAGAGAATCCCAAGTAGACTCTGCACGGAGCCCAACGGGCTCGATCTCATGACCATGAGATGACGACGTGAGCCGAAACCAAGAGTCCGATGCCCAACCAATGGCACCACCCGGGCTCCCCTAGCATCAGGTTTTAGAAAAGGCTTTTCTTGTGCTTCAGGAGTAGGAGTCATGCTTTGGGATAAAAGATTGTGGACGATCCAATAACTGGGGACTGACTTCCCGGAGTGTAAGGTAGGAAGGTGTGATCTAATCCTGACCTGAAACCGGTGTCTCTTGATCACCACGTGCAGTGTGATGCGTTCAAGGTAATCAAGTTACAGAAAACAGGCATATATGTGTGCACGTGTGCGTGCATTTTGATTTCTGCCTTCCGAATACTTTTTGTACATCCGGAGGCTTTTGCTCATCAGCCTTAAGACCTCTAGGATTATGACATAATTAGAAAAACAGTTCTATTTATCCAGTGTCCTTTCTAGATAGTCTCTGGGAGAGGAGGGATATTACTCACTGCCCTTCGCAGGAATTGCACATATGAGCCTTCGCTGCAAATGAGACTTGCATGCGCTCTTCCCCACATGGTGTTTTGCAACTTGACCCTAGAACAATAGTAATGAACCTCCTGCGTTGTTCTCCTGCTCCCTGAATACAGAGATCCTCTGATCCCTGCACGGGCATATTTGTGTCCTGACACCATGTAGACGTCTGAACAACATAATAGCCCTGGCCTCCCCTCCCTGACCCTGGGCCGAGGTTCCAGAAAGGGAAGGCTCTTCTTGCAGAGGGTAGGGGCTGCCCCCACTTACAAGTCAGCTGTTTCTTGGTGGCCTCCCCCTCCCCCGTTAGGTCTGCTGCTCTAGGGCCAGACGGGGTTGTGATGTTTGATGCATAAAGCAGAAGAGACCTGTTTACCGTCTAGCAGGGGCTGGCACTGGCAGGAAGTCTCATTTCCGGAGAAGGAAGGGCCTCGTTCCTGGTGGCTTTCCTGCGGCCCAGCCGCCTTGGGGGCGCCCCTGCATCCTCACCCTCTGACTCTTAGGCTGCCTGTCTGCATCCCTGGGCCCTCCCGGTCCTCCCCTTTCTCTTCCCCAAGGCGGCCTGGCTCGGCTCCTGCTCTGGGCCTTGGCTCGGGTGCCCGTGGGTCCCCGACACGGCCTCCCTGCCGGGAGCTGTTTATCTCATCTGCTGCCTGCCCCCCTCCCCTCTTCGGACCCCCTTCCTAGGCTGCGACAGCTCTACGTAGAAGCTGAACCGAAATATGCTGAAACAATTATTGGCTGATTTTGAACAGAAGTCTGGATTGGGTGGGGTGCGGGGTCCCATGTGGAGACCCATTTCCACACGAGCTCTAGCCTGCAGCCAGACGATGAAGGCTTGATGCATGAAAAAAAGAGGAGACCTCCACCAGCCCTGCTCATGGCCAAATGCTCTTCTTTTATTTTCTCTCTTGGTTGTTTCTTGCGGGGGGCCACCGATGGACTTGACCTTCTGTGTGTTGTAACTGGAGGTGCTTGGAGGTTTTCTCTCTCTGGTGAACGGAGCAAAGCACTTGCCGGAGAAGTTGTGTGCACCCTCCCTCCCAACAGCTTGTGCACCCCCCAAAATTAGCATGCACCCTGCAGAGACTGCCCTGTCTTACCCCTGGGCAGCAGCGTGCCAAAACTGGAGACAGCAAAGTCAAGGAGAGTCCGCAACTGACCCAGGGTGCCACTCAAGGTGGCTTTGCCATCGACTGACACACGGTCCCATCAAGCTCGCTTCTTTGGTTTCTAGTAAGGTGCGGTGCTTACGGGGTTTGCTGGAGGAGAACCCACAGGGGAGGCAGGAAGGTGAGCTACGTAAACTGTACAGAAAATGCAGATGTAAGAGCTTTAATAAGGAGGTGATGGTGGGGGGGCAGTCGGGGCTTCAGTGCAAATAGCTGTCCTGTAGGAGATCCTCAGGCTGGGTCTGTGGTTGAGTTTAGAAACTCGTGTTTATATCATTGACCCAGAAACATGGACAGAAACAAGCTTCAGTTACTCTAAGACCCGGTCATTTGTAAGATGGTCCAACTTTTGAGGGGGAGAAATATCCCCATCAGGAACATTGAAATGTGGGACCAAACATGGGCCTTGGATTCAAGGAAGCTGGCTTAGTTCAGAACTGTCTCTTTGGCTAATTGTCTGGATTCCGTCTGTTTTAAGAAGGCAGGAAGGTGCGCAGACGTAACCCAAACCCTTAGACAGGACTTCGCTAGGAGCCGAGTTCCATCTTCAATGCCAAAACACCTTAGAACAAAAATCTAAACTAATGTGGAGATAAATGACTCTAAAATGTGCTCTGTATGTGACTTTCCTGCCTCAGGCTCTTGAGCATCCCCCAGACAACTATCCTCTCTGACTGGTGTGTCTGTTTTTTGTTTGTTTGTTTTGTTTTTGTTTTTTTTTCTGCTCTTCCTTTGTGATTCACTGTTGGAACCTGGCTGCTGTGCTGGTCCTTCTCCTTGGCAACCACTGCTCCATCCCAGCATCTGTTGTGAGCCAGGTTGTCAGTCAGGACAGTATGTCAATGGGTGGACTAGTGGCTCAGTAGGGGCTCATCTAAGAACATAAAATATTATAGGAGCACCTGGGTGACTCAGGTGGTTAAGTGTCCGACTCTTCACTTTGTCTCAGGTCCTGATCTAGGGTCATGACATCGAGCCCCACATCAGGCTTTGTGTTGGGTGTGGAGCCTGCTTGAGATTCTCTCTCCCTTTCCCTCTGCCCCGCCTCCCTACCCCCCCACTTGTATGCATTCTCTTCCTCTCTCTCTCTTAAAAAAAAAAATCAAAGATGCATTGCCTTAATATTTGGAAAGAATCTGGGAAGTATCTTTTTTTCTATCAGATTGGTTCATTATGATATTTTCTGACCATTGGAGGTTAAGTGTCTTGGGGAAGGGGCAGCTTCTCCTCATTTCGTGCTAAGGGCCTGCATGGGCTGGTGGTGCCGTCGCCTGGCCCAGAGTCACGTCTTTAAGGTTGGCCATGATGCTGTGTGTGTCCAGGAGGCCCCCCGCTCCCTTCCCTGCCCTGCGCTTGGGTCAGCCCAGGGCCCGCATCTCACTGCAGAGAAGTGTCCCACTGTAACTCACCCCTGGGCTTATAGTTATGCACGCTGAGGGTAGGAACAGAAAGCCCAGAGCAGCCCACTCCCCCCGGCTCTCTTCCTGCTGGCCAGTCCTGCCTGCTGCCCAGACCCTGGTCAGCCCCTTGTCATCCGGACTCATTCGTGGCTTACCTCTGTCTTCCCCAGAATCACGCCCCATCAGCTCTCAGGGAAGCTGTGGCCGAGCCCGCCTGCTGATCTCTCTCCTCCTGGAAGCTTTTGAGTAACAGGTGCAATGACCTCCTCACCTGAAAACAACTAGCTTTGAGCTTGCTATTGGTATTGGAAATATATTGTTTATGGATACTGACATAGGTGGGAAAATTATACACAAGATAATTGTGACTGTTGGGCAGGATCTTTTGTTGCTTTCTATTCACCTCCTGGAGCATGGCACAGTTCTGGATAGGTGAGTCTTCTGGATACTCGAGCTATAGAAGACCAATCTGTAGGGTAATGTATTTTATTTTATTTTATTTTATTTTATTTATTTTATTTTATTTTAATCTTATTTTATCTTATTTTATATTTATCTTATTTTATCTTTTATTTTATTTTTATTTTTTTGATGTGATTTTATTTTTTGATATGATTTAAGATTTTAAGATTTTATTTTTAAGATTTTTTTATTTTTAAGATTTTAAGATTTTATTTTATTTTTAAGATTTTATTTATTTATTTAAGAGAGAGAGACCACAAGTGGAGAGGAGGGGCAGAGGGAGAGGGAGAAGCTGACTCTCCCCACCCTGAGCAGGAAGCCAGACATGGGGCTCCATCCCAGGACCTGGGATCATGACCTGAGCCAAAGGCAGATGCTTCACCCACCGAGTCATCCAGGCACCCCAGGGTGATGATGCATTTGAGCATGGTTGTCAGTCAGGACCGTATGTCAATGGGTGGACTAGTGGCTCAGTAGGGGCTCATCTAAGAACATAAAATATTATAGGAGCACCTGGGTGACTCAGGTGGTTAAGTGTCCGACTCTTCACTTTGTCTCAGGTCCTGATCTAGGGTCATGACATCGAGCCCCACATCAGGCTTTGTGTTGGAATGTGACTATTTCAAGGAAACAGTGGGAATGTGGAACAGAGGGATTGTGACTATTTCAAGGAAACCCGCGGTGCCCCAGCTCTTCCAAGTCCTGGCTCAGGAAAGAGGCTTTGAATTTGCGTCCAAGAAATAGAAAATGCCTGTCAGAGGCTGCAGCTTTATTCACACCTCTCTTAAGACTCTCAAGACGGCCAGAGCCTGCAGTACAGTGGGCCATCACCGGGCTGATAGGGTTTAGGGTCGGGGGCATGAATCGAGCACTCTCAGTCCTGCCCACATGCAGGGCAGCACGGGGAGAAAGCCAGTGCGCCTCTTGCTCTGCGCAGGGCTGCCCGGGGACAGGGTCACGGCTGATGGTTGCACTTTTCAGAATCCACAGAAAGAGAGCTGATCAATAAGTTGTCAGAAGCGTCCTTCTCAGACTGCATATTTTTCTCTTCTCCAGCACATAAACTACTTCCTACTTTCTGGGGGGTTTAACTCTTCCACGTCACGAGTGGACCACCCGACTTGCACACAGTGGTTCACGTAAGAATTTACATAAAACCGGACAGGTCGCTATAGGTCGCTGGGTCAGTGTCCCTTAGAGAGCCTGATACCCGTGTGGAAGGAGCAGATCGGGGACTGCACCACTGACCGCTGATTTCGTTTTTGATTCTTTTAAGAGAGCTAATTGTAAAAGGAAGCAACATTGAAAGGAATAACCATTTTGAGACATCTTGCGTATGACATCTCGTGCTTAACCAGAATTGACGGTTTTCAAAGTAAAAGTTTAGAAAGTTCTGTACAAATGAGCAAAACCCAGCCTTTGCCGGAGGATGCCATAGGTCATCTCCAAATGACAGGGCCATAAAAAGCCTGTCATTTTCTTAGTACCTCCAATGTGCTAGGACCCACGAGGTGCTCCATGTCATTTTGTTTTTGTTTTTAAAGATTATGTTCTTTCACAAGAGACACAGGCAGAGAGAGAAGCAGGCTCCCCATGGGGAGCCCGATGCGGGACTTGACCCCAGGACCCCAGGATCATGTCCTGAGCCGAGGGCAGATGCTCAACCACTGAGCCACCCAGGTTTCCCTCATTTTGTTTATAAGAACATGGAAATCTGGCTTTATCCTCTATTGATTCGCTTGCCCTAGACCCCAGAGCCACCCTCTCTCTGTTCTTCCGGCTGCCCTGAGCTGCACATCACCACATTTAACCTGTTCTCTTTGTCGGGGATGCCAGGGCGCAGGGGCTCCACCGAATTGTGGACAACTGAGATATTTTAAGAGAGGCCCCCGTTCTAATCAGTGCCAGGGAGTCATGGGCTCATTTCCTTTCTGTGTATGACATTTAAGAAAATCTTGCAAGAACCTTCTAAGAGTCCTTATTATCCCAGCAGTACTTGGGACTTTTTTCTCCCCAGCGCACAAGGAGGCAATCTGACACATGCACCTGGCAGCGGGGGCTCCGTCCCCCTAACATCTCCCAACATAGGAGATGGTACCGGCTGAAGAGTCACCGCCTTACTTAAAATGAATAACTTTAAAACACTTATGGAGTATTCCAAAAGAAAAAAAAAAAGGTAAAATAAAAACCAAGAGTATAAAACAGGCAAACAGTGAAAAGAAAGTCTGTCCCCCACCTGCAGTTCCTGGTCCTGCGCTGCCCTCGAGGTTCCAAGGTGCCTAGCACCTCCGGGCTCCTTCCAGGGATGTCCTGACTACATAAGCACTTACCCAGGGAAGCAGAGCTGATGCACGGTCCCACATTTTGCTTCGTTCACCTGAGATTATTGCACATCTACACAAGAGCATTTGCCCTCTTCTCTCCCCTCGCTGCAAAGCGTGGAGGCACCTGGTTCTAGTAGTTCCCCGTTGAGGGACAGAAGGTGCTCTCTAGACTTTTGGTATTACTGTGTGGCAACAAGCAGCATGTCATACACATTTTCGATCCACTGCTTTATGAGAGGTAAGCACCGTGACCTCATAAATTACCTCCTACGTCCGGACTCGCCATTGTACACAAACTCCATCAATGCTTCTGCATCAATAATGACAGGCAACATTTATTGAGGGCGTATTGTGTGTTAGGTGCTGTGCTAAACACCTTACATGGATCAGTATTTTTTCATATTATCTCGATTTTAATTGCTATAACATTATCCTATAAAAATTGTCTATGTATAAATGTCTTATTATATACATATATGAACTTACTCTGAAAATAGCTATAATAATATTTGATGTGATTACCTCGTGATAGTATTACCTCGATTTTACAGGTGGGGCTAGATACCTTAGAAGTGATAGAGGTGGGATTTGAACCCGGGTACTCCGGCCCCACGGTCAGTAGCTGAACCACCACTCTGTTGCCTATTATCAAGAAAGCCATCTGAGTTTCTAAGGGCTTTGGTGAGCACAGTGTATGCCCAGGCTGAATGCCCAAGAGTGGCGTATACAGTGGAGCTCTTCAGTGAGCTGGGGGGACGTCCTAGCTGGAACAGTGACCACGGACTGAATGCCACCAGAACCCTCCAGAGGCGGTCCTGCAGCCTGAGTCCCTGTTCCCAGACGAGCAAGGTGTGCAGAAGTCAGTACCCTTGATGGGCCCTTATCAGATGTTTTGAGCACAACTCTTGTTTTATTTTTAGTAGAAACAAAGGTATTTTCTGGAAGCAGCAAGAAGCAACTGAGAGAAGCACGTGTGACTTTGTCTGCTCCCCCAGTGGAACACAAGCTGGTTAAAGATTTCCTTCTCGATGAGTATAGCTCTCCAAGCAACTGCTGTCAGTCTAGCAACTTCTCTGAGCCTTCAGAGAGTCAACAGCAAAGCCTCCTGAAATCCAGAATCCCTTTATCCGGGTTTCTTTGCCCCTTACAAGATTTATGCACACCTCCACAGGAAGACAGTGGTGTTCAGATAGAAAGAGAGTTCCCCAAAGGTAAGGAGCAAGGGAGGCAGGGTTGAGGTGATTCCTCCTTGATATTCTAACGGAAAATGGTATGATGCCTTCCTGAGCCCTGGTTCACACAAGCCCACCTCGTAAAGCTGTCCCTGCTCCGCTGTGGGAGTCGAGAGCAAGCAGGACCAGCAGGTTTCCATGGTGGGTGAGTTCTCCCTCCCAAGTGTGGAGAAGACAACCCTGTGTAGGCCAAGGGTTCCAGCCCTGCTGTGTGCAGGGTCCGTATTGACTAAGGCCAAGAGGAAGGTCACTCCCAGGTGCATGGTGGGCTCCCAGGCTTAGCTAAGGAAGATTTGAGATGCCGATGTGGCCGCTCTGAGGTCCACCAGGCTGCCCGTGGTCCTCTGTGACTGGCTAGCTAGGAACAGGGCTGAGAGGTGCAGGCCTCACAGTGCCCTCTAGGTAGGTCCTAATCCGACCCTCGCCCAGAGGAAAGGAACCAAGAATTCCAGCCGGGCCATCCCTTCTCTAAAGGCCAAGCAGCTGACCCCCTACTCCTACTGCAGTGAGCACTGATCTATAAAGGAATATAAAGGTAGAATAGAAAAGAGATCTGTGGTGCCCAGTTTTCAACGAGAGAATTTAGATCTCCTGTTGCTCTGAAGGTTTTCCCGAACTTAGCTCTGGATGAGGAGAGAAAGAAACCCACCAGGTTATATGGCGTTGGGATAGAAAGGTTAAAATGGCTATGGTAGTTGATTAAAACTGATTCCACTTGGGAGCTGAGTTAATCCCTTGCTCCTCTTCCATTAATACATGAAAGAAGCATTTATTAAATACCTACTGTATGCACACCTACCGCGTGCCACTCACTGTGCTCAGAGCTCCCTGCCCTCCAGGTGGTGTCAGCCCAGGGCTGGAGACACCAGGATCCTACCTGTGTGCTGAGCAGTCAGGAAGCTGCAGGTGGCCGCAGGGGCTCCAGGGAGGGGCTGGGCGAGACCTCCCCCTTGAGGAAATGATCCTAAGCAGGGGTTTGAAAGCCGATTGGATGCTTACAAATCAGACCTGAGGGTGAAGAGCATTGCAGACTGGGGGAAGGGCACACACACAGCAAAGAGTTGATGGAAAGGATGTGGTTGATTTGGGATCCAAAGGGCCAGAGTGCTGGGGACAGGGGAGGGGCTCAGTGGGAGTCTGAGGTCGTGCGGTCAAGTTGGAATGTCCTTAAAACCCACTCAGGAGGCTTGGACCAAAGGTAGGGCCAAGCCCTTGAAGGACAGAGATCGAATTAGATTTACTCTGAAAGAGATTGCCTACTGGATGGTGGGGGATCAGGGGGAAGAAAGAGAGAGGGTAGGGCTGGGGGCTGAGACCCCCAAGACTCCGAGGAGGAACACAGACTGGGGAGGAGAGGCCACAGTCGTGGAGAGTTTCACGATACTAGGGAGCACTGATGTGAGCACCGATGAAGGTGGGCGTGCCTGCACCAGCCTCGGGTTGCGGGGCCTCGTGGTGGGGTGCAGGTGGGAAAGGATCTAAGGCCCTGTGGCGTCCCTGTGGATGAGCTGAGCCAGGAGGAAGTTCACGGCAAGAAAGGGGAAGAGTGTGGGGGGAGGTGGTTAACTCCAGCAGCAGGGGACTTGGGGGATGGATATCGGGGCAGGTCGGTTGGGCTGAAAGCAGGGATCGCGGCAGGGGCGGGGGGGGGGGGGGGGGGGGGGGGGGGAGCGGGCAACAGGGAAATCCTCCAAAAAGAACAAGAGCAAATGCCTGAAGGAATGGAAGAGAATGCCTTGGGAGCCTCTAAGTTGGTGGTAGAGAGTGGAAGGCGAGAGTTGGAAGTGGGCCATCCCCCGTGAACGAGCTCCCCGGAGTCTGGTCTGCCTGCGGCACTTGGAGGCCTTCGGGAGCATGGGTGGGTTTTGCACAGAGAGAGGCCTGCGGGTTCCGGCCGGAGGGGGTCCAGGCAAGAGAGGTGGCTGTTCTGGAAGGGGCTTCAGGTCGGAGATTCAGGGGACTGTAGAGATGGAACCCGGGGCCAGGCGGGCCTCCCGAGGGCCACATCTCCTCTCCCGACAGAGCCAGAGGCTCCTGGGCTGCTCCCATGAGGGACGCGGGGTGGATGTGACATGGTGCCACCGCCCTCGAGCGACACAGGCATGTGAGGTTAACACGTCCTGTTATGACCCTGCCGCTGGGGGTGTGCAGTGTGTTCTGCTGTGAGAACACAGCTGCGGGTTGGAGCTGCTTTGGGAAGGGGGGGCGCTTCCGATGGATGTGGGCTCGGCCTGCAGGTCGGAGGTCACTGGGCATGGGAATCAAAGGGGCTTTGTGGTGATGGGAGGGCATGTGGATGAGGAGTAAGACGCTATTGAGTTGCAGGGCTGGGGAGGCTGTGTTGGGGGGACACGGGGACAGAAGGGACAGTGTGTCCCTGGTGGAGCCGTTGGTCAGTGAATACACATCAGTCCCTCCTTCCACGGGCCAGAGGCCACCCTGCCCGAAGTGCTATTGAATCGATGTGTCCCCTGACCTTTGCCACAAGGGAATGTCAGGATGGCCTCGGGAAGGGGCCAGATCCAGCATCGAGAGACAGATCGTTCCAATTACACATGTAAAGCCAGTGGTAGTCTCTGGCAAATGAAGGGGAGGGATAAATAATTGAACACCATTTTTCTGTCTTACATCATTAGCGTAGCAAACAGAAGATAAATTAATACACTGTCCCCAAACAACTGAGCTGCAATAATTGTACAGGACACACTTAATATGAGGCCCAGAATAGAAAAGTTTCTTTTCACTGTGAACAAAGACATTCTGAACCCTGGAAGCCGAGGGAATACCTCCACGGCGTAATTAGCCGGTCGCGAAGTCTGGCTACCCACAGACATTCCTGCCTGTGACCAGGGCAGTTGAGGGAGGAGGGGGAGCGGTGGGGGCTGTTGAGGCAGGATCTTGTCGACTTAACGAGGCCCATTAATAACCCACTGGTGTTTCTACTTTCCAAGTTGTCTTCTGTGTCTCGTGGCTCTGAGGAGCCAGGAGAAAATCTTGCTGCCCCTCTAAATGGGACTCTAAATCTTCTCTCCCAGGGGATTACAAGTGCTGTGACTTGGTTGTGAAAATAAAAGAATGCAGGAAGAGTGAGGAGCCTGAGCCAGCACCCCCCGAACCAGCTCCCCCCAAACCAGCGACCCCTGAGCCACCAGAGACCCCTGATCTGTCTGAAGACCATTCTGAGGGTCAGCGAACACCTGTAGGCTCCTTGACCCTGCAGGTAAGGCCCTCTGTGCACCCGGCTTGATCCCGACCAAAGGGACACCTTTACCCGGAGAGTCCGTGGGGCACGATGTCACTTCCACCTCTGAGACTGGAGGCTTGACTCCCCTTCATAATGGCTGTGTGACTCTGGGCAGGTCCCCTAGCCTTTCTGGGCCTCTGTCTCACCGTGTGAGTGATGGAGAAACGATGTCTACTCTGCTGGGCTGGAAGGAGGATCACATAATACCCCCAGTGACAATGATCACAGCAGGGACAGCACGTCTTGAGAACTTACGGGTGATGCAGGGCAGGTCGCTTCATAGGCATCAGAGCGTTCCATCCTCGCAGCCCCCCTCTGGGGCAGGGGTAGGGGTAGGGCCCCTATGATTTCATCCTCGTGTAAGGATATTAAGCTTTGGAAAGATGAAGGAGGTTGCCCTAAATCACATGGCCATGAGCTCAAGGATATGAAAGCTTTCATTTGGTGTCTGTTCCTGGTTGTAAAAGTAATATGTACACGTTTTTTAAAGTTCAAAATTATAGAGAGATAAGGATTAGAAGGGCAGACAACTCTGAGAAAGCCCCAGCCAGCAGCATGTTGTATAATGAGACACCCTGTCTAGGAAAGTACCTGATATGTCACACACCTCCCTGCAGATGTGGAGATGGTGCCATCGGCTGGTCCCTGCCCCCCGGGGTCCTCCGTGGGTCCATGGTGAGAGACTCCTGATGCCCCCGAAGCAGCCATGGGCCAGAGGGCTGTTTCCGGGGGCTGTCTGTGCAACCCCAGTGTGCCTGGGACCGAGGGATGGTGCCATGGAGACCAGCTGGCCAAGAGGACCCTCCTCCTGCCACAGCGCCTGAGCTGCACCCCCCACCCCCGCAACCTGGGCTCCCAAAGGGCTGGGAGAGGACTGGGGCGGAGGAACAAGCCCGCGATGGCAGCGCAGCCAGAGAGCCTCTGCCGAGCACCTGCTGTGCGGGGTGGGGGGCGCAGGGCAGTGGCCGCGAGGGATCCAGCGTGGGTGAGACATGGCCCAGCGGGGCCCTAAGTGCGTGTGAATCAGTTGTAGGAGGCGGACTGTGAGGTTCCACGATGCTCAGGCTGGAGCGGGAGACGGGCCGGAGCTTCCCGGGCGAGCTGGAGCTCTAGCTGGGGGTGTGGCGGGCTCCTACCCCAGGGCGGAGCACTGGCTGGAGGTTTCCACAGAATAGCGGGTGAAGACCATGGAAGGCAGTGTGGAAAAAACGGGGGCGGCCCTCAGATCCACCCAACTGCAAGGAGCCTCGGGTTGTGCATCTGTTGAATGGGGATAAACAGACCTGCCTTCCAAGGTCAACGTGGGGGTTCCCAGAGACACCTAGAGCTCAGAGCCCAGTGTCTGACACAGAGTGGAACGCATCCGTGGACCCAAGTATGTGGATTAGGGCAGGGGTGGAGCGGGGAGCGTGCTGAGGGGCAACGGGGCCACGCAGACATCCCTCCGTGAAGCTTGCAGGGCCAGTTTGCAGGGGCCCCTGGGGGGCTCAGCGGTTGAGCGCCTGCCTTTGGCCCAGGGGGTGATCCCGGGGTCCTGGGATTGAGTCCCACGTCGGGCTCCCCGCAGGGAGCCTACTTCTCCCTCTGCCTGTGTCTCTGTCTCTTTCTCGGTGTCTCTCATGAATAAATAGAATCTTAAAAAAAAAAAAAAAATAACCAGTTTGCAGAGGCAAAGATACTTTGCCAACTTTGCCGTCCTGGGAATAGACGTTCCCATTAGCCAGGATTACGGTTTCTCCTGAAAAGGCACGTATTTTGCCCTGGGTGGAGGATCTGAGTCTGTGTGTGAGGCTTCCAACCCCCAGCAGAAGCAAGTGACTCATAAACCCTTCCTTTCTTTCCCCACCCATGTGTCTTTGGAATATGCAATTCGGGGCACTTGGATTTTGGTCCTTTGGAGATTGAATGGGTGGCCAGGGAAGGAGGGGTGGGTGGCAGTGTGCCCTCTCGCTGTCGGTGACCACGGGGCCCTCGGTGCCGGCCGGGGCTGACCCGCAGGAACTGTGTCCTCATGACACGTCTCCTACAGTCTTGACATGAGGCAGCAGCAGAAAGTCGGGGTGTGCTCACGGCCGTGGCTGTTGGTCTCTGAACGTGGTCCTTTCGATCAGCTTCCTGACCAAATCAGAGGGGTGTGTTGTCTGTGTCACTTCTATTAAAAAGGTAAAATATCTTCGTGCTGTTTTTAGGAAGCACTGGAAACCCGTAAACCCCAGTTCATTTCTCGCTCCCAAGAGCGGCTGAAGAAGCTAGAACATATGGTACAGCAGAGAAAAGCCCAGCGGAAGGAGAACCTGGGGCAGAAGCAGACCCTCTTTCCCGTCCGCACCAACAAGAAGCAGTTCACGGTTCCCCACCCCCTTAGTGGTAAGCTACAGGTGGCTTGGGAGGGCAGGTGAGGCTGGGGGGTAGGGGGAGCCTGAGGGGCCGGGACCTTCACCCACAGTGATGGTGCAAATGCTACCCCTGACCTGCAGCGGCCTCGGGTTTGCCGCACGCGCCCCAACCCCAGTATCCTAAAGCCCAGCCCGTGCTGGGCACCCGTGTGGGGCACTGGGTTCAGCAGAACGCGCTTGGACACGAACGCACCTCCGGAGCTGGGCAGGAAGCCACACGCCTGCAGCCGCCAGGGTAGCAAGTTCACATTCTTGGCTCCCAACAGACATTTGCAAGAGATCCCCTCTGCCCTTTATAGATTGCAAAACAGATCTCCGGGCGCGAGGTCAATTCCAGCTTGTCTACATCAACATTCGTCATCTGGAAACCCCTTTCCTGCTGTGAGCTCCGAGAGTGGATGCCCAGCTTTCCAATCACGGTGGGGCTGGTGTCGTGCTGACCCCAGGGAGGGGCGGCACGCATAGGCTCGCTAGACAGGGAGTTCTCAGGAATCTTCTCTGGGCCAGGCACCTTGCTGGGAGCCGCGGATGGCGCAGGGAGCCAGACGGGCCTTGGTCCTTTCTTCTCGGACCTTATAAACAGACTATTAAAGCAGCAAGAATAATAAGAAGAGATGAGAGCAAAACTGGGGACCTACGGAAGGCCTGCCAACTCAAATCTGAAAATCTGGAGGCCTGGGGAAACCTCCTTTTTATTCCTTTGGACAGAGGAACAAGAGCTTTCTTCGTAGCAAAACGTGCTGGCCCCCAGGAGGTGAAATCATGGGTATAAATCTAATAAAAGTCCTCTAGGGAAATAAGCATATTCAATAAAATGCAGCTTAGCAAACATTACAAACAGCGTAGGGGAGCCTGGGTGACAGAGGCCAAGGGGTGTGATGCCAGGATGCCCTCTGACCTCTGTGGCCCGTGGGCAGGCCGTCTCCTTCGTCCACCCACGACGCTGCAGGTCCTAAGACCCCGGGCAAGGGTCATCCTTCTCGTGGCAGAGGATTTTGCTGTTCCTTCCCAGTGACGTTTTCCAGCATGCTTTTTCAAAAAATTAAAAAAAAAAACCAAAAACAAAATGAACATGCAAAGACTTTCCCTCTTTGACAATGTGTCTCACCAGTGTTTTCAAGCTGCCTGGCTGGATTTGGGTGTGTTCTCCTGGGGACTAAACTCTCTGCTGGCTCGACAAAGAGCAATCTGGGTTCAGGAGCAGACTTCTCAGGTTACCACGAGGGACCAACCGTCAGCCGCAAGTGGGAGCCCCCTGCGCCCTTGGATGTCTGCGCTTGTCCTGGGAAGGGCTGCCAGGGTGCTCGTGATGGGTGAGCCACTTGGCCTCGACATTTCTGAAGATCTTGCTTGTTAGAAAATGACAACAAACACGAATCAGCGCCGCCGTTGACCTCGGCAGATTCATGTGCAAAAAATGGCATCTGATTAGCTTCCTTTTTAGTCGGGAAGTTTAGTTTTAGCTTTACTTTGTGCAGGAAGAAATGGGGACCCAGAGACACCAGGAGTGTCTTCCGTGTGGGGCCGTTCGTCAGCAGCGGCACAGGGTTCCTCGTCCCCTGGGCCAGCTGCCTTCCAGCTGTGGGTGCCAGATGCTCTAAGATGACCATCGTCGTCTCCACTATTGGAGAGATGCCCGTTGGTCCCTCCTCGGGCTGCTTTAACAAGTGACCACAGGCCGGGTGGCTAAAGTAGTAGAAATGTGTTGTCTCAGAGTCCGGGGGCCAAAAGTGCAAAATCAGGGGGTCTAAATGGCTGGTTTTCTTCTGGATGCTCAGAGGGAGCATTCACGCTAGGCCTGCGTCCTAGCTTCTGGTGGTTTCTGGCAATCCTTGGTGTTCCTTGGCTTACAGATGCATCACTGCGTTCTCTGCCTCATTCTTTACGTGGCCACCTGCCCTTGTCTGTGTGTCTTTGTATTCGAATTTCCTCATCTTAGGAGGACACCAGTCTCTGATCGGGGTCCACCCTCATCCACTATCACCCATTCTAACTTACACGCGTCTGCCAGGACCCTGTTTCCAAGTTTATTCACAAAAACAGGTTGAGTGGGGGGGTGAGGACCTGAACATGTCTTTTGGGGGAGATGGTATTCTCAGCACTACATTGTCCAACTGTGGCATTCCTCCCTCAACGGATCTGCTTACAAGTTCATGTTAAATGAAATCTTTAAACAAAATTCACTTTATTTTTTTAAAAGGATTTTATTTATTAGAGGCACAGAGAGAGAGGCAGGGACACAGGCAGAGAACAAGCAGACTCCCTTTGAGGAGCCCTATGTGGGACTCGATCCCGGATCCCAGGATCGTGCCCTGAGCCAAAGGCAGACCCTCAATCGCTGAACCACCCAGGCGTCCCCAAAATTCACTTTAAATGAATATCTTGAAATGGTCTATATTAAAGGGCGATCGGACCCAGTCAATGGTTTTAATAACCAGTCAATAGTTTAAGTACCTTTTCGTCCCCCCAGCTCGGAAGTAGCCACAGCCACTAGGACGCTGTGGGCAGGACTTTGGGGCAGGGGTTTTATGGCCACTGCCCGTCCCTGCCGTATTTATGTGTCGATGAGAGCTTTATGCTCCTGTTTGTTTGTGTTAGGTCAGTGAAATCAGACAACTTTGGAAACCGGAGCCTCGTGCGAGCTGGGGCAAGGGAGAGGGAGTGTTTAGGGCCCCATTAAACAAGTCTACGGTACACATCTTGTCTTCAGCCTGTCTGCTGGCAAGATGATAAAAGCGAAATGCAGATGTTTTCCTTACATGCTAAATTAGTTAATAAATCATATGCGTGAACGAGCTGTGGCTACAGTGTCAAGACGTCGACTGGAAGGAAGGAAGGAAGGCAGGCAGGCAGGCAGGCAGGCGGGCTTTCCGAGCTGGGCTAGCTGCCTCCCGTCGCCGGGGTTTGCACAGCAGTCTGGTGTCGGGGACGCACCTGAGAGGCTCAGGTGGGCGCTCTGGTGGCTGACAGGTGCCTGGCCGGCCGGGGGCTGCCGGGACGGCGGGCATCTAAGTGGCGGGCCTGCTGACAGCGAGGGCCAGGGCGCCGGCTCTGCTTCCTGTTGACCCATGAATGCCGAGCAGTTTTCAGGGTTCAGGGCCGGGCCGCACGTGTGCATGCACGCGGACAGGTGGACAGGTGTGGGACAGGTAATCGAGCTCCCTGCTGGTAGATGGGGACGTTCATGAGCAGCTGAGACTCCGGGGAGACCAGGAAGCGAGTAGCCTTATGAAGGCCTGTCTCCACCTGCCTGTCTCTACTACTCGCCAGCTGTGGGTTGAATCAGAGTCAGCACACGCGTACGTTCTTTTCCTGGCCCGGAGCCCCCCGGGCCCACCGTGGTGTGGCTGTGGCAGTGACACGGGACTTTGCTCCTCTGTCACTTCGCGAACCTTTCTTGAGAACTCAACCGTGTGCCAGGTACAGCCCCTGGTCTCACGGACCTCCCCAGCTCGTGGGGGAGGAAACACAGGGAGAAGCGCCACTTGGGGCTGGTGGGCAACTTCGGATGGGGAGACCTCCAAAGCGTGCTGGGCTGGGGCCGCGTTGGCTCATCGAGGCGCAGAGCAGGTGCAGCGGGATGGGGGTGCGTGAGGTGTTGGGTCGGCTCGGATGGAACTGCGGAGTGGGGGTGTGGGCCGACGGGGTGGCAGACGGGCCACAGAGGAGCCCAGGAGGGCTCACGGGGATCATGAATGCTGCTTCCAAGTTGAACCTTATTCCGAGGTCAAGAGCTGAGGCCAGGGCAGGACGGGATGGGCAGGCCTTGGGCAGGGCAGCGGGATCCAGGACGGTGACAGATGGGACAGCTTTTGAGGTGATGGAATCAATGTAAGGTAGTGACTGCTGAGTCGTGGGGGAGAGAAGGTGAGAGCCAGGGAAGCAGGAGGAGGAAGGAGGAGACCATGGACCTGCAGTCTCAGGGCCATCCCCCGCCTTCCCTGCCATCACTACCTGGCTCCCAGGGGCCTGGGGGTTGGTCCCTAACTTGGAATGTTTCAGAATTAGTCATCGCTTCTGCCTAATAGGATGAGTGAGGGGCGGGATGAACAGAGAGCGTCAGGTGTAGGCAGCGCCTCTGTAGCCTGTAGGTGCTCCATCAGCGGCGCCCTCACCACCGCCTGCTGACCAGGGTGTGGCTCCGGCCTGTTCCCGCTGCAGCCCCGCAGCCTGGGAGTCCAGCCCAGAGCCCCCCCTGGATTTCATCCCGACCCCATGACCTGGGCCCCTCCTCGCCTGACTCTGCCCACCCCCCAACACTTCCCAGTTGGTGTCCTTAGCTGTCTGTCCTTGCATCAGAGTCCCGGAAGCACCTAAGAGAAGCCTTGTCTGTCTCTCCTTGTCTCTGCCATATAAAATGTTGCCTCACCTCACTGGCCCCGCCTAAGTCCAGCATCTTCCTTAACCTCTTACTCCCAAGGCCCTTCCTTCTGGTTCCCGTAATGCCTGACCTGCATGGTCATGGGAGCCCCGCCGTGCTCTCACGCAGTCCCGGCTGCTTCTGTCTCTCTGCTCTCTGCCTATCGGGATCCTCCTGGTGACCCACTCACACTGTCCCCCTAACCTGCAAATGCCTAGAAAACCCATGAGGCATGTCCCCTCCTTCCATGAAGCTCTCCCTGATATTCCCATCCCGTCCCCTGCCCTACCCCATCCTGCCTTGTGAGGGCTCATGGCTCTTGTATGTCTCTGGATCCCCAACCTTCTTACCTTCTCCACCCTGGCTTATGGTCAGGTGGGGATGCTAGTAAAGCTCCCCCTAGACGGTAAGCGCCGACGGGCACACCCCGCACTGAGTCACTCTGGGCTGCTCTGCTGCACGTAGCAAAACAGACTGAATTCATCTGAATTGCATTATCCACACTTCCCAAGGTGATCCAAGTCAGAGCCATTCAGATCACGGACCAGTAGAGGAACGGAATTCTCTGGAAGGCACCGCAGAATTCCTCCTCCAGCAGATCTGCCTTCACTGATGATCTTGGCCAGAGCAAAGTATTAAAATGAATTTGCATTCCCAGAGCGTCGAGCTGGAGAAATGACCCAGCAGATATGAGATGGCAGGGAAGTCATCGCAGTCATAAAAATGTGCTGTTCATCATGCAGCTAAGCTGAGCCCCGGCCGCATGGTCCACGGCTGGTCCGCCTGGTCTGATCTCGCGAATGTTCTCCCATAAAACATCTGAATAAATATTTGGGGGGGGAGTAGTTCTCCCAATATTACTCACAAAGGAATTTTTAAATGTGCTTATCAGATAAAAGTCATTGTTACTTCATCAGTTCTGCAAAGAAAACAAGCAGCTCGGTTTAGCTAAGAGACTGTTTCCCTGATTCAAAGATCTTTCCAAGTGCGCTATTATGGTGTCCTTCACAGGCCGATGATAAAGGTGTTGTGTTTCTTTTTAAGAAACGTGGGAGAAAAAGACCAATTTACGTCTGTCGGTTAGAAGGACAGTGCTGTTTCCAATGAAAATAGTTCAAGGTGGAAACAGGAATTACAGAGCGGTAAGGAAAAAAAAAAATCACTTTATGGGAGATTCCTTTTCCCAATTGTCTGGATTTTATTTTCCAAATGATTTTCCTTTTATCTCACGATGCAGTTTAGTAGTAAACCTTGCAGTGACACTGAGTATATAAATCTACTTGGCAATGGGAAGGAAAGTTTATTCATCATCTGTAAATCACCATATTTTGTGGTTCCCTAAAAAATGCTGGCAAACCCTGGAATTGGAGCAAACAATGACTCTCATATCAACAGTTAATCTTTCAGACTTTCACTAACTGTTGCTGTTTTACAGTGAAGTGTGTGATTTGAGCCATTGTTAAAGTCCCTTTAAATGAGTAATTTAAACTTGCCGTTGAACACACACACTTTTAAGGGAAATGTGGGGAAAGTAGAGCAGATTTTCTTTTTAAGATAGATTAATTGCTATGCTGTAGGTATAAACACTAACTTTGAAAACTGATGATTATGACTGTCAAAGGCACCCATAAGTTGTGCAACAATGAAGACTGCTTACATTTGTTTCACCTTGTTTCCCCTATACTTTTCCAACCTTGGAAATGCTTTTATCCAATTCTCGAGAGTCCACTTTGGAAATACCGCTCTAGGACTCTCTGCTTATGGAACTATCTACCGTGCTTTGCTAAGGAAACCCCACCTCCTGGAGTTTAAGTCTTCCATTTCCCACAGAAACCTGGGATTGTGGAATGGAGGTCTTACTCTCCTTACTTGTATCCTTTGGTCTAGCAGTGCCAGGAAGCAAGGGTTGAGGGCCCTGGCGGCCTCTGGGCTGTAGAGTTTGGTGCCACCTTCACGGTCTGGGGTCTGCTTTGCCTCATTGGAAGCTTATCCATTGACAGGCTCTGTCTAGACCTGTCTCCATGTAGGTTCCTCCGGCACCCGTAACCATGCCATCATGCTGGTACCCAGCACAAAGTCCATCAGAGGAAAGGAGCCAGTCATAGTCCCTTTGGAAAGTATTTCACAAATGTGACTCTAAAATAATGGCAAGAGTGGGCGTTATCTATACCAAGAGCTTAAGTAGGAGTGATGCAGAGGAGAGGTAACCATTGATACAGGCTTGCCTTCCACTGCGGTCCTCGTGGCTTTCATGAGAGCCAGCAGAGAGCCTTGGGCCCCTTCATCGTTTGCTGGGCCTTTGAGGAATAACCAGATAATACATAGAAATATTAACATTTGTTGTCTTTGGCCATAGGGATGGAGCATGGATGGAAAGGAGCAAGGGTGTTGGGAGGATGAGGAAGCAGAGTAGAAAAAATCCATCCCCCACTTTGTCACTAAGGAGTCAGGGCCACTTGGGAAGAGAGCTGGCCTGGCAGGAGCTATAAGCCAAGTCTGGAATCACATAGCAAAAGACCCTGAAGGAGCAGGGAGGGAGGTGGGGGGACTTGGCTGGCTGCTCTTGGTCCAAGCACAGGATAAAACCAGGGATGGCATGAAGACTCCACTTCTTTCCACAAATGTTCTTCGTAGACATGTTGGCCTTGGGGATCTGGTTCCTCTCGCTGGGGGAGCTGAAGTTACGGCCCCTGGGCCCCACCAAGGGCTCTCCCATTATGAAGATTTGCGGGCAGTCTCGTGGGCTGCTGGTGGTGTTGGCGGGCTGTTGTCACCACCAGCATCCCTGCCCGGCTCTCTGCCCCAGGACAAAACTCTGCGCGGGGACTGAGCTCTCTGCCATCAGACCGAGTGACTTGTGTAACCAGCGGACTTCATACCTTAGTACCTGTGGAGAGAAGTCGGCATCCCTGGAGACCTCTGGTGTATCCTTGAGCTCTTGATGCTGTGTCCCTTCGCCGGAAGGATGGGAGAGCCTCACTGCGTTTTCCAGCTCTGACATCAGCCCCTCTCTGGTGTAGCTGGGTGGTAATTGAGCCGAGCATCATTTGCATGTCAGCGCCAGCATCTGTGCAGCCGCCACCACCTTCCAGGGCCCGGAGCAGCCTGCCTACCCTGTGGAACTGCCATTCAGAGCAGGATTCCACTGAAGGCCAGAAATGATCTGAGAAAAATGAGAATGTTTATCCAGCACAGGATTTTATCATCGCAAGAGCACTTCGGAGGCAAGGCACTGAAATATCTTTCCACTCGCCTTTGTGCGGTGCCGTGTGTACCATTTAATTTCGGGAGGCTAATTAGCCCAAGCTAGACCACTCCGCTGTTGCCTGTGTCAGGCAGATTAGAGGTGCCACCAAAGTGAGCTGAATAGAAATGTGCAAGGGACTGCATTTAACTCTTGAAAGCCATGATGTAAGCACTCCGGCCGAAAGGATGGCCAGCTGCTCAATGGCCTTGTGATCTCAGAAAGCACAGATACTGGGGTCCTTTGTTAGGGAAAATCTGTCAGAGAACCGCCCCCCCCAAAACCCGCACCCCATCTGCATTCTTTTTCGATAGACCCAATGTTTCACAGAAGATGCCGAGAGGTGTAGACTTGGTATGGACACTCCAAAGTGATTTATTGGCTCTATGCTGGATTCTCTCCAACAGGCATCTCTTGGTTTTGGGGGTTTCTCAGGTGGGGGGTGCAAGGACCTGAAGGATTCTTCAAAGTGCTCAGGGTGACTGCAGAGAACAAGCTCCTGGGAGGGAGCTGTAGTAATAAATCCAGTGTGAACTTGATTATCATTTAGATTACTTGCTCAATAGGGAAAAGGAAGCTTTGCAGTCAGAGCCATAGATAGGGCCCCGTATGGAGGGAGAACCACCCCAGGCCCATAAACAACCAATCATGCTGGCGACTGGCTGATCCTTGCTGCCTCCTGGCGATACAAGGTGAAGGCCACCTGTCCCCTTGTGTGTGTGTGTGCGTGTTCACACACGTAGGAGGTGAGGGTTATTAATAAACACGTGTGTTTACAGAGACCGATGGGGTATCGGGACTCAGCTCTTACTCCGCGCCCCCCCCCCCCCCCCGAGCAGCCTCAGGGGCACCAAGATCTTGGTAGCTTGTTACTGGCCAACTTTGAAACAGGCAAGGGGTTAAGTGTGTCTGGCCTTGCCAAATTAAATTATCAATAGGCCCCCTGGCTTCGATACAAGAATGAGCCAGACACAACAGATTCGGGGTTGGGGGGGCAGGGGAGAAAGGATTTTCCAGAAATACAGAAATGGGCAATTTACCTTAGAAATTTTATTGAAAAAAACTGAAAACAAACCCCAAACCTCCTCTCTTTGAGTGTTAATGAAAGGTAAATACAACCAGGGTTCTCCTCGCTCCCTATCAGTGAATTGCAATAACAACGCTTCAAGGAAAATCCATAAACGGCCAATAAGCAGGCTGCAAATTGTTCTCACCAGTCACTTTAATTTCATAAAGGCAGAATTTCATTCAAAGAGAATTGATAGAGGCGGTTTTGCGGTATTTTTTTTTTTTTTTAAACAAAGCGCATGCAGGGTGGTTTCCATTCTACAAAGTGAGGCCCCCAGTGGATCCTGTCGCACGGGGGCTTGAAGAACCGACTCTTGCTGCACACAGGTCCCCGTGGTTCTGCGACATCCCCCCACCACCCCCTGGGCCACCCTTCCTCCCCCCACTGTCAGCGTCAGCTTTTTTTTTTATTTGTTTTTATTGAAGGTCGATTTGCCATACTAAGATTCAGCTCTGCTTTCTCCTCCTGCCAAGCCCCCCCAGCCCTGCTCTTGCCCCCAAGGGCTGCCCACTCCCCCAGGAGCCCTCCGCCCCATGCAGACAACATTGGTCCCGGCTCCCAAAGACCTTATTTTTCTGGCTCTCACCCTGGGCTTTAAGCCCTTGGTCTTAGTGACCTTCGTGTCTCTACTGCATAGCACCAAAGGGGTGGAAGCCTAGCAGGCATCTGGTGAACAGTTGCTCCAGCCCACAGTCTGGAAGTCGTCCCCATCCTCTCCCAGCTCACCACTCGCTTCGCCCACGGGCAGTGTCGGTGAAGCCAGAGCCCACCAACTTCGCCCTCGGAGCACTGCCCTCTCTAGCTCCCCCTCCAGGTGCCTGATTCCCTCCCCAGGGCCTATCTGTGGCTCCTCCATCTGAGTTTGTTTATGAACAGCCGCTGGCCAGCTTTTACCAACACTAATCAGATCTCCTGGTTAGAACCCCACGTGGTTCTCCATCTCGCTCACTTTTTTTTTATTTTTTTCATTTATTCATGAGAGACACAGAGAGAGGCAGAGACACAGGCAGAGGGAGAAGCAGGCTCCTTGCGGGGAGCCCGATGTGGGACTCGATCCCAGGATCCCGGGATCTGGCCCTGAGCTAAAGGCAGACATTTAAATGCTGAGCCACCCAGGTGCCCCCCCACCTTTTAAAAATATTTATCTCTCTCTCACTTTGAAGAAATACTCCTTACCAGGCTTGCAAAGCTGGCTTACAAAACCCAGTACAGGTGGTTCCCAGTTTGGGTGCACAGTAGCATAGTCTAGAGATTTTGGTTTACATTTCCAGTGCCCACGCTCGGGCATGGTGCTCACAGTCCCCGGGGGGCTCTCAGTAGGTGTGCCGGGCAGGGGGGTGGGTAGTGGTGCTGTCTTTGATCTTGTGTCACCTGCTGGCCTGACTTTGCCTCATCCTCGAGCCCTCCCTCCCTCACACTGCATCCATTGTGGCCCTCGCTGGTTCTCCCCACTGACCCCCTTCTCCCAGAGCCTCCCACAGCTGGTCCTATGTTCATCTGGGTTCTGGTTTCAATATCTCTTCCCCCCACTGCCCCAACCCCCCTTTACCATGTGATCACGTTTCATTTCCTTCCGATCACTTGCCTGATACTTTGTGGCTGGTTTGTTAATCATCTAAACACCACACACCCCCCACCCCAACAAATGAGGTTCATGATGGTAGGATCTTACCTTTCTTCTGAGCAACCCCTGGTGATGTAGTAGTTGCTCATTAGATGTAGGAGGGAGGGAGTACAAGAGAAACACATTTGGGGTTGGCCTCATGGGAAGTGGACTGGCATTATCAGGGCTTCCAGTATGTGGGTTCTGCAATACGAGTCGGTGGCAGTGTTCTGAGGTTAAGAGCACGTGTGGACAGGGCTGGATTAATTCGGGCTGAAACCCAGCTCTGCCATTCACTCTTTCACTTCATGAACCTGAACAGGAAACAGCCCTTTGACCTCAGATTTCCCCAATCCTAAAATATGGAAAATCATGAGCAAGTCACAGGGTTGGTATGAAGATCACATAGGGAAGCATCCAATAAATGCTAGGAGTATTGTTATCAATAATAACAAGGACCCCCCCCCCACCACCATGTCTGATGTGCCATTTCTCCCCTCTCCTTCCCCCCTCTGAGAGCCAGATAGAGTTCTATGTACTTTGGTGAGGTTGAGAGCCATCAGCAAGCCACTTGCTTTACTTCAAACAACTTCCTTCAGGCGCCCAGAACCCCTGCTTCTCTCTTTGGTCTCTCTATTCATCAGATGGGCTTGGTGGTGTTATGAAACCTTTAAGTCAGCAACTAAGGAGCACTTTCCCAGAGTGTGGGTGGAGCCCACCAGCCCAGGAGGGCCTGGCCGGCTTGGATGCCGGACCTACTTGTTTTGCACCTAATGTGGGCTGCTGGGCCCCGAATTTCAATTCCTGCTGAGGCACAGCAGGCCACGAAGAGCTCAGAAAACAAAACAGTGGAGGTGCCAAAGAGCTCACATTTGCTTTTGTTTCCTCTTGGAAATAAAACCAAAGCCGCTTTGTGATATCAGGTGCTCTAGAGAAATAAACTTAAAAAACAAAACAAAACAAAAAAAACGAATTTCAGAGTACACCACAAACCATTGGATTAAGATTATAAAAAATATCACAGATACGGCTTGTAACGTTTGTATTCCTTGGGAGCACCATTATCTGTCTGGGTTGACCGCACCCTAATCTCGAGTCCCTCCTGAGGAATGCTAATCCAGGCTTGACTCTTAATTTTTTTGTAGGGGTTCCTTCTCCTGGCCTGAGTGGGAGTCTTCAAAGTCACACAACCACTTTCCCAAGACCTGGTCGCCTTAAGGTGACACCCCATGTCTTTGGGAAAGTCATCGGGATGTTTCTGAAGCTTTCCTTTCTGGGGCGAAAGCCAAGGGTGGGCGCAATGGTGATGTTGACTGCTTCTTTCTCTCATGCCTTTCCAAACACTGGGGACGTTTCCCCTTAGCTGGGAAAATTCTTCTGATTTTTTTTTTCTTTTGTCTCCTCTCCTATTTCTCTTTGGTATCTTATCTTTGAAGTTAAGTAATGGTGCCATTTTTTTCCACTCATGTTCAATAACTAGACTACAAGCTCAGCCACCCTGTTGTTTCCAGTTTGTAAATCAGTAGCTGTATTTTCTTTCTCTAGAGGGGAGAAATTCATTAGAATTCCTGTTTCTACCCCACCCTCGTGTATATTCGTGGAGAATTCTGCAAGCCCGAGAGGTCTTGCGTGACTCCACAGGAGCGCTGAGTTGGGGGGACAGGCCCCCCATGGAGGAGATTGATAGGAACATGTGAGGTCTTCACTGGGGATCACAGGGAATCCACTTCAACTCTGTGATACATAACTAGGATGCTGAGGTGTCTGCCTGCTTGTGCTCAGTGGAGGAAGGGACCTGGTCCCCATCCAGGTGTTCCAGGAAGTGTGGCAGCTTCTCAGAGGTACTCCATGCAACACGTACCCCAAGAGGATTTTTGTGTGACAGACTCTTGGCCAGTCTTTAGGGTCAAGAGCCTTGTGGGAGATGGAATTATTGCAGGAGGGTATTCACTATTTTTTTTAAAAAATACATACCACGCTCAAGTGTGCCATCTGTAAGCATCATTGTGATTAGTAATATGGACTTACAATGAAAAACATTCCAGACTCATAGTGATTAGAAGTGGGTAGTCCTGCAGGAGAATGGATGCCAAGGTTGAGTGTCCCTGACCGAGGGCCCCGGTTGTGAGTGTCCACTCCTGCTCTCAAAATGCTCTAGTGATAGCAGGGAGATGTCCTTGTCCTTCGAGACAAGAGCCTAGTGTGGAGATCTTTCACCTGACACCCAGGGCCCTGAACCCAGGGTGACACTTAAGCACATTTTTGTGCCACCTTGGCGCTGCCCCCCCTGCACACCGAGACTATTGCTATCTGAGCATATGCAAGGGTCACTGTCTGCAAAGTATGTTAGATGCTAACCTTGTGCTTCATGACTGTATTTATTGCCAAGACCAATCTATTGGTTGTCCATTTTAATATAACCGTTTACGGTGTCTGAGTGTCTGCTATGTCGTGCAGTATCTGCAGCAGGGCGGGGCTTAGACTGAGGATCAGTAGCAAAGTGTTTACTGAGTCCACTGTAGTGTTTCTCTAGAATGTGCCGTATCCATACCTTCCAAAATTAATCCTCTTTCTCTTTCATTCCAGATAACTTGTTCAAACCCAAAGAAAGGTACATTTCAGAGAAGGAGATGCACATGCGATCTAAAAGGTACTTGGTTATTATGTGAGATCGAAAAATGTGGGGTGAGGCGGGGGAGGGTGTCTGATGCGTCCAGGCGCTGTCCAGAGGAGTCACTATTTCCAGGTCCAACTTTAATGTCTTGAGGTCTTCTTGGCCGTGAGTTTGAAAAGCTGGCTAAGAGAAGTATAGTTGTCCAATTGCACCTCTGAATGTTAATGCCGTTCTTGGAAAAGCCTTAGGAAAGCGGTGGGTCTTGGATTCTGAACTGGTCCAGTAATTGGTCTCTAAGAGATCCCCAGACTCGTAATGGGAATGCTTCTGCACATGTTCATCGTCTCTGTGGGCAGGTGCTGTGTGTCGCCGTGCACCTTTGAAGGTGATTTTATGAGGAGAGAGGCGGTTTCTCCTGAGGGCCTTGACAGTAGCAGAGCCTGCAAGAAGAGAGTCCAGACTTGGAAGCCCGTGGCACATGGGAGCCAGCAAAGCCACCGCGGGCCACACGCTGGCCTTCCTGACGCTGCATCCCCAGCGGGCCTGGTGGCCCTGCTGGTGCAAACTCCCCTGTTCTGCTTGGCTGCTTGCAATTCCAGACCCCCACAATTTCACCAGCCTGATGCACACAAAGGCGGCCATTCTCTCTGAGCCCTGGCCTCCTACCCAAAAGGCAAGAACTCAGCAGTGTTGGCCAAGTTCATGCAAGTAAAATGTCATTTGTTTATAGTAAAGTATCTAGCACTGGGACGCACTCTAATAATTACACCCAATTGATAGCGAGCTTAGGAAAACCGCTGAAATAGGAAGAATATATTTCTCCACAGTCCAGGCACAAAAAAATCTCTGCTTTTAGCATGACCGAATTGTTTCCATGATAATTGGCCAACTTTGATCATCTGCAGTGTGTGTGTGGGGGGGGCTTTGTAAGTCAAAGAGTGGAAGTGACAAGAAGGGGAGCATCCTATTAGCCATCTGATTCACGGATTCACAGCGTTCTAACTGGGGGTGCTGAGGGGCCACCGGGTTTTCAGACTTGCTGTTTGAAAAGTGCAGAGTTGTGTTCTTTTTTTCAATTTTGTGAGAAAATTCAGCTGAGTCTTCCCGTCCTGGTCCCTAAACCCAAAGCTGCTATTTCAGAGCCTTGCAATGAAAATGCTAGATCTCAAAGCAGCATTCAGGGTCGACAGGATGGCCCTGTGGCTTTCCAGAAGAGGAAACCAAGGCTCAGGGAGGATGCAGGAGCTAGGTTATGGGGCATGCCCTGGATGGAGTCTGTACTTGGGTTTTCACTACGTCCTGGGTGGGCTCTGACCCCGGCTCTCAGACTTCACTCACCCACAATCACACTGGACCTTTCTTTTCTTTTGTATTCTTTGTCTTTAGTTGTATTGTTAAATCACATTTTCATTTTAAAAACTCAAACAGTAGAGAAAAAGCTGAAGTCTAAGTCCACTGTCTTCCCCTCCTACCTCCTACCCCACTTCCCTGAGCCCAATCCTTTCCCCAGAGACCCACAGTTATCACCTTCTGTGTATTCTTCTTGGCCTTTCTCTCTGCTTGGAAATTGACTTTTATTTGTACATCTACAATTATCTAACTTTAAATCATAAATGGGGTCATACCATATAAATTATTTTCCCATAGCTTACTTTTTTGCTTTATAATATGTGAGTTCTTTCTGTGTCAAAAGATACAGGCATAGATGATTTTTCTCATTGGTTCTCACTATCTGCTGAGTGGGGCATGGTATGGATGTACCATAATTTATTTAGGAAGCCCTTTTAACAAAATACTACATCAGACACTCCAGGAGTGACACCTGGGAATTTTTATCTTAAGCTGCCCACAAGATTCAGATGGTTCGTATCCAGAAGACGGCCTTCTGCATCTGAAGGGATTTCCACTGGAGCTTTGGGACATTCAGCTTTCCTACTGATTCCTTATCGTCTACGTCCCTGGCCCTTTCCAGAATAGTTCCTGGACGTGGAAACTGTGTGTGTTTATTTACTCATTCACACCATATCAGTGGAACAAGCATTTCCCAGACACTTTATGCTCCATGGTTGGGGGAGAGCGGTGCATAGAGAGAGTCCGAGCTTCGAATCCCAGCCCACCTTTAGCCAGCTGAGGGACTTTACACGAGTCTCCCATCCTCGCTGGGGCTTGCCTTCCTCAATATACTCCTAACTCTGGGAAACAAACAAAGGGCTGCAGAAGAGGAGGTGGGGGGGGATAGGGTAACTGGGTGACGGGCACTGTGGAGGACACTTGATGGGATGAGCCCTGGGTGTTATACTATATGCCGGCAAATTGAGCTTAAATTTAAAGAAAGGGGGAAAATGCGGGGAAAAATCATACTCTGGAGGACACAACATGCCTCTTTGAACTGTTGTGAGGATTGAGAACATATATGCCAGGTGATTAGCCTCATGCTCAGTAACCAGGATAAGGTCAGCTGCTAATATTGTCATCAGTAATGTTTTTATTCATTGTTATTATTTTAACCGTAGAACCTATTAAACAAATTTTGTCTGGCTTTCAGACGTGAGAGAAAATGAAAAAAAAAAAAAAAAGTGTTTATCCGAGTGCCATGTATACAGCAATCCCAGAGCTCAGCTGCAGTCCTTCTACTGTGGGTTCTTGCAGAAATATCCTTTGGCGTCTGTACACAAACAGTTTCCGTTAAGAGGTAGGAAAGAAAGGTCCAGAAGAAGGTCTCTTGGGCCCTGCTCGTAACTCAGAAACTCTTGATTTTACACCAGGACCAAAACACAATACTTTATGCCTGAGACGTGTCTGGAAGCACTTGAATTGGGAAGGCAACAGGTTAAGAGGGAGACACACATTTACATGTGTGATCTTCCAGGACGGCTCCTGCTACTTCCATTTATTCCCTGCTCCTTTTCTAAGTCACGGGAAAGTGTCCAAAAACTGTGTAGCAAAAAGGTATCTGGGGCAAGTTTACACAGAGTGGCCAAGCGGCGGGTTTGGAATCTCCCACTTTATGCAAGCGAGTCGTTAATTATCTCAGAGAGACTGGAGGGGCAGAGAAGTGACTGCCCTGCGGACAGGTGGCCTCCCCGCTCTGACTGGGGGGGGGACCCACGGAATGTTGGCGCCGTCACAGCCCCCCCGGCCCATCCTGGGGCCTGTCGGGGCAGCCCTGGGACTCGGCGTCTCGCAGATCCGAGATGGCCCATCCGCAGCTGGCCTTGCCTTTGAAATGGAAGAGCCTGTCGCCAGGACAGGACACAGACCCGCCACAGGCACACACGGTGTCTCGCCACCACTCAGAGGGTTTTTCTGACTCTGTTTCAGAATCTATAATAACTTGCCGGAAGTTAAAAAGAAAAAAGAGGAACAAAAGAAGAGAGTGATCTTACAGAGTAACCGACTCCGCGCTGAGGTCTTCAAAAAGGTAATGGCCCGGCCGCCAGCAGGTGTGACGTGTGTGTGGCGCGCAGATGCTGACCTTGAACCTGACGTGTTTGTCTCCTGCTTCCCTAGCAATTACTGGACCAGCTCCTTCAAAGGAACGCGGTCTAACCACAGGCTGCCCTGCTGACCCGCTACCTGGCCCTGGGATGACTTCAAACGCTGGATCAAGCATTAAACTTAGCATTATCTTCATGATATGAAACACTTACTTTTCTTTTTTTTTTTTCCATAAAGAAAAACATAGCTTCCTGAATTGCTTACCCAAACTGCACAGAAACAGTAACCCTTGAGGGAGCGGGTCGGCAGGCCATCAAGGGGTGACCCACGTGATGTGAACCGGTAGGAACAGGCTCCTCATTTTTCCAATTTGGAATTGACCTTTGGCTTCTGATGTTTGCCCCCACCATTCCCACCGAGGCAGAAAGGCCTTACATGGTTCCACGGGCCTAGATCCCAGGGGGTTATTCTTGTTCATCGGATTGTTGGTACCCGCATCTATCCCTTTTTCAGTATCAGTCCCAATTTTTGCCAGTTCAGCCAACTCCAGACTTTGGGTCAGCACCCAGAATGTTTAAAAACTCCCTGGATGTGTGGGCCGCGTGCTGCTGGAAGCTGACCGTGGATGCAAGCAGGTGCTCCATCCGGGACTCGGGAACGTGCATTCTGTTTGTCTGTGACCCCGGGGTGGGCAGGGCCGTCCTCACTACCCCACCCCACTCTGCTTCTCTTCATTGATAGAAAGTCTGTATCCACAGGAGCTAGGGGAGCAGAATCGGTGGGAGAAAAATTATAGGTAACTTCAGTGTTTCCTGCAAAGCCCCCTCTTACCAAAACAAAAGCTGTGTTGCTAAAGGTGGCCTGAGGGCCCCGGCTCTGCCATTTGTTCTTCCAACGTTGACGATGTTCATTATTTATACATGTGTGTTTGGGGAGTTAAGAACTAACTAGTTTTTATCAAAAATGGAAATAAATGCGGTTATTACAAAAATGAGAATGTCGCTCTGCTGTGTATTCTCTGTTATGAGCTGAAGTTGCTGTGGAGGATGCTTGTTGAGAAATGAGATCACGGCCAGTGGGGGCCTCTAACCCACTCCTCTGCCACCTTCTTACCACCACAGCACCCAGGTCAGGAGCCCCTGCCCCCCAAGTCCCTGGAGAGAGAGAGGCCCCGGGTTGTCCCCAGAGAGCAGGGGTGAGAAAACAGGGAAACTGGAGAGCGAGGGTTAGGATCCCAAAGGCCTCTGATCTCACTAGGAATCACCCCAGAATGCGGGGAGGTTGGGGAGACTAAATAGGAGCCCTACTGGCAGCTCTGTCCCCAGACTGGGGATGTCACTCACTTTCCCTCCTTCCAAGGCTGCATACACCGTCCCCTTTCAGGAATGCCTTTCATTTATGTATCTACTGGAAAATTGCTTAAAAATTCAGCCTTTGGGTTCTGTCCTGACACCGTCCCCTCTGCCCTGCCCTCCAGGATGGATTGGTGCTTCGCCTTTTGGGCACATCGTATCAGAACCCGCCGACCAGAGATGATAGAACAACACAGCGGGGAGCAGACTCTGGATTCAGGTCTCAGCTGCTTTGCTCCGCAGTCTGTGCCCCTAGACCAGGTTATCGGTCTGGATCCAATCAGGGGAGAGAAACTACACGGTAGCTTGGCCAGGGATGTGTAATGTATATGACTATTTACCATAACGGAGCTGCAGGAACGAGGGATCGGCCAGCAAGAGGGAGAAGGAACTGCAAAGCATGCAGGTAGGAGCTGCGCAGAAAAGGAGCATCCCTGCCCATAAGGAGCATCCTCTCCTGTCCTGGGCTGAGGCCTAGATAGGATGGAGAGGGAATGGTTGTTGCTCAGCAGGTGATCCTGCTGACAGATCTTGTTGAAAATCCACCCTCTAGAATTTGCTGGAAGCCAGCTGTCTAGGATGCATGTGGAAGCCATGTTACTGCTGCAGGATTGACTGGGGGGGTGCCGGGGAAGCAGCCACCACCTGACCCACAGGAGCCCACAGAGCCGACTGTCCCAGACCTAGGAAGCAGCACCCTTCTGTCCCACAGTGTCTCTGTCTCCTTTACCAACAAAGCTTAGCGTTGTGCCCGCAAGTGGTGGGAAACCATTTAGAGGGCCCAGATCCATCTCAACGGTAGGCAAGAGGGGCAGCTCTGCAAGGGTGAGATCACACCATCAAACACTGGCCCAGCAAGTTCCTTAGCTTTTCTTGTGTTTCTTTACTATCTTCAGAGAGTTTCCAAGCTTTTCCTAACCGGTAACTTAAATCCAGGGCCCAATCATTTCTAGACTGTTCTAGGACACTTGCTAAGAAGTGGGTTGATGTCACTTAGCAACTAAATATCTCAGAATTCCTGCATGCAGCCAACTTCCAAAAGTTGCCAGTGAAGAGTTTACCCCCTTTGTAAAGCGGATGCCAGGTCTTAAAATCTAAATAGTAAGAAAGAGTCAACTTGGGATCGAATGCCCTTAGACATTTCGTAACTAAGGGCCCGGAGGTGGAGTCCGGGTAGGAGTTTGTGATGTCTGGCTCCAGCTGGTCTGTGCTCCGGGGCAGCCAGCTCAGGCCAGGGCTGCAAGTGAAAGTCCTGCTTTCTGCTAAACTGAATTTTTTCCCCTGTTGTTTGTTTTGTGATGCGGATGAGTAAATTTTGGATATCCTGCATTCCCTTTCTGTCTTATTAAGGTTATAACAGAAATATAATAGTGTTAGAATAAATATGGAAGTCAGGTCTTGAAATCTAAGAGACACCCCTTATATCTCTCTCAGGAGCTGGCTGCCCCAGTTGCCTGATTCTCTTCTTAAAATGAGACTTCAGGAAAGACTTCAATGACTTTGAAATCTTAAGTAGACTCTACCTTTGTCACTTCAATAATCAGATTCATCCTGGAGCTGATTTCTTTGCATCTGAGCATATTTGGGTTCTGGCCTTGGAACGGTTCTCCAGCGATCCAGCAGGTAGCAGGAGCCGAAGATGTGCAGCTGACGGTTCGTGAGCTCGAACCCAGCAACATTTGAAATAATTTGAGCCGGACAGCCGGTAACAGGACCGGCCTGTCTCACCGCGGTCTCCATGACTTCATGTCGAAAGAGAAATTCCTATTTTGGTATTTATCCTTTCTGCCAGCTGGTAATGGAATAATGGAAAAACAATTGCCTTGGGTTTTTTTTTTTTTTTTTTTTTTTTTAAGCCAGCACGGATTGCCAACCAAACTTCCTGGAAGCTGTGTGCTCCCTGAGTGAGTCAGCAAATGCTTGCTCACATGAAAGGAGGCTCTTTGAAAGAACCGTTTGGGAAACGCCAGTGGCTGAAGGGTGGTTGCAAAGGCTCTTGCCTGGGAAGTTCTCCCATTTTGACACCAGGCGTAAGAATCGCCGGCTCTGGACCTGGACCCGTCTCCGATGCCCCACGCTCTGAGATCGAGGCCGGCCAGGTGCGGAAGGATGAGACGATGAGGCCACCCGGCAGGTGGCTGTCCCCAGTGGGGACCCCGGCCTTCTGGGCTAAGGGAGCAGAAACGGGGTGCAGGAATGACTCCCTGGGGCTCTGTGTGAGAGCGTTGGTGGGCACACTGAGAGCAAAGGAAACACTCCGTGGAGTGATTAAAACGAGTCTATCAGCAGAGGCTTGTGCCTCGTGTGCCCTTTCACGGGTAGGTGAGAGCTGCCCGCCGGGGCGGCTGCAGAGCCCCTGGGTGGCTGGCAGTGAGCTGGCCTGGCCCTCACCGGGGACCCACGCAGGCTGGCAACCTCTCTGCATTTCTCCCCTCCTCTGTCTGTCCCGAGCTGCCAGGACATGTCCCCGCTCATCAGGAGAGACGGTTGTCAGAAAACTCCGTGGGATTCCCCGGGCGTCCCCCTTTCTCCTCACAGTCGGGCTGCTGGTCCCCAAGTGCCGGGCTCCTTCCCGCAAATGTTTTCTCCACCTGGAACCTAGCAACAGCCTTGGCAAGCCTCCCCTCCAACCGAGGGGTTTTGTTTCAAGTCTGTCGGCTGCCTCCAGCACAGTTCTGATCCCGAGCCCCCCAGAGACTGTCTGAGGGGGTTGTCTGGGGTGAGTATAGGGGAGGAGGCGCTGAGAAGCATCCATTTCTTCTCGCATCTCTAAGCAGCTGCTCGCGTCCCCGTTCTGGATGCTGCGGGCACCTGCCGGGCTGTAGCCAAAGCGTGACTTCAAGCTAAGATCTCTCAGATCTTAGCACATCAGAGGCTGGAAGCGGTGTGTGTGTGTGTGTGGGGGGGCAGCCTTTACTTTCCTCTAGGATCTTCAAAAATGCTGGCTTATTCTTCTCCAAGCCTAAGGAGGAAGGGAACCAAGTTTATGGCCTAAACTGCAGAGAAAAACAGTCATGAGTTTCTTTGAGTCTTTTTGATGAAACAGCACCAGGAGGGAGAGATGGAAAAGCGTCTGGGGGATGACTTTGCTGACCTGCCTGACACAGGGCAGCAGCTGGAACTGATGTCAGGGAGAAGGTATTACGACCGTCCCCCGCGTTAAGCACATACCATGTGTCATATCCTTTCATCAAAGCCAACGGGGCTGCTGCTTGCCTGCTGATGTCCGGGAGAGGGGAATGAGGCATCTTTCACTGCTGCTGATTTCTGAGGAAGTAAAGCCACAGTTATGTGTTGTATCCACTGTGGTTCCTTGTGACTCATGTCGTGACACGGATACCAGAGGGGTTTGTGATGACCATTCACGTACCGGTCATGTGTTGCCAAATATGTCCCTTAGCACTGAAATCTACTGAGGGCATGTGCAGAATTTTTTGTGCTTGTTTTGGTTGAAAAGTATACATGAAGGCTGATTAGGGGGATTTAATTATCAGATGCTGACATAATTATAATTCCAAGTCTTGCTCGCTGGGCTGAAACGTTGGTTAAATCAAAATGACAAAGTGATTCAGGGTAGTTTTCTGGGACTTTGGTAGCCTATGACATTTCATTAGCCAGGCGAAGCTTCTCCTCCCCAGCAGATAGCAGATACCTTTTGTGTGGATGCAAATGGTACTTGCAGACATTGATGTTTCTAGCCGGGGATTTGACTCAGATTAAGGGAATATGATGAAGCCTTTTTTCACATTGAGGGGTTTCAACCATAATTCTACATTGGTGATTGAGTGTGGTTCCCCCACTTCCTAGCCTCTGATGCACGAAGTGGTTTCTGATCGATGGGTCATGAGCAGAACAGAAGAGAAACCCGGGACAAAAACCTGCTGAGCCCGGGATTCATGTATCAAAATGTGTTCAAATGTATCAAAAACTAATGGCTGAGAATGTTGTTTTCCTTTTGAGGGCTAACCACATGCCACATGCTTGCCATGTGCTTTATATGGTAGGGGAGGAGAACATTTTTCCTCTCTCTATCCTAGGTTCTCAGTTAAGCCTCATAATAAAGGACAAATTAATAAAAGACGAACAGAAGTTTATTGATATGTGCATCTCATGTCTCACCTATAGACATGAGACAGGCTCAGGGAGGAGTAAGACACAGGGTCACATCTGCTTCCAAGGTCCTCGGAGAGCAAAGGTCCTGTTTTGGACTGAATGTCTGTGTTGCGTCCAGATTCACATGTTGAAGCCCCAGCCCCCTATGGCTGTGTTTGGAGATGAAGCATCTAAGAATGTAATTAAGGCTAAGTGAGGTAAAAAAAAAAAAAAAAAAAGGCTAAATGAGGTCATGAGGATGTGGCTCTGATCTGTCAGGATTAACATCCTTTTAAGGCAAGACACTGGAAAGCTTGCACTCTGTCCCTCAAAATGCATAAAGAGGTCATGTGAGCACACGACACAGGGGTGGCTGCCTACAAAAGCCAAGAGCAGAGACCTCAGAGTGAAATGTAGATTGCTGCTACCTGGATCTTGGACTTCCTAGCCTCTGGACTGTGAGCTATTTCTGTTGTGTACATCTCCCAGTCAGTGGTATTCGTGGCAGCCCAAGTAGCCTAAGATAGGACCCTTGCCATTCTGCAGCTCACAATGTTCCTTGCCCACTCTACTGGCACCTGCTACTCCAGTCTACAGCCTGTGTGCTCTCTCAGCTTGAGCCTGCCAGTTCTCCATGCTGACTGGGCTCTGCTTCTGCATTCTCAGGCACAGTATATCAGGAACTTCCTGCTGCCTTCCTGCATGCCTCATGGAAAGGCCTAGAAACATGCTGGAGAAGCAAATTAAAGCCCTTCCTCTGTCCAACCTAGAGGAAGTAGATTTCTCCTCTGGGTCATATCCTGGATTTCCTCTGTCCCTGCCACATAATCTCCAGGATCTTGTCCCTTCAGCAGAGTGCTTGATATGCTCATGAAAATCAAGGCGTTTAGAAAGTTCATTCTTCCTGCCCCATAATGCTTGGCTTCAAGACCATTGTCTCATGAAAGATGTCAAGAGAGTGGGCTTTAGGTCTCAAAGCTATTCAGTGGTCTCTCTTCATTTTCTGAGATATCCACCCCCCCCCTTTTTTTAAGATTTTATTTATTCATGAGAGACACAGAGAGGCGGAGACTCAGGCAGAGGGAGAAGCAGGCTCCCTGCAGGGAGTCCAATACAAGACTTGACCCCAGGACCCCAGGATCATCACCTGAGCTGAAGGCAGATGTGCAAACACTGAGCCACCCAGGTGCCCTTTTTTGAGTCTGAGTCAAAAGTCTACACATTTACAAATCATGTCCACTTCACATTCATTACCCTCAGAATAGTCCTAGCAGGTAGAGGGTAGGTAGGATCTGGACTGGCTTCCTTTGAACAGGAGGTGGACTGCAGTGTGTGACATAAGGAGGGGGGTGGTTAGAGCTTCTAAGATTAGAATAGTATGGTTTCAGATCACTCTTGAAAACCCCTTTGTTACCATCTTGAGGCCAACTAATATTTCTCAGGGAACGCCTGCAACCCGTCACTGTTTCTTCCAAGTCTGAGACAGATCAACTGAGCATCAGGTGGAGAAACTGGCATGTGTAGAAGACTTGCACACAAAAAAGCTTCTTTTAAAGTACTAGAATCCCACTCAGCACTGAGCAGAGGCCATACTTCGAGAAGCAAGGGACCATAGATCCCAGTTCCCATCTGGTCCTCCTGCAGGGTAGGGGCTCAGAGCTCAGAGTAGAAAGATGAACATCCTTGAAGGCTGGTTACATTGCCTCCCCTCTGCCTCCCTGGAGCTGATGTCTGAATTAGGAGAAGTGCACCAGTGTGCTGAGACCCACGGAATAAGCTCCATTCGGCATGAGGGAGTGCAGTCCTCTCGGGGATGGGTGTTACCTTGCCCAGGTTATTCTATGTCAGGGAGCTGGACTGAGGTGGGAGCCAGGCCTGTCGCCCTCCAGAACCCCAAGCTTCTATGTGGTCTATGCTGCACCTATGTGGGTGTGCTGAAGAATGACAACATGCTTTCGGATTTCACTAACATTTTAGGTAACTTTACTGACACAGGGGGAGACTTGTGTCCCCTGAAGGAAAAACTCATCCTCAACCTTCTTCAGGTCTGAAAAATCAACAAAAACAGATTCAAAGGAGACAAGCAGGGTCATTTGTTTGCTATAAATGTTCTGTAACATGGTAGCCATCATTAGGAAATGAACCGTTGAAGAATTGGTTGATGTGTTTTTGAACTAGGTCAGTAGAGGAGCGGACAGTCATGGGAATACATGGTAGGACTACAGGTATGAGCAAAGGGGAGTAAAGACTAGGAAAATTAGCAAGGCCTGCTCACCCAAAGCCCTCTTGGAGTGTCTCCCCTTCTGAGATAAGGATGCTCCTTTCCCCCGGGTAGGGAAGCACCTCTCACAGGAGGGCCTTAGGACGGCTTCAGGGAGAAGGAGGAGTCAGGGAGTCTTCCTTGCACCTGCATTTCTCACATTCCTTCAGCTTAACATATGCTTAAAACATGGTAAGATGTTGTGTTTGGGGACTACATGTTCTGAACTCCATCAGACTTAACATATGGAATAGGATACCTCAAAGCTTCAGGGAAATAAAATTAGAAAATATTTGCCTTGGTTATTTGCATCTTTTGCAGCAAGACATCAGGGGCTACAGAATAAGGAAGACTTAAGTAGGTTTATCATGACATGAGAATAACGGAGTACTGTGATGTTTCACTAGGTTGAGAGCACCCCGGGGGCAGGGGTTATACCACATTTCTCCTCCTCAGCAACTGGCAGGGAGCCTGGCACCCATGAGTGTCAGGGTGTTCTCATTTCAATGTCACCAGCCAGTTTTTCACTGCATCTGGGCCTCACCAGCTGTTCCACGCTTGTCTCCCTTCTGTGTCTCACTCCATCTGGGAAAGCGAACATTGCGTAAGCTGTCTCTTCAAACTCAAAGGTAATGGAAGAGACAGACCCTTTCCAATTCTGAACAAAAATTGCCGTTAAGTTTAAATCACATTCTGAGTTGAGACGACGTCTGATGTATACACATAATAAGTGCCATTCACATGCTCTGCTTGATGCTTCAAAGCCCTTACTTTGGCATTGACGGTGCTCAGAGCCGTGGCTGAAGTGCATGATGGGTAAGGAGGGGTGGGGGTGCTAGCAGCAGCCTCAGCTAGAAGCAGAATTCTGAACTTTCCAGGTTACATCAATGAAGAAACTTTAGTCTCAACACAAAGTAACAGCAAGTTTTCATCAAATTGTGGGTCCCAACCGCACTGCAATACAAAGCTGTGATTCAAGATTTGAAACTTTCTCCTTCTCCTATAGCATATATGCATTTCTCCAAACACATGTATTATTAATAGCCCCTAAAATATTAACTTCACCTAAAAATGCATTATTAATGACATAATCTGTGCAAAACACACATTGGTTTTTCTCCGGACACTTTATTTAGAAGACCCAAGTTCCCTTTTTCTTGATGTTGGTGCAAGAGACGATTCTTTAGATGTTTATTTGTGATGACCAAGAGAGTTCATGATCTCGTAGTCAAGGAGTCAACACAGAATCAATAATTCTGTCAAAAAAAAGAAAAAAAGCAAGATTTCAAACAAGAGATTGCCCCCACCCCACAAAGCTGGAAAACACAGGGACACCATGGGACCAGTTTGTCTTTAGAAAATGTACTACATGGTTTTTGTTTTCTGTGAACACTTTCTAAAATGAGATCCAAAGTCCTGGAGCCATAAGAAGGCCCAGCACGGTGATTTCGTGGTTGTCTCCATATACGTGCTTAGAGACATCGTGAAAAGATCTGTGGTAACAGTCAACTCATTGCCTCGGGCTTATGGACACCACTTTCTGCTTTAAAACAAGGCACTTGCATTGCTGTTTGCAGATGAGCCCTGTATTGCCAGCTCTATGAATTTTCAGAAGTCATTAACGCTAGAAGGTACACATCATAATCCAAATCTCTGAAGGGAGAGAAGGAAGATGTTGACTTCAATCTTTATTTGGTCCTGTTATGGGACTGCCAGGCTCTGGAAAGGCAGCTCATCTCCGCTGCCTTCTGAGCATATTGTCCTGGGAAAGACAGCCCCACATATGGTTTGAATTCAATTAGCCAGATCCTCTGAGAGGCACTAGGGTACCATTTAGGGCATTGCTTCTCGAATTCTCATTTGCAGCCTTTCAAATAATGTTCAAAGTCATTAGACCATAAAGAGTTTTCATTACCCTTCACTTGAGTCAACAGCAACCACGTATTGATTGAGCACCCACTTGGGGTGCTGTGCCAGGGACCGCATGGGTGTCGTAAGAGGGGACGCGGTGCAGAGCACCAATACTTGAGCACGCAAAACGCACACCTTTCTGGCAAAAGCAAAAGAAGGAGCGTTTCTCCAAATATGGAGCTGTAGTAAAAAAACAAAACAAACCCACTTAGATTTGCTGATGCAAGAATGGGAAATTGCTGAATGTCAAATGACACTGTAAACACTGTAAATAGTTGAATAGCAAAGTGGGACAGATGTTTATTTGAACTATGCAGCAGAGGGTGATGTCCTTCAGACAGATGAACGAAGGAAAAACAACATTCAGTACAAATATGGTGGAAGGACATGAACAAATCTTTGGCAGAAGACAGAGAAATGATCAACAAACATGCACAACTGGTAAAGAACACTAGCATCCAAAGAAATGAATTAAAATAATGAAATGTTTCAAACTATCAAATTTTCTCGTGGTTTTTTTTTTTTTCTTTTTTAAGCGTGAAAGAAAACTGTAGTAAAATGCACAGGAAGCCCTATGAGATTGAGGTGTGGGCCATTGCCTCTTGGGCCCTGCTCAGTTTTAAGATATCTGTGCTCTGTCCACCCCACGCCTAGCACACGTGCTATCCCACCTGTGCAAACCGTGGGGAGTGGCTCAACTGCAAGGTCCTGAAGTGGGAGCCAGAGGCTCCCTCGAGTGGGAGTGAAGGAGAGGGGAGAGCTCAGAGCTTTGCAAAGGAGCTCCCAGCCTGCCCAGAGGAGGGTGGGGTGGAGGAAATCCTGCACAAGGGAGACCCTCCAGGTCTGCAATGCCAGGCTGTGCTTCCTGCAGCTGAGCCTACAGTGGAGCCCGCTTCCCCCTTGAGCAGCTTGGAGCAGGGCTCTCTTTCTGGCACCAGACAGAGCAGACCCCTGCATACTGAGTGGCAGAGCGAATTACCCCAACCTGTCCAGCGGCATTTGACCATTTATGTTAGCAGCCCTTCCCAGGAAGGAAATTCACCAAAAGCGTGATTAAAGCTTTGTGTCCAGGGACACTTAATTGAAATTTTATTTTTAATAATGAAAAACTGGAAAAAAACTTAAAAGTTCCACAGGAAGGAAATTAAGGAAGATCCATAAGATGATGTACCAAGGTCAGGGCAGCATATTTATGGTACAGCGTAATGCTATGGAGCTGCTACTAAAAAAAAAAAAAAAAAAACAAACCTAAATAGTATGAACCCCTAAATTGGCAGAAAACAGTGTTTTTAGGCATAGGAAAAAATCTCCAAATCCAAAATCAATTAATGTTTTATTTTAAAATAGTATCACATTGATAGGTAAGTTCCAAGAGCAGCACAAAGAATGCTCACACACCTTCACAGACCTTCACCCAGGCTCACCAACTGTGTTAACATTTTACCACATTTGCTTTACTGTTCTCTCCCTCTTTCTCTCTCCACACACACACACACACACAATACATATTGTGACTCTCTATAAAATAATATATATTATATGCAATATGCATGTACAAGTAAGTACATTAGACTATATATGATATATATATAATGTGTATAATATTTCTATTTCATATGTACATTATATATACACATATGTATTGCATGTGTATATAGTATATGTGTCATAGTATACATGTTATGTAAAACTATATATTATTTTTCTGAACTATTTGATACTAAGTTGCAGAAATCATCTCCTTCTCAAAATAGTGACCTTTGTACTTTATTTTCTTCTTTTTATGTTTTCCAAGTTTTCTGCCTTTATAATTAGATAAAAACAAAAATTTATGCTATCTTAAGACATTTATCACTTATTTACCTCTCAAGTTTTTAAAGTAATTTTAAAAATTACTGTCTGGACAATAAGTTGATACAACTTTTTTTTTTTTAAAGATTTTATTTATTTATTAGAGACACACAGAGAGAGGCAGACACACAGGCAGAGGGCGAAGCAGGCTCCACGCAGGGAGCCCAACGTGGGACTCGATCCCAGGACTCCAGGATCACGCCTTAGGCTGAAAGCAGGTGCTAAACCGCTGAGCTACCTAGGGATCCCAATACAAATCTTTTGAAATCAACTTAGAAATACATATCTGAACTGTAAAATGAACATTTCTTTTGAACTAACAATCCTACTGCTAGCATTCTAGAAACTTTTAAAGTTTTGAAAGGCATTGTGTAAGAAATGTAACTACAATATTCTTTTTAAGAGGAAAATAATGTGAGGAGTGCCTGAGTGGCCCAGTTGGTTAAGTTTCCAACTCCTAGATTCGGCTCAGGTTAGGATCTCAGGATTGTGAAATTGAGCCCCACTTTGGGCTCTGCACTCAGCTGGGATTCTGCTTGAGATTCTCCCTCCCTCCCCCTGCACTCATTCCCTGCACTTGCAAACACTCTTTCTGTCTCTGTCTCTTTCTCTCTCAAATAAATAAGTAAATAAAATCTTTAAAGGAAAAAAATGTGAATTAGCCAAACATCCAACAACAAAGAAATGGTTACAAAAACTCATATATTCATCTGAAAAAATCTTACCCATTAAAAGGTCATGAATGAAGTACTTATTACCCCTGGGAAATAGAGAGCAGTGTTATGGACTGAAGGTTTGGGTGGGCGGGATGTGTGTCTGGGGGAGGGGGAGGCCATCCTGAAAGCCCCACTAAATGGGGAAGCCATCTAATTTGCGGGCCAGGTTACCCTCTCCTGCTGGGAACAGAGAGCCCAGAGGGAAGCCTGGAATCTCAAACACCACTTGCCCGAGGACCCCTCTGACAGGGACAGTGAATGCAGAGGGACTCCCCAGGAGTACTGCAAAGAGGACCTAACTTTCTCCCCATTCCATGCCCAAGGCTATTCCATAACCAATGGCTCCCTTCTCTCCTAAACCCACAAGCAGCCTGGGAATCATTCTGGAAGCCACTGCACCATCAGGGAGTGACCCTATGAGTAAACCTATCTGCCCCCCTGAGCCATGCCTTGGGGGTAAAAGAATGCAAATGGAGATTCATGGGGTGGGGCACATTGTGGGACAGAGGAGGGCTGAGTTGGCCACAACCAGAGCAACCAGCACCTGATAATGAAGACTCCCCTCTCCACTCCCTAAAAAGTTGACTCTCAGAAACAATAGTCACCGACCTGGGGAAATATGTTCCCGTTAACATTAGATGACTGGTCGTTTTGATTGTCATATCGCTCGAGGCTCTGCACCCCGCACCCTAGTGCCTTTGGGCCAAGGGCGACTGTCCTCCAACGTCCTGAGCATAGAGGCCTCCAGTTTGCTTGGTGAGAGGTTAGCTCTGTGTGGACGTGGCAGGTCCTAGCACCGACACTGAAAAGCAGGATGCTATTCCTTGCCAGCCTTCTTGCTGGCATCCAGGATAAATTCAGGCTCTACCTTCTGGGCAGAGCGCAGACTGAGCTGATGGCTCCAACGAGCACGAAGACTTGGTGGCACAACTCTAGTGGATGCCAGTGCAGGACACAGGCAGGAACTGGTCATTCTCTACTATGGGATTCCATCCAAACTTAAAAAAAGGATCGTTTCTAAGATGAGCACAACCATTAACGGCTGCTTGAAGAGACAAGAAAATCATTAAAAATAGCAATATTCTCAGGGCCGGAACGCACGGTCACAGGAGTACGTCCTCAGGGATGGCTCTTCACGTTCAGATAGGGAGGATTTAGGAGCTGCGAGAGTTCCAGGGTTTGCAAGAGAGCCCTATCCATCTACGTCAGGGTGTCAGACCCACGGGGTGACCCAGCGGAAAGGCAGAGAGACACGATCCCCGGGAATTCAACCTCCAAGTGCAAGTTTTAACTTGAAAATCGGTTTCATTTATACCAAACGAAATCGTCAAGGAAGTGACATTTTAAAGGTTCCAGTTCTTCAGGGGTAACAAAGACACCCATTATGTCCGAGCAAGCAGCTGTTCTTTGATGTTTTAAAGGGCAGCAGACAGAGTGCCCAGGTGGAATTAGGGCCGGATTAGGAGGCCGGCGAGTTTGAGGGAAGAGGCCGGGGGAAGGAGAAGGCCTTCTACGGTTTCAGGCCTGGGTCTGCAGACAGCGCGACACATGGATGCAGAAAACCCTCCTGGGCCCCGGACAAAGCCAGGGCCCTGGCAACTCTGGGCTATCTCCCCTGCTTGGGAAGATGTATTGCTGGGGAAAAAGAGGAGGGTGTTGTCCTACATGACTCATCCCCTCCAGTCTGGAGACAAGAGTGGGAATTACTTCATTATTCCAGGACAGAAAGACTTGGCACTTTAGTGAGCAGACCCTGTTCCCATCTTCTGCTTGGGAACAAGCAAGACAGAGCGAACCCCAGCGCGCCAGAGATGGGCCAGTGTGGGGGACGGAGGGGGTGTTTGCAGAGGGCCCCTGACTGTCTTACCTGTGTCCCCGAGGAGGAAAACAGACTCCCCCGCAACCCCCACAACGGCCTGCTGCCCCATTAAGCGGCTGCTTGGAAGTCAAGGGTTTTTACCAGAGGAGCAGTTCCAGAACGTGCGAGGTGGGCACAGCGTAGCTGATGACGTCTGTCTTTCTGCCAAGACTTGTTTGTACGTTGGTAGTAATTAAAGGTGCTTATTTCTGTGTCAGCGATTTCAGTTCCGAGGTGGGTTGTTGTCAAGAGATTGGAATGATCTCCATTTTCCATAAAGGCTTCAAGGTAATGACTGTGTCGAAGCCCCTGCGGGTGAGTGGGGTTTGCTGGCGCTGGAGCATCGTTCTAGGAAACTCTGGTCTGTGCAGGTCTCACCTGCTGAGTAACCCCCGCAGCTCTTTCTCGGAGGAAGCTCTAAGTCAGTTGTCCACAAGGTGTTTCCTGCAAGACACAGTGGCAGGACCGAGACAAGAGGACGGTCTTTCAGAGGATGCTTTCCCAGAGCTTAAGCACCGCAGCGTCCAGTGTCGAGGGTCCTCGGGGGTCCGACCCCAGCCTTCCTCCTGCCTCTCCCACCCCTCCCAGCCCCTGCTCTACCCTCTAGGCTAGAGAGGACGCAGCAGCTGCAGGGAGCGTGCTCTGGGCTCATGCCTCCCAATCCTTGTCTACACCATTCCTCCTCCTGGGAAAGTCACCCTGTCTTCACCTACTGAACTCCTACTCACTCTTCAAGACCCTCTCTCTTCCAGGAAGTGGCTCCTGGCACTTACTAAGTTCCCACACCCCGTGTGACCTCTACATGAACTCTTCTAAGATCTGATTATAGTTCTATTTTCAAGGGGCATCTGGGTGGCTCAGTCGGTTAAGCCTCCATCTCTTGATTTCGGCTCAGGTCATGATCTCCGGGTCCTGGGATGGAGCCCTGAGTGGGGGCCCCACAATCAGCAGGGAGTCTGCTTGCCTCCCCCTCTCTCTCTGCGCCTCCCCTCACTTGCATTTTCTCTCTCCCTCTCTCTCTCTCTCTCTCCCTGTGAAATAAATAAATGAATCTTTTATAAAAATTCTATTGTCAGGGATGGAGAAAACAATTCATTGACCTAGGATACTACCAGTATCTGCTAAATAAAAATAAAATAGTGAGTTATAAAATGTATGTCCAGTATGCTCTCAAGTTGGGTTAAGATAGCTAAATAGATAATATATCTCAAGTAAAATTTAAGTGATTATCCAGAGATGATAATAGTATAGATGGCTTTTGCTTTTTTTTTTTCTTTTTGTTTTTTATAGTTTCTAACATTTTTATTATGAATCTTGCACTGGTTTTCTCTTGCTGTTATGACAAATTACCACAAACTTAAAGCAACACAAATTTATTATTTTACAGTTCTGTAGGTTGGAATCTGGTAAGGGTCTCACCAGGAGAAAATCAAGGTGTCTGCAAGGTTGGATTCCTTTCTGGGGGCTTTGGGGATGAATCCATTTGCAAGCTCATCCAGGCTGTTGGCAGAAGTCAGTTCCTCATGTGGGGGTTCCCTTGGGGTCCCCGGGTCCTTGCTGTCAGCTGGGGGTCATCCTCACCTCTAGAGCATACTCACACTCACAGGTCATCTGCCCTTCGGGCTGTTTCCTTGTGTGCAGCTTTGGGAAGATGGGGTTGAGAGCCAAACCTGGGTTGGCAGCGGGTGGGAGACGACAGTGGAGGCCAAGGGAGTTTGCTCACATCACACATGTGACAGTCCTACGGGTCACCTGGAAGTAAAGGACTGAGTCTTGTGCCTTTGGGAGCACAAGAGCCAGTGTTGCAAGGCAGTGGAGACCCAGGTAAATGCAATAAAATGCAGTCTCATCCTCACTTCCAGGCTGGTATGATTCGAAGGAATGAATGCTGGTGACATGCGAAGCACATTCATTCCAATCTCCTCAGTCTTTCTCATAGTTCTGCTTTTGTCAGCACTCAGCCTCTGTAAATTTCTTTTTTTTCTATTCTGCGGCACCCTTGCCATATAGAGATGCTCAGGAAATGCTCACAACTGAAGTTACAGATGTAATCATTTTGCAGAAGTTCAACGAGAGCCAAATATTTGCCTAAAAGTTGGACTTTTTCCTTTAACGGCTGGTGGCTACAATTGTGTACAGAGAGTATTTATTCACCCAGCAGTGAAGTCTCAATCCCCAATCCATAAAATGGCAATCTTTACATGGACATGTCTGTCCAAGTTGACCCAAATAGTGTCTCTGTGACCATTCTCCTCTTGGCGTATGTGTCTAGATCATGAGGTCACTTCTGAGAATTACTGAACTCAGAGATGGTGTCAGGGCAGGGATAGTATTTGCATCTCATTAAACCTCCCCAAAGAGAAGATTGCTGATCTTGGCAAGGATTGAAAATGTATATAAATTCTGGTGTCTGTGCTCATGGCAATATGGTAGCCAGCGGGGAAGAGACGGACTTTTCAAAACAGATCCACTCTATCTAAGCTTGGTGCCAACCAAGGCAGCTCCTTTCTAGCACTGAGTCCTGCTTCTTTATGCCTCCAGCCCTGTTGCACATGGAGGCCTTGGAGATGGAAAACATTTTCTAATCCCTGAGACTTCTCTGAATTTCAAGCCAAACAAATTTTCCCTGTATTTCCCAGCTATGGAGAGATAGGTTTACACAGTCCAAAGAGTTTAGTTGTTTATGTAAACTGTGTACCAAGTCCTGCCAGGTAAGTAGGATTTAGGCTTTTAAGAATATTCATTGGTTTATTAATGCATCCATTCATTCATTTATTCATTGAATCAAATATTGAGCAATGACTGTGGGCCAGGCCAACATCTTCCTGGGGGTACCAAGATTGCTCTGCCCTTGAAGGATCTCAATTCTAATGTCAAGTAACACCCAGGAAACAAATGGTCCCACAGAGGTGGTAGGAATTGTAACAGAGGGAGAAGATGATGTGTGAGCCAGAGGAGGGGTGCCAATTCTGCAGAAGCACACAGTTCCCAGGGGGCTTCTAAAACAGGGTGATATCAGAATGACAAAACCAGTGGCCGTTGTGTCACCGTGAGTAGGAAGCAGCTGGGACTTTTGTATGTTGCTGGCTGGGGGAACATTTGGTATGATCTTGTAAACACTTTGCCAGGTTACCTGCTAAAGGTAAATAGAGGGTCATAATAGTCCCATGACTCAGCAATTCCACTCCTGGGTTTACACCCAAGCTAAATGTGTGTGCACATGCCCACCAGATGATGTTTATGAGAATGTTCATTGATGGATCACTCACAATAGTTAAAAACTAGAAACAACTCACATTTCCATCAAATAGGCTGGATTCAATAATTTGAAATATATCCATATGAGGGGATAGTATGGAGCTATAAAAGAATAATCTACTACCTACAGCAACATGTGTGAATCTCATAGACATGGTGACAAATGAAAGAAGCCAGACACAAGGACCATCCCCTGGGAACCTATTTGTGTCCCTGGTGATGGAAGGCAGCAGAGTCCTTACCTGGGGGGGCGGGGTGGGGGAGGGCCTAGATTAGATTGTGGCAAGGGTGGTGGGGGTGCTGGAAATATTCATGTCTTAATCAGGGTGGCAATACAAGGGAGTCGTGTAAGTGAAACTCATGAAATGGTATGTTTAATATTCAAATGCTCTGTATAATAGTAAACATTAAGTAAAAAAAAAAATCATCTAACAGATACACAAAACAGAATGCTATCACTTAATGTCCCAGGATGCGTAAAGGACCCCCAAGTTGGTAGGCGTTATAAACAGATACACTGGGGAAAAGATTTTGTTCTGAGATGTTCTAGTTCCAGAAGAGAGAGAAGTAGGAAGAGCCCAGGACCAAGTAGAGACAATGTGAAGCTGTCCTCACACTCAGCACAGTGACCCCGGGAACGCCTCTCTGGGCCTCCCTTCCTGCAGTTTTAAATCGATGCTAATAACTCTTAATAACACCCGAGATTGTGTCATATATGATCTCCTACTAATACAGTGTCTGCACACAAAAATGATCAATAATGAAGAAAATATGTGAGTTTCCTACAGTGATGCCCACTTTTTGAGCATGAGAACCTATTTCAATTTTTTTCCAATGAAGTTTTCTGTTTTTACATATGAAGATTTTCAAGCATAGAGAAAAGTAGAGAGAAAAGCATAATGGCCACCCTAATCCATCCACTAATCCATGTAACGAATGGTAGCATTTTGTTATATTTGCTGTATTATTTTCCCGAGTTAGACCTTTTTTGTTTTGTTTTATTTTTCAAAAAATATTCTATGGGGATCCCTGGGTGGTGCAGCGGTTTAGCGCCTGCCTTTGGCCCAGGGCGCGATCCTGGAGACCCGGGATCGAATCCCACATCGGGCTCCCGGTGCATGGAGCCTGCTTCTCCCTCTGCCTGTGTCTCTGCCTCTCTCTCTCTCTCTGTGACTATCATAAATAAATTAAAAAAAAAAGTTTCTATGTATTTATTTCAAAGAGAGAGAGAGAGAGAGGTGGGGGGTTTAGGCAGAAGGAGAAGGAGAAGCAGACTCCCCACCAAGCAGGGAGCCTGATACAGGGCTCGATCCCAGGACTCTGAGACCATGACCTGAGCTGAAAGCAAACACTTAACTAGCTGAGCCACCCAAGTGCCCCTGAGTTAGTCCCTTTTTTTTTTTTTTTAAGATTTTATTTATTTATTCATGAAAGACACACACACACACAGAGAGAGGCAGAGACACAGGCAGAGGGAGAAACAGGCTCCACGCAGGGAGCCTGACGCGGAACTCGATCCCGGGTCTTCAGGATCACGCCCTAGGCTGAAGGCTGCACTAAACTGCTGAGCCACCAGGGCTGCCCTAGTCCTTTAAAAAAAAAATCTTATTATAAAAAGTTTGAAATATTGACAGAGAGAGAGAGAGAGAAAGAGAAGTATGAGGAGCTCCCGTGCACCCAACACTCAGTCTCAATGATTACGAAGTCATGGCTAATCCTGTTTCTGTCATATCCTCACCTGTTTCCCCACCTCCCACCCCAGAATTATTTAGAAACAGATCTCAAATACTGACATCCTTTCATGCCCGAAGTATGAAAGGACTCTTAAAAGAAAGGACTCTTAGAAATACAACCAGATCACTGTCATCCCTTTAAAAATTAACAGTAACTTCTTAGTATCAAGTATCAAGTCAGTATTCAAATTTCCCCATTTCCCTCATAAAAGATTTTTACAGATTGTTCCAATCAGGAGCCACACAAAGTTCACATACAGAGTATTGCTGATTTTTAAAAAAATTCTTTATGGATCCGTAAATTTCCTTTCTTATTTTACTTGCAGGCCATTTGTTGAAGTAACCAGGTTGCTTGCCCTGCATGTCAGTGTGTCTCATGCTCCCACATGCAAAAGAATCACCTAGAGAGTCTGTGAAGACGCAGTTCCCTGGGCCCCAGCCCCAGAGATTCCAGATTAAGTAGGTCTGGGGTGGGGCTTGAGAATCTGCATTTCTAGCAAGCACCCCAGGGATGCTGATGCTGGTCTGTGAACCCATGCTGGGCAGCGCTGCTCTGGCTGCCCGCCACCTAGCTTTCGCGAGCTGCATCCCCAGGGTGTCTTTGAATACTTTTCTCTGCTCATTATATGTTTTAAAGTCCATTTTGGCTAGATTTGGACAAAATACTGTATACTTTCATCAGAGGCACAACATCTGGTCATCTCTTTTGGAAACGTTAGCAGCCACCGATGATCATTCCTCGATTTGTTATTTCACTGGGTTGCAAAACCATGATACTCTGATTGTATTGTTCCTTCTACGCTGATTACTTTGTCTGCTTCCCTAAAGACAGACTTCCCTTCATCAAAACTATTTGAAGACCCAAAGTTAGAGTTCCTATGACAGGATGATCTTTCTCTTCGTTAATCCATTTTCTTTCTTTTATTTAAAAAATAAAAAGATATCATTTACTTACTTGAAAGCGAAAGAGCAGAATGAGAGATCATTAGTTGGGGGAGGGGGTGAAGAGAGGCAGAGGCAGAGGGAGAAACAGGCCATAGGAAGCCTGACTAGGGCTCCATCCCAGGATCCTGGGATCATGAGCTGAAGGCAGCCGCCTAACCGACTGAGCCACCCAGGTGTCCCTAACCATTTTTGAAATAATGATTTGGTTGGCTAGCATCCTGAGCCAACAGAGGTGGGTTTTGTTTGATTTTATCTGTTCTAGTGAATTCATGAATACAAATGTACTTTTTTTGTGTTCAGTTCACTAGGCTATTATTTTTGATGCTCCAATTATTTTATCTTTGACTAATGGGGGCCCCGTCAGGTTGGCTCCTGGGTCCTTTTGGCTTGCCTCCAGGAGCCTTTTAGCTTCCTTTCTTCTGATACGACAAGATTTTCCTGGTTCACCTTATACATTCTGTCTCCTGGAGCCGGAGTCAGCCATTTCTCCAAGGAGCCCTGATTGCATTTAATGCAAATGGCCCTCGGAGACCACAGTCTGAGCACTGGATTGCGTTCATTAGTGATGGGTTGGTCATTGTTTCCAGAACTTTTCAGTGCATAAAGCTAGATAATATGTTTCTTTTAAAAATAAAATGTATGAGTTTGTAAGAATATTTTCACTCAGCCTTTAGGGGGCATTTTACTTGATCCCATCAATCTAAAATCTCAGAATAACAACTCTAGCCCTCTAGTCTGTAATATGATCATTAAAAACCCTTTGTTTTTCCTTTCGTTATGTTCTTTCTGTTCTTCGTGTATGTCTAACTAAGGATGTACAGTCAAATTAATGTCTTGAAGTCACACGAAATAGTTTCTGCCTTTGTGGTCGTGCCACAGATCAATATATAGCTACGTTTGTTTCATTTTGCTTTTGACTTTTGGGGACTGATTTTTTTAAATATTTTAAAAATTTAAAAATATACGTTAATTTTTTTAATCAGTGTAGATATTTTCGTGGTTTCAAAATCAAATGTACAAACCGAAGTATATTTGGAGAAGTCTAATGGACTCCTCCCTCTCTGTCATAATCCTTTCCTCCTCTTATATGGAATAATTTTAAAAAATTATGGTTTATCCTATTGTTTTAAAAGCAATATAATAATAGCATATATTATACATGTATTTTCATATCACATCTTCTTGGATAAATGGTAGCATGCTACACACACTTTTCTCCACTTAGCTTTTGAGACTACTTTGTAATGTCAAAAATATTTACATTAAATAGATCCACTTGGGGAATTTATTAAGAAAATATACAAGGACAAAGAAACTGCAGTGCATTTGGTAGCACTTTTAAATAAGCGTACTTAAATAAATGTGTTCAAAAAAAAAAAAAATAAATAAATAAATAAATGTGTTCATCCTAATGCATTGATGTAAAATTGAAAATGTCAGTCCCCCTCTCTGTCCAGCCTACAATAAATACTTGGTTCAAATATCAACAATGAGAAACCACAGGAAGAGACTTACTATTTTTCCATTCTTTTCCTTTTATTTGTTTGGATGTCTCTTTTTAAAAAAATAAACGCTTAAATTTTGGAATAATTTCAGACTTGCAGAAAAGTTGCAAAGATAGTAGAGTTCTCACATACTCTTCATCCAATTTTCCCTATTGTAAACATCTAAAATAACATGGTACATTTGTCAAAACCAGGAAACCAACACTGGTACGATACTATTAACTAAACTCCAGACTTTATTCAGATTTCACTAGTTTTTCCACTAATGCCCTTTCTCTGTTCCAGAATCTGATCCAGGATACCACATTGCATTTAATGTCTTTCTACTTTTAATTGACCTAAAAATCTATCAATGCTAAAAAGCGCTCCCATTTTATAGGCGATAAGGGACAGAAACCAAATGGCTTACTGGCAGTGGGAAGTTCACAGGATTGAAATCTAAATCTGGGTGGAATCTGCTTTTAGAAGAGGCAGTGTGGTTTAGGGGGAGGAAATGCAGATGCTGGTATTGGGCAGACCTGGGTTCGAGTCCTCACAGGGGTTTGCTATTTAGTAGTTAGGGGGTCTTGAATTATTTAGTGTCGCCAGGCCTTAGTTTTAAATCCGTAAAGTGGGTAACTAAATAGAATGTACCTCCCAGGGTAATAGAAGTTTCTAAATTACATATGTGAGGTGTTTGGACTGTAATAAGCGCTCAGCAAATGGCAATCACTGTTATCACAGCATCGTTGTTGGCAGACCGATACCCAGCACTTGGGAACCAGATGTTGGTTGTCTGCTACCCAGACTATCATTCTCTCTTACAGAACAGATACGCAATTTTAGTCCACCAGTTACAGGATGGGTACAACTCAGATATGCAGCCTCTGATGAAAGCGACACGAAGCAGGAGGCATTTTGGGAGGGCATCCGCAGCCAGATCTGACCTGGCTCGTACATCAGTGGCTGGCTTCTGTTTGGAAGGTGAGGCTTTCCACCAGCACCCATTGACATCCCCCTGCAGGTATTTTACCAAAAACTAAGCATCTAATAAATTAACATCTATGTATTTTTACTTCTGGAAGGACTGTTGACACTTTTTAAAGTGCTGGCAAGCTTTCTCGTGACAGAAGAAAAAGCTTCTGTGTGGAACCCTGCCACAGCCTTGATTTCTGGGGTGTGAGCACATGTGCGCCTGTGCGTGTGGTTCTTCTGCAGGGGTACAAGGCACTTTTGTGTCACTTTCCAAAATAGAACTCAAAAGTAGGTCGGTACAAGAGCGGTAAAATAGGTCAACTGCCACAAACCTAAGCAGAAGGAGGGGGTGGGGTTCAGCTCTAGAAAGATTTCATGTTTAGATCCTCGGTGTCTGTCCTCTTAAGGCCTGAAGGACCATGACACAGATCCTCTCCTGGACCCTTGCTGGCTGCCTGCATTTTCCTTCTCTAGGATGGTGACTTCTAGGATGGAGAGCATGGTTGCTGGGCCTGGGGACCAAGCTGGCAGATTTAAGCCTGAGGTCTTTGGGATGCCCAACACAGGACTGGGGACAGCATTCTGTTGGGGGATGAATAAGTGGGGTGCTCTCCTGCCTCTGTGGATAGGTGGACAAGCAGCTGGTTCTGAACGGCAAAATTGCACTATGGGTAATGTTTCTGGTATTTCAATGCTATGTAGCTGGACATGGAATCCTGTTGCATGTCACCCCCGCCCAGGGTGCTGCTGGAAATGTGCCTAACAGGATTAGGCTGAAGCAATGGCTTTTACCCGGCTTTAATGGTCCGCTCTCCAATGATACATTGCTTCCTCACCACTGTGGGTCATTTTTCCATATGGCACTCGAGACTGTCTGCATCCTGCCCCCCAGAGAGACAGCACTGTCCGGATGGTGCAGGATTTTGACTTCCCAATACTAGATTTTGTAAGGTTCCTTGGCACACTACCAGGTAGAAGGGGCTCTCTAATAGATTATAATTTTTTAAAAAAATCAAATTTGATTTTGTGACCAAGCCTCTTCCATGTGACTTTCTGAGTTATTACCAACACACATTTCTGGTTTCAAATTATTCTGACTCATGCTCTTATTTATTTTTTTCCATTGTTGGCAATATCTCCAAGTAACCACAATCTTCATCCATTGTCTGATTACCAGAACAAAACACAGTCTGAGGTTGTTTAGTTCTAAAAGGGTTTGATTTTTGTTTCTATTAAATTTAAAAATAGTACCAGAAGTAACAGACTTGGTTAAAAATGGAAGATTTTATAAAACATGTCCTGGTACAGATTGCTAGCACTGTGCAAATCAGTCTTAACTTGATTTGCGACGGTAATAGGCCTTAACTGGAATAATTACAGAGGTTATTGGGGGAATGGTTTGGGAGAGAAATAAAATATTGCCTACTTATCTTCTTGGACCTCAACAATAAATATGCTTACATAGAGTCACTATCCTTGAGCCCAGTTTGGAAGGCTGTGTGGAGAGGGAAAGTCTTAAAGACCCAAGTGGGAATAGTCACACATTGGTTCATTTATCCACTGAACCAGAAATTGCTGTTCTTTCTTTTTTGCCAGGCTCTGGGCTAGGCACGGGCATATCGGAGATAATAGGTCGAGGGGCCCTCCCTCCAAGGCGCTCTCTGTTGAGTAAGGCAGGCAGGCTCACACAGCCATCGTTAGAGTAGAAAGTGGTAAACCTGATGCCAGCACTTAGAGGCAAAGAACTGTACAAGCAAAGAGAGGAAGTCTCCACTTTGCTTGGAGGAGTAGAAAAAACAATGCAGAGGAAAGGGCGTCGCTGTGAGCTTTGAAGGGTGGATCAGAAAGGAGGAGAAGCGTATTGTGACATTCAGAGAAGCACAGAAACCCATGAAGTGTTAAACACTTTGCACATGTGGAGTGGTCCCGCGTGGCTGTGTATTGGGTGTAGGAGACAGATGAGGTTGGGAACGCTGTTTGGGGTCGAATCCCAAATGGCCTGGCATATCCCAGGAAGGAGATTCGACATGTTACTAAAGGCCATGGGGATTTAGTGAAGTTTTGTCAGATTTTCATTTTAAAAGTGCTTTTGCAATGGCAGTGGCTAGAATGAGAGCAAAACAAGCTCCAGGGGCCTGTGACTGCTGTTGAGGGGAGGCACCATGGTTACCCAGCCCTGAGGCTGGGGGTGGGGGAGGCAGACTCAGGAGCCATTCCTGAGGCCCAGGAGACAGACAGGACTTTATGAAGTGGGAGAGTGTGGTTGAGGGAGGGAGAGAGAAAGGAAGGGGCGGGCCGGGAGGAAATGAGAGGGGAGGGTGTCTTTGGAGTCAGACACACTCAGCTCCCAATCCCAGCTGTACCACTATCAAGTCTGTGACCAAGTCACTCCTCAGACCCTCCATCTCCTCCTTCAAAACAAGGGTAATGGACAGGATTCACTGGGGTCGATGAGATCCTGGATTCAGGACAGGGGCTGTCCATTACGATGACTTTAGGTGGGCTCAGAGCCACGCTCTGTGCCACACGGGGGGTCAGGAGACTAGAGGCTGCTGTCTGTGTCCCTCACCTCCAGCCCGGGACACAGAGGGGCTCTGGGGATGTCTGCTTAGCTTCTTTTTATTTTTCAGCTCAGCCTAGGACAAAGAAAGCTGAAAACTCCCGGGGAATATTGCCTAACACTTGCTGGGGAAAAAAAGAAAACCCACTGGGGATGCTTATACCCAGAGAGACGGGAGCACACCTGCCCGCTGCTGGGTGTTGGTGGGCTTACGGCAGCCGGGGCATCGCCGGGCCAGGGCATGCTGGTGATGAAAACCATCAGATGTTTGGTATCTGCTACAAACTCAAAGCTCCAGCACATCCCAGACCAGAGCTTGGTGTAGGAGGAAGAACAATGGACCCCAGGCCCTAGAAATTTGAGTTGGCTTCTCTGCCTGAATCCTGTGAGGAGTAGTTAATGGGACAAAGGAGGCCTGCATAAAAGTGTCCATCAGAGGAGCATAGAAACTAAGATCCAGGGGACGGGCTGAAGTGAAGAAGGAGCCCTGCATGTGCCACATGCACAGCCACGCAGTGATGGGACGGAGGCCCAGACACACCCGGATCAGAGCAGCCCACCGCCCCGGAACCACCCAGAACTGTTCGTCACCCCCAGAGTGGAAAGCAGGCCGGCTCCTAAGAGGAGTTAAGAGTCTCAGCTGCAGAGAGACCCCCGCCACCCATAAAGCCGAAGCAATAAACCGGCCTCTGCTCCCCACGGCCTCACACGGACCCTTCTTGAAGCTCCACGGACACATTTTGCCTCCACAGTTGAAGAGAAATCAGGAAACTGGAGAGGATCCAATGGAGACCAAAAAACATGATTAAAGAGAGCAAGAATGGGACCCCAGAGACAAGTTAAAGAAATTGGGGTTGATTTGCCTAAAACAGTAAAGTCGAAATGGGGACTGCATTCAGATACATGGAGAGGGGCCGGTGTCGGGTTATCTTCCAATTTCAAGAGCACGGAATAAGAGGCAAATGGCTTAATCCGCCACAGGAGAGATTAGGTAAAGAAGGAGTTTCAAAAACATATGGACGTTTTGGAATGGCCTTCCCTGGGGTTACTGTAAAACAGAGCTGGCCCCTCCCTGGGAGGAGAGCTGCTGGGGACGAGGCCAGTAGATAGGGAGGGCCTGGCTGGTCTCCAGCGGCCCCCAGGCCCGGCTCTCCTGGCTGCGGGGAGCCTGTGCCCCTTTTTCGGGGCAGAAACCTGGGCCGGGACGGGTGGGAGCGTCTTTGTCTCTCCTGGGGGGTCCCTCCATCCAAGAGCAAGCATGACCTTTAATCACATTTTCTCTTTGATGTGTTCACGATCCAGTCGGCAGTAAATGCCGGCCTGTGCTTTGGCAGCTGGTAAAAAAATGTATCACAACTTCCGGAAGTGGCAGTTCAGATCAGATCACGGCATGAAAATCCTCGCAGAGAGCCTGTGAGTCCACACCCCTAGACGGTGTGCTTTGGTGGCTATGGCTACACCGGCAGGTGCACTCTCCATCACGGGGTGAGCCCAATCACACGTTTAACCATCATTCCTACAAGGAACTGAGTCAAGATGCAAAATCAAGCTTGCGTGTCCACCCCCGGCATCAAAGACACTAATCTACAGATCGGATAACTGTACAGTTGGTTCACAAACCATGGTGCTTGTGAGAGTGAATGGAAGGTACTGTTGATAATTATGCTGCTGCATAGCTGAGGCCTGTGGCCATCCATCTATGACATTTTATTTTTTAATTTTTAAAGGTTTTATTTAGTTATTGGAGAGAGAGAGAGAAAGAGAGAGAGAGAGAGAGAGGAGGGGCAGAGGGAAAGAACCTCCAGCAGACTCCACACCCAGCAAAGAGCTGGATGTGGGGCTTGATCCCACAACCCTGAGATTATGACCTGAACCGAAACCGAAAGTGAGAGGCTCAAACGACTGAGCCACCCAGGCACCCTGCATCTATCCATGACTTATATTCAAAACCCAAACGAGAAGGGAGGTGCCCTTGATATTAAAATCCTTGCAGACTTTCTGGTGGAAATGGAAGGTTTGCTTTGTTGGGTGTGGATTAGTTATCTAATGCTGTGTAACAAATTAGCCCCCAAAATTAGTGGCTGAAAACAATAAGCATTCATTATCTCGTGCAGTTTCTGTGGGTGAGGAATTTGGGAGCCGCCTCGCGGGTGGGCTGGCCGTGAGATCTCTCGGACACTGCCCTGGGCTGCCAAAAACTGGACTGGGCTGGAAGCTCTGCTTCCACCGTAGCCCCCTCACATGGCTGATGGCGGGAGACGGCTGTGTCCCATCCCAGTTCTTCCGCATTGGACCGGCAGCCGGCTGTCTTCAGAGTGAGTGACCTGAGTCACTCCTGCCTTTCATGATTTAGTCTCAGAGCTCACGCATGGTCACTTTGGCCATATTTTATTCTTTAGGATGCGTCTCCAGCCCGGCCCACACAAAAAGGGAAGGAGAGTAAGCTTTATTTCTTGAATGATGAAGGATCTTCAAATATTTGGTCATTCTTGTGAGTTCTTGTTTGTTTTTGAGATTCCCTGTTTTCTTTTTTCAGAGTACCGCCTGTTTATTCGGCCCATCCCAGTGACAGTGCAAAAGGACAGGCCAGTGCAGCCAGGGGTGCTAGCTCCACGCCTGGCATTCTGTCCATGGGGTGGCTCTCTGTTCCTCCTGGATGTTGTCAATCACTCGCGGGTGCTTAAAAATGGGCTCTCTTACGTGACCAGTAATGAGTTCCCCATCACAATAGGCATACAAGGAAATACTAGATGATCGAGTGGCAGGGCACTATAGATGAGCATAGACGGCATTGGAAAGAGCTGGCCTAGATGATCTTCTGTGTCTGTTCTGACCCTAGTTCCCCCAAAGAATTCTTTCTTGGGGACTCTTGAAGTGAGAACTGAGAAACCTCTTGAAGTGAGGCATGGATTCTGGAAATGAGATCTATGAAAAGGAAACGGACTCCATGTTATCACGGACGGAGGGGGTCATGAGTTTCAAGCCCTCCAAGAGATGGAATTAAAAAGATTCCCAAGAATCTTAATCACCGGGCGATGGTGTTTGTTTACTTTTGCAGTAAGCTTGGGAACTGTGCGCCGATAGATGAAAGCTGTTCTGTGAGGCTGCGTCTGCAGCTCCATCGCTGGGTCAAGCTGCGGGGAGGCTGACCCTTTACAGAAGTCAGGAGTGGCTACCTGTAAAATCCCGGCTTAGGAAAATCTGCCTCCATTTCTCATCGGCTTGTACGCAAAGTGGATTGAGCTCAGTGTGAGCTTGGGTAAGTAGTAAGTGCCCTGCTCATGAATGCCCAGGCTGTTCAGCAAAAATAGCACACAGGAAACGGTATTGCAAAGGTCAATCCTTCTGGAAAGGAAGGGACAACAGGCCATCTATCTGAAATTTTAATGAGCAGATCCTGGCCTCTGACCCCATACCATGACCTAACAATCCAGTATTGAATGCCATGTCGGCTTCTATTTCCTGTGAATGAGGAGGCACGGTTCCCATCTAAAGGCCAACCATCTGCCGGACGGATGGAAGGTTCCCTCTGCCCGGCCGGCTGCTATGGACGAGCATGAAGTCTTTATGGATGGAGTGTCAGTCCAGGCTCCTTGCTTCACAGATGCGGGGTATTAAATGGTTGAGACACCAGGACTGTGGCTAGGATTTTCTTTCCTGTCTTACTTACCACCCCCCTACCCCCCGCATTGGCTGGCTATTTTCTTTCATTCCATCAAAAACAAACCAAGGACGGTCTTGGGGTACATTTAGCCTTTTGGAAAGAGTCAAAAACAACAACTGGACTTCCACAGTCAAGAGTAACAGCTGAATATAGGAGAACAAAAAGGAATGGATCATTAGAAACCATATAAAGCCCCCGCCTATGTGCAGCACATAGGAGGTCCGTTATGAATAAAAAAATTAGTCCGCTCACAAAGATTCAAGAGGCCAGTCCCGCTAGAGTCCTCCTCAAACTAGTCCAACGCCCAGACTTCAAAGGAAACAATTTTTGATCCCCTTGCACAGCGTTGCTGAACGTTCTGGGAACCAAGGTATCGGAACCACTGGGTAGTTGCTGAAACTTCCCAGACCGTCCTAATAATAACGTCCAGTGCAAACATAAGGGGATTTGAAATCTTAGCAAACCCTCCGGAATCCCGTGGGCTGGGGGTGGGGCGCTGTATTAGCTTATTTAACTGCTCACCACCACGTGGGAGGCTTGTATTTTACTTTCACTTAACAGATGCTGGACCTGAAGCTTGGAAGTCAGGGTTGAAGACACAGGCTGTGTTTGCGGGCAGATCTGCCGTGGGCTCTGACCAAGTCCTTAGCCCTGGGACCGCGGGGAAGCCTCCTCACCTTTCTACGCTACTTTCTTCTTCCATATATTTGGGATCTTGAAATGATGCACCGGCGGCATTTACTTTAGCGCGATCCTGCCATCCTACGGGGTCCCTTCGTGAATCATGTAGCGGTTAAGGAGCAGCCCAGTGATTATTAAGCAGGTTAGGTAACCAGTCACGCCGTTCCATAGCCCTGATTTATCAGTTTGTCCTGCCAAAAGTCTTTGAAGGCCAAAGGCATTTCCCATTCTTTGGTTTCCCAAGTCCCTCACATTAGTGTTGCTAATTGTTGATGGAGGGAATGAATGACCAGAGAAAGGGGGGGGGGGGGCAGGGTGTAGGGAATAAGCAGGGCTGGATTTAAACTGGGGCTCAGACCCAGGCCTTGTTTCCAGATGGAGTGTTGAGGTGCCCAGGCCAACAGAAGGTGGGCCCTTTGCCTAGTGCCCCTGGCTTTCCGGTTTGTGTGTGTGTGTTTTAAAGGCCTCTACTTTGTTGAAAGGGTTGAGGTGGTTCTTGAGAACATGGCAAATACCCCCTTGAGTGGGTGGGAGATAGGAAAGCTACTTTCCCCAGGAAACTGAAACACGGTAAAGGGAGTATCCTCAAACACTGGCTCCCGGGTTGCCCCCTGGAATGCGGGCTCTGCTAGGAATTGGTGGGAAGTCACAGGATCCTGCGGGTGGTGGCCACCATCCTTGACACACCCCGCTCCTTTGCTGAGCGTCGATGCCTGGCTGTGGATCCCCACCGTCTTGGAGAGGGCAGGTCCTGTGACCCAAATGGACATCAGGGCTCGGGGCGGCTCTCTCTGGCGGAGAGGGTGGAGATGGCCAAGAGCCAGGCCTCGACCCCAGGCAAGGCCCTCCAGGGGCTTGGCCCAGGTTTCCCAGGCCCCCCCCCCCGTGCTCCCCGGGCCACACACACGCGTGGACGGGCGCCCGGGAACCTGTATTTCCAGCGGGGACACACTCAGATGCTTCTCCAGGATCGGGAAGGTCTGGGGAGCCCTCTGTGGGGCCGTGCCCTGGGTGGGGAAAGCAACCTAAAACCTACAGCAGTGCATCCAAAGCGCAATGGCTAGAGGTCGTCTTGCGCCCTGGGGGTCCGAGATGACTCTCAAGGGCCGCGGTGTCCGAGGGGTGGGGGGCGGGGGCGCGGAGGGCACAGGCCCCGGGGGGCTGGGGGGGGGGGCGCACGCCGGGGCGCACGCAGGACGGCCTTTCAGACCCGCTACCCGGGGAGCGAGCCGCCGAGTCATCGTTTCCAGCCTCAGCCTGGAAAGCTGGACCGTGCAGCCGCGTGTGCTCTTGGCAGCGGGGCGCCCCGGGGCCCGCGGCCACATCATCCCGGGGCGGGGAGGTGTGCGCTCCGGGCGCCCGCGCCGCCACCGAGCCACGTCTGTGCCGCCGGGGCGCGCGGCCCCGAGCCGCCCCCGGGGGTGGGGGGGCAGGTGGGGGGAGGTGGGGGGGCCGAGCCGCGGGTCTGGGCGGGACCCTGGCGGGGGGGGGGGGCGGGGGGCCCGAGCGGTCTCTAGGACCCGCGGGACGCCGCCGGCGGGCGGGGGAGACGCTAATTTGTTCCCTGGTAATGAGAGCGGGGGCTGCTGGCCGTGGATCCATTTCACAGGCCTGCCCGCCCTCCCCGTCCGCGCTCCCCGCCGGTCCTGCTCGTCCCGGGCCAACTCGGACACTTTGCTCACTCACTGCAACGGTCAAGGCCGGCTCGTGCCAGGGCCGCGCGCGCGCGCACACGCACACGCACACACCGGGGGCGGGCGGGGGATTGGGGGGGGAAACTTTTTTTTTTTAAAAATGAAAGCCTAGCCTGGCTCCTCGGCGGCGCGGGCGCTGCGCGAGGGCTCCGGGGCTGCGTCCCTGCGGCGGGAGAGCCCTCGGGTGGCGCCGCCCGCGGGGGATGGTGCAGCGCCCGCCGCCCGGCACCCAGAGCTGCTGCACCCAAGGCCGCCCACCATGGCAGCGCCCCCCGCCCGCGCCCTCCTGCTCGCCCTGGCCGGGGCCCTGCTGGTGCCCCCCGCGGCCCGAGGTAAGTGTCCCAGCCCGCGCGGCTCCCCGGGCCTCCTGTCCAGCCCTGGGGGGGGGGGGGGGGCTCGTCCCCACGGGGACACCTCGCGGGGGGCGCGCGGGGCGCATGTGCCGAGAGCCCCGGGGTCCCCGCTCCCGGCGCCGAGGGGAGCCCCTGCTCCCTAAGGTGCCAGTGCCCGGGGATGGGGGGGGGGTGCAGGAGGGAGCGCTTGGCTCGGGGCCCGGAAGATGCCAGCGCGGAGCCCGGACGGCACAGCCTCGGGGCTGCTCGCCTCCCCCTTGGGGTGCCCTTTGCCAGGGTGTCTAAGCCTTGACAGTTACACGTGGGGCTCGGGATGGTGTGCGTCGGCTCCTCTTCCTGACCCCCTCCTCAAGTTCTGGGCCAGGCGGCCTCCGACAAGTTTCCACTTTCCACCCCCACGGATGCACCTGGGGGGGGGGGAGCACAGTGACGCAGGTGAGCCATCCCCTGCACCCGCCCGCAGGTGTGCCCGTTGGCACATATGCCAAGCGGTCTTCCTTTTTTTTTTTTTTTAAGTCAACTCTTCATCTACTTCTTTAGTTTTCTTTCCCACTTCTTTTCTTTTCTTTTCTTTTCTTTTCTTTTCTTTTCTTTTCTTTTCTTTTCTTTTCTTTTCTTTTCTTTTCTTTTCTTTTCTTTTCTTTTCTTTTCTTTTCTTTTCTTTTCTTTCTTTTTTCAATTCGAGATCGCTCCCCCGTTGTCAGTGGCGGCCAAACTTGAGCAGAATTTTTCCGCCTCCCGCCACTTGGTCAGTGTCTGGGCAATAAATCATCGTTTAAATCAACCTGTGTGAAGCGACAACCCCTTTCGAAGTTAAAAAAGTGTAGGTGTGACAGCTGTTTTATGGATCTAGAGCTCCTCGAGTGGCATCCCCTTAAAACCGGGCACCTGTGGAGCTTTTGTTTTTGCATGATGAGGACTCACCCAGCAGGTGCCTTTTTAAAAATTCAGCAGCTTCTCTCCTGGGCGCCGCCAGCGCGGCCTCTCTGCCGCCAGAGGCGCTGCCTGCCTACCGATGAATGGCCTGCCTTGGCCTCCGACTTGAATGTCTATGGTTCTCTCCGTTAACAGGCATTTATTTTTCAACAACTGGCCTCAATCATGAGCCGTTACCACTTTATGGTACGTTTTATTTTGCAATTGCCACTGCTACCCTCCGCCCCCACCACATCTACTGTAATGCGGCTAAAACCCAGCTCTCGTTAAAATCCGCGCAGCAATGAAGACCAATTGGGGAATTAATGATTAAATAAAAGGATTGCACGGAGCAGTGAAAAACAATGGGGGGGAGCCAAGGAAGAATACTGCTGACTGTTTAAAGAGCTCCATGACTTGCAAATGAAAATAATAGTAGTCAAAAGGCTTTTGTACAAATTGGTCCTTTTGAGTGTTTATTGACAAGGGACTTTTTAAGACTCAAACGGAATCTCCCAAGTGCCCGAGGTGGTCCTTAGCTTGGCATATGCTCCGCACACATAGACTGAGGTCCACTGAGCACGGACAATATGAATTATCTGTTTTGGAAGAAAATGTTTACTCAATCAGGCTAATAAAGGGAAATTATTTCACGGAGTGGGGGAACTTTTTATTATTTTATGACTGCAGCTTTGGTGGAGAGAGTGTTTCCCTGGGGTAGATATGACTCGAGTACAAAACCGGTTAGACCTAAACATTTTGAGTGGGGTATATGTGGTGATATCCCAGGATTCACTGCTTGTTTATCTTTGGATTCTCAGTATCAGTTCTTAGATCAATCAGTGCCCCCCAAATCCTAGGATTGCGGTTGCTTAAAAATCCAAGCATATAATAAAACATGTCTCTGTGTTGGCAAGAGAAAAGGAGGAATTACTACTTGTTGAAGGCAGAGTATATGCTGGGGGTTGTCTCCCTGTGTGTTACCCCATGGCTCAGAACAGTTGTCTACCTGGTACCCAAGAGGTCCAAAACAGAACCGTAGATCCCATACCTTCTACACCTAAATCCATTCCTTCCCCAGCCTTCCCAACTCAGTGAGGACACCCTCTGCCTTCTCCAGATGTCTCCTGCTAACACATGGAAGGTCATGCCTTTCTCCCTAAAAGCTACCAGCCTCTAAGATGGATTCCCATCTGCTCTCTGCCCACCATTTCGAAGTATGCCTTCCCCAACCCAGCCCCCCTTTTCAATTTCTTTTTCTTTCTTCTGCAGAAGCCTCGTATCCTTGCTAGAGTAGCCTCCTAACTGGTCTGCTGGCTCTCCCTCCTGCCCCTGCACAGTGTATTCTTCCCAATACTACAGCCAAAGTCATCATTTTCAATCATGAGTTGGATCATGCTGGTTTCCTGTTTAAAACTCTCCAGTGGCTTTCTGCAGCTCTTAGGAAAGAAAATTCAAACCTCTGGATAACCTAATCCCTGTTTTCCTCTATGATCTCCTTTCTTACCATTCCCCTCCTTCCTCATTCTACTCTAGCCACACTGGCATCTCTTCTTTCCAACTTTCCAGTATAGTGTTGCCATAATTTTTAAAAAACAAAATTCAATGTTTGCTCTATGAAGACTGCAAATATTGTTCACAATTGAGCCACACAGTGTTCTATGATTCCATTTCATACCTCTTGCAACTTTTTGTTTTTCCTAGAGTTAATAATTGCTTTAAAAAAAAAAAACACCTGTTTTTGCTTTATTTCCTGTATACCAATCTCTACCTTCCAGACTTTCTGGGAGAACTATTAAATTCCTTTCAACATGATCAAACACATCAGGTAATCTATCCATCATTTATTTTTATTTAATGTTCTCTCTCCTGGAGCCCTTTATCCTTTTGTTCCAATATAAACTAGTTACTTTTTAGGATATAGTGCAGCTGTTGTCTCAAGACTACACTTACTACTAAGATGCTCACAATTCATTTCGCATCCTTCCTCTGTGGGATCACCTGTTTCTGCACCATAACTTTCTCTTTCATAGCTTATTCCTTACTTTTGGGGGGCCCATCTTCTAGGAACTGCCTAAGGATGGGTGCATGGGAGATGAAACTACTTGATAACTTGCTAGGAATATTCAGTAGCAAATAACAGAAAACCTGACTACAGATTTTTTTTTTAAGTTTTTTTTCTTTACCTTTATATGACACACAGCTCTGAAATAAGCAGTGTAATAGCTGGTGTAGTGCATGCCTAAGCCTCTCAGGGACCCAAACGTTTACTTTTGTTTGTAACTGTCGTCCTCATGTGTTGACTTTTGCTTTTATGCTTCTGCCCCATGGTCTCATGATAACTGCTCTGCCTCTTAGCATTATATCTGAATTCTAGGCAGTGAAGGGCAGAAGAGGCAAAGAGCAGAGCCCATCAAATCTCTTTTTGCAGGAAAATAAGAATACTTCCAGAAACTTTGTAGCAGATTTTCTCTTGGTCAGCCTGTGATGCAGGGCCACTGCTAACGGCATGGAAAAAATAGAAAAGTGCCTAATTTTTTTAGCAGTGCACATTGGTATTTTAAACAAAAGAGAGCTCTGTAAGAAAGACAGGTCAACACATGTGCCCACCATACCTTGCATAAAAATAACTGTGTGTGTGTGTATTCCACTTTTGCTAGTTTGTTTAGGTATAAAATTTCAGCGTGGAAGACCTATTTCCTCAGCATTTTATAAGGTATTTCTTTACTATCTCTATGCCCATTGCTGCTTGAGAACTTGATAGCACTTTGTCAGTCCTTTAAATAGACTTGTTTTTTTTTTTTTTCCTGGAGGCTAATATCATCTTTTTTATCCCTAATATTTTTACATTTCATGATGATTTGCTTTAATGAAGTTCTTGTCAGTTATCGTGCTGGGAACTCTGTGACCCCTTTTCAGTTTGAAAATCCATGCTATGAAATTTGAGTCACTTTCTTGTACTACTTCTTCAATTATTTCTTCCTTGCTACTTTGTGTCATGCTTTTTATGAAACTGTTATTGGCTGGATGTCCCAATCTCCTGCAAACATTCTCTAATTTCCTTATTTATTCTTCATCTCTGTATTTTTGTTCTACTTTCTGGGAGACTTTGTTTAGTTTCATTTTCTAATCTTGCTATTGAATTTGTTATTTCTACCAGACAGTTAATTTCCAGGAGGTGTTTTTGTTGTTGTTCTATGAATGTTATCCCCCCCCCTTTTATTTGTAAAAAATGTAAGATTTTGGTGAACTCTTGGAGCGTATTTTTATCTTTTGAGCATATTTTTTTGCTCACTTCATTTGCATCATGAGCTCTGAGGTTCTTCTCCATCCCCATTTGTTTTAATCTCTGAATTTCTTCAGAATTCTGAATTTTGGTTGTTTATATTCAATTATGAGGCACTAGGAGGCTGATTGCATGTTCTGTGTGCTTCTAAAGCAGAACTTTGTTGCAGGGACCTTCATACATCACTGACTATATTTTATTTCTCAGGCTGGTCCATTTTCCCTAAGGAGAACTGTGCATCCTCCTGCAGAAGTGATTGAAGCCTGACTAGGAGGTCTGTGAGCTGAGCAAGGGGAACAAGGCTAAAGTGGATGTTTCACTCTTAAGTGTGCGTTGTTGTTGTCATTATTTTTAATTCATCATTTTGTTTTCAATTTGACTCCTTGCTTCCTTTCTCTCCCTTAGCTATGCCTGGGGTCCTTGAGCACAGAACCTCTCTGCTTCAGAGTCTCTGGAAAATACATCTCCTTATCTGTCAGAGAGGAAGGATCCATCCCCTTGCCATGGTAGCTTTGCAAGGAATCTAGGGCTCTGATTTTTCTTTGGATGATATTTCAGCCCAGCCTGTACTGGCCATCAGAGGTGCCCCTGCCTCTCATTTCCAACCATTTTCAGGTTATGCTCATCCATCTCACCTTCTCGATGGCTTCCCTCCTCCCTAAGCAGCAGGGTTCCAGCCCCCTCTCTTCTGCTAAGTAGGAAATCACTCATCTATCCTCCTCCATCTTTGAAAGTTTTGCTGCTCTCTCTTACCTGTTAGCTTCTCTCCAATGCATTGTTTTTAAAATCATTGTTATTATTGTTTTTCCTTATTGTGGGGTTTCAGGAGGGAGTGCAGATAAACACCTGTCGGTCTGCCGTGTACATTCAGAAGTCAGCCCTTGCTTCTGTTCCCACTCCTTCCACATAGACATACTTTCTTTCTCTTGTTACTTGGCTCTTTCTGTTCCTTCCTTGTGGAAACAAAAATTACATCCATTTTTAAATGTTTTAAAACTTTCTTTTAAAAATCTATAAATGCTCAAAGTCAATATATACCTAATTAGATAGATGTTGCAGCTGTGGAAACTGAAGATTTTTTTTTTTAAAGCAATCCAACTGCATCACGTAAAGATGCTAAACATATTTCCTCCTGGTGTAGATGATGCTGTAATGAACTCATTACAATTGCAAAAAAAATTTTTTTTGTTTTGTGTTCCAGAAGCCTTTTTAAGATGAACTGTTCCTGCTGTATCTATGATTTATAAAGACAGGTGTGAAAAACATTTTCAGATGTTTCTTCTATGCCAAATGGCTAGCCGTATAGCCCTTTGGCTGTGTACCCACTGGGAGCTGTATTAAACAACTCTGTGGTATGTACAACTCTTTAATTATCAGCTCCCTGGGGTTGAGAAAGTGAAGTTGATATAATCTGGACAAAATGTTTCAAGAAATAGTTTCTATGCATTTTTAGTAGCTACTTCTCTATATGTTTGTTTAGTATTTTATTAAACCCAAAGTGTTTATACTAGCACATAGTTACTTAAAAAGGCATTTATTGAGTGCTTTGGTGCCTGGGGCAGTTCTGAGATCTTTGCATGCACCACCTCATCTCATCCTCATCTGAGAGTCTTGCCCCAGGTCCTGCTATTGCCCTCACTCTACAGAGGAGGCAACCACAGCTTCAGATGGTGAATATCTGCCAAGTTGCAGATGTAGAGCGGTCTCTAGGCTATCTCATGACCGAGACTAGTCTTAACCTAGCCCTGGGGAGCATTTTGTAGTCTCTGTACTATGTCTTTGGCCTAATTAAAACATCTCTAGCAATGAGATTATAGTTTGGCTTAGTTTTAAGCCGCAACTTTGTTTGGCAACTGAAATGTGTGCACTGAGTGTCATGCTGTCTGACAGGCTGCCACTTCAATCTTCATACTTCCTTCAGCTCGTTTTTCATTCTGCATCCTTGTGTGTTAATTTAATGCCCAATATACCTTGCCTCCAACTGATAGATGGGATGGAGAACCTGAATAATTCAGCATCGTTTTGATATTTTTTTTATCTCTTAAGCTTTCATGTCCTTCCAAGGCGATATTAAGAGCTCAGCTTCTAGACAACTCCTTAAAAAATTGGGCAGCCTCATCTCCTGCATATCCCTAATCAATATTTTTTGTATTTAAATATTATGTGAATAGTAGCCTACTGTATACAAGAGCCTTCTGCAACTTGCTATCTTTAAATCGATATTTTTAAAGATATTCATGTTGATACATGTGCTTTCTTCATTTCTTTTAATTGAATGAGCCAAAATTGTGCATTTCTAGTGATAAATATCTGTTTTTCCCAACTTCCTGATACTGCAGTGGAGCAGGGATACTTGTACCTGTCTCCTTGTATAGGCGTGGGCTCTAGAGAATCTGTTACAAATGAATTGCATAGTAAGCCAGTTTTCCACTTTAATATGTTTTGCTCTGTTGCTTTCTAAATTGGTTGTACCAAATGACATGCCTACTTGTCAGAAAGTTCTGGTTACCTGTGTTTTTGCAAATAGTTGACATTTTCAGACTTTTAAATGTTACCAAGCCGGATGTGAACTATTTCATTATTTTGTCAATTTCCTGATTACTAGAGACTCTAAGACTCTTTTTATATGTCTGTATTATTTTCTGTGTTTCTTCTTTGACTTATTTAGTCTTATCATTTGCCCAGTTTTCTAGGTTTGTTTAAATATTTTTCTCTTCCTAAACTCCAATGGAGATTTAAAAATAATTTCTTCTAGGGGCACCTGAATGTCTCAGTCGGTGACTTGCTAGACTCGATTTCAGCTCAGGTCTCAATCTCTGGGTTGTGAGTTCAAGCCTGGTGTTGGGCTCTATGCTGGGTGTGGAGCCCACTTATAATAATAATTTTTATTATTTCTTTTAAATTTTAACTTTTAACATAACTGGACTTTATTTTTTATTTATTGTAGGAATACCGCATTTGTTTTTTTCACATATAGATAAGATAACCAGTCATTCTGGTTAACATCTCTTGAATCCTTTCTCCCTTCTGATAAATACCAAGTATAGATAGATGTGCTTCTGGGTTCCCTATCCTGTTGGATATTTATTTATCCTATCTCCAGCATCCTCCTGCATTCAAGTTTCTGTACTTGGTAATCAGTCCTAAATGTTTAAATTGGTTGACATATAGTGGTGTAGAGGACAGACCCTGAGGTCACCTTGCCAGTGTTGACATATTAGCCGTGCCACCCAGTTACTGACATGTGACCTCGGGGAAAGTGGTTAATATCCTATGCTGTCAGGAATTTCCCAGTTTTAGCACTTGAGAATCCCCTGTTGCAAGAAACCCTTAGTGTAGAACAAACCTTAAAGATTGGTCACCCTAGACCTCACACAAATTGTGCAAGCTTTTTTTCTCCAGTTTCTCCCTCCATAAAATGGTGATAATAATAGCATCTGACCCCACAAGGGTGTGGGGAGGAGTAAATGAGATAATGTATGGAAAGTGCTTTGGACAGGTCATGCTAAGTGCTCAAAGAATATTAACATTAATTTCCCTTCTTCCTCTCCTTACTCTCCTTTAAAATTCTCTGGACTATTCTTGAAACATTAGTATTTCATAGAGACTTTAGAATATCTTGGTAAGTTCTGCAAAATACCCTATGGGGACTTGTAGATTAGTTTGAGGGAGAATTGACTACCTCACGACATCAATGCTTTGCTTCATGAATATGGTCACTTCTTTGTTCATATTTTTTTAATGTTATTCAATAAGATTTAAATATTTTTTTCTTTAAAGTTCTTGCACATCTCTGTAAGATATATTTTGAGGTACCCTGAGTACCTAACAGATTTATTGTTCTGAATGTTATCACTATTTTTATTTTTAGGTTTTCACTTTCTAATATAGAAAATTTTAAACACCTACAAAAATAGACTGGTGTAATGAACACACTTCTCTGTTTCTCAGCTTCAACAAATACCAGCTTATGGCTATTCTTGTTTTATTTGTGGGTTTATATCTTTTTTTTTTTTTGGATTTATATCTTTTTAAAAAAAGTTCTCATTGATGTTTTCAGTATAAATGAACGTTACTGCTTTTTGTGTTTTACTTTTGAATTCAGTGACTTTGCTTGATTTTTATTCTGATAGTTTTTAAATTGATTTTATAGAAATTCTAAAAGAATTATCACCAGAAAGTGATTGTAAATTTTGGTTTTTCTTTGTAGTTCTTATGCATTCTATCTCTTCATTCATTCGCTAGTGCCTTTATTATAATGATAAACAAAAATGGTGATTCCAAGTGTCCTTGGACTGTTTCAAACTTCAGTGAGAATAACTAGCTTTTCACCATTAAGATGTTTATTATCTTTTTAAAAGATTTTATTTATTCATGAGACACAGAGAGGCTGAGACATAGGCAGAGGGAGAAGCAGGCTCCCCATGGGGAGCCTGATTTGTGACTTGATCCCAGGACTCTGGGATCATGACCTGACCCAAAGGTAGATGCTCAATCACTGAGCCACCCAGGTGCCCCTGTCTAAGACAAAATTACTCTATCAGTTTTCTTTTGGTTAAAACTCTTCTGGTATATTTTTCCCATCTCTTTACATAAAAATTTTCCATGTTATGTTTCACAAGTGTCCATCATAAAATATGCCTGGATTTTTAAAACTTTGTAATTGCTGCCTATTAACCAACTAGTTTTATGCATTTACATTTATTGTGACTTTTGAAAATTTTGAACTTTTCTTCTATTTTTTTCTCAAGTTACCATTGCTATTTTTAGATACTTTTCCTTTTCTATCTCCTATTATATTACTGAAGGATTATTTACACCTACTTCTGTCCAGCTCTGTTAATTTAGAGGTTATATATTCCATTTCCTCAATTTTAGTAGTACTGTTAAATTTTTAACATTTGCACCTCAGGCACCAAAATGTAGAGGTGGTCAGTAACTCTAGTCTCCCCTCAAACAGTACTATAGGCCAAGCATGCTTAGTGCCTTTTATTTCTTCTCCCACCAGTTATTATCTAGCATTTTATTCTAGTTTGAAACACATTATCAAAAATGCCATTGGGCAATGATAGACTTTGTTTTTGTTTTTTACCGTCCTGGATATTTTAGATTAGTCCAGTGTAACCAGTTCCTCTCTTCCATCATGGCTTCTTGCAAACGACTTCTACCTCCTGGATTTAGTTTGCTTCTTATCAAAGTAGTCTTTCATTCAAGATCTACAAGTAGCAAATTCTCTGTATTTGCCTCCAAAAAAATGTTTGTTTTCTCATTCTCATGAATGTTAGGTTAACTATGTATAGAATTCCAGGTTGATGATTATTGTTCTTCAGTGGATGTTATCTATTGTATCCTGGTCTCTACTATTATTGTTGAGAAGCCTTTAGTTTAATGATGATTTCTTTGAACTAAACCTGCTTTTTTATCTTTTTTAGTCTTATTTGTTTTTTCACTTGTTTTATTGTTGAGAAGCCTTTAGTTTAATGATGATTTCTTTGAACTAAACCTGCTTTTTTATCTTTTTTTATCTTTTTTAGTCTTATTTGTTTTTTCACTTGTTTGTTTTATGGTGAAGTTTTTATTATATTTTTGATATGCATTTATTTTTAATTTGTGTATATCCCCTCTTGACATGTGTCTCGAATCCAGCCAATTATTAAAAATTCTTCATCATCACCTCTTCAATTACTATTTTGCTTTGTTTTCTCCGTTACCTTCTTTGGACTTTGATGATATGTAATGAGACCTTATCATTCAGTCGCACTGCTTTTAATTTCTGTCTCTGCCACTCTGATGTCTCTGGGCCCAAAGCTCATTTCCCAGGTCTCTTTCAAGCAATATCTATATTGCTGTTTAGAGTGTCTATGGACTTACTTTGCATTTTCAATGCCTTTTATTTTTCATTTATAGAAGCTTTTTAATCTTTTAAACCTGCCAGATCATTTACAAATAATTTAAAAATTTTTTCCATTATGGTTTTATGTATTCTATGTCTTCAAAACTTTTAGGGAGATGGAGGATGGGGATATAAAAGGGATACATATATACACATATATTCCTTTTATATTTTTCTCTATTTCTTAGGGTGCTGAATCTGTATTGTCATACGTTATCTCTTCTCCTTGCAATTTTGAATTGCAAACTCATTTTCAGTTTTTCCCATCCGCTACTACTGCTTCCATGGGAGTCTTATGCACTTGGGATTATGAGGAGTCTAGTGCAGCATTTACTTATGATGGGTATTTCAAGGATTCCACTCATCTGAGCTCAGTTTTTATGTTAATTTCTCATTTTAGGAATTGTGTGCTATATGATTATTATAATTTTGGTCTCTACACCCATGTGATGAAGGCTGGAGGTTTTGATTTCTCCTGGGTGACCCTCTAACCCTCATGAGCTCTCTGGGTAGACATTCCACTTTGCAGTTTCCCTGGGGCATTTGGTAGAGTTTTTCTAGCCCCTTGAACTTGGGAAGGGCAGTCTTGCAGGATCCTGGCTTTATGCAGGGGTCCTGGCTCCAGTTCCCATCTCCTGTGTTTGCAGTCATACTGCCCAACATTAAACTGACAGTTCCTAGACTGTGGACCTGTATCTTGCTGGTTCTCTACGGCACTGATGGCATTGGCATTATTTGGAATGCACTAGCTATGAATTCTTTTTTTAGTTTATGGATCCTGGTAATTTCCTTTCCTTTCTTTCTAGTTTTGTTATGTATATACTCTAAAAACCCCACATTTAATTTAAGACTTTTATGTGTTTGTCTTGACCAAATTTTCTATCTGAATCAGCTCAGTCCACCATGCTTTCAGACTGGGAGTCCCCAACACTGGGTTATCTTAGTCAACAAATTTATTTGCCTACAGCAATCTCAGATTTGTGCCAGGCACTGGGGATGTTATGGTGAGAAAAACAGACACAGCTGCTCACCTCCTGGCATGTACAGTGAGTCGATGCTACAGATGTACAGAAAAATGAGTTGAACCCACCTGGCACCCTGGTTCTCAGCTTCCAATATGCCAAAGCTTGGTCAGAAAAGCGAGTCAGCTGCTTTCCTGCTGGCATGTTAGTCTTTGCCTTGGCAGCTGCAGGGGTGAGATGTGCTAATGATGGGGCCAAGCTGAACTTTGGGGGTGAAGCCGTCAGCTGTTCCCATCTTCCTCTGGCTGAGGCAGAATGTGAACAGCTGGGAAACAAGGCCGGAATACACTCCCAGAAGCCGCTCCTCTGCCAGCGGAGGTGTCAACAGAATTCCATTCTATGTGAGCCTTCCAGGACGTATATTGAATTTGTTCCATACTTTAAAGTTCTAATATATAGAGAGGATTGTATAATGGGGTAAGCTGGTGATTGAAACACTCATCTGCGTATCTTTGTAACTCTTGGAATGAATAACATGATCCCATACAGAATGAATCCTCTACTGATTTATCTCAAATCAGATGCCTGATTTGTTACTAAAATTTGGATTTAGTGTATTTGATTCATGAAACTTCCCTTTCAGTTTCTTAGGGAAAGTCTGTTCTTCGGCTATAGTAGATGGTCCCCCTGAAACTTCCAGTCACACTTCTGCATGGTTCAGGGTCTCTCTTCCCTTCTCGTATCTCTGCCCACCCAGGCGTCCCAAGACCACTGTTGTAAAGCTTGAAAAGATCCCTAGTAGAGGCTTCTGCTCCTCTTATGGGTGTAAGGAGAGTTCTTTAACCTCCCTCGCTCCTGGAGGTACCTCCATGCAGAGTTAGTGGGTTTGAGGGTGCTGTGTGTTCTCGCACTGCAGTGATGACATTGAGGGGCGAGGGGTCATGCCAGCACACGGACCTGGACTGAGAAGGCCTGGCCTTTTTGCAGCTGCGTGGCCTGAGGAAGCTACTCAATCTTTCTGAACCTCAGTTTCCTTCTTTGTCACAGAAGAATTGAGGATACGAGGGCGCCTGAGTGGCTCAGTCAGGTAAGCAGGTCTTGATCTTGGCTCAGGTCTTGATCTTAGGGTTGTGAGTTCAAGCCCCGCATTAAAAAAAAATTTAGGGGCGCCTGGGTGGCTCAGTGGTTGAGCATCTGCCTTTGGCTCAGGTCATGATCCTGGGGTCCCCGCAAGGAGCCTCCTCCCTGCAAGGAGTCTTACATTGGGCTCCCCGCAAGGAGCCTGCTCTCCCTCTGCCTGTGTCTCTGCCTCTCTCTGTGTGTCTCTCATGAACAAATGAATAAAATCTTAAAAAAAAAAAAAGATTAAAAAGAGAAGTTTACAGCCTGCCTCACTGAGTTGTTGGAGCACTGAAGTATGGGCATGCTGAGCAGAGCGTTTTGTGATGAGTCCTTCTTAAGGCTGAGGGGCACACAGTAGGTACGACTGTCAGTTCAGTGATGTACGTAGGGCTCATGCCTTGGGAAGCACAAAGTTCTCAGCTTCCATGGGCCGCCGTCCCTCCTGCTGTTGGAAGATGGGTGTGCAGGTAAATCCTGGAGGTCAACACTGGGGAGGCAGAGGTTTGGGAGAACAGGATGCCACTGTTTCTTCTCCTCCGGCCTGAAATCTTATGTTTCAGTCTTTGTTTTTATTAGTCTTGGGTGGGGGCATCTCTGTTAACCAGGATCATTTGAGATCATTCTAATAATGTCAGATATATTTAGGTATAGCAAAAAATATATATATACACATATATACATTAGTTTCCTTCTTCTCCACTTACGGGACGTGCTGCAGGCTCAGCATAGGGCTGGAGAGAACACGATTGATGGCAGAGACCCAGGACAGGGGCATGATGTTCCCAGCCTTCACCTTCCACTGGCTTGTTGAGAAAGGGGCTTGGGAGGAGCCCTGAGAGTAGGATTACAAGGAAAATAAAATGTAAAATGCAAAATGCTCATCAGAGTGCTAGGTAGGTGTTTGTAGGATTTCAGTAGAAATAGGAATCTGACATTCTGCGGATGAAGCATGCAGATAAGCTCTTTTGTGCTAATTACCAATTAGAGCATGGGATTGCAGCAGTATGGCCACTTAGACGCTCTGCATCCTTGTGTTTCTAGTCAGGAAAATTTAGAACATTCCAGACTCTGACAAAAATGTTCCCCTGTAAGACTGGATGTGGATGTTATTTTTCCCAATTTGTAGGAAAGAAGATAAGTAAATGGAAAGGTATTTTTCCCCTCACTGCCAAGATTGTTTATCTCCTGAATCTTAAACTATTGGTTCTGGCTACCTTTTCCCTTGAGTTGCAAAGAACCAAATGCATTTTCAAAAAATGTCCACTGAGTCTTAGCTCAACACATTCTGAGACCACACTCCACTCGTAGTTAGTTTTACCTGTGTACCTAGACGACAGTCCTATTTCCTGAGGGTCCTTGCTCTCACTTTGAGGACAGAATGAAGGAATTCCTTAAAGGAGTGTTTGCTTTTATAACTTCCATACGCCAGCACTGGTCCAGGAGCTTACACACAACCTTGGTGCATCGCCGTGGGCAGGAGATACCATGACCAGTCACCTTTCCTGATATGAAAGCCAAGGTTGGGAAGTTCAACATGTACACGGTCACGCAGCAGGTGGGGGGCACAGCAAGATCATGCACAAGAAGCACTGTCCAAATAGACAACTAGGCAAAGGAAGTGGGCATACTAGTACCTGTCATTGTGATGGCCCTGGCATGGAGCTGGGCATCCAGCACATGCTGGATTAAGCCCTCTACGTGAACCTCTCACTAAAATCTCATGACAGTCCCAGGAGGGACGTGCTACAACTATTTCCAATTTACAGGTAAGGGGACTGAGGCAAAGGGCACTTGCTATTTGCTTTGGCTCCGTCTTCTCGGAGGCTGAGCCACAACCAAACTAGATGGTGATTTCAGGCCCACAGTGGCTTAGCCTTGGCTCCCCTGGAATGAACCATGACTCCCAAGTACCCTTTGGGAACCCTTCACAGCTGTTCTATCTTGTGTTGATCTTGGGGTATCAGGGTTGAGGAGAGAGTAGCTCATCTTGCCAGGAAGACGCTGGGTAGAATGACACTTGAGCTGTTCTCTGTGTAGATGCTGGAGACTTTTCCTGGGGTGGGTCCTGCCCCACAGGGACTGCCAGGAGAGAGAGGGCTAAGGACCCATTTTCAGGGCCCAACTGTATTGACCTTTTGGTTTTGCATTCAAGGGACGTGGACATAGCTAATGTATGTTTTCTCTGCCAGGGTAGCTTATTGCTTGATAATTATGTGTCCTCTCTCACAAATAAGCTAGAGGACTCACGCTGGTCACTTCTATCCATGACGGCTGTAGAAATATTGAAATTATAAATGCACGTACCCAAATGCATTAGTTATCTATTGCTGTGTCACAAGTGAGTATAACTCAATGGTTTAAAGTAGCACACGCTCTGATCCCACAGTTTCAGGGGTCAGGAACATGGGCACAGCTGTGTCCCCTTCTTTGGCTTCTGTCCCGGGCTGTAGCAAGGTGACCACTGGGCCAGGCGTCCATCTGAAGGTTGCACTGGGAAAGGCTCTGCTTCCAGGCTCACGTGGTTACAGGCAGAGCTTAGCTCCCTGAGAGCTGTTGGCCTGAGGGTCCCAGTTCCTAGCTGGCCGTTGGCCGGAGGCCTCCCTCACTTCCCTGTCCGACATGACAGGGAAGCAAGCAAGCTTAGAAGGCAGCAGAGAGAATGTGCTAGAAAGACAGAAGCCACAAGATTTGTAACCTAGTTGCATATTCTGTGGGTTAGAAACAGGCGGGCAGGCCGGCCCCTCTCCCAGGGAGGAGGCTGCGCAGGGATGGGAGCAGCGGGCTGCAGAGGTCCCTGGGAGCCGCCTTCACCGTCCGCCTACCCCCAGGCGTTAACTAGGTAACGTGGGGCTGTGGCAGCGGCAGCTGGTCTGCAGACGTGCCCGGCATCGGAGGTGGCAGTGGCGTCTTAGCGGGAAGGTGGTTCTGTGTGGTGGCCTCTGGGCCCCTAACTGCCCGCGGCCCGTGCACCTGCCGTGGGAGGTCACCCCGGGCATCGGCTTCTGTGCCCTCACCCCCGCCTGCCGCCCGCCAGGTGCCACCTGCCAAGTGCCCTCGGAGCACCACTGCTCTGTCCCAGGGCTCGTCGCACTGGATCCCCCATGTGTCTTCCCGGGCAGCAGTTAAGGGCCAGGGTGACCAAGACCAGATCCACGTCGCGGCGTCCCCGCACCGAGCGTCCCAGCTGCTCCAGAGGTCCTGGCCCTGAGGTCCCAGCCCCCTTCACCTGCTGCTGTTCCTTTTCAGCCAGGGTGGTCCCCTCATGCCCTCCCCCTGTTTGAACTTTGGTCTGCGGACAACTCACGTACAGGACGCCTGTTTGGACGATCTTTAAAAAGACCACGTGTCCTAATATTTGGTGCAGAAGGGGTAGTTTTACTATCTTTTTTTTTTTCCCTAAAGATTGTATTTCTTAGAACGAGAGAGCAGGGGGAGGAGCAGAGGGAGAGGGCGAAGCAGGCTCCGTGCTCAGCAAGAACTCGGGGCTCCATCCCACGACCCCCAGATCGTGACCTGGGCCAAAATCAAGAGGCTGACGCTTACGGGACTGAGCCGCCCAGGCGCCCGGTGGTTAGTATCTTGGAGCGATCCAAAAGAAACATCTCTGGGAAATATATGAAATTCTACTTGGAATATTATTTTTGTATTGGGTAGAAGACATGAACTGATAATTTAATAAAAAATCAGAAGAGGTCCCTACCAGCTCGAGCGTGTTCCCACGACCTCCCTGAGAAGCTTCCCAGGGCGGAGGGATGGGTATGGGGCACAGGGTGCTGCCTTGGGCTGGGATTTTTCTCACCAGCACCTAGTGACCAGGTGAAGATAAAGTCAGCTGTATATTCACGTTTTTCTTTTCATTCTCTCTTTACTCCATTTTAAACCTTTGAAGTGAAAATTCAGCTGAGGAATAAAAGGACTCTGAAACGGAGCTTAACGGGCCGCCAACTACAAAAGCAACAGCAAAACATAAAACCTCACATCAGGCTAATTTGGAATTCACAAATTTTACTTTGTTTTATATTGTCACCTTACATTGACCTTGGTTATCCTTTTATTTATGTCCACGCTGGATGATTTCAGTGGTTTGGGGGAAAAACACATTTTTATACACAACTGTTTGAGAACATCAAAGTCCATTGTTGATAAACTCACAATAATTTTAAAAGTACATTTCTTAAGGTTGTGCCCTATTTATTTTTGTAATACATTTTTCTCTTGGTGGTTTACCATGGGTCCTTTGTAGAAATAGCCTAAAAACTAAGCCCAGATCACAAAATGTTGAAGTAGGTTATCAAAGGAATAGTGAAATCCGTGTGGCTGAAAAGTTTTAAATAAATAAGAACAGGGTGGCCTAATTAGGTATAGTCCTGGGAATATGGACGATTTAGATCCACAAATGAGCTGCCCATTCTTTCCCTCTGTGTGTGTATACGTGTGCGTAAAAAGAGAGAGTACTGGATTTAATTTCTTAATCTTTTATTAAGGATTTTAAGTCCATGTTCAAGAGATAGTGGTTTGCAATATTTTTCTCATTATATTCTTGTCTGGTTTTGGTCTAAGGGTTTTGTTGGCCTCGTAATGAGGGTTAGGGAGGTTTTCCCTCCTCTCGTATTTTGTGCAAGACTTAGTGTAGGATTGTTGGTATTTCTTAAATGTCCATCCTCTGGCTGCTGAGAGGGGCAGGTGTGCGTGCATGTTGGGAGGAGGGCGTTGGTTGTGAATTCAATTTCTTTAACAGAGAGAGAGCCAGACAGGTGTTTCTCGTTCTCGTGTCACTTTGGTCATTTGTGACTTCCAAAGAACATACTCATGTCTTCTGAGTTCAATTTATTGGCATAACATTTTTCATAGTATTTTTCTTATTGTACTACCCTTATCTCCATAATAATGTCGCCCTCTTTCTTTCCTGAAATTGGTTAAGTCGTGTTTTCTTTCACCTTGCTAAGTAAGGGCTTAACCATTTTATCAGTACTACAAGCAACTTTGGTTTCAAAGAGTTTCTCTTTTGTCTTCTATTTCCAGCCTTCAACCTTTTTGTATTTCTTTCTACTTTGTCTTTGATTTTGCCCTTCTTTTAGCTTCCTGTGGTGGATCCTTAGGTTATTGACACAAAACTTTTTTTTTTTTTCCCACAGAATCATCTAGAAATAGAAATATCCCCGGAAGCACATCTTTAGCTACATAGTACAGATTTCTAAGGGCTGTGTTTGTATTATCATGCAGCTAAAAATATTTTAAATTCCCCCCCTGTAATTTAATTCCTTGACCTATGGCTTCCATAGAAATGCATTGCTTAATTTCCACGTATTTGAGAATTTAAAAGGATATCGCTTTGTTTTTCATTTCTAATTTCATTTTGTGATCACATAATAGATCATTTCCGATTTTGGTCTTTACATCTGTCGAGACTCGTTTTGTACCCCAGTGTGTGGTCTGTGTCCTGAGTGTTCATTCCACAAGCAGTGGGAAGGAAAGTGGTATTTGCAACTGTTGGGTGAAGAATGCTCTACATACGGCAGACTTGGTGGACGGTGCGATCGAATCTTCTAGAAGCTCACTGGTTGGTTGTTCACCGTTGCTGGGCGAGTAGTGTAACCTTACCTAGCGCTGTCCATTGGTCTATTTCTCCCTTCAGTTCTATTTCTTTCTTACATATTTTGACTCTTAGTGTAGGTTCCCCACCTTGTTAATGTCCGCATATGTCCTTTTGTCATTACAAAATTTCCTCTGTTTCTCATGTAGTAATTCTTTTAGGTCTACTTGGATATTTGTTCAACCACCTCAGCTTTCTTATGCTTAGTGATACATATGTATTCATGGAGCATCTTTTTGCATTATTATTATTGTTTTTTACTTTCAACCTGTCTATTGTAGTTATACTCAAAGTGCACTTTTTTTTTTTGCAAACTGTAACTAGTTAGTTGGCCTTGCATTTTAATTCATTCTGAGGGTCTCTCTCTCTCTCCCTCTTTTTTAAATGGAACATTTCGGGCAGCCTGGGTGGCTCAGCAGTTTAGCGCCACCTTCAGCCCCGGGGTGTGATCCTGGAGTCCCAGGATCGAGTCCTGCATTGGGCTCCCTGCATGGAGCCTGCTTTTCCCTCTGCCTATGTCTCTGCCTCTCTTCTCTCTCTGTGTGTCTTTCATGGATAAATAAATAAAATCTTTTAAAAAATAAATGGAACATTTCATCTAATTATATTTAAACTATTCACACGGGAGTTGAAATTCATTATTTTTCTATTTCTTTTATATATGCCCTATATCCTTTTCCTGTTTTCTTTTGGATGGAGTGGTTTTATTTATTTATTTTTTTAGAGAAAGAGCACATGCGTCCATGCATGCATGGGGGAGGGGGGCAGAGGGAGATGGAGAGAATCTCAAGCATGCCCCATGCAGTATAGAGCCTGGTGCAGGGCTTGATCCCACCCCCAGGAGATCATGACCTGAGCTGAAACCCAGAGTCGGGCACTTAACTGACAGAACCACCCAGGTGCCCCTTAACATACATTTTTAGAACTGTTGGCATGTTCTTCCCTTCTTAGGTTCAGAGCACATTGGTTGCTCAGGAGGCTGAGTGTTGGGGATCAAACTATCCATTATTACCAGGAAGCTTGTAAGAGAATTTGGCTTTCGGCCTGGGGTTGAGTGGCCTTGGTGCTATCTCACCTCCTTGAAAGGTCACTATCCTCCACGCAGAGCAGCAGGCAGGCCAGAACGAATGTGCTGTAGGCAGATCCAAGAAGAGAGAGGAGAGCCAGAGAGGGAAGTGAGCCATGACAGCCAACTCCTCCTCCCAAGGCCTGGGATCACAGATGTCACTGCCCCTTCCCTGGGGGAGCTGGGCAGGGAGCGAGGCCAAGAGTAAGTTCCTGCACACACAGCAAGGGCAGGCGGAGGAGTTGGGGAAGGAGACTCTCTTTAAATACCTATTAGTGCAGTTGTATTTCTCTCCCTTATGTTTACCAACAATTTATGATTCTGTTTTTATGCTGTCCGTTCATATCCTTGGATCACTTTGTTATTAAGGTATTTGTCCTCTCTCACTTGTTTGTTAAGAGCTACTTATATGCTATGACACTACCCTGTTGTGAGCCATAATTTTGGATGAGCAGCATTATCATCCATTCCTCTCGAAGCATTTTTTAGGTTTCCCCCCCTCCTTGGTTATTTTTCTTTTCTTGTCATTATAATGGGATCCAATTTTCAATTTTATTTCAGTAATAGTGTTTTTGTATTGATTTATATATATGCATTCTGGGACTGGCATGTTTATTAAAATATCTTGCTGGTTTTAGTAGATGTACAGTTGATTTCCTTGGGTTTCCTAGGTAACTGATCATATCACCTATAAATAATTTTTCTTACACTTATTTCTCTGAATTTTTTTATTGCTTTATTATAGTCCCTCAAATATAAAGAAGTTCTAAAAACTTGTGCAAATAGTAGGCATCCCCTTTTATGTTTTGGGCTTTCGCGGGAAGGCCTCTGATTTTTTTCGCCATTGATTGTGATATTGACTATAGATTTAAGGTGCAAGTTCATTATTTTATGGAAGAATTTGTTTCTAGTTTTAAAATAGGAATTTTTAAGAATCAGCATTAGGTATCGAATTTTATTAACTGTCTTTTAGACACTGAGACACCACATCTTTTCCTTTCTCCTCTCTTTTTGAATCCTTTGACCCTCTGATGCAAATATTCATTAACATTTTAATATAATTATTCATTGATGGACTTCCCAATTTCAAAACATGCTTACATTTGGGGGACATATCTAACTCTTTTAAGGTATATCATATTTTAATATGCCGCTGAATTTAATTTCCTAGTATTCTAATTAAGATTTTTCACATCTAAATTAGGAAGGCAAAGTGGTCTTCAGTTGTTTACTGACATAATAATACTGCTCAATAAATTGGCCCCAAATTCAGTGGCTTAAAACCATAAAGCAAGTATTGAGTCTGTGAGTCAGAGATCCACACGGGGCAGTTCTTGTCTCGGCGGGGGGCACTGACTATTGATCTGGTGGTTGTGGGCATTGCTCCATGAGTCTCCCCCATCCCGCCAGCAGGCTAGCCCTGGCACCTTCTCATGGGGCCAGCAGACACACAAGAACTAACAAGCTCTAAGGCTCAAGCCCATTTCTAACCTCTGCTTGGGTCAGACCTACTAGCATTCATTACCATGTCGGGTAGCCAAACCCAAAATCCAGGCATGTGGGGTTGGCAGGAGGAGCTGCAATGCTAAATCTCAGTCCCAAAGCAAAGGGCTCAGTGGGGCTCAGATGGGGGAGAATGAAGTATTAGGGCCATTCCAGCAACCAGCCATAATCCTCAAGTTTCCTTTGTCCTGCCTTTGACTGTGTGTGTGTTTTTTGGGACAGTAAAAATAATACAAGAATAATCTGTCATTTGGGCTTTCAAAACTTTCCCTTAACGCTATCTGGGCCCAGAATCTCTATGGAACATAAATCTCTTACAGATTTTCAACTACTTACATGGCCATTGGTTTTGCTATTTCTTTATTGAGCCAATTTTGGTAACAACTTTTCCTGGAAAATCTTCTACCCATGTTTTCAGACTTATTTGTATAAAGAATGTGTAGTAGTTGATTGGAATTTAAATTTTATACCTATAATTATATCCATTTCTCTGTCTTTATCTTTCTCCTTGCTTGGACTTATCAGAATTTTGGATATGGATGTAGTCTGTCTGAAGAATTAAGTTTTGGATTTAGTCATTGAATCTATTGCTTTTATTTGTGGTTTCTAATCTAGTAATTTCTGCTTTTATTTATTTTTTAACTCCTTCCTCCTAGCTTTCATTGTTGGCTTTGTTATTTGGCTGGTTTATTTATGTTCATATCTCTAGATCATAAACACATTTAAAACTGTACATATTCCTGTCAGTAAATTTTTGGCTTTCTCCCATATATTTTGATGTGTAGTATTCATTAGACAGAATTGGACACATTTTTACTTAAAAAAATGTTTCCTTTTTCTGCAGAGGATTCTTGTTTGAGGATTGATGTCAGATCTCTGTGGGGCACATTTTCTGTGAATGACTAAATTCTGAGACCAGGGGGATCCCTGGGTGGTGCAGCGGTTTAGCGCCTGCCTTTGGCCCAGGGCGCAATCCTGAAGACCCGGGATCGAATCCCACATTGGGCTCCCGGTGCATGGAGCCTGCTTCTCCCTCTGCCTGTGTCTCTGCCTCTCTCTCTCTCTCTCTGACTATCATAAATAAATAAAAATTAAAAAAAAAATAAAAACAAATTCTGAGACCAGTGCAAGTTTTAATATAAATATGTGAAAAACTTCCATCTCCTTATGGTGCCAGTACTCCAAAATGAAGAATGTAGATTTAGAGTTTCACTGATTGACTATCTTATTTGAACATTCCTTTAAAAACAAACAAAATGTCTTAGCGTCATTATAGGGGATCTTGCCACTGTCAGCTCCACGGCGCTCACTTTACAAATGAACACATTGGAAGACTTGGATGTGTCTGAGTACTTTTTCTCCCACAGAGCTTTCTTTTTGAATAGCCAATCAGTTTGCAGCATGAAGCATTTTTCCCATTAAGGCCCTACTTTAAAAAAATTAAACATAAATGTTATTTTCATGTGTAATTGCTAGTAAGGTAGACAGAATATGGGATTTTAGAGACACTTAAGAGACTAGAAACTCACCCAGTTGTATGGATACTACCCTTTGCACCATCCCCTCCACAGATGTTCGTGGTGTGCCTACTGCATGCTGGATACCATGTGCGTGTGTGGTCACTCCTGGATCTGTCCTTGACCCTCCTCCCAGAACAGAGGACTTCTAGTTACTTAAAGCCAAGGGTTGATTGGAGGGCAGGAGCCAGGTGCATTAAACCAGTATTATGATGGGACACACTCTTAGTCTTTTCCTTTAATAAAAATGACTCCAAAAACCACAATACCACACTCTTGGAACCTCCAAAAGCCACAGTGACAACCCATAAATCTGTCATTTTTTTAGATGAGGAAGGCAAGGCTAAAAAGGTCAAATGATTTGTCCAAAGAAAGATACCAAACGGGAAGGAGCAGGATTTCATGGAGGCACAGATGAAGTATCAATGGAAAATAAGTAAATACATGCAAATATCTTTTTTTTAAATGTTTATTTAACCTCTACCCCCAACCTGGAGCTCATACTCATGACTCAGAGATCAAGAGTCGCATGCTCTACTAAGTGAACCAGGTGCCCCAGATAACTTTTAAAGACTTTTTTTTTTTTATCAGTGGAAAAATTATTTAAAATCTGTCATCTCAAATTTAAATGGGCTGCCTTCCTTTGGTGTTACATTTAGGCACAAGAATGTGCTGTGAACCTGAGCCCCCTAGCTGGGGTTAAAACGCGATCCTCTAGACTCGCAAAAGGACATTATCCCTGGAGAGTGTGTTTCCCGAGTAAGGACAGCTGGAAGCCTAGGGCTCGCTGTGCCCTAGCAGTCAACTGGTTACAGAAGGCAGTTTCCCATTCTTTTTATAGATTCCGGGTTCAATATGAACTCTCCCAAAAGGTATATGAGCAGGCCCAGGCTGGAGCTGGCTTCTATTCCCTTTGTCCACTTGTGAGCAGCGGTTAGCTTTAGAACCCATGCATCTTCTAGTTACTCCATTCAGCTACCAGAGGCCCTCCCAGAATTTAGCTCTTTAATACACAGGCTGAGATCCTCTGCAGATGAAACAGAAAGAGTGACACGCTAATGTGACCACCGTGTCTGCCCTGTTTTATCATCCACGTGGCTACTTAACTACATATGTTGCTTTCTCAGCCCTGGATGCTGCTCTCCTTGCCTCCCCTTTGTGCCTGCGAACCTCTGTCCCTTGGTTCTTGAGGTCCCACCTCCTTGTCTACTGTCCTCCCATCTGTACCTGCTGGTTCCTTTCTCCAAGTTGGTAGGCATTCTCCCTGGGTACTCCACTGTCTTGGTCTGACACCATTGTCTGCTCCCTTTCATACTGTGAAATGTTTCAAGTTGGGCTTGTGACCTTTTAACCCTCAGCCCCAAGGGCCTGTGACCTAGCACGTGCTCAGTAGAGGCTGGTGGGTTCAATAATGGCCTCATGAGGTTGTGAGCTCATTGCTCTCGATATGTGTCTCCTACCTCTGCACTCACTAGGTATTGCATCCATTTGAACATAGGGAGTGGGTGGTAATTCTCTCAATCTATGGGCTGTATTTTGTATGGAGGAGATGAGCAGATGTCTCGTGGATGAAAGAATAGGTATCCTAGAGGAGTAGAGTGAAGCCTGCTCTGTTCAGAGTAGGAATCAGCAAATAGGGACGTGCTTTCCATAAGAGCAGCCTTTGTGCTTTGATTTTAGGGCAGAGGTCAAGGATTGTTGATTCAAAGGCCAGGGACTCTCAGACTGCTGGTCTACCAGATGGCCTGCATTGGAATACCCCATGGGGCTTGTTATGAATGCAGATTTGTACACAATTGGTGCTGCACCCTGAATCAGGATCTCCTCTCTGCTGGGGTGGGGGCCTGCTTATTTATAGAGCAGCTTCAGTAATCAACACATAGCAGTGTGGACCAGCTGTGGCCTAAGCAATCTATGCACTATCAAGTCTCCCGACTTGGCATTAAGAACTTCATGACTTTTTACAAATGTGGATCTCACGTGTGCTATCATTTACTTGAATAACTTCTTTTCTTAATTTATCTTACATTCTCCCTTAAGTCAACATGTGCATAGTTTATATAAATTTATTTAAGGAGGAAATTGTACTTCCATAATATAAATGGAAGGCCAGTATCACTTGTCACAAATAGTGTAAAAATAAGTGGGAGGAAAGCACAGCAAGGTTATTAAATCACAGCCAGACAGCAAGGATGTGCCCACTCCCTTTATGAAGAAGGGTGGTCAGCCAGTGGCTGGAGAGCTGTTAGGTCTATTATAAGAAAACAGATGTTGCCCTAATTAAAAGACGTGGAAGGGGTTTGGAAAGGGAATAATGTGTCCCCTGTGACCAGTATCCTGAGGGCATCTCGTACCCAGCCAGCAGCGGTACTGATGTGTGTGGGTCCTGAGACACTCAAGGTCTGAGTTCCTTCAATGAAGATCCCAGAATGATTTGGTGACCCTCTTATTTTGAGAAGAGGGAGAAGGCCTAGAGCCTTCCAGTGACCTGCAAGTGCTTCCAACTATCCACTCCTAGGTGTGAATCCAAAGGCCAGGTGAAGGCTGAGGCCTGAATCATAGGATATGTGGATGACACCTGAAACCAACTGGTGCCCCTGGGGGCTCCATGCCCTCATCGGAAGAGAGGATGCTGGGGGAGCAGGGCACAGATGGAGGTGTTGTCTCATTGATGAGGAGGTTGGTATTTTCTCTCTGAGCCCAAACTGTCAGCAAGAGCATTTTCACACATCTTGTGTGATGCCTTCTGGACCTCATCCCCTCAATCATATTTGTTCAGCACATTTATTTAGCATGTGGTAGGTCCCAGGTGCTGCAGCTTGGGGCTCAAAGTAAAAGCCTCTGTTAAGAGGCCAGCCCCAGGTGGCCAGGTGATGTCCACATGCTGTGGCACAAGGCTCCATGTCAGGAAGACTATACATGCTGCCCAGAGGTCCTCGTGGGAGGCTTTGGGCAGCTCTCCTGGTGGGACAAGGATCTGTTGCACCTTGGCGGTGCAGAGTGACTTCCAGTGAGGCAGAGAACTGGCCTGTGCATCAAGTTGGGAGAGCCTGTTGACTTGGATGGGGCTGGCAAAGGCAGGGCTGGCAGGAGCACTGGTCACAACCAGGCCACGTCTGGTGAGGTCCAGGTCATGCCAGAAACCTGAAACTGGAGGGGAGACCAGGGGCCAGACTGAAGGCTCAGGGGGCCCAGGTGGCTTGGCACCACCTTTGGCTGAGAGCGGGGCCAGACTGCCATCTCCGATGCACAGGCTCCTTCCTGCACTCAGGTTGCTATGCAAAGCCCTCCAAGAAATGTGCAAAGTCAGGCCCTGGGGGCAAGAGCTTCCTAAAATGCTGGTCACCTTGTGGGGCTAGGTGAGGCTTGCTGTGGGGACAACACTGCAAGCAGCTGTCCCTGTCTTTGGCCTGAATTCCTGTCCCCTCCCCTCCCCCCTTCTCAGAGTCTGCCCTCTAGAGCATGTGCGTGTGTTTTTGGGAGGAGAGTTTCTCTCCATGTGGCTCTGATGTCTGCTAATACTGTCAAGTTAAAAAATATAAATTGTATTTCTGCAGAAAATCGATGGGATGATTTCTTTGCTCCCCCTCTCTCTGGCCCCATCCCTCCTTGGAAAGCAATCTTGGGGACACATGGGAAAAGTTAGTAGAATTTCAGTGGGTGCCAGTGCGGGGATACTGCTTGCTGATAATTTTGGGTTTTCCCATGTTATTCTTGGGAGCAGAGAGGGTATTGGAGTATTTATCGGGGTGCACCAGCCCCGTGAGTGGCAAATACCATCTGTTTCCCAAAAGACTGAAGCTGTGTCTCCCCAGCTATCAGACACGTGGAGGGCAACTGGAAAACACGAAGACAAGAAAGTCTACAAACATGTGGCTTTTTGACACTGAAGAGAAGACATTTGTCTTTCAGTAGTTTTCAGGTTTCATCTAGAAATTAGTCTTAAGGGAAAGCCACTTGGGACAGGCTACTATACCTGAGCATGCTCACAGGCTGAGAAAGCCATCATGCTAACTTTTTCTGCCTCGGGACCCCAGGAGCAAACATCCTTCGTGCACTGTCACAGAGTGACATTCAAACGGTTTCCTAGATGGAGGACGTATCTGAAAATAGGAGTTCAGGGTCCTTGTTGTTTCATCCCTGAAGCTGGAGCTTCAGAGAGGAGCTCCCTCTTTGAATAAGGAATTATGCAAATATTTAGCTTACAGTGGACGTATTTGGATTCTGCTCCCTTATAACAATTGCATGCTAAAGCAGGCATCTCTGGCAGCCGCCCCCTCATAAACTTAGCTTTCTTTAACATATTTAAAAAGCAAATAATTTTGGTCTTGTGGTCTGCTGCAGACATCATTTGTAGTTTAGCCAGGATATTATTTGAGAACTGAAAAGCTCTCTAGGTATTACATCCGTATATAAACCATGTGTTAGAAAGATATAAATTCAGTTTTGAAATATTTGTTAGACTGCTTTTGGCTTTCAATCCGTGCCAAACATGTGCTTCAGTGACGGATGGAGTCATGTGGACCCCTGAATGAAACTCTTTATTGTGTATAGATTTTGTCTTGCAGCAGCTGGGTTACACAAGCTGCGAGATTAAGAGGATCCAGTTACTTAAGAGGTGTGCTTTCGAGCGAGCTGACGATCTCTCTTTCCCCTTGGAAATGTGTCACTGGGTTATTTGGCCACGGCAGATAGTGTCATCCACTCCGAACTGATGGAGGACAATTACGTTGCGGGCCTTCTCACCTTAGCTCCAAGTTCCGACACCCGAATGTGCTCCTAGGAATTGCATGAAGTCTTTGGCTCAGTGGGCCAGCGAGCTGTTGGCGGGGCCGGGCTCCCAGGCCGCCCGGTGACACGGAGGACGCCGCGCGAGTCTGAGTCTCCCATCTCTGATCGCAGAGTATCGCGGGGGACATGCTTCTATTTTAAAAATCCAAACAAAAATCCCAAAGCCAAAAACAAAAAAAACAAAACAAAACAAAACAAAAACCCAAAGCCTCACTTGCTGTTCATCTGAAATTCAGATTGAACCGGCCGTCGTGATTTTGTTTGCTCCGTCTGGCAGCCCTACATAGATCCTGGCTTATGGTCTGTCCTCCTAAACTGGCCTGGCAAAGCGAATTCCTCAGGGGTGAGGGTTTGGGGAGTTTGCAATGCCATGGGGGCCAGGGGAGCGCGTGCCCGGAGTGCACAGGGTAACGGCGGGGCTGCTGGGGCCCACGGGCAGTGGCTCCGCACAGTGAGGCGGGCACTTGCCCTTGGGCGCGGGGTAGCCCCTTTGACTTCTTAGAGGCATCCACTTGCTCAGCCTTCCAGACCTTTCTGATTGTGCCCCCCTCCCCCACCCCAGTGTGGGCAGACCCGGGACATGGTCCTCCCTGCCCTCCCCCCCGCCCCAACAACAGCACCAGCGCAGACCCTGCTCCAGGTGGCACCCCTTTGGCGTCCCCTTCCTGGATCAGGTCAGCTGCAGTTGGTTTTCTGCTTCAACTCGGATCACTCTTTTTTTTTTTTTTTTTTAAGATTATTTATTCATGAGTGACACACAGGCTGAGGGAGAAGCAGGCCCCCTGCGGGGAGCCCGATGCGGGACTCGATCCCGGGACCCTGGGATCACACCCTGGGCAGATGCTCAAGCACTGAGCCCCCCAGGCCTTCTTTCCGCAGGTCATCTCCTCTGATGTCCTCGGCTCTCTCATGGGGGTTGAGTATCGTGCCCTCTGTGGCGCGCATCAGAAGGATCCCAGTGAGGCAGAGGCTGACATCCCCGTGGGTCCCCACCACCACCACCCCCCATGGTTCCTGAGCAGCAGGAGGGGAGTCGCCGCGGGAGGTGACGGCCACCTCCACCCTTGGGGCGGACTCTGGCTGACTCGGGAGTTGTTTGGTTGCTTGTTCATTTTTAAAAATGAGCCCGTTTAATATTCTTAACACATCACATTTCATATCAGTAAATCCAAACAATGAAAAATGGGCAGGAGATAGGAAAACATAATCCCCCCAATTAAGAATGAAAATTACTGGTAAAAATATGAAAAACTTTACCTTGAATGACAAATGCATATTAAAACAATGAGGAAATGTGGGAAATGTTTTTTTTTTCTTTACAAATGCTCAAATTTTATTTATTGGAGAGAGGGTGCGAATAGGGGGAGGAGCAGATGATAAGAGACAGCAGCCTCCCCGCTGAGTGTGGAGCCTGATGCAGGGCTTGATCTCATGACCCTGAGAGCATGAGCTGAGCTGAAATCCAGAGGTGAAGGCTTAACCAACTGAGCCACCCAAGTGCCCCACAAATGCTCAACTATTTTTGAGCGGGCTTTTTTCAGAACTTTTGGCTACTGAGCCCTTTCGGCTGTAGTTTGACTACTAAGTCGACCTGCCAGGCCCTGATCCCTGGTGAATAAACAGAAAACAGTCCTGCTTCACATCCAGCAAAGGGCAGGAGGGCACCCGGCCCACTCCCCACCCATTCTCCCCTGCCTTCAGCATTCCTTAGTGCGGGGAGGCTGCGGAACCTTGTGCCTCCTCTTGTTGATGCCACCGTGCTACCCGGTGTGACCAGCCAGGAGAGGGAAAGACAAGACAAACTTGCAGTAGTGACTGTGGTCCCCTCATAATGGTGACACTTGGGTGGCATATCTGTGCCTGTTTTATAGAGGATTGAAAATCCATTTAAAACAATTAATTCAGCATTCATACGAATTTTAGGCTGGGGCAATGACAGCCTACAGATCCACTTGCTCTGCTAAGATGCTTGTTGGCTAGTACAGGATTGGCCAGTTCTGTTGTTTCATGGGAATAGATCAGACTAAAGATTTGTATTATCAAGAGGAAATTGTTTAAAAGTTCCTAAGCCAGACAAACACTGAGAATGAAAGTTGTTTTTTTTTTTTTTTTTTTTTTTCAAGATTCCTTTTATTTACTCATGAGAGAGAGGCAGAGATATAGGCAGAGGGAGAAGCAGGCTCCCCGTGGGGAGCCTGATGTGAGACTCAATCCCAGGCCCTGGGGGTCACATCCCGAGCCAAAGGCAGACACTCAACCACTGAGCCACCCGGGTGTTCCAGAATGAAAGTGTTTCTAATTGAAATTATTAAAAGTGCCCCTAAGTCATTCCGTATGCCTGATAAATATTTATCAAATCTCATAGAATTAAAATGTCTCTGAACTCAGGACTCTAACCCTGTGTTACAATAGTTTTGTTTATCCTGTTTGACTAAGTTAGGATTCCCATTTGGGTCCCTCCAATTCAACCAGCAAAGTCAACAACTAGAATATCAACAGTTGTAAAAATACTATTGGCACCTGCCTTCAGATAACCACACTTTTCCCTTGGTCAGTAGGATTTGGGCAGGTGCTCCCTACCTTATTCCCATGAATCCCCCATCCTTATTGTGTCCAAGTACCACTGTGAAGCCAAGACTCCCAGTCTTGCCCTGTTCCCACTCCCCTAACTGCTTGAGCCCCAGGAGTTCCTACAGCTGAGCATCAGCAGGTAGAGAAGGGGGAGGGAAAGTTCCTGTCATAGGGACATGAGGCAGAGGATATGGTGTTGCATCTTGGAATTCTGAATATATTTTCTCATAAACACACATGGGGTTTCAGGTCCATAATCTATTATCTGAGGTAAAACCTAAAGTGCATTTTTCTCATAAAGAAGATGAAGTCTTCCAAATGGTGGTATGAGAAGCAACTACCTTATGAGTTAATAATTATTTGAGAGCTGGCCTTCGAGAGCTCCTGAAGTCTGTAGAGTCAAGTTCAAATAATCAGCCTCTGCTTGCTTACTTTTGGTGTGCCGCATGCTTGCTGAGATTCAGCTCTCCCTTGGCTAGCATGGCAGGTACACACTCTTGAGAAGGAAATATTGGGCTTTCACGATCACAATTTCTATAATGGTCCCTCAGTTCTTAGTTCTGATCTTAATTTGGCCTTTCAAAGATTTCCTGCTGGGAAGATAATGAGCAAAATGCCTTAGATGAGGATTCTGGTTGACTTGTCAGTTCTTTCTCATAAAAAATAAGTAAATTGGAATTCTGGCTTATAAATAAGACACATGTGGGTTTGTTCTGGGCATTGACCTGCAAAGGGACCAGACATTGCTGGGTAAGCTAAAAATCACCTGTCAGAACCTCCAAGCTGAGAACCAAGCCCCGACGCACTCCCGCATGTCATTATGATCGCCCCAAGACTGTGGGAACTTTTCATTGGTTTGGTAATAATCCATTAAATAAATACGTGTCTACAAATAAATACATACCCATGAGGATATAACAGTGAATTTGACAGACAAAGCCCCTACTCTCTTGTGATTTTAGATTGGGAAGTAGGGACAGACAAAGGGATAAATAAATAAAACAAGTTCAGGTACTTACAAGTTGCTGTGAAAGGAACAGCATGGGATGATGGGCTAGAGAGGATCTTGGGTTGGGAGAAAGCTTCTCTGAAGTGGTAACTTTTGAGCTGAGACATGAATAATGAGATTTGGGGTCATGCAAAGGTTTGAGAGTTGGAAATCTTCAGCAGAGGGAGCAGTAAATGCAAAGAACATGAGGTAGGACATAGCTGGGTATACTAAGGTGTCAGAAGGGTGATCAGCGTGGTCACAACAGAGCAAGTGAGATAAAGTGATCAGGGGATGAAGTTCTAGGATTTTAGGACAGAGGAAAGGATTGAATCTTATTCCAAGTGTTTCCAGGCCAGAGTGATTGTTAATATATCATGCAGTATGGCCGGAGCACAGATCCTAGAACTTTGCTGTGTGGATTGGCCTCCTGGCTTCATGATTTATTTGACCATGGGCTTAATTTCCCTGTGCCTGTTTTCTCATGTATTACATGAAGATAAACTTCATAGAGTGTAGTGCAGTTTAAACAAGTTAAACCTTTAAAGAGTTAGAGTGGGGCTTGGTGTGTACAGTTGATCAATTAGTGCTCACCATTGTGATCGATAAGTGCTTGTCGATCATGTCACCTGTGCTCAACACTGCATTTTTGTCCTATGAATGGTTCTCATTTATCCATTCTTCTCTAACCTTCATACTCTCCGTGGAGAGAATGTTTCCAGTGTGTTTCCAGTGTTTCTGCTTACTACTGTATTCTAGAATGCCTTCCCATTGCAATCAAATAACATCCAAACTCTGCCTTGGAAGGCCCACCACAATCCAGGCCTTGTTTACCACCTGTGCTTTTCACATCACTCTCCATCCCATCATCCACTCCACTGTAGCCACACTGACTGCTCTCTACTGCCTTCGGGCATTTACGTCACATTCCCTTGATGGAAAACAACACTGTAGGTTTTTGCTCTCTTCAACTGTACCTCTCCTTTAAGATTGGAAGAGGGAGAACTGGCTGGTGATGAGGTTATCTAGAAGGATTCAATTAAGAAGTAGGAGACTTTGGGGAAAACAAGAGAGACCAACACAAAGCACAAAGACACTCGTTGGAGCTGTTGACTATGGGCCATAAGACAAGGACTGTGTCAGATCACCCAGCCATGTGACCATGGAACTTAAGGAGCAGTGAATGGCAGTGGCATTGGCAAGAAATGTGTGATACAGAATAGTTTGTTGCCTGACTGGGGAATGGAATGAAACCTTTGATTTTTAAACATGCTGGATCTGAGGTGATGATGATGACAAGACATAGGAATTAAAATGCCCAGGAGGTGTTGTAATACAGACTGCACTTGGGTGAGTTCTCCAGATGGGAAAATATCGATTTGGGCAACATCAGTTTAATGTTAATGAGTTCTGTGGGGAACGATCAGAACAGAGAGGGAGGATGGCCCAGAGCTGGGACTTGGGGGGTATTCAAGTCCCTTAGGGAGAGAAGGAAGCCAAAGAAAGAGGGATGAGTAGAACAAGGCAAGACCTGGTCAGAGAATGGCCAGGTGCTGCAAAATCAGTGTGTATTGTAGCAGAAGATGGTGGGTGCACCGGGGATGTTAGAGAGTGCCCTCAGATGGAACTGAGCTTCCGGTGTAGATGTAATGTGACCACTCCCTTGCTGTTGTGTACTTCCCATTTGCTAAATTTATGATAGTGAGTGGAATAAACTAGTTTTCATTCTTTTTGCTGTTAACTTTCAAAAATGGCTCCTGAAAAAAGAAAAAAAGAAAGGAAAAAAAAAACTCCTGGAGTATAGATTTTCATCACTGATTCCTTCCCCCTGCACCCCCCCATACCATTTTTTGCAAAGTCAATTTTGAGAAATTCTGACCCCACTCCAAACCCCCAAAGTAATCAAGTGAATTCCTGCAGCAGGTCTTGGTCCCTGTTATGAAGGGCAAAATGAATTTGAAATGCAAAGGCCTTGGGTTTTGCCATTAGTTCTGCCATTTGTTTTTGAGCAACATTAGAAATAATCCATACAATCATGTAGTTCAGTCTGACCATTTGTAAAATGGTCCTTGCATTAGCTTCCATTGACCAGCAAAAGGTATAAAAATAAATTAATGTCATAAATGATTTTGCTTCCTGCAAACAGGGTACACTGTGGGCACGGAGAATTATTTTTCTGTGTAGTAGAGACAATGAATACTTGGGGTATGAATCCATTTGAAACATTTATGGGAAGCTATAATCAGCTTTCTTTGAGTTTGGAAATGACATATAAAACATCTTTTCAAAATTGTAATTGTTCCATAGTGCTTGATTGCTTTTATTTCCAAATGGACTCTGTCCTCTGGCATGCCCAAGTCTGTGTATCTGTGATGCCAGGAAAGCTGGTAAGAATGTAAAACATTCAAGCAGTTGGTTTATTGTCACAAGTCCAAATGATTGATCTTTGTAAGTTAATTTTTTAATTTATCATAAAAGTTTATCCATCATAAAAGTAGTATGTGCTGATTATAGAAAAATCAGAGATACATGCAAACATAAAGAAGAAAAACAGTGAATTCATAGCCCCAACACTCAGAAGAAACCTGGAAGAGCATTTTAGTGTATTTCTTTCCAACACTGATTTTAGAGCAAAAAAGGACGCTAAATGGCACCCATGCACACTTTACATCTATGATCTCACTTGGTCCTCTTATCAGCCTCACTCAATGGATGATGGATGATCCCATAGCCTCCTGGACACAGAAAGGATCTGAGTGTCGAGGAAGAGCAACTTGCCCGCGATCACCCATATAAGGCCTGTGATGGGTGGGGGATGTGTCTTTTGACTCAGGACACTATGGCTACTTTCTTTACACTGGGCTTCATCTTGATAATTTAGCCCACCAGTGTGGACGAGTAAAATCTTGGGCTCCAAGAGAGTCTGGTTCTGTTTCGACATCCTTTTTTTTAAAAATTTTTATTTATTTATGATAGTCACACACAGAGAGAGAGAGAGGCAGAGACATAGGCAGAGGGAGAAGCAGGCTCCATGCACCGGGAGCCCGATGTGGGATTCGATCCCGGGTCTCCAGGATCACGCCCCGGGCCAAAGGCAGGTGCTAAACCGCTGCGCCACCCAGGGATCCCTCGACATCCTTTTGTCAAAGTATTCATGTGACTGTCACTTGGTGTCACCTTCCTAAACCAACTTTTTCCTTCTGTACCCCCTCCCCCCAGAGCCTTGTAGCCAGCCGTCCAAACATTTTGAAGTTTTTACAGCAACTTGTCATTTTTGTGTTCTCTAGAGTATCTGGGACACGTAGGGGGCCTTTCAGCTGCTTGAGGATCGACTAATTCCCCATATCTCTGCCTTTCTCCTGCTCTAGGAAAGCCTTACTTAATGCTTTTCGCTTGACTGCAGTTGCTGTGTCTTTCCTCCCACCTGAATAGAGAGCGATATGAGAACCGTAAGGGCAAGCACTCCAGTTTGCTGGTATTCGGAGCCTTCCGTGGTCACCAGCCATCTCAGAGCTTTTGACACTGTATTGCTCCAGAATAACATCATTCCTCCAAGATTCAGATTAGGTTTTAAAAGTGATTATTAATAGACTTTGTTTTAAAGGACCGTTTTAGATTTATAGAAAAATCGAGAAGATCATATAGATCCATTTCCATATTCCCCATGTCCACTTTCCCCTGTTATTAACATCTGACATTAATATTGTACTTTTATCATAGCTTAGGAACCAAAAATTAAGGTTAAAAAAGATGTTAACCAAAATTAACATTTTTTTCAACTGAAGTTTGCACTTTATTCAGATTTCATTACTTTTTATCTCCTGTCCTTTTTCTGTTTGGGCATCCCATCCAGCAGGTGATCACACATGATAGTTTTCTACCTCCTTGGGCTCCTCTTGGTGCTGAGGATTTTGTAGAGCACCCTTGTTTCTGATGACCTTGACCACTTCAAGATGTGCCAGTCACGTATGTTCTAGGACGCACCTCTGTTGGTATTTGTCTCAGGTTAGACTGGGATCATGGGTTTTGGGGAGTAAGGCTGCAGAGCTAGAGCATCATTTTTACCATATCCTATGAAAGTACATACCGACAACATGACGTTGCTGTTTATGTTGCCCTTGATCATCTGACTTGAAGTAGTGTTTTTCAGGTTTTTCCATTCTGAAATCACTCTTTTCAGATTAACTTTTGCCCTGGTTCTTTTGAGCATCCCTGAGCTGTGTCATTTTAAAAATCACATTCCTAATTTTCACCCAGGGAGCCTGCAGATGAAATGAAAGTGATATTGGTATTTGGTTAAGATTGCAAGTAGGAATCTGAACCAAGGAAATAGATTCGTCCTTTATGGGAGCATTCCCACCATATTTCCCTGCAATAAGGAGCAGCTCAGTCAGTTCTATAAAATTTTCTTTAGCTTTCACATACTTGGGGCTAAGGAAAATGCTTTATGAGTTTCCAGAGCCTTGTCCCCAGATTGGTCCGCAGCTACCTCAAATTTTTTTTTCCCCAGTTAGATTGTCAAAAGTATTATTTATCTTAATCCTACTTTGAGCAACTCGGATCGATTCTCCCCTTTTAGGTCCACACAGGTGTTGATAATGGTTTCCCTTTAAAGGCAGAACTCCAGGTGTGATGTTGCAGTTTTATCTTGACTAGTAATCTCATCAGGGTTTGCTTCCCCAGTGGCCTAATGGGCAGCCTGACTGGATATCCATCGGTACCTAAGCCCGACATTTCCTAATGATCGACAGGCAGTGGTCATTTTCACACCACTAGTGTGATTTGGTCAGACAAACACTGTAGATTTGACAGATTGTGATCCCAGAGGCCTGGGATCGAGTCCCACATCGGGTTCCCTGCAGGGAGGCTGCTTCTCCCTCTGCCTGTGTCTCTACCTCTTTCTGTGTCTCTCATGAATAAATAAATAAAATCTTAAAGAACTCCACATCAGTCTTCACCTGTGTGTAACCAAAGCCCATCAGTGGGTGTCAGGTGGTGATTCTTAGTAAGGCAGGCAAAGGAGGGTTGGCCAGAGCAGGAATGAGGCAGGACTTCCACAGGCAGCCAGGCTCTGGGTGAGCCACATGGGGGGAATCCGAAGTCACTTTTGAGGAGGGTGTCTTCATCACTGGCTTTTCTAAGACCTTAAAAGCCATTGCAGCAAAGAGTCTTTCTTGCTTGTGGAATTGGGTCTCATACCTTCCCTGTTGGCTGGCCACAATCAAGTCTGGAGATGAAAAGCTCAGATGAGGACAAAAGCAAAATAGACATAGACACTTCCCTTGAAAGTAAAGCTAATTATTACAGAAGATAATTGTGTTAGAAACCAAATTATCCAATATGCTTTTTACCCCTCTATGATACTGAAGCAAACTGGCCATTTTATCAAAATGGCAAGCAGTGTATCTGGTTCCCCAACAGAAGAAAAAAGCTGAAAGTTCCTCCCCAGTATAAGCTATTCACGTTTTTTTATTTAGGCAACCGAGTTTTGTTGATGCCCAAATATTTGGAAAAACAAAATGTATGCAAGCTGTATATTTTTTAAGGTCATATTTTTTCCCTGGGCTTCTAGGCCTTGGATATACGCGTCATTCAGGACCTGTTTTTATGGTTTGTCAACAAGATCACTCCATAAAATACATTCTGATATCTCACAGCTGTGTATAATTTATTCTGTCTATCCATGCAGCACAAATAAAATTTTTATTTGGATCATCTAAAAGAAATACCAGTGTACAAATACATAAGCAAAGCTCATAAGAAATGGTCTTCTGACTACAGATACTGCTGGGGGTGGGTATTGTGCAACCAATTAAAAAGCTGAGGGACGGCGTCATTATCCATGTACATAGATAATAAATACTGTACTCAGCAAAGAGCACAGTTACTCAATTTCTTAAGGTTGCACAACATTCTCCAAGTGCTGGCACAGTCTGCCTCTAAATTCTCCTTGGAATATTTAGAAATAAAGCCTTTTGGACAAAAAGAAGTCAGCCAAAAAAGGCTTCTTTTGGATTAAGATGACCGAATATGTAGGTAAAAAGAGAAGTGTTCAGTGCTTGGAGCGTTTTGCCTTCAGGAAAGTAAATAACTCTCTGCTATTAAGAGTCTTGGAGGAAAAAGCTCCAGAGGACCAAGAGTGTTCCTTGTATTTGGTTTGTGAAGCTTCAGCCTGATTGTCATGTAGGAAGCCCCACAAAGGTTCCTCAGCTTCCCCCAAATCAAGGATTGTGGACTTGCAACGCCCCCAGCTCCCCTGCTGGCAGAGTCATGCTAATGATTTACCCAGGAGACCTGGACCTGATGGTTCCATCTCCTTCCTTCTAAGATCTATGGCTTCTCAAGCTAGTTCTGTTGCATGCAGAGACTGTTCTCCAAGTGTCCGGGCCGGGTCAAGATCTAGGTCTTTGAGCTGCGTGGCTGGAATACTCCTAGAAAGCATCCTGTCTTCCCCAACGGTGGCTGGGTGGTGGGTGATGCATAACTCCTGTTTTGGATTTAATAAGCCCTTGGACAACTGGATTTGTGACTAACTACTCAAGTCAGCAATCCATTTGTGTTGGAAATGTAACTGCCAGAACTGCCAGGAATACTTATAATCAAATTGGTTTGTTTTTTGTAGAGAAAATTTTTAAATGCTTACAATCACTTTCTTAACGGTTTTACCCGACTTTTCAAAAGATTAAAATACTGGCCGCGGTGACTCTTGGCACATGGCATGGTTTTCATTGGTTTAGGGGAAAGTTCAGATGGATCTCCAATTCTTATTCCATAATTGCTGGTATTTCGGAGCCTTCTTAGAGTCCAATTCAAATAACACACCTGCTCTCTTTTAAGATATATTCAGCTAATTGCACTCTATAGTCTGGCTCGGCAGGAGCTATATAACTGGATCAGCATGAACTTTTGGTAAATCCCAGCAGGGGAATCCCACTGAGAGTCCTGAGCAAGAGACCTGGGTCTTGGCGAGGATGATGCCAGTGAAACAAGTGGACGTTGTTCTCTATGCTTCTCACGTATTTTTTCCTGGCCTCCCCATGCTCTGGTTCATTTTATAGACAAGGAAAGTACTTGCTGTCCCTCTGCTGACTCATTCTCCCTGTGGCTCTGTGTGAGTCTGGAAGGTTCTCCTCTTCACATCTGGGCTTACGTGCACCCCCATCCCAACAAGTAAAGGTCTTTCCTGGCCTATCCATCAAGGGCAGCCCTCCCCGGCACTCTACCATCACCTCATTTTTAAGGATATTAAATACCTTTAATTTGGAAACCATTGCACTTTTACAGAAGTGGTGCAAGGATAACACAGGACCCCCCTGACTCTTCTCTGAAATGGTCTTGTTGCCCATCTTTCTTCCAATACAAGAACGTAAGTCATGAGGGCACCTGTATCGGTCTGCCTCTCTTAGATGCCCCGGATGGAGACAACAGAGTCTTCTGGGGTTAAGCTGCATTTAAAAGATGAGGGTCCTGGTAGTGTGGGCAGAGGGGCTGTCTCCACCCAGGCGACATTAGTGCAAAGCAGAAACGATGGGTTTTTTGAATGGAAGACATCAGAGTGTCTGCAGAAGGTAGACAGGGAATACATAGTTGTTGAATGAGTAAATGAACGAGTGAACAAACCAACAGGTGGGCAAACAACTGGACCGGAGACCCGCAGCTGATACGTGGAAGAGTTGGTGCTGGTGCCGGGGTAGGTCTTACCCCGAAGCCCCTACTTGTAGTGATGTTGCACTACCAGGGAGCACAATGAGGGGTATGAAATCAAGCCAGTAGACAAGGGGCATTTGTGCACAATCTCTATGCTGCCAATGGCTGCCCTCTCTGCAGCCAGGAGAAGGGCTTCTGGCATCTTCTATTTGGATAGAAATTCTGTCTACTTCCATCCAGCCCTCCACCAGTATCCACAGATGTCACCACTAGAACCGTCCCCTCTGGTGACAGAGCCAGAACCCTCATCCCTTAGGTTCATCCTAAAAAAAACTCAGCTCGTCCCAGCCCTGAGCATGCACACTCTCCTCTCCTTGTTCACGTGGCTCATGGTCCTCTCTCCTCGCATCCCCCTGGCCCCTCAAGGCCAATGGGCCCACTCACCTCCTCTGCCACTGGCCAAATCCCTAACTCTCTGCTCATCCCTGTTCCCATAGTCCCTTAACAACTGGGAATTTTAAATGCTTTGTGACCAGCTTGAGAATTTTCTGGAGTGTCTGTGTCAGACAGTTAATACTCGAGTAGTAATCCTTTTGTAACCTGAATATAACTGCAGACTTCCACATCGAGAATGATAAAATGGTGTGGATTTAAAAGTATTTGGGGAACTGTAAAATGTCTAGGATTAAAATTTCAATACCATTTGTGCCCAATAAATGTGAACTCCTTAGTAACTTAAAACTGTGCTATTATGACTCAGGTCTGAAAATTATGAGTCCTGGTTGAAGAAATGGGAATAACATGTGAGGGAATCTGCTCCCATCCTTTACCTTGAGGGATATACTGTGGTCGCACCAAATAGCAGGAACGTGACCTCATAGGAGACCAAGCCCAGAGAAATTACCCGACTTGTTGAGAAAGCGATACACTCTCCAGAAGAGAAAAAATGTTAGACTTTCCATTAGGATTGTTTATGGAATTGGGGCTAAATTGAACCTGTGTCAGGGCATTAACTGGTTCGACAGGACCCCAAGAAACAAGATCATATAATAGTTTATTGAATGACTTAATTTTTTTTTACATAAACCAGTCTAGTCAGTCTGAACTGGCAAATTAATTTTGTCTATAGAATCACTCACTGAAGCATATAAAATTAGCCTCCGTTAGTACAGAGAGGAGAATTGGCATTGTGTTGAGCTGATTCACTGGGACTTAAGTAAATGGATTTAGTCTTAATACAGCTAAAGCCTCGAGACGTTTAATAGGGAGCAGATCTTAAGCAAAGCATTAATTCATCATTTAAGAAGTCACCACTTGTGTGTTTTTGTTGCTCGGTGAAGGACGGAATTATATACTTTAACTTCGATCATCACCCAGCACATGCCACAGGACTTGAAGGGAAAAATAAGCTTTGGCGTAAGTCACAAAACTGTTTGCTTAGATTGATAGAGAATTCATCACTTCTAACACTGACCGTGACTCAGTAGATAACGCGGTTTCCCTGGCTTCCTTCACCTTGCAAATATTGTCGCTGAGTCATTTGTGCCCTAAGTTTCTGATGCCAGACTCTTCCTGACAAGAATGAAGAATGGGTCTGTTTTCTTTTTGACACAGGGGTGAACCTGGGAACCCAATTAGCACCTTCCATGCATGCGGCCGGAAGAGGGGGCCGGGAAGGAGCATATGAAGTAGTCCCCATCTCTCTCTTGAACGGAGACCTCTGGGACCCAACGGAGAGCATCCACTCAAAGGTCAGTTGTGTTTTCTGTTATTTTCATGACCTTTCGATGGCTGAAGTTCAAAAACCACATTAACTGCATTCATATTCTTCTGTTCAACTCTTGTCTTTATTTTAATGCTGACTTTATTCTTAGAAAGTGAAATCTTGATTCTTAAGAGGAAATACAGACCAGTTTTGATGTGACAGTCCTGATAGGTGGCCCAGCGTTATTTACATCTGTCGAAAGTTATTTTTCAAGCGTACGCCAGGGCTCGCATTTCCAGATACACAATTTCTGTGTGTTGTACTCGACTGCTGGGTGTTTTTCTGTTCCATCAGCATTTTGGTTTTATTGATTGATTATTGGTAGAAACATGTTAATGTGACTTTTCAAAAGTTTGTAATGCGTTTTAATGCAGTTTCATGCTTTGTTTATTTTGGTACATATTTGATTTATGCCTCCTGTAATGTAAGAGAATTGAATGTAAAATAATGGAAATATTAGGGATTAAATTTAATATTTCAATGATTTTTAGCTGCCAAATCTACAGGACTTTCTTAAATTTCAGAACTTGTTGGAACAGTTGGAAGGTGATAAAAATCTATAGTAATATGAGCTCTTCAGAGAGATCATACAGATGGCTTTGTCCTTGTGTTATGTGGAACTATTTTTAGATTATTTTTCATAATAGAAAACAGATTTTTTTTTCCTGAAAGAGCAGTTGAGATTGTGAAAATCCTCTGTAGCTTTCTGGAAGGGCTACAGTGGGCCACCTTTCTTTGAGTAATGATAATATGATTTACATCATTATTTTCTAGGGAGGCTTTCCGTTAAAAGTGAGCATTCAGAAAGGGTGGAAGTTTGGTTAAAGGATCCAAATGCCAGATCTGCACTTTTTGGATATTTCCGTTTCATGGAGACTATTGCAAATTTAATATACAGAGTCCAAACCACTCATGGTGGTATGGCTGGTGTTTTCCAGAAGACTTAAGACGTTAAAGAATAGTTCATTGTGCCATTAATCTGAAACATTAGAAAGGATATGATAGATGCAGAAAAGAGAAGTATACTATTTCAGAAAATGTATCTTTAAAATATTTGTAGATGCTAATGAATAATGCAACAATATGGAACGATCTGAAGTTTCTTGGGTGGTGGAAACCATTATGGGGGCTTTCCCTGATAGGAGGGTTGCCAAATTTAGCAAATAAAAGTATAGAATTTCCCTTTAAACTTGGACATCAGGGGATCCCTGAGTGGCTCAGAGGTTTAGTGCCTGCCTTCGGCCCAGGGCGTGATCCTGGAGTCTTGGGATCGAGTCCCACGTCGGGCTCCCAGCATGGAGCCTGCTTCTCCCTCTGCCTGTGTCTCTGCCTCTCTCTCTCTCTCTCTCTCTGTGTGTCTCTCATGAATAAATAAAATCTTTAAAAAAATAAAAATAAACTTGGACTTCAGATAAACAGTGAATTTTTAAAATTAGTTTCAGAGGTAGAATTTAGTGATTCATCAGTTGCATATACCACCCAGTGCTCATTACATCAAGTGCTCTCCTTAATGCGCATCACACAATTACCCACCTCCCTCCACCTCCCCACCAGCAACAGTGAATTTTTTTTAAGTCTATCCCATGCAGTATTTGGAACATTATCGAAATCCACATTTAACTGGTGTCCTGTATTTTATCTGGCAGCCCCACCTGGGGATTGTATCAGAGTAACAAACTGATGAGGGTTCTCAGCATGTCCCTGGAATGGACCAATTCAGGTGAGCTCTGGTTTGTGACCTCCAGCTTTATCCTTCCTGCCAGCCAGCCATCCTGTAGACATTACGGAGCACGCTGGCGCAGCTGCTTCTTGCCAAGCTTACAGCCTGATATTTATGGGCCGCCAGCACCATCTTTATAGAAAACTTAGAAAACCATTATTATTTGATGACTGTCTTAGCTCTTCTGCAATTCTGTCTCCCATTCCAAACCGTGCACGTAGTAGGCACACGCCTAGCACACCGACATAAGTCCAGGTTACTGAGATTATTTAAGATTATTTAAGATTATTTAAGATTATTTAAGATTATTTAAGATTATTTATTATTTAAGAAAGTAGGGACTTAGGTGATTTGGAGAACAGCACTTTGTCACAATGCCACGGGGCTCATGGGATCAGCATTATGGCTCTGTAGTTATGATGTGTACACATGTGTGCTGGTTAACCACTACGAGCCTACATGAGAAAGGGTACGTGTCAGTGGCTGTTGTCATGCTTGCACAAGTGTGCCACAATCCTCCACCAGGTAGATGTGTGTACCTGTTGTGAGAATAGGGATTCTGGCTAACGGTGTGCATGTGCGTGTCTTGTTATCAAATTGTACGGTCAACGTTTTATTTTTTTTTATTTTTTTTCAACGTTTTAATTTTAAACTCTATTAACAGAGTATATCCTCAAGTATGCAAAACATACATCAATGACTATATTATTTTTTACAACTATGCCTGCTATACCTTAGAATATAGTTTGAGATACACATTCTTGCTTTTCCGCCCTGCTATTTTATTCTTTGCTCTCCTGGATCTTTCTATTTAACCAGTCTTTGAGAGTTTAATTTAGTACTGGAGATGGCACAGGCATCTTCCTTTTTTTTTTTTTTTTTTTTTATAAAGTGCTCCCAAGGGATTCTAATGAGCCCATGAGATTAGAACCACAGCTCTAGTGGAAGCAGCTGGAATGCTGGTCAACCTGACTGAGCTGATTTCGGCAAAAGTACTGTCACATACACTCTCTCTCTCATTCTCCCTCTCCCTGCCCTGTGATTAAAATATATCTGGATAGGATATTATTAGGCCCATTACAAATCAAGAATCAAGCCATCATTGCCACTGATAATTTACTTGAAAGAGCAGAGGATGGGAAAGAATGTGACTTTGCATACATTGGAGAGCTTCCGGTGTTTACTTGCTGTCATTTTGGTCTAAAACGTGAGGATAAGCTTATCTGCTTCTTCTCCCCATTGGGGTCATGGTAAGAATGAGATGAAACAATAGCTATGAAAATACGTCAGGAACAAAACCCCACTATGCAAGTGTAAGGTGATATTGCAAGTTTAAAGTGTTTTAGGGACCCCTCTCCAATTTCACGTCTTGAAAAAAAATCAACCCTGGACCCGGGGAACACATGTCAGGATGTGGCTCCATCGGGAGATGATCTCCGTTGGGCCCAGCCTCTGAGTGCTCCAGGAAATTTCCAGCTTTCTCACATGAGAATGAATATATGGAAACAGTGTGCGAAATGGAAAATAAAAAGGCAGATGGATTAGAACATGAAACCAAAGCTTCCCTTAGAATATCGTGGGTCTCAAATATCAAACATCAGATGGCAGCTAATTAACGTGGCACAAATAGATGCTGCTGCACGCATCGAAAGGAGCCCTGCTTTCCCTTTGAATGACCATCTGCTTTAGCCCTTCCAGGGAGACTTCTCGTGGGGTTCCACATCCGGTTCTCGCCTCCCCCTGCATTCCCACCCCCAGTAAGCCCTTCGTCAGAGCACCGGCTCTTGCCAGGGTCATAGGTAGCCTCCCAACTTCCAAAGCCAGCTCATGCCCTTCACTCTTTATCTCACTTATCTTGACACTGATTCACTCTCCTTGGAAAGTCTCACTTGCTTGGGGCTCCCCAGACCCTGTTCTCTCTCGTTTCTCCTCACATGTTTTTAATTCTTGCTTTCTATTCCTCTCTATGGCTTTGTCCCTTAACTGTCGGTTTCCGCTGGCTTTCTTCTGACTGAGGGCCCCCACCGGCCATGTCATTCCCTTCTATGGCCTCACCGTCCCCCAGAGCAGCAGGGGGTGGGGGCTGCCCACAGGAATGACAATGGCAGCACTGGCCACCACCCCTGGGGTCTGGCTGTGTGGGAAGTACCCTGTCATGCACATTTTATGTGCGGGCCTCACCATGTGTCCTCTGACATATGTGGACTTAAAATCCACATCACTCACTTGGCCTTGAGTTCTGAGATTCGGTCCTGACTTCCAGTGGATTCTCGGTGCCTCCATCTGAAAGTTCCCAATTATTGTAAATATGTTGTGCCCCATAGTGGACATAGCTCCCTCTCCATCTTCTCTTCTATATTTAATAGCTCCCAGAAGATAAAATCATCATCATCCCCCTTTTCCCCTCAGACCATGAGGTCGGAGACATCATCATGAGGTTGAGTCCACTGGCCCAGCACGTCTAACACATGGCCCTTCCCTGCCGTGTCGTGTTCGTCTTTCTCCGCGTCAGACATTGTACAAATGCAAGCAGGGTGATTTGTCTACCACACAGATCTAGCCCGTCGCTTTCTTTCTTCCTACCTATGATGTCTGGCTTCAAAGCCAGGTTCCTTGCATGATGCCCAAGATGCTTTATAGGCTGGGCTGTCTTGATGCTGAAGGCCCCACTCCCACTTCCCAGCCATCAAGCTCTTCCCAGGCAGCCCACTGCCTAAATACACCACGTTCTCTATTGCCATATGCTGTGTCCCTGGTACCTAAAGCCCCAGCTGAAATTGTCCTGTCTCACGTGAAGCTCATCTTGAGCTTCCCAGACCAACTAGTCCCACCTGCATCTCTGTCCTCACAGCCACACCCATCTCTGTGATGTGCAGTCATGCCATGCACACACTCGACTCCCGCAGATGGAACCTGTGCACACGGCACAAACATGCTGCAGACACAAAGTTAGGTCAGATGCACATCCCCTGATCTGCCCACGGAGCGGGAGGGGTGGACATGAGGGGGCAGCTGCCTCTGCTGCTGCCTCGGGGCCTTCTGCCTCCTGCAGGGCAAGCTGCCTGCAGCCTGAGAGCAATGCCAGTTCTTTCAGCTGGATACCATTTTATAGCAGGGCCCAAAGAAAACCAGCTCAACTATGCTCAACCCAAGAAACAACATTCTAGAGAGAAGAAAGGGCCAGGTTGAGCTTGCAAGGGCGCCTGGGTGGCTCGGCTGTTTAGGTATCTGACTCTTGGTTTCAGCTCAGGTCATGATCTCAGGGTCAGGAGATGGAACCCTGGGCTGGGCTCCAAACTTAGCGTGGGGTCTGCTGGCCCCCTGCTCTCCCCTCTGCCCCTCTTCTTGCTCTTGCACCCACATACTCTCTCAACCCCCTCCTCTCTCTCAAATACAAATATATATATATATATATATATATATATATATATATATATATATGTCTATCTTTGAAAACCATGAAAACCATAAGGCATTTTGAGAATCAGTTTAGACTCCGCCTTAGGTATTGCCCCCTGGTGCGCTGGCTTTGTCCTTCCCTTCACATGATGTGGGACTCAGCTCTTGGCCACAGACCATACTGTGCTCCCATTCCTATTGTATGCTTCTAGTCCTTCCACCAACCTGTGCCCCCACCCCGGGGGCAGTGGCCTTATGCCCTCCTCCTTTCATGCGGTGCTTGGCACCTAGTGGAACGAGGCCACCGCCTTTGCTGACTGGCTCTGAGTTTTCCTCTGTGCCTGGAGCCCGGGTCCCTCACTGGTGTGAAGGTGGCCACTGCCGCCACAGCAGATAGAGCAAATGAAAACCAACGTTTGCACCCTATTCAAATGCCAGAGGGTGCCTTGGGAGCCTCTCCGTTTCTGCAGAGTTTGCAAACCATTCTCCAACTACCGTAACTTTTTAGATGTTGCTCACCTCCCTTTAGCAACTCTAGGGGCTTTTAAATCACAGAGGTCTTTTACAGCTTGGTTGAATGCTACATTTTTCACTTTTGTGGTTACTAATGTCTTATCTGGAATGACTCCGCACATTGCCTCTCTGTTCTGGGACGGGTCCTGCGACTCTGTCTGGGTGGGTTTACATGGCCAGCCCTATACAGAATGACTCTCCCCTTCTCTAAGAGATGATTCTAGTCGTAGGAGTTGCTGCAGGCCAGCTCGTCGCATCTGCTTCTGGGCTGAGTAAGCTCAACGGGCAGCCTTTCCCACTTAGGGAACATTGAGCTTACGTTAGCCTGCAAGCTGGCCAACAGTGCTTCCTCTTAAGAATGTAATTATTAAAGTATCCAAAGGGAAGCTTTTCCTAAGAAATGTATTGTTTCCAGACCGTGCAGTGTCCCTAGGATGGTCTGTACCTCCCACTCCCAGTCACTTAACTCCCATTGGGCCCCCCTGCCTTGCCTGACAGTCCCATGAGACTATGTGGGCACATAGGAGGGTGCAATGGGCACGCAGGTGGCTCCTGTTTCGGCCTCACATAACCCGCCCAGCCAGGACCATGCTCACCCCTCTGGGAGAGAGGGATTAGACAGGGAAGAGCCGGCACCCCAGTATCTCTGGGAACTCAACCATTTCCAAGAATTGGTGCCACGTATAGCGGAAGGAGAAAGCTGTCGGAACATGCTGGAAGGGAGTCAGACTCCTGCACAGCCTCTACCTTGCTGTGTAATGTTGGGCCAGTGACAGGCCTTGACTGAGCCTCTGTTTCCTCATTGTAGAGGAGGTGTTAGCGGTCATCTTGCTGCCTGACACCACAGCCTTGGCTCATTCCATTAAGTGTCAGCCTCCTTCCTTTCTCGTGACTTACTCTGGGCTTTCTGGCAGGATCCTCAGCCTCGGCACCTTGCCCAGGAGGCCGGCTGGTTCCGTGCTGTGTGTGTACAGGAGGCTGGTCGGCATCCCTGGCCTCCACCCTCCCTCCAGACATGTCAACTCCTAACGTCCCTCGGGGCAGGGGGAGGTGTAAACTTGCCCTTGAGAGCCTGCGCTGGGGGAACCTGGGAGGGCTGAGGACACGTACTCAGAACCTCCCTTCGCCTTCGGATGGAGCTAGACCAAAGGCCAGTAAACCTTCTGCGAAGAGCCCGACAGAGACTCAGCTGTGGGTCCCAGGGCCTCTGGGCTGCAGAGGACACCCAAACAATCGGGCACAGCCGCGTCCTAATAAAACTTCTCTATCATACCTGCTGCATTCCAGGACATCTCTATGAATTTAACATAATTTTCACGTGTCCTGAAATAGTCTCCTTTTAATTATTATTTTTTTAAATCATTTGAAAATGTAAAACCATCCTCAGCTCACAGGCAGTGGGCCTGTAGTGTGCAAGTGCTGAACTAGATGTCCAGGCTGCAGAGGATTCCCACCGGGTGCCACACTCCCCCCACCCCCACCTAGGGCTGCAGGGTGGGTGTTGTGTGCACACGCAGGCCAGGCTGCGGATGATTCCCACTGGGTGCCTTCCACCCCCAGGGCTGCAGGGTGGGTGTTGTGTGTACACACAGGCCAGGCTGCGGATGATTCCCACTGGGTGCCTTCCACCCCCAGGGCCTGTAGGGTGGGTGTTGTGTGCACACACAGGCCAGGCTGCAGATGATTCCCACTGGGTGTCCCCTACCCCCAGGGCCTGCAGGGTGGGTACTCTCTGTACACGCAGGCCAGGCTGTGGACATGACCCAAGTTGCAATGGGACGTAGCAGGTCTGGCGCCTGAGCCCAGGTCCATCCCGTTCTGAAGTCTTGTGTTCCTTCCACAGCGCTCTGCTGCTGCCTGGGAAAATCCTTAGCTTCTTTCCCCTTGGCCCCTGTATCAGGATGGTTCATAAATGCGGACCCCAGACATGTGGCCTGGAGGGCAGGCTCCCGTCAGGGATGCCACCAAAGCACTTCTGATTTTCTTAAGCAGGACCTGAGAGCTGCTCCCGTCTCCTTCCTCGGCCTTTCTGTGCACTCCTCCCCTTTGGACAACACAAAAGGATGACACAAGCCAAAGTGTTGTGCCTGGTTCAGCTGTGTCCCCGGCTTTGGGAGCACGCCCCTCCGTGGAGCAGGACTGCACTCCCACGTGGCTCACTGCTAACTCATTTGTCTCTTGCAACTTATTTTTAAAATTTATTTATTCATGAGAGAGAGAGAGAGAGGCAGAGACACAGGCAGAGGGAGAAGCAGGCTCCATGCCGGGAGCCCGATGTGGGACTCGATCCCGGGATCCCAGGATCATGCTCTGGGCCAGAGGCAGACGCTCAACCACTGAGCCACCCAGGCGTCCCTCTCTTGTGACTTCTTAGCAAAGCTCTAAGTCATTTGTCTTCAAATTGGCTATTGAATCAGGTCTCCTACAGTTTCTGCAACCCCCCTCCCCATACCTCCTGCCTCACCAGACCTATAGCATCATGGAACTGGGACTTTTACTTTTTTTTTTTTTTTTTTATTCATTTACTCATGAGAGAGTCAGAGACATAGGCAGAGGGAGAAGCAGGATCCCCATGGGGAGCCCGATGCGGGACTCCATCCCAGGACCCCAGGATCATACCCTGAGTCAAAGGTAGACACTCAACCACTGACCCACCCAGATACCCTGAACTGGGACTTTTAAAAATATATAACAAATATAAATAAACAAATTTAGGTAATGCTAGAAGGTAGAGCAGTTTGCATTGTTTAAACAGAGTTATAATTTTTTTTCTTTATAATTTTTGGGTAAGAGTCTCCATGTTTGACTGAGAGGTAGGGCATGCCATTGCTTGATATTAGGAGAAAAGGAGTCTGATGAATTCTGTTTTCAATTTTTCAAGCATTCATCTCTAAGCTCCTGTGGTACCTGCTGCATTCCAGGTCCTGGTCAAGTTCAGCCTCCATCTGCCCTTGAGAAGCTCACAGTTTAGTGAACTAATGATCATAATACATTTAAATAAATACTTCATAAGAGATCTGTGCTTTTTAAAATAAGTAACTTTGGAGTAGTTTTAGATTTACTGAAACATTGCAAAGATGGTACAGGGAGCCTCATATACCCCACAGTCAGCTTTCCCTGTTACTCATATTTACATTGGTATGGCACATTTGTAACAATTAATGATATATTTTATCATTATTTTTTTTTTATTTTTATATTTTAGCCTGAACTTTTTCACTAAAAGAAAAAGGTTTAGGGGTGGAGGACATTTCGCCTCTAGAAAAATTTCTAGAAAAGCTAATGATTTTTAAATCATAGTTTAGACTAAAAGACCATACCTTTGGGATGCCTGGATGGCTTAGTGATTGAGGATCTGCCTTCAGCCCAGGACATGATCTTGGGGTCCCGGGATCGAGTCCCACATCGGGCTCCCTGCATGGAGCCTGCTTCTCCCTCTGCCTGTGTCTCCGCCTCTGTCTGAGCCTCTCGTGAATAAATGAATAAAATCTTTAAAAATTTTTTTTAAAAAGAGCATACCTTCCCAAGAGAGACTTAATATGTACCAATGTTGCCTTTAATAATCTCACATCATGTGAAGGCTGAGGAAGGCCTCACCTGTGCGTTTACTCTGGAATTTCTCACAAGTTACAATATAACCAGTGAGATGGGTTCCATCCTAGTTTGTTCAATAAACAGTCATGTTGGTGTTGATGCTTCTTCATTCAACCAAAGTTTGAAATTCAGATTTTTAAAAAAATGTCATTTTTCCTTAAATCTTTTAAAATCTATCACAAGAGTGCCTGAAACCAAGTCTGTAAAATCACGTTAAAAACAGCCGAACTTGTGTGAGATTTTCCTCTTTCATGGATTTAACATGCTCTGGACGCCCCCATTTCTTGCATGCTTCCTTGTAAGCATAAGGTATGTGTTTTTGAGTGGTATACACCAGTATTTTATAACCATTTTTTCATTATTGCTTGCCTAAGGAGAATATTTAATTTTAATTAATTTTAATTAAATTCAAATTACCTTATATTTCTCTTTAGGGAGAAATTAAATACTAAGAAATAAGATTTGTTAACTAGAGGTAAGCTCTAGAGGGATACAAATCATGATAATTTCTAAGATTTTTCAACCCCTCCCCAGTACCACTTTTTGCCCCATTAAGGGAAGTATCTATCTACTGAGAATGTATGATGGGCACCACATGTAAATGGGAAAAAGAAATGTATGTCTCCCAGGACTATATGTATTTGCAGAAATCTGCCCTTTGGAGCTTTGGGACAGGTATGAAGGAAAGTTGATTTCTCCCTCTCTCAACATCTGTTCTTGCAAGATTTTAAAAGTATTTTATGTGAGAACAGTTTTAGATTTATAGAAAAATTGTAAAGCTAGGTCAGAGTCCCCTTATGCCTCACACAATATCTCCCCCATTATTGATCACATTATGGTGCATTTGCCACAATGAATGAACCAATATTGGCAATTATTACAACTGAAGTCCCTACCTTATTTATATTTTCTGAGTTTTAATCTAATGTCCTTTTTCTATTCTAAGATCCCATCCAGGATCCCACATTAGCCATCATATCTTGCCACTTGGTTCTGACAATTTCTTAGAGATTCCTTTTTTGACGATATTGATAATTTTGAGAAGTACTCCTCAGGGATTTTGCAGAACGTTCCTCATTTGGTCTTTGTCTGATATCTTTCTTATGATTGCGCTGGACCTCTCAATGTTGGGGAGAAGATCCCAGCGATAAAGTACCATTCTTGTTACACCAGAGCAAGTACTTTCGACATGACTTATCTCTGTTGATGTTGACCTTGATCGTCTGGCTGGGGTCATGTTTGCCAGGTTAATCTCCTTTCCATACTGGATTCTTTGGAAGGAAGTCACTGTGCACATCTCACGCACAGAAGAGTTATGCTCCACCTCCAATTGGGTGAAGCAGCTACATAAATTATTTATAATTCTCCTGCAGGTGAGATTTCTCTACTCTTCCTACAGACTTACTTATTCAGTTCCTTATCCATATCAGGATGGGCTCGTGGATATTTATACTTTAAGCTGTAATCCAATACTATTTTATTGATCTAGTTTTTAAAGATTTTGTTTATTTATTAGAAAGAGAGAGCACATGCAAGAGAGCACAAGGCGGGAGGACAGAGGGCAAAGGAGAAGCAGATTCCCCGGCTGAGCAGGGAGCCTGACATAGAACTTGATCCCAGGACCCTGAGATCATGACCTGAGCTGAAGGCAGACACTTAACTGACTGAACCATCCAGGTGCCCCCAATACTATTTTATTTATGTTATTGTTTAAATTGTCTCCACTTTGGCCATTGGGAGCTCCTGCAGTTGGCTTTGTGTCCCTTTGACATATACCCATTGTGTGTGTGTGTGTGTGTGTGTGTGTGTGTGTGTGTGTGTGTGTGTGTGTGTTTGTGCGTGTGTTTATGTGAATGTGTGTTGTCACTACAGGAAGCCTCAGGTCCATCTTCTGTATTTCCTGCACAAGCCTTAAAATCAGCCATCTCTCCGCAGAGCCCTGGTTCGTCGGAGAATAGTATTAGTCATCAAGATCTGGGCTCTGGGTGTGCTCGCCAGTACTGCAGGGACACTTCTTGGTCTTCTCAGTTGACAGAGTAAGGAAATAGATGTGTGTGTTCTTGTTAGATTTGAAAGAAGCAAACTTCAAGCTCTAGGTCATGACCAAAGCATACCATGCCTTTTCACACAATATTTTTCATTCTAAAAAAATTCTATAAGACAAAATATACCAGGAATGTGGCTTTTTACGGCTATACCTGTACGAGCAAAAATGAAGAATGGCTATTTTCAGTAATCAAATCAGTTCTTGAGAATCAAAGCTAAACATTAAGTTCCTTTCCCTAAAATGTCATTTTAAAAAATTAATGCCCAACTCTCTAGCGTTTGACCTAACTCTGGCTTTTCAGATTCCCTGAGCCGACCCATGGCTCCAGGCTGCCTTTCTGCTAATTACTGGAAATTAATCTGACCTTTTCCTAAAAGTGGCACACAAAATGATTTTATTCAGCTGGTGAAACCATTTTCATATGCGATTTTTACTCACTGAAGGTACTAAGGGTCTTTTGCTTGAACCTACTAATTTTCCCAGCATGTAATTTAAAGATATGGTCATAAACCCGAAACAGAGGTGGTGAGAGCACAGAGCTAATGAGACCAGGGTTGCAGATTGTGTCTGTTAGGATTCCCCATTCCCACGGGAACCATTAGCTTGGCTCTGTTCCCTGGACTTCCCTGGCATGTCTTAGCCCCTTAGCATCTCACAGAGGACACCCCGAACGTATGAGGGCAGACAGCCCCAGTTCAGAGACGTGATGCATGCACTTCCCCATCACTGCTGGGTTAGCAGGGCTATGTTTGTATGTGCAGGTGACATTGTTCACATCCATGTTTCCCAAACATCAGTCACCCATGATCCACATGAAAGATTTCAGCCTAATTATAGAAGCTGCCACACTTAACAGTTTATGCGTGCTTAAAATATTGCATTTTTTTCTCAAACACATAAAAGGAATATAAATGATTCAAATGAAATGTGCGGGGTGCCTGGTTGGTTCAGCTGGTTAAGCGTCTGCCTTCGGCTCAGGTCATGATCTCAGCATCCTGGGATCCAGCCCTGCATCAGGCTCCCTGCTCAGCGAGGAGCCTACTTGTCCCTCTTCCTCTGTTCCTCTCCCACCGACTCGTGTTCTCTGTCTCTCTCAAATGAAATCATAAAAAAATAAAATGAAATGTGCTGTGTACCTCTCTAAATGCACCTGTCATTGGGAGGACGTTGTATCATTTGAAACCAGTCTGACACCTTTCACAGTTTCTTTCTTTTTTCCATCCAATAGATGCTTATTGAGTACCCCACTGGGGGTGCCCTGCACAGCTATGCAAGCTAAGCTCTGCATCACTTGAGGGGCAGGGGTGGTCGGGTGCCCAGCTGCTGAGCCTGGTGGCCCAGCCAGGAACCAGCACCATCCAGCAGAGCTCCATCTAACAGCAGTGACGTATCCCTTCTGAGGGGAAAAATTTTACTGACTCAACATCATCCCACTTCTCCTTGGACTCCTTTCTGTCTACTCATTTCATCAGCAAACAGTTACTGCAAACCCCTCAAGTTCCGGGCCCTGGGCTGGGTGCTGGAGATAGTTTGCCCTTAAAAAAAAAAAAACTGCATAACACCCAGCAATTTCCTTTCAGAACTACTTTGAAGCTCGCTCAGACGGAGCTCTAGGAAATGTCAGCTCCTGAAGCCCAAACATAAGGAAGAGTTGAGAGCCCACGAGGGGTAGAGAGTTCTATCGTGGCTCCTTTGAAATCTGGTCCCTTCTTTTATAGTTTGAAACAAGCCCGCTGGGCATATAATGTCTGGTTGTGCCTATTCAGCTGATAGGAATGTGGTTGCTCTGCCAGAAGTTCTTGCTGGGTTTAGCGTCTTAAGTGGGATCCGTGGCAATGCGTCAGATCCCCGGGAGCTGTGGGCCGGCCCGGCTCCGGCCTCCTGCATCCACGTCGCTGCTCATCTGGAGCCCAGCGAACAGGCCTTTGCAGTCCTGCTGTTTTCATGTCTGGGTTGCTGCTGGCGACGGAGGGATCCTGGTTCCGTCCACCTGCTTGCCTCCCGGCCTCAGGGGAGAAGGCAACGTTTTGTATTTTAAAAGATTGTATTTATTTATCCATGAGAGACACACAGGCAGAGACACAGGCAGAGGGAGAAGCAGGCTCCATGCAGCCCAATGTGGGACTCGATCCCGGGACCCCAGGATCATGCCCTGAGCCGAAGGGAGATGCTCAACTGCTGAGCCACCCAGGTGCGATCTGGAGTCAGATGCAAACCATCGAGAGCATTCTTGTTGGCTATATGGACGGTCACACGGAGACGCTCTTCAGGCCCAGCAAGCCTGACCTGGGGTTGGGGGGAGCTGGCAGTTGGGGAAGAGAGTTGGCACAGCTTCAAAGATCTTTTCCTATAAAAGAAATGTCCAGAAGCCTGGAAATGTATGTCTTGAGTTAGGTCAGTACCCCCAGCACATGTCCATTTTTCAGTGAAACGTTCCCAGGTACAACTGCCCGTGTTTGCAGATTCCGGAACCCGAGCACACACAGAATGGGCCTATTACACTCCTCAACCTCAGAGGCGCCTCCTCTCGAGAAGTTTCTAAGGCCGGGACAGCAAATTCATGTAACTGTTCTATTTGAAGCATCTGAGGCTGGGGGACCTGGGTCTCTGAAGCCTATGGGGGAAAGGCAGGAAGGGCCGAGTGCTAGCTTCTGTGCAAACGGAGGCAGGCCGCGGAGACCCTCCCCGTCCTCGGTCTCCTTGTGTGCAGGGGGTCGTGGCCCAGACTGGAGCCACGCTCTGCACTGCGCGTGCTCGGGGTGGCAGGGTGGAGCGTCCTCCACTTGTTTACGCGGGTGACAACACCTAGTGCAGATGAGGCGCTCTCGGGCCTGGGCTCTTGCGGTGAAGCAGGGCCTTGAATGTCACGCTAAGAGGTTGGGGCTCCACTCCCAAGGCAGTGGAAAGCCACGAGGGCTTGGACACGTCAAGTGACCTTTGGGGCAGTGGTTTTAGAAGCGGTTGGAGATAGAGCATCCTTTTTAGGGGGGAAAGTGGTGGCAGGACACTAGATGGGTTACGCTAGGGATGGAGAGCAGGCGCCAGGCCTGTGAGGAGACCAGAGCGGGAGCTGGTGAGGGACTGCTGTTCTCCGCGGACCCCTCCCCGCCATCGAGGCCCTCAAAGGTGACTGCTTGCTGCTTATGGGGTGGGGGAGGGAGGGGAGTGACACGACCTCTCTGAACCTCTGCACATGCTGAGGCTCACTGGGTTTATCATCGCTGTCATTTGCACTTCCCGTGCCACCAGGTGTTCTTGGAAACCTGGTTTTTGATGGCATCGTGGTGGATCCTGCGCTCTCTGGCCCCTCAGGCTCACCCTTCAACACAAACCTGACCAAGTCTTAGAAGTGTTTAAAAACCATCAGGCTGGGCACCTGGGTGGCTCAGTCAGTTAAGCGGCTGCCATCGGCTTGGGTCTTGATCCCAGGGTCCTGGGATGTGGGTCGACCCCACATCCGGCTCCCTAATAGACAGGTCTGCTTCTCCCTCCCTCTCTCTCTCTCTCCTCCCCCCAATAAATAAAACCTTAAACAAACATCAGCAACTCCCCATTTCCCTCAGAATAAGCCCCGATCTCAAGCGCGGGGCCTGTGCGTCCCCCTGCTCTGAGCCCGCTGCCCTCCTCAGGCCCTGCTCCCCTCCGCGTCCACGCCGCCCCCCGAGGCCAGGCCCCACGGCCGCTCCGCACAGAGCGTCTACACACTCCTACCCTCCCCGCCCCAGAGCCCTGCTCACCTGCCTCGTCTTGTCTCCATCGTCCTGGACTCCCCTCAGAAGTTACCGGTTTGGGGTTGGTGTTACCTGCTGCATGTTCGTGTTTCCCCAAAGCCAGCAGGTTGGACCCCCACCGGGAGGACATTGGGAGGTGGAGCTATCGGGGTGATTGGGTCAGATGAGGTCAAGGGCGTGGGGCCCCCAAGGGTGGAGTAGCGGCTTCAGAAGAGGAAGAGACTGGGGCCTTCTCTCTCCCGGGTGAGAACAGGGTGACCGTGGGCCCCACAGCGAGCCAGGAGGGTGGCCCTGAGCAGGGCCCCAGCCACGCTGGCCCCCGCGCCTCGGACTCCAGCCTCCAGCCTCCAGCCTCCAGGCCCAGGGGGATAGATGTCTGCTGGTGGAGCCCTCCTGCCTGGAAGCACACTGAGCCCTGTTTGTCCCGAACTCCTCACCTACGCTACCCTTGGCAACCCTGCTCAGCTGCCACGTACCCCATCAGGACCTCCGGGGTGGGCATGTTACCCGAGCGCCCCATCAGGACCTCCGGGGGGGGGGCACGTTACCCAAACACCCCGTCAGGACCTCCATCATGGAGTGTGTTATCCACACATAACAGTTAATTCTCTTACTGGTTTCCCAGGGAAGCTGGAATCTTTAAGGGCAGATACAATTGCTGCTCGTGTCAGGATCCTCAGAATCTGTTAATACTTGGCACATAGTAGGTCCTCAAAGATGTTTGAATGAATATTGATAAGAGTCCCTCATTTTTCAATAATTTGCTTTACTTTTATCTTGGCTTTTGTTTTGGTCTAGTGCTTTTTCATTAGGTTTGATGAATGCTACCAAAAATAAAAAATCATTTTCATAAATAGTTTTACAAACACTTCCCTCAGCTGCTTGCATTTCAAATTATTGAAAGTGTTACTATAGACAATGAGCAGATCTTTTTCCCCAGAAACGTATATGTCGTATCTCTTGATTGATTCAGGTGTGTCCCAGTTTGTCCAAAGTGAAGAGTGGAACCTTTTAAGGTGTAGCCCCATTGAGATGATGCTCTAAACAGAGGCCAGACCTTGGCCTGCAGCCCTAAAGTTTATCCCCGCTCTACAATCTCTGCATTAAAACTCCCTCTGGGGCACCCGCCTCCTGCCATATCCTGCCCTCAGTCCCCCTTCACCTGGGACATCTGGTTTGCAGCCAGATGCAGCCCCTCTGTTTGAAGCTGCAGGACACAGCTGGTGGGCCCATCTTCCACACTTGGCTTCTTCTCAGGGATCCTACCCAGAAGAGTCGTAGGATCCCTCCTGTGAATACCCATTCCTGACCTCCATCCATGAGTCCCTCCTCTGTCCTTCTGACCACTGCCAGGAGAGCCTTTTCTCAGCTCTGCCTTAAAATCGCCTCGTTAGGGAAGCCTTCCCTGGTCGTCTCATTTAGGCAGGTACCTACTCTGTCGGTTGCTGTAATTGCTCTGTTTCTTTCACATTGTGCCTCGCCCTTTTGGTTATCTGCTTACACGTTTGCCTCCCCAACTGGACCGCCTGTTGCAAGAGGATGGAGACCTGTCTCTTTCGCTCACACCGTTCGCCAGTCTCCCACAGGAGTGTATGTGTTAAATATCAGTGATATCTGGGTGGGTAGATGAGGGATGGGGGTGGACAGATGGAGGCTAAATAGATGGGACTGAGTAAGGCCTAACCCTTTGAAGCGGATGGTGTCGATGAGGCCTCTGTGTTCTCTGCTTCCCTTTGGTGTAGTCTCCTTGGGCATCTGGCTATTCCTTGTAAGATCTTAATGGCCTTTTATTTCCAGGATGGAAGATATTGCCCTAAGTTAGTATATTTTGATTTTCTTTCTTTAAAAGAATTTTTTTAAATTTATTTGAAAGGGAGAGTGAATGAGAGAGAATAAGCATGGGGAGGGGCAGAGGGAGAGGGAGAAGCAGGCTCCTCTCTGAGCAGGGAGCCCCGTGTGAGGCTCGATCCCAGGACCCAGGATCATGACCTGAGCAGATGCTTTGCCGACTGAGCCACCCAGGTGCCCCTATTTTGAAATTTCTAAGTTGAATTTCCTGAACTGGTTTTGGGACAGCCGACTTCCCATATTACCCTCACCCTTCTGAGGGCCCTTCCCACGCGGAGTTGAGGTTAGTCTGAGTCACCAGTGGAATAAGGCAGTAGAGACAGCCTGTGACTTTATACTTTTTACCTTGGTCTCATGGGTCTCTCACTTTGGAGGGAGCCAACTGCCAAGCCCTGAAAATCTTTAAGCAGCCCTTTGGACAGGGCCGTGTGGAGAGTTGGGTCATCTGGCTGACTGGCGGCACCCATTGCCAGGTAGGCGAGTGCGTCATCTTGCCCACTATCGTGCCCGCAACTGCGCCCTCTTGCAGTGGGGCCTCCATCTCAGCCCAACTTCTGGTGATGGCAGCCCCCGCTGAGGTCTGACTTTACCCTTGTGAGACACCCCAAGACTCAACCTCCTGGCTAAGCCGATCCGGGTTCCCGCCCACAGAAACCACAAGCGAAGTGGCCAGCTAAAATGCTTTCTTCAGTAGAACCAAAGTGGTTGCCTCCCACATCAATCAGAAGCAAGTAATGAATAAGCATCAACTAAAAGGAAAGGGAAGAAGACAACATGGAGTCCAAAGACTCGCCTGCAGGTGCCTCTCCACTGGGTGCGTGCATGTGCGGGGTCGTGGCCTGCAATGACCGGGTGTAGCTCACGGTTTACCACAAATGGGGTTGTGCGGATCCCAGGGTTGATGGAACTCTGGTCTGTTGGGGGAAGAGAAGAAAGTCGCTTGTTCCTGAAGCAGAGAAACGGCCAAAGTAACAAACAAACCAAGTGTTTAAGGAAGACAGCCACGATCTTGGTCTCATGGTTGGCTTGTTTTTGAGGTTTGATTACAAAGAATTCTGAGAACCTAAGAAGAGGTTTCTGTTTGTGTGTCCTCCCCCTTCTTGAGTGCCTCACCATGGGCACGCCTCCTCCCTGACGCCTTCCCTGACCACCCAGGCTCCACTGGCCCTGCAGTCTCTGAATCCCTCAACTATGTGGTCAAGACCACCCAGCTGCACAGAGCACATCTTCAGTTTTTGTGTGTCGAGGAGAGACAGTGACCTGAGTTCAGCCACGTTCGTCCAGAGGCACAGCCAGGTTCTGACATCAGGAGTTGTGATCCTGGGGGTGGGAGAGGTGGGGAGCACATCTACCCAACTGCTTGAGGTCCTCCAGCTGGTGTTCCTGCTACAGGTTTCTCATACCTTCTCTCGTGTCTTCTTATGGTCTTAACGGCACTGCCAGTGTCTCCCGTCTAGCATTGTGCTGCTTTGTTTAAATTACCATTTTTGGAGAATGGGTTCAGAAGGGGTTAACTCTCCTCTCGGCATCTCCTGCCCCAGTTGCACTTCTGCATTCATTCAGCAAACATGGACGGAACGTGTAGGGTCGCCCCATAAAACACGGGCTGCCCAGTGAAATTTGAATTTCAAATAAGCAACAAATAGCTTTTGAGTAAAAAGTATGTCCCGTGCAGTGTTTGAATTTGCAATCCAAATTTGACTAGATTTTCTTTTTTCCTCTTTTTTCCTCAATCTGGTAACCCCAATTGTCTACTCTGTGCCTGACTGTGTGGTATAAAGATGCATAAAACATAATCCCTGCCCCCTTGGAGCTGTCAGCCCAGCAGAAGAGACAAGCACCTGTGTGGAGAAAGCACTTCCCAGGGGGCATGCTGGAAGCACACCCAGCACGGGGACAAGAGAAGGGCCCCAACCCCGGTGTGGGTGGGATCTTAATATTTCAGGGGCAATGCTCAGCAGAGTCTTCCCGGAGGTTTTGTCCTGCACTGACCCTCAGTGTGGACTGGCACCTCCTAAAGGCAGGAACCTCGTCTTTTTAGGATCCATTGTGCACCATACATAGTAGAAGCTGGGCTGAATCGTACAGTTTTCCCTGCATAGCACAGGGTTTTCATATTTTGATCCCTTCTCGCCAAACACCATAATTCAGTTCTTGATATGTTTACTGGCCATGTGCTACTTTGCATCACAGCCTCACACCTTTATTGACAGAGTCAGTTTTTTACAGCATCCTGTTGAAAACGAGCATCCCAAATGGTGATTTACAGTCAAAGGCAATGTCATGGCATTTGTATTTTTTGGCAGAAAGCCCCCAGCTTCCTGCCTTTCTGCCCCTGCCCTAGCTGCCAGTCATCCCCAAGGCAGCTGATGGTCCCTGGGGTCTGCTTTCTCACCGTGGATTTGCTGGGTGACTGTTGCAGCCCAGTGCTACTCTCCCACTTGCCTGGACAGCTTTTGGCAAGGTCAGCAATGACCTTGGGGAATTCCTCGCCCTTTTCTCAGTCTCTGGGATTTTCAACTGCTTGGTATTCATAGTTGGTGGTCTTTTTCTCTCCCAGTTCCTGCCCCTGATTTCTTGGTCCCAGGTTTTCCCTTATTCTCCTCCTCCTTCCAGGACTGTTCCACTTATTTCCCCCCCTGTTCCTTATCTCCCCCACCAGCCTTCTAAATCTGCAGCTCAGGAGGTTCTGTGTTCCACCTACTTCCCCTCATGGTGTTCTCTCTCTAGGCCCCTTCATTTCAAGGGTTGCTACCCTCACCTCTGTTAACGTGACAAAATCCTCCCCACAAGCCCTGATCTTTTGCAAGATTCAGGTCCATATTTCCCATTGTCCTAGATCATTTCACTCTGGACATTATGCCACTCTCTCCAGCTGCTAGTCCCCCAAAGTGATCTTCTTTGCTTCCCTCTGGAAGCTGAGTGGCTTTACTGAAGTCCATATTTGGCTTGTGACACAACCAGTTCCTGAGTGTGGATTCTCATCTCGTTACCTCTCCACCCTCTGCACCCCGCTCACCAGCTAACCTCTGCCTTAGAATGGACTCTAGCTGAAAATGATGATCCATTATTGCGAATTACCTGATGAACAGACTCTTGGTTACCAGTGACAGAAAACCACCTAAACCCTACTTATGTTCAAGAGGAGTTTTTCTTTTCTGTTTACAAAACTGAAGAATCCTGGGGCATTTCCTGGCTTTAAACCTGATAGACTCCATCCAGGGGACTCAACTAATGTCCTCAAGACTGGCATTTATTCTCTACATCACTTAGCTCCTCCCTGTTAGCCTTGATTGGAGAGAGGCCTTAACCTCATAGTGGCCAGATGGCTACCAACAGCCCCAGTCTCGTACCTCCTTCTCTGCAACCCTTGCTAGAGACATTCTCATCCTCTGCAATGTCAACAGGAGTCCTCAAGTTGAGTCTCTGAGAATTAATATGGGTTATGGGTCAACATTTGAAATGGTGAACCAGAAGCGTGGAATAAGTGACTGACAAAGCCTAGGTCATACACCCACCTTTGGTATGGGGAGGAGGAGGTAATCAATCATAAACACAAGGACCATATGGGAGAGTGGTGATCCTCCAAAAGAACCCTGGGCTCTGTGATTATATTTGAGGAGAATGGAAGGCAAGCAGGAAAGAATGTCTACTCAACTGTATGAATGCATCTCTGCAGTTATCCCAGAGGAGGCTTCATGACAGCTGACACATGCAACATTCCTGGACCAGTAAGCGATAAGGTCTGACCTTCAGCTCTGGACATAATATTAAAAGAACTTCAACATGTCACAGCTGTTATTTGCAGTTGCTAACTATGAGATGATAATGCTTCTTATCTGAAAAGAGATGTTCTGGTGTCCTCCACTATAAAGCACACCAGGCATCCGTCAATTTGCAGAGAATATTTTTAAACTTCTAGGATTATAGTTTGAGGGCATTTCCTCACATAGCAAATCAAGATTTGAAAAAAGTAGTCAAGATATCACTTAATCAAAACTTGAATTAATTTTAAAAAGTGACTGTATAGAAGTTCACTTTTGTACTATCTGTTAAAAATGCTAAGTAGGGGGCGCCTGGGCAGCTTAGTGAAGTGTCCAGCTCTTGATTTTGGCTCAGGTCATGATCTCAGGGTCGTGAGACTGAGCCCTGTGTTGGGCTCTGTGCTGGGCCTGGAGCCTGTTTAAGATTATGTCTCTCCCTCTGCCTCCCCCCACACACACCCCTTGCATGCTCACTCTATAAAGAATTTTTTTTAAATAAAAATAAAAATACCAAGTAAATCAGTAGTGAAAGTAAGGTTTCTCTGGGAGTGTTTACAGTAGTAAAGAAAAGGTTTGTGTTGTTGAAAGTTTCCTGGACTTTGGTAGTATAAATTTACATACTAGTTCTTGTAAAGTTAGGAGGCTTGGGTGATGGGTTGGAAAGGCAGGGTGAAATCTACCACATACTCGTGGTGTTTGGGACACAAGATCCAGCAAGAGGGAGGGATGAGGCTTGCAACAATCACATGACTGTTTTCCCTCTCATGCCAGATATTACATTTTCATGTGTAAAGAAACTAAAGAGTAAGCTTCAAACCTCCAAAAGATAGAACTGAACCTCTTCTGCAGTCTCTCAGAGTTGAGAGGATAAGGATTCTCCAGACCCTCCATCAGAAGCCTGGGAGGGGCATTCTCAAGGCATAGGCGCTAACTGGAGGTAGGCTGAGTCTTATTAAAAGTGCAACCCAACCTTGACCCAGCTCAATTCTTGACAGGTGAGGGACTGATTACATTGATCCAGTCTGCTTGTAAAGGAAAGGCTACTAGCCTCCCTGGTGAGAAATATCATCTAGAGCCTTCATGGTACTTTCATATACAATGGCTGTCATGAAATAAAAATTGACTAGACATGCAAAAAGAAGCTGGAAAATGTAACTAACAATCAGGAAACAAACAAAATAAAAGCAGTGTAATGAATGATCCAGATATTGGAATTGGTTGAGAAGGACTTAAAAATAATTAGGATTGGTATGGTTTTAAAAAAATAAAGCTAAAAATGGAGAAATATATGCAGAATTTCAACAGTAGCTTGGAATCCATAAAATTAAGTGGACATCATCTAGCTGAATAAAGCATTATCTAAAGTATTCCTTGGAAAGTTTAACAGCAGAATGTAACCAGAAGAAGTTAGGAAGAGTGAACTTGAAGATAGCAATAGAAGAAAATAAAACACAGATAAAAACAAATGGAAATAACATACCTAAACATATGGAATAGTCAAAACTCTGTCTTACACATACTTGGAGTCCCAAAAGAAAAGGAGAGAGATTGGAGCAGAAGCATCCTCTAAAGAAATAATGGCTGAGAATTTTTCAGAAGTGATGAGAAACAGTCAGTTCATACTTTCAAGAAGTTCGGTGAATCCCAATTAGAATAACTACAAAGAAAATCCCATCAAACTATTGAAAATTGAAGTGCAAGAAAATCTTTCAAACATCCAGAGGACAAAAAGACTTTCAAAGGAGCAAAAAGTCATTGCTGACTTTGCAATGGAAATACACTGGCAAGAAGAAAATGAGAAAATACCAAGAAAGGGCAGAATGTAAGAAAAACTATCAACCTACAATCGAGCCCAATGAAAATATTCTTCAAAAATGAGTGAGAAATAAAAATGTTTGAAGACCAAACAGGTAATAAAACTCATCTGCAACAGTCACAGACTCCAAGAACTATAAAAGGGCATGCTTCGGGTTGAAAGGAAATGAACCCAACTGGGAGCCCAGAACTGCAAAACAGCATAGAGCATGAAAAAGCAAATATGTTGGTAAATCAAAAAAGTATTCATTGTTAAACACCAGTAACAAGATGTGTAAGGATTTACAACATATATACAAGTAGAATATATGAAACCAGTAGTACAAAGGGAAGAAGAAGTAAAATTAAACTTTTATGATATTTTTGCATTGCTATGAAAGCAGTAAAGATTCTAATTTAAGATACAGTGTAGTAAGTCTGGGATGCAGATTTTAATCTCTAATCGCTAAAAGAAATGTACAAAAAATATAAGAAGCTATTAGAGGAGAAAAATAGAATAGGAAAAATACATGATTTTTTTTAAAGGAAAGGCGAAGTAAAGGAATGAAATGCTAATAGGATAAGAAAATATATAAAAGGATGGTAAATTTAAACTCAGCCATGTCAGTAATTGTATTAAAATTAAACAGGCAAATTAAAAAACAAAGATTGCCAGATGGGGTTAAGAAATCAGACTCTCCATATGTGTTTGACAAGACACACTCTTTATCAATATGTAGAGAAATTTCTATAGAGATAAAGGAAAAGGAAAACAAAGGAAAAAGGAAAGAAAAAAGGAAAAAATATATATGCTATGCAAACACTAATAAAAAATAAAGCTGACCGGTTATAATAATATCAGATATACTAGATTTAAGACAAGAAGCATAATTAGAAATAAAGAGAGATATTCATAATGAGAAAGGTGTCAAGTAACCTGCCATAATTCTATTTGGAATTATTTCCCTTCAATCTGAAAAATTTTGTTAGAATTTATTCAAAATATGTAGCATAAAAATTAGTAGAACTTAAAGGGGAGATACACAAAACCATATCAGAGTGGAGATTTCTCTTTAAATAAACTTTGAAATAAAACAACAGTATTTTTTAAATATAGTATTTTGTATTTTTTAAGTATACAGTCCAATGAAACTTGACAAATGCTTGCCCCCATCATTCCCCAAATTTACTTTGCAGTCAGTCCTTTCCATTAATCCTCACCCCAATATGTTCTTTGATCCCTAAAGGTTACATATTTCAAGAAATTTATATACATAAAACTACACAATATGTACCCTTTTGTGTCTTCTTTTGATTAACCTGATGTTTTTGAGACTTACTTGTATTGTCATTGGTGTCACCAGTCCGCTCCTTTTTATTGCTCAGTAGGAAGGAACTCATTGTTGGATATGCCATAGTTTGTTGATGGACATTTGGATTGACTCAAGTTTTGAGCTGTTAAGAATAGGCTGTTAGGATTATCCCTGTGTAAATTGTTTTGTGGACATATGTTTTTCTTTCTCTTGAGAAAATATTTAGGAGTGAAATTCTCATTTCAAATAGTGAGTACATGTTTAGATTTCCAAGAAGTTGTCACATTATTTTCCGAAGTGGTTGCACCATTTTGCTTTCCCACTGGCAGTGTCCAACTCTCACTGACACCTGGTATTCTCAGTCCTTATAATTGTGGCCATTCTAAGGAATGAATATTTGTGCCTCATTGTGGTTTTAGTTCCTTAACATCTAATGAGATTGACCATTTTTACATGTACCAATTAGCCATTCAAATACTCTTGGGAGGAGTTGGGGGGTAAATACTCAAAATGTTTTGTTCATTTTTAATTGGGTTGTTTATACTCTTCTTGGGTGGTAACAGTTCTTTATGTGTTCTGGTTACAGAATCTTTGTATTGCCAGTATTTTCTCTCACACAGTGCTTAACTCTGTATTTTCTTAATGATGTCTTTCAAGGAGCAGAATTTTTAAAATTTGAAATCCAGTTTATCCAATAATAGTATTTCACTTTCTATGGTCTATCATTTTCCATCCTCTGACTTTTAACCTGTCTGCATCTTTATATTTAAAGTCAGTGTCTTGCTGGCAGCATATAGTTAAGTCTTGCTTTTTCATTCTGATCACCTCTGCCTCCGACTGTAGTGGTTGCTATTTATTTTCTACTTTTCCATTTGTTTTTATGCTTATTTTTCTTACTTTGTTTTACATTAATGTAGAGTTCTGTTTTGACTTTTTTTTTTTTTTTAGTATTCCATTTTTTTCTACACTGTTGGTTTCTTTCTTCTTTGTCTTCATTGGTGTACTGCCTTATTTATTTATTTTTGAGTGTTTATGTGAAGCATAGTCTTTCTCAACCAGAGTTCTGAACCACGGAAGACAAAAAATGATTTCAATGTCTGTTCTCTCAATTCTCCCAAGAATGGTATTTAACCAACATCATTCTCAGCGTCTAGGACAGAAATGAATTCATCATGTATAATGGATATCTTAAGACGTTACAACTTAATCTCTGGAGGAAATCTGATTGAGAAAATCTAGGGAATTACCAATACACTTCTTTAACTTATTCATAGCTTACTGTCAAATAAATATTATACTGTGTTGGGAGAATTTAAACATGCCCTTTGGCCTAGGATCCTCCCCCTTCTATGAACAAGCCAGTTTGAGGTATCATGTAATGGTAGTCTCACAATTAGGAGAAGCAAGCTGAGGCATTCCTTTGCAATAAATGAAGGCATCTCGGCCACCGTGGGTAAAGATGCTTTGCTAGGCATGGTTAGTCTGTCTCAAACTGTGCATGTGTCTTTGTGTGTTGGGGGAAGCAGTAATCAACCATACTCCTTGTTTCCCTGTTCTGCTGTATAGAAATAATCCCCCTTTATCACGTTCCCTAGTTTTGTTCAAACCATCATACCTTGCCTCAGAAAGTTCCCAAGAGCCAGGAGGTCTTACCTCCTTAATTGCCCTGAGTATCTCGAGGAGAAAGTGCTGTATGTGAATTTTCTCTTCTCAGAGAGTAGTCTAATGACTTGTCTTGGGAAATGACCTGGGGCCCTGTATAAGCTGTTATATTACTCTTTCTAATCGGATTTCTATAGTTACTCAACTATTGCCCCTAATCAAGACCAATTTAATAAAAAGGAAAATGAGAGTTTTGCTTGCAAAAGCTGTCCAAAGATGCTTGTATTTTTCTAAAAACAGTGACAGCAGCTGCTGTTATATTAGGGACATTTATAGGTTAGTATGAGCAACTGGAAATACCAAAAGCACACTGTGATGAATGGGGATTGTATCAAGTGACATGTGAAAAGGAACTTGGATGTTGCCTGAAGCAGCAGTGGGCCCCATTGTACTTAAAGAAAAATTAATTTCATGTATATGAAAGTGCTTAGAACATCAAATATAAGAAATCGTCAGGTCATCCCCACTCCCCACTCCCCTATTCCTACCCACACATCAGTGTTCAGGTGCTCAGCTTTCCACTTTGCCCCTCTCTTGGCTTATATTCTCCTTTTATCCTTAAGGTCCAGGCCATTCCACGGGTGTGCCACCTCTCCCCTTGATCCCCACCCCCCCTTTCCATAGCATTAATAGCCAGTGTACTCAACTAGTAGAAATTGGAAGTCATGAGGATCTCATTGCAATAGAACTCAAAAATACATTTCAGAGATTTGTAGTTCTGAAAAGATACTTTCTTTGGTAACGGTGCAGTGTGTATTGCCTATTTAAAAACTTTTGTCTTTTTTTTTCCTAAAAGTTATTTTTCAGTGGTGAGTGGTGATTTATAATTGAGCATAACAGGGTCTTCTTCATTGGTGGTTTCCTTTTTAAAAACAACTGAATACAAAGTGACTTTAGAGAGGAGACAACTGTGCTTTTACTTAAATTTATAGAGATAATTTCAAACTCTTAAGACCTCTTCCACCCTCCTGTACCTTGGGCCTCTACTCATTATTCTAAGTGTCCTCAAGCAAGGGGTGAATTCTTCCCATCTATCTGCATTCTGTTTTATCAAAATAATTTCTGTTTGGGCTAAAACTCATTTGTCATTCTCAAAATATAATAAAAGACCAATTATTTTCTAAAAAAAAAAAATGCTGACTTTCTGTCTTCAGCCCAAACTCCATGAGATTGCATGCAAAAGGAAGACGGGTCCAGAAGCACATCTGTGATCATAATAATAAGTTAGTGAGGATTTAATCTGAGCCTCCATCTTATAGAAAGATAGTCTGCAGGCTGGAGGCTGAACTTTCCAAGTCTGGCACAGAAACAAACATGGTGAAGCAGCACGAAGAGTTTGGAAGGATGAAAGCATGTGGGGGTAGGGTTTGAGGAATAATAAAAGAATTATGCCAAATGATTATTTGATTTAAGCATCAGAATTGGATGACCCTGAGAATCCCTCTGGAGAACATACTACAGATTGTTACTTCTCCAGAGAATGTTGAAATTTTAGATAAGGCCAGGATGTTTTTGTACACTCTTTGAAATTTTTCCTAAGTGGCTCAAGCTGTCTCATGGTCATGATACATAGGATCCATGTATGTTCCTTTAATTTGAAATAGATTAAGTGATTAGGTCCTGGTCACAGAGTATAAACTAGGATTAAAGAGGCAGAGTATTAACTGTGCCTTGCAATTAAGAAGGACAAGAATGTTTATGAAGGGCGATGTAGTCCACTTGGATAAGAAAGAGAGTGGACCAGTATATTTTCATCTTCTGAGTATTTCTCAGTGGACCCATAATGGTCCCTGGCTTTCTGTTGCTCAGGATTAAATACAAACTTTTGATGATTGTCCTCAAATCTTCCTGCCAAATGGTCACACCCTACAAGCCTTGATCTGAAATGAATACACCTCCCCCTCCAAAAAACCACTGTTCCAAGTATATCGACACCCCCCTCTTCAACCCCATGTTCCTTTTGCCTGTCTCCAAGTTTTTGCACATTTGACTCAGAAACATGAAAGTTTTCATTCCTCCATCCCCCTCATGCCCTAATCTTCCTTTAAATGAGAACTGAAGACTATCTCTAGCAGAAAACCTCCCCAGATTAAATACACATTAATCTCTTTTCCAATGTACCGTCATTTCTAGGGCTGAGTGAAACTACATTCACACTGACATAGATTGGATATAGCTATATTTTGGCAAGTTTTCTCCCATTCAAAGGTGATCTTAAAAATACATAACATATCTGTTTGCATATATAAATGATGAGAAAGAGTGCTATGTAATCCAGTAGGTTGTTAGGACTTATTAAGTTATAGACCATCTGGTTAAATACAGCTATTCATGAGGAAGACTTTAAGACCAGAGTTTCTCAACTGTGGCACCACTAACATTTTGGACAGGATAATCCTTTGCTGGGAGGCAGGGGCTATGCTCTCCTGTGCTTTGTAGGATGTTTACCAGCTTTCCTGGTCTCTACCTAGCAGCTTCCAGGAGTCCCCCCTTATCTAGTCATGGTAACCAAAAATGTCTTGAGACGTTTGCCACCATGTCCCCTGGGTGCAAGATCACCCCAGGTTGATAACCACTGATTTCAACCTACCTATTGAAATAGTTGCTTGTTGAATACTTGGTTTTTGTTCAGCAGATGAAAAGGAAAGACCCGTTGACAGAAATGTTTGGGCTTCTTCAGAAGTTGGTATTTTCTGTCACAATATGGTTGTGGGCTCTCCTGAAATATGCTAGCAGGGTTTGTATGTGAAACGCTTAATCTGTGGACCTGTGAAAGGAATTGTACACTCAACCGGTAGAGACTTTTACATCAGGGTTTTTAAAGTTATTTTTATTTTCCTGTTTTGAATTTTGTCCTCTAGTCAGGTCAGTTTTTTGTCTTTCCTATTAATGAAATGTGAGGTCCTTTATTAATAAGTTCCATAGTGACTACAATTACAGTCTGCGGTACAAATAGTGTACAAAACATCCCGGCCTTATGTAAAATTTCAGCTCTGGAGAAGCAACAGTCTGTATATGTTCTCCAGAGGGATTCTCAGGGTCATCTAGTTCTGATGCTTAAATAATCATTTGGCATAATTCTTTTATTATTCTTCAAACCTTACCCCCACATACTTTTATGATTCCAAACTCTTTATGCTGCTTCACCATGTTTGTTTCTGTGCCAGACTTAGAAAGTTCAGCCTCCAGCCTACAGACCTTTCTATAAGACAGGGGCTCAGATTGAATCATTGGAGCAGTATTTTAGTGTTATAAACCTGTGTCTTGACCATACATTATATATAAACATGTGATTGACCATTGCTCTGTAAAAATAATCTTTCCCTCCAAGTTGTTAAATCGTGATACGGATACGTGCAGAAGTTATTGCCTGAGTCAAGAGGAATAACTCTTAGCTCAGAGTTACTGAATTGGGTAATTGGGAAGCAGGAAGGAGCCCCATTGATAGCATTAGCACTGGCCTTCTCACTTTTGTGTATCACCAGGGCACCAGTGCCAAGGCTAATCAGGTGGCATAGGGTCAGGCAGGTGGAGGAAAGAAGCAGTCTCCTTCCTTCTCTGTAGGCCACCTGACCTCAGCTCTCTGCCGGGGTAAGAGGACAGCAATTGTGTACAATTGGTAGCATTGGTAGAAATCCCAGAGAGATCCTCCCAGTTACAGAATGCTGCATCTTAAATAGAGGATTGCACATTTCACAAATAAATTCAAAATATTTTATTCAACTAAGGCATAGAGGATAGGAAAGAGCATTAAAGGGAATAATTTGAAGATGGTAGAGAGAGTGATAGTGATACAGGGATATGAGAGAAAAAAAGCTAGTGTTAATGGCAACAAACACGAGAGAGAAAGAATATCATGCATAAATTCCAGTTAGCATTCATATATGTGGTATGTTTTATGGAGAGTTGGGGTTCCTTAGTAAAAAATTTATGTCAGAGAAGTAGAACCAGAGTTCAGTGCTGCTGCTTATGAGCCTGGTGACCTTGAGCAAGTTGCTTCATCTCCGTGAGGTTTTCTTCTCCATCAATAAAATGGAGGTCTTTATCTCTGTGGTCCTGGTCCCCTGCACAGTGCAAGGCATGTAATAGATGCTCAGTAGATTTGTTGAATAAATGCATTACAACAAGAATAATTCGGGACTGAATCTCTAGTGACTGATGATAAGAACACCAGGACCTGGGGTCATGAAAGCTGCTGCTTCCGGTTGAACAATATGTCACTGGAAATGAAGTCATTGCAACTGTGTATATTCCTGTGAATTCCTTCATTGGGTGATATTTGCTTCCTATCTCTCTTGTGATTGTTGTAACCTGCCTTTAATTTTCACTTAAAGGTTCCCACACATTAAATCTTATCTCTTCATCTCCTGGCAACTGTCAAGGGTAATTTTTCTTTTGCCCGAAGAAAAGCCCTCAGTATTTCTTTAAGGCAGTCTGTTGCTTTTGAATTCTCTCAATTTTTATGTGTCTGAAAATACCTTTATCTCACTCTCTGTTTTGAAGGCTATTTCATGGAATGTAGAACTCTAGGTAGGAACTATTTCCTTTAAGCACCATAATATATTACAATATACATATATCATCTGCCAATTATTGTTGTTCCTTTTAGGATACTGTACTTTTTCTCCACCTCTATTTTTCAGAAATTTTACTATGTTAGGTTAAGCTGTGGTTGTTGTTTTCATATATAGTGCTTGGGATGCATGGTGGTTTTTAAAATGTGGGACTTGATGTCTTTTGCTAATTTTGGAGAATGCTTCATTATATTTTATTCAAACACTGCTTCCACTGTGTTTCCTCCGGTCTCATGGTTGCGTGTGCATAGACAGTTCACAGATCCCATAGGTCTCCTTTGCTCTGTTCTAAATGCTTTGTCCTTTTTGTCTCTACACTTTAGTCCTATGTGCTTTCTTCTGACCTATTTTCCACCGTACCATTTCTCTCTTCAGCTATGTTTAAACTGCTATGGAACTTTTTCACTGAGTTGTACTTCCCAGTTCTAGAATATCCAGGAAGTTCTAGTTTTCTTCTGAAAGTTTTGCTTTTTGACTTCCTGAACATATTAAACATAATCATTTTAATGCCTGTGTCTTTTGGCTCCATCAACTGAATCTCCTATAGATCAGTTTCTATTGCTTGTTGTTTCTCTTGATTTTCAGGGTCCTCTTCTTGGTATCCACTCACGCTTGTTTTTCTGAGTGCCAGATGTTGTGTACAGGATGCGTAAAAATAGTTTGAGACACTGTGCATGGCTCATGTCTAAGCTGGGGCACTCAAGATCAGGGACTGAGCTGGCTTGTTTCTGTGGAGACTAGTGTACTTCTGATTCACCCTTTCTCCTAGAGTATGATAGCATTTCAAAATCCCAACCCAAAGTCCAGAGTCAGAGGGGTTTATCAATTCCACCTATTAGCAGGCTCTGATGTCCAGTTTTTATCCCCTTTACCCTATAACTCTGTGGAAGTTGTCAAGTTTCAGCCTCTCAATTGCCTCTTTTATTTTTTAAATATTTTATTTATTTATTTAAGAGAGAGACAGTGGGGGGTGGGTAGAGGGACAAGCAGACTCCCCACCAAGCAGGGATCCAAATATGGGGCTCAATCCCAGGACCCTGAGATCACGACCTGAGCTGAAGGCAGACGCTTTATTGACTGAGCCACCCAGGCACCCTTCAACTGCCTCTTTTAATAGCTTCAGATGTCATGAGTACCAAAGTTATCCTCCACTTCTGGTATCACACCACGATCACACCATGGCTTCCTTCTACCTGAGTCATGGTCTCATAATTCTTCACTATTTTGGAAACTCTGCATTGTCTTCAAATAGAATTTGTATGTATTTTTCCCACTTTCTCTAGTTGTTTTCAGTGGGAGAATGAGTCCAAATTATTCAGAGCATCATCACCAGAAACAGAATTTCCCCATTCTCATCCCAGCAACTTGACAACTTTGTAATATCATGTCCTGTGGTTCCTGTGTCATTTTTGTAACTATTCCCCTGGTGTAAACATACAGATGTTTTCTGACTTTTCAGTATGAACCATGCTAAATTTTTTTCTGTTTATAACTGTGCATACTTCTCTGGTTATTTGATTTAAATTAATTCTTAAGAGCAGAATTATTGAATCAAATATTTGTACATTTTAAAGGAGTATTATAACTATTTCCAGATTGCTCCATGGAAGGCTGTACCAATTTACACTTGTACCAGCTGTGCATGAAAGTGCCCGTTTCTTGGCACTTTACCAACACTGAAATATCATACTTTAATAAGCCTGGCACAGCACCAGGTAGCTACCAGGTTAGGCAAAAGAGTTACGACTTTTAAAGTTCTCAATAATTTGGAACTATGGGTCAAAACTCATAAAATAAATCAATAAGTAAAATAACAAGGCCTTCAGTTAAATAAAAATAAGCAGTTCTAAGACAGGGAATCTGGTATAACAGCAGTTGATAGGATAAAGAGGGTGGGGATCATAGTAGATGAAAAGCAAACATAATCCTGGATCAAATTTATAGACCTTGAAGATACAGTTCAAGGAGGATAAGGAATCTCACTGAACTCTAAAGTAGGTAACTTCTATCTGAAATATTACAACCATGGTTGCATTTTAAGACCCTGATCCACTTGACATGGTTCCAGAATAGAGTCCCATAATGGTGATTGGTCTTATAACCATACCAGGTAGAAAACCGTGGAAGGAGCAGGGATGTGTAGTTCCCACAAAAGATGTATTTGGGGGAGGGACTAATGATTTTGTACGACTTTGCAAACGTAGTTAAAAATTAAGGAGTAGGGGCAGCTCAGGTGGCTCAGTGATTTGGCGCCACCTTCGGCCCAGTGTCTGATCCTGGAGACCCGGGATTGAGTCCTACGTCAGACTCCCCGCGTGGAGCCTTCTTCTCCCTCTGCCTGTGTCTCTCTCTCTCTCTCTCTCTGTCTCTCATGAATAGATAAATAGAATCTTAAAAAAATAATTAAGGAATAGGAAGTTACCCGGCAAGCATTTTATTTTCAAAAATATTTTGCCACGGGATCCCTGGGTGGCTCAGTGGTTTGGCACCTGCCTTTAGCCGAGGGCATGGTCCTGGGGACCTGGGATCAAGTCCCACATCGGGCTCCCTCCATGGAGCCTGTTTCTCCCTCTGCCTGTGTCTCTGCCTCTCTTTGTGTGTCTCTCATGAATGAATAAATAAAATCTTTACAAAAAATTATTTTGCCACATATTACCTGAGGGTTCCCACAAACAAGAATGACATAAGCCTGAAGTTCTCTCCAGCCCCTGCCTTTCATGAAACCTACCTGCCAGGACTTTGAATCCGTGTATAGCAGACCCGGTGTGTAGAAGCATGACTTAACCATGGAGTGTGTGTATGTTTCTGTGTTGTTCATTGCTTCATCATAGTGGTTACATTTTTAGCTTTCGTTGTCAGATGAAGAGAGATTGGCTTACCTTGTGTCCACTCCACATTTCATAGTTTTGTTTTTCTTTACAAACAACACCCTTCAGAATAGGCAAAAAAAGGAAAGGAAAAGTACAGGGGGAATGGGAGCATGTATATGTTTTTGAGGGGAAGGAGAGAGTCCCCGAGAATTATTGAGAAGGGATTTATTAAGCTTTCTTTTCTTAGTCAAGTAACTATGACCATTTGGATAAGGTCCTTGTGAATAACTCTTCTTCAACGATTCCAGTAGAAGAATGAAAATAAATATGTGTCTGTGTATTTTTGTGATAAGATGTTATGTTTTATAACAAAATGGAAACTGGGTTGTAAGAACAGGAATGTTTTGCTGGCTTGGAGGGCAAAAGTATATTTTTAGACAAAAGGAACAGAGGTCTGATCAATACAAATGGCAGTGTGGGGTGATCCCTGCTGTCAAAGACATGAAGTGCTTCCCATGTGCTGGCGCTGTCCAGCTATTGACCTAAACCATTGCCACTTAATCCTCCCAGCTGGTATTATGATGATTCACAAGCAAGGAAACTGGAGCCCAGAGAGGCTAACTAGGTCTAAGTCACAGAGGTAGTTAGTCATGGGGCTTGGATTTGACCTCAGATTTGTGTGATCCTAGTTTACTTGGGGGAGGTGACGGGGCTATAATGAAAAAGCGAGTTCTAATTCAGAGTGAAGCTTCCGGTGAGCTTAACTGGCCACGTTCCTCTTATCTTCCATGAAGCACAGATTTTCTTTTTATAAAAAATGAGCAAGGACACCTTTAATTTAAGACTGATGACCAGGCAGCAATTTTTATATTTCCTTGTTTCAGGGCACCTTAAGGTAAGATCTCATTTTGTACTTAAGAAAAATACAGGCACACATAATTTTGCTTATACAAAATTTCTTCTAACTAGTGACTCATCTGAAATCTTTTCTGAAGCATTTTCTTTGAAATTGTTACAAATAACAGATTTTTCAGCAGGACTTCAGGTATCCCTGCATGACAGTCTGTCTCTAGAAAATAATGGGATTTTGGCTTCCCTTGGTTAAAAATCTTGCAGGCTAGTCATAAATTATTCATACCTATGTGCTACATCTGTTAGCTGAGTTGTTTCTTTATTTCTCTTTCACTTTTTGTCAGGTCAACATTACTTAGTTTCAAAATCCAGTGAAGTTGACTATTTGTCCAGTTTGGCATAGTTGTTTTAAGGTTGTTCATAGGAATGTAGCCACTCTTTCGTCTTCCCACAGGACCAGGAGGGAGCCCTGTGTGCTCCTGGCTGTCCTCCCAAAGGCAAAGCCATGCCAGCCCCAGTGATGGAAATGACAGCACTGACTCTGAACTTCATTTTTTTATATCCCCTGGGAATCAGCCTGTTATTGTCCTGGTAGAAATCCTAGTTTCCGCCGTGGCCCTCTCAGTGCTGTCTCTCTTACACTCTTATGGTTTAGTTTAAGACAAAGGATTTGGTGATCATGCATGTCTGATGCTTCCAGTCTTATTCCCAGTAAGGACTAGGCTTTCCATTTTGGCTTGTAAATAGTGCGTATCAGGGATGAGTTTAAATATCTAACTCTGTCAACATAACACCAACAACAGAATAGCCAATATATTCATTTGTTCAGCAAAATAAGATTTTTTAATAAACTTGAGCTTTGTAACAAATGTCCAGATCAGTTAGCAGGGTAGACAGTCTATACTTAAGGCATGTAAATATTTGATGAAGGAATGAGTGAGAAGTATTTTTTAATGTATTGATCAAGGTAATGAAACCAATAAGCATTGATTTTGTGCCTTATATGTTCAAGAAGGCAGTGCTTGAGGCATCTTGATGGGTTCTCAGAGTTGGCTCAGGCTCCAAGGAGCTGATAGCCCTGTGAGCGTAAAGCCAGTGAACAGAAACAACCATACCCAGGCAGAAGGTGGATGTGTCGTCTCAAGTGTAGAGAGGAGGGTTCTATCTGAGCCACGAGGGAGGGCGTGGAAGGTCAGGAGCATCTCAGGGACCCTAAGGGATGGGTCTGAGTTCAGGGAAGGCGAGAGAAGAAAGGGTGCGCTCATCTAGTCCTTTTGTACATTCTTACAGTCATCCTATTTCTGTCCTCATCCTATCTAACTTTAGACCAGAGATGTAAGTGAACTTTAATACCACCAGGAGCCAGGCTGGAGTTATGAGCGAGTAAGGCTGGCCAGGCATTGGGGATAGACTACGTCTGCCCTGCGGCCTCCATGGGCAGACACGCTAGGGCATGGTAGGCCTGGGAGAACTGGCAGCTTCCGTTCACTTTTAGCCAGTTGTCACCACCTGATGTGCAAGCCCCGAGTTGCCATCTGTCTTCTGTTTTTCCCCTCTGCGAAGCTTCATGTCCAAACTCATCTATGATTTCTCCTGTCTCTTAGATGTTATCCACTAAACCAAATTGACAATGGTGGGTGCACACCCTTGGGGTCCACCCGTCACTAGTCACGGGCCGAGGGACCTCGCGAATTGCTACCCTGTGAAACCACACTTTTCCAGCACAGTGGTGTTGAAAGCACGGTGCCCGCATGGGCAGAGTCAGCATCACCTGGGAACTTGCTAGAATCACAGATGTCTTGGCTTCATCCCAGACGTGCTGAATAAGAAGCTCGGTGACGGGCCCTACAGGTGGTTTTGGTGCCCACTCAGGTTCCAGAATGTTCTTTTCCATTTTTTATTGGCTGGAAAAAAAATCAAGAGAAGAATAATATTTTACATACATAAAATTATATGAAGTTCAAATTTTAGTTTCCATAAATAAGGTTTTACTGGCACATAGCCATGCTTGTTCACTCACCTTTTGTTTCTGTGTCTGTACTGCAGCAGCCGAGTTGAAGCATCATGGCAGGGGCTGGGAGGCCCCTGAGCTTAAAGTATCCATTTAAAATATTGGTTATTTATTATCTGGCCCTTTACAGAAATTGTTTGGCAACTGGCTCTGGCACCATGAGAAGGGGCAGAGGGAGAAAGTGGGCAAGACTCAGGAGTCAGGGATGCTGAGGAGCCCAGGATGGCATACCCAGGTTGGAGGAGAGAAATATGATGGAGCCCTGCAGTCAGAAAGTGGCCAGGGAGCAATGTGGACCACTGGCTGTGGAGAGAGTGTCCAGACCAGAGCTGGGGTAGGGGGCCTCACAGCAGGCACAGAAGGGGGGGGCACTGCAGACACGCTTCAGGGGAGAAATCCAAGCTTCTAATTCAACCTGGGACCAAGAGGAAGGAGTCAGAGGGGGGTGGTATGAGTGTGGCCTTTTGAGGATGACGCTGGCAATAAGGATAAGAAGGAGGGGGGGGTGTCATAGGATGAGGGAAGCACTCGGGGGAGTGCACTTGGCGGGACAGACGTGAGTGGGTTTGAACCTGCACATCACAGCTGCTGGGAAGGTATTTGTTGGATGTGGCTCGTGGGGCATTTGCCACCCACTGAGCCTTAAGAGAGAGAGGTCGGAGCTAGGGATTTGCAGTGAGCAATCTTCAATGTGGAGAGTGAAGCCGGCCATCATGTCACTAGATTCATGACTGGTCGGTTTCACTAATCATGTAACCGGCAGAGAGTTGGACTCAAATTTTCCTTCAGTGAAGTGTACCCATTTGTGAAACCTCTTTGTTCTAGAAGAGAGCTAGGTTGAAGATAGAAAACCGTATCCTCCAGAAGTGTGAAGTGCTGCCAGCGCAGGGACGGGAGGGCTCGTGCTCTGCTGGCGCCTCGGCTGCCGGCCTCCCGTCCAGGCCACAGCCCGGCCTCCGCCGACCTTCTCCTGCCGGGGACAGGGACGAGCTTCGGCTCCGCGGGGGGCTCCTCTGCTACTGCTGCTCCCTTGCCCTCCTGATTCCGAGGCCCAAACACCCCAAGAAACGGCGGCACAGGCAAACGATGGGGAAAGCAGGTGACGGTCACACTCCAATTTTTGTCCGAAGTTGTGAAGTGCGAATTCTCCTAGGTCTCTGCGCGGCTCCTAGCACGAGTTTCCATGAGCATTTAGAGCAAGTTTTCTAAAATATTAGCAATTAGCTGTAATTCTGTTTGTAATAAAAAAAAAAACTTGTTTGCACTGGGCTTTCGTTAGCGCACAATGCCTTGGCCGTGCCTCTGATCAACGGCAGGATTACTTTTTAAAGGGCTTATTATATTGTGCTAATGTTTATTTGAGAGAGATTAGAGCGATGCTTTATAAAAGGCCCTCAGTCAACATATGAATGGGATAGTCTCTCTGGAAGACAGCTTGCATGCAAACAAACTAGCAACTTAGGCTATGAACTGCCTCTGACTGACAGTTTTGCAGTGGTGTCGTAGAAAAATATGGTACGTGAACGTTTCCAGACATCAAATTAGTTAGATACATGAACTCTGAATGGAAAACCAGGCTTCCCAGTTAATAAACACAGTGCATGTTATTTTACAGCTGTGTCTTTCAAGACAAGTCATTCCGAAAAGCAATACTCTGTGCTACTTTCGAATATTATGTCCCTGATGTTACCAGTTAGCAAATCTTAGACGGTGCTTCCTTCAGCATATTTCACATCACAATGAAGTGCATTCGCTGTCTTGTGAGGTATCCCCATGGGTCTCGCAGAATCTTCCATCCCTTCTCTGGGGCTGATCCTACAGGTATAAGATCCTCCCGTATGGAACTGGCTTGGTACCTGGCTCATCAACAGGCCCCCAATTAATGAATAGATATTGCTTTTCGAAAACTTAAAAAAAAAAAAAACTTATTTACATCTAAATACAAAAGAAATCTAAAAGAGTGGCAATTTGGGTAAATAGCAATAAATAATACATGATTAAATAATAAGTGAATAAATAATCCATGGGCCTCCAGTCTCTCTGTGAACGAGCAGACTCACTTGTGATTGGATTTCTAGAACAGACCTGCCTTGTTGGTTTATGGCCCGTGCAGACCTTTCCCCATTTGAGCCCCACAGCGACCTCGCCTGCTGGACCAGCTTCCTGGTGCTGCTGTGATGAATGACTGCAGCTTAGGTGGCTTGCAGTGATGCCCATGGACCTGCTCCCAGGTCTGAAGATCACCAGTCCGGCGGCTTGTGTTCTCTGCCTCAGATCTCGCTGGGTTAAAATCAAGGTGTCCACGGACTGCTGGTTATGGTGGGGGCCTCGGGGGGATCTGCTTCTGGCTCATTCAAGCTGTTGACAGAACCCTGCTCTTGGAGGTCATAGGGCCAGGTCCCCACATCCTCGCTGGCTCGGAGTTGACATCCATTCCCAGCCTCTGGAAGCCACCGCCTGTTGCACCTCTCTGACCCCAGCGGCGAAGGCCCTTTGCTTTTAAGGAGCCTCATCGTTACATTGGGTCCATCCGAATAACTCAGGATAATCTTCCCCTTTCAAAGCCTTGCCCTTAGTCACACGAGTAAAGTCCGTTTTCCCAGGTAACGTAACGTGTTCACACGGTTCCGAGGATCAGTCCAAGGACATCATTGAGGCCCTATTTTTCCGCTGACCACACTGATAGGCAGGGACAGCAGTTATCCCTGTTTTCCTGGTGAGGAAACTGAGGCCCGGCAGAGTTCAGTGACCGGCCAGCAGTCCCGTGTCCAAGTGGCGGCCTGCCCCCTGTCTGTGGCCGGATCTTCAGCCTAGGCCACCCCTGTTCCGCGCCACTCCCTCCAGCATGCAGCCTCCTAGATGGAAAACACTTCTAAGATGAAATTAATTAAATCCCTCAGTTTTTATTTAAAAGTATTACTCCTTTGCCATCAAAGGAAGAGAAATGTTACATGTGTGCAAACTTCCGATTCAGGATGTCCTTAGAAGAAGGGCTCAGTGGCCTCCTCCCTGGGAATTGGAGGGGGTTGGTGGATGCTGACATGAACCTGGGCCCGGCCCCCAGCCCAGGCCTTCTTCACGTGACCACATTCCTCATCACAAGTCCTGTATGGAGGTGTGGCCCGTGTTGACACTGAATATTCACCAGAGGCCAGTTCCTCGTGTGTGCGGGGCGATGGACACGTGGTGGCAGGGCTGCAGGTGGTCCTGTGAGTCCTCTGGGGGCATGGCTGGTGGGGCAGTCCTGCCTCAGGTGTCCTGATGTTCCTGAGCCGTCAGCAGGCAGCCCGGTGCAAGGATGACGTGGTATCTCCTTCCTTCAGCAGACGTGCCTGAAGCCAGAGGAGGATAGGGGACAGCAGAGATCTGAGGACGTGGGGTCTGGGGTCAGCTCAGCCCTGGTCAGAGGCAAATTTCAGCAACGTGATCTCACCACCATGGTACCACAGTGCCTTGTCCTCAGAGTTACCATGTCACCACACAGTCCTGCTCCCAGGCCACCATGTCACCGTGTGTCCAGGGTATGGTCCCCAAGCCTGGGACAATGAATAACTTATTACAGCAAAACAAGTCTTCCCGAAATCCCTCCTAGCCGGACTTCCCTCAGCACCCATCCTCATCTTGACATAGCTCGGATTCCTGATTCTCCCTACTGCCCCCACCCCCCACCCATCTGCCTTGTATTTCACACTGATGGACACTTTATCACAAGCCCTCCTCCCCCTGCCCCCCGCCCCGTACCCCTGTGCCCTGTTTCGGATACTTTATCACTAAGGTCCAAGGAGACCGACCAGGACTGAGCAGGTGCTGGGAGCCAGGCCAGGAATGGAGAGTCACTGGAAATTGTTAATCAGTCTCAAGTATAAATGTAAAGAATCGAGCTTCCAGCAAGCCCTACCCACCCTCCTTAGAGGAACAGAAAGCAAGTCACAGCCAAAGGCCCAGGTCCTCATTCAGTGAAAAGGGATCCTGTGTGTGGCTACTTGGGTCCACAAGGACATGAGTCTCCAGGGGCGAAGAAGGCAGCCCATCGGGGTCAGAGGAACAGACTGGAGACTTCTGCTTGGGGACAGTTCCAACTGGGGAGGAGAGTCTGGGTGTCCCCCATACCTTCTGAGCCGACGTTTATGGCTTTGGGGTTTCTTTGCCACCCCTTGGACCCCCTTCCTTCCACCATCTCTGACAGCCTCTGTACCTGCTTCCACCTTCCCACAGATGTTTCCAGATGGTACATGATAGAATGTGGAACTAGGCCAAAGAACTCCCTCCCCCTGCAAAGTTTCTGCTTTATGAGAAGATATACAGTCAACAAGAGAAATAGATGCACAATAAATGATCACAAATGGGGAAATCTGTTAGGAAGGTCAGGACCTGAGTGGGCAAGAGCAGAGCCCCCCCTTAGATGGTGGGGGCTTCTCGGAGGCAGTGACGTCCTCCCTCCCGAGCCCTGCAGGTGGAGCCAGGGAGGACCTCTGTGCAGAGGGTGAGCAGGTGGAGAGGCCTGGAAGCTGCCTGGAGCCTGGTGCACCAGAAGCCTGATGAGCCGAGGCCAGAACCTTCGTGGTAGGAAGGCCATGTTGTTGTTGTTGTTGTTATATAGATTTATTTTGTTTTATTTTATTTTATTTTATTTTTATTTATTTATTTATTTATTTATTTATTTATTTATTTATTTATTTATTTATTTATTTATTTATGAGAGACAGAGAGAGAGAGAGGCAGAGACACAGACAGAGGGAGAAGCAGACCCCATGCAAGGAGCCCAACATGGGACTCGGTCCCGGTTCCCCAGGATCAGGCCCTGGGCCGAAGGTGGTGCTAAACCACTGAGCCACCCGGGCTGCCCCATGGTTTTATTATAAGTACAATGGGCCACCATTGAAGGGTTTTAAGAGAGAGCATGGTGGCTGGGCTAGCTCTGCTGGAGAGCCAACATCGATTTTCTTTCCCCCAACTTGCTCTCTGGAATGGATGGAGGGGCCATAAAATAAAACATGAATTTTAGACCTACATTGTCATGTTTCCCAGATTGCTTTCCGATAAGTCATGTTGTCACTGTCCTCTTACCACCCGACAGGGAGCTTCCAGGAGGGAACAGACGACTGTGTCTGCTTTGGAATCAGCCACTGTCCTCGGCCAGAACACAGTGTCCCGGGGACTGCGGGCCCATTGCATACAGATGCACAGCAGGGAACTGGCAACATTTCAATGAATAAATAAGGCACTTAAGATGTTTTGGCTATGGCTGCGGTAATCTAAAATGAAAATCAAAAATGTTTGCTGCAAATTTAAGCATTAGTGATCACTCCAGCAGCCACAGGATAAAGAGCCTGAGCGATGAGCATCACGCATGCCAGGGGTGGCGAGGTTGTGCCTTTTTTGTCGTGGGAAGGGGAGAAGTAGGCTGCAACTCTATAAACCCGCCATGTCACACAAATACATTAAGGAGAGTCTGTGCTAAAAAGAGTCCAACATTTTAACCCACAGAAGCCTTAAAAATGACGTTATGTATATTTCAAAAGCAGTTTTTAACCTGAGATGAATACGCACCATTCTGCACATTTTAAGAAGGTGTTGCAAAGGTCGGTTTCCAACAGAAAAAAATTATTGATGACTCATGAATAAACATTATTATCATTTATATAATAAGTAAAAGGCCCCAAGCCAGGGACACCCCATTATGGCACTGCAATGCCCTCACTCCTTCCCGTGCTAGTCTGCAGTTAATTCAATCTTGCCCTCTCTCAATTCCACCGCGTGCATATCTTCCCAACTGTGGAACCAGCCCACTAATATTAAAGTGGTAATCAAGATTGCCTCTAAATATTCATAGCAATAAATGACTCCCTTGTGCCCCATGAATGCCAGGGCTGTAGTCTGAAGCTTTTATTTAGCGCTGGAGAGGGATCTAGTTATTTCAGAGTCCCTCACATGCACTATTTTAATATTGTTGTTCTGCTTAAAAAATTAGATCCCTCCAAGCTTCCAGTATCAACAGTTAAGATGAGTGAGTTTGGGTCAGAACTGATCATCAGCTTTAAAAGGATAATCTGGAAGCCAGGATGGGAATGGACTCGGCCATTGACCCTACATCATATTTTCTTTCACTTATTCCCTTCCTTCTGGTGGCTCATTGCCACCTTATTTCAATTTCATGATCTGGTTTAGATTTTTTTTCTACGTTGCTGAAAATTGGCTGTTTTTTAAGGGCATGGAAACACCAAGGAGATGCTGCTGCATATCATTCCGCCCATTGGGAAAAAAAGCAGTCGGAGACATCCCTGTATCCATGAAAAGTTACATTTATTGACTGGAAGTATTTTGTAGCCACCACGGGTGAAGTAATTTAAAGTCAAGTTTGGGGGAGCTCCCAATTACACAGATTAAAGTAGGTGACACAGCTGTGGAAGAAACTATGGCTAATCAATAAATCGCTTTTAAACATCTGTTCACGCTTCCAGTTAAGTAGATTGTGCTGGACAGGTGCACAGGGGTTGACCCCAGATGAAGTGCAAGGCAACTGAAGTCCGAGAGATGGGCATGGGGTCCTGCCTGGAGCCTTATTTTGCAGAACTGCCCGGGTGTGCCATCTGGGGGAGCCTGCCCACACAGTTTCCATAAGGAATTTACAAGAAGAGGGACCTCTGAAGAAACCAACCCTGTTGACAACTTGGTCTTGGATTTCTAGCTTCCTGAATTGTGTAAAAATAAATCTCTGTTGGTTAAGTACCCAGTGTGTGATATTTTGTTATGGCAACCTTGGGAAACGAATATAGGGGGCTTCTGAGATTCTGCTAATATCTTGACTTCAGCTAAGTGGTAGGTATCCTAATAATTATTGTAGCGGGGCACCTGGGTGGCTCAGTCACCTAAGCATCCAGCTTTTAATTTCAGCTCAGGTCATGATCTCAGGGCCTTGAGATTAAGCCCCACGTGGGGCTCCATGTTCAGTAGGGAATCCGCTTGATATTCTTTCCCTCTCTCCCCCTCTGCCCCTCGCCCTCTAAAATAATAAATCTTTTAGAAAATCAAAAATAAAATTGTAGTAATACATGTTATATACTCTTTTTTTTGGATATACTTTTCTCAGTTAAAAAAGTGGAATTATATTTATGCCAAAACATTACTGGCCTATTGATTAGCATTGAATTAATTCACTCAGCAAATGCAGTTCTTTAAGCATTCAATAAAAGATGCAGTTCCATTAAGGTAATCAATATATCATTTTTTAAGAAAAGGAATGCTATATTTAACCAGCACTAGTTCATTATCTCCAATGTATGAAAATCAAAAGAAAATGGAATGAATACATGCTTTTAAACTAAGCAATCTAATGCAATTAGTGGTTTTGAATGAAAATAGCTCTCTGTTCTTTTTCCCCATTGATTTCTCTTGTACCATTAAATCTCAACTAAAATATACAGATAAAGCCCTTTTTGCCTCTCTAGGGAAAAATGTATTAATTTGAAAGATGTTGACATTAGAATGTTATAACAGCTCCTGTAGGGACTTCATGCAGAATTAGTACAAATGTTAATGTTTAAAGTAACTAAATTTGGGGGGAAAGGGGCAAGGGGTGCTGCAAATATTTTATCTTTATTCACAAATATAATTCTCAGGATTCATCTTTAAAATGTGATACATGTATCAATAGCTTAAGCTAAGACAATTTGTAATTAAAGTAAGTTATTTACACATATATAAAATACATTCAAATATACCTACGTTTATAAACACTGGACACATCTTGACAAAATATTGAGACATTTTTGTTCTACTATTTTATTGCAAACTTAATTAATAATCGCATTTTTCTAAGATATAATTAATAAGTACAGGGACGCCTGGGTGGCTCAGTGGCTGAATGTTTGCCTTCGGCTCAGGGTGTGATCCTGGAGTCCCGGGATCGAGTCCTGCGTTGGGCTCCCTGCATGGAGCCTGCTTCTCCCTCTGCCTGCGTCTCTGCCCCTCTCTCTCTTTCTCTCTCTCTCTCTCTCTCTCTCTCCTTCTGTGTCTCTCATGAGTAAATAAATAAAATCTTTTTAAAAAATTAGTAAGTGCAAACTGCAAACCCTGGAGAAGAACATCTATGCATATTTGTAATTAAATCTCAGTGTCAGAAAATACAGGCAAATTTAGGCAAAATTCCCTGTGACAGACTCAGAAGCAAACAGGACTTACAAGCATTTTTACACATTATATTAAAACTTAAAGAAGTAAAGTGTGTTTAATGTTGCATAGGATGAGAATAGTAATATTAATTTTAAAAGTTCAGCAAACAGTAAGAAATCTATAAAATTCTTATAAACACCAGATAGGGTCAAAATACAGCAATGAAGATGTATGGTTTTTGCTAGATGTTTGTGTTGTCTTTTGCTAGAATGAGCCTATACAAAACAAGATCTGTTTAAACCCAGAAAATATAGATAAGCAGTTCATTTATATGGGAATTTACCAGTTTAACTGTGAACCTTAAGTAACTCCTTAAAAAATATCACTCATCAATTAAAATTGAGAAGAGCTTTCTTAATGTGCACTTAAAAAAAACAAAACACTTGGGTTTACACCTAATCATATCCCCTGTAGGCATCAATATTGAAAATAGTCTATTACTCAGGCAGCAGTTAGATGATGCAAATTTTAGGTCTTTATTCCTGACTCAGAGATGCTCAATGAAGATAGAAATGTCAGCTTTCTGCGAAGGTAGGAACATTGTCGCTCTGCCCTGTCCAGCAGTGGCAGCAACTAGCACATCTTGCTATTGAGTCTGAAATGTGTCCCGTGAGGCTGATAAACTGATTTTTTAATTTTATTTCAATTAATTTAAATGTAAATACATATGTGGCTAATGACTGTACTTGACATAGAAAACTATCCAGATGTGCAAAGGGCAGCCCTTAAAATAAACTAATGTTTCACCTTTTATAACGCTGTCCCAGTCACACGGCACAGTGCACACACATTTTAACCTTTTCCCAAAACTGATGTAACTTTCTCTGGTTTTTGTTTAAATTTTGTCTCATTTTAACTAATGTTGGAAACTTCAGTCCATTTTCTCTTATAGTAACATGGGGTTAATCCACAGTATCAATGAAATGCTATGTTGTTAAGAAAAGTCTCTTGAACTCTAGAGTTACGATAGTGCCTTTTAAAACTGGAATATTAGAACACGACATATCAACTTCATACTTTCATTACACAAGCATAAAACCGAAAGAACTTACAAAGGCAGGCAAAACCACAACTGAAGTTGGTGCACTGATCTGATGCAGTGATGACATTTCAGGGGGGCTGAGCCGCCGGGAGACAGGCACCCTTGGATTTCTGATGCTATTTCCATGCGATGACCCAGCTCTCCTCCACTTTGCTCCTCTTAAGCCATTCAGGAACCTTAATTTCTGCCCTGGGCTTTGATGGCATCCGGTTGACCACATCATTTGGGAGTTAACCCCTCCTTTGCCCTTCATACGTCACTGGACAGTCAGGGGGGCACTGCCAGGCTCCCACGTGGGCCCTGGGTCAGAGCTGAGCCAGGGGACCTATCATCACAGGTCATCAGAATGAAAATGCAGCATTCATTTTTAAAAACCAACGTTGAAAATTATAAAGTCCCCAAGCGTGAAATGCCTCCTGGATATGTAAAGCCCCATTTGGGACATGCTGGCCTGGATAAAGTGGGGGACAGGTCCAAGTGACAGTGCACTAGGGGTGCACAACAGGAAAGGGGGTAGGTAGGGGCTTCATAGGATACCTGTGTGTTGCCAAATAGATTATGACCTGGTAAGGACTCTGAATGATGGGGCTCAAAGGTAGGAGTGTGGCCCAAGCAACCACCCTGGGTTAGTGGGGAGGGGATGGAGAGTAAGGGTTTGGGTTAAGGGACACTGTCATGCAGGCACATTCGCAGAGCAGCACAAGAAACTCCCTGGGATTTCTAGGGCAGAACAGAGTGTGGTTCCCTGGAGCACAGAGGAGAAGGAGAGTGTGGCTTGCAAGGAGAAGAGGTTGGTCAAGACATATGCCCTATGTATTAATTCTTTCATTTACCAGATATTAGTCGAACTTCTATTATTTGGCGCCTTTGTGGACAGTAAGCAAGTGGATGCACAAATCAACATACTGAGTTATTACAAGTGGGAAGGAAGTTCTTTCTTACCCAAGGAATGAAGGGACAGGAGACAGCAGGGAAGCATGCCTGGGAAGATGGGCATGCACTGAGATGGAGGAGTAGGATCAGGTCTCCCTGACTGACTGACACCAAAGCTGGTACTAAGTGGAGGAGCTGGGGGGCGGGGGGAGCCTTCTGGGCAGAGGGAACAGCATGTGCGAAGATCAGCACTACAGAGGAGCTCGGTGTGTTTGAAGAGCTGGCAAGGCCAGCGTGAGTGAGGAGGAGAGCCACACGGGCAGTGCCAGCCACTTTGAAAGGTTGGCAGCTTATCACCGGACACCAGTGCAGGCTCCTTATAAGCGGAGTTGAGTGTTTTTAAAGATGAGCTTCTGCAGCTGTTGGAGAGCAAATGGGAGGAAACCAAAGGTCTATGGAGGGGACCCAGGTTGGTAATCCCAACGAGAGGGGACCATACTTTGAACTGGAGAGAGGCAGAGGCATGAAAGATGTAATGGGACTTGGATTTTGGAGGACAGCACTGCAGGGCCTTTCCACGGGTTAAGAGGAGCTGGAGAGGGATAAAGTTTCAGGCAGGACTTCACATTTCTGACATGAGCAGTTGAAGGAAATGAAGGTGCCCTACATAGAGACAGGGAAACTGAGGAAGGAGTTCATTATGGGCAGTGGGGGTAGTCAAGAAGGATCTCAAGGGTATGTGGCCAGAGGAAGGGGGTGCAGGTCACATCCACACCGTCCTGGAAGGGGGCACGTACTCCAGAGTTGGGTCGTGGGTGACCTGATCTCCTCCACTTGGGATCTCAGAGTGGTCCCAAGGAAAAAAAAATATTTTTCTCTCCCTCCATTGAATATGCCTTCAGAACATTTGAAGGTTGGCAAGTCGAGATGAAATATGTTTCAGCTGATTTCTCTTATTTATCTTTCAGAATCATCCAGAAGTGTTAAATTTTCGAATTCAACTGGAAAGCAAGGAACTGATCATAAATCTGGAAAGAAATGAGTAAGTCACATTAATTCTTGTGTCCTGCGCCACAGGAGAAAGTTAGGAGCTGTGGGCTCAAAGTGCCATGGAATTTACATTGACATTTAGAGAAACAGAACGAAATGCATGGATTCATAATCCCAATTTGGATCTGAGGCTGGAATTAACTTGGGAAAAAAAAAGAAGTGGAAAAATGAAGAATTTTATCACTCTGAAAAAGAACTTTGTAAATCAGCAGGTTTTTCTCATACTTCTGATGTTTCTGTGTTTCAGGGCCTGATTTGTCAAGGATAGAATTTAAGCATCTTCGTTCAAATAACAGTGTTCCATAATTAGTTGACTTTTGGCAATTCCTGGCTTATATAAGGAGAAATAGCTTCAAATGAGTAGAACCTCTTTTTTTTCCCTGAGAAATACCAAGGGTTTATTTATCTTTCAGAGCTTGTCTCCAGTGGTACAAAGTATTTATTTTATCTTTTTATTTAAAAATTTGACCTTTTTTTGCAAAATTATATAAATTTCCAAAAATGGTATTACATTTTCTTCCTGGAGCAGATGGATATTATTACATATTTTGTATGACTTCCCAGTAGAAAACTGTCTGCTTCAAGGCATAAGTAACACAAGCCTGGTCCTTGTCATCCTTTACACCCTGGCTAGCCCCCTGGGTTCCTCAGACCCCGAGGACCCCGTACTCTTCTATAGAAAAGATCTGCATGCTTCTAATTAGCATTCTGTATTTGAAGGTGTAAATGAAGTTACCACATCCTGCTTGATTTGAGACAGGAGTTTCTATCTTCTAGAACTACTGGTTCCTATTCCTCACCCATCGGTGAAATGCTGACTTCTTGCTGAAGTGATAATGCAGATAGGAGAGCTTCGCTGGAATGAGTTCTGTCAGAGACGGATGTCACAAAAATCTGCCTCTGTGGCTCCATGTGAGCAAGTCAGGTCATTTACAGAATCCGTGCTTTGCTTGGAGGGTCCCAAGCAAGTCAGATCAATGAGACAGATCATCGTGGCCAATTCTCACATTCAATATCTAACACCATGGCCAATAGTGATTTAAAAAAACAGAGAGATCCACAGAAATATATACATTTAACAATAAATATACTTAACTTGAATATATGTAAAATAGCATAGCCTATTCCTTGGGATCTACAACCTGCCTCCTCATATATCTTGTATGTTTACTCCCCTCACCATTAAATGGGTTAAAAGCATCTGTAAGCAATACAGAATGTGTTTTTAGCCTTCCTCATGACTTGATGCTCTTTAAGTAGAGGTTCTGGCCCAGGTCTTAAATGAGCAAGGGGGCTGAACAGAAACTTCTATGTAGCCTTTGATATGTCTGTCTCAGCAAAGTAGATGTGTTCGTGCTTTTTTTTTTTCTATGTAAGAATACCGTGGGACATTTTGATTTTTGTAAATTGCTGTTTGTGTGTGGTTTTGAAAAATATCTAAGCAGATGAAACTAGGTATTCCCTGAAAGATCAAAAGGGGGTAGGGTTTCTGGTGGTGATGCATGTTCTCCATGGGGTTTTAGGATTGCCACTGATTTGGGGCAACTGCTCCTTTCGTCAGTGTTGGGACATGCAGTGAACAGCGGGAGTGGTGCCAATTCCAGACTTGCAGGTGGTAGTTGGATTGCAGGTAGAGGAACAGAAATCAACTTAATCAAAACCTTAATCTATTTGTTTTTACTCTAAAAGAAATACATGTTCAGTGCAGAAAATTGAAAATTGTAGGGGGAAAAAATGAACAAAGAGCCAAAAGAAAACATTTCTATTACCAAACATAATCTTGATTAATATTTTAGTGGTTGTCCAAAGACATGTTTTCCTTATAAATAGGCTTTGCTTTTTTTTTTTTTTTTTTTTTTTGGTCTTCCTAGTGGATGTTGTGGTCTGTATGCAATTTGATAACCTGCATCTTCAATGAGCTTTATAATGACATACTTTTCCATATAGAAATGCAGCTCTTAGTGCCCTTCTGGTTCTCTAAGCCTGTGAAGTGGCTCAACTTTGTGGTTCTTTTTGAAAATGGTTTACTGTCTGTTAAGTTAGATAGTATAACACACAATGACTATTCTATTCTATGGTGGATAATTTGTATAAAATATAATTTTTAAAGGTGCCTTAATATGTTCACTTCCAATTCTGGACCTTTCACAAAATAATCTCAAAATTAGAAAAGTTTAAAACATAAAACCATCTTTTCTTGATTTATCTCTCTCTTCCCAACCTCACTGTCAACCTACATTTTAAAAATTACACAGTGTTGGATATGATCCTATGACATTCTATGGCTTTATTTTAATCATACTGCTTATACCAGTTGTAGGGATCCTGTTCTGCTAAAAACAACATTTTCATAATTAAAGCATGCCAATATTACTATTTTAATGTTGCATTCCCCCAAAATATTTCAACATAGTATTTTTTGGGGGAAAAAAATCACTTGTCTGTTCCATATGGGCTACACTCTTGAGACAATGAATACCAAAAATCTGTAAGTCTATAGGTAGAGTGAAATGCTTGTATGCTACTAGCTCTTGATGCTGTCAAGCCAAAATATAATCCATTGTCCAGTAGAAAGTAGAATTTTTATTTCCTATTGCCTTTGGCCCAGTAGATCCAATTAAAGAATTAATTCAAATGAAGCTATGAGAACTCAAAGATAAATGTTCACACAAGATAAATGTGAATATTTAACTAGCACAGTAGAGGGTCTGGCCAATCAAAAGGTAACCTGACAGTGCCCTGCATCATGCTGACAGGCTGGGAATCAGTCCTGTGTTTAGGATGTTCTCTGCAGAATATTTTGCCTAAATCCATAGGAGACTGATTAAGTAAATTATGACTTAGCCATGAACTAGAGCTCTATGCAGCAATTAAAGGCAATGAAAGGGGTCTTCATCATTGTGAAAACCATTCTGATATAATCAATGTAAACAGCATGTTAGTATTTTACATGGTATTCAGGTTTGATTTTAAAATTATACACATGTACGTGTATCTCTGACTAGTAAGACTGTGCAAGACATTTACTTTGTTCTTATTTTACAAAAAGAAAATATTACTATTAAAATTAGGAAACCTTTATACATCAAAGGAAAAAACTGTAAAAACTAAAAATGGTTGAAAAGAATATCGGAGCATTTATTGTTCATAAAAAGGAAATGTTGAGTTTTAGAAGGGCCGCCAGCAACTTTCAAAGGGCTAAAATGCTCTACCCATTGGATGCTGGGTCTTTAAATATCCAGAAATCTGTTTTAATTAAAAACCTGCTAGGAAATCATAACCAAAATAAAGGTGGCCTCAGAGCCTTAAATCCTAAGAGCCATAATCCAAAGTTAATGCTTAAAGAGGGTCATGTAATTAACCCTACTCAAAAACTCATCACATACACGAATTCCTCATGAAGCAAGGATAGAGTTTGCATTAAATAGTTGTTTCAGGGAATCTCTTTTATTTGCCTCCTAGCATCCCTAATTTGTGCAAAGATCAGATGCTGTTCACTTAAAATCTGTGTTTGTATAGCCATAATTGAATGTTTAAAGAAACTCAAAGCTTCCCTGGAGAAGCATTTTTCACAGTGTTGCTGTCTGCCTGCGGAACTGCAGGGACCGCTTTATGACTTCCATAACTCTCGTGGGTCCCCGTGGGCTCTCAGACCATGCCTCAAACAGGTGCTCCATGCAACTGCATCTTTGATCAAAATGCTTTATTAGACAGGCTGGCCAGGTTAGACGTCCGTTTTTCCAGTTTAGGGTAATTAGAAGTGATGGCGGTAGATCACACTCCCCACGTCTCGCAAACCTACTGAGCTTCCTGTTTTGAAGCCTTGGCCCATCACTGACAGAAGGCAGGTGCTGGGGGAGGTCCGTAGCCCGCTGAATTGCTATTTGCCAGGTCTCTGCACTTGAAGAACTCTGGCATTGGTTTTTATTCTGTCTGGAATGATTCCAGGCCTCTCTGAAGGGGTAAATCTAATTAATATTCCTTCAAACAGTAGCAGAAAGGACATTTTAAATTTGTCAGGCATGAGTGTAAATATCTGGGAAGGTGTTCATTTGACAACATCTCTCAGAGTCTCATGATGTAGGAGGGAGAAATGTAGCTGGTGTAGAGATAGCATTGGATAGGTTAGTGGTTTGCCAAATAACTACCCGGAGGTTATGAACCTACTGTTCGTGTTGACCCAAACTGTGCTAGACAGCTGAATTGAGATGCAGTCAGTGGCCCTAGGGCTGTGTACAAGGCCTCGTCCTGACCCACGATTTCCAGAGCCATCTCTGTGAAGACATAAAAGGTGCATCGATCACACTTCTTGGCAACACAAAGCTGGAGGGGGTAACTGCTCTCCATCGCGGAATCTAGATTATAGAGATTTCAGCAGTGTGGATCAATGGGCCAAAACTAACAAGATGAGATTTAATGGGGATAAACGTAAAGTCCTATGCTTGGGTTAACAGAAAATAAATGTTGTAAGTTCAGAAGGAAATTTACTCATCGTTCTCATGAATGAGACCCACAAACTCAACATGAACACCTGAGGCAGTGTGGCTCTCTAAGGTGACTGCCACCGGGGTGCGTGGATGGGTGCCCATGGCCCTAAACTGGAGCGGCTGTCATCCTACTGTGCGGTGACACCCTCAGGCCATATCCAGAACTGTCCCCTATGTTGCTCCACTCAGTCTTGGAGAGCAGCTCGCCCCAGTTCTCATTCCCACCTTCCATCTCCTACCAACCAGAGATGTCCTTAAGGCCAGGGCCAGGGCCTCACTGTCCCTCCACCCACTCGCACGGGGTCTGGCTAGTAGCAGGCACTCAATGAGCACTTACCATTTGAGTGAAAGATGGAACATGGGCAGCCTTCCCAAGACAGAAGTGAGTTACCAGGAGGTTGAAAGTCTGCCGTGGGTGATATAAGAACAAATAGTTATTCAAAGAGAAAGCTTCTGGAAAATACAGAGGGTTTGGAGTCAAGAACCCAGGCTTTGAAACCCAGCTTTGCTTCCAACAACAAGCTGCTTACATTCCCTGTTTTCTCATCTGTAAGAGGGAGTAAAAGTCTGCATATAGTCTGTGCTGGGAGACTGGAGCTCGTGTTGTTTTGACGATCAGGTTTGAACAACTCACTTGACCTATTCCTGTGGACCCAGCAATATTTGTTGTTTCACCTTGGCTTCACTGAAACTGTATCCTGTTTCAAACTTCCAGAATTAGTGGAGATCAGATTATTCCTAATCTTTGCCCATGAGTCTTGACGATGGCCCAAGAGCCCAGTTCTGACAAGAGCTGGAAAGGATTAGCGTGGGTTTCTGTTGCTGTAACAGTCTTAATTTCACAATATTGACGTCCTCAGGGATTAAACATTTTTTAGTTTTTGTGCATAGATTGCTTTTTTTTTTTTTCATTTCCACTCTTGCAGAGGAAGCCCAGCCTGCTTCCTCTGTCCCTGCTAGAACCTCCATCTTTAATCCACCGAGTGGTTCTAATTTTTGACTGAAATAGGGCGAAACCACATCTAGGAAACTCAACTGTCTACTCTCATGGTTTTGTCTCTGCGCTTCCCTTGTACCAGCCACAAGTCTTTATTGATTCAAATGATTAGTAATTAATCAGTAATCAATGAAATCATTTATTTATTCACTTAGTCATTTGTTCACACATACTTATTTGATACCAGATACCTTGTCCTCTTGTGAACAGGCCATCACAAAACTGTAATAAAAGTCAGTGGGGCTAAGAGCTGAGGAAGACAAGTATGAGGCCCAAGCTGGCCTAGGGAAGGACGCCATGTGACGAAATAGCATCTGAGCTGTATGCCAACTGGAGTGAGCCAGGTGAAGGACAGCAGAGGGTAGAGGCTTCCCAGAGAAGGAGGAGCAGGCATAAAAGTCTTAGGGGAGGGGAAAGGAGCTTTGAAGTGTTTCAAAAACTAAGAAAGTCCGTGTGCTACTGAGCAAGAAGGAGACAGTGAGAGAGAAGCGGAAGCCAGCCCATGCAGATGAAATCCATGCAGGATTTTATCATGCTCCATGATAAGGACCTGAGTATTTTCTCACAGGGACAATGGTACCCCGTGGGAGCAAGGCCTGTAAGCAGGACCATGGTGTGATAGAATTCAGTTTCTAGAATAGCATTCTGAATGCATGTGAAGACAAGATTGGGGGAGGTGAAGAGTGGGTGGGATAAGAGGCTATTTATATCGGTGGTGCTCAGGGAGGAGCTGGTAATGGCCTCAGCAACAGAGAATCCACAGAAAGGAATAGATGGGGGGAGGGGGGATGGTCAGAAATTGATGAGCAGTTGAATGTGTCAAATAATGGAAGGGATAATTCTTATATATGAAATGCTAAAACATTGATAACCTTTTTTTTTTTTTTCATTGATGACCCCTGATCAGAATAGAGAACTCTAGCAAAGGACCAAGAACTTGTTCTTTGAGTAATGGTTACGAACACCAAGACCTGGATCATAGTGGGCATGGTCCCCAGAACTTTGCAGGAGGGTCGACTTTGGGGTCTAACAGAACCCACTTGGGAGGTGATCTGTGGAAGGGTATCATGTGGAACTGGACATGACATTTCTTTGAGTGCCATGGGTGTTTGTGGCTGACCTAAATTTAGCAGTGGCTGGGACATCGTGAGGCCCTGGCCATGACCCAGAAAATGTCTAGATAGCTGTCACAACCCAAGGTAACGTCAGTGTTCCATGTGGTATCTGGGTAGAAACACAGTGGGCTGAGCGTGTGGCCTCCAGGCTTGCTCTAGGCCCCATCTCACATTCTTCCTGTGGTCTGTCTCCATGTATTGGGTGCTCCCTCTGCCGGGAGTGCATACAGAGACCCCCTATCCTCCTTCAAGTTTGGGGCATTATTTCAGGACCACTCAGCACCAGGATCACGTGGGGAGCTTCTTCTAAAGGCAGATGCCTAGCCCCATGTCTCTCTATTGAACCAGAATCCCCAGTTATAGGGCCTAAGGACTGTATTTTTGAGACATTCCACAAGAAGTTGTATTCATAACTGGACACACGAAGCTATTTACATTAAATAAAATTAAAACTTTAGTTAAGTCATTACATTAGCCGTAGTTCACATGCTTATTGCCACGTATGGCGATACAAACATTTCTATTATGGCAGAAAGTTGTGCTGGATAGTGTTGGGACTTGCAGAGAAATGCCAGCCCACCAGATCCTTCTAGTTTGGGGTTTCTGTCTTAGCTGATGCATTGCTCATGGGAATGGTCTTTCCTACAGGAGGTGACCGCGCCTTTTCCAGTTGTCCATTCCTGCAGCATGATCAGCTCCATCCCCTACTTTAGGGCATTGGGCTGTACCAGAGGGCTCACCTCTGCACTTTGATGAAGTGGGGAAAGGACAGTAGGAAATTCTCTGAGCATGACTATAGACTCATACAATTGATGGACTTCCACCATCTTCTAACTAGATCAAACCCCTTCTGAATTCAGTTTAAGTCTCTTAACATTTAAGTTCTTTCTAATTGGGCTAAATTTCGTTTTCTGAATAAGAACTGAATTCCCTTGAGCTTCCCTCCTTATTTCAGTCTTTGAAGTTGTACAGACATTGGAAAAGGTCAGAATACCATTTTTAGAGTTTTTTGTTCTCCAACTTGACTTAACTTTAAAGTGTCTTAACTGGTTAAGATCAACCTTTCCAAAAATGGTGCCCCTTTGCCTTCTAGCTTGAGAGTATGGTGTCCTTGAATGGACTTCTTTAAAGTTTGAAGGGTTTGACAAGGTCTTTGATACTGAAGTGGATTTCCAAGTCTAATTACGTCACTTCCAATCCTTCACTTCTGTGCCTTGGGTTTATGATTTTCTGATGAAAATCCCGCGCATCCTTAGGACTCCTCCCCAGAACACTGCATCCTAAATGGCTGTGTGCAGGCATATGGTCTCCACTGCCTGGAGGGCAAGCAGGTGTTGTCATTGTGGCTGTCAGCTACCTGACCCTTCCCTGTGGTGTGGCCGGCATGGTGATATATGGATGCCATGCAAGCTGGTGTATATATGGCAGGTCCCTTGCCTTTTTCCAGTTTTCTCATTCTCGACAGAAAGGACATAGTGTTTCTGTTTGCAAGACATCATGACTTTTCATTGATCAGGTAAGATGTAAGACTAACTCTCCAGAAAGCTTGGAACACTTTTTTGGCAGTTAGATTGTTGAATGAGGGTATAAACACAGCCCCTACATTACATTGGTTTGCTGTGTTAAGTCTTTAAATGATCCCTCTTCTTAATTCTTGACTTTGCAATCTTGCGATCCTTGTGGATGAAATCAAGTTGCTGCCGAGTAGAACTTTTCATATGTTTCATGTTATCCCCATGGTGTCCTCTAGCCCCTTCCTCTGGCCCCCGGGGTTTTCTGTTAACCAGTAGTTAGATCTACAGCCTTGAACAGATGCAGGTTTTCGTTTTTTGGTAGGACCACATCACAGGTGATGCTGTGTCCTCTTGCATCACATCAGGAGTTTTGTGATGTTGGATTCATTGCAGGATGATTCACGGATCATCCTGAGGCTTCTATCATGAAGCCCCATGTGAGCCAGGGTCTGTGGCCATTAAAAATGAATGTTTAGATCAGTTCTTTCTTTAGGACTTGCAAAGGGATGATGTTCTAATTCTATCATTCCTTCTTCATTGGTTAGCCGGAATTCTTCTAAAGAGAGCTTTCCCTCATTAACTGTTGGTTACCCTCACGTTTGTGAAAAAGGAGGAAACACCTCTAATCATTGCTCTGCCTTTGCCTCTGGGTAGCTACTGTATTCCTCATATTTAGCACCCACACTTTGGACTGCAGAGTCCCCTGTTGAGCACCCACATTTATGACAGTTTCCATGGGGATGCAGAGGTTATGCCAGAACCTGTCCCTAGGCAGCTGCTAGAGTACAGGACATAGGCCTGACTCTGAAACTTCTCTATAGAGACCCTCATTTTCTTGTTCTTTTTAAAGCAAACGTGTCCCTGCATCCTGTTTGAAAGCAGATACTCAGGGGTCAGAATAGGAAAGCAGGGACAGATCCCAGACTTGCTGGCATGAAAACCATGGCTCTGAAGTGGAGTCCAGACATCACCTGTCCCTCAGGGGCTGTCTCCGTGCCAATGCCAATGGCAAATTAAGGCAACTGTTTCACTGACAAGCTGACTTAGACAAAAGGAAAGTGGCAGTAAATTCTTCAAAGGCCCACAGCCTGAAAAGATGCAGAGGCTAGCGACACTCACACAAGTACACCTGAGAAAAATAGAAGAAGGGGATTTATCTAAAAATGTTAAATAGTCACTTCTTTCAGTGTGCTGGTAGATTTCACTGTGGGTTGAAGTGGGCTTAACATAAGTGGAGAACAGAATTTATTTTTTGAAGATTTTCTTCCTTATGAAAAACATGTGGGCAGATAAATGATGATATAAGAACAATCCCCACAGCAGGAGATTTATTATGGGAGATAATTTATTTATGCATAGAGTTATTTTCATGGCACTTCTAAGGCTACCTCTTTGGTCTTAACTGGCCAGGAGGGTTTTGTTGATCAGTTTCTTGTTTTTCTTTAAAACTCCGACAGTCTCCAATGGAGATTCCCTTTATGCTGTTAGTGACCAAGCAATACCCAGGCGACAAATCTCAATGCCACAGAAGTTCCCTTGGGAGTTGTGGAATAGTTTTTACATGTGGTTTTCACAAAGTAAAGAATTACTAACATTTTTAGTAAAGTCCTGGTGGTGTTGTATATTCATTTTCATAAAATATATAGAATATTAGGAGGTTAAGTGAAAAAATACATATATAAAAAATTCATATATATATGAAAAATAATGTTAAAAACTTTCTATATAAAAAATTCATATATATATGAAAAAATAATCTTAAAAACTTCCTAAAAGTACTATACCTAAAATTCAATATATATGTTTAAAATACACTTAAGTTTTGGATCAAATTTATTATCGTTCCAAATAGAGTCATGCTTCTGACTTGATTACATTACTTCTTATGCTCTATAAATACTTCTTCATTCAAAAGTCTGTATTTTTACATCAGACCATAAATAACCTGCATAGACTTTACACAAATCTCTTTTTGTTTCGAAAGCTGCTTATTCAAAACTGATGTTTTTTCCAAAGTAACTTTTGCATGTGGAACCTAAATGTAATCATTGATGAAGCCATAGATTACTAGTCTGTTAACCAATTGATTTATGCTCTATCATATGCCAGAAAATAATTCAAATTTGCTAAAAAAGACACATAGATTAACAGACTTCCTTCAGATGTATAGACTATCCCTACCACTGATGAACTAAGTGCGTCTGCATTTTATTTTATTTTCAGAGCAGCAATTCTGATTCATATTGATAGAGTCATGAAAGTGACCATTTAGGGAAGTACGATGTATGCCTGTCATTGGTCTCCTTTTTTTTCCACCAGGTGCAAAGAGGTTTAGTGTGGTATAGGGGCGAAGCATTGAATCAAAAAGAAGGAAACACAAAATTTCTGGAATTTGTAAGCTTTGTGACTTTTAGCAAATTAATTAACCTCTCTAGTCTTCATTTCTCTCATCTATAATCTGAAATGAATGAAGGGGATAAAGACATACAGACTTCCAGTTGTAAACTAAATAAGTCATGGGGATGAAAAATACATAAGGAATATAGATGATAATATTGTAACATACTTATTGTGGTGAGCATTTCATAATGTGTTAATTGTTGAATCACTGTGTTTTACACTTGAAATGAATTTAATATGTGTCAGCTGTACTTCAATTAGTAAATTTAAGAACAAGATATTTCCCAAATTAAAAAAATGTATATAACAATGGTTTATCAGCTTAGGAACTGGGTTGGATGGTTGTCAAGGGGCACATTTCCCCTCTAAGATCTATGGCCGCAGTAATTTCCTGAATTAGAATACATTCTTACTTGTCCCAGAGGAATTCTTGAACTGGACATACTGGGAGAAGTTGTACTTAACGATAATAGATGAGGAATCATGAATAGCATATTATATTTAAGCATCGAGACCAATTAGACAAATCCTGTGAGAGCCAAGGCTTCTTATTTAGCTGTATTTTAGCGAACCAGGAAACCCTGAACGAGTATCTCCTTCTGTGTGGCTCGGAGCTCTGCTCCCTGGAGACCTAAGAATTCTGTTCTGGTGAGAGATTTAAATATGTGAGATTATATATCCGGGGGAGATGTGTGTGCTCAGGAGAAACTCCTGGCCAACACAATAAAGCAAGCATGGGATACTACACTGTGGGAGAGACATGGCGGGAAGCATTGACTCTTGGCCTGAGGCATAGGTGTCATTTGTTAGAAGTTGGAGAGCCTTGATGAAGTCCCAATAGTTCATTTTCGCTTTTGCACCCCAATGATTATAGCAGCAATGTCCACAATAGTGAACGTATGGAAAGAGCTCAGATGTCCATCAACAGATGAATGGGTAAAGAAGATGTGGTGTATGTATACAGTGGAATATTACGCGACCATCAGAAAGAATGAAATCCTGCCATCTGCGATGACGTGGATGGAACCAGAGGGTATCATGCTGAATGAAATAAGCCAGTCAGAGAAAGACAAATACCATATGATCTCACTCATATGTGGAATTTAAGAAGCAAAACAGGGGAACAAAGGGGAAGGGAAAAAAAGTAAAATAAGATAAAAACAGCGTGAGACAAACCATAGAGGCTTTTAACTCTGGAAAACAAGCTGAGGGTTGCTGGAGGGGAGCAGGTGGGGGGATGGGGTAACTGGGTGACAGGCATTCAGGAGGGCATATGATGGGATGAGCACTGGGTGTTATATGCAGCTGATGAATCACTGAGTTCTACCCTAGTAACTAATAATACAGTGTATGTTAACTAAATTGAACTTAAATAAGAATTTTTTTTAAGTTAGCCTTCACGACACAATGATACATGATCATCACCTTAATCCCCTTCAAGTCTTCAAAAATAATTTTTAAAATAAACATAGTAACAGAAGAAAGGCATTGAGGTGCCTCCAGGATGCTAGCTATATTCTGTTCTTAAACCCAGTGATGGGTGCGTTGAGTGTTCGTTTTTTCACATTCTTTTATATATACACTATAGGTCATGAAATTAAAACACCATCTTTTTCCTGGCAAAACCTAACACAGTTTTTTGGTCCACAAAGAGCAATTGTACTAATCCTTTTGAGCCCTGTTATATGTTTCCTTCTTTCCCTCTGACCTTCTTGGATTGAAATCCTGATTGATTTGCAGAGAACACGGTCATTGGAATGAGTTTAAGAAAAATGAGCACCTTTTGTTGCCAATAACAGGAACTGGATAAATATTTCAATGAACTGACATCATTTTTTTTAATAATCATTGGCATGATATTCCTGTAAATGGAAATACACAAATATATATAAAGAGTGGAATTTCTCAGAATATATTTGTAATTAAATTTCTATACTGACATGAACATACAGAAATATACTTATATCTCCTAATGTATTATATAGTTACAACATTACATAAATATCAGTCATCATCTTACACAGTCATTCATTTTGTTAGGTTGAACTAGTAACCGATATGCTATGTTTGGAAGAACCTATTAGTTCAGGTTATGTTTTCAGTGATTTAGCAAAAAAAAAAAAAAAAAAAAAAAATCTACAGTAGTGCAAACTTGATTTATGCCCTGAAAATCATCTATAGGTTTTGATTTAAACACAGAATTTAGGGCTTCTTAGAAGGTAAGATTTGAATGTCAGTTCCTTCGGACATTTCTAAGTGGGGGATTAAAAAGATACTCCATTAATAAAAAGGATTTATTGATGATCCTTTTTATTAATGGAGAAGAGAACTTCTAATCTGAGGTGTGTTTTGCAATTTTTATTTTTCGTATTTTGATATTAAAATACCTGATTTCCATGTTACTCATTCTGCTCTTTTGTTCGTGTTCCTTCATCTTTGCAGAGGCTCAACAGACTGTGTTTCAGACACTATGCTGGGGGCTGGGACATAGAAGTCCTACAGCGTCCCTGTTCTCTGCAGTGCTTATACCCAGCCCCATTTTATAGAAGGGCGAAGGACAGGCTTGTCTGAATTGATTTAAAACAAATGTGAAAGAATATCGATAAATTAAGATTTCTGATTAACGTACGGGGAAAATTAGGCAAGGGATATACTTTTCTTCCTCTTTTTTATCTTTGCCCTGCCTTCTTCTCCAAATATTTTCTTGTCTTTTTTTCTAAGTATAATTCCTTTAAACTCACTAGTACATTTGTGTGTGTCTATATCTCTCTATAAATACCTAACTAAATACACATGACATGTTACACAATTACGTATTTCCCAGTACGATCCCTGGATGGTCTGTTTCTGCCCTGATGCCTTTGGGGGGGTCTGACAGAGGTAGATATTGTTCCTGTTGCTCTGCCACAGTGAACTCAATCTGTCTAAAGACTGATGGTCCCTGCCTTTGAATGACAGCTCTTGTCGCAGGCACTGTGGCCACAGTCCCCAACTCTCTGTCAGTTTTCTGTGTCGCCCTCCCCACCAGCCTGACCCGCCATCCAAACAAGTAACTGGCCTCCGGGAAAGGGAAGGATTGTATCAACCTCAACGTGTTCTAGAATGGGTGATCTTGCCTTTAAAGATTTTTTTTCTTCCAATTTTTATTTTTTACCCTTTTCCCCAGTAGTCCAATTTTTCTAAATGAGAAGCAGATGAAAAGTGGGCCTGTTAGTTCTTCCAATCTCCTGTCTTCAGATGAAGTTTTCTTGGTTCCTATATAGAATTTTTAAGTGTTTGGGGCTCTCCCAGCGGCTCTCCCTTTGGACTCTCCTGTAAACACTGACCATTTTTGATTTATGAGAATCCCAGGCAGGAACAGAGATCAACTCTTCAAATGCAAATTTGCATCCAGGTTTGCCTGCGAGTACAGGGAGTTCAGCAGGCAGCTTGGAGCGCTGGCTCCCGACAGTCTGTCCTGCTTTTCCAGGACAGATCTGGAGAGTGGCATGGGGATAATCTGTGCACAGCCAAACTGCTGTGCCATTGTGGATGGTGGGCCCTGGGTATCACCTGGTCACATGGGGTGGCGGCTGGCCTCACGCAGGGCTGTCACCTCAGGGAGGTCATCCAGAAATTGCCCATCCAGAAATTATTCAAAGGCCTGAATTCAAAGGCAACCAAAATCACTAGTGATGGACAGCAAATCCAGAATTTATTCTCAGCAGCCCTGGGCAGCCATGTCCACGGTCAGGGCCAGGGTGACCTGTCCAGAGGGACATAGGGGAGACAGTGACCAGGCCAGGAGCCATAGGGTGAGAAGATCGGACTGGAGGTCCCACAGTCCTTACGCAGTGTGGGTGCTAGTCCAGCACTGAATCTCCATGCCTCAGCCACCTCATCTATAAAATGGGGATAAGACCTCCTAGAGTTGAGTGGATTGAATTTTTCCCAGGGCTGGGCCTGCAACAGTGCTCACTGTATGAGCCTCACTCAGTGCCGGGTGGAAGGGAGCCAGGGAGCGGTTCCTGCCCACAGAAGGCCCCGTCCTTGGGAACAGAAACTTGGTGGCCTCCACGTCCAGCCTCTCTCTCTCTCCAATGAACCCCCTTACTCCTTGTCTGTTTTATTGGACATCCTACTTCTGCATTCCCTTCGTAGTCTCAGGCTCCTCCCCAGGGCACAGTGCTTATGCCCAGCAGACACCTGCTGGCCCCAGGTTTCAGCCAAGCCTCTGAGGTCTCCAACCTCACCTTCCAGTTACAGACCCAGGAGGCAGCGCATTGTGCAAGGTGGGGGGGGGCCTTCAGCATCCCCCGAAATACCTCTGTTTTTCATTGTTTTGACTAGCTTACCCTGCAGATAAATGTGTTTCCTTTATTTCTGCATTCTTACAGGGGGCCTTCAGGGTGGCACATCCCTGCTTCCTGCCACCGCTAATGGGCCAGCTCCATATCCCTGTATTCTTTAAATATGTGTGTATATATATATACATATATATATATATTCAGTATTATATCTAATATATATATTTTATTTATTCTTTATTTAAATATGTGTATAGATGATATAGATATAGATATAGATATAGATATAGATACAGATATTTGGCCCACCAAGCCAAACCATGAGGGTTTCCAAAACTTTTCTACAGGTAGATGTCAGCCAGCTGGGTCACTTGTACTGGCTTACTTCTCAGAGGGTGACTTTGTTTCCACAGAGGCTGGGGAAGAGGCGCCTCCTCCCCACTGGGTAGACAGCGCCCAATGAGCACTCAGGGCCATCGCCGTGGAGAACAGAAGAAATCAGGATGCCACACTTACGTGTAAAAGTCAAGTATTAGAATTGCATTTCCCCGTAGTGAAATATTTAGTCGTTTCAGAGCAGATCACGTGCCTGAGAACCTTTAAGTGAACAACAACAAAAACATATGAGTGACTTACTGCTTTTGTTACTAAGGAAAGCGTGTGATACCTCGTTCAATAAGCAAACTTTACAAAACTCTTGAAAACAGTCCTTGGAGCCACTAGGGCTACAGCTCATTTTATAAACTTATTATTTGACTCTGCAGAGCTTGATTTGTCCTTTTAGATCTTCCGTGACCTTTTTAAAAAAAAACAAAAAGTATTTTTCTTCTGTGTCACATTTACTCAGCTATCTAAGAAGGTTATTTATTTTACTAAACAAATTGGAAGCATCGGGCTGGGACGTGATCTTCATCAGGATTTTATGAATTTAGGAATTAACCTCTCGAAGCCTTGGCTCGGTGTCTGCAAGATGGGGATCGTCAAGACCATCCCGTTGGTTTAAGAAATCAATAAGCCGTGGAAAGAGTTAGTGTACAGCCTGAGACCTAAGTGTCCCTTAAATTTTAGCTGGTGCTGCTAATTCAGTGGTTGTGACCTCCTCCACACAGTAGGCACCGTGCAAACACTGGGGCGCCGTGGGAGGGAGGCGAAGCCATCCTGCCCCCAGAAAGCTGGCAGCCTAGCGGGGCCATGAGTTGCCAAAGAGAGGAGGCTACAAACAAGGAATTCTGTGGTTCTAAGCATCAGGAGTGTGGACGAGAGGAGGCAGGAGTGGGTCTCTTTCAGAGGCGGGCGGGCAGGCTTCGGGGAGCAGCGGAGGCGCACAGGCCCCATGGGGCAGGAGCCAGTGGCGTGGAAGCGCTGGCAGGCGGGGGCCCGGGGGCTGACCTCACCAGCTGGGCACCCGCACACGGCTCGCCCACCGAGCCTCGGATGGGTTTTGGGCTCTGCACTATGGGAAGCGACGGTGAAATTTGTGTTTTAAAAACGGCACCTGACCACCGCACAGAGAGTGACGTGGGGGATGCCAAGAGCAGGTGTCGGAGGCCACGAGGGATGCGCGGGGGGCACTCATCGAGTGTGGGAGCCGTGAGCGCCGAGGGAGAGGAGTTTAAGAAGTGGTTGGGGGATGCCTGGGTGGCTCAGCAGTTTAGTGCTGCCTTCGGCCTGGGGTGTGACCCTGGAGTCCCGGGATCGAGTCCCACGCCGGGCTCCCTGTGTGGAGCCTGCTTCTCCCTCTGCCTGTGTCTCTGCCTCTCTCTCTCTGTGTCTCTCATGAATAAATAAATAAAATCTTAAAAAAAAAAAAGTGGTTAGGGGACGGCTCCTGGATCCCCACTGATTCAGAGGCAGATGAAGACTCCAGGTCTAGGAAACTACTGAGGACCTCAGAAAGACTCCAGGGGGGACAAGATTTCAGATACAAGTGTTTTGTGAGAAGGGAGAATGGGAGAAGCTCTATGAATAAGTTAGCTAACACAATACATCCTAAAGATACAACCAAACTGACAAATGCTATAAGTGAACAGCTGACAGTTTCTACTGTGTGTGTAAACATCTGTGTAAATTCTCTGCAGAGAGATCCTTCGGGCATCTCCTCATTGTGAAAAACCGAGAAGCCCCTTTCTCTCCGAGTCTTCCCTGAATCCTTGGAAGGACTGATTCTTTTTTATTCTAACCTACACATTTATATATTCTTGTCTTTGTTCTCACCTCCATAAAACGAGGACAGTGAAATTTCCCTGCCCCTCTCCAGAGTTGATGGATGAAAGTTATTTCACGAAGCAGTTCTAGTGTTTTATATGAGATGTAATTCCTCACGGCAGGTCATATTTCTCCATTTTTCTTCTATTATTGTGCATAGAGTTTTATTTAAAGAGTCAATAAAAAAATTTTTAGTGCAGCACAGAAGTACGTTACCACTTCTTTGCAACTGAGAAATTTGGTGACAACAATGGATTCTTGAGTGCATTAAAGAAGCTCTTCTTGCTTCTAAGTTTTATTTGGGTCAGAAAGAGTTACTTTGCTCACATCAGTGCAGCTCCTCCATTCTGTCAGCAGCCAAGAGGCCATCTCAAGTCAAGTGGCCCATTTTGATCTCGTATCTGAGGATGACGAGAATGTTCCCAGGTATCTTACTCAGGAGGTTTTGGTGGGAGGACTGGAGTGAGCCTAACGGGCATCCTGGCTTGAGGACAATGTTGTCTCACGTCTGTCCTTCCTGGTCTGTCCGTGGAGGCGGACACTTGTGTGTCATTGCATTTTGCAGGCACCTTGGAGGGTTAGGTGGCTGCTCTCAGGTGCCAGAGGATCCCTTCCAGCAGCACGGATGCAGGCGGTGTGATGTTGGGGAAAGAAGGGACAGCGTGGGAGCTGTGGGTGTGGAACAGGGACACGCAGGCAGGGGAGCATGGGGCAGCCGGTGGGCAGCTGCTCAGTGAGTTAGTCAGTGTTCAGCAAACGTGGGGGGTGCAAAGCCACAGAAATCCCTTTATTCTCATCATTTGTCATTCCCACCTCAAGGCCACAGGAACACTACTTGTTAGGAATAAATATGCTAAAATGGTATTTTAGAGCCAGGCTTTGCCATGTTAATATTAATAGAAAAGAGATTTCTGGACGGATCCGCTCTGCCCATCCCCTGTGGCCTACTTAACCTCCTCTCCATCGCCCCCCCCCCCCCAGTGACTCAAGGGGACACTTGCTTCTAGTTGCTCTTATTTGATATAATCTCTGCTTCTCTGAACTGGGCTATTAACCAGATAAATGAAGTAGATGTCTAGATTTGGAGAGCATCCAAAGTGGAAAGGGATGGAAGTGAGAATGTCTCCTGGAATACGAGCTCCTGGAGGGACAGGTGCTGGTCCAGTCTCTGGCTGAGTCCCTTGTGCCTAGAACAGACCCTCGCACACAGTGGATGCTCGTGGCATTAGATGCTTGTGTGCACGGTGAATACAGGCACCTAGAGGGTCATCTTGTCCAAATCACTCATTATACAGACGCAGACCTGAAGAGCGGAGAGGCGCACGCCCAGGTTCACCAGGGTCACATGGTGGTGGAGTTGGAAATTGAAGCAAGGCTCCAGATGACAAATCCAGTGCTTGGACTTGCTATTGGACTGGCTCTTCCCCTGTGACAGGGCCATGGGGTTTGTGCTTAATGCCTATCCCTTCACTCATTCAGAAAACATGATTGTTATGTGCCAGGCCAGTGGTTTTTCCATCCTGCTCGCACATTTGAATCACCTGGGGAGCTCTAAAAAGGAAGAGTCCCCAGGTGAGAGGCTGATTTACCTGTCTCTATGCATCGGTGTTTTCTTCTGTTAAGTATTCCGGGCTAGTTGATTAGGCAGCAGGGCTGAGGGCCACAGTGGAGGACCGGGCTCGTGTAAGCAACCATCTCCAGGACTTACTAACTGTAAAGGGGCTGCTCTTGGGCAGGGTGCTCAGTGCCCACCTCTCCTGCCCTGCCCCGGACTCAGGGGGCCCTTGGACAGTCCATACTATGTGGGCTCGGCCCCTGGTAGAGGTGGCCGGGACAGGGCCATCGTGCCTGGCCTCGTGTGCCCGCAGACATCCACTGCCTCTGTGCCAACCTTTCTTTGAGCTTCAGGCTGGGCGGTTAGCTTTCATCCTTCTTCACACTGTCACTTGTCCCCAGACACAGCCCTTACAGAGCCAGATGCTTTGCTGGGGATTCCCAGGAGGGCAGGATGAGGCCTCTGATCTTAAGGGGCTCTTAATACATGAGGGAAGCCGTGTTTGGGTATTTGTTAGTACAAAGTACTAGGCGGGGATTTCAAAATCAATTTTCCTAGAAGGCTTTGCTGTTTGTTTTCTTGGACTTGACTGCATGGCCGTCGGCACCTCACCGATGTTTTCAGAACCTGATTGGACCTTCCTGGGCCTGTGTTCTAAGGGGACTGGGGTTTGAGGAAGGGCGTGTGTGATTTGAGGCTCAGGGCAGAAGTAGGGATCACAGGGACCGAATGCAGATGGGAGCTTGACTCGGGACCCCACGTGAAGTTATCACGTACCCGACGTCACTTCCCCGGGTGGAGAATGGGCAGGTCCTTCCTTGCGAGTCAGAACCGGAGTCATTCAGTTATGGGGCCTCACAAGCCCTTGCCAAGCGCCACAGGGGAGGGAAGCCACCTACGGGGTTGCACTGGCCACACGCTCTGAGCTGGACCCCGTGGGGGAGCCCCACAGAGGGAAGCATTACGGAGCTCCCAGAGGAGATCAGACGAGCACCCCAAAGCTGTCCCAGGGGGTCCCCACACCTGGGGGCCGGATAGCAGTGCTCAGAGGGCAGCCCCCTCTCCCAGCGCCACAGGGCCCAGCGACCAGGGCGAGTCGTGGCCAGAATGTACGTCCACTGTGCTTCGTGAGAGGGACCCACGCACGGAGCAAGCCGGGCGCGGCAGGGAGCCAGGCTGCAGGTGGCTCCGGGCCCAGGGAGGGAGCATCAGCAGTCCGAGGGCACATCTGCCATCCACACTGGGTGGCGGGCCCTGAGGGTGGGCCCCCAGGCAAGGAGAGGGTAGGGGCTGAGAGCCCATCTGGGGAGGAGCCTGGCAGCCCATCTCAGGACTGGGGCTGATGCAGGCCTCAGGGCTGTCGGACTGCAGGCTGGCCCCGGGGTTAAGGAAAACAGGACCAGCCGACATGGACAGAGCACGTGGCTACCTGCATTATCTCATTCAGTCCCCACCTTACTCCTGCGAGGTGCGTGCTATCGCTAGCCCTATTGCACAGATGGGGAAACTGAGGCACGGCACTACTGAATGACTCATGCCAGGGCGCACAGCTGATTCAGTGAGTGAGCCGGGACCCGGACCCGGACCCTGACCCGGACCCAGGCAGGCAGCCTGCAGGGCCCCAGCTTCTCTTGCGTGCTGATGGCTAAGGCCTGGCCTCAGGAGCCTCCCTAGGAAAGGGACAGGACTGGAGTGATGAATGGTGCTGCCCGGGCAGGGGAAGGACGGCAGGGGGACCCAGGGAGATGTGGAGATACCACACAACAGCTCCACCCGAGCGGATCCGGGGGCCAGGTGAGCGGGGCTGTGGCTTACCTGCCTGGGACTGGCCTCCGCTCTGGCTGTGCCACCTGATTGCTCAGCTTCAGGGGTAGGACGCCGAGGGCTAATGGGCCTGCAGGGAGAAGAAACAGGGAAGGCTTGGGACCTACCTCCTGGTGTGTGAGGCTTCTCTCAGCACGGCTGTGCAAGCTCAGGCCATGCAGTGACCGGGGCTGGTGCCCAGCTATTCCCAGCCCCTATATAGTGCCTGCACCCAGGAGTCCCTCCATGAGGATAACCTGAGTGGTGCGTAAAGACACCTACCATCCTTCCCCCAAAGATGTCCTAATGGAAAGTGAGTCCAAAGGCTATCAGAGGGCCCAGAGTTCTTGGCCTCTTGGGGGCAGGCTGTCCCCTGTTTATCCAGTCGACTGTGTGACAGTAAGCAGATGTCCCCTACTAGTCTTCCAGTAGGTTCATTTGTGGACAACACATTAGCCGGTTTCCTTAGCAAGAGCATTCAGCTAGTTAGTGGTTATTCCTCCATGGGCTGAGCTCGCTTGTAGACCAGCCTCCCCTGGAAAACGAAGGAATGATAAGCTAGTATAAATCATGCTAAAAGGAATGAGCCTTCACCATGAGTCATTAGGACAGATGACACACTGGCGAGCAGATGAAAACCCTTTGATGAAGACCAGTTGTAAAAGCACAAGTAATGCCAAAGAAATGCATCGTGGTGACTCAAAAGTTTAATGTATGTATTTCCTCCTTTCCATCTCTCTTTTTATTTGTAAGAAATTTTTGTAGTCAATGTCAAGAGTGGTAAAACAACATTTCCTGTGCTGGGACCCTGGGGAGAGAGGTTCAGGGAAGGACAGATTTGAAGGGATACATTTAATCAGTGAGTGTGAGATGTCATTTGGCCTGGGGCTTATGTAGTGTTAGATGTCACATAGGACTTACGTAATAGCATCAGAAATAGGAATCGGTCCCAGGGAGGCGTGTTCCGTGCTGAGAAAATAGCCCCAACAGAGTATCCACTCTAAACTTACCATCTGGAAATATTCCAAAGAGAGGACTATGTGGAGTTACAAATGCCACCTCTGGCCAGCCCTACAAGCAGTAGGAGGCAGTGAGCCCAGTGGCTAAGGCATCAGCTCTGCAAAAGGCAGGCTGCTCTGTGTCCTTGCTCTGCCATTTCTTAGCCATGTGACCTGGGCAAGCTCCCTAACTTCTTCGGCCTGCTTCCTGCTCTAAGGAGAGACTCATGACCCCAGCACCCACTCACTTGATGGGCTTGACTGCAGGCAACAGGGACAGACCCTGCCCACATCAGAAAGGGGATCTACAGGAAGAATGTGGAGTAGCTGATGAAGTCAGAAGTACAAAGAACCAGGTCCCAGGAAGATGGGGGTACCAGGGCCACTCAGGTCTTGTTTTGTCCTTTATCCTCCTGTCAGGGTCAAATTCCAGAGAGATAGCATCCTGTAGGTTCATTTAGACATGTCCTCACCTCTTGGCTGGAGGAAAACAAGACACTTCCTTCAGCCAGTGGGGGAGGTAGAGTTTCTATTACCAGAAGGAGGAGGGAAGAATGTTATGGGGATCAACTGACATCATGCATGTAAAGTGCTTGGCACCATGCCTGCCGCATTGTAAGAGCTGAAAAATCAGACGTTGCGTATCAGTTATAAATTGGAATGATTGATAGCAGATCAATAATATAAGCTATTCCAAGTAAGAAGCTGATGAAGCATACACACCAATGAGTACAGTTAAAATCAGAAATTGGAATAAAATCAGTAGATTGCATCAATGTCAGCATCCTGGTTGTGACGTTATTATACTAAAGTTTTGCAAAAATGTTACCATTGGGGAAACTGGGAAAATTGTACAGAGAATCTCTCTGTATTAGTTTTTGAGAACGGCATGCAATTCTACAATGATCTCTGTAAAAATTTCAGTTAGCACAAAAAAAGAGGAAGGAAGCTAATGACTTCGAACTCCCAGGAAGTCTTTTGTCCTCACTGGAGTTTATTCTTCTAATTTCCCATCCGCATACCACTGCACCCCCTGCCTCGGTCCACCAAAGTAACCCCCAAAGAATGCTATTGAAATGTAAGAGTCTTGACAGTTTAAAAATTCTTTTTAAATACTTGAGTAAAACATATGATGCAATCAAAGTGTAAGGCCAGGGCAGGACATTCCCTTTCTAAAAATCATCACTGTTGGACATTTGATGAACACACCCACACAGACACACAGCCCTCCCAATAAACCTGCGAACAAAATGTCAGCCTGGGTTGTTCCCACTGGTTTTGTCTTAGAGGGATTTGTTCTTAAATCTTATCTCCTAAATGTTCGTTTATTTAAGTGAAGGTGGGTGCCTTTATGTCCAGCAGGTGTCAGCTTGTAAGGGATGGTTGTTAGGTCTCCTGATTCCTTGAGTCCCCATTGACACTCTCTGTCTGAGATTATGCCTCATGAAGGGACCTCATCCTGGGCCTTGGGAGAGCCCTGCGGTCCATGTGCTTGGCTTCCTGCTCTCTGCAGTTGTCCTGGATGGGTTGGAGCCCCTGCCCTGGTCAAGGCAGAATCTGGCCATAGACCACAGTCTTGTTCATACTTTCTTCCTCTTTCTGGTTGCCCCCGCTGCCTTCTATCAGTGACTTAACTGTGCATGAACCCCTGTACTAAGCAGAAGAGACACCAAGACCCAGGTCCCAACTTTAAGAAATTTAAAGCCTGTTGGAACAATGGTGTTGAATGGGCTGGTATGACCTGTCAAGGCAATGGGTCTGTATGTCCTGGGCACATAACAAAGTGCTAGAGGAATTCAGGAGGGGTAAAGCTAATGCAACCATGCAAAGACTTAGAGTTTCTGCAATTTAAATCATGTTGTAGGCAAAGGCTGTGTACTGATCATGGTTTTCCAAAGCACTTCTATGGACTCGTAAGCTCTCTGCTGCCCCTTGTAGACAAACACATTATGCCCCCAACCACCACCATGGAGAGCACCAGCTCTGTGGTTTAGGGGTGGTGGAGACCAAAACGTCTGTATTTGTATTTGTATTTGTCTCTACTTACCATCAGGTGTGGCTAGATTTTAGGAGAGGAAATTAATTACAGAATTTAAAATGTCTTCCAGAGCTAAATGGAAAGAGAAGAGGCAAGGAGGCAGGACATAGACACAGAAGCTGTATGGTCTGAGGCAGATTACTTAACTGCTCTGTCTCTCAGTTTCCTTAAACTATTAATGAATGATAGTTAATTGTACTCAGTGGATGGTTCTGGGAATAGACCAGGTAAACACCTGAGAAGCACTTATGGCAAGACCAAGAGTTGTGGAACATCTCACTGACTGCCCCAAACACTGAGCTGTGTTGGTAAGCCGGTGAGAGGGCAGAGATGTCTGCCCGTTGGCCACAGAGAGCAGCAGGGGACCAACGAGTAGAAGGTATGATGTAGACATGGGGAATCCAAGGGAGGCATCTGGGAGAGCCCAGTGGTGAAAGAGTGGCATGCGTGTGTCCTAGGTGAGAGCAGAAAGCACAAGAAAGGACAGAAATGATCATTTAACAATGCACCAGGCTCCGTGTGTGAGTGCTCACAGGTGCGGAACTTGGCTCGTTGTGTTCATCTGAGTCCCAGTGCTTAGGTGAGCACCTGGCACATAGGCTAGGGCTGACTTTGAAAAGAATACATGAATTATAGCCTTTGATTCTTTCCATAACTGGATGATGTGTAGGATCTATGAAGGCCATCCTCATTCTGCAGATGACAATGTAAAGCCTAGAGGAATACAATACTGCCCAAGACATTTCAATGATGAGCCCTGGAGCCAAGAGAGGGTAGCACCTGGGACTTGAACCCGTATCAGAGGCTGTTTCCTGCAGCCCTCCACCGGGGCCTATTGCCTTCACGGCCCCCAGAGGCCCTTCTGACTCTCAAGTCTTTGGTTTGAAGAGATTACCAAATTCCAAGAGCTTGTCGCCAAGCCACTGGATTGCTGTGGGAGCTCAGGAAGTGAGCCTCGTTTTTATTTCTTGGAATTTTAGCAAATGGCCAGCCAGAGAAGGAGGTGAAGTTATGGCCACTGTGTGCTGACTGTATCATCTGTTCGTTGCCACCATGCTGATTCGAGAGGTATTTTTAGAGTCACGCATTCATTATTTATAGTTGGCGTTTTTGTGAGTACCAAAAACTAGATAACAGCAAAGAATTCCTGATTGCTGACTTATTCTCAAGGTCAGCGTCCAGCCTTATCTTAAGTAATCCCCTTTCTTCCTTGGCTATGGAACACCGTCCATTCCTTACGACTTGCGGCCAGGAAGCACATGCGTTTCTCAGGACGGCTCCCGACTCTGGGATTGCCCCCGCGTCACCGACAGCAGGCTCCCTCCTCAGTATCTCTCAGTGATGGGCAAGCGATCGAGGCCTTCCAAGTTCTCCTTTCTGCTGCGATCCATGAGTGAAATTTGGTTAGCGGCTCTGTTGCCATGAAATTTTTCTCATTGCTGGCTTTGTTGACGTTGTGCTTGAGTGGAATCAAAGCTATTTTATCTAGGAGAAATGGTGAGATGAGTTAATATTATACATAAGCATTTCACGCGATGATATTTTAAGACCATCTCCAAAGATGGTAACGCTGAGGGCGAGCGTGCGCTTGATTCTCCGTAGGCTTCCCAGCATTCCAGCTCTGTATGCAGCACAGTTGGTTTGAGATGGACAGTTTGAGGTTACACATAACGGGTCTTCCTAGGAACTATTTTCAGATCCTCTAAAGGATCATTGGAGTTGTTTTCTAAAGAGAAATGATTTTTATATGATTTTGAAAGCATTTTTACTAAAATAGTAAGTGGCTTTTCTTCTTCGCTGTAGAAAGATAAAAACTTAAATATGTATTTGCCTTGGTGGGTGGATATCAAGCAGAGTTTACCTTGGGTTGACCATGGCCATTCTCTTGAGGATGGAACTGTTAAATCTGGGATGTTTCATGATAGCTTCAAAATAAAGGGATGAGTTAAGCCATTACTCTCAACTTTACATCAATAAATCAATAGCCTGTGGAGGCCTCTTCATCCTTCTCCAACTTTCTGAGAAACAGGTACCATTTTGTTCTGCGAGCCATGTTTTTTTTTTTTTTTTTAAATTTTATCTTATTTTATGTTATCTTAATTTTTGCCTGTGATCTCCTCCAGAATTCCAGAATTTTGTGTCCTGGTTTATTTTCTTTGCCTTCACCGTCTTTCCTAGGCCCTCCCGTTCTTTCCCTCCTTTCCCTCTCTAAATATGCTCCGATCTCTCCATTGTTAAAGAAGAGGCTGTGTCCATCTGCCCATCTATTCCTCCATCTGTCCACCCATCCCCAGTCAGATTTTTCTTTCATCTTGCAGGCCCACTGCAGGTAACCGTGTGCCCTGCTGCCCACCGCTTCTCCCTCCATCCCCCTTCTTCCAGAAACCCCGGAGGCAGGGCCACTTTCTTGTCAACTCCAAAGCCTTTTTCCTCAGTCCACTTCCTCCTTGCCTTCTGGCCCTGTTGTCATCTTCTCCCTGAAGGACCCCTTGTCTGACTTCCATTGTGACCTTTTTCCTACTGTCCCCAAACAGTCTCACTACTAATTTCCTTCCTCCCCAGTCCTCTAAGTGTAGACGGGTGCTCCACCATGCAGTCCTCAGCCCCCCGAGGTCTTAATTCACTTGGCTTTCTCTGAGGCCTACCCCTCACTTCTGCGGGTTCCAATGAGTGCCTCCAGCCCCGACTTGTCACCCATTGCCCAGTCCCTCCGGGATATCCTATCATCCTCCTCTTTAGCCTCTTGCACCTTTATCATAGTATGTGTATTCCATGAAATCTGGTCATCGGTCTACTTATGCTTACAGAGTAGGAGCTGCTTGGGATCTGACGTAGGGTATCTTCTCTTTGAATCCCCCACACAAGACCTCTAAATTAACAGATGCCAACAAATACTGACTGAATGAAATGTTAAATGACACTTTCCTGCTGAGAAACGGGGTTGGGTCCCTGTGACTTGGCTCATCCACCATACTTACCACGTTCCTCCAACACACAGGAAGGCTCAAGTTCTCCAGAAAAGCCTGGGCTCGTCCACACCCGAGGTGTATGTTCCTTAAGCCCCCTCTTTTGTCTGCCTCCGGAGCTTGTCCTTCTCCCTCACCATCTGTCCCCTCCTCTCTTCCATGCCTTCTAGAGTGACCATTCGTACGCAGCCAGGACCCTGCCTGGTTAAGTACTTGAGCGTATTCTCCAGCTATCTCTCACTAAGTTTATCTTGTCTCCCAGAACTGTAAGTGGAATGAAGACAAAGGCCATGCTGGACCGTTTTGAACACCACCAAAGCTGGCTTCATGGTATGCACATAGCTGTACATCAAATGCTTGATGAGTTGTTTAGATATCTTATACTTCATGTCCAAGTATTCGAGACCATCAGAGCCACAGTTGAAAGGCTGAACCCTTATGCTCTAATCACAGAGCTGCCAAAACATGAGTAGGAGTCTGGAAATGACTAGAATTTGAGCAATAGAAACCTCCTGCCCCCAGCCTGATCCAGTTGGTACTGTGCCCTTCACTAGACTTTAATAAGGCTACAAATCTCTTCTAAATGAGTTTACTCTAGATTTTAAAAGAGCTCCGAGGTAGAGGACAGTCACTGATGCTGAATTTTAAATTATGCAGCATCGGTGTCTGTGCCGTCCTGGGCCAGTCAGAAGCCCCCTGAGCTCTGCAGAAGAGCCAGAGTCTGGTGCCAGGACAAACGATGTTAGAAGCTGCTTTCACGTGACTACTTCTCAGAAATGCCGAGATAACTTGTCTGACAGAGTGTTTTTAAAATTAGTATTCTCTTCATCAAGCAGGCATCTATTAAAATATCACTTTTCCCCCCAAAAAAGTCCATAAAAATATATGCACCCTGAAAGTAAAAAACACATCTCATAGGGACACCTGGGTGGCTCAGCGGGTTGAGAGTCTGTCTTTGGCTCAGGGTGTGATCCCCATCCGGGGATCAGGTCCCGCATCGGGCTCCCTGCGAGGAGCCTGCTTCTCCCTCTGCCTAGGTCGCTCCCTCTCTCTGTGTGTCTCATGAATAAATAAATAAAATCTGGAAAAAAGAACCCCACATCTCATAAATGTTTTAACGTGGCCTGAATGACCTCCCCAAGCACGCAGACATGGAGCGTTACTCCCTCCTGGTCCTCACTGAGGCTGATATTCGTCTCTGCCTCAGAAGGAGCCAAGAGAATGACCTAAGACGAGGCACAAAGATGCTGAGCGCAGCAGAGGGCACACGGTAAGAAGTCACCAGAGGTTCCGCCAGAATATAATTACACATTCGGGATTGCTGTCCATAATTATCACCAATTGTCCTTCCGTGTTGCTTGAACATCTCAGAGCTGCCATAGTCTGCTGATGAGGATCTGGTGGGAGCAGCTGCTGGGGCTGGAACCCCATGCCCGGGCTCTCCTGTGGCAGAGGGTGGCCGGGGTGCTGCGTGCTCAGCAGCCCCATGCTGAGTGACGCGGTCACGCTGGCCTCCTCCTGTGACATTTTGCAGCCGTCACAGCTGCCCTGAGTGTGCAGATGGGATGAATGTCTAAAGGGAAAAGAAAAGAGATGAGGTCATCCCCAGTCCCACACGGGTATGGATGAGTGGCTGCTGCTTGGGCTTGCCTGTACGTCTCTCCGGGTCATGGCCTCGGCAGGGTCACATTCACTTTCAGGGGACAGCCTAGTTGAGGAAAGCAGCATGATGTGCCCTTCCGTGAGATCATGACAGTCCACAGCAGGCTGTGCTGGATGTCAAAACAGGGCATTAGTAGGAACCCACGGGAGCTCCTTCTCAGCAAGTCTAAGGCCAAGGCTGGGACAAATTGCATCTACTTGTTTCTTCCTAAAATGTAGGCAGCTGAAGCTCCTGGGCCCCCAGCCATGGCTTTGTTGTGCACATGGAAAACTGAGAGCCTGCACCTATTGCCACTTAAGTAAGGCAGAGGCGATCCCCACTGCACGGGTTTGCTGGTCGTGTTATCAGAAGGTTCGCAGGGACCCACCATGGACAGGCAGGGGGGAAGCCCACGGCTTGCACGTGGCGGGGCTCCCCTGGCCTCACCCCCGCGCCTCCCCCACGCAGTGCCAGGCCGCTCATGTTGCATTTCACTCTGCATCTTTTTGCCTTGATTTTGAAAGCCTTTGGGGGATTCCGGGGAAAGTAAGCAAGGCTGTTCAGTATTTACTGCTGAACCAGAACTACAGCTCTATCCCTTGCTTGTGGAAAAAGCTTTAGCGCTAAGAGTTTGATTTTATAAAATAGGTGAGTGGGGGGTTCCTTAAAATGTCAAGGGTATTTTAAAGTATGTTTTTACAACTTGACAGAGTCGGGGGAGAAAAGAGGCTTCAAACCGAAGTGTTAGGAGCTGCTGCCAATTGAGAATGAATCACAAATGAAGATAAATCACCCCTGAGCATATAAGGTGGAACAATGGGAAAATATTATCAGAATTGTAAAAATTTGATTTGCATGCAACTTCTCAAGGAACATAGCTTTGCAAGCACAAACCGAAGCAGGCGGACTGACTCATGTAATGGGGCGGGGGGGGGGGGGGGGGGGGGGGGGATCAGTCTAAGATTCCAAACATGTATGTCAGGAGATGATTATTGGATTTGAAAAAAAAAAAATGCTCTGTTTGACAAAGCATACCCCACCAGCTCTGTCTTTGCCATGGGGGATTCCAAAGAGCATTTATAAAATGCACTAAGTGCCAAGAGGCTGTAGAGTGTATCAGACTATTAACAACACAATTTACTGGGTATCTGCTGCTTATATGTTTTCTGTGCACACATTACCTCTGCTCCTTACGATGATCTTACACGTGCTGTCTCCCCATTTTATAGTTGGGGACACTCCTCAGAGTGTTTACACAGCTTGGCCCAGGCCACATGGCCAATGAGGGACGAAGTCAAGGTTCACTCACTTTACCCTGGTCTGAAACACACCTCCCCTTCCACAACTTCCCAGCCCCACTCCCAGGCATGTGAGGGGCAGGGAGAGGAACATCGGGTCCTGGCCTCAGCGTGTCTTACAGCAGCCCAGACCTCGGCCCAACACACACGTTCCGCTCATCAGGAGGAAGAGCTGTCGCCCAAGATACGGGTAGTGCACGTCAGAGTAAAGTCACCTTGTCTAAGAGACAGGAAGAAACGATATATCGAATGATATTTCTTAAGTCAGTTTTATTTCCTGGTTACGATTTTTTAATTGAGGTATAATTCACATAACATAAACCTCACCATTTTATGGTGTATAATTGCAGTGGTATTTAGTATATTCACAGTGTCATGCGGCCCTTACCACTATGTAATTCCCGAACATTTCCATCATCCCCAGAAGGAAAGCCCATGCCTAATAAAGTCACCTCCCAGTCACCTTCCCCGTCCCCAGTGGACCCCCTGGCAGGCACAGATCCTTCCGTCTCTATGGATTCACCTGTTCTGGACATTTCCTGTGAATGGAATTATGTGATGTGTGGCCTTTCCCATCTGGCTGTGGTCACTTAGCGTCATGTTTGCAGGGTCCATCCAAGTCTCAGTGCCGGTGCCCTGTTCCTTTTTATGGCTGTATGGGCATGCCACACTTTGGTTATCCACTCCTCAGTTTCTGAATGATATTTTGATGCTACCCGAAGTTTCACCCCAGAAGTAGGTGGAAGCCCTAGCACACCAACAAGGTCAAGTCTGTGCCTGTCAAATACAGCCCTGGTGGCCATCTAGCTAGGCCTCCAGCAGCTTCTTGTTGCTCAAGAAATAACACGGACACTAGTTCTGTCCTCTTCCTGGAGATTCCGCCTCCCGAGTCCTGCCTGCCTGGCTGTCACCTGCTCGGCCACGAGGCCACCTGAAATGCAGAGCACAACTGACCAGCCACTCTAGTCTTTCCAGTGCTCTGTTCCCTTCTGTTAAAAGTATATTTCTTACTTGTAACTGTGTGTTTGTCGTGTGTCCACTCATTTCATGCGGGTGTCCTCCAGCATCCCTAGTCGCCACCGACGGGCTGCCTTTGGGTTTGTGTTGCTCTATCTCTGGGGCCTCTCTGTGTACTCAGTCAATGTCAGAAGGCTACCTTGCATCTAGGGTAGTGCTACCTGGCGACAAGCTAGAGGTGACACTGTCTGGGCCCCACCCAAGGCCTTCTGAATCAGGAGCCCAGGAGATGGGGGTCAGCAGTCTGAGTCCTTACAGACTGTGTGCTCACTAGGTGTGAAGAGCGCTGATATAGGAAATAGTCCCAGATTTACTCTTCTTACTGCACATGGTTGAGCCCCTTGGGCCCAATAAGTGAGACCCCCAGAGATGCCTCACTGAGCATCACCTGCCCAAGGAGCCCACTGCTCAGGAAGCGCAGTTGAATGAATTTTTACGAAGTGTTGATGGCTTGGCCATGTACCTCTCTTCAGCTAGTGAGAAGTCCTTAGACCTGCACACTCCAGCTTCCCACTTGAGTGGGAAGCGAGGAAAATGCTCAGCCAGGTCTCTGCCCTTGGGGTGTCCACTGGGACACTGAGTGTCACATGTGCCAATGGCAGTATAGACACGTGTTAGAGTGGGCCTGGCAAAGGACTCTGAGTGGACTGGGGGACAAAACTAGGGCAAGTGTTCAGGAGATGTGTGGGCTCAGGAGGACAGAGGTGGGGGCACTAGGCATAGCAGTGAGCACCCAGCTCTGAGTGTAAACTCCTGACTTGGAAACCACACTAGTCCAAGTCCCCCAGAACTCCTACCATGATATGCACAGTGTTTTCACCTGCCCACTATGCGTGGAGATGTTGGCCTTTCTGTAGAAAGGGACCAAAAAAAAAAAACATATATATATATATTCTTTTATTTTATTTTAGTGTTTCCAGGCTTGCTGAGGTATGATTGGTCCCCCCAAAAGCATATATATTCAGGTTATACAATGTGATTTTTTAAAACGTGTACAATATGACAATTTAATATATGTATACATTGTGAAATGATCATCACAAGTTAATGAGCATATCCATCACCTCACATATTTACCACTTTTAAATCAATTTTTGTCCAGTTTTGTCAAGAAATGATGATACCCATCACCATATAAGTTTAAGGCATACAGCGTGATGGTTTTGGTTCCCCATAAACTGTGAAATGATCACCACAACAGGTTCAGCTGACACCCATCTCTTGTACAGGTACAATAAGAAGAAAAAAATAAAGAGGAAAAAATTTTCTCCCTGTGATAAGAACTCTTCGGATTTACTCTCTTAACGATGCCCTAACATGTCATCTAGCCAGGTTAGCCAGAGATGCACTGGTGTATGTGATATCCCTGATACTCCTGCCCATCAGAGGACCATCAACATAGAATCACGTGGCTCTTTAACTCCCCAGCTTTCTGAAACCTAATATTGAGTTTTGTCATCAAAAAGTTGCAACCATCACTACATCACTCCTTAGATCCAGCAGTGAAGAATTCTACTGTATTTCTTTTTAAGATCACCTCTTTTTTTTTCCACAGAGAAAAATGCAGAGCTAAATAAAAACTGTATGCTTTATTTTTTTTGATACTGTACGCTTTAAACTGATTTCCAAAATGAGCATGTCACCTCCTATAGCTCTTTAGTTTAGAAAGGTGGGATTTGTTCCCTGTGGATCAAAGCTTTGAGCTAACTAGACATTCCCAATTACTCAGACATTCCCAATTATTCCCTTACATCAGAAGGTTGATGTTAAAAACCCGAAGAGATTTTTTGCAAAAGCAAAGGCTGCTCACCCTGCTGCACAGGTGACATTTCTAGCAGATTTGCTGTAGGTCGCATCTCATAGAAAGGGCTGAATCTGCACCTGCCTTCTCAGGAGGGCCCCAGTGATTACACCTGAGATCCAGGAAACTGGCTTTTTTCCCAACACACCTTTTATTTCTGCAGTTTGCACACCCTACCTCTAGAACACATTGATAAATGACATGGACATGCAATGTTCTTTGAATTAGTTCAGCCTCAAAAGTTAATCTTTAGCACTGACATTACTGCTGGAAATAATTCTCCCTTAATCCCACCAAATATCATAAAATGTTGACACAGTTTTTACTTCTTAATTTTGGTTTATTTCAGCTCCCATGGTGCCCACTTAGTCAATGTGATCAAACTCATAGAACCAGAGGCCTAAATATTTTAGTCCCTGAAAACTTCTCTTTTATCTCCTTGTCAATGAATAATTCATTTGTCTGCATAGCCTCTGAAGCAGATCCTCTTCATAAAAGAAAAGGGGGGGGGATGTAATAGAGCAGAATAAGTGAAATCTCAGGTTTGCCCTTGGAAACTAAGCTAAAAATTTGAGAGAGAAAATGAGTTTGTGGTTCTTGTGCCTCTTTAGCGGGCACAGAACTACAGATTATTTTTATGAGCTATTGACTGGAGGTAGAAATGACACAGATACTTAAGCATAATATCACACAAATTCCTATTCCAGAGATTAAATTCCACCTTCTTGTGTTAATTTCTAGAACATGCTACGTATTTTAAGACTTCCCATTTAAAGTGTCAGATTGTAACTTAAAACACCACAGTGGCAAGAGTTGAGGAGGGGGGACCTCATTTTACACAACGCATGTACTCGTCAAAAAGAATGGAAGTTGAATTCTCCCCAATAAAAAGGTCCTTTAATGACTTTTTAAAATGAATGTTTTGGATGATTCCTTTGCATAGCTGACAGCTGTCCTTGTAGACCAGCAAACAACCCGGTGAAAATTTCTCTATTAATGTTCTTGTTAGAGGGCGCCTGGATGGCTCAGTGGTTGAGCATCTGCCTTCTGCTCAGGTCATGATCCCAGGGTCCTGGAATCGAGTCCCACATCAGGCTCCTTGCATGGAGCCTGCTTCTCCCTCTGCCTGTGTCTCTGCCTCTCTCTCTCTGTCTCCCATGAATAAATAAATAAAATCTTTTTTTTTTTTTAAATGTTCTTGTTAGAACTAAGAATAAGAGACTGGGCTACAGCTCCCTGAGAGTCCAGGAAAGGAGGCATAACCATTGTAAAGAAAATCTCCAAATTAGACCGAAAGGGCACCTATTTAAAGGGTGCTGGGAGATGTGTTAACGAAGGCGGACTTGAGTGGGAGCGGCTGGCCTGGGGGGGTGGGGGAATGTGCCACCCGTGAATGGCTTGCCATTGCCCACTCGCGGGTGATAAAGAGCAGATGGGCTCTGGTCGGCTTGGGGAGGCTGCGCACTGCCTGCCCAGGGAGGCCTCTCCCACCGCCCCTGCCACCTCGGGGGGCCCGGCCCTCCACCTGGGCAATGCCAGCTTCGGGGCTCGTGTGTGTCCCCTGCGCTCTGATGGCTCCTGAGACCCTTCCCTGGCTTCTCCCTGCTGTGTCCCTCCCTCCCCACACGCTTGGGCCCAGCATACCCCTGGGGGGCTCTAGAGTTCCAGACGGGCCTGCTAATCTCTGGAAGCCAGCTTGTCCGCGCCCCACCATCCCACGGGACCTCAGACTCAGTAGGGCCAAATCAAAGCCATTGTCTTGCTCTCCTTAGCCCTCAGTGCCCCTGGGGCCCCCCCATGTCAGGGTCCAGCGTCCCCGCTCACCCGGAGGCCGGAGCCACCCTCAGGAGGCCCCAGAGTCAACTGGTGTGTCACTGCCCTGCACCAGGGCCTGCTGATGCAGCGTGGGCACGTCTCCCGGTTAACCGAGCTTAGCTTGCCAGGCCCTGAGCCGCCTGCAGCTCAGCTCCACCCTGGAGCAGAAGTGTGCCCTCTGCGCCCCAAACGTGTTGCTCCTCCCTCGCAGGGGCCCTCCCAGGATGACACCTGCCCCCCTCCCCAGCGTGGCACCCAGAGCTTCCCTGCGCCCCGGTCCGGACCTGGGGATGGCCCCTGGGCGGCTTGCGTCACAGTCCCCAAGTCCCCTCATCTGGCCAAGTCCTGCCAACGTGCAGGGGAGCCTGCACCTCCCTGCATTTGCTCGCCTTCCCCAACCTCCACTGCCCTCATGTCATGCCTCCTCCCGTCCAACAGGCAGCCTGGTCCTAGGATCCCACCCTCGCATTCCTGGCATCACCACTCTCTTTGACCGTCTCCATTATTTTTCATGTAAAGCAGTTGCTTTTAAATGGTTTTTAAAACAATAGTGGCCTTTCCTGCCAGTGGAACCGGAAGCAGAAGGTGGGGAAGGAGCAGGAACACGGGAAGAGGCCGAAGGAGGCGTAGGCAAACCACAAAGGGTTAAATGTTGCACATGACCTGAGCTTGCCCTTGAGCTGTTTGGGCTCTGGGCCTGGGCTATGAGAGGACAAGGACAAGGACAAGGACATACTGTGTAGGCGCCTGCATAACCTGAGGAAGGGCAGAAGGCCACAAGACAGAGCCACGCACCCTTGCCGGCCTGTCGCCTGGGCTATGTGTGTGTCCTCGCCTTTGTTCGGTGCTTCTTCCTGAGCTTGTCCTGTCTCTACCCCACCCCCGTGTGCTTTCTCTTGCCTTTGACTGCATTTGTGCTCCTTTGTGTCACTCCCTCAAGGTGACTGCCTCCTCGGGTTTACCCTTGGCCTGTGACCCGCTGGCCAGCGGTGGCCTGGCCTGGACTCAGTGGTCCCATGAAGCATGGACACAGTCTCCGGGGCTTCCCATCCCCGCCTCCAGTTCCTTGATGACTCTTCCCCTGTCCTCCCACATCCTTCTGGTCTTACCCACGGGAGCCCTGCCTTAATTTCCCACGCACGGCCTGATGCCTTATTAATGCCCCACTACAGTGAGTGGGCTGGCCATACGCCTCTGCACCCCCAAGTCACGGGGCTTCCTTCTGGGTAACCTGTGATCTACTGTCCCTGCTTGTTTCCCAGTGTGAACTTTGGAGACTTCAACCCTCCTTCTCTTCAGAATTATTCCTGTTTTCCAAAACTAGCTGGCTCACCACGACTCCTGAATACCCGTCTTTATTTATTTACATGGTGGGAGGCAAATACCAATCTATACATTGAAGACTAAGCATCCAAATGGGCCGACGGAAGCACGGCTACCTAAGCGTGTTTCTGCTTCCCCCAGGCCAGCCGTGTCTTCAGTTCCGACGCTATGCCATGTTTTTGTATCCTGTATGGCACTCAGCTCATTATTTGGCACTGACTACGCTACTCAATAAGCAATGAAAGAATCATATTGTTGAACTAGAAATGTTGTCATTTGATCTGTTTTCTAAGCCTGTGTTTGTATGTGGGATCATGTGGCTTATATGCTGTGCAATAATAGAAAATATTTATATTGGTCTTTGCCCCAGTCCCTCACACAGGACTCTTAAATCCTTTGTAATTTCCTAAGTGATAAGAGCACTAGAAGCATCTTTTGTTATAATATTTGATCTTTTTTTATTAAGATTTTATTTATTTATTTGAGAGAGAGAGAGTGAGCATGAGCCAGGGGACGAGCAGAGGGAGAGAGACGAGCAGACTCCACGTTGACTGCAAAGCCTGCTGCGGGGCTGGATCCCAGGACCCTGAGATCATGACCTGAGCAGAAATCAAGAGTTGGACACTTAACTGACCGAGCCACCCAGGCGCCCCTATTATATTTGGTCTTTGGCTGTGATTCCTGACATGCAACTCCCGAATCCCTTCGAGCTTCCTGAGTGACAAAATGTCTTGTGTTCTAATGCGGAGGCTGTGGCTGCACTTCTGGATGGGGGCTGGTCATTAGAAAGACCAAGTCATGATTAGAAGCTTGGAGCTTTTAGCCACACCCCTCAGGGGAGAGGTGCTAGAAATGGAATTACTGATGGGTCAATCGTAAGTACATGATGAAACCTCCATAAAAATCCCAACAGTGAGGGGTTTGTAGTGTGGGTTGGTCACATCCACGCACTGGGAGGGTGGTCTGTCCCAACTACATGGATAAAGCTCCAGCACTCAGGCCCCTGGGGACCTCACCCTATGTATCTCTTCATCTGGCTCTTCATCAGTAGCCTTTATCATATCCTTTATTATACTAAACTGGTAAACATAAGTAAGTGTTTCCCTGAGTTCTGTGAGCTGTTCTAGCAAATGAATCTGAGAGTGGGGGATTGTGGGAACCTCTGGTTTGCCATTAAAGACTGAAGTTGTGGATAAGCTGGGGACCTACTGCTCAGGATCGGCACCTGTGGTGGATGACAGTCTTGTGGGCCTGAGCCCATCAGCTGGGGTGTCTACACTAACTCTGATCACTGTCAGAATTGAATTGAATTCTAGGACATCCAGCTGGTAGCTTGAAGTGTGGGGAAGGAGCCCACATACCTGGTGTCGGAAGTGCTGTGAGTGTGGTAGCCATGGGAGGGCAAATGAGAAACAGGAGTGTATTTTTCTTTCCTACATGCAAATATCTGTCAAGAGGATTGTCATCGGAAAGTGTTCTCCACCTTCATGTATTAAGACCCGGCAACAGCAATCTGGCCAGCTTTCAAAGAAATGGAAATCACTGAGCTAATAAAAAAGCTAGGGATGCCTGGGTGGCTCCGCAGTTGAACATTTGCCTTTGGCCCAGGGCATGATCCTGGAGTCCCAGGATCGAGTCCCACATCCGGCTCCCTGCATGGAGCCTGCTTCTCCCTATGCCTGTGTCTCTGCCTCTGCCTCTGCCTCTCTATCTCTCATGAATAAATAAATAAAATCTTAAAAAAAAAAAAAGCTAATGGTTTTGAGTTTCTATTGACATGCATATTTTATCACAACTGTGATTATCTTTTATTATGAACACAACTAATAAGAATGATATAAAATACAGAAAACACAGAAAGGAAAAAAAAAAGAAATGGCACATAATGTCATCACTTTTTGGTTATTTCCTTCCAGTCTTTTCTCTGTGACGTATGTGAACTTATGACTAATGGCTTTCCCTGGGGAGGCAAGGCACACATGCCAATGAGCTGGGGAGTCTCTGCTCTGTTCAGCCCGCTGTGTTACTTTCTGCAGGAGGGTTAGCCACGCAGCTTCTACTTTCTTTACCATAAAATTGGTGTGTGTTTATGATGCATGCAAAGACAACAATCATATATCACCCCCCTATTTAATCTCTTCTCATTTCCTTTATGGAATCTTGGGGTTACAGAATTATATATACAGAGGACATAAAATACCAAATGCAATGTATAACTACAGTTGCCACTTGCGTCTTTATCTGTGATTGTGAACCAAAGGCTGCTTTACTGCCATGTAGGTGCAGTTCTGGTACAGGTGGGCACAGCCTACAGTAGGCTGGTGAAGGGCGTCCCCTTGTTGGAAACATCTAACTCACCAATGCTCAAGAACCACAGAATGTTCTCCTTTCTGCTTGACTTCGGAGACTCTTGAGGGGTCTGGCTTCATGTCTGATCCTCTTGCGTGGTGGCCCTGGCTTCTGTGTCTCCACCCTGTCCCTCCTTCCCAGCTTTTATGTAGCCTCCTTTCTCCACCCACCCCATCGTGAGCACATGGGTCCTGCATGCCCCTCTGCATGTTCATCTCCCTTTGTCCTACCGTCCCTCCCTCATCCCTTCCCATCCGCACTACCTCTTAGCCCCTATTTTTGCTACTTCTGTTCACTTGACCCCATGACCTTTTCTGGTGCTGACCCGTGTGAACTGTGTTTGCCACAGTTCCTCAGTTTCTCCTTCTCTTGTGCACTCCTCACCTGATTCCATGACCCTGGGCTTTCCTAGTGCCCTTTGGCCATCCTCAGGGCTCCTTTCCTGCCTCTTCCTTAGTAATGACTCCTCCTCCTCCTCTTCCTCCTCCCAGGTCTAAAATGATGACCCCATGGGAGACCCACATTCTGGTATCATTTTAACTCCCACCTCATTGCTGTTGGAGCCCAAATCTCTATCTCTAACCCCTGTCTGTCTTGGCAGCTCGGCCCCAGCCCCCTGGAAGGGGAATAGTGGAGGCCTCCGCCTCTGTGCTGCCCACAAGCATGTCAAATGCAGCGGGTATCCACCTGGACTCCACAGCTTTGCCTCTCATGCCTCCTGCCCTGTGTTCTGTGTCTCCACCGGGAGTCCTGGCACCCACCCACGACTTGGCCCTCTAGAACCTTCAATGTCTTGATGTCCCACAGATTTTACATCCTAAGTGCCTTCTATGTTCTTTTCTGTCCTTCTCTGGCCTACTGCAATTTGCCTAGCTCTGACCTTGGCCACGTAATAGCTGCCTAACCATGGAGCCGGCGGTTCTCACGTGATTGACCAATCTTGCTATGTGTCAGCTGATGACCTACTGGTTGTACAACAGAAAAGAAAAGCAGCAGAGAGCTGGCACCCGAGCTGTTGGCGTGCACTATTGATGGACTGTGCGGGTGCTGGTTGAGTCTAAGGAAGGGGCACATTTGTGTTTCATTTTGCTTGTGTTGGAGGTGGACACATTAGTTTCTTATTGCAGCTTGAACAAATTATTGTAAGTTTAGTGGCTTAAAACCACAGATTACTTTACAGTTCTGGAGGCTGTAGGGGAAGAAGCCTTTTCCTTTCTCCAGCTTGTGGAGGCTGCCTACAGCCCTCGGCGCTTGGCCCCCTCTCCATCTTCAAAGCCAGCAGTGTAGGATCTTCTAACCTCTCTGACTCTGACCCTCTGGCCAGTCTCTTACAAGGGCCCTTGGTGATTGTGCTGGGCCCAACCAGATGATGCAGGATAATCTCGCCCACCTCAGAGCCCTTAATTTAATCACATCAATAGAAACTCCTTGTCGGGTAAAGTAACATAGACATAGGTCCCAGGAATCAGAACATGGACATCTTTGAGAGGCCTTTATTCAGCCCATGACAGGGCATAATGGGAAGAGGGGATACTATTACCAAGAGGCTCTTTTATCCCTAAGAAGCTGGCCATGTCTGCTGGACATTCCAGTGGAGATGTCAAAAGGCAATGGGATGTAAGTCTAGAATTTAGAGCTGGAAAAAAAAAAAAAAAAACAAGTGGGGATCAAAAGAATATAAATTAAGGCTAGATTGAGACACTTACGTAGAGAAGATATGGAGGAGAAGCATCCCCGGATCCCTCTGTGTCCCCAGTGTGTTGAGGTTGGGAAGAGGAAGAAGGTCCCACAAAAAAAGGAGAAGCAGCAGCCAGTGAGGTAGGAAGGAAACCCAGATGGAAGACAGTGTTGCAAGGAGGAGGAGAGTGCTCTTCAGATTTGGCTGGGGTGCTAACTGGTGACCTTGGTGCCCTTTTAGTGGAGGCAGGAGCCCCATTGCAGCTGGTGAGGAAAGAATAAAAGGTAAGGAAGTGGACACAGCAAACGGGGTGGGGTCCCTGTGAACGCAGCAGGAGCTAGGACCAGAGGCAGGGCAGTTTTTCTAGTACATAGGTGTTACGAAGGCCCATTTGCGTGATGGGAAGGACCTATTAGCGTGAGCCAGGTTTTTCATATTAATCTCCTATTTTCGTTCCCTTGTCTCCTCCCTCCTAAGATTTTTAAGTTTCCAGAAAAGCATCACTGTTATAAAATGCTGGGAGAAAGAGGTCAGGATTTCTAACACAAAGAAAAGTAAGTGTGGGGATTAAGTCTCCTGCAAACATTTAGTGACCGTACTTTGGTGAGCAGAATGTGCTTTTCTAGCAAACCTCAGCTTCTAGTAGTTTGAAAAACTCATTTTTTTTGAGCTAAAGCTATTAAGATACAAGAATATGCAGATTTACTGTATATGGCAGGCAAAAGTCACAAGAGACTCCCAGAAGAATGCTTCCATTTACGGAACAATGCGCCAAAGAATCCCTTTTAAATTGATGTCTTACGTTCTTAATACAATGATTTTGGTTGCTAAAATTCAACTTACAATCTTTTAAAATGTAATCTTTCACAATTTACATAGGATTTTGTGTATGTCCTTCCTCAACATAACAGGGGGTAAAAAAAAAAAAAAACTCTAAAGGGTAAGAGTGTAATATTGAATGAAATAAAAATTTTAAACTTAGTGATATTAAAATGTAAAAACCAAGGACAAAGAGCAAATGAAAAGAGTATTGTCAGTATAAATATAGTCAATATATTTTATAAATCAAGAAGCAAAGATATTCACACTAAGATAAAAATTGGCTTAAGACAATCGCAAAACACAAATGAATGAATATGAGGGAAAACACTTAAACTGATTTGTACTAAAATGCATATTCAAATGAGGGACTGTTTTCCATTTATCAGATTGGCAAAAATAAAAAAGACTGCTATTCTGCGTTGATGAGGGTTCCGGAAAGTGGGTCAACTCTGACACAGTTCAGAAGAATGATACTTTATGTACCGTTAGGTAGAGCAGTTTGGCAATAAAGATTAAACTTATTTATACCCTTTGAGCAATTTCACATCAAGGATTTATTCTAAGGAAAGTAGCTAATATAGTCCAAGGTGTATATTCATTGCAGTCTGGTTATGATGTTCACTGAAGGTCTCTTTACTGCATATCCAAGAGCCAGGAGCAGTGTTAGGTGCAGGGGCAATAGTGGGGCTGGCGGCTTGCAACAGACCCAGCCCCTGCCCTCCCTCCGTACCTGGTATCTAAGGTACAGACAGGCCAATCTGCCATGACACCCCGAAGTCACGAGTGCTCTGATGGCTGGAGGATCACGCCGAGCTTGCATACAGCTTGTACCTGCTGTGGGCTTGGTGGGACAGCAGCAGGGAGCGTCCAGAGAAGGCTGGAGGAAGTTACATCAAGATGAGAAGGATCCGTAAGCCACATATAAAGGGCGGGTAGCAATTGGCCAGGCCCAAGGATGTAGGCTGGCATGTTGGGAATAAAAATGATGCTAGGGAAGCACAACTCCTGGGGTGCCATACACATGGAATATAGGGGTGCCCAGGAGCCAGGTCAAGAAGGCCGTGGAAGGCCTGCTTTCAGCCTTCAGTGATAAGAGCAAAAGAATGAAAGCAGTAAAAGATGAAAAATCACATCTCAGCACATTTCCTAGAAGAGAAGGCTTAGAACTCCACCTTAACCAGAGGTTTGAGCATGAGAAAGGGTGTGGCTCCCAAAGGAAAATGTGAGCTTTGCCACTGGAAGGAGAGAGGGTGAATGGAGGATCCGGGAGGTCAGACGGGAGGGGAGGGGAGAGGGAGTGAGGAAGGAAGGATACGCACACATATAGAAAAGGGACGAAGGGAAGGTGTGCACACCAGTGCCGAGTAATGTTCTCCAGAGCGTATTACTAGGAACTTGAAATGTCTTTTTTTTTTTTTTAAGATTTTATTTATTTATTTGACAGAGAGATAGAATCAGAGAGCACTAGCAGGGGGAGCCACAGAGGGAGAGGGAAAAGCAGGCTCCCCGCTGAGCAGGGAGCCCAAGACATGGGGCTCGATCCAAGGACCCTGGAATCATGGCCTGAGCTAGGGCAGATGCTTCACTGACCGAGCCACCCAAGTGCCCCGAAATATCTTTTTTTAAAAAATAGTTTTCTGTATTTAATACATATTATTCTATAATCCTAAAATTTTTAAAAAGAGAACTACTTATAAATCCATTCAAATGAATAAATGTTTTAACGCACCTAACATAATTTATCCTTCAACCTGTGCGCTGTTAAGAAGCATCTAACAAACCCAAAATTGAGGCCACAGAGGTACAGATACCGAATGAGACTTAGATTTGGTTTCTACAGACTTTTGCTCAAAAGGAAAAGTAGGAGCCTATGAACCAATTAATGTATTTGCCCCCCATCCACGCTTTTCTTTCCAGCCGGTCTCTACCTCCCTCCAGGGATGGGGGAGGGAATGAGCCAAAGACATCCACATGTGTGATCACTTGAATAAGGAAACCTCTGGGTTCCGTGTTTCCATGTATATGGTCATCCTAGGTTGCTTTTTGTGTTTTGCTGTTTTGCTTTCTGGGCAAACAGGGTAATCACAGAAAGGTATTGGATTTTCTCTTTTTCTCCACCCATCGATTTACTATCGTTTCTCACAGCTCTTGTATGCACTGCCAATAAGACCTTCAGTCCTAAAAATATTCTATTTTTTTCTATTATCCACATAATCACTGGATTTACAAATAGATTTGTTATGTTCCTTGCAAGGGAAACAGCCTTTTTCATCGAAAGAACAGAGGAGGCTTGGACACCACAGAATAGATGGTGCATGGGTGGGATCTGTCTTAACTGGAGACCATGATTTATGGACAGAAAAACAAAGATAAAGTTCACCCTCCCTCTTGATAATCAGAACGTGAAAGTGCTCTGGGGAAGGACAAATATGTGTAACTAAGTATTTCATTTAGTATGAAATTGTCCTACATTTCTAGAGTGTAAAAATACCCACCAGAAACATGATTTCTAATTATCTGGTTTCATTCTAGTATGAAATAGACTTAGGAGTAGGATGGTTTCCATTTAAGTATTTCAAAAAAACATGTGTCTAAAAAATATAACTAAACCTTCTTAGGGTTTTATAAAAATTAAATCCTTCTATCTGAGCCCAACATTTGAAGTTACTTTTTGAAAATCTGTTTCGCTTCTGTTCCTTCGGCTGCCAGTTCTTGGGCTTGAATGAAATGATCTCTGGGAATCATGCCTTTAGTAGAAGTTGAATGAAGGAGAAACCCTAGGGTGTACTTTAACGTATCAAAAACTCTCCCATGCTAAGTGTCAAGCTTTTATTAATAGCAATTATTTGCTGGCACCCTGGGGCATTCTTAAGACTTTGTGAACTTTCAATAAACGTTGATTTGCCTTTGCCAAGAGGACCTGGGCAGTGTTGGGGTGTGCAGGGCCCCAGAGTGGCCAGCTGGTGGGCAGCCCCCCAGAAGCATCCTTCCCTCTACATCTCCATTGAGGACTGGGACTGCTAGGGCGGTCCTTGGCTCTCCCTCTCCTGGCCTGTGGAAGCTCCTCTCCTCCCAGACCACAGGCCCTGACTCAGGGATGTCACCACAGGAAGGCACCCGCCCACACCTCCTCCAGGGACCTCAAGGCTTTGGGGAAGTGCCGAGGGTGGGGCTCTGTGGGGGACTGCCTGTCCTCTGCCTGGGACTCTTCCTCTCACCCTCTTCCCTGCTTTCAGCTTTCTTTTGGCCTTGCAAAAGTGTTGCGATTTTTGTTTTCCTGTCCTTTTGGGTTTTTTCCTTAGCCTTGTGAGATTTTCAGGATTATATGGTGGGGTTCCTAGGAAGGAAGGGTTGAGGGTCATTTTTTGGCAAGCGATGGCCACCTTCATGAATCATTGCTTTTCAATGACTACGCCTGTGAATCACCAGGGATATTGTTGAAATGCGGATTCTGAATCAGTAAGGCTGGGGTGGGCCTGAGAATTTGTGTTTCTGACAGGCTCCCAGGTGATGCACAGGTGCTGGCCCATGCTTTCCTAGTAGCAGCAATGTGCTACTTGGAAAGGATGCTTTACCTGAAAATCCATGCAAGGGGCTGAGCAGAGGGCCTGGCCTCATATGTAGTAAGTGCTTAATAATGAGCTTGAAGATGATGAAGGAGACAATGATGGTGGCGGCAGTGATGGTGATGATGGTGGTGGTGGTGTTGGCAATGGTGGTGGTGATGGTGATGATGCTGAGAATAGCAAGAAACATTTATTTTAATAGAAAAAAACATTGTTGACTCTGCCATAGGATAAGGAGTTATTTTCAGAGAATAAGCATCAAGGAAAACGGAACACAGGAATTCCTTCGTGTTGGCCAGTAAGCATATGCTCATATTCATACCGAGGAATGTTGTACAGTTTGCGAACCAGCCCTAGTTCTTTAGGCAGTAAGTTCTAGAGGCAGAAACCGAGTCAGTCTTGGTTATCCCTGTGTCCTGGCACCTGGCCAAAGTGCCTGGCACATAGTAATCCCTCAATAAATGTTGGCTACTATCTTCACTTACTGAGCACTGACCATATGCCAAGCACTCTGCATGCATTTTTCTCATTTTACCTTCACAACAAACTTTGGGAGGGTGTAATGATTAAATCCACTTTACAGATGTGGAAACTGAGTCTTGGCCAAGGTCATTCTGTCTTTAAAAGGCAGAATTCGAAGTCAGGGCCATGAGATCCTGCAGCCCCAGCCCTTTTCCCGGGCCATCCTGGTCCTGCTGTGGAACCAGGAGGATTTTGGCGCAGAGCCACCACCATGTGTGCATCAGCCCTGCTCCAAGGGCCTTGAAACCTTTGCCCATGTGGTCAGCAGGCAGGAAGACTTCCCCTCTCCACGTGGGATCTGCCAGCCACGGTGCTCCTCAGCCACATGCACGTGCATCCTCGTCCTCCTTGCTCCTGTCCTTGAACCCCTTCTTCCTTCCCACATGGTTCTGATTCTGTCCTGGAGAGCTATGTTCAGGCCGATTTCCAGGGGCTGAAATAACAGCCGCAGACCCCTGGGGAATCACACAGAGCTTATTGTTCCATTATCCAGCCATCCTCCCTGACCCATCTGTACATGTGCACAGAGCAGGATCCTGGCTTGCAGGGACGGTCAGTGCCGGGCACCTTGGGTCTGAGCAGCTCCACGCTGGGACGCTCATCCCTTCTGCCCCCCGGGGGTGCCAGCCCCATCTCTGTTAACGTTACATAAAGCTTCCACATCATTCCATTTGGGAGGTAGCTAGAATTACCATGCACTGGACTCTGACATCCTGTTGTAAGGTTATTGTAACAGTCGCTTTGGGACCCTGGGAACTCCCAGTTGCAATTCCAGAGAGCTCGGAGAGGAGTGGTGTTTCCAGCCATCTTTCCATGAACTGTGATTCATACTGAGGTCTGTGCTCATTTGGGGGCTAAAAGCTGAAAATGATGTGTACTGAAATTTCAACCGATTATCAGACTGTCAGATAAGACCAGCCTGCTTGAAGGAGAGCTCCTCCACCCTCATTTTGCATCCTAAATGCATGCTCATTTTCTGACCCCATGTGTTAAACCTGGATGCCTCCACTCAGTAATTCAGAGAAGTCTGGCCCCCAGGTGAAAGGTAAAAGCCAACTGATTTTCTGAATGATCGGGCAAGATAATACAAGGATAAAGGATGTTCTTGTGCTGAACTTAAACTCATGTGCTGTGTGACCTTGCAAAGGTCTCTTCCCCTCTCTGGGCTTATTTTCTCACCTGTAAAATGAAGGCATTTAAACTGAAAACTGTGCAGAGACTGTTCAGCTTTGAAACTCTGTGACCACCAGATTGTTGGCCTCAAGTGTGTGACACATTTTTAAGTAATTCCTTTCTCATTAATTGACCTCCACTTACGTGTTTTTCAGCTGTGGCATGTTACCTATAACAGGGAAATTGTGCTTTAACGAATGCAGCCAGCTCTCCTACTCCCTTACCCAGGGGCTTGGGCCTCTGTGCATTGAGATGTGTGTGGCTACTGCCTCGGCCAATCAGAACAGTGACATGAGATGAGCCGCCTCCTCCATGGCCTGGGGGTACTTCTTTTCTAAAGAGCTGCTTCTCACCCCCAAGCCTGACTCACACCCGTACCCCCAAACAAAAGCCATGCTTGTGAAGAGGGAGGTTGGTGGGGGCTGGCTTGGTTTTGGTGCGCCTCTGATGCCCAGCTCCCCTCAGCAGTGTGCTTCCTTATCTCCTGCTGCAGCAGCCTCCCTGGGACCTGTGTAAGGCCATAGTGCTTCTGCTCGGCACATACCTGTGTCTGGGCCTGGCGTTGTCCCTCTCCTACACTGTCAAGGAGTTAAGAAGGGAGCACGTGGGCTGCTTTTCTTGTATGTGTGGGCTACAGGTCTTCTGGTGCTGCTGGGGAAATTCTTCTAAAATTGCTTGCTTTGATTGTTCTTTCTCAAATTTGAGTTGTAGCCCTTTAAAAATGTTTATATAAATACCTACTGGATTCTCTACTTAGACATTCAAGGACATTTAAAATGGAAGGTTGTTCTTGATTCTATTGCATGTGATATATATGGCAAAGATAGACAACAGAGTGATTTCCATGGAGAAATAACACCCATCCTCAATTAGTGTTCATATTCTTGGTACTTACAACCTTGACTGATTTGAGAGAGCAGAAGAATGTGGTGGGCAGAAGCTTAAATGTGAGAAGCACTTCTTTGAAATTAAATTTCAATCTCCGTCAGAGTGTCATACTTCAGGCTTATTAAGGAAGCAAGAACTACTGTATTAAATCACATAAGGTTATTTAGAATTGCGCTTATTATGGGTCAAATACCTCCCCCCTTAAGCTGTGTCCTGTCTAAATGGAAGGGTTTTTTTTTGGGGGGGGGGATTTCTACAAGATGGCAGCCTAGAAAGATTCTGAACTCACCTCCTCCCTTGGACACACCAAACCTAGAGCTACACATGGATCGTATCCCTCTGAAAGAGATCAGAAAACAAGATGAGCTACTTTCCCATAACAAAGAATAAAAAGGGGCAGCCGGGTAGCTCAGCGGTTTAGCGCTGCCTTCAGCCCAGGGCGTGATCCTGGGGTCCTGGGATCAAGTCCCACATCAGGCTCCCTGCATGGAGCCTGCTTCTCCCCTGGCCTGTGTCTCTGCCTCTCTCTCTCTCTCTCTCTCTCTCTCTCTCTTTCTCTCTGTCGCTCATGAATAAATAAATAAAATATTTTTATAAAAGACTACATCAGGACAGATAGAAGAAGCAGAGATGTGGTACCCCACTCCCAGCACAAAGATATGCAATATGAAAGGATTTCACAGACCAGGAGATCTAGAGGTGGGACAGGTGTCTCTCCTGAAGAAGCAGAGACAGAGAAGGGTGCCTCACATCTCCAACCCCTGGGATCTGTACCAGACAGATGAACCTCTAAGACATCTGGCTTATAAAACCAATGGAACTGATGTCCAAGGGACCCAAAGCTGTAGGAAACCAAGATTCCCCTTGCTTGCATGTGGTCGCATTTGCCCAAAGACCCGGGGGGGGGGGAGGGGGGAAACTCAACTAAATTGAAGAACACCTAAGATTATGTGTGACGGAAAAGTCATTTGCTGATCTTAAAGTATCTGCTGGAGGGTCAGGGAATGGCTGAAACTTTCCCTGCAGAAGGAGGGCTGATGGGCTTGGAAGTGGCCCCCTCCCACCACCTTGCTGAGATAAGCATGGACAGTGGTTGTGGCACTAATCCCACCACTTTTCTGAAGCCAGAGAGCACAAGTAATTGTGATACTTTTCTGCTGCCTGGCTGCGGCAGGTTAGTACAAAGGGTTGCTGCAGTCTCCTGTTGGCTAAGCTAAAGTCGACCAGCTTGGACACTTGTGACACTTCCCCTGCTCCCTGGCTTGGGCTGATGGGTGCAAGCAGTGGTGGTAGCATCTTCCCTATATCTTCTTACAAAGTACTCTTTCTAAAGCCAGTGAATGTGCCCCACCTTCTACACTCTCCTGCTGCCTAGCTAAATCCAGGGTGTATACAGTCCACACAGGGGATGGCCCTTGATTGCCTGGCCCTGGTGGCCAAGAAGGCTGGCATTCCTGAGCTTCCCTGGGAAAGTAACAATTGAGAAGATAGTTCTTGACAGACCACCACCCCTAGGACACTGCACAGACAACAGACTGAAACACAACCCCAGTCTTCCTGTGAAAGAAAGCATGTTTACTTAGCCTGGAGCTTCTGCCTAAGGGACAGGCTTTGGTTTCCCACATATCTACAGACTTAGCAGGCATTCCCAGAGAACGTAAACAGAGAGACACCATCCTCTCTTCCTGCCTTGGCCTTGCTACAGCTTGAAAAGACCTCCCAGAAAGGAGCTTATACATTCATCTGGAGCCCCAATCTTTACAACTATCACTCAGTTGACACCTCTAGATCTCCTAGTATATAGGCCAGCAGGGGTTATGATTGTGGCCTCACAGGACTGTATATATTTGCCTGTATTAAAAGCTTCTGCCTGAGGGTCTGGCTTCCAATCACCCTGTAAATAGGTACTAAATGAGATTCCTCTCCTTGGAACATGGACAGGTCTTAGTACGTCCTCAATGAGAGGACCTGTCAAGAATAAGTTTAGACAATCACAAAGGTTAGAAAGAAACCAAGAACTAGGGGTAGGTCTAATGTGAAGACTCATCACCTACACAGGGCCACTCTTTCAAGAGTGAGAGAAGTGGGGATCCCTGGGTGGCGCAGCGGTTTGGCGCCTGCCTTTGGCCCGGGGCGCGATCCTGGAGACCCGGGATCGAATCCCACATCAGGCTCCCGGTGCATGGAGCCTGCTTCTCCCTCTGCCTGTGTCTCTGCCTCCCTCTCTCTCTCTGTGTGACTATCATAAATAAATAAAAATTAAAAAAAAAAAAAAAAAAAAAAAAAAGAGTGAGAGAAGTGGCTGTTTTATCTATTAAAAACAAAACATAGAGAGTCAAGCAAAATGAAGAAACAGAAATATGTTCCTAGTAAAAGAATAAGACAAGACCTCAGAAAACAACATTAGTGGTTTGAAGGTAAGTAATCTACTTGAAAAAGAATTCAAAGTAGTGGTCCTAAAGATGTTCATTGAATTTAGAATAGATGAACACAGTGAGAACTTCAACAAAGAGATGGAAGACATAAGAAACTGCCAAACAGAAGTCACAGAGCTGAAGAATACAATAATTAACTTAAAAACACACTACAGGGGTTCGACAGGAGACTGGGTGAAGTAGAAGAACAGATCAATGAGCTGGAAGATGAAGCAATGGAATTCACCCATACAGAGCAGCAAAAAGAAAAAAAAGATTTAAAAAATGAATATAGCTTCAGAGAACTATGGGACAGCACCAAGCAGAGTAATATTTGCATTGGAGGGATCCCAGCAGAAGAGAGAAAGAAGCAGAAAACTTATTTGAAGAAATAATGGCTGAAAGCTTCCATAAGCTAGAGAAAGAAACAGATATCCTGATCCAGGAAACCCAGGGAGTTCCAAAGGAGATGAACCCAAAGAGATCAACACCAAGACACATTATAATTAAAATATCTGAAGTTAAAGAATCTTAGGGAGAGAAAAACAAATTATGTACAAGGGAAACCCCATACACCTATCAACAGATTTCTCAGCAGAAACTTTGCAGGTTATCATTCAGAATCAAAGGAGAGGTAAAGAGTTTTCTAGACCAGCAAAAGCTAAAGGAATTCATCACTACTAAATCACCTGTAAGAGAAATATTAAAGGGACTAGTTTAAGCTGAAAAGAGTTGGCAAGAAAACACACGAAAGTAAAAATCTCTCTGGAAAAGGAAAATATATTGTAAAGGTAGTGGATTAATCACTTATAAAGCTACTATGATGGTTAAAAGACAAAAGTACTAAAATTAACTGAAACCAGAAAAAATAGTTGAAGGATACATAAAATAAAAAGATCTAAAATGTGACATCAAAAACATAAAATGGGAGCGGGAGAAAAATGTAGAGTTTTGGAATGTGTTCAAATTTAAGTTGCTATTAACTTAGACTGTTGCATACATAGGATGATAAATGTGAAACTCATAGTAACCACAAAGTAAAAACTTATAGTACATACACAAAAAAAAAAAAATGAGAAAGGGATGTAAATGTAGTACTAAAGAAAATCTTCAAACCACAAAGGAAGAGAGAACGAGAAGAAGAAAGGAGCAGAGATAACTAAAGCAGCCAGAAAACAAGGAACAAGATGGCAAAAAGTACATACCTACCAATACTTACTTTAAATGTAAGTGGGCTAAATTCTTCAATCATACAGTGACTGAATGGATAAAAGGACAAGACACAACTGTAAAACAGTCTACAAGAGACTCCTCTTAGATGTTAGGACCTGCAGACACTGAAAGTGAAGGGGCAGAAAAACATGTGTCATGCATGTTTTTTTAAATTTTTTTAAAGATTTATTTATTTATGATAGACATAGAGAGAGGCAGAGACACAGGCAGAGGGAGAAGCAGGCTCCATGCCGGGAGCCCGACATGGAACTCGATCCCGGGACTCCAGGATCGCACCCTGGGTCAAAGGCAGGCGCGAAACTGCTGAGCCACCCAGGGATCCCATCATGCATGCTTTTCAAAAAGGAAGCTAGCATAGCTATACTTATATCAGACAAAGTAGACTTTAAAACAAAGATTGTAATAAAAGATAAAGAGAAACATTACATGATGATAAAGGGGTCAATACAGCAAGAAAATATAACATTTATAAATATATATGCATCCAACATTGAAGCACTAAAACAAATAAAGCTGATATTAACAGACCTAAAGGGAGAAAGTGACAGCAATATGATAATAGTAGGAGACTTTTAACACCCCACTTACAACATTGGCTAGATCATCCAGAACAGGGAATCAAAAAGAAAACACTGGCCTTAAATGAGACATTAGACCAGATAGACTAATGGACTAATTAATAGTTACATTCAGAACATTCCATCCAAAAGAAGCAAAATACACCTTTTTCTCAAATGCGCATGGAACATTCTCCAGAACAGATCACAAACAAATCTCAAAAAATTCAAGAAGTTTGAAATCATGTCGAGCAGCTCTTTCAACCACAATGGTATGAAACTATAGTCAATTATAAGAAGAAAATGAAAAACTATAAATATGCAGATTAAGCAACATTTACTGAGAATACTACTAGGTCATAGAAAAAAATCAAAAAGTACCTACAGGCAAATGACAACAGAATTGTGACATCTCAGAATCTATAGGATGCAACAAAAGCAGTGTAAGAGGGAAGTTCATAGCAATACATGCCTACCATAAGAAATAAGAGCAATGTCAAATACACTATTTAACTTTACATGTAAAGGACCTAGAAAAAGAAAAACAAATGAATCCCAAAGTTAGTAGAAGAAAGTAAATAATAAAGGTTAGAGTGGAAATAAATGAAAGAACTAAAAAGACAGTCCAAAAGGTCAATGAAACTAGACCTGGTTTTTAAAAACGATAAACAAAATTGACAAATCTTTAGCTGGACTCTCCAAGAAAAAAGAGACAGGGCTCAAATAAACAAAATCAGAAATGAAAGAGAGAAGTTTACAGCTGATATCACAGAAACACAAAGAATCATAAGAGATTACTATGAATAATTATATGCCAATACTGAACAACCTGGGAGAAATGGATAAATTCCTATAAACTTACAATCTTCCAAGACTGAATCATGAAGAAATAGAAAATACGAGTAGACCAATTACTAGTAAGGAGATTGAGTCAGTCATCAAAAACCTCCCAACAAACCAGAGTCCAGGACCAGATGGCTTCACTGGTGAATTCTATGAAACATTCAAGGAAGATTTAATACCCATCCTTCTCAAACTCTTCCAACCAAAGAGGGCGTAATGCTTCCAAACTCCTTGTGCAAGACCAGGATTACTCCAAAACCAAAACCAAAAAGGATATCACTAAAAAAATTATAGGCCAATGCACCTGATGAACAAAGATGCAAAAATAGTCAACAAAATATTGCCAAACCAAATTCAATGATACATTAAAAGGATCATACATCATGACCAAGTAGGATTTGTCCCCGGGATGCAAGGATGGTTCAACATCTGCAGATCAATCAATGTGATACACCACATTAACAAAGCGGAAGATAAAAAAACATATGATTAGTTCAGTGACTGTTATTAAAAAGACAAAAATATTAAGTGTTGATGAGGATGTGGAGAGAAGGGAATTCTCATGCCCTGTTGGTGGGAATGGAAACTGGTTCAGCTACTGTGGAAAACAGTATGGCAATTCCTCAAAAAATTAAAAATAGAACTACCATATGATCCAGCAATCCCACTACTGGATATCTATCTGAAGAGAACAAGAACACTAACTCACATGAAAAGATATAGTCACCCTTGTGTTTGCTGCAGCATTATTTATAATAGCCAAGATATGGATGTGACCTAAGTGTCCATCAACAGACAAATAGATAAAGATGTGGCATATATTCGATGGAATATTATTCAGTTATAAAGAAAAAAGAATGAAATCTTGCCATTTGCAACAACTTGGACCAACCTTGAGTTAAGTGAAATAAGCCACCCAGAGAAAGACAAGCAGCACATGATTTCACTAATAGGTGGAATCTAAAAAACAAAACAAAACAAAGCCTAGACTCATAGATAACAGAGAACAGAATGGTGACTGCCAGAGGAGGAAGTGGGGTTTGGGGAAGGGTATGAAATGAATAAAGGGGATCAAGAAATACAGACTTCCAGTTATAAAATAAAAAAAATCACAAGGGCATAATGTACAGCATGAGGAATATAATCAATAATATCATATTAACTTTGGTGATGTATTGTGATCATTTCACAGCGTATGCAAATATGAAATCATTATGTTGTACACCCGAAACTAATATAATATTGTGTGTCAGTTACATCTCAAAAAAACTGATAAATAAATGGGCTTATGAAAACTTCTAAACTATAAATGGGTAAGAATAATGACAGAGGCAAAATGAAAATTATTTTTTATTTGCATAAAGCATTTGCAGTCGATTTGACAGAGCTGAATCTAAATCTCTAGGACACAGAGGGACAATTAGCAAGCATGATGAATCAACTGACAATGGCTTTTTTTCCTTGGCCCTGTGTGAAATGGTGGAAAATTTCCTATTGCTAGTCTAATTTCCCAAGAAATTGGCATATATATGGAATAAAGGCTGAGGTCTCTCAGGAGAGTCAGAAATCCTTGTGAGGGTGAACACGTGAAAACGAGAAGACGGTATAGGCTGGTTCATGTGCTACACAAGACAGTGACAGATGGCAGAGCCTCAACAACCTCTGCTGTCACTGACTGTTCCTGAAAATGGAAGTCACTACCATGATGCCTGTCTTCTTTGTGGTTGGAAAACAACCCAAAAATGCAAGATGAGAGCTCCAAAATAGAAGCTTTAGGGGAGTACCCGGATCAGCACACTGACAGACCCATTCTGTGGCCAGGCCCTGGGAACTAGCACTTTGCAAGAAGAGGTTTCATGAGCCTGCATGCCGAGCTTACCGTGAGTGGGGGGTATGCTCAGCTTTCTTCCCAAAAACCCAGTGAGACAAACCCTAGCCTTTCCCCCATTTTCACATGAGGAAATAGACTCAACAGTGGCTTACGGGATTTGCGCAAGGACACACAGCTAGGCCCGGAGCCACGGCTTATGAACCTGCCAATTCAATTTCTTATAAGACTTCGGAGGCAAATTGCCCCAAACACAGTGCTTTTTTTTTTATGAGGGGAAAAGGCTATGCTGCAGGGATTTTCAGACCTGGCGTCCTCTCTCCAAATTGACACTTTGTGCAGAAACCCGGAATACACAATCAGTAACCCTGGGGGCTAGGGGCCTGTGAGCTGTCCCTATAATTGAGTGCCACCCCTTTGTCTAAAGAGTAGCACTGCCCACAATGTCACATCCTGCCTCTGTTTGCGTGTGCCGGGTTAGCCAGCATCACAGCTCAAAAGAGGCTAAACTCATCTGAGGATCTTAAGAGGCAGCCTTCTTCTCAGGGGACATCTAAAGGACAGGGGGACGTCCACTAGGTCACCCAGGACAAGAGTGAGACCAGTCTGGCTTTCTGGCTCTGAGGGTCTATGTGTGCTCAGTGATTCAAGGATCAACACTGACAGTTGTGACAACTTTGGTGACTGGGTATCTCTCTCTCTCTCTTTTTTTTTTAATAATAAATTTATTTTTTATTGGGTATCTCTTTAAATGTGATAGCGTTTCGTAGTGCCTGGGTCAGCCTGCTTGGTCTTTGGGGAGAATGAGGAAGATCAATCTCCCTTGCAAAGGGGAGGTTCCAGGTCTTTGAATTTCAGACCCGCCCCCTCGTTCCCTGCAAGACTGATTTCAGCACCTCTCCTCGCATTGGATGTGAATGATGAGCAGCCACTTGTAGCCAAATTCCTTTTCCTTAAGTGAGAGAGAAAAGACAGATGGTGAAGAGTTTATTTTAGGTATTTTAACCTTGTCCACATGTTGTAACATTATAAAAAGAGTGGAAACTGGCACATATTAAAATTGCCCATAATCCAATAACTTAAGCATAATAATTGTTATTTTATATGTCCCTTTCAGAACTTATATAGAAGTGTGTTGCATCATCGAGTGTGTAAGTCCTAGGCTCGGACTCCGCTGAGGTTTGTGGGCATCCTACTTGGGATGGCAAGGTGCTATTTGTTACTATGGCAAATTCCAGAATTATCGAGCTCCTGTCTCTCCATTTGTTCACCTTATTTCCAATTCTCCATGGCCTGGTTTTGACAAATATGATCAAGGTCAATCCCCATTGAGTATCCAATTCAGTGCAAAACCCCCATTTCTTTTTTTTTTTTTTTTTAAAGATTTTATTTATTCATGAGAGACAGAGAGAGAGAGGCAGAGACACAGACAGAGGGAGAAGCAGGCTCCGTGCAGGGAGCCCGACATGGGACTCGATCCAGGGTCTCCAGGATCACGCCCTGGGCTGAAGACGGCCCCAAACCGCTGAGCCACCCGGGCTGCCCCAAAACCCCCATTTCTGACTTTCCCTATAAACTGGCAAAAGTTTTTCAGTCATCCAGGGCTGTGTGATAATAGCAACAAGAAGGGGAGTCTACCAGAAAAAATAATGTTTTAATAGGTGGAGTCAGTGTCTCAAACCTATTAAATTGATGGTTTAACTGATAAAATTTACTGATTATCTCATAGAACCTAGAGCTACATGAGAAAAGATGACTTGGAGAAACTGCAAAGTGTCTGTTTCTATCACGAGCTATTATGTTTGACCAAAGCCATTCAGCTATAAGGATTTTCACCAGACTCCTCTGAGTTGTTAAAATATAATATCATAGTAACACTTACAATTGGATTTATGGACATTCCTTCTCTCTATAAAATGTGGACATTATATAGCTCTGCCAATCTTAAAAAAGAGAGAGAGAAAGGAAAAGACCTACTTGCATCCCAGGGTGTCTGTCCAGATTAGCAAAGGTTCCCGCCCTGCCTGCAGGGAGACAGGCATGGGTGCCAGGGTGCTGTGGCTATTAGGGTCACGGTTCAGCCTGAGCAGAGCCGCCCTGAAGAGGTCTCCAGGACAGCCACAGAGGCATGAGGGATAACAGCAGGCCCGGATCTCAGAGGTACGACATCGTCCCGGCATCACGTCTAGAGTGACAAATCCTTTGGAGGCTTGTGGCAATGGATTTGGTTTTGTTTTATTCTTTTTCATTCAAGGGCAACCCCAAACAGACTGGGCCCTTCAGGTTGCACAGTTGTGGAGAAAAGTATACGGGTTCTAGAGTTTTCCATCCCTCACAACCGCATCCTAGCCCTGTGCCTTACTACCCATGACCTCTATGTCTCATTTTCCTCTCCTGTGAATTTCTGATCACATTTCCATGCAGGATTGGGAGGATTGAATGTAATGTCTATAAAGCATCGGGCACAAGGCCAGGCCTGGAGCAGGTGTGCAACTGATGGAAGGCATTGATATCAACATTTATGGCAAAAATCTGAAACTACTTGCTTTTATTCATCATCCCCAATGTCTCTGCAGATCCTAATTCGGCAGATGCCATCCTCTTCCTAGTGACACATGAGAAATGGGATAGAGCAGTACATACTCCCTTTGAAGGATTTATTTCTGGGGTTGGCTTTGGTGTTCAGTCAAATATTGAATAAGAGTATTGTTTGAACAGAGAAAAAGCAAAGCAGATAGAGATCCACTGTTGTGGGTTGAGTGAACATGGTGTGAACGAACAAAGTCTACAACAAGGCAGCCCATGTGCCCTGTGGCTTTCATGCCCCCTGCCCATAGCACCACTTCCTTGACCCTTTCACGGAGCCTGAGAGTTTTCTCATGTGTTCTGAGCATGGCCCTTCTAACAGACCCAAAGCATCAAGATACACATAGTGTGTCTCATTGGCTGGGACCCTGTCCTGAAGGGCTGGTGGTTTGATATTAGTACTAAAGCCAGCTCTGCTATTTAGTAGCTGTGTGACCTTGAGCAAGCCTTGGTGTTCCTGACTGTAAAAATGGGGATAATGGTTCCTACCTCGATGAGTAGGTGAGTTGTTAGGAGGATGACTTAGTCAGGGAGGCTACACGTCCAGCTTTGCCTGGGACGGTCCGGATTATGCCTATCATCAGGTCATATTTGCTGATAGTGTCTTTTTCACTCTTATAGATGTCTCAGATCGGATGATGGTCACCCTAAATATGCAGATACCCAGTAATTGATTCTGATTGTTGGTAATGATTGATGACTATAATCATAATAATGTTGCCAATCCAAAAAAATATATAAATAAAATGTATTTTATTTTTAAAATATATATGTTTTTAAAAAATAAAAAATTTTTAAAAAATTTTATATTATGTTTCCATGAGATTAAAACCTTCTAATTTTTCTTATTAGAAAACATGGTGATTTACATGGATCAGAAATTGTGCCCAATACTTAAGCTTTTGCTATTTTCCTATGATAGCTTCATAGATTGGGGGTATTGAGTTTCCTTCCTGTAGATACCTATAGGACTGATTATTTTTTCTCAGTAAGCTATGCGGTCCTCTGGATAAAGTCCATCTTTAGTCCATCTTTTTAAAGATCACATACATTTAGGACATTTGTTAGGGATATGAAGCTTACTTAGCCTTCTGTAGCCGTTATTATACATGTGTGTGCATCTTCTTCAGTCTTCTCTATTGTAAGAGATATTTTTACTTACTGTCATTGTTTTATTAATTAAGTTCCTCCAATGTACAAAAGCGTGCTTGCTAGCATCTCTGATTTTTGAGCTCAGAATCGGGAAATGCAGCAGTACCTTGAGGAGGGAGAAACAAAAATCTTTTCCTTAATGGTTACATGGGATTTTAGGTGAAGGCACGGTGTATGGGAACTTGTAGGGAAGAGGCACTGTGCTTGAAGATCTAGTGTGTTGATATGGACGAGGACCTGGGACCCTTCTGGGGGCATCTCGAGGATCATCTTTCAAAATGTGGAATTCACTCTTTGGCCCAAGGCAGAGTCCTCTGGCCTTCCGCCAGGGTCATCCTGGCGGCCCGGTTGGGTTCCAGGAAGGGAGGGGGGCTGCCTCCCCAACCTACCGAGCCCTCGGGTCTTCTGATATATGTTCAGCGTTCCCAGTGGTTGAGACGAAAGGCGTTGTTAATGAAGGATGGGTTCGAAGTAACATTTGAAGCGGTGCCATACCTTTCACATCACGGTGGAAAGAGAAGATTTACGGTCCTGGAGGATCAGCCCTCTTCCTGGCATTGCTCAGGCCCAGCGGTTTCTCGAGGCCGACACGAGAGGCCACCACGAGCTGTGATTCATGTCGCAGGCGCTGATGGAGCACATGTTGTCGGAGGCGAAGCTGGGAGCTGGGAGCGTGGCCGAGCTGGAAAACAAATGGCTCGGCCTCATCGGGCTGACCTGTGCTTGCGCAGTCGGTGTTTTCATCTTTCTGGGACTCCTCTTAACTTGGGAGTGGGGTTTAGCCCTTCAGGAGAGGCCGCCTTGTCCTCACCGGGTAGAGCCAAGCCTCAGTCCCCCGGCCCCGCCCGATGTCCCATGCGGAGTCAGGGAGAGGGCCCGGGGGCGCTGGTCCAGGACGCCACAGTCATTCAAACTATTGGAAGGAATGAGAGGTGAACAAGTGTTTTTAGCACCAAATGGCAGAGCAAGCACGGAAAGGGGACGACAGGAGGCTGAAATCTGGGGACCCAGGGAAGGCGGTCCCTGCTGCGCCTCCAGGCGGGGTCCCCTCGGGCTGGCTGCCAACGTCCGGGGAGTGTCAGCAGGAGCAGGTGGCCAGACAAGCAGGGCACTCGGGAGCTCTCAGGGGTCAGAAGAGCCATGTGTTTGCGGATCCTGTGGCCCTTGGCTGATACACCTGACCCGAACCGTCTACACCAGCGCTTTAGGCCGCAGTGGTGCCAGGGGGTGAGGGCGTGACAGTAAGCAAGTTGCTTTCACGGGCACATGCTCTGCTCTTGAAGTGGCCTCGTTTGCATCGTGGGCTTGACTGTCCCCATGGGCTGAGTCCTCTCTTTTGCTCGGAGTCCTGTCCCCGCCGTGGGCAGCTCGGTGCTAGGCCTGTTGGTGGGCATCCCTCCCGCTGGGGCCCGTCCTGTTCAGCCCTGATGGGCATCAGCTGTGTGGAAAGCCTTTCCTAACAGCCGGGCCCCAGTCCCCCCTCCCCAGGGATTGCCATGCTGCCCCAGAACCTAAGTCCTCCAGTCAATCACCACCGTGTGCCGTGATTTCAGGTGACCCTGAACTGAACCACGCACCCCCTCGGGGTGCCCGGTCCCATGATCTCCCACATGAATGCAACACAGATTTAAACCCAGAGTCGATGGAAGACAAAGAGGTGGGGGTAACAACTGGAGCCAGGCAGGGGGACAAGAGGAAAGAGAAGCCCTGTGTGGATTGTCCCCGAGCCAGAGACACACTGGCTCAGCTCACCCTCCAGCCAGCAGTGCCCATGGGCAGTGTCCCCCTGTGTCCCCCCTGGGGAGGCTGAGCCCAGAAAGGGGAAGGCACTTACCCAGGTTGGACAGCCACAGCAGCAGCAGCAGGGTGACATTTGGATGCAGGTAGCCTGACCTGAGCTCAGAGTCATGTGACCCCTCCAGAAGGTGCTGGTGGGAATGGTAAGGTCAGAGGACAGTGAGGCTGGCCTGCATCGGCCTGTTTCAGAAGGACAGGACAGACAAAGTGGTCAGACGAGCCAGTGGACCTCCACGCCAGGTCCAGGAGTTTGGTCCTGGCATCATGGGACAGGGGATGTAGGCAAAAGTTCTGAGCAGAAAAAAATGGCCCAGGGAGGGTTTCAGGGTGAGTGGCTCAGCCAGACAGGAGTTAGCAAGATGAGGAAAAGGGATGGGAGGTGGGAGGCCAGCTGAAGAGCAGTGGCCTCGCCCATGCAGCAGCCACGGAAAGTGGGCTCCCTGCCCGTGGTGGGGCTGAGGGCCCCACTCCTGGGAGTTTGCTCTTCCTATGCATGGCCACCTGCATTCAACTAGGAGTCCAAGTTGAGTCATTACGAACGTCATAGACACTCATCTCAAAAACATTTGCTCCTGTCAGGGGCCCTATTTCCTCGTTTCTCAAAAATGTAGGGCTTTTTGTTTAAATCATAAATGCACACAGTGAAAAGAAAATATCACTCCAGACCCTCCAGAACCCTCTCTCAGAAGCAACCCCTGTTTCCAGTCCCTCATATATGTTTCCAGAGACGATCCATGCGCATGTTAACATGTCTATGGGGGGGGGGGGGAGGGACAAGAAGAGTAGCAAATATTTTCGTGACATTTCCTCTACGTCAAGCACCATCCTAAATGCTTTGCAAATATCTTCTCATGGAAACAGCTGTTAGCAACTCTACAGGTAGGCGCTGTTTCTGTCTCCCCATTTAACAGATAAGGGACCAGAGGAGGCAATGACTTCCCTGAGTCACGTCACTGCTGCAGGGTGGAGTGAGTGACTGCCCAAGGCTGGTCCCTCTGCCTCTGGTGTCCTGCACTCACCTGCTGGTGTTCACTCTGTGACCAGCCACACACTTCTACTCGTGATTTTAATGCTGCAAGGAATGCCACAGGCTGAGTGAACTCAAATTCACCTACCCAGCTTCTTCTTAGTGATGGGCATTTAGGTTGTTTCCAGCCTCTGATTTCATCATAGTTTTGAAGTGATTCATTGGGTCAAGTCATAAATTTGAACTTTTGTAGTCACTGTGCTATTAAGAGTTGTAATGAGACATTTGTTAAGCTGCTTATCACTGAACCTAGAATTCACCTCAGTTCAGAAAGCTGGTTTTTAAGAGACAGGACCTGCTTTAATTTGCTTTCACTATATCTGTGGAAAGTAGAGGCAACAGATGGTCTCTGCTTTAAGCAGGAAGCCAACAAGAGTTCATTCTAGTGTTTTGGCAGGGAAACTTTTAAGAGCATTGTTGAAACACCCTCCTGGTGCTCTGCTTCCATCTGAGTGCTTTCGGCATCCTGGGAGCTTTTCAAAATATGGATTACCAATCACAATGACAATTAGTTTTAGTCACCTGGAGATGTAGTATTAAGAATAAATATTCAGTTTTGTGTCAGTGGGTAATTTAGCCTGTGCATATTTTTATACTTGGCAATTATCCTGCAACCCTCATAGAGAAAACGTTTGAGTGTAATCAGTAGGCGGTTCATTTATTTATTTGGTAAAATACAGCATATTATTTCACAAAGCCCTGTTGAAACAAATATTTGATCAATTATTGGTTGGATTTTTCCTGCCTGTCTGCCTGAAACACTCACTTAGGAATCTGTAGTGTTCGATTGATTCTCTCTGGCCACTTCACCTGGGCGTCATCTCTAAAGCGTACTAGGCTGAAATTAGATAAAAGTGTGTGTTCTTTTAAAAGAACAAAACACGTACACATCACATCATATACAGTCTAAGATTGTACCATCAAATAGCAAAGATAACCTATAGCATTTTGTTGTTTGGAAAATTCTGATTTATCATACCATTGCCAGAACACAAAAGTTTCTGTATGCAGTCGATCGTTGAGCTTAGACTGCCCCTAGAATAATGGATGTATTCCTTCCACAAGTACTTACTGGCACCTTCTATCTGCCAGTGTGCTGGACACTGCAGGGAAAAAAGGGTAAGCAGGATGTGAATCTCGTAGAGCTTTTCAGGGTTTTGAGGTTAGGGATGAGAGCTGACATGTGTTATAAAGAAGATCCCTCCCGCAACTCTGCAAACATACTAAAATACCACTCACCTGTATACTTTAAAGAGGTGAATTTTATGGCACGTAGAATTATATTTTAATAAGCTGTTGTTTTTTTTTTTAAATCCCTCTGGGTTCATGCGGGAAAATACACAGGAAGCAGATGGTGGGACTGACCTCAGAGGTCCAAATGCATTTGTGAAGTATTTGCTCATGACCAAAGGAAAAAAGTCCTTGGCCTAATATTGCAATAAAATTGAAAAGAATCAATATCTCCATTCAAGACCTCCATTTAGTTCAGAAACCCCCAAATGCTTATGTTAGGAGATACCTTGATCAGTCCCTGAGGTGGATGCAATTAGATCAGTGGACCTAGCCTGAGACCTGCCAGTCCCTAGACGCCAGGGCAGCCTGGGATTCTTTGTATATTCAGAAAGAGATGGATTGGCAAAACAAACAGAAATTTTTAAAAAAGAGACAAGAGTTCCCATTTAATTTTCTATCATTTAATGTCTTTTGAAGATTGTTACCAAAAGATAAACTAATACTTAATCAAGGCAAGTATACCTCGATCTTTTGTAAGGCTGGTGTTGGATACATGTGTATCCAGAATATACCTTTTATTCCTCAGTTCAAGGCAAAGTTGGTAGAATTTAGTCACTTGGGAAATATGGTGTCCTGATCGTTACCAGAACAATTTTTTTTTTTTTCAAAATTCTGGCTGAGCCCAAGCTGTGTTGTGTTAATACTGACACCATATTCTCAGAATGAATTTTCACATCTGGGTGAGAAACTTTTTTTTCAAGTCTGTGGATGAGCACACATCAAAGAGGAGAAAATCCTCATTTAGAAGATGCGTCCTCATGAGCACGGGGCCTGCCATCATGATGCGCCAACCGGGCCCTTGGGCTGCATGGCAGCAGGGCTGGGAGCATATGGGAGCCAACTTCCATCTCCTAGGACAATAATTAAGCCCTGGATAACTCCCATTGCTTTCCTGTCTCCTAAATTCTGCATTCCACATTGGACATCACAACTGCTCCAGCCTGAGAGTATTACTTGGTCTAATTTATTTCAAATAGAGGAAAACCTAACTCAAAATAGCTTCTGCACAAAGGGTGTTCATCAGCTCACGTGGTCTCGCTCCTTCTGTACTTTGCTCTCAGTGGGCTTCCTCATCAATCTGCATCTGACCACCGGAAGCACGTGGGCTGTTAACGGGTCCTGGGTCATATGATCCTAGGTTCCCTCCTCTCTGAGAATACGTCAACTCTCTTTTACACTCTTTGATAATCAGTGAAGGAAAAAGAGCTTAAGTGGGGGCACCCATCCCTTGAGGACCACTCACTGCACCCAGGAGAGTGGAGATCTGCTTGTCTAGCCTGGGGAACACACCCTGGGTTAGGTGTACATGTCACCCCGCAAGATCCCTCCACCCTTGGCTAGAAGATAAGTTAACCACCCCATCTCTCTCTTAAACAGTGGTGGAGTGGAAGCAAGACCACAGCATTAGACCCCTTCTCCCCATCTGTGAAAGGAGCTCGGGAGGAAACATGATTTCGGCAGGTTTCTAGGCAGTTATGTGACGTCACAGGGATGAGTTCTCTCCATCTGGCCAGTGTGCCTTCTGGGGAGGCACCCCATCTCCATTCTCTCCTTGGGCAGCAGCAGCTTTGCACCTCAAAATTGTGATACCACAGCCCCCGAGCCGGGAAGAGAGGAAGTTCCTCATGTCAGGGTAAGACCAAGATCCACGATTGGTGGAGTGAGTTCCACCCAGCCACAAAGACTGAGAATGGGAAAAGGATAGTTAGCCAAAGGAAAATATGGGACCACTGGCAGAAAATGGGCCAGAGTGCCTCGTGCCTGGAAGCCATGCACCAAAGCCCACTGCAACCTTTCCGTGAGCTCCCAGACTCTCTGACCTGTCATGACTTTGCTCCTTCCTTATTATCCTATTCCTGGTATCCAGAAAAGGTCTAACTGTGGATCAACCTTTGCTCTCCCCCTCTGCCTCCCAAAGTGCAGAGCAGCAGTGGAGGGAAATCTCTCCTCCCTGCGCAGAGGTCCACACCTTGTCTCTGGTGACCCTCGTGTCCTAGTCACCATTTCCCATCCCAGCATTTCAAACGTGTGCTTCCTCCCACGCCCTCATTTGTTCAGCCTTTAAGAGAGATTCGCCCACACATCTGGTCTCCAGAACATCTCCCAGGATGTTCTCCCTTGTGACCCTCGCCACCCCCTTCCCCATCATGCTTTGCTCTTTCTCATCTAGCATAAGGCATGCTGTGTAGTCATTACCTCAATACTAGACTGGGACCTGCAGGGGTCAGGTGCTAGGTGATTCAGTGGGGCTGGCACCCAGGAGCAGGAGGGAGAAACTGGCTCCCTTTCTTGGGCTCAGGACTTGAGGGTAAAAGGCAATATTGTTTGTAAAGCACCCAGAGCAGCCCTGACAACAGAGGAAAGAATCCGTCCACATCAGTTGCTGTTCCATCAGATTTGTCATGTGTTGTTTCTGGAAGGATGAGATGGAGTCAACCAGACATGGATGGAGGGGAGGATCTTCCCTACTGCAGGTCAGCCCAGGAGGAAGCCAGCAGGCATAGGTGCACCGGGCAGGTAGGGAGAAGACAAAACACTTCCGTTGTAACCAGAGAAGACTGAGAATCAAGCCAGTGAATTAAGTCAGTAACTGGAGAATCCCAAGATGTAGTTTTGCATTAATAAAAGCAAAAAAATAATAATAAAGTAAGTTACATGGGCATTATTTTTAGCAGACCATCCAGCAGTGAAGCTGGATGCTCAGTGGGATAACCAGCTGTATTTTGAACGTTCATGGATCCAGACCCCTCAGTCTGTTGAGTCGTGTGCCCTGCTACTGAGCTCAATGCTAATTGGACTGGATGCTGTAGTAAAGGAAGTGTAAAAAGCTTCTTGTTTTATAAAATCTGCATTTTGGATCCTCTCTGGCTGAAAGCCTGTATCCGGTATAACAAGAGGGTCCTTGTTTTGTCATCCTTGTCCTGAAAACCTCTTGAATAGCTAGCTCTTGGCAGGAATGCAGCTGCACTCTCTGGATGATTTTGATAATAATATGACCATTCTCTCAAGCTCCACAGTTGTAAAATCTGTTTCATTTGTCACAATCAAAGGCCTGACAAATCATCATAGCATGACGTCAAATCTTAATGACTTCTGCATGAAAATAGGACACCCCAATATTTATCTTATCACCACCAATTGTCCTTATGGAGGCTAAAGAGTAGTCACAGCTAAAGGCAATTTTGTCTTTTATGCCAAGACAGGAGAGGAGCGGCCCTGTCAATCAGGTCATTTCTATTCCCTTCTATCCATTTGGAACAATTTTCACATGTCCAGCAGAATCTTATAGAGGTGTCTGAAGAGATTTACACCCAGGGCTGCTCCCATAATAAAGATTTCAGAAGCTGCTTTTTTTTTTTCCTTCCACTCTCTTCATCAAGGTGGGAACCGCCTGCACTTTCTGGAAGTAGCCACGAGAAGCAATTAAAGAATGAAAAATGTGCCTCCTCTGTTGATAGGACCCGCGTTCCTTGCCAGAATTCCCGACTGGGGATTGACAGTGTTCCTGCCTTTGGAATTCCAGCTTTCACTGCCGTCTCCCGGCTCTCAGTTTTGACAGCAGCATAATGAGTAATAGAAAAGTTTCATTAATTCTTGAAAAGAAACGTTCTGTCATTTGACATTTCTCAGAGAATATTCTTATGACAAAGAGTTGGTGCATAATTGAGGAAAAGCTCGCTTTGAACGGGGCGAGGGGATGTGATGGCCAAGAAAGCTGTAGGAGGGAGCAGGGAGGAAATCTCTTCCCCTTTCTCTTCTTTCTAAGCTGCAGCACCGGGATTTCTGATGGATGAGATTCAGAAAGGTTGACTCACCCCACTGGGCCCCGTAGACTTTCCTTGTGACAGTCAAAGGATCGTTTTAGCCAGATTGCTCAGACTGTTCTCTCTCTGCTCTGTCTTCCTGTGCTGTGAGCTGCTGATTTCTTCTATCTGCATTTGAGGTGTTGATTTTACCCCCCCAAAAAATCTATTATGTTTCCTGTTGGCTGACCACCTATCACTGAAAAGCAAAGAGAAATCCTATCTGATTTCTTTCTCTTTACTGAAACTTTGTTGAGAACCCTATGTGTGGTATGCTTCAACGTACCTGCTTGCTCCTGTGCATAACTACAGATGAATCTTTTTAAAAAGATTTTATTTCTTTATTTGAGAAAGAGAGAATGTGCTATCAGGAGGAGGAGCAGAGGGAGAGGGACAAGCAGACTCCACGCTGAGCATGGAGCCCGACATGGGGCTCGATCCCACGACCCTAAGATCATGACCCAAGCCAAAATCAAGAGTCATACGCCACCCAGGCGCCCCTATGAATCTTTAAGTGCTCTGAGAGCCATCCAGCTGACCAAGAGCTAGAGCCTGAAGATGCTAGGACAGGTTTCTGGACCTCAGCACGAGTGACTTTGGCAGTGGAGGGGCTAATTCTCTGTCGAGGGAGGCTGTCCTCTGATTTGGAGGATGTGTAGCAGCATCCCTGGCCTCTGTCCACAATCCCATCCCTAAATTGTGACAGCCAAAAATGTCTTCCGTATTACCCATGTCCTGTATAGAGCCAAAGCACTGCCACTGAGAACCACTGATTGAAAATAAGGAACTTGAGGGCAGCGTCTTCACATCTTCCACAGGTTTCCTTCCCTACTCTCACTTGGCAGCTGAAAGTATTTCTTTATTAGAGCAGCATGTATCCCACATCAAGAAACACAGAATGTTCAGGCTTCCATAATCCCACACACAAGATACAATTCTGTGCATAATAACCCTCCTTAGATAAAACATACATTACCAGAAAAAAAAATTGACAGAGATCATTGAAGTCTCTTAACTTACATGGAAGTCCCGCCATCCACTGTTTTTCCTCTTCATGTTATTTGTGGTAAAATATGTAAGGGTCTTGGTATATTTTTGTAATCTTATCTAAGAACAGACTCTGGGATTTTATCTCTAATTCCTGAGGGATGATGATAAGGAGATGAGTGGGACAAGAGTATTGGTATCTGAGAAACTATTTAAATAGCAGCAGCTCTTAGTATCAGTAAATAACCTAGAGTAGCATAAACTTTGAAAGGCTTACAACAAGGGTAGAGAACCACAAAAGAAATTATTATTAATTTTAATAATATTAATTATTAAATAATATTAATTAATTATATAATAATTATAATATTAATTATAATTAATATTATTAATAATATTATTATTAATATTATTAAAACTATTATTTTAGTAACCAGTTGCCAGGTGAGTCCGTATACTTAGTGTGGAAGCAGCTGTGGTTTGCATGGGGTCTGTTACTGGCAGACGAGCGCCCAGACGGTCTCAATGCCAACAGCATTTCAAATCTGCTAAAACAACACTTGTGGTGCACAGATGCGTGTCGATCTCTTCTTCGACAACGGTTTCTTAAACTATTGTCATAAGGCAGTTTCACGTGCAACATCTAACCTCAAACCGAGTTGTAATAATTTACGTAACATGCCGTTACGTGATGATGCTGTCACACAACGTAGACTGCAAGGAAAGATCCTAATGCACCATTATTTCCTACTTATGAAATCAGAAGCGTGCCAACTGCTCGGCTTTGTGGCACCACCAGCAGCTTTCTGCGGCCAAAGAGGCATCGTAAGCCCTCCCCCTGTCCCTCCGTGCCTTCTCCCCATCCCTGCTTTTCCCCAGGCTTCCTGACCCAAGATCACAAAAATGTCCCTCTGAAGTGACTTTCAGTTTATATTCTTAATCCCTGCTTTCCTTCCTCTGTGTCTGCAGAGAATTGCAAACCCTTCAGGGAAAAAAAACAAAAACAAAAACAAAAACCCACATACTGCAACATGCTAAGAACTTGAGAGCATGATTCTTGCATATTTTCTTTCTTTAAGTGTTGGCTGATAATTTCCTAACTGCCCCTAACGGGTCTTTGCCGAGACAGGCAAACATCCTGTAATAGAAAAAGATACATTTTTGGGGGGGACAGCAGACAGTTACTGTGTTTGTCAACATTAGATATCAATACACATGTTCTGGAAACAGGAGGCTGTTTCTCTTGATTCATGAGATGTTATGATTAACTGAATTCCCTGGCTGAGTGTGAAGGAGTCAACTCCTTTTAATGCTTGTGTTTGAAAGTGTTTTCAAAACTGGATTAGTCTGTCTCCCTCGACCAGCAGGAGAGTGTCCCAACTGAGTGTAATTTAATGGCACATTGCTGGTTTTGGATTTGAGATCTTGAAGCCTCTCGGGGTCAGCATTTCTGGTATATACGGCAAGTACTTTTTTGAAAGGGTAAAAAAGAAATTCAAGGTCCATGTACTCAGTCTATAGACTAGTAGAAGACTTGCAGAATGACCCTGGCTTTTACACTCTATTTTCCCCCAATAAAGTTTAACGAAACACAACGCCAAAGATTTCTGAGGTTCAGTTATTTGAGTTCAAGTGTGACCCTGTTTTGCTCTACTCAAGGTAATTTGTTTAGATGCTGCTGGGGGGAAAAATAGGCATTTCTCTAGACACATGAAACCTTGCTGGGAAGGCTGGATTATAGCCTTCCCACCAAAATTTTTAGACTATGATGCGTTGTTGTTTTTTTTTAAATGCAGATGAGTGTACATATTAGCGTATGCTTATTGGAATTCACCCAAATACCAGTGATGTTTTTACTCATAAAACTGATCATCTGGTGACCAGAATATTTCAAATTTTTTAAAGTATCAACAATAAGAAATATCACCACAACATACTGAACAACATTTCCCAAGGAGTAACAGTTATGCATATGCTAGGGCTGCCAACAAGAGTCATAAATTGATGGGAGGGCGGGGATCCAGAGTTTGCCAAATCTGGGACAAGGTGTCTTAGCCAGGGTTTTGTCTTCATTTCTGGAAAATACAGCGTGAGTTTGCTTCTCACCTACTTGATGCCAGGTGTCCACTTGACCTGTGCAAGCCTGTCTCTTTCAAAAGGACTTTCTCTGTGAAGGACAGGTCCTATTTAACAAATATACTGATCCTGAATTGGTATGGATTGATCTGAGTTTTAAGAAATGGGGTAACAAGTCAATGGATGTGGGTGGTCCCATTCATTTCCAGTTTTATAGTTATTACTAACATTAAATCACATCTTTCGTTATCTTATGTGAATTGGGTTCTTGTGATTAAACTAATTTAACATAAGAGGAATGAATTTGGCCCAACATACGAAGGGAGCTTTTTTATATATAGTTAGGATTCTTTTGCTTCTGTGTGACAGAAAGCCAGCTCAAATTGCTTGATGAAAACGTAAGGAAGTTTTTGCATCATGTAACCCAGGAAGCAAGGTACAGCTTGATTCAGGCATGGTCCAGGTTGTCATCAGGGCCCTGTCTCCCTGGCTGTCTCTTGGTCAGGCGCTCCTGTGACAGTCAAGAAGGCCATCGGCACCCCCAGTCTCATACGCTCTTACCTTTGGAATTGCAGGCAAAAGAGGCCATCTACCTCAGGGACCGGCAGCAAAACCTTGAGGTGGTAGCCACTTGGCCTGGCTTTCATGATGTGCCTGACCCCTGAGCCAATCACCGTGACCATGAAACCATAGTTACTGTGAGAACTCGGTTTCATGCCCATTCCTGGGACTGTGGCTGATGTCCTACTTAATCCACTTAGAATAGGCTGTCCACAAGAGTGGGGGTCATGGTACCAGCCAGAGGGGGAAGAGTTGATGGATGAGGTGGGGGAAAGAGGACCGGAACAGTAATGGTGGCTGTGGAAAAGCAGAATCTGGATAAGATACATTTAGAAGATATTCAACATGTATTTAAAATCTGTGATGCACAAGGCTCTTTCCTAGGAAGACAGAAGTCTAGAAGATACTAGAAATACAAGGAATCATTCCTGCCTCTTAAGAACTAGCACCCTAGTGAATTCATTCAGCAAATGTTTATGGAGCTCCTGTAATTCATTTGCATCTCTGGACATATATTTCACTGTGCCAGGCTGGGTGCCGCCTACACAGTGGTGGTGAGCAAAGCAGGTCCAGTTTCTGCCTTCATGGGATTGGGACTGGGGTGGTGGTGGGGGTTGGGGGTACTGGAGAAAGCTTTCTGTGCAGGGCACTGATCACAGAGAGCAATCACATGGTCTCACCCTCCCGGCTAAGCCAGTGTGTCTCAGACACCGATGTGCGACCCAGAGGGTGGTGCCAGGACCTGCAGCATCAGCATTGCCTGGGAGCTTGTTAATGCAGATCGGGCTACACTAACCCTCCAGACCTCTGGATCCATCCTCACAAGATCCTCAAGTGACCCATTAGGTGATCCTCAGGTACACACCAAAATTGAGGAGGCTCAGGTCTAGAGCACTGGTGAGCCAGCAAGGACCCCTTAATCAACTTGCAATAAATAAAGTTTTACTGAAGCACAGCCATGCCCATTCACTTGTGTATCATCTGTGGCTTCTTTGACACCACCAGGGCCAAGTTGGGCAGTCGTGACCAAGACTGTGTGGCCTGCAGAGCCCCAAATCCCTGCTCTCTGGACATTTACAGAAAGGATTTGCTCGTAAGCAGAGGCGGTTTGATGTGTGTACTAACCGAGTAGTCCCACCGGGCCCCACCCTGGTTTAATGCTCTGTAAATAAGAGGCGCCGCGTTTTCCTTTGCACTGGGAACCACAAGTTCTGAGCGAGTCCTGCTTGTGAGCAAGAAGTCATATTAGCATCGTGAGCCCAAACTATGTACATGCACAGGGTGCCAGAGGAGGCCGGGCTTGGCCTCCGCTGTCAGAGGCTCCCTGGAGTTGATCGTGGGCTAAGGCTGGAGGGATGGGAGGGATTTCTGGGGGCCCCTGCCTGTGACGGCAGGACATGAAGTGGGGATGTGCTTTCTGATGAGTAGTAGAGTACCCAACCCAAAGTGGCTCCAGCAGAGAGGAGGATATACATGACCTCAGGCCCGAGCGCCACCAGCACCAGCACCATGTGGGGCAGCTGCTCCGTGTAGTTAGAGCTGGTGCTGCAGCTGCTGCGAGCATCACGCCTTCACCCAGCAGCATCCAACGATTCAAAAAGGAAAGGAAGCCCTGTTTCCTCCCTTGCATTGCTCTTTCCAGAAGGGGAGAAAACCCTTCCAAAAACCCTCACAGCAGACCACTGGCCAGGATTAGATCCAAGGGGGCAAGAAGACCACCATTTCCAGCCCCAGTGGCAGGAGGGAGCCCCACCACGAGGAGGACAGACAGATGGACACCAGCAGCTGGACGCTCGCAGGCCAGCCCAGCCACCGGTCACGGGCCGAGCTGCAGTGGCTGCTCCTGTCACAAAGAACTCGTTGTGGAATTCCCTCAGTCCCGAGCAAACTCCCGAGGGCATGGAGAAGATGCCTTGGTTCACACTCAAAAATAATAATAATAAAAATAAAAGCCCGATTCACGTGATGTTTCCAGGGACACATCTACCGCAGAAAGGAAGGCCCATCAGGAGTAGCCGGGCTCCCAGGAGAGAGGGCTGGGGCCCAGCAGGGTGGCTCATACCCTCTCATCGTCGCCCAAATTACAAAAATTTTTAAAGCCCTTCAGAATAGTTTCTGAGGAATTTGTGGGAGTGGGAAGGAAAATTGTACCTGGAAAGATATTTGGTCCGAACCCGTCAGATAAGTAAAGGATACCCAGGGTATGTTTGTGAAAAATGATTTCTTATCTAAAAATTGAATGGCTCTTCAGTAAAACGGTATTTGATGCTTTGATAGAGCTTATGCCCAAATCATTTTTCTCACTGACTTCTGTGTTTCTGCATGTTTATGTTTCTATATTTGTTCAAAAAAGAACGTCTGAAATCTGTAAAACATAATTTTTCTTGGCCGAAGCACCTACATTCCACACAGGAATTCCACTATACTTGCTTTTTATAAAGTAAAGTTAAAACGTCTGTTGCAGTATTTACCTTCAGTATGATTTTAGTTACAATTGAACCGAGGTATTTTTCCTCCCTCAAACTGTAATTCTTTTGAATAGATGTGGGAGGATGGCCTATAACAGTAGTATACATCTCAAGCAAAGAACACCTTCCTGCCCCTTGTAGAAAAGCACCACTGGGATTCCTACAGATGAGATCAGATGCATTATCTTGTTAGGTATTAAGGCAAGAAAAAACATTTTTTTTAAGATTTTATTTATTTATTCATGAGAGACACACAGAGAGAGAGAGAGAGGCAGAGACACAGGCAGAGGGGGAAGCAGGCTCCATGCAGGGAGGCCGATGTGGGACTCAATCCCGGGTCTCTAGGATCACGCTCTGGGCCAAAGACAGATGCTCAACAACTGAGCCACCCAGACATCCCAAGGCAAGAAACTTTAAATTTAGAAATCAATGTTCTGCATGGTTTTGTTCACCACATTAAGGGGGTGCCTGCCCATCTCCCCGTACACCCATTCTCTTTGCTCACCCCTTACCTGATGAAAACCGAGTACTGCTTAACACCTAAGCTTTCACCAAAGACATCTAGTTAAAGATGCCACATGGCCGAACGTTGGGCCAAGAGGTTTGAAAGTTGTGATTTGCTGAGGCACATTTAAGAGGACCCAGGACAAGAGTTTATACATAATTCCCTTGCATCCTGTCATCGGCAACGAGGGGAAATAAGGGTCGCTGGCACGGAGACACGTTTTTCTTTCCAGTGGTTTGAAGACTGAGTGTCAATTTGACCTTCGGGAAGACGTGAGAAAGGCATTTCCGAGACATGTAGGTATGCGAACCTCTAGTCATTTGGGGGACTTTATATAACTGGAAGCCACTTGAATTCTGCAGACACTTCGAGATGATGAGAATTCTGTTGAAGCAAAGTGCTTTTTGCCTCTTGGCCCCAGCCAAATTGCACAGTGTGAGTAGCTTGTATTTTTAGTTGAAGGTTTTGCTTTTGGAGTTCAGCTGCAATTTTGCTTTCATTGTCGTCTTAAATCTGTAATTTTGAGAGAAAGTTTTTTAAAAATATCTTCTCTCCGCTATAGCAATTATTCTGACGGGAGAATGACCTTTCTTTCTTCGGGTTAGGAAAGAGAGAGAAAGGGAGAAGAAGAAACAGAGCACTTTGGGGTTTTTCAAGCCCTTGGATTACAGGGTGGGACACCTCGAAATGAAAAAGGAAGATTTTCAGACGTCGTAATGTCATTTGATAGTCATTAAATTTACCCCAAATTACAGTTCAGTGAACTCAAGGGTAGGCCAAAAGGGGTAAAAGTGGCAATAGTCACAAAGCCCGAAATCTGGAATCAATTATCTGAAAACAAATTAACCAACAATTATGGTATGCCTTGTTTATTTTTCTAAAAATCTTGAAGTAAAGCAAAAGTTCTCCGCAGGTACTAATAGCCCCAGACCCACGTGAGTGCATTTTGGAGCCGAACTTCTCCACATGGGGTGGATCTCTGGCCACAGTAAAAGATCAGCTCCACCGAGATGTTTGGAGGTTATGATTTCCCAATGGAGCGTTTCAAGAGGGGACAAAAATGGGAAGCCAGGCGATGCTCAGACACCATATGGATCGTTTCCTTTTCCACCAGCTTGGATGTTCTGTTATTACAAATACAGAGAACCGTCCCCCTTCTCCCAGATGTCCTTTAGGTTAGTTATAGACCCACTAAACCAGTGTCGCAGCACCGCACCTGGCAGGTCTCTACCCACAGCCCAGTCCAGTTCCCAGAAGCGGCGTCCTCGCTCCTGGTCTTGACATCAGGGGACGCCCCCTTGGTGCTCTGTGTCTTGCCTATTTCCCTGTCCTTTTCTCCACATAGCTGTTAAGTGTCCATGTCTTATTGATTTGCCGTGGGTTCTGTCCACTGTCACCACCAGCATCCTATCTTATCTGGTGATTATGCTCAGGTCCTTGATCTGCTCTAACATGCCTGGCCCTATGGCTATTCATTTCCCAGGGCTGGTATGACAAAGGACCACGAATTGGTACTTTGCTCAAAATAACAGAAATTGATTCTCTCATCATTATGGGGGCCAGAACTCTGAAGTCAAGGACTTCTGATTTCCAGTAGGGCCACGCTCCCTCTGAAGGCCCTAGGGAAGCATCCTTCTTTGCCTCTGTCTCCTTAGAAGGACACCAGTCATTGGATGAGGGCCACCCTACTCCAACATGACTTCATCTTCCTTCAAGTCCATCTGCTAAGACTCATTTCCAAATAAGATCACGATCACGGATACTAGGGCTTAGGGCTTCAACATATCTCTCTGGGGGCACACAACTGAGCATCTACCATGTTGTTTCCTCTCTAATGTCCCCTTTTCTTATCACTCCATTGCTCAGAAACCTTCTTGCCTATGGGAGAAATTCTGAATACTTCAGCTGGGTGCTCATACTCTTCCCCAGTCTGGCCAAGCCTACTTTTCCAGTCTCCCTTCCCAGCATCCCATTTGAGAGCCCTGTGCCCTGCCCAGAATGATCTTCTTATTGTCTCTAGAACATTGCATGTACATTTGCAGTATCTGTGTCTTTGCTCACAGCATCCCTCCCTCTTGCTTTGAATTAATGACTACCATCCCCTTTCCCCACCCACCCACATCTAAGTGGTAGCAACTCTCCATGGTCTGTCTCAAAGCCACACCCTGGGGTCCCTTTCTCTAGAGTGTTCAGGACTCCAGCCCACGGCAGGACCTATCTCTCTTCTGAATTTTCTTAACCATTCTGAGCTCATCAGTAGTGCTTCACTGGCACTGCTCTTGCTGTAAATAGCTGAGGTTCTCAGAGACCTCACTCGACATATACTGAGCACTTTGCATGCGTTCCTATGTACGTCCTATAACGGTTCCACAAAGTAGGTTTAAGTCCGTGCCTTGTGGATTAAGACACTGCAGCCTAGAGAACACCTTGCCCAAGATCTTACAAGTTCGTGACAGTTGGAACCAGGAGTCCCACCCAATTTTTCTGATTCCAGAAGCCCCGCTCTTCACCTTCACACTCTGTTGCTGCTTCCGCTGGTGTCAGTGACTTTCCCATATGCTGGGTTTAATTTTCTTAATTAGAGCATAAATATTTTGAGTGTTGATACTACACCAGAAGTCTTTGATGATTCAGAAAGCATCTAATTCTATTTAAGGATCAACAAATAGTTATTAGCAAGTTGCAGAGACTTCAAAGACACAGCCTTTGGGTTAACTGAAGCCCAGGAGATCTGGTGTCCTTCCTGGGCTCTCACCAGCCTCCAGCCCACCCAGTCTCGGGGAGCCGTACTTCCCTCCAGCCAACACCTCGCACCTGTTCCACCTCACCGTGACTCAGGCCGGACCCCTCATGGAAATGCCAATTAGCAGAATGTTTTAACTACTAGAACAGTGAATAGTAAGGAGTGTCTTACACGTGATAATGTTCCAGTTACAAGCATATAGTCCTACTGTTGACAGATGTAGGCCGTGACGTGTGTGGAAGACTTGATCCACGTACCATATGTGGCCCTGTCAAGTGCCTGCGTTTGGTTCCAGGATCAGGTACTGGAACTTTTGTTTTACTCAGTTAGTTTTTTTTGTTTTGTTTTGTTTTTTTTATCAGTCAATTTTGACCTCAAAGCGTTCCTTGGTCAGAGAGTCACTGCCTATGTTTGTTGACTGAACAAACCTTAATTCTTGTTTCAAGATCACGTGTGACCTCCGTTCGCCAGAGCGAGAAGAGCATAATTTATTTTAAAAGAAGGCATTCTCGTTGTGTCATTACCAGGAAATGTTAGTGGCATGCAGAGAAACTTTGTGTTTAATTTTTTGGTATTTCATTTATAAGTTACAATATTTGGTTTTCTCTGATTTAATGAAAAGTAACTCAAAGGAGTCTAAAAATGAAACGAGCTGGTTTAAATTCACCAGACATAGAGCTGTAGGAAATGTGCTCTGCACTGGTACATTTATGAAGCAGAACTAGCTTCATCGCCACCGAGGGTCTTGTGATACTTAGACTTATGTTGTAGCTCACGGCCTGGGGAGCAGAGGTTTGCTGTGCTGAAGGAGAGGGCCCTGTGGCGGCCGTGGGAGCAGGCGTGCGCAGGATTTAAATGCACCCTCCTGGCATCGGGTGGTGTGCCAGCATGTTCGCTGGAAGCCAGGACGGGCTGTGAACTGGACGTTACTTATGTAGTCATTAGGGAGCTGGGTTGGCTGCTCTTGTTCCAACAGTGACTCCTGCATGAGCAGCCCAGGTGGTCGGTGACTCTGATGCGGGTCATTTCCACCAGCGGAGTTATTTCCGCTGATCTGGCCGGCAGTGGGGAGTAGGTGGCTGTGCCAGTGTCGCTGGGTTGCCCCACCTCACTGACATCATCCCAGTCCTTGAAGTCACTTGTTCTTACATTTGGCCAAATCATCTGGACAATTGCCCCCCACCCGCACCGAGCCTTCGTGTGGCCCATCTGAGCAATAGTGGGGTCGTCGGCCTGGCTAAGAGGCAGTTTTACAGGGGAGCCAGGGCTGGACTTCGTAGGGCAGCCAAGCACAGAGGCTCACTGTGCAGAGGGGCAGGCTCCCCCTTGAAGGAAGACTCCAGAACCTGTAGCCTGTCTCCTCGAGCCTGCTTCCCCTACTCTTTGATATCAGATAGATGGTAATAAAATGGGACATATTTTTGACATACTGGGAAAAGTCATTTCTTCCCCTCCTGAAAAAATGTGCTCCTCTTTTCTCACCACAGCTGGGAGTTTTGAATGTGAATAAATCTCCAGGAATTTGGCAGTAACCGTATATTCATAAATACACATGAATTTTGGTGGGGTTTAAAGAAAAATAGAATTGAAAGAGCATATTGTCAGGTTGAAGCCCAGACGTACCTTGAGACAAAAAAAAAAAAAAAAAAAAAGTTTGTTTCTAATGGGTTGTTCATTTGCTTTGCAAGGCTGGACGCCAGGCGCTGGAGCCCTGCCGCGGGGCCCAGGCGGCCAGAGGCCGGGGGGCTGGAGGGGGGTGCTCTGGCCTCCAGGCCCGGAAACCCGGGCGACGGGACTCACATCCGGGCCAGAGGCTGCCCGGGCTGTGGATTTTGCCTGGGTGAACCAGATGGCACGTATGTCACCGCCAGAGCCTGCAACACCCAGCACATCTGGCCCCGGCGCGGCTGCGGGCCAGGGGCGGGAACAGGCCCGGGAGATGCTGCTCACAGGTCCCTCCGGCCCTTGCCCGGGGTCCCCTGGATTCTGTCCCCGACCCTTGACCTCGCTCCGGGCGCTGCGACCTTCCAAGGTGCTGCTGCTGCCCAGCCCTCGCCCGTCCCCTGTCCCAGGGTCCTAGGAGCAGGGGCTCGCCACGGGGGCTGCAGAACCCCCCTCCCCGGCAGCCCCCACTGTTCTCGGCCGGCTCCCCGTCTGTCTGTAGAGCTGGCACTGTCCGGCAGGGCTGCACCCTGAGGCCCCGGCCCCTTCTCACCTCCTCCAGCAGCTCCTGGGGGCGATGGCACCTCATGCTCCGCAGGGGACTTGGGGACAGTCCGGGAGCCGCCCTCCCCCTAGGGCGCTCAGGCTCCTAGGGAATTTCCTTCTTCTTCTTTTTTTTTTTTTTTTTTTTACAGAAAGGTGATTTCATTAAAGCACAGGGACAAGATCTGTGGGCAGAAGGAGCTGCTGCCCCAGGACTGTGAGGAGCAAGGGACTATGTACCTTGGGGTAGGGAAATAAAGACCCGGGAAGGACTTTCATATGCTAAAGACTCATAGGTTCTTGGGGAATGTTATAATCTGCCTGTCTCAAGTATTTGTCAATGGGCCGCTGGTTATAAGGCCATTTAATTTTATCTATATTTCCTTCTGCTTCCGTTTCCCACATCACTCTTTTTTTTTTTTTTTTTTTAATTGGGCTCCTAAAAAAGTTAACCTGCTTTACTGCTCTTTTCAAAGTTTTAGTTTGGATTTATCAGTCACTGCTTTCCTCCTTGTCCTGTTCCTCCTTTGGTTTATTTTCCATTCTATTAGTTTCAACCTATTATTTATTAATCCTTTCCTCCTTTTAAAAAAAGTTTCTTAATATGACAGCTATTTTCTCTGTGATCTTTCTTTTTTTTAAATATGTATATATATTTTTTATTGGAGTTCGATTTGCCAACATATAGTGTAACGCCCAGTTCCCATCCCGTCAAGTGCCCCCCTCAGTGCCCGTCACCCAGTCACCCCACCCCCCACCCACCTCCCCTTCCACCACCCCTTGTTCCGTTTCCCAGAGTTAGGACCTGTCTCTCATGTTTTGTCACCCTCTCTGATTTTTCCCACTCATCAGATGGTTTCACTCTTACGGGGAATATAAAAAACAGTGAAGGGGATTATAGGGGAAAGGACGGAAAATGAGTGGGAATTTCCTTTTGCACTTGGATCCTCCCCGCCTCCCCAGAGACATTCCTGCCAACACGGCTCTGCCTTGATGGCCACCTCCAGGGCCCAGGCCCCTGCTCACCCCACCTGCCCCTCAACCCTGTACTCTGGAAGCTGCCAGCTGAAGCTGCTGCTGCTTCCTGTCGCCTCATTGGCCACGCCAGTGAGCCCCTGCTGTATTTCCAAGCCCCTCACCCTGGCCATCCCCTTGGCCAGCCCTGCTTGTCTCGCCATCCAGAAGCCCTGCCACCTTGGTCTGTGGCACTGTGCACAGCCTATGCAACAGTCCGAGGCTGGGCTGCGTGTGCCAGGTCTCGTCCTCTCCCACCTGCAGGGCAGCCTCCACCCCCCCCCCCCAGCTCCCTCCAGCCTCATCGGGTGTCGGTTGTGCCCTAGACAGCTCTTAATGCTCTGAAACCCATCTTCTTAGCAATGAAACCTCCCTTCACGTCACCTCCACCGTAGCAATTGCCCCCACGTGGAGCCTGCCTCCTGGCTTGTCTCAGTCCTTGGCCATTCCTTCCCTCCTCTTCCCCTCTGTCCCGGTCATTCTACCAAATCAGCACTTCTCGGGTCACTGCTGACCTGTGAGCAGGTCAATTAAACAGTGCTCAGTCCTGACCTTTCTCACCCACGACTCAGAAACGCATTCTTGGCCGGCTCCTTGGCTCCCCGCCTCCCCTCGTCACTGCGCAGCGCACCTGCTCATTCCTCCGGCCCCCCACACCCGGCCTCAGTCTGCACCCTCACCGCCCGGAGCTCGTTCAGTCGCTGGCTTGAACCCCCAGCTCTAAGCCGGTGGGTGGCTCTCGGGCTTCACGTCCAGCGGCCTACTGGGCCTTTCCACCAACTTCCAATGTCCAACGAAAGTCTTCCCTTCTCGTGTCCTCTCCAGCTCCGCAAAAACCAATTCTATTTATTAAGTCACCAAAGCCAACGTCTCGGAAACATCCTTGAGTTCTTTTAGTTCCTACCACAGCCTGTCGACAATCTGATGGTGAATCCTGTGCGTCTGATCTTCAACACCTATATCCGGGGCCTGGAGCCACCCCCCCAGGGGCACCACCCCCCTCCCCGACCCACGTCCCCTCCTGCCTCGGCCCCCAGCGCTGCAGCCGGCCTGACCCTGGCAGATACAAGTGGGCACCCCTGGCCCTGCTCCTCGCTCGAGCGAACTCAAGTCCTGTCCCCAAGGTCCTCAGAGCTTACCTTCAGCCCTTCGGTCGCTGGGGTCACATCCTTTTGCTGGAGCTGCTGTCCCTGATCCCACGGCAGGAAAGAGCCACTCTCCCACCCCGGCCTTTGCACCCTCTGCCCTTAGGGCTTTCTTTGCCTCCCTAACACTTACCCCCTTGGACCCACATAGTGCAGACCCGCTCTGATTCTCTCTCCCAGCCGCGGTAGAAGTGCCACGCTGACCGGGAGGCTGCTTGTTTGTTCACAGTCATATCCTCATGCCTAAGACCCAGTAGATTGCTCTGCACATAATTTTTAAATAAGTGAACAAATGTCCAAGTTCATTGATTGAACATGTGTTGGGCATCAAATGTGTGTCAATGCCAAGTATAGCCAGGCAGCTTCCTTCGTGCCCTCCAGGGGCCTTTCTCAGGCCCACCTCTGTCCTGGGGTGCTCAACAGACCAGCCTTTCTCAAGGCAGATCCAATTCCCACACTCCCCTGGTTCTCCTCTGATCTTTCTGATGTGCCTCTTCAGATGCCTGGTTGAAAACCCGACCCCCCAGGATCATCGTTCCACATAGTTGAGCCTCCTTGCAGCACACGGCCCACAGCGTGCAGTGCCTGAACCCTTCACTTCCCTTCCTTCTGCCCACGCCTGGCCCATGGGTGCTGGCCATGCTCTACCTTCCAGACACTGAGCTAAGCCACAGGGATCCAAGGGAGGATCCCTTGGATTCAGGACTCACCGCTGGGTTGTGTCAGCTCCATCTCTAAGTTGGTGTGTCCTAGAGATGTCTCCTTCCTGACCAGCCCCCCCATACGTAAGGCATCTTCGGTCAGTAGTAGGTCCTGCCTTTAGAAATAGCTCCTCAGTCATCCTTGTCTGTCTCACACCCAGAACCGTGCCATTTTCATCTCAGGCCTGGACGGTGCATCAGCTCTCCACCTGTCCCTCTTCCTTCCAACCTTCCAGCCGCACCAGCTCCATCTTCCCCAAGATGCTGAGTGGAGCTTGTCAGCCTGGCTTCCAAAGTTTCTACCGTCTGGCCACCTGGCACCTTCTGAATTGTTTTCTCTGCCTCCTGATCTCCCACTGAGACCGCTCAACCCTCCACGATTTTATCAAAAGAAAAGTCGCCTCATCCGCCATTGAAACTAAGCCAACTCTTTATGCTCTTGCTAGATCTTTTATCTTGTGTTTTTACCTTAAACTGAAATTTTTGTAAAATTGAAATCCTCCTCCCCCCCCCCCCCCGCCCTTTAAAAAATTTTACAAGACGCATCAGATGCTCTTTACAGAACCTACAGAAACATTGGAGAAAAGCTTTATCATCTCACCCTCCGGTAACTAATAATAACTAAGCAATTACAATCAACTGTGACTTCCACGACACACGTGCTTTCCTGAGCACGCACGTTGAATGTGTAGTAGTTATGGGAATTGATGAGTTATTTTTCACACTGTTCCATCAACTCCAGTCCTCATTCACTTTTGTCTCCCACGTGGCACCTGACATAACACTGCTGCCTAGAAGGGCTCTGTTGGCTGTTCAGCCAATGTAAGTCGGTCTCAGCAAAGGCGAGCTCATTGATCGAGTGTAAACAAGCAAGTGATGTCAATGTACACATTTCAGAAAGTGAAAGACGTGACTCAAAGGAAATGTGCAGCCAGCACCCATGAGAGGTGTGAGCGGCTCGCGAGCGAGGGAAGCGGCAGGGCGGCAGAGCTGGCTCAGGAGTGGGGAAGGGCGGGGGAGGGCCCTGGCTCAGATAAAAAACCGACATGAGTCCTCCAGGGTGGTGAGACCCTAACTTTGGGGGATTATTTTTCCTACCAAACGAGATTGCTTGTAATTTATGAACCTTCTACGAGTTAGCATCTAACTTTACAGTATCTGGCCCCTAATTAAGAACAAATAGTAAATCAACCCAGTAGCAGCCCCTAGAACGAGGGTCGGCAGATGTCTTCTGTGAAGGGCCACAGACTAAAATAGCTTCAGCTTTGTAAGCTGTTTGGCCCCTGTCACGACGAGGCGACCTGCGTAGCACAGAGCTGCCATCAGGAACGTGTCAATGGCTGTGTTCCTCTAAAGCTTTATTTATCAAAAACAGGCCCTGAGAGGCAGATCGCTGACCCCTGTCCTCCTCGTTAGCCACACGATCCTAGATCCTCCACGGCCCTGTGGGGCGGTGCTCTGGTTTGACTTGGAAAGTGCCCATAGCAGGCTTTGGGTCTTATTCCCAAATTTTAGGTCATTTTTCTTAACAGTTTCACGGGCCCACATCTCTTAGATACCAGCTCCCAGACGTTTATCATTTGTCAATAGGGTAGTAAAAGTAAAATAATGTTTCCTAGGAGCGCAAATAGTATTTAAGATCGGTCCGTGTTTAATGCAGATTTTCCATACGAGAGTTCTGCAGCCTCAGCTTCAAATAACAAAGAGATCAGATTCCACCTCGAGGACACAGGCGTTCAAGGACTGCTTACTGGAGGAATTTCAGAGACAGATGAGGTCTCGTTATCCTTTTCAGACCAACAAAGCTCTCAGGATTTTCATACGCCCCTGTATCCCGTTTGTATGGAAATGACGGCTACGTGCAAGGGTATCATTAAAATCAAACACAGAACCAGTACACGTGGAACCAGAACGAGGGTCACATTTTTCTGAAATGCAACGGGAGCAGTTTCATTTCAACAAAACCACATTACCCGTAAGGTGGAACTAATATTATTCGATTGAGTATTCTTGGGTTGGGGTAAGAGCTGTAAGCCAGTGTTTATACCTTGTTTTATGCTTGTATATATTTAAATAATATTAGAATAAAAATAACTTGAGTCAATATCAAGGGTCTCTTAGAATTGGAGTCTTTCTCCATGTGTGAGAAAATGCCACATTCGACCATGTGTTTCATCTGTCACTGGCTCAACAAAATTACCTGAGTCCACTTCCTGATAACCGGCGAGGCGTGTGCTTCCTTTTCTCCCCTTTGCCTTGATTTGTCCCCAAAAGCTTAAAGCATTCCTCTCCAGTCTTCACACAGATGGGCTGACAGACTCCAGAAAGCCCTTTTTTTTTTTTTTTTTTTTTTTTGAGTGTGTTAGCTGCTTATTAGGTGTCTGCAACTTTTGGCAGAGATAGAAGCACCAGGGATCCTTCCTTGTTTGAAACTGGGTTGCTCTGAAGTTCGATTTAACATTTGCTCCCATAACACTCTGTATTCGAGCCTTTTTTTTTTTTTAATCTTCTCCTGATAAGCAGCTAGCATGCTTAGTAAGGAGTATTCTTTCGCAAATGTAAATTCTCCAGGAAGAGAAGCGCTGATTTTAAAGCATTTCAGGCTGCGCCACCACAGAACCTGCACCCATACTCCACTGTTTCCAGATCAATCCTTCCACACCGGCTTCCCCATTTCTGGTGTCCCCCACATGCCTAAGACCTGTTAGTGCCATGGTCGTTCCTTTGTCTTTCAAAAGAATCTGTCCCTTTTCAGGGTTACGTGACTGAGTTTTGTTTTCAGCATCCAGTTTTATTACGCTTAGGAAGTAAATCCAGTAAGTACATTTTCCTGATAGAATTAAGCTGTGGCAGGAATCAGATCAGCAACTTTGCAAATGAACTATTGGTCACCTGAGTTCATCGTCTTCTGGAATCATTTACTTAGTTCTGCCGATTGCCTATGTTCTCCTTCCTTTTTTTTTTTTTTCTTCAGTAAACCATTACAGTAAATCCTTCGGCGAAGTTTGCCTACTGTTTCCTTTTGGAAGTAGGCTGAATGTTCTTGCCTCTTGCAGAATGACAGGGTACAGACCCACAGCTCTAGGTCAGTTAAGTTAATGCCATTTGAACAGGACCCGACAGTCCCGTGCCGAAATGGGCCCTTGTCATATTGTACAAAGTGCCGCTGGACTCCTTGCTTAAATTTGATCTTTGTAAATGTTTCATGACCACTCCAGAAGTCACATGATCAGCAGCTAGAGGAAAGCATCTTAAACATTCCTCTAGAGGATCACGTCTACCGAAGTACGAAAGGGAGCTCTGAGAGAGAAAAGTAATGAGTGAGGTGGGTATAGACAGCTGGGTAGCATTGATTCTCTTGCTACATTTTGCTTGGGATCTGATCCTCTTCTTTGCCTATAGCAAGTGACCATTGGCTACACAAAGTAGTAACTGAAGGGATTTCTAAGGCACTCACGTGCATTTGCCACCTAATAGCATGTAAGCCTCTTGGAGATAAAGCTGGTTTCCACCCAAAACCTCGTGCAGGGGGTGCTCATCTATGTTTGTCAATAAGCGTAAAAATAGCTAGCATTTACTGAGTTGCTCTTTTTTTGTGTACCTGGCACTTTTCAAAGATTTTATTTATTTATTTATTTATTTATTTATTTATTTATTTATTTATTTATTTATTCGTGAGAAACACAGAGAGAGAGAGGCAGACACCTAGGCAGAGCGAGAAGCAGGCTCACTGCAGGAGCCTGATGCAAGACTTGGTCCTGGGACTCCAGGATCACACCCTGAGCTGAAGGCAGACGCTCAACCACTGAGCCACCTGGGTGCCCATATACCTGGCACTTTTCTGAGCCCCTTCTATATATCAACTCATGTAATCTTCATAAGGACCACGAAAAAAATCTTTTTTTTTTTTTAATGAAAAGAGCAAGTCAAAGAGAAGTTATTCAGCTTTCCCAAAGACACATAGCTTATCCTCAGCAGAGCCAAGGTTCAAACCCAGGCGGCTGGCCCCCATCACCCCCACCTCAGTTTCCTCTGACTCAGGCGTGGATCATTTATTTACAATGTTGCTCACACCAGAACATCAGGAACCCCATGTGCTTCTTTTCCTCCCTCACCCACCATCTCTGATCCATCTCCCTTCCCAGAGCATCCAGCACACAGTGGAGGCTTGGGTGGTTTTTGCTAAGTGAATGACCTCCGTGGAGGCAGAGGTGGACGTGCCACATTTCAGTCCCCTCCACCTCAACCCAAGCAGGCTGGAAGGTGGGTGGAGCATCTATGCCGGCGGAGAGGTCTGGGCTGGTGGGACAGGCAAGCCTCAGGTCCTCAGCTCCTGCCCAGCGTAGCAGCAGCTCTCGCGTGGCCACTTGGAAGAGTGAGCTGGCTGGCTGCCCCACTCAGAATGCTGGGCCTTTAGCAACCATCTGATGAGGAGAGAGGGAGACCTAAGAACTGATACTAAGAACTGAGTGGGAGCATGGGCCTGAAATACAGAATGAAACGAGCTACCACACAGTCTGGGTAGCCAGAAAAGTGGAATCACCATGGTGCCATCTTCAGGAAGGTTCTGTGGACATGTCAGCCTACCCAATGGGCTCTGCAGCAGACCTGCCACGGGTAGGTTCCAGTGCCACCGAGGACCAGCCCCGTGGCCTAGGACAAGGAGCCTGATCTGTCCTCACTTGGTCAGCTATAGAGGGGGAAGAAGTATAGCAGTATCTACCCCATAGGCTATTGAGAGGAGTAAACAGGTAACGCATGTTTAGCACATGCCTGGCTCGTCGTCAGCACTTGAAAAATAGTCCTAATACTTGGCAGTATCGGTAGAGTAGAGCAGATGTGGTTATGGCTGCTGATGTCATGACCAGAAAATTAGGATCACAGAAAGGATAAGGACAACCACGGGGTACAGACTGACTCTGGCCTTTGGGGCCCTCACATTCTGTCTCCACTTGTCTTCCCAGCCTCGGTAGCACCTTCCACTATGTACCTTGTGCTACATCCCAACCCAGCTTCTCCCCTTCCATGAATGCTCCATGCTCTTTCCTTACTGTGTGCTACTCCTCCTCACTCTTCCATACTCGTGAGTTCCTCTCCATCATGATCCTTCCCTCTGGCGCTTGGTCTGTGGAGCTTTCCCTAATTTCTTAAGTCCAGGGCTCTCCTTAGTGCACTAAAGCACTCCCTGCATTTTCATGTGTGTGTGTCCCTACTCTAGGTGGCAGACTTCTTGAGGACAGGGATCTTCGTGCAACCTGGGCTCATACTGCACCTGGCATATAGAACATGTGCATGCATGGATAGGTGGATGGGGGATGGGTAGATGATGGATGGATGGGTGGATAAGGGATGGATAAAGGATGGATGGATGGTGGATGAATGGAGGGTGGACGGGTGGATAGATAGATAGATGGATGATCAATGGTAATAGAGATGAAAATTCAAATGTTGTTGCAAAAAGAATCCCAAAGATGGAATGAGAGGTTAAAAGGTGTATAAAGAGATGTCATGGGATCAAATATAAGAGAAATGCTTCCATACACAGAAGATGCTTATGACTGCTTAAGCTCCCTGAACTAGATGTTGGGAAACAAGAATGTTCTTTAGCACCAATCTGTAAGGTCACACACAGGTAAGGCCTGTGTGCTTCTTCCAAGAAGAGTGCCTGATACATTATAGGTCTAAAGTAAGCCTAAATGACAGATGGATGGACAGACTGATGTGTTGATGCCACATTCAATGAGTTTGGATGAGAGGTATTTTCAATATGCATTTTGTTTTAGGCAGTAATATGAGACCACCCTGAATCCTGAAGACTTTTTCAACAGTGATGTGGCCAAGAAAATTAGGGCATGCTCAGTGGTATATGTGGTATCTAATAAAGGTTCACAGAAGAGCACTTTGATCTGGGTTGTAAACTTAGAATAGCATTCAACTTTTGGTTCTCAGTATCTGCTTCTAACATATTTTTCCTTCTGAGCCAGATCAATTGAGGGAAAGAAACTGAGGGATGCATGATACGGAGGCTGGGGGTGGAAGGAAGAGGACAGAGAACACATCACAGTGTTTATTAAGTAGCTTCTGCTACGTAGGGTAGGGCCGGCTGTACTCACTGATCCTTCAGACTGGCTTTTTAAATGACGTCAGCCTCAGAACTGTGAACCTCCTCTGCGGAGACTTGAACCACCACTCGGGTCAGGTGCCTGATCAGAGCTGAGCAGTCTCTGAGCTAAATCAGATGGATGCCTCTCCTTGGATCCTCATCCTGCTCGCCGTTAGCAGGAATGATGAGCTTTGAGCTTTGAGGACGGTATCCACTGAGACCAGGTAGAGCATGACTCCTGCATGCACATTTACCTTGATCTGGGGGAACAGGATGTGAGGGGTCTTCAAATCACCTTTAACTTGAGCTCCAGCAAGAACTTAAAACACAGGACGCTGGTAGGTGTGCGATGGTTGGCTTGTTCCTGCCAGCTCCCCTCATTTGTGTGCATGGGTCAGCTCTCTTCTCCTGTACCTGGTCTCTTTGAAGTCACTTTCAAGTGTCGGAGGGCTGGTTACTTTACCACTGTCCCCAAGGGCAGGGAGACTGTTGCCTCAGAAGTGGAGTTTCTAGCCAGGGACATCCCACGGGAGAGCCCTTGGGCACCTTCCCCGGGCTCTGTACAGGTGTGGGACACAGCTCCTTGCTGAGCCCCCCAAATGCCTGCGTGTCAGCCTTCTGGTTTCCTTGGCTTTCAAAAGGAACTAGAAGGAAGGCCAAAATCATTTACGGAAATGCCCCCAGCAACAAAAAGACACCTGATACTTCATTTCCTTCACAGTTGGGGAGAGCTTAAAAAAAAGAGAAGGAATGAGAACAATAAAATCACGTGGAGACTGTCTTGCCCACGAGAGCCATTCCTCAGGGGACTCCTGTCCTTTGTTGTCTCTATAATTTGAGACGAAATATAAAAAGTTTACCAATGTAGCCGTTCCCACAGTGCAAAAGATTTGTAAATGTAAACAGCACCCAAATGTCAGAACGAATGAAATATTTAATTATGACATCACTCACATCATCAGCTTAACAACAGCCCAGGGAAAAGCCACCCTGCCAGGAAAGGTGCTGGTCCCAAGAGAAGGCCACACAGTTTGGGATCTGAAGCCAGGCCTTGTTCGATCTGCCCCTACCTGGTGACTGTGGCCTTCGGAAAGCATGTTTGCCCACTGGGCCTCAGTTTCCCCATCTATAAGACCAAGATGTTGGTACCTGTGTGTCAGAGCAGTCTTGGAGACAAAATGAAGACGGGACATGGATGAAAGTGCACGTTTGCGGTCAGTCCCATCAAAATGTCAGCTCAACAGGATTGGGTTTAAAGAGCCTGAGGGATTGTCCCAGGGAAGTAAACTCTCCTTCCTGTGGACAGCTGCCCAGCCAGACACGTCACTTGAACTTTTCCATTGACAAAGCACCATGTCCCTGTTACCCAGTTGCAGATGCTCCTTTGTTCATCACTGGCCACATACTCGACTCCCCAGACGTAATGGTTGCTAACTAGGGTAACCGAGTTTTGCTGTCCCGAGAGGATTGCAGCACGAGGACCCGGCGGCCACACATTGCAGGCTGACAGTTGGAAGGGAGAAGTCAAAGTTGTAGAGATGAGTTTCCTGATAGAGGCCTGGCTGGCGTCCGCTGACTCTCATTCCAGAATCCGTGGGAGTGCAGGGCAGGAGCAGCAGCCCTCTCCGGCTCCTCCTCCCCGTGGGGCCTCAGCAGTGACATTCCAGATGCAGGGCAGTGACTCACCATTTACAATGCAAATCCAGACAGAACATTTAAACAAAACATCATCACCGAATGTTAGAATTACAGGGGACGTCGACAGTCACCCAGTTCATTCCCCTGGCTAATCTTTAGATATTTTTGAAAAGATTCCCTCCGAGGGTTCATTGGTCCCAGAGACAGGGAGCTTGCTCTCATCTGAGATGGCCTGTTTCATGAGACACCAACAAGGCTGATAAAATGATCGCTTAAGATGAATTGACCGGGGCAGTGTCATTCCGGCCCCCTGGAAGTTTCTGTTCCTTGTCACTCACATTGTCCCTCACGGGATGACACCTGTTAACCTGCCATCCTAGATGCTCCCCCGCCTGTGTGCTCCTGTGTGTCAGCCTGACCATTTGGGAAGGCTTTCACTCTAACTTCCCCTTGAAGCACTCACCTTAAGCATATAATAGAGCACAGTTGGCTCCATCATATATTTGCTAAAAAGTACCTTCCTCTGGCCTGAAAAAATAGATGGGAATAGAACATAGATGCCCCAGCATTCCTTAGCTCTTGCCAGGTGGGAGCACTGTGTTCAGAAAAAGGTGCCATCATTTGCTTCTCTATCAGAGTTATTCTGTTTAGACCGAAGTGTGCAGCCCTGGCTGGCAAACAGAAATCCCAAAAATGAAAGCCCAAGCATAAATTCAGACTTTCTTCATTTCGCACCACTCTTAAGAAATGCAGTGTGGTTTGAAAATGCAGTCTAGTGGCAACATCTTTGTTGCTTCGTGGACTCCAGAATAAGCAGTATTTTATGACATACAGATAAACCAACAAGCCATCCTTTTTTAATTTTTTTTCAACAAGCCATCCTACATCATCACTCAGAGATGTGAGCTAGGACTCAGCTCCGCATTGTCAAATCCAGACCATCATGTAGGGCAGTCCTGAGTAAGACATGAGGCTCAGAAATAGAAAAATTATGGAATCCTGCTTATGCCTTATTAGATAAGGGGATTTAATCCAATCAAAGCTTATGTTCAAGCTGCAATGTTGGCTTTTGTCTATAAATCTTTCAGGAGGCTTCCCTTCTTGCCCACGTCCCAGCAGGTAGGATGGTGTTGGTCACTGATGTGTAGTTTTTGATACTCACATGGGCCTGGAAGGATGGCGGAATGATGCCATCATATTATCTGCGTTGTGCATGTGCAGAGGGAAGGGGAGGCGGCTGGGCAGGACTTGAACTCTGGTCTTCCCAGGTGGATCTCTTGTACTTTCTGTTTCCTAGTGCCACCCTGAGGTTTGTTTTTCCTGCAGGATAGTTGTCAACACACAAAGCACACATGTTGGAAAGATAACACTGACGAGTGATAGCCAACAGGAAGATCACTGAGTTGTGGATAATCTACATTTTTTTAAAAGATTGTATTTATTTGAGAGAGAGATAGTGAGAGAGAACATGGTGGGCGGGGGGAGAGGGAGAGGGAAAAGCAGGCCCCATGCTGAGCAGAGAGCCCAATGTGGGGTTCAATCCCAAGACTCTAAGATCATGACCTGACCCGAAGGCAGACACTTAACCGACTGAGCCACCCAGGTGCCCCTGGATACCATACTTTTGACAAAACCACGTACTATAAAACCGAAGGCCTATGCTGAATCCCTTCATTCTAATCTAGAAAATGTCATTCCTAATTTGTGAAATATGATACAGCATTTTCCATTTCTTCATAAAAATTGGGTATACTTAAGTCTAAATAAATCACATTTGGAAGATTAAGGTAATAATGAATGTTTAAAGCCTGAAATCTGAGCAGGATTAATAAGCTTTGTGTCATATTAAAAATTTGAGACCACTTTTATGTAACATTCGAGAGCTGTGAGTTTTCTGTAGAGAATCCCATCAATACTTAGGAAAAATAATAAAGCCTGTGGTAGGTTAATTTGTTGGTATTATCTAAAAGTTGCTGATGTATCGAAAGAGTTTAATGGCACAGAAATATAATTGAGCAGTTTCCCTCATATCTGGTAGTTCCATTCTGCTGTTCCTGGATCAAGAGGGCACTGGGGAGAAGGAACAGAAAATAAATCTTGGAAAGAGCTGAAACGTGTCCCTTCCGTGGGACAGCGTTCTGGTTCTGGGACAGATTTGGTAGGACTAAATCCACATTCCCCGGCTCATGAGTTATGGTGTTAAATAAAGATTTCGTGGCCCTTTTGGAGAAAAGCAAGCATAATATAAGGATAGCAATAATGTAAGGCAAGAATATTAGATAATTCATTATGTTATATAGTCATTTCTGAAATGTGGACTTCGGAACATTTTGTGATGCCAAGTTTTAGAGTGTTAGTCACAGGACTCAGGACTAGATTCTTCTATAGTTACATGTAAATTGTGGATGTAAATAACATCTCTGTGTTTGGATTTCAAAACATGCTATCATTTATCCATTTTCCCATCATCCATTCACTGAACTTTTGTTGGATGCCTGTCATGTGGGCTTCGGGAGAACAGCTGTTGTTTCTGCCACTTGGGGCAAGATGAAACCGCATCTTATTCTTTATCGTTGTCATGTCCTCAGCACTTCGGATAGTATGTGGGAACAGAGGAGACATCCAAGAAAATAGATGAGTAAGTTAATAAAAGTAGACCTCTTAAAAGGACGGGATAAACGTGTAAACGTAGGGACTATCCCACACTTGCCAGATACATCTTCAGAAAACCTGTGCTTTAGTGTTTGCCCCCAAATGCCTTTTTCACCTCTGTTTTGCTCTGCTCACAGAGTGTTTAAATGGGAAGGCAAGAAGCCAAACTATCCTGTTTGAAGTCATCATCCTGGGACTGGGGTGAGGTGTTTTGAAATGTAAAATCAAATCAAAACCACAACAATGTATTACCTCACACCAGTCAGGATGGCTCTTCTCAATAAAACAAGATCTCTGCACTCCCGTGTTCATTACAGCATTATTCCCCAATAGCCAAAATACAGAACAACTTAAGTGTCCCTCAGTGGATGGATGGATCGAGAAAATGTGGTGTGTATACACAATAAATATTATCCGGTCTTAAAAAAAGAAGAAGGAATTCCTGTCATTGGCAACAACATGGATGAACCTAGAGAAAATTATGCTAAGTGAAATAAACCAGACAGAGGGAGACAAATACTCCAGGGTATCACTCATCTGTGGGATCTAAAAACAAACAAAAGGTCAAACTCTGAAACAGAGAGTAGAGAAGTGGTTTCCAGGGCCTGGAGGGGTGGGGAGGAGGGGAAAATAGGGAGAGGCTGGTCAAGGGATACAAACTTTCAGTTATAAAAGAAAGAAGATTTGAGGATTAAATGTATAACATGTTAACTCCAAGCAATGACACCCTATTAGGAATTAAAATCTGTGAAGAAAGTAGATGTTCATAAATATGTGAAGTAATGGACGCACTTCTATCCATACCAGAATATATGAAAGTGTTTTTAGCGCTTCTGGCTTTTTTAAATTAGGTGTCTGGGGGGATCCCTGGGTGGCTCAGCAGTTTAGCGCCTGCCTTTGGCCCAGGCGTGATCCTGGAGTCCTGGGATCGAGTCCTGCATCGGGCTGGAGGGCTCCCTGCATGGAGCCTGCTTCTCCCTCTGCCTGTGTCTCTGCCTATCTCTCTCTCTCTCTCTCTCTCTCTCTCTCTCTCTCTCTGTTTCTTATGAATAAATAAATAAAATCTTAAAAAAAAAAGATTTAAAAAAAATTAGGTGTCTGTTACATTCTAGACACTGTTGATAAGTACCCTCTGCTATGGGACACCTGGGTGGCTCAGCGCTTAAGTGTCTGCCTTCCAGCTCAGGGCATGATCCTGGATTCCTGGGATCGAGTCCCACATCGGGCTCCCTGCAGGGAGCCTGCTTCTCCCTCTGCCTGTGTCTCTGCCTCTCTGTGTGTCTCTCATGAAAAAATAAATAAAATCTTAAAAAAAAAAGTACCCCCTGCTGTAATACTACTCCAAACTTAACTATCAGATGTATGGGGCAGCCCCGGTGGCACAGCGGTTTAGCACCGCCTGCAGCCTAGTGTGTGATCCTGGAGACTCCAGGATCGAGAACCAGGATCGAGTCCCACGTTGGGCTCCCTGCATGGAGCCTGCTTCTCCCTCTGCCTGTGTCTCTGCCCTTCTCTCTCTCTCTCTCTGTCTCTCATGAATAAATAAATAAAATCAGATGTATGATGGTCTCGTGCACTTTGCCTCCCCATATTTGTGTTTTTGAATAGAAATGTTCGTGGCAAGCCATATCCGAGGAAACTCACTAGTCAACAGGCAGATGAGTACGTCCCAGCAGGGCCACCATTGCCTACACTCGCCATCTCCGTATCCAGCCATCACCTTCGTGGGATGAATTGCATTGTCAGCATCTTGTGGGGCTAAATTTCAACCTTGATCTCTTTCCCTAATTAAGTTCTTTAAATGCCTTCAGAAGGATTATGCTCTGCTGCTGCTCCCAGAGAGAAAGGCCTTCTGCAGGCAGCAGGCTGAGGGTCACGGAAGCTCCCAGGGGATCTCAGCTCCTTCCAAGCCAGCAGTGGTTCCTGCCACAACTCAGGAAACCAGAAGGACTGCCTCTCGAGGCCTGATATCTTTTGACTTTCAAAAGCATCTGGCTCATTTCTAGGTGAACTAGTATAACATCAGTTAGGGCAAACATAAAGCCGCAGTTCTAACCAAATAAGAAATAGGGATAAAACCCCACAGCACATCTCTCTTCTGGCTCCTTCACTTCCAACTGTTTCTTCTCTGACTCACTGGTCTTTCACTCTCCCAACACAGTGCCTGATACGCACTGGCACTTATTTATAGATTCTTGAATAATTAAGTAAATGGATGAATGGGTGGACATACAAATACCATCGCACTGATGAACAGTAGGAAGAGGTGCCATATAATGTAAATCATTACAACTCTTGGAATTATTCTGAAGAATTGATGAGAGCATGACCACAGTCCCACTACAGCATAGTCTGCTTTGGTATTTATTAGATATTTTATTTATTCTTGTGTTAATAAACTACTAGAGCTTTGTTCAGAAAATAGTATCCACGATTTAAATTAGCGGGGTAAACGTAACATCTAAAATGTCCTTGTTCAAACTGTATTTGTACTTTTTCCTCTTCTAGAACGTTTTTGGCTAATTACTCAATAATACAAGCATGCTAGGTATAATTACAATAACTATGGCCCTCTCTCCAGAGCTCTAGTACCACATTGGGAAATGTAAACCAATAAAATAACAAACTTACTCTTCATTAACTTTCTTTCTGAGAAGCTTCTTTGTACATGATACGGTTTTACAATTGAATAGGGAAAAGGATCGATGGCTTCCAATGCAAAAGCAAATTAAAACTTCATGAATATTTATATAAAGAATATGAGGAACTTTACTACTTTGCTTTAAATTCTTTTGGACCAGGTGCTAGACAAGCAAATACTGGGGCTTATCTTAAAAAAAAAAAAAAAAAAAAAGATTGATACACATTGCTGTGGATATTTGTATTTTCACCAAATTCATGTTTAAATCCTAACCCCCAAAGGTGATGGGGTTAGGAGGTGGGGGAGCCTCCAGAACTAGGATTTCTGTAAATGTCTGCTATTTATAAGCCACTTAGTCTGTGGCCTTCTGTTACAGCAACCCAAATAGACCACAACACATATTATAGGATTATTAAGCTTACCTTTTATACTCAGATTGCCATATTTTTTCCTGTTTACCATTTCAGTGCTTTATCTTTGCTTTTTCCTGGGTATGGTAATCAGCCTTACACATCACCCATGTACAGACATGCATACACACCTGCAAGTGCCAAACCAGTACAGTGATGCTTGAGATTGGTTGCCGGTGTGTCCTTCCAGAACCAAAAAGCCTGGCTTTTGGAATGCAGAACACCCCGAAAGGTTTTTCTTACCATAAGCCTTGCTATAGCTTAGACCTTAAACCCTGGGGTCAGTACACTCTGATTCTCATCTTATTTCAGCTGCTTCCTAGAAGTATGACCTTTAGAACGCTCTTCATCTTTCCAGGCGTAAGTTTTCACGTGTGAATTAGGATAAGAATTAATAATAATCCTGGGGTTATTGTAAGGATTACAAATGCTTAATATAGCACCTGGGACACGGCACTCAGCCCAAATCATTTCTGTTATTTGTAGTAATACTCTCTGTTTCACATCTGTATCATTTAGATGGGTATTGAATGGGCTTTACAGCCTAAAGAATATTTCTTGTTGAAGACTAACCTCTACATGTGGGTTGTAGAATATCCTGAAAGAACTTCTCTGAAGGCAAACAATAAGACTGAGGAGGAGCATCAGAGTCAAACTTGCATCCCTATCCCAATCCTACAGATGACTCCTTCACTTTCAAGCCTCACTGGGCCCTATATGAATTGCTAGCCCAGCCTTTACAACACTTTATTTACATTTGTATACATCCAGGTCACCCCCACTAGACTAGAAGCATCCCTGAGTACATGAACTCATCTAATTCATCTTTGTATCCCCACCATCCCAGCCTGGCATTTGGAGGCACTCAATATTTATAGGATTGATACCTAATGTTGAACGTAGTCAAACGACAGAGTATGTGTGACTCGACGTTTTTGAGCATTCAAATTATAACCAATTTTTCCCCACAAGGTCAAAATACTTCTAAGTCACTTCAACTTTCTCTCTCACACAGAGTTTGTTTTATATCACACAGTCCTTGCCACTCTCGGTAGGTGGAAGACTTAGAGATCCAATTTGATTCTGACCAATTCAACCAGTGCATTTTGAGTTCAGTGGATAAAGAAAACATTGCAGAAGCTTAAGGTGCACAACCTGTGGATTTGATAAATTTGCATATTGCAATGCAATGACCTCCATAGTCCAACATGTCACATAATTTATAATTTCTTTTTTGCAATGATAACGATTAAGATCTAATCCCTTAGAACTTTGAAGTTCATAAGACAGTATTATTGACTATCATCACTGTGTTGCGCATTAGATTTTCAGGACTTACTCATCTACTAGTTGCAAGTCCTCCCCTTAAACAACATCCCCCCAACTCCCCCTGCCCCTAGCCCCTGGTAACCACCAGTCTACAATCTGTTTTCAGGAATTCAGCTTTTTTAGATTCTACAAATAAGTGATATTGCATGGTATTTGTCTTTCTCTCTCTGGCTTATTTTGCTTCGTATAATGCCCTCAAGGCTTGTTGTCACAAATGGCAGGATTGCTTTCTTTCTCATGGCTAAAAGATATTCCAGTGTGTGTGTGTGTGTGTGTGTGTGTGTGTGTATGGGTGTGTACACACACCATATCTCCTTTTTCCATTTGTTTACTGACAGACACTTAGGTTGTTTCTGTATATTGTTATTGAGGGTAACACTACAGCGAACTTGGGAGTATATGCAGATGTATCTTGCATATCCTGTTTCATTTCCTTTGGATCTATACCCCGAAGTGGAATTGCTAGATCATATGGTATTTCCATTCTTAACTTTTTGAGGAACCTCCATACTAGTTTCCATAGTGGCTACACCAATTTACATTCCCACCAACAGTGCACAAGTGTTCCCTTTTCTCCATATCCTTGTGGACATTGATTATCTCTTCTACATGGCCGACATTCTAATAGGTGTGAAACGGTATCTCATTGTGGCTTTGATTTGCATTTCCCTGATGATGAGTGATGTTGAGCATCTTTTCATGTACCTACCAGCCATGTGGATGTCCCTGTTGGAAAAAGGTCTGTTTAGTTCCTCTGCCGTTTTAACATTAGATTGGTTTTTGAGTTGTATGAATTCTTTATATATTGGGATATTAACCCCCTTTTTTGATATATGGTTTGCAAGTATTTTGTCCCATTCTGCAGGTTGCCTTTTTATTTTGTTGTTTCTTTTGCTCTCTAGACACTTTTTAATTTGTTGTGGTCTCACAAGTGGATTTTTGCTTGTTACTTGTGCTTTTGGTATCATGTGCAAAAAAAAAAAAATCATTACTGAGGCTGCGATGTCAAGAAGTTTTTTCCGTTTTCTTCTAAGAGTTTTATGGTATCAGATCTTCTGTTTAAGTCTTTAATCTATTTCTAGTTAATTTCTATGAGTGGTATAAGAGTCCAATTTACTTTTTATGCATGTGGTTATCTAGTTTTCCCACCACAATTTGCTGAAGAGACTGTCCTTTCCCCATTGAGTGTTCTTAGCTCCCCTGTCAAATACTAGTTGACTGTATATGAGGTTTGTTTCTGGGTGTCTATTTTTTTGTAAGATTTTATTTATTTATTCATGAGAGACACAGAGAGAGAGAGAGAGAGGCAGAGACACAGGCAGAGGGAGGAGCAGGCTCCATGCAGGGAGCCCAACGTGGGACTCGATCCTGGGACTCCAGGATCACTCCCTGGGCCGAAGGCAGGTGCTAAACTGCTGAGCCACCTAGGGATCCCCTCTGGGTGTCTATTCTGTTCCATTGGTCTATGTGTCTATTTTTATGCCAGTGCTATACAGCGTTTTAATTACTACAGCAATAGCGTTGTAGTATAGTTTGACATCAGAAAGGGTGATACCTTCGTCTTTGTTCTTTCTCGGGACTGCTTTGGCTATTGGGTTTTAGTGTATTGTGGTTCCACCAAATTTTAGGATCGCTTTTTCCATTTCTGTGACAAATGCCATTGGAATTTGGGCAGGGATTGCACTGACTCTATAGATGAATTTGAGCAGTATGGATGTTTTAACAATGCTAATTCTTCTAATCCATGACAACAGAGTATCTTTCCACTTGTTTGTGACTCCTGAAATATCTTTCATTAAAGTCTTGTAGTTTTCATTGTACAGATCTTTCACTTCCTCGGTTAAATTTATGGCCAAGTATTGTTTTTGATGAAATCGTAAACGGAATAGTTTTTGTAATTTTTTCAGATATTTCATTGTTAGCAAATAGAAACTGATTTTGAAACGCTGATCCTGCAACTTTACTGGATTCATTGATCAGTTCCAACAGTTTTTTGGTTGAGGTTTTAGGATTTTCTACAGATAAGATCATATCATCTATAAAGTTGACTTCTCCCTTTCTGATTTGATGCTTTTGTTTCTTTGTCTTGCCTGATTGCTCTAAGTGGGCTTCCAGTACCATGTTGAATAAATGTAGTGAGATTGGGCACCATTATCTTGTTCCTTAAGGGAAAAGCTTTCAATCTCTCACCATTGAGTGTGATGTTACCTGTGGGCTTGTTGTATATGGCCTTTATTATATTGAGGTATGTTCTTTTATACCCAATTTGTTGAGAGTTGTTATTATGAAAGGATGTTGTATTTTGTTAAATGTTTATTTTTTTTTTTGCATCTATTGAGATGACCATAAGATCATCTTTTATCTTTTATTTCTTTTATCTTTTATCTTTTATTTATCATCTTTTATCTTTTATTTATCATTTTATCTTTTATTCTAGTAATGAGGTGTATCACATTTGTTAATCTGCATGTATTGAACTATCCTTGCATTGCAGGGATAAATCCCACTTGGTTATGGCATATAATCCTTTTAATATATTTTTAAATTTAGTTTGCTGATATTCTATTGAGAACTTTTGTTTCCATATTCATCAAGATTTTGGTCTATAGTGTTCTTTTCTTGTAGTGTCCTTATCTGGTATTTGACTTTATTATCAGAGTGACGCTGGTTTTGTAAAATGAGTTTGAAAATGTACCCTCCTCTTCAGTTTTTTGGAAGAGCTTGAGAACAATGGGTGCTCATTTTTCTTTAAATGTTTGGTAGAATTTATTGTAAAACTATCTGGTCCTAGGCTTTTCTATGTTGAGAGGGTTTTTTTTTAATTTTTTATTATTTTTTTATTACTGACTTAAACTCTTCACACATTATTGGTCTATTGGGAATTTCAGTTTCTTCCTGATTCAGTCTTGGTAGGTTGTATATTTCTAGAAATGTATCTATTTCTTCTAGATTGTCTAATTTATTAGCATATAATTGTTCATACAGTTTTTTATGTGTCTGTGTATTTCTTTAGTGTCCATTGTAATGTCTTTCATCTCTGACTTTGAGGCTTCTCTCTTTTTCTCTTAGTCTCTCTCAATTTTTGTCAGTTTTGTTTTCTTTTTGAAAACTAGTCTTAGTTTTGTTGATCTTTTCTATTGTTTTCTGATCTCTGTTTTATTTATTTCCACTCTGATTTTTGTTATTTCATTTCTTCTGCTGACTTTGGGCTTAGTTTGTACATCTTCTGATTCCTTGGGGTAAAAAGTTCAATTATTTATTTTAGGTCTATTTTCTTAATATATGTATTTATCACTATAAACTTCCCTCTTAGAACTGCTGCATTTTTAATGGACATTTATGACAATTTTTGGCAGGAATGATGAAAAATTTCCACACACTCCACTTATATTCATGAAATAAATGAATCAGTTGACTGGGAGCTGCCTGAGTAGATACTGACAGTTGCATGTCATATTTTCCAATTCACATGTAGTGGAGACATTTTCCCTTTTACTTTTCTACAAATCACCCACAGGAACATTTTTTGTAAAGTGTTCTGACTTCATCTTTTTATCTCCTTTAATTTTTTTTCTGCCTGCCGCCTGGTTTTGTTGTGTTCTAGGACTTTTGATACCATAAAAGAAGAGTAAGAAATGAACGATTATTTTTATGAGTGTACAAAGAAATGTGTTGCTTTTTTGGATATTGCTCTTGTGCATAAAAGAGACTCTGACACTTGCATAAGTTTTCAATTACTGTTTACAGAAACATCTTAAAGATGTTTATAGGGAAAAAACAGTCTTTTGATAAGGACTGATGTGAGCCAAAAGAGAAGCATAATGAGTATTTCTCAGGTTTTCTAACATGCTTGATTGATTTTAATTTTAGATTCAAAAATCTTTTAAATCATGAAAATATGAATTGATAACAGTACCATATTCTCTCGTGAACAAAAATCCTCCAATATGGAGCTTCATAAGTATAATGGTATTTTTTTCCTTGATTGTTTGAAACTATGTTTATTTTCTACATAAGAGAGTAGATCTCACTTATACAAAAGATTTTTTTAAATATCTATAACATTTGACTTTGTCTAAGGTAGATACTGAGATGTTAACAAAGCCATTTTTCATGTCAGTGATAGCCATAAATATGACACAAAAGCTTACCCAATCGTTGTTAGCAAAATTTTTTTCCAAAACTAGAGACAGAAATTTTATTCAAATAAGATTAACGAATTAAATGGAATGAGCACATAGAGATTCTTATCTAATAAATCTGAATTAAGCCACCAAAGACTTGATTGGCACATTGCTTGAATCCTAGTACCTCCAGTTAAGTGCAAAATCTTCCTTCTTTGTTGGCCAAAAGCCTGAAGGAATTCTGAAACAACAGAATCCCACCCTCTGTTACAGGATCATCAAGCATGAGGTAATCCTTGATTCTAGTATTTTATTTTATTTTATTCATTGTACTGTATTTATGTTTTGTTTGGTCATAGATTTGTATTGAGGTCCTCCCCAGGCTTCCTTCCCACATTCTTAAGCCAAAATGTTGTGTTTGTATTTTAAATAATCAGTCGAAAAAAGCCTCTTCCTTTCAGAGTCTCAAATCTTCACAGGAAATCTTGAAACAGGGTTTAGAGTCAGACTCATCTTGGTCCCAATCCTGGGTCTTCTATTTGCTACAAACAAACTATGCCAAACTATGTCTTTGTTCCTTAGTTGTCTCTTCTGTAAAATGGGCAGAATTATGGGACCTTATGAGTCTTTTTAGGTAGTAAATGAGAGCATGCTTAGCACATTCATGACACACAGGGGTTCAATGAATGGTGACCAGTGTCATTATACAATTAAAATGTTAATAATCAATAATTACCAGTGTTCCACACATCACCGGTATCAAATCTTCTATCTTCTGATCTTTTGCTCCTTTTTTTTGTATTTACAATCTGATGATATTTTAAAATTTTCTTCCCAGGTAATTCTACATGTTTCTTGACAACCTGCCCTATCCTTTTCTAAAAGGCTCTCATAAACATTTCCCATAATGCGATAGCAACAATGTACAGCCTTAAATGAATAGCAAATGCATTCAACCTGGCTACCTTCTCTGTCTCCCTCCCTCTCCCTCCTCTTCTTCCTCTCTCTCCTACTCTCTCCCCATCTCTCTTTCTTACTCTCTCTCTCCCTCTCCCTCCCCCATCTCCCTCTGTCCTTCTCTCCCTCTCTCTGTGCTTAGCACACTCCTGCTCTAAAAATATAATACAATGACAGATTCATTATAGCATTAAACAAATAGGGAGGCTCTTATTTAAGTGAAAGGAGCCCTTTTCTGAAAGATTAGGAGCCATGACTATAGGTTTCTTTCTATACTTTCTCCGTGATGGTAAACACTTGGAGGAAAGATTCTATGGTCCACTGATAGCACATTGAAGAGTCACCTTTACATTTAACCGTGTAGACCCCCATACTTTAGGAGACAATGAGAGATTTTGTTAAAAAGCCCTTATGAATTAAGTTTTTATTCCAATTTCTTTTCTTTAAGGTCATTATTTTTAGACTAAAAGGTGATGATTGTATTTTAGTTACACTCCTGCTTCCTACGCAATAGAAACAAAAGACTCATATTACTCTGAAATAAAATAATATGGGATGTACTTAATTCAGCTACTTATTCTGAATACCAGATAGAATATGCCCTCAATCATGATTCAGAATTCTCCTCAGAATTGTGATATTTTGCCATTTCTGGTTTTATATTCTCTCTACCCTTCGTATGCTTTAAATTTCCTCTAGTGTCCTTATTTAAGATGACAGTAAACTCTACTTTATATCATATATAAATGAGACTACGAGGCCCCTACAAGGCCTTGTGATAATTAATCCCACGCTGAAGGATAACAAAGCCAGAATTTTGAATCATGGCTTTGGGCAGAGAACAGTGTTTACCCTTCTCACTTGAGTTGTGAATCTTTGAAGCAAAGGGCAGTGGGGCCCACAGAGGCCTTGAATGCACATTAACTCATGAGGCTCTTTCACCCCAAGAATATTCTTAGCTTTCTTGGGATTCTACTCAGTGTGTGCTCAGTGACATCACTGAGTTAACTCAGTGCGTGGTCTGATTTATTTTCCTAGCCAAGTTCCCTGACCCTAGACCTGAGGACCACAGTGAACTAAGTCCCTCGGAGAAGCTCTCTGTGGTGTGTGGGGTGAGGGTGAGGACAGCCGTTTCTTAATGCTGAGCTCGCACACAGGGAGTGTGGATTTCCATCTCATAGCTTTGGGGAGAAGACCTTCCAGGGCCCATATGCCAAAAGAAGGGAATAGAATCTCTTGCCCGCCTCTGGGTATTGAATGCCATCTGGGGTCCCTTGCATGATGCCATGGGCCCCATGGAATTCCAGAAGGAGCATGGAGAGCCTCTCTTCTCCCTCCACAACCAACGTGCAGGACAGCCAAGCAGCTGGGCTGGTTTTCCAAAGTGCTGTACGATGCGATGCCTCTTCCGTGCCATCCGATGGGATGAGCAAGCCCTTCTCCCGATATCTCTCCGCCACAACTTTAGTCCCTGTCACCCAAGCATCACTTCTCTCTCACTCCACTCAAATGAAATAAGTGGATCATGCCTCGGAACTCCTTGTACTATTCCTCAATTGTTTTTGATGAGAGAAGAAGTTTTAGGGCATTTATAGGCAGTTTCCAAAGCAAATCCTGTACACAGAAAAAGGAAAACAGACTCGACGCTGTGTTTTTGGCACTCTTCACTGACTGTTTTAGGAACATATGTTTAAAATAAAAACCCTTAGAAATCTCTTCTTGGTGTTCCAGTGCTTTGCCTGTTTCGGTTTTTATTTTCTGAGCAATTGTTATTGTTACAATTAAATAATAATAATAATATTTTTTAACGTTGCCCTGCAAGCAGGCAGGCCAAGCCACAGGAAGTTGAGATTCTAAGCACCTGGCCGTGTGGTCCAATGGCCTCTGGGTAAAGCGGCCTCCTGCAGGTCGTGTTTGCCGCTCGATGGTGTCCTCTCCCGTTTGTGAATGCGCCATGTCCTTGTGTGCACTGTCCTGTTTACTTGGTGTGGTCCCTTGTCAGGGGATGGAGGAGGCCATGCCATCATGTTTCTGACTATTCTTGCAGGACTCTGGCCCTGACAGTGGTCTCCACCTTCCACCCCCCACCCCGTGGCCCTGCCAGGTCCCCCTGATGCCCACCCGGTCTCCACCTGTCCCCACCCATGGCCCTGCCGGGTCCCCTCGATGCCCACATGGTCTCCACCTTTTCCCCACCGTGGCCCTGCCAGGTCCCCCTGACGCCTACCCGGTCTCCACCTGTCCCCCGTGGCCCTGCCAGGTCCCCTGACACCCACCCTGTCTCCACCTGTTCCCCCCCAACCCCGTGGCCCTGCCAGGTCCCCCCAATGTCCGCCTGGTTTTCACCTGTCCCTCCCCTCGTGGCCCTGCCAGGTCCCCCGATGCCCACCCGGTCTCCACCTGTCCCCCCGTGGCCCTGCCTGGCCCCTTAATGCCCACCCAGTCTCCACCTGTCCCCAACCCCCGCCATGGCCCTGCCAGGTCCCCCGACCCGCCCGTCTGGAGCCGACCTGCCTGGGCCGGCCCGGGCCGTGGGTGCCGCGGCATGGAGCCCCCCAGGGAGCACAGGCGGCCTTGGCCCCCGAGCGAGCCATTCCATGCGAAGCATCCGTGGCAGCTCATCGCGGCCCCCCTGCTGCCTGTCCCTGGCGTGTCCCAACTCGGTACCGACCCCGCCGCCTTCTTCCCACCTGGGCAGACAGGACCCGCGGTTTGCCCGGCGTGGCCGCCTCTTCTGCTGTGGAAGGTTCAGGAACGGGGCGCAAGGCCCGGAGCCGGGCGGGGAGAGGGGGAGCCCGGGGCGCCGGTTCGTTGGGCCCCCTGAGCGGAGCCGGCCGGGCCCGGTCCTCATTCCCGTGCAGGACGCCCCTGGCGACGTCCAGGACACCTTCTTCCTTCCAGAAATGTGCTCCCTTGGTGGCCTGGGCCTGGAGGGCCGCAGGGCACCCGCGCGGCCAGGGAGCAGCTGTGCTCCAGAGGCTGATTGCACTGGGCGGCGGCGCTGGGTCCAGGGGACAGGGTGGCTGCGTGGACCGAGCCCACCTCACCGGCTTTGTGACCACCCGGGGAGCCCCTGCGGGCTCTGCCTGCGAGCAGGGGAGCGGGTGGCCCCGAAATTGCCGCTTGGTTGCCTCTCCTTCCAAATCCTAGGCTGTCTCTGAGGAGACCCTCGAAGAACATGCCACTGCCTTGCTCCTCATCCGATTTCCCCCTAGAGTAGCACCCACGGGTGTAGTTGTCCAGTGTGGACGCCACACAGCACCGTGGCCAGGTGATCGGCAGGGAGGGCCAGATGGACGCCACGCGTCGCCGTCCGTGGTACCCTGAGAAAGGCATAGGAAGACTGTGTGACCTCGCGGAATCACAAGCCACTCTCGGACCAACCCCACGCAAGGAACATTCTGTTAAACATCATAAAAGTCAAAGAAAAGCGGTAGAAATGTTCTCAGCCCGAGGAGGCTAAGGGTGACGAGTACAGGGTCAAGAGCAAAGGGAGACCGAAAACGCCCTGAGGCCAGCTCGTGGTGGATGGCTGCAGACTCTGCGAACGTGCTCCAACTCCCACTCTCACTGGGTAAACCCCAGGGCAGCTGAATTATTTCTCCAAAGTGCTAATAAAAAGAGGCAAAGGGACCCGACTGCCCAGAGCAATACCTGATCCCAGACTGGATCCCACCCTGGAGGAGGAGCGAGGTCGCGAAGAGCACCGCGGAGTCCACTGTGGACGTGAGGATGTGAGCGCAAGAGGAGGCCGGGCCCCCCCACATCCGTGCCGCTATCACGCGGGGGACACGCGTGCTCATGGGAAATACACCCCAAGGCACGGAGGAGTGAGGCGTTGATGTGCGTGACTTACCCTCACATGGTCTAGAACAAAACTCGGGGGGGGGGGGGCAGTGAGGAGGGAGATCGTGAGGCCCAGCGAGCAAAGGCCAGCACAAAGGATAAAGCAAAGGGAATAGAACATAATGGACAAATGCTGCTTTTTCGAAACGTACCTTCCTGGGCCCAGGCCCCCCCAGGGGTGACTCCCAGGCCTAAGATGGGTCCACGCCCCTCGTGTGTTCTGAGGCTGTGGCCCAGGACCAGAGTCGGAAATTCCCCTTGTGTCTGGGCCCCCAGACCCACATTTCTCAGGAATGTCCTCCCAACGGCCCCAGAGACTCACCGGCATCATGATTGTTCACACTTTTGTTCCTCCATTAACTTTAAAACCCTTTTATTCTGAAACCTTCTAACCGTATTCTAGAGGAGAGAAAAGAGTATATTAATCCTCCCACATCCCAGTGGTTCTCAAGGGTGTCCCACCCCCAAGGGACGGGGGACAGTGTGGCTGGAGGCAATTTGCCCATCACAGCTGGGGATCCCCCCGTACTGGCCTGTGGAGGCCACAGGGGCTGCCAAACATCCTCCAGGCACAGGACAGCCTCCACCTCAGTTACCTGGTGCCACCTGTCAACAGAGCCGAGCTTGAGACACCTGCCGCCTGCCCTGCCCTCCCCCACCATGACCCAGAGTCATTCCATTTCAACACGTGGCCACACCTGTTCCTTCTGTCCGCCCCCATTCTCAGAGGTCATTTTAAGCCGACACCAGATACCATGTCATTTCCCCTCCGCACATCAATATGCGTTTCTGGGATAATGTGGAATTTCCTTATGAGACCACAGTGCCACTGTCACACCCAGCAAAATGAATAATAATTCCCTGGGACTGGTACAGATACAACCAGTCCAGATTCACATGTCCTGGGCCAAACAGTGACCCCGCAGGGAGCCCGCGGAGATGGGACTGGTTCCCCCTGGAAACGCCCACCCCTCACAGGGAAAAGTAAAGAGCCCCGACTTGACATTTTGCACATTTTCTAGTCTGATCCGTCTCTACAGCCTTCTGACATATAGGGTACATTGTTGTTTTGTGACCCCCAAGAAGTGTTGATTAATTCAATAAGCTTGTAGGTGATTATGGTATTTTTTCTATGAAACTATGTAGGAAAGATTACTGAAGCAGACCACTGTAAATTACATTTTTTAATCATTAAGTTGTGTCTTCCTCCTCCTCGATATAGTTAGCTGTTTCTTTCCCCAGACACATGGAAAGATTTCAGCTTTTAATGAAGAACTCCTTTCTGGAGCATGTTTTTAGAATATGAGTTTAGTAGCACATATGATGTCACCCCAATCCCCAAGTTTGCGTGCAAGATGGTTGTGTAAAAATGAAACCATAAATCCCATCTGAATTCTGGTTGCTGGGTTCTTTATGGAAGTCTTTCTTTATTCTTATTTCTTTCTTTATTTCTTCTTCTTTCTTGGTTTAGAGGGAGGGGGAGGAGGGAGGGAGGGAGGAGGAGGGGTGAGGAGGGTAGGAGGGCGGGAGGGAGGAGGGGCGGAGGCGGTGAGTTAGGGTCTTCGGTCGTTTCGTTTTCTGTCATGTCTTCCTCCGGCACTGTTCCTTCCTTCCTTCTTCCTTCTTCCTTCTTCCTTCTTTCTTTTCTTTCTTCTTTCTTTCTTTCTTTCTTTCTTTCTTTCTCTCTCTCTTTTTCTCTTTCTTTCTTCCTTTTTTCTTTCTTTCTTTCTTAAGAAACCACAGTATTGTCATCTGAGAAACAGATCCACGGTTGGGCAGCCAGAAATGTTGGAAGTGTGTTTGTCTTTTTTTTCTGCCCAAACTCCGTCCAGAGAAGTGAGGTAATGGTCTAGGTCGGGTGCATGCAGTAGGTATCCGTTTTTGCCGTGTACCCAGGATGGCTTGGAGACTTAGAGGTTACAGAAGTTACATCGGGGGGAGGGGGAGGTGGGTGAAGCTGCCTTAGCTGAGCACTGTGAGCATTGTCACAGCTGTGATGCCAGCAACTTTTTAAAAGAGCACCAAGCAAGTCATACCCTGGGAATGCTGATGGCGGATGAGCTCCAAAGTTTTCATAAATATAGGGAGTCACTGCTTCAATCAGATATGAACCAACCCAGCCCCCCTTTCAACGAGTTTTTCCATTTTTGTTTGTGATGCTTATTAAAGACCTCTGTTTGTCGTGACCTAGGGTGAGAGTTTGCCGTGTACTGTGTTAGTGAACAAAATCAACAAGGTAGGGTTCCTATTGCCCTGCCCTGAGGATGATGGCAGTAACCAGTATTCCCAGCCATGTCCTGACTAAACCCACTCAAGTACTCATGGAAAATCAGCTGTTAGAATTAGCCAAACTCTTCTTAAACCTGGGGGCTGGAACTGAATAAGGAAGTAAGGCACCATGAAAAGTGCTTCTTTACCCCTGGAGAGCCCATGTGGAGGAGGCAAGTCGTTCAAAGGCCCAGCTGTGGGACTATTGATTGGTTTGGCTTTTATCCTAGAGAAAAATCCATCAATGGCCCATTGTCACTGGTGTCTGCTCTTTGGTTCTTCCCTGGAGGTTCCTGAAAGCATTAGGTCAAAATGCAAAGCCCTTTCAGATATTTAAAAAAAGAAAAGAAAAGAAAAGAAAAAGCCTCATTGCTGATCAGGTAAGTATTGAGAGAAAAGCTACTGGGAGTCAGAAATACTCACCTTAGGTATTACAAGGACTTCTTATTGTGTTTTCTTTTAAAAAGAAAAAAAAATGGAAAACAATACTTCCTATGAAGAGCACAGCAACCAGAATTCAGATGGGACTTATGGTTTCATTTTATGATTTTACATTTTACAGCCCTTCGTTGCCCCAGAGGTCCGTTCTTCTCCACCGGATCTCTCACAGACATTGGTGCCTGTTGGTGCTGGCAGAAATCTGTGGCTTTTTTGGGATCTCTGTGACTCAGCCTCAGGGACGTGAGCGGGCAACAGCAGTGGGCCATCACGGGAACAAGGGTGTGCTTTCACTGACCGTGGCTCCGAACACCCGGGTTCACAGCCAGTAGGCCTTTTGAGAAAAAGAAAAGAAAAAAAAAAAAAAAAAAAGAGGAGCAAGACATACATTCCAGAACCTCAGCCCATGGCTTGGTAGTGTGAGCAAGAGGTTTGAGTAGTTCAGTGGCTGGTGGAGAAAACTTGAGAAAGCTAGGGTCCTATTCCCCTGCCATAGGTCACTCCTGGCATCTATCTCTTGGCAGTGACGGGATGGAAATTTGCAGAGCAGAACTGTCTTTGAGTAAGCAGAAGGGAACAAATTTGATCTAACACACATTCTGTGATTTTTGGTTCAATGTAGGTCAGTTTTTAAGAGAGCCCAGCTGGCCAGTCTGCAAGTCTGCCTGGGAGCTGGCTGGCTGGCTTCCTCTGGGGCCAAGAAAACCCCCTCTTTAGCCTCAGAACACCAATTAATAAAAGTTCTTCATCGAGCAGTGTGGGTGAAGAAATCAGGCTGAGCCGCATCCAGCTTTCTGTGGAACAGCTTACCGGGTCATCAGACCTGCAGTGTGGCCGGACTCCCAGCCTTGGGCTCCGTGGAAATGCCCGTTCACACCAGCAGCCTCTCAGACTCCAGCTGGGGTGGGTAAGGTCCATACGTACCAGACTCATTTCATTTTTCATTTAAAGCTCTACACCCAAGGATTAAAAGGTGTTTGGCTTTGGTGGTTCCAAATTTGGCCAGACTTTCTTCATGCTAAACATTGAGAAACCGCTCTTTGAAGATTGAAAAGGAAAAGCAGTGTATTTGCTCCACGGTATGAACAAAAGGCCAGATCTGCTCTATGATAGAACCTTTGAGTATCTTTTATCTATCAGATTTTGTGTGGTTTTGGTGGTGGTGGTGGTGGTGGTGGTGGTGGTGGTGGTGGTGGTGATAGGTTTATTTTTCGGAGTGGGAAGCAATGCCTCATACCCTAAAAGAGCAATAAAATCAGTAGTGACTGGATTGTCTATGAGTGCCTTTGATGTATTTTTCTCATTCTGTTCATTATGTTCCTTCCAAAAATGTTTATTGAATACCTATCAGATTGCAGGCCCTAATCCAAGGGCTGAAGATACAGAGGGATTCAGACAGATGAGCCCCTACTCTCATGGAGGATGCAGAGCCTCAAACAAATCATCAAGCAAATAAGCAATAAAGGGCAGTGAGCGCTATAGGAACAGGCCAGGTCACTGCCAGAGTGGCTACGAGACGTACCAGATGTGGAAAGGGACAGGCAGAGAAGGCTGCTCCAGAAAATGTCATTTAGGGTAAGGGTTACTATTAGCTGGCCAGACAGAGAAAGAGGGAAGAATGTTCCAGACCCAGATGAGAAGGGTGGAGGCCTTGAGAAACCAAAGGAAGTCTCCAGAGCCTTAGTGAGGTGAGCTGGGCCTGTGGACAGGGAGGTGGGGTCCATCCTCACTCCAGGATTTTAATTGCACTCTGGGCTCTGTGCGAAGGGAGTGGAGGGTGTTCAGTGGAAGGATGACACGATCTGATTTCCACACAACTCTGGCTGTTGTGTGGAAAATGGATGGCGATGGAACAAGAGTGAAAACAGGAGTCTGACGTGGAGGCTGTCACAGAAGGCAGGCCAGAGAGATGATGACTTGGAACCAGGAGATGGGGGTGCTTGGGACAGAAGCTGACGGGTTTAATGATCCTAATAATTGCTCACATTTATTGAGCACATAATCTGGGCCAGGTGTGTGTACAAGCATTTAACATGTATAATTTTCACAAGAACTTTACAAAGTAGGTCCTGTTATCCCCACGTTAGATGAGGAAGCTCTAATACAACAAAGGTCAAGTTTTATGCCCAACGTCACAAAGAAGAAAGAGGTGGAACCAGGTTTGCCATTGACCACCATTGCTGCACTGCTGCCAATGATATATTTTGAAGGTGGATTTGTCTTCTTGTCAGAATTTATATTACCTGAAAATATATTAGCCAAGGCATCCTGCAAATATTGACTGGGAGCCAGAAACTGGACAGGAGATGGGGCCTCCAAAGTGAATAAGGAAGACCCACCCCAACCCTCACATCACTCACTTAGAGGCACTTCCCCTTGGCTTTCATCCCCTTGTGCACCGAATTCAGTTGTTCCATCTGGTCCTATGTTCCTTAAAATAATCAACCAGGAATTCATTGGGCTGGGGAGTATGGAAGCATGCATGTTTTTCCACATACAGGTGATGACCAGAGGCTGGTCATGAGGCTGGGTGTAAGGTGTGATAGCATCCAACAACCTCACTCTGTTGCCACCCTCTGTGACCTTGGACAAATTTCTGAACACCTCTGAGCCTCAGTTTCTACATTTATGAAATAGTCACCGTTAAGATTTAAAGAGCCACTAGTTAGAACATGTCCTGCCACGTTGTAGAGCACATGGGTACGCTGTGAGCTGTGGCCATAGATACCACTTGCATTACAGGGCACGATGGGCAGTTAGAACATGAGTAAGGGTTGGCTTTGCTGCTGGGGCCAAACCTACTCAACTGGTTTCAGATAATGCTTAGCACCAAGGCCCCACTGTTTTTACCCAGATCTCTACCGAGTCTATAACTGTCCCTGGTGGCACATGTAATCCATTCACCCTGTGGATGGATGGCGTCATCTGAAGAGCCCCAAGTGATGGTAATAACATATTTCGGTATAAATGCCCCATGATTTAATCCAAAATTCTATGTATTTGTGGCAAAATGGAAGCAGTACATTAAGAAATTATTTTGCAGGGAACATAATTGTCCCCTACAGTTGCTAAAGTGCTGTCTCAACAGTTTTATCTATTATAGTTAGTGAAACTAAATGAGAAAGAGCTGGGGAAAGGGATTTTTTTTTTTATTCTGGCGGTGGGGGGAAGTTGTTTAATCATCTTGAGTGTTTTAGCAAATAGAGAATAACAAAAGAAAATAGAATATAAATGCTTCATTGTTCTTTCAGTTGTACGGTTCTAAATAGTTAGGAGCCCAAATACCAAAATCATAACCAAGAATAATTTGAATTTTGTAGCTAAATTGGATGGAGTGCTATGAGAGACAGCACAAGCCCCATTTTGCAGTGTGGAAAAAATTATTTCAGGAAAAGATACAATATGATTTGCCACTAATTTTTCAAACTTTAAGAACCACGTGCTGACGTTTCTTCCTGGCGAGGCAGTGCCAACCAGTGATTAGGATGAGGTGGACTCTAGGTCAAACAGAGCCAAGTTCAGTCTCCACTGGTTTGGCTGTGTGGCCTTGGACAAGTCCCCTGACCTCTCTGTGTGTTTCCCTCTTCCCTGCCAGGCAAATAGTAACTGTCCCTACACCACAGGGTTCGAAAGTGCACTTGAAAAGCAGGTGTCCCAGGGCCTGACATTCTGTAAACAAACATCAGCAGGGAGATGGCAGTGCTGGTGAAGACGACAAGTCATAAATGGTCATGGTGATGGGGCTTTGCTTTCACTCCCCAAATCAAGAAGCCAGAGCATCAGTTGTTTACCAGGATGACTTTCCCTAAAGGAGAACAGAAAGCATAACTATTTGCAAGGACTAGGCTCTGAGGAAGTTCAAGCAAAGCCGAGACACAGAAAATGCCAGGTCTTGGATTCTTCTTCTTACTTTTCATTTTCCTTCTCTTATTTCATACCTCACTGCACCGTCTTTATAGAGAATTATTCAGTTGTCTGATCTTGCCATGAAAGAGTCCAGAAGAGCCAATTATATAAGCCTGAGGAGTCCCATGACGGCAGCCAGTGCAAAGTTTTCACTGAAAACCAGGAGTTCTTTCAGGGTATGAAGCATCCAGTCTGGGTACATATTGGGTTTCCTCGCGATATTTTCTCAGTATTTATTTCGCTCTGCTTGAGGAATAGATCATTTTCAATAATGGATATTCATTTTAGTAACTGATTATGATTTTTAATTATGGTTTTTATTATGTGTTATGTTTTATTGAAGCTCCAGATGCTTTATCCCTCATATGAATGTATTCAGAGCTATATTTCCAAATTCTTATAAAGAAAACCATTACCCAAATTTATATATGAACGATTTGGTAATTTGGGGAATAATAACTTGTAGCGAAGTAAATCTTCAGCAGAAAACTGGGTTGGATGCTTCGAATACCAAATGGGTTTGCTAGAGAGATCACAAGTGTGTGTGTGATTTAATTGCAAAGAGTATCTGTGGTGCCTGCTGGTATAATTGACAAACAAGAGCTGTCTTGCGATGCTTTTGCATGAATATGCTGCGCAGAATAATTAAATCCTTAAACCATATGTATAGTCTTCAAAGAAATAATAGGAAAAAGTTGACATGTCATCAATGAGTTTTCCATATTCTAAATAATTGATGCCAATCTCTTAGCCTTCTTTCCCCTCATTTAAGCAGTTCTGAAATTGAAATTGGTGACAAGTTGTCAAGGTTGGTCTTGACGACCTGACAACATTTAGAATTCTTGAAATAACAAGGGAGTGAATGTGACCAGCCCCTACCTCCGAGCCCCTCCAGGATTGGTGACCACAGTTTGGAGCCGTATTTCTTTTATTTTTAATTGATCCAATTAGTTTGAGCACATTCTGTCCAAATGGGGTTGCTTTTCTCTACTGATGATTCTGCGTTTGTCATCGTTTATTTATGAAGCGCTTCCTGTGTGCTAGGCTTTATGTTGGCTTGGGGATACAGGTTCTGCCCCTTAGCTCAACCCAATGTGGGAGAAGACAAGTCACCAAGAAACAAGGTAGAGCAAGGAAAGTCCTGTCACAGAGCCTGGCAGACACAGGAGAAGCATTAATGGAGGGAGGGCAGAGAAAGGGATCCCAGAAGAAAAAATAAGTAGGTGTTTCATACTGCTCTCCTATGCTCTGGGGAATAAAATATGTCATTGTGATGAAATCCATCTCATTCCAACTATATAACTACATTATATAACAGTAAATTTAGAGTGGGATCATTTCAATATTAAAAAAGGCAATTTGGGGGTAATTGTTTTTTATTTCAATACACAAATCATTTCAGAAATGTGAGAAATTTTATAAGGAAAAATGTTATCTACACTGCAGTGCCTTAATGTAGATCATAAATGATCATTTCCAGCCAGGTGTACCCAAAGACTTGGAAATCAGAAAATACAGTGCTCGACTGGAAAGGACAAGTTTTTCTCTGTTCCCCTGTAAAGAAAGCAGGTGCTGTCTGAGTGTCTCCATCTCTGTCTTCACTCCAAGCCTCTCCCTAAACCGTAGACTCAGGGAGTCAGTGGTCTGCTGGACATCCAAGAGCATGTCTGCCAGGTACTTGACGCTCAACATGACCAAGCAGATCTCACCATCTCCTTTCCCTCCTGTATGAACTACTACCCATCTCAGTTGTTAACTGAGGTTCCCAATTCTGTGCCCTTGTCTGAATTTCCCAGCCTGAAGGCTCATATCTTGCTCTGGCCATTTGTTTGGAGGCTCACAGCAGCTTCCTGCTGCCCTTTGTTTCCTTCTTTTTCCTTTCCTCCCATGCCCAGGGTGGAGCTCAGTGTGGGACTTGAACTCACAACCCCGAGATCAAGACCTGAGCTGAAATCAAGAGTCAGATGCTTAACCAACTGAGCCACCCAGGTGCCCCTGTTTCTTTCCCCAGAAGTCTTATCTACATGGCGGTCAGAGTGGCCTTAGCTCCAAAGCTTATGTCTGCTCAGGTCACTGCCATGTTTAATGGCTCCCTATCACACAGAATAAGGCAGCAACACTTGCAACTTGTAGGATTAGTCCCCAGCCTACCTATTTGAGCAACAGTGTGTCTTCCTACTTCATATTTTACATTCCAACAAGTGGAACTCCGCCTAGCTCCACATTTCCCGTGCCCATCTCCACTAGCTTGCTCTTCCTGTGCCTTTGAGGATGTGGTTACCCCTATCTAGAATATTCTTTTCCTCATCCCTCTCCATTTCCCACCTCACTACCCCCTCTCAACTTTATTTCTTCTTCCCATCTTCCGTGACTCACTTGGGTACCACCTCCCCCAGGCTGGCGTCTGGGTTAGAAACCTTTCCTTGAACTCCCCCAATGCTTTGGGCACATCTCTATCATGGAGCTCTCATCACTCCTTGGGTCTGTCCTTCACCAGATATGATGAGTTTGTGGGGTGTCTTATTCCCAATGTCCAGCACAATACATATTAAATGAGAGAACATTGAGGTGTCACTTATAATAGGAAAACGTATGGAAAGTAGCAAAATCAACTCTCGGGCATTTTATTTTCTGGTGAAGAGAACAACAGAATTCTGTGTTAGATCAGCTCATCTAATAAGCAGAGAAAAGGGACGTGACGTTCTCATGAAATTATGCATTCACCTTCTGTTTTCATTTGCTGACACAGAGGATCCATCTAATTGGATTTTCTCCTTGGGGAAATCTAAAGGAAATGGGCCCATTGCTATCACATTTCCAATACGGCCATTGTCCACCTGCCTCTCTGTTTTCTCAAGGGACCTTTGACTTCTAGCCCTTTTAAATTAGACACATATCTCAGAAAGCCTCAATCAACCACATTCTCAGTTTCAGCTGTGGCTTCTCAGCAAATCATGGTTCCTAAGAAAGACACAAGACACAGGTCACCTGGGTTGGGAGGGGATAGCCCAAGCCAAAAAGACTATGCCTACAGCATCCTCCTGAAATTCACTCCTTCACCCATCCACCCACCCATCCACCCATTTGTCCATCTGTTATTCTACTTGACACATTTTTGTCCGGCACTTAGCAAAGCACCTGCTGTTAGATGGTGCCATAGAGTGGTTAAGAGTGCAAGTTCTGCCCCAAAGCCACTCAAACGTCACCACAGATGATGTGACCCTGGGTGAGTCACTTAACCTCCCTGTATCTCAGTTTCCTTGTTTAGATTGGGACAAAAAAAATGGACTCTAACCCAAAGAGCCAGATACTAGGCACAATCAGGATTAAATGAGATGTATATCAGGGGCTTGGCACAGGGCCTGGACTGAGCATGGGGCCGCAGTGATGAGCAAAAGAGCCCTCTTCTGGGGCTTATAATCTTAGGGGGACACAGACAAGGAAACCAAAGGGGTTCTATGATGTGGGGAGTGGTGGTGTTGGAGGCCACTTCCGGTAAGATGATCAGGGAAGGCCCCTCTGCAAAGATATTTAAACTAATACCTGAAAGATGAAAAGGAGCCAGCTCCATGAAAAACCATGAGGAGGATGTTCTGGGCCCAGGACAGGGCAAATGCAAAGGTTCCAAGTGGGATAGATAGGTTGTGAAATGTTCGAGAACATGCCAGGAGGCAGTGTTGGCTGGGGTAGACTGAGTCACAGGCAAGCAGTCACGGCGTGTTGGGAGGGTAGGGTCGTGAGCACCTGGGAGAGCGTGGAAGGCATGGGGAATTCATTCCAAGCACAGAGGGAAGGCATTCAGGGCTTGGAGCTGGGGGGTGCATGACCCCAAAGTGGGATCTGGACAGATCCATCACTGCCCTCAGCTCCTCACAGCCTGAGGCAAACGTGAGGTGGACTGTACAGCACCGAGAGGAGATCCAGCACAGAGAGCGACGTGGGTCCTCTTGTGCAACATGTGACCCGTGGACACCCAGGCCCTGGGGCCCCGTGTGGAAGCACAGACCCATGGCTTGAACGTTCAGAGGGTCCCCAGAGGTCATGGGAAACTCAGGCAGGAGCAGGTCTGGCGTCCCTGAGTTCTGGGTTCCTGGCCCTGCCCACAGAGCCAGAGCGTCTGTTCTGACTGTGTGCCTCCCTCCCTTTGAGAAGGTTAACACCCACAGCGCCATCCCTGGGCCTGCACTCAGGGCCATTTCTTTCCCAGATTCTAGGAGAAAAACTCAAAATGGAGTGTCACCAGTGTCTTAGCTTAGGGGACACGCTCAGGCGTTACTCAGCGGCCAGCCTCCCCCTCTTTCGACAAAGGAAACTACAGTGATGCTGAAGAACTCTCTAGAGCTCAGAGTATGACTGAGATATTTTTGTTTAAGTGATGTTAGGATAACACAGAAAAGAAGTAGAGGTATTTTTTAATTCTTTATTCAAATTCAATTTAGTTAACATAGTACAGTAAGTTTCAGGAGTACAGTTTAGTGATTCACCAGTTGCCTGTGACACCCCATGCTCATCCCATCCCGTGCCCTCCTTTGTGCCCACCCCCCAATTGTCCCATCCCCCCCCCAGTGACCTTCAGTTTGTTTCCTAGAGTTCAGTGTCCCTTACGGTTTGTCTCCCTCTCTGATTTCATCTTATTTTATTTTTCCTTCCATTCCCCTACGTTCATCTGTTTTGTTTCTTGAATTCCATGTACAAGTGGAATCAAATGGTTGTCTTTCTCTGACTTATTTTGCTCAGCTTGATACCCTCTGGCTCCATCCACATTGTTGCAAATGGCAAGACTTCGTTCCTTTTGATGGTTGCGTAATATTCCACTGTATACAGACACCACATCTCCTTTATCCTTTCATCTGTGCGTGGACATCTGGGCTCTTTCCATAGTTTGGCAATTGTGGACATTGCTGCTATAATCATTGGGGTGCAGGTGCCCCTTCAAATCACGATGTTCATGTCCTCTGGGTAAATACCTAATAGTACAATAAAGCAGTAGGTTTTTAAAGGTTTTTAAAGGCAGAAGTATTCATGGGTCTTTGTACAGAGCCACATTCTGAAACCCTACGAGTAATCTTCCTGCTGGTATACCCCAAAATTCCTCTTGTCCACAAGTTTGCTGACTGTCGTCTACCAAAGCTCATGTTCTCCCGTTCCTGGCTTTCCTGGCAGATTTTCCATGTCACTCACACGTGAAGTGTGTCTTCTCCTTGGACAGCCATCCAAACTAGCTTCCAGTTAGAAAGCCTTTAAGTGATATCTGTTTGTAAATTACAGCATATAAAAGCTATCTCTGTTAGAAATTTTATCTCCACAAATTCCTGCGTATATTACAACTCTATGTATTAGGTTCATTCAAAGGAAGAATTTAGTATTGTCAGGAGTGGAATTACTAAAGTATTAACAAGATATAAGTAAAATAATAAAATTATGAGCAAACAGCAAATAATGTAAGTAATTATAATATAACTGAATTCTCTTAAGTGTTTCTTTATCTCCTCAATCTGTGATCATGGAGCTGACCAAAGCCGCTCCTTCACCAGGAGACTGAGGCTGTTGCAGGCCTCACCTCCTGCAGGCCCTAGCTCCTGGCCCCTCCTCAATGGCCCCTGTGCTCTGTGCCTCCTTCCCCTGCAGCTGTGCCCTGCCCCCTCTGCATCCCCATTCCTCCAGCCCATCCCTTTACATGACCCTGCCCTTTGACCCCACACCCCATCTCTCTGCTTCCCTTCAGAGCCACCCTCTGGAAAGATTCATTGACGTGTTCTGTCCCCATCTCCTTGGTCTCCCCAGTCACTGCCCCTCCCCAAGGTCACCATCCTCCCACACACACCCCCACCCGCCCCTGCCCATCCCAGCAGGGTTGCGGTCTCCCTGGCCCTGAGCCTGTCCAGAGGTTCCTCTGACAGCTCGTGAGAGGGACACTTAGGAAATGGGGATCTGAGACCAAAAGGAACAGGGACGTAACCTCCCCCAGCACAATCTGTGTATTCCTGAGCAGAGTGAAGGGGTGGGGGGCACACAGGAGGATCCATGGCCCTTTATCTGTGAGTGTGAGAGATGGTCTGTTTTGCATTTTTGGCACACGCTTCTCCAACACCCGCTGGTAAGTAGAGCACAAGTCAGACCACTGTGAGGGTCTAACTGACTTAAGTCAGGCATATCCTAAATATATCGGAATCCATGTAAACCAGGGAGATTGCTTTCAGCTCTGGACATGGCTGGGAGAGAAGCAAGAGAGATGGACTGTAAGGAAGATGTTCCTAATCTGTTACATCCAGAACTTCCCACTGCTGTCTCTTCCCTGTTTGTCAGCGCCCTGGTTGCCAAACCTAACTCTAGCCAACTGAAGCAAAGGAGGGGGGTTTATTGGGAAAAGGGAAGGGGGCAAAGCAGGTCTCCAACACACCTGGAAAGTCTCCGCCTTACTCCCCTCTGTCAGAGCCGAGTGGTGGCCACGGTACCCTGGGCAGCATCCTCGTAAAGCAAGGGACCAGGCTGAGGGAAGCCCTACTGAGTGTATTTTTGGAGCTTTGAGAACAAAGAGGCAAGACTTCTTCCCTGGAAGCCCCAGCTCACAGCATGCTGTGGTAGAGATTTGTGATGGGCTCGCTTGGGTCCCAGGTTCATCTCTGGTCTGGAAGTGGAGTGACCCCAACATGACCAACTGCGTGAAGCTCATTCTCCGAAGGGGCGGCGGATGGGCAGGTTGACAGCCATACTGGCAGGTGCTGCACCTCCTGCAAAGCTCAGTATGTAAAACAATCCTCAACTCCTCATTGCCGAGGCAGATACAACCAGGCTCCATGTCGGAGGGCCCTTCCCCATCTTGCACCAACGTGGCTTCCCAGATTTCAGACTTTAGGCCTCCTGGCCTTGCCATCCTCTGCCTGGAATTCCCTCCTCCTACCCCCTCTCTTGCCTGGCCATCTGCTGCTCCATCTGCAGGTTCCCTGTGTATAGCCTTCCCCTTCCACAGTATCCCACCTGCCTTATTCCGTTCCCCCAGTAAGACTGTTCCTACCTCTGTGGCAGCCTTGCCCATGCTGAGCGGTATTTCCCCTGTCACCGCACCAGGCCACCATATCCTTATTTATCTTTGTATCTCACCAGCTGGCACCACATCTAGGACATAGTAGGTACACAGGAAACATTTGTCATAGCTCTGTTGAAAAGAATAAAATAGCGCATATTACAAAAGAAACTGCAAAATAATTTAAAACCTTAAGAAACTTGTGCTTTTACTATCGTCAGTGAAGATCTAGTAGACCACATACAATTTTAGTTGGGATAAATAGGACTTTTTCTCCCCCTTTCAATTTATCGTAGAAATTCAATACTTCAGTGTGTCCGAAATCATTTTTCCTTACCACCTGTAGCACTGCTTTTAACATTTCATTGTTGTTCTAAACTCTTCTTTGACATTTTCATAATGACAGCTATTTCTCTCCCCTGAACAAGTACCAGCAGGAGCGATGCAGTGAACCCAGAATTATTTTCCCAGCAGGTGGCTTAGCCATTGATTCTAGATGGCAGAGCCTGGTGACTGCCAGGCAGGTGATTCTCCCAACCTGGAAACCTGTACATGCGATTTGTAGAAGAGCGTGTGCTTGTGTGCATGCTCTAGCATGCACGTGCACATGTATGTATGTGAGTGTGCGCACACCAGAGAGTGTGCTGGAGGGCTCTGCACGTACTGTGGGAGCTATTGTTCAAAGCACACACGTCTGAATCCCGTCATCTGGGTCTCCTCCTGTCTCCTTCCTGAGCAGAGGAAGGTCATTTGGGAGCCTCACTGGGTCATCTGTAAAATAAGGATGGGTCAAATGCTGGCTGCCCCATGGCCTAGAAACTCACAAGCAACATATCAATACAACTCTACACTCATCTTTCTGTGTTGTTTGTATTTTTCCACAGAGGTCTCATTGCTAGCAGTTTCACAGAAACTCATTATCTGCAAGATGGTACTGATATATCCTTCACTCGAAATTACACGGTAAGTCCCACTGCAAGACCACCATGTTACCGTGCTATCAAATCTGTGCTTAAACTTTGCAGCCATTTTATCCTAGGAAAGTCACACACCCAAGGTTCTTCACTCAGATCCCATGAAGAGCCTGTGCATCACTCAGGATTTGGGCATTGCATTAGAACTCCAGGAAAACTTGGCCTTGGCCAGCTTCACACCAGGACAGTCCTTGGAGATCCAGCTGACCTTGAAATCACCTTCCAATAACTAGGGGATGCTCAGTTAGGCAAATCCTTGCTAGAAAACCTTGCCAAAGTTCAAGATGGCTTGGAAAGCGGTCATCACAAGGCTGAACTTAGCTGTGTTACCCTCCAAGTAACTTGAAGAAATTTGAAGGAAAACTGACTCTGCATAACCTATAAATGTATCCCACCTATTGGAAATGTAACCTACCTATTGTAAGTGTATCCACCATAAATAAATGCATAAGCCATTTATTTATATAAAAGATAAATCCACCATAAATAAGATGGTTCTATATCATGGTTGTTATTATAATACAGCATTTATTGCCTTTTAGCTTTCCTGGTGTTTGAAGTTTTATATATAACATGGACAAGATGCTAATTTTATTTGATCCTTTAACAAGTACTTACTGGGTACTCTCTGTGCTCAGCCTGTGTGTGATTAAAGAGAGGTACTGCCCTCTCAGGACTAAGAAAATTACTTAAAAAAAAAAAGCTATGGATATTTGTCTTAAAAAGAATAAGCTTAGAAAAAGACTTTACATTTGCAGTCGAAGTATCATCAAGCAACTTTGATTGTCTGCAGGGATTTCTCCCTTCTCTAAACTATGCCAATGCTTGTTTTCTTCATCACATGTTTGGCATGTGGCAAGCATAGACTGATACCTTCGGACTCATAGCAATCTTGTGGAATGACCTGGCATTGATATTCCAGCCTGGTCAAGCTTAAAAGAGTCCAGGGAATCCCTGGAGGCAGAAACAAAGAGGGGATGTAAGCCCAGAGCAGTAGGCTGGTGAGTTGGGGTCATGGGACCACAAAGAGCTACCTGGCACTTGGGATTTGGGACAAGAGAAATGGGCACCTACAACTGAGAGTCCCACAAGAACTGGGCCTCCAGAGAGCTGCTTCCTCTGTGAAAAAAAAATGTATGAAAAAAACCCTAGTCCAGAGAAGGGACAACAAAAGGAATTGCCTTAAAAGATCCTGTATTGAAGAAAGATCTCATAAAAAAAAATAGAGAAATTGAAACCCCAGCCAACCTTATAAGTATGTTTGCAGGGGGGTGGACTGGTATTTAAATTTCTAAAACCTGCATAGAAATGCAATTTCCAGTCAATATATTGACCTCAAAAATATATTGGGACCAGTCATAGCTTGATTGGTCTCAAATCAGCAATCCTGGGTCCCCTGGGCTGAAGCCAATCCAAAATAGTTCTATGGAAATATTTCTACAACCCGGATCACATGAGTTGCCCATGGCAAAAAACAAATAATGATGATCAAAATCAAAATTACAAAACACAGTGAGAAAAGCCACTGTAAGTGAGCATCTGTAGACAAGAGTAACAAGAGTATCGGCCCCTCTGGAAATGCAAGCTAATAGAAAAATCAGAGAAAATCGTAAATATTTTAAAGAGAACAGAATAGGCCTAATAGAAATTCCAGAGTGAAAGGGCTCAGTCAGTTGAGCGTCTGCCTCTTGATTTCAGCTCAGGCTGTGATCTCAGGGTCATGAGATTGAGCCCCATGTTGGGCTCCATGTTCAGCACGGTGTCTGCTTGAGATTCTCTCTCTCTCTCTCTCTCTCTCTCTCTCTCTCTCTCTCTCTCTCCCTCCCTCCCTCCTCCTCCTCCTCCTCCTTCCCCACTTGTGCACTTTCTTTCTAAAATAAATAAATCTATTTTTTTAAAAAAAGAAAAATTCCAGAGTGAATGTTTAAACAGTGTAATGAGAATGTCCCAGAATTGAAGAAAGACATGCATCACAAGCAGGAAGAGTGCAAATAAATTCTGTCGAGGATGGCTTGTAGTAAAACTGCAGACCACCAAAGATGGATCGTAAAACCACCTGAGAGAAAAGAGACATTTGTGCAAAACCAACAACAGACTTCTTATCGGCAACTCCAAAATTAAAATTTCAGAGAGTCAAGGGGAAATACAAAAATAATAATAAAATACATTTGCACACAAAAACGAGAATTTACTCCTCTCCACTTTTAACAGAGAGTATCTACCAAAGACTCTTGTACTAAGAAAGAAATGGAACATAAGAGACAAGGGTAGGATGTTAGAGGCAAGAGTAAGCCAAATAATTGCATGTGAATAAATCTAAGTAAGCTATTTAAAGTAATAATTACAAAAATAATGACTAAATTTGGATGTTTTAAGACAAGGCAAGCAAAGAGAAGATTTAAAACAGTTTAAGAACTTGTATCATACTTGAAAATAACAGAGATGCAGGTTATAGATTTTGATAACTATCTTGCAAATTTAAGTATAACTCTTAAAAGAACAGAAAAGCAAAATGTATAATTCCAAATAATAGATAGTGAACAAAAACAATGTATCAGCTCAGCAGAGGCCAGGAAAGAAGGAAAAGGATTTGAAAGGCAGAGTAAATATAAAACACAAAATAATTACATAAAAATGAGTCAACATATTATTCTAATTATATGTAAATAGATTGAATCTGTTTGTTAAAGTAAAAACAGATTATCTGCTTAAAATTTAAAATCCAGCTACATAATTTTTACAAGCTTCACACTCAACATACAAAATGGTTGTGAAAGGAGTAGAAAATGTGTAGTAGACAAATATTAACCCAAAGAAAGCTGCTGTCATAGCATTCATATCAGACCAGCTAGATCTTTTTTTTTTTTTTTTTAAAGATTTTTTATTTTTATTTATTTATGATAGACATAGAGAGAGAAAGAGAGAGACAGAGAGGGGCAGAGACACAGGCAGAGATAGAAGCAGGCTCCATGCAGGGAGCCCGATGTGGGACTCGATCCCGGGACTCCAGGATCGCGCCCTGGGCCAAAGGCAGGCGCGAAACCGCTGAGCCACCCAGGGATCCCCCAGACCAGCTAGATCTTAAGGCAAAAAAACATTATTATGGATAACGGGGTTGATTACTTGATGAGAAAAGGAGCAATTCAAAAGGATGGTAAAGTAACTGAACGTATGTGTCCCAGTAAAATAGCCTCAAAACATGTGAAGCAATAATCAAAAGAATTAAAATAAACTGACAAATCCACAACCAGAGAGGGAGATTTAAATATACCGCTCTCAGAAATGAAAACTTTAAAAGATGAGCAGAAATTAATGAAAAGGAAGACCAAAATAATTGAGAGATTCAATTAAGCCAGAAGATGATTCTTTGAAAATATTAATAAAATGAATAAAATACAAATCTAATCAAGAATGAAGAATTCCCAGGGAACAGTATTACAAGCAAAAAGATGGACATAACTATTGTCATTCGGAGATTTTGAGAATTACAGGAATGCTATCAACATTAATAACCATTTCCTTAAAAAAAAAAAAAGGGAAATCCTTAACACTGTTCAAGATAAAACAAAAATGTAAATATAACCATATAAAGAAATTAAATAAAAAGTAGTATTTTTGTAATCTCCCCCCCTCAAATGACATCAAACCCAAATATTTTACCAGGTAACTTTTACCAAATCTGTAAAGACCAAATAGTTCTTGAGATTTTTTTTTTTTAATTTTCTAAAGGAGGAGAGAGGAACTACAAAACTCAGAAAAAGAGCATCCACAACATGAATATTATAGACTAGTTTCAGTTATAAACATAGTTGCAAAAATCCTAAATAAAATATTTGCAGATCATATCCAGCACAGATTTTTAAAAATACTTTGTGACCAAATTGTACTTACCTGAGGAATGTGAAGATAGTTCAACATCAGTGTATCGGATAATATAATTTAATGTATTAATATCTGTAGATGAAAAGTATTATTATAATTGATATATTTCTTCAAATATCTATACTATTTATTATGTAGATTAAAAGAGCTCTTACAGGTGGGAAATATTTCTCATATCTCCCTTCTGTCCCCAAATATCACACTGCATAGACTAAACCTTCCAATACTGATTCATGTAGCCACTGCAGCATCTTGGTTGATGCCACCGAAAATCCATTCATTCTTTTTTTTTTTTTTTTAAGATTTTATTTATTTATTTGAGAGACATAGAGAGAGGCAGAGACACAGGCAGAGGGAGAAGCAGGCTCCCTGCAGGGGAGCCTGATGTGGGACTCGATCCCAGGACCATGCCCTGAGCCGAAGGCAGATGCTCAACCACTGAGCCACCCAGGTGCCCCTCCATTCATTCATTTACTCATGCACTCCAGAGAAATTTATTAACCACCTTCTGTGTGCCAACACTGTTAGCCTGGGAGGATATAGGATGAATAAAATACACTCTTAAGCATATAAATTCTTGAGTCCTCCACTTACCCGTTGTATAGGAGGGGTGAGTGTCTAACACGGACACACCCAGAATGTGTAAGATATGGTCCCAAAATTATTTTACTTGTTTTATGTTTTTGGTTTCAATCTCCCTTTCTAGTTTTCCTTTTCTTAGGCAATTTTTGTCCTTTTTTTCTCATTTGGGAAGACAAATAAGAAAGAAGAAGAGATAGAAGACTAGGTTAAACGAGGACCTGACAGCTGCAGGTCTGTTAGGGGCTCGGATGGTGCGGTCTGTAGGCTACAAAGGTAGATGTCTATGAGACTAGCTGGAAGGCCACGTGCCAGAATGCTAACAGTGTCCGTCTCTGAGGGGGGGAAACTCTGTATTTTTCTATTTTCTGTGATGGGTGGGGGGATTATGTTTTTCTTTCTTCTCATTTTTCTACAAAGTCACAGTACAGACAGGCAGATGTCTGCTCCATCCCTTCTCTTCCATCGTTCCTCTGCATGGAAGTGTCCTTTATAGGGAGAAGGGGGTGGGAGCCAGCAGGCCTGAAAGCCCCAGTCCCTGCTCATTGGGCGGGGAGAGCCCATGCTGGGAAAGGCCATGAGTCTAGCCTTGCCGTCCTCCCTCAGTCAGTGGGGGCTAAGCCTTGCCCACTCCCTGCATGGACTCTTCTCAGCAACAGTGCCCTGCATCCCCAGCCTCCCTGGGATGAGCCCCACGGCTTGGCTAGCAAGAACCGAGCAGTAGAGATGAAGGTTGGAAATGGCAGGATGCCTCAGTCCCACCTCGGCCAAAGTTGTATCTTCTAACAGAATATACCAGAAGCCCCTTGTTTTGAAGGTAATTAACTCCCCCCCACCCCCGTCCAAAACCTCCAGAAACAGCAAGCACATATTAGAAAGAGGAAGACCTGTCTTGTATTCCAGCATCTACTTTGTCCCCTTCCTGAGCCATCAGCCGTGTTACTGTAAAGATAAGGAGTGAACAGTCTTCCCCACTAAAGAGAACCCACAGCCCCCGACAGCTGGTCCTCCCAGCAGAAACCCCCTTGAGGAGAGTCCGTGACCTCGTATTATCTTTCGTGGTGAGGAGACAGACGCAGCTTTTGGGGTTTTGTTTTTATTGAATCAGGCTGGAGAACAAAAAAAGAAATGTGCTGACTCATCTTCTTACCCCCTAAAGTCAGCACACTATGAATTTTCCTCCATTTAAGATTATGAAAAAATAAGAACCACTTTTGGCTGTAGTACCCTCTTTTTTAAAATTTCATCTCTCAACCATCAGCGTAAGCTGGTTGACATGCCGCGTAGTGGCTGATATTAATTTTGGAATTAATCGCTTGTCTTTTATCTCTCCATTGTCCTGACAGGCTGAAATATTTGTGGTTTTATCCTCTGCCGGCCACATCTGAGGGAAGATTATGTTTTATATTGTTACTTTTAATAAGGCCTGTGGGAGACGATGCACATGACATTGTGCTATTTGCATCCCAGAAGACAACTCGGGGAAAGGCCAGAGTAACGCTCCAGAACGCCTCCCGAGGGTTGTCAGGGCTGGATGGGTGGAAATGCACACTCATCTGTTGGACGTGCACTAACTGAGCACCTGCACGTGGCCAGACACTATGGCCACCACTGAGGGGACAGCAGGCATTGAATATAGATTAGGCGATGGGGCTAGAGGGAGGAGATTGACATTTTTCCAAGTATCTCAAACCTAATAAAAATCTGTGATAAGTGTGCTGAAGGAAAGGTTGAGGGGCCTCATCTGGTCTAAGGGATCATGGACATCTTCATGGAGGAAGGAGCGCGTGACCTGAGATCCAAAGGTTGAGATACGACTCGGGACGGGTGAGAGACGGACATTCCAGGCTGATGCTGAGCTTTACTTGTAGGCAGGGAAGTGTTTAAGAGTTGTCAGGGGCCAGAACGTGTAGGCCTTGGAGGTCATGGTGATGCATTTGGTTGTTGTGGAGGAGCATTGGGAAGCCATAAGGGTCTCAACTCTGGGGGGTGTCATGACCAGTATAGGCTTTGAAAGACCCACTGGCTACCACACAAAGTGGTAAACAGAGACAGCAAGAGCAGGGATTCGGCAAGATGAGGCAGCTGGCTCTTGTGGAAAAGCCTAAAGCCCAGCAGAGGGGACATGGCTGCTGAGGCCTGGGCCATGGGGATGGAGAAGGGAAATGTCTGACCCTAGATGCGTGAGCCACTCCCAAAAAGGTTCCATTTGTTGTATGTGTTTCTCTTGGGAAAACTTAATAAGACATTCGTTGGGAGGATACCAATAGGAGACCAGTCAGTGTTAAGTGAGGCTAACCATCAGGCAGATGTGGAATCCAATATTTTGATTGTTGAAAGTATTGTTTGGGTGACATCCCATCCATTTCCATGGCAAATGTTTTCTATCAAAAAAAAAGAGGGAAATCTGGGTGGCCCAGTAGGTTAAGATTTCAGCTCTGGTCATGAACTCAGGGGTATGGGATCGAGCCCAACATCAGGCTCCATGGTCAGCACAGAGTCTGCTTGAGATTTTCTCTCTCTCTCTTTCTCTGCCCTTCTCCCTCACCAACTCTCTTTCTCCCTTTCTGAAAAAAATAAATAAAAGGAGTTGAATGTCTGCAGTTGGCTTGGACTAAACATTTCAGGGCAAGTGGATCTTAGGGAGTCAACCTCACCCCTCAACAGTTAGCATGAAATGTATGAAAAGATGACTCTGGATGTAGGAGGGAAGTCGCAGGCCATTCATTAAGTGTAGCAGGTGTGAGCAAAGGCTTGTTATCAGACTCTTGAGAAATACTTTAAAATGGATTTAATTTCCCTGCCTTCACTGTACTCTACACCCATCCAATCCATCCACTCTCCCCACGTGGCTGTTCTGCTTTTCCACCCACTGGGGCACTGACGATATCCCATGGTGACCCTGCCCCACCGCATCTTCCACACTTTCCTTGTCCATGGACCCTTCTGCTCCCAGCGCAGGCCCTGCCTTCCACCACAAGACGTCACAGCCATCTGACCTTATCTCTCCATTTCCTGTATCCCCTGGGTTCAATCCAGCCCCTCTTCCTGGCTCAGCAGTCCTGTCCTTCCAGAACATCTTTCTCTTTGTGCCACTTCCTGTTGCACTTACTTTGATCCTCCTCGATCATCATCAGTAGCTTCCCCAATGCCCCCTCCATCGAGTCCAGACTTCTTAAACCAGCATGCACATTCCTCAGAGGTGATATACCTCCTTCTTCATGTGTGCATCACTCATTCATTCAGATGCTCACTCGACAACAAACATATACTGAGTGCTCACTATGACGCCTGCTAGCATTAAGTGAGCACCAGGGATATGCAAGGCATAGACGTTTTGTTGTTTGACCCTCCCAATAAATCAGTGTTTGCTATTTTTACAGCCAGATAAGGAATCTGAAACCTAGCAGAGTTAAGTAACTAGATCAACCCCAGAGCTGATAAGAATTCAAGACCATGTAGTCAGACTCTAAAATTGGAGCTCCTGGCCACTGTGATCCTGCCTGATTCATTTGGAACAGAACACAGAAGGCTCTCTGTTAGGTGTTCCTGGCTGTGGTAATGGAATTAGTCTAGAAAACTGTAGCAAGGTGGATTAGGGAATGGACTAGCATTCGTTTGAAAGGAGACACCCAGCAGATGCTTCTGGGAGAGAGCAGAGGATGTCCTGTGGAACTGCAGTCCTGGGACATGGGAGAGAAAAGGCCCAACAGCCCTCTGGGAATTCACTAAGTGCATCGCTCTGAGGCCCAACTGAATGGAGATCAGTAAGGGTCCAGTGCTTTGTGGCCGTTCACAGAAGGGAGGAGGACACAGTCTCTGTGAGCACAGTCTGACTACAGACGACATGACGGGCCCATCGCAACGATACTCTAGGAGCCAAACAACAGAAGCGCCAAATCCATGTGGAATCTGGAACAAGTTCCCAGAGGAACCCCAGGTTTGAGCGACTTTCCTTTTCCAAAGTTGTCAGAGAGGAAGGCTGTGAGTGAGGCCTTCCGTCTGGAGGCAGCGTGTGTAAGGTTAGGATCACAAGCCAGGGAGGCAGACTGCCCAGGTTCAAAGCCCAGCTGAAGCACTTAACCGGCCATGAATGTGAACATGACTCAGACACTGAACCTGGCACACAGTCAGGCCTTTAGGAAAGCGAGCCAGCGGTACCACTGCCCACAACAACTCATAGCCACCCTGGACCGTATGTTCCTTTGGAAGTCCCTCTATATCATAAGAGCAGGATGAGAATGTGGGCCGCGGCCAGGAGAGGGGGTGATGCGCAGTGCTGAGCAGAGTTCTTCAGGTACAGGCGTCCCCGTGAAATGGCAACTGGCCCCTCCGCTCTTCCGACCTGGCTGCCAACAGGCCACTCCTGCTCGCTTTCACAGTTCAACAAAGTCCCACACAACATGCAAGCAGATTTGCAGCTGGGGGTTTGGAACCCATGCAGGACTGTAAGAAAATCAGCCCCCTCCTCTCCACTGTGTCCATTGCTCTCACACACATTCATGCATTCAGCAAAAATACACAGAGCTAGGGTTCAGCGCGGAGGAAAGTTGAGTTTATGGCACAGTGGGCTTACAATACCTATTTTCACATTCAAGATCTCTGACGGTGCCTTTTCAGAGACTGTTTCCTTGTGAAATGTTTATTGGATCCCTAAAACCCTGGGCAGTAAGTGTCACTCCCATTTTACAGATTAAAAACTGAGACTCCACTTCTCGGATTCCAAGACTCTCCACTCAGGATCCATCTAGCGCTCTCATTCTTGCAGACATCCTGTTTCCAGGCCCAGTTTGCTGGGAGGTCCCGAGGAACGTGAACATGATTTCTTAAGCATGTGTTCCCTGATGCAGAATTCCAGCCCAGCGAAATGATGTGAATGGCCCTTGAGGTTCGTCCTTTATAGTCGTTTAACCAGACATGGTTCTTGTTAGAGCTGAGAGCAAAAGATAGCCCTGGGAGTATGGGCGTGGTGACTTATTGCTCAGCGATCCTGTCCCGCATTCAAGGCTGAGCGTAACGTGGCCCAGCCAGAGAGACGCACGGGGCTGCAAAATCACTTTTTCCTTTGCTTGACTGCACTACCACAAGCAAACACATGGTATGTGGGGCTTGATGTTCCATACGAGGGAACACGGCCTAGACCATGGTTGTGCTGAAGTGCAGGCCAATAGCTCATGCAGACACATGTAGGTACATGCACGCATATGCACACGCACACACACTTCCATGCAGACCTACACACACTTGCTTGCCCTTGCACTCCCTCTATCTGCAGGGCTCTCTGCGAGTTTGGAAATCAGTTCACTTTCCTACAATTCCCTGAGTGCCATTACAATAGGCTCTATTGGATTCCAGAAGGCATCTAAGTTTGGATTTTAGGTGATCGCTTCTGTCCAAAAAGAGAGACCTACAGGGGCACATGGTCACAGTAGCAAGACACAGAGGGAAGCCGTCTGGCCTGGAGTCAGGTCTAAACGTCAGTCCCTCTGCTGTGCCACCGACCAACCCCATGGCCTTTGACAGTCACTTCGCCCGTTGGGGCCTCAGTTTCCATAGCTGCTCAGGAAGGGGGTAGCCTGAAAGAGGAAGGTTGGCCTTAGACGACCTGAAGCACCCTTTCAGCTAGAACCCTGTGTGATTCCAATACTAACATGAGGAGGCAGTTGGGCACATTGCATATGATGCACCTTGGCGGGTGGGGGTGGCCGTCAACTTCCTGAGGAAAAGTGGCATGGAAGATAATTTTTGCTCAGCATCCTCCCTAACAGGCTTTGTCTGCTCCCTTTCCTTTGGAATCACAAGGTCAGGCCATTTTTGTTAGCAATTTAAACAGATAAAATCCCTTTCAAGTCTGCTGAGAGTTGGGTAACAGAATTTGTACTTTGCTTCCCATATGGCAGAGGGTGGAGGGCTACTCTTCTGAGGCCCAAGTGTTCTCGTTCCATCTCCCTCTTACCCACCATTACATTTGATTGATAGTATTAAACAGAAGGAAAATTTATTTTACTGGAGTGGGGAAATGCATTAGGTTAAGTAATAAGTATATAAAATACATAGTTAGAGGTTTTGTAAAGGAAAAGATGTAATTTTGTGGTTATGCATGTTTGGGACTGTTTTCTGTGTTATGTTTTGTTGGTAGAAACAGAATGTATTGGATCAGCAGAACAGCAGCATCGACGTGCTAGCGGGACAGTGTCCTCTATTCAGCGACGCCTTTTACAGACACGGGTGTGATAAAAAAGAGATAGTAGTTGGCACTCTTGAGGCTGTGGAAGGGGATGCTTCGGGAATGTTCGCAAGGGGAAGTGCTGGGATCGTAGCTGCAGTGCGCCATGGGCGCAGGACCTCCCAGGGTGTGATGGATGCCTGCTGTGTCTCTCACTGGCGCGGTCACCCTCGCAGCCAACAGGCCAGGTGTTTGCGAATCCACAGGGCCTGATGGAATCCTACCTCTTAGCATCAGCCCACGAGAGGCAACCTGGCCCTCTGGTATGGTGGCAGCACTCACCTGGAGGACCCCCCCCAGCTCCAAGTGGGGGACTGCTCCCCCTGCCTCAGCCACCGCTGGAGGGGGCGAAACCTCCCAGGGAGCACAAGGCTACATCTCTTCCACTCCTCGTAATCAAATTCACAACCAATTATGCAGTACATGGTGTGATGAGCATGTCTTTCTGAGTTTGAGGTTATCCATATGACTTGCTGCATCCTGAAAATGAAATCACGGTTGTTTAAGCGTGTGCTGAATCATATTGAAAAAATTAAAACTTCATGAAATTCTAATTGTCCTGGAGAATCTGGAATTTGGAGTTCTAGCCACTATACTTGGTAATCTAAGAGGTTAAGGAGTGAGCAGTGGCCTTGTTAGCTGTCCTCAGATGAAGCGAAAGTAGTTCTAGCACTGGGGTGCCCGGGGGGCTCAGTGGGTGGAGCATCTGCCTTCGGTTCAGGTCATGATCCCAGGGTCCTGGGGTCGAGCCCTGTGTCCAGCTCCCTGCTCCACAGGGAATCTGCTTCCCCCCCTCCCTCTTCCTGCCACTCCCCCTGCTTGTGCATGCTTGCTCGCTCTCTCTCTCTCTCTCTCTCTCTCAAATAAATATATTTTTTAAAAGTAGTTTCAGCACTAAGAAATAAGTTATGAACCCCAGTAATGATGGAAAGAGGCAGGATGGTTTCAGGACCAGCTCATGAGAGCAAGGATCCACCCCCCCGCCGACCCTCTGTTATCAGCACTGTTTCAACCCACTTGGTGAACTGGAAATTAATTTTATACTAATTTGTTCTCAGCTCATGCTTTAATGAGCTTATATTTCTGAGTATTTAATTTGAAAGTACGTCTGATAATCTATTAAAAAATAAATTGAGACTGAAAATAAATGAGTTTGAAATTTCAGAGGTCAGCAATTAAGATTATTGTCGCTATTTGGTTTTTAATTGTTTAACCAATACTCGGCTGCCAGTGCAACATCTCGTATTTCTCTAAAATGAGACAAAATCTGGAGTGTATGATGGGTAACAGACAAAATCCGTGATTCTGGTCACCCTGGGTGGCCTAAACCCATCAGCCACTGCTCTTTCGCTTTCTGAGCCTTCTCTGCCCTGATGTGCTTGCTGGGCACCCAGGATTGAAATTTCCCCGCTGGGATCCCTCGGGCACCCTGGGGACATTATGATCCAGTTACATGGCCCCCTCATGGTTAGAAAATTGTTACCACGCCTCCCTCAAGTACGCAGGTCCACTTATATAAGGGAGGGTGGGGGCGTGGAGCCTTTCAAAAGTAATTTCACGTGGACACTAAAAAGGCAAGCTGGCAGCCAGGTCTGGGTGGATACCTGATGTGGCCGGTGGGCAGGTGTTCCCCTACCACTGTCCTCCCTGAGCCATATACTCACTGGACAGGTCTGCCTCACCATGGCTGCTCCTGCCCTAGAATCTTCCAGCCAAGTAGAACTAACTGCCTCCCATCTCTGCACATGCTTTCCCTCTGTGAGCAGTTGTCTCTCCTGCCTTGGCCCCTGGACGCCTAGCCACCCCACCCCACCCCTCAACATTGGGAGCCAAAAGAAGAGCCACAAAACTCTCATTGTTTGCAGTCAGCATAATCAAGAGCAGAAAAAAAAAAATCCAAGATGGGCTAAGTTTATACAAACTATAAACTAAGCTGATAAGATGGTCTTATAGGAGATAAGTTAAGAAAAACACCCAGTCTTCCTTTACATTAAAAATAGATGTAGAAGATATAATAGAAAAAAGATCCTATTTATGATATCAACAAAACCTACCCAATACCTAGGAATAACCTTAATGAAAACTTCATGACAGCAATATGAAAAAAATCCAAGACTAGATGGAAGGCCATAAAAACGTACCATGTATGTGAATAGGAAAATGGATCTTGGTGGATTTATTACAATGGATTATTAACCACATTATTAATAGATAAATAACTTCAGTGGATTATTACAGAGCTTAAAATTTGATCCTGAAATTCATCGGGAAGAGAAAATAGGCAATAATATCCTAGAAATAGTCAAAGCAAAGAATAGAACCAAAGAAAACCTGCCCTTAACACAGTTGCCAAGACAGCCCTTTAACAAATGGCTCTGGATCACCTGGATCTACACATGCAGAAGCATGAAACTGGACTCCTACTCCAAGCCATATATAAAAATTAATTCAAGGTAGACCAAGGATGTGAATAGAAGAGCTAAACTTGTAGGGTTCCTTTTTTTTTTTTTTTTTTTTTTTTTTTTTTTTTTTACTTGTAGGGTTCCTAAAAGAACACATAGGTGGAAATCTTCAGCACCTTGAGATAACCAAGCACCAAACACATAAGCAACCGAAGGGAAAAAGATCTCATCAAAATGATCGACTTTTGTGCTTCAAAAGAGATGCTCGAGAAAATGAGAGGACAACACACAAAGTGGGGGGAAATATTTGCAAATCATGTATCATAATATATTCCCAAGGGAACCAAAAAATGTGCATCCACACGGGAAGTTGTAGGATGTCCGTGGCAGCACTGTTCGCAACTGCCAAAAAGTGGAAACCACCCAAGTACCCATCAACTGATGAATGGATAAACAAAATGTGGCATTTCCAGAGCATGCAATATTATTCTGCAATAGACAGGAGTGACCCATGCTGCAGCCTAAATGAGCCTTGTAAACATTATGCTGAGTGAAAGAAGCCAGACACAAAGGGCCACATATTGTATGAATCCACTTACACGAAATGAATGAATAAGCAAATCCATAGAGACAGGAAGTAGATTAGTGGTTGCCAGCGGCTGAGGCAGGAGGGGCAGGTCCAGGAAAGTGAGTGCTAATGGGGATGAGGTTTCTCTTCAGGGTGATGAAAAGGTTTTGGAATTAGACAGTGGTGACAGCTGTACAACGTTGTGAACATGTTAACCAAATGCTTTTAAAAGGTGAATCCTGTAGTCGTTGAATTTAACCTTAATCAAAACAGAGAACTTATACTACCTGACATCAAAATGTATGATGGGACAGTAGGAACGAAAATGGTGCCGTGGTCTTGGAATGGACACACGGAGGTTTGTCTCAATGGGGACAGCTCATGGGGTACGAAAGCAGAGACATGCACATGGTGTGGGCATCCCATATATGATACGGAGCACCTCCAATCACCACAAAAGGGAAAATGGTAGCAGAGAACAACTGGGTCTTAGTGTGTGAGGGACAGTTAGATTCTGACCTCACACTCCTTGAATAAATCCCAAGGAGAGTAAAGGGCTAAGTACAAGACTATGGAAATAGAAGAAAAGAAAAAGGACATATGTGTGACCTTGGGGAAGGCCCCCTCTAAGCAGTACATAAAATTCATAAGGAGAAAGATGGAAAATGTCTCTTTATAAGAACTGGAAACTATACAACAAAAGATAGAAGGAAGTTCAAAAATCGTTTCTCACGTAGTAGGCAAAGTATTAAAATCCTGAATTTTTGGAGAAAATCCGGAATCAGTAAGAAAAGTCAAAATAACAAGAGTCCAGATCTCCCATCTCCCTCCTTGAGTTAGTTGCCTTTCAGATGGTCCCAGAAGTCTGTTCTCTACTCAGTGACAGGTGACCTTGACCCCTTTTTGGAGGTGTTATTGGAGACCACTGGCCTCTTCATCCCAGCCAGTCCTCTTTCTTAGCAAAGTCAAGGTGGTCTTAGAATTTTCTTTTTCTTGGGCGGGAGAGCTGGACACCAAGCTCTGCCCTGGGGAAAGTGGGTTACTGCCACCACGAGTGGAGGAGCCACGTGCTGCAGCAGACACAGCAGGGACAGGCCGAAGCCCAACGTCCACTTGTCCTGCTCCTTCCACACCGCTGCCCTGCCAGACCACGCCACTGGCATGCAGAGGCCACAAGTGAGGCGAGCGGAGTGTGCTTAGCTTTTCCTGTGGGTCAGCCACTTAGTGGGGGCTGCCACGTTAGCTCCTGCCACGTGGATTCTGGACAGATCTCTGTCTCGGTAAGGAAGTGGCCAGGCTGTGGCTTCTTGTCACAGGCAGCAATGTTATTCAAGAAGTGGGATCCTGCAGGCGTGTCACACGGGGGCTTCTGTCCCAGACCTAGAAGACCGTCCTAGTTTTATTTCCTGCCGACAGGGACTGTCAGCTCTTGACTGGGCAATTCAGGGAGGCCCCCTCCAGCTCCCATCTCACCTGCTTTTCTGTTTCCAAAAGCCAGAGATTTAGGCCTCATTTTATGACATTTCTCAGCGCACGTAAATAGGCCGTAGAGGTCCTCATCTCAGTACAAGAGACAGTTTCCAGGAGGGTAGGAGGGGATGTCAGTCAATGTGATTTGTCCTGCCACTGGGTTTTGTGGAACACTCGGCATCGGAGCTTCCCTGAAGGGCATCAGAGACAAGAGTGGGATTGGGACGCAACTTAAAACCCCATTGATCATCTCGAAGTAAATCAGGCCTTCCTGCCAGAGATCCTGGCTGGGGTCACGCCGGGCTTAGCATTAAATATTAAGACCGCTGGTTCAATATTTTATGCCAAAAGGGAATCCCGGGGCTGAAAGCAAGTGAAGGGGGTGGGAGGAGCTGGTTTATCATGAGCGAGCGAGAAGCTACCCTGACTGAACCGACTTTCTCCTCTTCCTAGGGTCACTGCTACTACCACGGACATGTGCAAGGGTATTCTGGTTCCACCGCCAGCCTCAGCACTTGTTCTGGCCTCAGGTAAGTGGTGCTGATGGTGCTGGCCCTGGGCTGGCACACACGGCCTCCTCCTTCCTCTCCCATGTGCTCTCCCAATCCCTGACATACCTGGTTTATTTTCAGGGTTTCCCACCGGAATCCAACAAAATGTACAAAAATCTAACACCCCCCCCCCCACTCTGCCTTCGTCCCACGCTTGCCAAGTCCTGGGCACGCGTGTGTTTGCCTATTTTAATAGAAACAGCGTCACATCATACGCTTCACCGTAAGGCTTTGCTGTGTCCCCTGATCCTTCTGTCTCTGCACGTCAGGAGACAGAGACTTAAATCTCTTTGGTTCACCCCATGGAGGGTGCACACACGTTTCTGCGCACTGTTGCCTTTAGGAAGCGCTGTTGATATTCCATTTATGTGACGCTGTGGAACTTTGAGGCGTCCGCTGATCTGCTGTGCGAACAGTTACCTTGTTGCTGTTCCTTCAGCAAATGGCCCTTGAGCACATCCTGGGCGCCGGCACTGAAGAGGGGAGGGGTGAGCCGTGCGGCATCTGCAGGAGGCGCCTTCCTGGTGCAGGGAACAGCATGTGCAAAGCCCCTGAAGCAGGACAATGCCCGGGCTTGGCCGAGCAGCAAGGTGGCCGGCGGGGCTCGGCGGAGCAGGGAAAACAGGAGGGGGGGCTGTGGTCAGGGGAGAAGGAGGGGCCTTGGCCTCTCCCCTCTTTACGACGGGGGTCACGGGAACTTTATGCTGAAGTCTGGCCTCACGTTGACACGGGGCACTCCGGCTACTGGGCTGAAAACACGCTGTAGGGCGTATGTGCAGAGAAGCAGAGCTCAGCTAGACGCCCTCCCAGTGACCCTGGCGAGGGATGGGAGCCCAGGTAGACGTGGCACCTGCAGACCTGCGGGAGACCAGAAACTTCTTCAAGGGTTTAGTGAGGCCAGTGCCTCTCACATCTGCATAAGCTTCTGACCATTGCCTTCGCCACCAAAAGACTCACTCCCCCAAGGTACTGGGGACTTGGTCCCCAAGGAAGGACCAAGCTCCTCCTCCTGAGTGAGTGATGACTGAGGAAGCCGTGGCAAAGTCACTCACGGGGTAGGCCCTCCCAGACACATGCAGGCCCGACAGGCACGGTGGGCACTTGGAGGAGGAAGCAGAGGAGGAGGAGGAGGAGAGCGTTTGCAAGTGATGATGTGCAGAGAGAGGACACCTGCCCCCTTCGAGGCACTGAGGTCCACGAGGGAGGGACTTTGAACAATGAAGTGTCTTCTTGAAAGGCTGTCAGGGACGCGGTGTCACAGGGTCGGCCAGGTTTCAGCAGGGCGCAGAGGGGAGAGATGTTCAGGAGAGGGTCAGGGGGAGGGTAGTGTGAGGACAGACCGCGAGTCCCGAGAGCACAGTCGGGAGGTGAGCGGGACGATGGGAAGAGTGAGAACGGGGTCAGTTAGAGGATTAAAGAGCTGTGTGGGGACAGGGTCCCGTCTTGATGGGAAAAGCAGACTCAGGCTCCTGGGGGAGACAGAGGTGAACAGAGATGAAGGACAGCGTGGGGTCAGAGCTCAGGGCATCTGGGATGAGGGGAGTGACCAGTTCAAGACGGATGATCTGGGGCCGACGGCGGGTGTTTCTGCCCCGACGCACAGCAGCCCGAGCAGTGAGCCAGCTGCGTGACAGTGGGCAAGTCACTCGACCTCCCTGAGCCCCGGTGTCCCTGTGTTAAAATAGAATGAAGTCTCCGGCTAAAGTGGTGGTTTTGAAGATGAGTGCAGTGACCTGTAGGAAAGCCAGTTCTGTGCCCGACTTCGAGCGAGCAGCCAATGGAAAAACCATCAGACTCTTGAGACTGTCTTGCGTTCTTTGATTCTGGGACTGGACCGGCCAGTCGGGAGGCGTGTTCATACGGTACTTCTGGGCTAATCCTGGGCAGAGCTGTCCTTCTCCTAAGGGAAACACGGTGGACGCACACAAGACCACAGTGGCAAAGATCACACATGGAAATCGTAGCCCGCCTACCCTGTGTGGTATCCAACATGCTTGAAAGAAAAGTCTCTAATACACACAGAAGAGGAAAATCCACACTTCGCTGTCATGCTTCCCTGGAGCCTGAAAGATGGACCTGTTTGTTCAAAGGCCATTTATTGAAGGCTAAATATTTCTAGCCTTCAAGTTAACATAAAGGTCAATGTGTGCAAAGAACAGAAAAGCTAATTTGAATTGGCAAAAAAGAACCAAACAGAACTTGGAGGTAGATTCATGCTTCTTAAAAGGCCAGGGTGGCTTCAGGCATGGCTGGATCCAGGGTCTAACTAATGCTATCAGAGTCTATTCTCTCTTCACTCTAGTCTCTGCTTTCTTCTCGGCTGGTTTTATTTTCACAAATGGCTTATTTTTGGGCTGACAGAGGGACTGCAGCCAGCCCCAGGCTTACGTTCTAAGGGGGCAAGTAGAAAAATGAGGTGCCCCTCTTTCAAGTTCAGCAGAGTTCCCCAGAACATAACTGATTGGCCCCAACTGGGTCATAGGCCCATTCCTGAAACACTCACAGTGGCCAGTGGTGAGTATGATGCTTTGGCTTCACTCACTGGGCCAGGCTAGGGGTGAACCACATCCAACCCCAAGGTTGGGAGGTTGGGAAGGTGCGTACACCAAGGAAAACCAGTGAGCTTTTGCCAGGAAAAGGACAAATGAGGGCCAGGCCAGTAAGAAACAAACAGGCCTCCTCCAACCGTAGCTTCCACACATCTATGAAGTAGTTTTAGTCCGTCAGAACTGACAACAGGCATTAATAGAGGCATCAGGATTGGCCTGGTAATTCTCAGGTGATTTTCATAGGTGTATCAAACTCCTGATGGGTAAAGAGAAAAAGGGGTACCTCCAAGGTATCCCTGAAAGCTCCCTTTTTTAATAAATCATTGACCAACCAGTGACATTAATTAATTAGTTTTAAAAAATGAAGAGGAAGGGGGCACCTGGGTGGCTCAGTCTATTAAGCGTCTGACTCCTGGTTTTAGCTGAGGTCATGATCTTGGGGTTGTGGGATCCAGCCCTGCATTGGGTTCCAAGCTCAGCATGGGGTTGGCTTGAGATTCTCTCTCCCTCTGCCGCTCCTGCTCATGCTCGCTCTCTCTCTCTTCCCCTCTCTCTCTAAAATGAAAAAAATAAGTCTCTAAAAAATAAATTTTAAAAATTAAAAACAAAGAGGAACAATTGGATGGACTATTCCCAGAGTAACATTCAAATAGGATAAATCTGCCTTCCGTGCTTGGCCACACCCCGCGGTCACAACCCCCACCCTTCTTCCCAGGGCTGCCCGCCAAAGGCGCAGGTAACTGGGCTCCCACACGGAGAGGTCAACCGCTGTGCCCAGACGGAGCAGCCTCTGCTTCTCAGCCTTCACCCCTCATCTCCCACACCTGGACAGTGTTCCCTCCGGGGTACTTGGCACAGACCCTAATCTGGCAAAGAGGAGGACTGTGAAATTCCCTGTGGCTGGGGTTTCAGGAGAGTGGGTGCTGTGCCGTCTGGTGTTGACCACCAGAGAACGTGGACCTCCTAACTCCTTGTGCCGTTGCTGCCGAAGCAGCAGACGGTGCATCAACAGAGACATTCTGGAGTTACGGAGTCAACCTTGTGATCTCCGTATGATAGAGACCCGGCCCAGAGAGAAGAAGCTCTGCTGGATCCACCGCCGGAAGAAGAATCGATTGAGACTTGAGATAAAGGGGGAAGGCAGCCAGCGTGGCACCAGCCCGGTAGATCTAGAGAAAGAATAATAGGCATTAAAAATGATGTTCACCCTGGTGTGACCCCAAAACACATTCAGATCGAGGAATGTAGGGGGAAAACTCCAATGTCCTAGGGGACACATTAATTAGAGCTCAGTAGATCACGGCGCTGCAGAGAAAAAGCAGAGAGGGAATGTCCTCGCTGCCTCAGGAAGGCCGGATCAAAGACGGGCAGGAAGAAAAAACTCGGTGCTGGAAGAGAGAAGAGAGGAGGGAAGCAAACAAGTCCGCCTTCTTCATTTGAAGCTTGGGGTGCGGTGGGCGGAGGGCAGGGGGTAGATAAGGAGCAAGGAGCTAGGAAGATCCCAGCAGAAAGCAGGATTAGAGAGGGAACAGCTCTCTAGTAGGGAGGATGGGGCGCAACGTGGAAAATAGGTCATAAAAATGAGCGCAGCCCTGCAGCCTGTTCCCACAGGGAAGGATCCAAGCCAAAGGCAAAGTTACTTTTCGGCTCTAGTATGTCTCCCCAAAATGCCCAGTCCTCGTTAGCGCGGTTCCGGCGCAGAGATGCACGATTCTCCTTTGACATCCTGGTTCCTCAGTTGCTCTCCCCGCCCTGGGCCTCATCCCTGCCTCCCCCCCACCCTGGGTCAGGTGAGTACCTGACCACAGCAGCCCCGTGAGCATCAGGGACCCAGACGCCACCGTGCTGGGGACAGAGGCCCACTCCCGCCCTAGAGCGCCAACCTGCTGTGTTCTGTCGTGAGGCAGACATCCAGCCCTGGCTCACTCCTGCTGGAGCGTCAGAGCACCGCGTCCTCGTGTCCTGATCCTGTTCACTGGTGCCACCTTCCTGTCCCTGTCCAGCTCTCTGGCTGGAGCGTGAGCTCCTCGAGGCAAGACACTGTCTCTCACCATTTCCTCTCGTTCTCTTGCTGCATCCTCTCAGCTCTTCCTCGTGTCTGGCACGAGGCGGCTCCTGCCCCGTCCCAGGGGCTCCCGCCACCTGCAGGGACAATGGTTGAAATGAGGCTTAATTTCTGAAGGAGCCGCCTGTGGCCTAACAGACTTAAGCCCACCGTCTACTTAATAGTAGATGAGGAAACTGGTATCTAGAGTCGTAAACTAGTGTGGGTTATAATAATAACTTCACTTTTAAGTGGGGTTGAAGCCACTTGAGCACAAAGGGCACATGTCCTCACACTGACGCACTCATGCCCCTACTTATGTTCTCGCACACCTGCACGCTGAGACCGTTGTACCTGAGCGCTTGCGCACTCGCCCTTGTGTGCTTACACGCACATGCTAACACACTCGGAGATGCACGTACACACACGTGCATCCCTTGGGGGTGGTGACGACACTCAGGGATGCCAGACTTTCTTCTTCATCAACATTACAATTCCTGCTGTCATGAGGGTAGAGGCGGTGTTATTGCCGCCACGGTGCAGAGCAGCTAACTGAGGCCATCGAGGGCCTCGTCTTGATGCTGCGCCAGGAGCTACAGATTCCCACACCAAGTGACACTGTCCCCCCGTTCTGAGGCGCAGCATCCATCTCGAGAGAGAAGCATCTCCCGCATTTACGCAGCCCTGCTTGTCCTCACCCGTGATACTCATCCAGGCCATGGGCAGGCAGGGCTCTACCGGGAGGAAGCCCCCTCCGATTCCAGCCGCACTGTTTGTTAGCTGTTTCCAGAACATGCCTCATGTATCTCACCATCCTTGTCCCTGCTGTCCCTCTGCCTGGGACATGCTTCTCTCCCACCTCCCATTTGGTTTTAGAAGCTTCACCAAAGGCCCAAGTCATAGGATGCTTCCCACATGAGGCCCCATCCCGCCTCCCAAATATTCCTCAGCAGGCAGGCCAAGCCTACCTCGCCTGCATTATCATAGCCCTTCCTGCCACCGAGCAGGTGATTTATAATATCTGTTCACACCCCTGTGTTAAGGCACCCATCCGTCCTCGCTCCGTTTCTAGTTGACCGGCATACCCTGCTGTACGTTCACACACCTTGTTGTAAGGACCTTCAGGACGGGGGGACATTTCTGACGTTGCTTCTAGCCCCTGGAGCTCTTAGCACTGCCCTTCGATGTGGGAGACGCCACAAAACGCTTTCGAAAATTCAGTTACATAAAAATATTCAGATGCGAAGTCTATTTGCTTCCCCAGTAAGTACGTACATCATTATGTTCCTTTAAACTGTATAATATAAAGCTTGCTGCACTCAATTTTACGTAATGAAATCAAATACAGCACAGAAGGCAGGAATACTTCTTGCCCCATGCTATTGAAAAATAGTCAACAACTTATTTTTCAAAGGGTAGAATTAACCACTGTTACGGTCCATGGAATCAGAAATAACCATTATGATGAAAGTAATCATTTGCAATTGAAAGCAGAAACAGCCATTGTTAAAAAAAAAAGTTCTGCTTTTATACAGTATTCACTATTTTATTGTTTACAGTTTAGCAGATAAGTTGAACTGACCCATTTGAAAAAAAATCCACCCAAAATCTCAGCTGACAAAGTAAGAGGAGAAAGGAATCTTAGGAGGAAGAGCAGATGGAGGGAGCAAGGCAGGCTGGAAGATGAGCCACAGCCGTCCCGCGGGCCCATGCATCCGATGCCAGGCCCTCTGAGCCTCCCTGGCACCTCACAGCTTGGCTCCAGGTCACTTACCTGGTCGGATGTGGATTCTTATCAGCTCTCACAGCACAACCTAAATGGCCTGCCGCCAAGTGGCCCAAGGGGCCGGGAAGTCAGGCACACAGGATGACCTTGCACTCACTTCCCTGTCTGCTAGACGGTGAGTTCCAGGCCAGCAGGGCGCCGGGCTCAACCTAGAGCCTGGATGGTTACAGGGGCCCACTCAACCTCGGTGGACTAAACATGCTCTCCCCAAGCCATCAAGTAAGTGGTCAGTGACAATCTTGGCCAGTCCAGTTTTTTTTTTCCATTTATTCATTTATTTCAGAGAGAGAGAGTGTGCAGGGGGAGAGGGACAGGTGGAGGAGAGAGCAGAGGGAGAGGGACAGGTGGACTCTGCACTGAATGCAGAGCCAGATGTGGGGCTGCATCTCACGATCCTGAGATCCTGACCCGAGCTGAAGTCGAGTCTGATGCTTCACCGATGGAGCCACCCAGGCACCCTTTGACCAGTCCAAATTTTTAAAAAATCTCTGATGCATAGTGGATCATATTAAGGAAGAAATTAGCATGGAGAGGGGGTAAAGTCAGTTTGACCTCGAGTTCTGCCCTGGGACCCTCTGCCCCCTCCCTTTCAGGGGCTGGTCTACGCTGCCCGGCCTCCAGCCCTCTGGCCATACCTGCCACCCTGGCCAGGGCTTCCTTGTCCTGGCCTCCTCCTCCCAAGGAGAGGGTCCTTCAGTGGCCCCAGGAGAATGCCTGTGGGGGCCCTGGTGGGATCAGAGCTCATCTGCACCCTCTGTCGAGCTGCACTGTTGTCCATCCCGAAGGTCGCCCAAGGTCAAGTGTCCGCTCTCCCTACCTCCACTCTCCCTCGAAGCTCCAATGTCCGCATCCAAATCCCTCAGTCCCCAAAGGGGCTCCCCTCCTACGTCTTTTCCACTGATGGTCTAGCCCACCTCTGACTCCTAAGTTTGGCCCCTGGTGACCTTTGAGGACCCCTCTCGCACTCCCCGCCCCTGCAGGCAGCCACGCAGGGTGTCTCTTTTTCATATTCCCTCATCGCCACCCTAGCTCAACCCTTGCTCCAAGATTTTTTAATCCTCCCACCCATGCTTCCTCCCTCTTCCCTCCTTCCCTTCACAGCCATCTAGCACATTCCAGAAGGTTATGTTTCAAAAACACTGCTTGATCGTAACGTAAGTCCTGCCACCCCTCTGCACACAGAACCACATGCTCCCTGTGGCCTGCAAGCCAGAGAGCCTCTCGTTCCCTCACGCGCTCCTGCCAGGCTTCCCGCGGCTGTCTGCTGACCGCCTGCTCACGTACTGATCGGCCGAGGGCCATGCGGAGCCCCGTGCCCGGCCAGGAAGACCACAGCAGACAGAAGGATGCTCCCGGGTGTGTAACACAGCCACACGCCGTGTCAGTAGTGCGTAGTAGGTGCTGTGAAGTGGGCACCCATGAAACCACAAGGGGAACCCCGAGGGGGCCTGAGTGCAGGGCAGACCTGGGGGGTGGCCAAGCTGGCCCTTGGAGGCTGTGCGTCAGCCCCGAAGGTCGTTCCGGCCAGGAGCTGTGGTGGGAACACCGAGGAACAGAACGTGGCCATGACCTTAACACGGCTTGCATCCCCAAAGGCCGAGGGTGGCCACCAACGGTTACGCTAAGGGAGCCTGTGGGCCTGTAGAGGCTCCTGGGATGGGGGCAGGGGCAGCCAGAGGACAGAGGGGACCCCAAGAGCAGCATCCTGGCGGCCTGCATGAAGGCTGTGGAGCGGTGGGTGCTGAGGCCGCCGGGCAGCCCAGACCAAAGTAAAGGTGAAGGATGGGGCCAGAGAACGAAGCCGGAATCCTGCACCCCACCTTCCTTCCATGGCCCCCGCTGTCCAAGTCCCTGCACCCTCATGTGCACACCCTGACCTTCCTCTCTCCTCTGCTTCTGCTCCTTCAAGGCCACTCGCCTGGCCTTCGTGCTCCCCACCCTCCAGGTCCTCCCCACCCTCTGGGTCCTCCCCTCAGGGCCCCTGTTTCATGCAGCCCATGTGTGACCCTCCCTCGGTCAGCACGGGGCCGACCACCCAGCCAGTGGGCGGTGTTTGCATTTGGAGTCCGGCTGTGTCCTCCCCAGGGTGAGTCCTCGGTGGCCAAGGGCTGGCCAAGGAGACAGGGCCAGCCACCCAGTGTGGCCGAGGACAAGGGACCAGCTGGGAGGCCAGGTCCACCCGGGGTTCGCCAGCTGCGCCGCTGACCAGCCGGGTGGCTGTGAGATTCCTGGGGCCGCCAGAACAAGCCACCAAAAGTGGGGGCTGAGAGCGACAGAAAGGTATCCTCTCGCAGTTCTGGAGGCCAGGAGGCTGAAGTCAGGAGGCCGCAGCCTGGGAGGGAGGATGTCCCCATGCCTCTCTCCCGATTCCTGGCGGCTCCTGGCAACCCCCGGCACACCCCGACTTGTTGCCACACGGCTGGTTTCTGCCCCCACCTTCATGGGGCCTCCCCGCTGTGTCTCTGTCTTCTCCTTTTTCTCTAAGGGCCCGTGTCATTGAATTTAGGGCCCACCATCAATCCAGGATGAGCTCATCTTGAGATCCTTAAAATCCCACCTGCAAAGACCCTTTTCCCGAGGGTGCCGTTCACAGGTACCAGGCTTGAGACTCAGACATACCCTTCGGTGCAACAGCATTCAACCCACTACGGCGACCTTGGGCCCTTAGGATTGCCTTCCTGTTAGTGAAACGGGCTCATGATGCCTGCTCTCAAAAGGATCACTCTGGGATCCCTGGGTGGCGCAGCGGTTTGGCGCCTGCCTTTGGCCCAGGGCGCGATCCTGGAGACCCGGGATCGAATCCCACGTCGGGCTCCCGGTGCATGGAGCCTGCTTCTTCCTCTGCCTGTGTCTCTGCCTCTCTCTCTCTCTCTCTGTGACTATCATAAATAAAAAAAAAAAAAAAAAAAAAAAAAAAAGGATCACTCTAAGTATTAGAGAAAATAGAGGATTCAGAAGCAGGGCTCATGGGGTAGGAGAGCATGAGGAGTGTCTGATAATGGGGACAGAGTTTTTCGAGGGGTGATGAAAACGTTCTAGAATCAGTGGTGATGTTTGCACACCTCATAGGATGCACTAAAAATCATGGAATTGCATGCTTTAAGAGTGATCTTAGTGGCATGTTGAGACATTTCTGGATAAACTGCTATTTTTATAAAGGAGCCTGGCTCGGGGTGGGGGAGGGGGCAGCGTTTTCATAAATCCTAGCCTCTATTATTACTATTGATGTGCCAGTCACAACCAATATTAAAATCTTTTGTAACAGTTTAACATTTTACCTCTTTTGTCATGCCTCCCGAACCCAGATATGAATTACGTTTGAAACGGGGACCATGGGTGAGATGTGGTCGTGTGCTCTGCCGGAGTCAGCCCAGGGCTTTGCACGTAGTAGGGGACGATGCAAATTTGTCTTGATTGTACATGAGTAGTTCCCATGGAAATTACTTGTTGAAAGTAAGCCCTGCCGTGCCTGCGTGCTCACTAATATCACCGCGATCGCCGTATCCAGGGTATGCGAGGTGGGATATTACTTTTACCCACGGGCTCCCCCAGGAAAGAGCTGGAATTAAATTTCATGCCAACTGCATTTCTAACTTATGATTGGCAGCGTGATATTGGGACCAAAAGTCTTTTTTCCGAGAAAATTCAATTAGTAATTGAACATGGAGCTAATCCAAATAATTCATATATTCTAATCATTACCTTATTACAGGTAGGCAAAAATCCGTGCGCCACTCTCCTGCTCGCCTGGGAGTAGTAAGAAAAATCGTAATAAGAACAACAACATTAAGCCCTGTTATTGCCTGATGCACCATTGCTTTGGAGATTAAAAACTGAATTTTGAGAAAAACAAAAACTTATCTCGAGGAAATATAGGCCTCCAGAGTTTCCACTTTGAAAGCTAACAAAGTCAATTTAAAATTTTAATAGATTCCTCTTCGTTTATATTGAAGGGGAAAAAAAACAACAACAACAGGATTTTAAAATTTAAACTAAGGCTGCCGATTTTCAAAACAGCTCTGTTTCTCTGCCTTTTTTCTTCTCCAACATGATCATCCTCTCAACACAGCACTAGAGGGAGGCAGGAGGGTGGGAGGGTTGAGAGGTTCAGGGCTTGGGCACCCAGGTCCCAGCTCTGCCCCAGGCCATCCACTTGCCCTTGACAGTGGGGATAACAGCCAGGGCTACAACCATGCGCAGATCCATTGGGAGAGGAATGCCAGGGGCAGAGCACCATCAGGGGTGGCCCTCATCACCCCCAACCACCCCTTCCTCTTCTCCCTGCATTCACTACTCTCAGCTCACTGCCCGCCAGGATGGCTGGTTCGTTATCCTCTGGATCCTCCTCCTAATCTCCCCCTAGAGAAGGTACCCGAGGTCTTCATTTTCCTGCCCCGCTCTGGCAAGGAGGAAGAACTCCAACTTCAAAGTCTGCTGGATTTAAATTCCGTACTCCGAGATACTTCCAACTCCAAGTTTGCAACTAAATATCTTTGACATTCAGCTTAAATTACACTCTGCTTATCTAGCTTGGGGCCAGCGAGGGCTGTGAGAACATCAAAATTCTACATCTCAGAATCCTTGAATTTTGTGTCCACTGTTGTTTCCAGCAATCTCTAAGGCTAAATGATTAATTATACCCAAGACAGTCCAAAGCAATTATTTAATTAAGCTGTATTCCAGGCTGCCAATTGTTTAGAGCAAAGGGAAAGCCTTCACCCCAGTTTCTCAACATCTGGCCTTTGGATGACTTAAAAGATAAAAGGAGATATGAGAACATTTTTATGACTAAGTAACAATTTCTAAAAATTTTCCATTAAGTAGAAAAACTTTTTCAGTAATTTGTTTCTCATGATTAGAACTTGGTGACATGTTTTACTGGGAGCGTTCAGCTTACTTAAATCTAACACAAAATAGAAAATGTTGCGGTATCAAACGAAATGTTGGTATCATCTTTGTTTTAGGGCAGGAAAGTCAGGTTTGTAGCAAATTCGTATTTTCCCTTCAAGTGTGTTTGTTTTCTGCATTTCCTGGGCCTATTTTTTTTTAAGTACCCTTTCTTACTTTAGGTGATTTAAAATCAACTTTAATAAACAAAAAAATCCCCTCTTACCCATTCCAAACTTAGAAATCTAAGTTTTGTTTCATAAAGAAGTTTTTTAAGGAGACACAAGCCACCTCAACAGAGCTGATGGCCAAAGTCATGTCTGTGGGATCTACTGGGGACACACGAAATTATTTGGGGCACAGGCACCCCAGGCATGTTCTTCCTCTTTCCCATGGCCTATAGCTTCATTAAATAGTGGTGGATATTGGTGGATATCCACTGGTGGATAAAAACAAAACAAAAACAAAAAAACAAAACAACAAAAACTGGTAAACCAGTTGGATAAAAAAGCATTGAGTTGTGAATATTGGTTTACCAGTTGTGTTCAAAATAAATGTTTGATTTATTCAAACCTCTTCCTTCCATACTGTTTGAGTGTTGAAATACTGTCATTCTATTAAAATCTGAGAGTGACTAAATACTCACCTATAAATGGGCCATCAACAAGCCTAGGATGGTGCTTGCTTCGGCAGCACATGTGCTAAAATTGGAACCATAAGCATAGCATGAATGAATGACTCAAATAAACAATAATGAATGACATAGGAACATTTTACAAGGTTCCTCTTTTGGAAAAAAGGCTCAGATTTTCTAAAGAAAACCGATGGAGCAACCAGCTTTTTCAGCTGCCTCTTAAGGACTAAGGCATACTCAAATCCTTGGGTTGATGCAGTACAAATTATGTGTTGGAACTACTGACCTAAACCTGGAGCCCACAGACCTCATCCATAGTCTTGAATCTTCTGAAATTATCTGCAAAATATTGTGGATATATGTACATGTGAATTTTTCTGAGGAGAGTATAAAAGGGTTCATGTCCCAAAAGAAGGTTAAGGTTCACTATGTTAGACGTGTCTGCTTACAGTGTGATGAATCTCACGTGAAAGTGTGATGCATTTCTCTAGTGGAGAGATTGTGGTTAACCTGTAAAGGATGGAAGTCACTGGAAGCTTCCATCATTGCATGGGAAGTCTTAAAGCTGCCAGTTTACTGTTACTCAAATTGCCATTCCTCCAAAGAAAATCCTTCTTTAGACATCAAGAAGAGCCTTTTAAATGAAAGTACTGTATTATCCCGCACTGGAAAAGAGAGAAACATAAACCATCGTGCGGGCCAATGTTCCCTATCACTTGAAGGAAGCTGACACCCTCTGCTAGCGCTGCTCATTTCCGGGAAGCGGAATGCTGCCTCAGCTCCCTCCTGCCCCGGGAGGTCAGACATGCATTGTGGTCTGTGGCCTGATGCCACCTCTGTCTCTGCAAGGTGGAATGTCTAGCAAATGTGTCTGTTTTTTAAAACAATTTATACTCTTATTCCCAAATCTAAAAATTACTTCAAAGGTTTCTTTCTCTCTTATTGTCATTCCCAGAAGTAGATGTATCATACTGTTGCTCTGTCTCATATCAGGGAGTCGTGAATGGCCAGTATGTGGGCAGATGCGTCATCAAAGCACATGGCCTTCCTGAAATTGTCAGTCTTTGGAATAACATGTTAACAGAAGCCGAATCCATGGACCTTCCCTTATTCATAACCATGAGGACATCTACCATTTAAGTACTCATTTACGGGGGCACCCACCTGGCTCAGTGGTTGAGCATCTGCCTTTAGCTCAGGTCATGATCCGGGGTCCTGAGATCAAGTTCCACATCAGGCTCCCCGCAGGGAGCCTGCTTCTCCCTCTACCTGTGTCTCTGCCTCTCTCTGTGTCTCTCCTGAATAAATAAATAAAATGCATAAATAAATAAAATCTTTAAAAAGAAACAACACTGATTTATGGCCTCCACAGGACATAGCAGCCCTGAGAAAAAAAGGTATCATTATCCCATTTTCCAGATAAGGAAACCAAGGTTCAAAGAGGTCAAGGTCACACAGCCAGAACTTACACCCAGACTCCCAAGCTCTGAAGGCCACCCTGCCAGCCTCAGAGCTGGGATGTCTCCTGTAAAGACCAATCTACCTTTAACCAAGTCAGAGCATGGGGCAGGCCTCCACCTTCAAGAAGCAATATCTAATGCTTTGTGCACTTACATTGCTTCCTTTATTCACACATCCTCCATAAATAAGTGTAAGTTGATACTCAACTTTATATCAGAATCCTTTCAAAAAGTTAGGAGACATAGTTGATCGAGCTGAATAATTCACATGCAAGAATTTTCCTTTAAAGAAGAAGATATCCCTTCTGAATCACATCTGCTAACTCAGAAAGAGTTACTTTCTAAGCAGATGAAACATCTCTGCTCTCAGCTCTTTTTCCCAGAAATATGTCTTTGGGAAGTGAAAAATTATAAATCAAAATTAAAAAAAAAACATAGAGGCTAAACACAGTCTATTCTTTACCGCAGAATATTTGAAACAAAAAAATTCCCAGACTTGTTTTCAAAACATTTGCAAGATGAATCCGCACAAACATATGGCACAGAAATGTCCTTCCCAATTAAAACCTGAGAATATAAGTAAATTGGCCTTTCTCCTTTCATTTCTTCTCTCATTAAGAACAGGGCCTTGACTGTAAATAAGAGATCACCCTTAAAAAAATGTTTTTTTCTTATTTCTTTTTCAACAGGGGACTTATTACATTTGAAAATAACACCTATATCTTGGAACCGATGAAAAACGAAACCAACAAATACAAGCTCTTCCCAGTGGAGAACCTGAAGGGCACCTGGGGATCCTGTGGATCTCATCACAACACGTCTACACTCGCTGCAGAGGACAGGCTCCAGCCACCCTCCCAGATGTGGGCAAGAAGGGTAGGAGGCAATCAAGATCTTGCTTCTGGGCAGTGGGGGCTCTAGCTAGGGGCACCCAGTGCTAGGACAGCTGGAGAAATTTTGCTGTCTGGATGTTGTGTCTGGGGGTTGGAGTCACCCAGTTTATCTGGAGTGGTTGATACCCTGTGTATGCAGAGCATAACCAAATACAGAAACCCCCATCATTGTTTTTGCAAATGTCGGCCTCAGACTCATTAACCCGTGCTGTGTAAAGTCTGGCTCCGAGGCTGACAAAGTCACCAATCATTATGTCATCATCAGTGAGAAGCTCCTGCAGGCCTGGGCCTACACCCGGGGCTGCACCCGACCGTTGCACCCACGGTGATAAACAGGATGAGCGTGAACCCTCACCCACCTTTGGGCAACTCTCCCCCCTCAGGAGGAGAAAGACACTATGGAGGCTTCTTCATTGGCGAGCCTGTTTTACAGTTAGGGTGTTCATTATGATTGGCAGAACCTGCCCAGTGTTTGCCCACGGGCCCGCGCAGATGTGAACGGAGCCGTGGCCATGCAGTTCTGCCGGGGGCCGTTGCTTATCCCAGCCCATGCTGCCGAGGCCTGTCCTTCCTTCCCGGGACAGTCCAAGCCCTCTGTGCTTTCTGGCCACCTGCTCCTGGCTCTGCTCATCAGTGTTTTCTCCTGCTGCCGCCGGGGTGGGAAGAGTCATCACCCGATGGAGTCTAGACCACAGATCTCCCTCCCTGCTAAGCAGATAGAAACACAGGGGGAAAAAAAAAAGAAAAAAAAAAAAAAAAAAAAAGAAACACAGGGGGTCTCTGGTGCAGAATCATGAACCCTCCACCCCAGATGGCTGCATGACCCTTTTATATCCAGTGTTCTGTGGGTGCCACGGGCCACAGCCGAGCACTCTAGAAAAGGAGTAAGGGTAAGCCACGTTGGCTGGGGGCCCTGACGTTCAGTGAGTACCACCAGGGAGGAAATCCTCCACAACATCCTAATTTTCATCTCTGCCTTTCCTGAAATCGGGATTTCATGGCTCTGATGTCAAATGTGCTGACACTGGGTGGTCGGGGGGACACCTTCTTCCAGTTTCCCCGTAAAAGACAGCACATTTTGTCTTCCCTGACTTGGAGCCTTAGGCTGCTTCACACTCAGCATTTCATAAATATTATTCCTCTTTGTTCACTCCTCGTCATTTCTTCCCCCCGGACCAAACAGTAAACACTATCCCAAATGATTTCTTCTCATTCGTAAAATTTCCCTCACACCCCTGAAAAAGCCCCCCTAACCTTCACTTTCATGACATTCATTCTTCCTGCCCTGGTGCCTTCTGCCTGCGTGACCCTCACGTCCTCTATTTCTTTGTATGCTCGCACGATTTTCTGTGGCAGGTGCTGGCCACCTCTTCCCCCCCACACCCCCCATCACATGGAAGGGAAAGGACCGCCGTCCAGGCCGGTGACCCGCCTTGACTCCAATACTCGGTAGTGGAGACTGAACCGAACCCCAAGAGGCAGAGCTGGAAAATTAACCCCCCGAACGCACCCGTGAACAGCGGCTCAAGGGTTTTCCTCCCGCTTTCCACCGCCCCCTGCACCGCCACCAGCACCCATCTTAGGGTGACGGATTTAAGTGCTGGCATCACAAAGACTCTTCAAACACTCTCTCCTTGGATTCCAACCTCGGAGAAGAGGCTATTAAGCCCTAGTAGCTTTTCCAGTCACAAACAAGGAGGACGTCCGCATCTTGTTTTCGAGGCGCTTTGCTTTGAGCCCCTCGTTGAACACACGTTATCCATGTTGTGAGATTGATGACTTGACAGTTTCAATGACCCTCAACGCGTGCACCGTTTCACGTGGAAGTGCGAGCTTGGTCTCTCCTGGCCAGCCGCAATTTATTTCCTTAACTAAGCTCCTGGCCTTCTAGAACTCAGATCGGAACCCTAACTTCCAGTCATTCTGCCTTGTAGAGAACAGCGGAAGACCCCAAAACCCGAATAACCCCGTTGTTTTGTTGATCATGCACATCGGGGTGGAAATGAATCTTTCCATTTAAAAGGGAAGGCAAAAAAATAAAAATAAGGGAAGACAGTAGCTCCGTCCTCCACATTTTTTTCTAGAAAACAGTTGTGATTGTTTTCATGGAAGAGAAAACGTGACATAAAGTCCATCTACCTAATGAAAACAATTCGAAACGTCATTTTCAAGTAAGGGGACTGCTCGGGGGCCGGAACCGTGGACCCCGCGGCTTGGGGTGGCGTCTCGGGAGAGCGTGAAAGAGGCACATTCACCTTACATGCCGCTGACCTGCCTCACTTCCCCCAGCCGATTTCTTACTCAAAACCCCAAACAGAACAAGCCCCCAATCGATGTGACTGCAGCCAGCTCCTCTTGTTTATGCAACGCGGCAAGCGCACTTGCTTCGCGCCCAGCTCCTGCCCCCGCTAAACGCTCGCTAGTGCAAAGATGGGCTCGCAGGCTGAGATCGTTCTGCAGATCCCCGCGTTTTTCCCTCCCAGAGCAGCAGGGATAAATCAGTGCTCGGGGTACGCACCGGCCGTAATACGGGCTTGAGTTTGAGCTTGAGTTTGTCATTTTTACCAGGCTCTACGTTAGATGTTGGCGGGGACCGAGCCGCCCCTGCCAGGCGCCTGCAGCCACGTGGCCTCGCAGCGGGACCTTCCCCCCGCGGGGTTGGAGCCTGGCGCTCGGCCGCGACCGTGTCCCTCCGTGTCCATCCCCGAGCTCGGCCAGGGCCACACTAACCCCAGCGCGGGCCTGAGCAAGCTGTAGGCCAAGGCTCGGGCCCCTCCGCCTCGGGACAGAAAATGTCACATAATTCATCCCAGAGGCAGATGTGAATTACGCTCAGATTATCCTTTCCTGGGGGACACGGTGTCGCTCTCTTCGATCGGTGGGTTGTCGTGAGTCAACTGTAAGAGGCAGCACGGGCCGTCGCTCAGGCCGCTGGGCTGCTCGGAGCCGCCTGGATGTGGGCCCGGGCCGCTGCCTTTGGCTTCTAGAAAGCCTCTCCAGGTTGCATGGGGTCCGGTGGCAGTAGAAGCAGCAAGAGGCACGGAGAACTGTTGAATATCAGCGTGTCGGGACCCAGGGGACCTCGCTGATCACAGCAGGTGACCTAACCCATGTCGGGACCCAGGGGACCTCGCTGATCACAGCAGCTGACCTAACCCCGCTCCGACACAACCAGATCCCGTCGGTGGAGAGCCGCGGGTGCCTCTCTGGCCCTGAGACCTGAGCTCTCCGCATCCCTCTCCGTGAGCTTAGGATCCAAGTTCTCCATCTGTGGATTCCTACTGGGACTCAAATCCATTGAAACTGCAGATAAGTAAATAACAGATCTCAGTGGTGCCACTGGCCTTGTGGCCTCCACCTCGGTATCTCACGGTTGCCCCTGGTTGCCCCTGAGCCCATTCCCTGAGCCCATTCCCCTGGCTGATTGTCTCTCTTGCCGGCTCCTCCTGCAGCCCACCCATCGGCCAGGCCCCAGGGGCTGTCTCCCACGCGGGTGTGATTGGTGTGCTTCACCCTCTCGAGAATCAGTGTCACCATGGTAGAGAAGACCTGGCACAGCAGGGGACCAGGGCTCAGCTTATAAATATTCACGAAGTGGCCTCAGAGTCCAGGCGTGAGCCAACATGACCCTGTTTTACTCAGAGGAAGATCACACTTTTGATTTATTGAATTTGCTGACCTTGCCACCTACGGAGACATTGGCCCCGGCTTCACTGTTATTGTTCTTTTGTCGTTGGTTGTATCACACCCAACTGGAATCCATTTGCCGAGCTCCATGGTTACTGTCCCACGTTGTCACCAGCAATCTCCTGGCTTCCACCCCAGTCTTCCCGTAACCCATTCTCCCAGCAGCCAGAGTGACATTTTTAAAACCCACATGCCAGGGTCTCCCTGTTGCTCTCAGGTCACTAGATTACCCTTCAGCCTCCTTGCCGTGGTCTTTGCCCCGTCCACCGCTCATCCACGCTCTTCCCTCCTGCTCGAGACCATGTGGCCATCCTGCCTGTTGCCGTGACACTCCGCGGTCTCCCAGCCTCGGAACTTCTGCTGCTGGTATTCCATCTGTCTGAACACCGTTCCCTGCACACACACCGACTTCTCATGCCTCAGCTCACAGCTGCCTTCGTCACACGCCCCCCTCTTTATCCTCCTTGCAGAACGCCATGTGTCCCTACTGTTGCCCCTTCTACAGACTAAACTTTAGTTTTGCTAGTTTTTGTTGTCGTTGTTACCCTGTCTCCTAACCCCTCCTGGAATGTAAGCCTCATGGGCCTGCGACCTTGGGTTTCTTGTCCAGCCCTACCTCCCCAGCACCCGACATAGTGCCCAACGCAGAGAGCGACAGTAGATATTTGTGGGGTGAGCAAATGATACACACATAGTCTGGCCCAGTGGAGGGAGGAGATACGATAAGCGTTTATTGAAACCCTAATCTCAGCTTGCTTTTCCGACTTGAGTTGGGTTGGGTTTAGGTCCCCCGTGCCAGAGCTCTTGCTTCACCATGTCGGGGGATATTCTTTCTGTCTCTGGGAACTTGGCTGTGATGACTTCGAGAGGCCCAGGAACTGGTTCCCTCTTGAGCAAGACTCAGAGAACGCCTCGGTCTCCACCTTGGAACAGAGACCGTTGGGCCATTCTCCGAGGCTCATGTGCCTATCTGTTTGGGGAAGGGCTTTTGTTTATAATCCCAAAAATGAAAATTCAATCAAGCAACCAGTTTCAAATGTTGCTCTGCATATCAAAAATTTTAAATATGATTTTTTTTTTAACCGGACAGCCCAGATAGGTCGAAATCATGTGGAGGTAATTTAAGCCTCTCTGTGTGCCGCTGATGGAAGAATGAATGTTCGCGGCCATGAGCCGGCCACTCCCCCACGGCTTTTTATTATTATGTGGTTAGGCTTCTCTCTGAGCTTGCATTTCTCTGAATTCATGAGAAAATTTGGACTTCTCTGAAAACTGCAGAGACAGGAAAATTGTGTTCATGTGTTTGTTTTCATTATCTGGAATTGTGTATTTTCTAAATGATGATCCAAGGCCACTCGGAAAAATCCCCTGGTCATTTATTTCACCCCTTCGTGGTCTGAAAGGTGTAAATGTCTAAACAACCAAGGCCCTTTCTGTGAGTTTTTCAATGGGAGATTAATTAGTTGGGGTTTTTTTTTTCTTTTTTCTGTCCCGCAGCTGTATGTTCTTCTATATGATTAGCTGAATCTGTGATTAATCAGGGAGTCGTGGGGGAAACAGGCTTCTGCTTCTTTCACACCTCAGTAAGGAAAAGGTGCAAGATCTCCACCCCTTCCAAAGGTGTCTCATTTGGGGGCACACCAGCGGGTACCACTGGGGCTAATCTCTCTTCCTTTATGAGTACATAGTTATCACGATGAAACACACCCGTAACACAGTCACCAAGCCTGACCCTTTTTTTTTTTTTTTTTGCTTGTAACGTTGTCAAAGTATGAGAAATTATACCTTGCCCGGTGTTTGATTTTTCCCTTCTCCATAAGGTTTCCAGATTTCTTGAGGGATCCCTAAATTCATGAATCAGCACAGCTGGGCGGCGAGCAGGAACACTGCTATGATACAAACATTTTTCTTGTAAAAATCTGTTTGGAAGATCCCGGACTGATGGGGATTTGTTTTATAAAAGATGTTTCCCTCTGGATTATGTGACTGGAAAGCTGATTCAAAGCATGCCTTGGTCATCTTTGCTTTTTGTCTGAAAGCGTGGTCGGAGCATGAGAGTCTCAAACGCAAAGCAGCGTCCTTAATGCGGAAAGCAGCCCATCGGCTGCGGGGACCAAACCCACCTCAACCCCCGTTCCCTCCAACCGCATTTTATTGCAGAAACAGAAGGCTTTGTTTTCTGTTTTTAATGTTTGCTTTTTGAGACCACCCTCCATGAATTGCTCTTTTTCTCCTGAAAAAATGCCTTTGGGATTCTCCCAGTAATTCATGGAAGAGTGCAAATGCTTTTTGAGGAAACTTGATTAAAACGTAGCCCACTTCAGAGGCTGCCTTTATTTCAGAGGGAGTTCTGCGTCTTCTCCATCCCTCCCCTCGATGCACAGTTTCCATATTTCTCTCAACCCTTTCACTCCCTGCAAATCCCCTGCTCCGTGGTATACAGTTCAGTCTTTTTCTTTTTCCTCAACACTGTTTCTTTCTATTCTATTTTGTTGTTGTTGTTCCTTCCTGGTTTTACTCCTAGCACCTCTTCCTCAACCGACTCTGTTCCATTTATCAGCTTGGCTGTTCCGTGTTCTCCAGGCTTTTACATTGTCCTTTGCTTCTAAGTTGTTGTTTTTTTTTTTCTTTTTTCTTTTTTTACATGATCAGCCACAAGAAATCAGCTGCTGGCAAAGGACTATGTAGTGTTTCCTCCAGAAGGGTTATGCAGTCCCTGCTCAAAATATATTCTCTTTCACTTTTCTCAAATCCCCAAACTAGACCATAAAGGGGGAGGGAACACACATGAGACACTGAGTTCCATCATCCTCTGAGTGACCTTCACATGTGCTACTACATACAGCCCAAAACAAACGGCCGTCACCCGGCTCCTGTTCCAGAGAGTGCCTTGGTTTTGCTTGTTTGTGTGCATGTTTCATTTATATGTAATGGTCTTGACTCATTCCAATTCCACCATCAGTGATTCAGCAAACAGGCTGGATTCCTCTTTAGAAATTGCCCACATGGAAATGGAAACCAGTCACTCACGTGGAAAAGGTTTTACAGAGGTCACTGGGGTGGGAAGTGAACTTCTAGAGGGAACAGAGGTGGCACCGGTGGTGGCGGTGGGGATAGTCTGACCTTAGGTAAAGTCCTTGGGTCCAGAGATACTGAAAGTGTTCTGGAAGCCCCGGAGAGGTGTTAAGGGAAATTAAATCCATCTTTACTCTTGGCAGCGTAAAAGAGAGACCCTCAAGATGACCAAATACGTAGAGCTGGTTATCGTAGCAGACAACCGGGAGGTAAGAACTTTTCCAAACTTCTCAGTACAATTGGTTTAAAAAAAAAAAAAAATAGGGAGGGGCACCTGGGTGGCTCGGGGGTTGAGCATCTGCCTTTGGCTCAGGGCATGATCTTGGGGTCCTGGGATCAAGTCCCCCATGGGGCTCCCCGCAGGGAGCCTGCTTCTCCCTCTGCCTGTGTCTCTGCCTCTCTCTGTGTGTGTGTGTCATGAATAAATACATAAAATCTTTTTTAAAAAGTAGGGAAAAGAAAATGTTTAGCAAGTTATTACTTGCTTTGATTAACCTCATTTTCGATGAGCCCTTAAAAGCATTGCCAACAACCCATTGAAAAAGTGGTTTTCTGGTATTATAAAGCATAAAATATTACAAATGTATCTGATACTACAAAATAAAAGCAAGGGCTGCAGGAAAAGCAGAGCTACTCTGCTGAGCTCTCTGAATGCAGTTATTTGGGGGAAATGGCAGACGGCCTTAGGATGTATTCTAAAACATTTTGGGGAAAAGTTTGGTTTAAAATTGTCCGATACGTCCCAAACCAAAATTAATTGGAGAATGTAGACTGCAGGGACGCAGCAGAAAACCCCTACCTTCTGAAATCTGCTTTGATGCTACGTTAGTCTTTTATTATTATTATTAGTTTCCAATTTGCTGTTTCTAGATGATCTTCTCTGCATTCATTCCTTGCCTCCCTCCACTCCATGTTATGAATTAGCCGACTTTTTCTCACGAACTCACTCCATACCTATGAATGAAACAGGCTTGATGGTTTCTCAGAGAACCGTTCCCCTGCAGGAAGGTCAGATTAGAGGGGACGTGGGGAGCTCGTTAACTTTTCTCCCTTCTCCTCTGCACTGTTTGACTTGTTGCCATGAGCTTCTATAACCTTTACTGTTTAATTTTTAAAAACAAATATAAAGGAAATTTCTGAGGAAGTTAAAATCAAGTTGATGATATGAAGAATGGCTTTGGACTGCCTTCTAGTTGTCTGTTTTCTCTGCCAAAACATGTCATGGCCTCCATCATTTATGAGGCTGGAAAAATCGCAGAAGTTACTGTCTTATGAGCACTTGGCTTGGGCAAATTTCAGGGAGTTTCAGAAAGTCCCCAGATGGGGAAATTACTCGTCAGGATGGGAACTCATTTCACCGTAAACCATGGAGGGTCCCGGGTGTTTTGTGAAGCCCAAGACTTCATGTTTCCAGGAGCTGGGAAGAGGAGATTTGATTGATACTCTTGCCATTATTAATGCTGACATTTAAAATTATTAAGTTTCAGAGGCAAGGAAAAGATCTGGAAAAAGTTAAGCAGCGATTAATAGAGATCGCTAATCACGTTGACAAGGTAAGTTCTTTTCGGGGGTAATTAAGTCACTCAAAGCATGTAAATGTTTAGAAATGAGGTGGAGGGAATGCAGCACATCTCGTCTGACTTGGCAGGGAGACCAGGTTCTGCCTCTAGTCCTGGGCTGGAACACGGACTTCCCTTTCCTCTGAGTACACAATTCTTGTCTTGGAGCAGCTACAGGAGATGCCAACCCACGCACGCTGTCTGGACTGCGGTGGCCTTGGTCACATCTCCCTCCAGGCTCTCTTCTGGCCAGAGTCCCAGTGTGAGGGGGTCTCAGACTCCCCAGTTAGAGCCAGAGCCCCAGCGGGATGCATCTGACCCCCTGGAGAACTCTCAAGAGGGCTTTCACCCAGGTCTCCTTGGGTTGTGCCCGCGGTCCCCCTGAGGGCAAGCTGTCATTTATAAGTGACACGCGGGCTCCACAGTCCTGAGACACAGAAACTGGCTTTCCATTCAATCAGCCGTTGTAAATTGCTCACCAAGAACCAGGAGATTGGGCGCTCACCCTGGGCAAAGATGATCCAGACCCGGAGGAAACCCTAGAAGTCTGGTCTAATCCCGGGGGTATGTGCTCAGCAACACATGCCTGTTCACCAGGAGAGGGTGAGCCTGTCTCAGCACCTGCCCTGCAGCGCACCTGCAGAACAGAGCTATCAAGCTGTCTGGGCTGGCGGCTCTCAGTCTAAAACAGGGCTTCTCTTGGGGATCCCTGGGTGGCTCAGCGGCTTAGCGCCTGCCTTCAGCTCAGAACATGATCCTGGAGTCCCAAGATCGAGTCCCACGTCGGGATCCCTGCATGGAGCCTGCTTCTCCCTCTGCCTGTGTCTCTGCCTCTCTCTCACTCTGTGTCTCATAAATAAATAAATAACATCTTTAAATTTTTTTTTAATTTTAAAAATTTTTCAGAAATTAAAAAAATAAAAAATAAATAAAACAGGGCTTCTCATACTTGCCTGCACCTTGGAGTTGCCTGGAAGCTTTCAAAGGCATTGATGCCTGGGTATCTTGGCAATTGGGTAGTTAAAGAACCATGTACCTCAGGAAAGACCTGATGGATGCCAGGAAGTTTGCCAGCCTGGCTGTGCTTGTGTTTCTGGCCAGAGCTGAACTGCTAAGCACACATCTGCGGCCACCCCCAGCACACCCTGAAGACCGTGCTGGGGGTACCCAGGCTCCTCCAGTTGCTCTGTGCCTCCAGGTCGGCTAACTGATGAGCCCTGGACTCTGGCAGGTATTCAGAAGTTGAGCTTTGCCTCTCTCCAAGTGGGAGTGTCTGGACCCCAAAACAGGTGCTGTTCCAGTGGCAACTTCCTCATTTGCAGAGATCTTGGCTCTCCTTGGCCATTCTAAATTAATAACTGCTTGGCTGGCTGGGTTGGCCTGAAAGGAAGAGGGAGAGGGACATCCCAGGCTCAAAGACCAGAAAGCAATTCCGTACAAAGGTGACGTTCTGAAGCGTCCAGGAAATCCTCACAGAAAGCATGTGAGCTGCTCATAGCTGGAGGCTAAGCCTGTACCTAGGAACTCCGAGGTCCTGATGCACCTGCAGGGCCGAGCAGTAGAGGTGTGGGATGCCCCAAGCTTTGCCTCTTTACCCTTTCTCCTCCTGTCTGTCCCACTTCTCATCCATTAAGAAGGTCACACCAGCTGCAGATTCGTCAGCACAGACCTTCTGTGACCTGCTTCTGAAAGGGCTCATCTTCTGTGCATGATGTAATTTCCTCAGGTCTTTCCCTCTCATGGGACGCTTCTCTTCTCCTGAGCTCGTTGCCTAAAGGGTACATGTTCTCACGTCACACCCCACAGAGTCTGCTCTTTCATTCCACCCATTGTTTCAGACCCACTTCTTCCAGAAAGGCTTCCTTGAGCCCTCAGCACAGCACCCTGTGAACTTCCTGTTTGCACCCTTCCCTGGTAGTTCGCTCTGTGGGAGTGAACAGTCACAAGGACTAAGTATCTGCAGCCTTGAGCCTCCTGCTGACCCCTGAGCATGTGGGGGCCAAGGGCAAGGGCATCCTAATCCTTGTTCTTAGTGCCAATGCCAACCTTGACATGCAACAAGAGCCAAGCAAATGCTTGCTGTGTTCGTGGGCAAATTGATGCCGCCACTCTCATTGCACCCAACCACATTCTGGGGTGCATGGGCCAGGCAGGTGGCTGCCAGGCTCCCGGCCAGCTTCTCTCTGGGCCTGGGGTCACAGTGGTTCATCTTGGAAAGGAGTCTGAGCACTCACACCCTTGGAAGGGTGGCTGTACTACTTCCTGGTTTAAGACCTGGGTGCCAGGGCCAGTCTGTCTGCGTCCCCACGCCAGCCACCCAGTCATGACTTGATCCCTTGCCTGATCCCTCCGTATCTCAGGGTCCCTGAGTATACAACGGGGATTAATGCTAGTTCTTGGCTCACTGAGCTGATGTGCAGACTACTGGAGCTGCAGCATGGCAAGTCCTCAGCACTGTGCCCAGGATGCAGTAAATGCCCACGGCGTGTTCGCTGTCGTTGTTGTTATCAGCAGCCGGGGAAGAGCGATCCCAACGGGCAGGACAGAGATGGTGTATGATGACTTAGGGGGAGTAGCACGCATGACAGTTGCTCAGTGGCACCAATTTGGAGAGGAAGGACCGTGTGTTATATCCTGACATGTGGAGTCTGTTGTAAAGATGTGACCTGAGAGAGCTAATAGACGGAAATTATAACCCGTCATTCTATGAAAAGCTCCTTGGTTGGCAAGCACCAAAGCTAGCTGTGAGCAACAATAATAGTCCTTTACAGACCTTAGTTACCCCTTCCACAGAACCCTTGTCAGAAGCCCACACAGGGTCCCCTTCACAGATGACCACCCTGAAGCACACACAGGGCATCTGGCTCTGAGGTTATGGCTTAGTGAGCTGGCGTGGACGTTGGCTCTGGACCACCTACATTTCTGCCTCCTGACCACCCTTACCTTTGTGCCTCACACCGAGGAAGATATGATCTGTCAAAAGGCAGCACTGAGACACAGGCAGTCAGAGTCCCAGAAGAGTCCAGAAACTTCATTCTGCCCAGGAAGCCTGGGCTGGGAGCTTGCAAGTCCATAGCACAGACTAAGCAATTCTTGATTAAAAACAAGCTGTTGGGCAGATTTTTGGTCATAGAATTGTCTCATTAACTTATTAACGTAATGCCCGTAGTTGTTATCTGCTTGAATCCCAGTCAGACCATGGCAGCCAGTTTACGTTCTGTGATGTAGTTCATGTTCCAATCATAGTCTTGTGCTAACCTAATGCTCACCAGATGACTGCGGGGAGATTGGTGGGGGAAGCGATGAGCTTCCTTGGGTCAGATGCTCAAACGTGAGGACTTTATTGCCCTGTAGCTCACCACAGTGGAATGGGGTTCAAGCATCAAATGTGGAGCTTCTGTGACTTTTGTTACTCATTGTCCCAGAGGCTTGTAGCATAAATGGGACTGCTCACATCTGGAGCTTGACTCTGGCTGCTACCACCAGCCACATCAGCCACATCTTTCTCCTTGGCTACCTGGAGTATCAGAAAATGAGGACTTTCCCATCATGTACCACGTCACACCTCATGGGCATTGGAGGACTTTATAGCCAGCCCTGCGATCCCATGTACTCACCCCCTGGGCCCTGAGCATAGAGCCATCTCCCTGTCAAAACCCACATGGGGAGGCAGCAAGGTAGTTGGAGACAATGGGTAGTTCTTCCCTCCGCCCTGACCAGTCATCTTGTCCTGGACAAAACTATCCCTGAGCCATTAGAAGAGTTGCTCTTCCTTCCTCTGACCCAGGATGATATGCTCGTGGAGAAAGGGCTGTAGGTTGAAGTCAGGAGTATATAAAGACGGGAGACAGATGGCAATGAGAAGACCTGCTTTGGTGGTGTCACCTGAAGCTTTATTTCACAAGCCTCCAAAAGAGGAGCTTCCGTTAGAAGATCTTCCCTGTGACACTGCTGATGGGCTAGCTTCTGGCTGTGAGGAGGATGGTCATTGAAGCTCCAGGAGGGCTCTGTGGATGCCTTTAGTATTCTGGAAGATACCGAAGTGTTCATCTAATTAAAGCCTTCTAGGTTGATTATAAGTGACCGAATGTGATAGTGTCAGCCAAGTCTGAGTCTTTGCTGAAAAATTAATACAGATTCATTTTCAGTAACTCATAGGTAGGACATTTTGCTTAGAAGGAACAAATTATTGTCCTTGGCAGAGTGTCTGAAAGATCCTAATTCCTTCATTGTTTCTCCCGCAATAGTTATTAACTGGCAGTCTTAACTCCTTTAGCGACAATACACATCTATATGCACATTTTAAATCACCAGCAAACCGTGTGAAATGTGTGCTTCCATACAAAATAAGGTCAGACATCAAAAAGCCTATTAACTTTGGCATCTAACTGGTCAACAACATTGGAAACCCAGTTAGCACATCACTTTGCATCAGACACCGCAAATACTTCTCCAATTCTAATGCCGCAGGGACAGGGGAGCACAGAGATATTTTTCTCACCCATGTCAGTGATGTTCCAAACATGCACATATGTTCTACTCTGCATTTTAAGTTGTCATGACTGTGAACCCCCAGAGGGTGCCTGTCTTCATCAGTTTTACAGACCACTGAACATTCGGATAGTGCTGGTGGGTGTGGAGGTGTGGAATGACATCGACAAATGCTCTATAAGTCAGGACCCATTCACAAGCCTCCATGAATTTCTGGACTGGAGAAAGATGAAGCTTCTACCTCGCAAATCGCATGACAATGCCCAGCTAATCAGGTACAGCGTTCGTTGTCTCTTCTTTGCTTAGAGAAAGAATGACCTCAGCAGCCCTCTCTCCTCTTAGCTTCACCCAGTCCGCGGAGCTGTGCACCTCTCTACAGAGCACTCCGACTTGTACAGGGGTGTTTCTCAGCTCACACCAGTGGGGCACGTGTCATCCTTGACTAGATTGGGGGTCTATTGGGAAAGTCTCCCTTTGAACCCCCTAGGAATCCTATCCCTCTAGGAGATGTCCTATTTTCTTTTTCCATCACCTGGACGCTTTCCCTTTTGCAAATTTTTCTAGTCTTTGTCTTGATATAAAATTGTCCTGAGTAGACTATTCTTTTTAAAAAAAACTCATTTTCTTTCATTATTAGTGAAAAATGTTTATGCAAGATGTGAGGATGATGCATTAGGATGATTATTTCCAGATGCCTGGAGAAAGGAAATGTTCATTCCTCCTCCTGTTTTGCTATGACTCTGGTTTTCTAGATCAGAGGACCCCAGCAGTCTGCATTCTTTCAATCAGTGTGCATTGAGCACCAGTCAGGAAGCAAGTATGTTTTAGGTGCTTTGAACATAACAATGACCAGCACTATAGGCCTCCCTGCTCTCCAGAGTCCCCAGTCTGCAGGAAGAAGGCAACAATAGTACTGTCATGAAGATAATAAAATGAGAGAAAGCACAGCTATAACATAACATAATATATTGGGAAGATATTCAGACACATTTATATTTAAAAGAAAAAAATATTTTCATAATCTAAATTGGTAAGGAGTAGATTTTATCATCTACGTTGGTAAGGAGTAGATTATATTCGATTAGATATAATAAATTATATCTAGTTTCTTCGAACTTTATAGAAAGTTAAAAACCATTCTTACCCCATCCTCATTTTAAAAAATGCCTACATATGAACTAAGGCTGTTGGCATTCCCTGATAATTTACTTTGGCCATTTTCACAGGGTTGTTTGTTTTTTTTCCCGCCTTGGATATTTGTGGTTGCCTCATATTTTATGCATTGATTAATCCTGAACTACTAAAAATACATTTCAAATATTTTGAATCAGAGTAGTTTGTTTTTTTTTTTCCCAAAAGGAGTCTGTCCAACTTAAATATCTGGAAATAAATTAGCCTCTTATATAACTTTATCATTTATATACATATATAATTGTATCTGTTAAAATGGTCTGTATAGATGTAAATATAAAAGCTGTAACCCCAACTACTGTACGTATGAGTATGACAGGATGGATGGATGGATGGATGGATGGATACGTACATACATACACAGATGAGGTTTTATATATACTTACTCCCTTTTGCCAGTTGAACACTGACAAAATAACTTTTCAAGCAGTGTGTGGATACTCTGTGTATGTACATGGCCAAGATAACATAAGTAAGTCATTTAAAGGAGATTCCCTTAAAGAAGATTCAGCAAATACGAACAATGTTTAATTTTTAATGTATGAGGGTCAGATTTACAGCACTTGTATTAAACAGGCTTCATATCATTAGACTCCTTGATCGAGTTAATTCACATAAGGGAAAGCCTGCACCTAAGCCACAACATCCCCTGCTGGAACCTTCCTCCCAGGGTATGGAGGCTTTGTCAGTGCTTATTCTACACTGGCTCCAGAGGATCAATCATTTTTCTGCCGACTTCATTTTTGCCAGTACATTAACAGATACTTTGAAGAGTTTGGGTTTCTGGCCTAATGGTAATGTTACACAGGAAGCAAAACTCAGCTACAAAATAAAGTCTAGTAAACCACTGCATGCATTTCATTTAGTTACCAGTGATTCTCTGTGACTCTTCTCAGCACTTCCATCAGCAGATGTTGTTTCAAAGGAACAGCTCCCTCTGATCCATAGGAAATAGGCAGGATACAACGTATAGGTACAAAGGTCATGACTGGTCATGGTCTGAGTCTTGCAAACAAAAATCTGAGAAGATTGTGGGACCACAAATACAAAACATATATTTAAAGGAACTGAGGATACAAATCACCTGTAAACACACCCTCACGTGGCTCTTCATTTTTGCATGTTGCTCTTGCTCTTCTCTTTGGAATGCCGGAATGGCCAAAATAATTTCAAATGTTAGGAAATGTCCTCATTCTGTATTAATTTAAGACAGTTTTTTGTTTAATTTCCCAGTGGGGTTTATTTCCAAGGGACGACCATTGGCATGGCACCAATCATGAGCATGTGCACTGCAGAGCAGTCGGGAGGAATCGTCATGGTAAGTCAAGAGCACCAAGGAGCTAGGGTGCCTGGGTGGCTGAGTTGGTGAACCATCTGCCTTCAGCTCAGATTGTGATCCCAGGGTCCTGGGATCGAGCCCCTCATCAGGCTCTCTGCTTAGCAAGGAGTCTGCTTCTCCCTCTTCCTCTGCCTGCCATCCTCCCTACTCATGTGCTCACTTTCTCTCTCTCTCTCTCAAATAAATCTTTAAAAATTTAAAAAAAAATTTAAAAAAGCACCAAGGAGCTGATGGCAATGTTCCTCCCATTTCCCTTGATTTCTCAGGGCAGCTCTACTTTTATTGGACTTTGTAAAATTAGACCATTTTCTTTCATGCTTCTTGGATGTAATTCTACCTTTATCTAGCTCTATTTATGGTCTTATATATCCCATAATATTTTGGGGACTGTTTATTAAAAAAAAAACTACTTCAAGTCATACACAGGTAAGGTGAGTGTATAAAAATAACTCAGTGAAAACCCATCTGCCCTTTTTATGGAGAAAAAATTTCAGCTGGGATTTGGTCAAAGCATTCCAATCCCAGACTCCCCCCTGGCATTGGGATGAACCAGGGCACTGGGATTGTCCTCATCACTCTGTTTCTCAGAGGGCTATGGTCTCATCAAACGTTACTACCAGAATAATTTTCTGATGCTTCTGCCTCCGGGCCCAATAGCCAGAAGTCTGAGGTCCTTAACTATTTACCACTGCAAACGCTTGATCTACCTCCTAGCCAATATCCAACTTGTCTTCATAATAACATTAATCTTAGAAGGCCAATACCTAGGTTTATTGCTTTATGAGGATAATTTTGTCATATATGGGCTCTATATGTTTGTAAAAGGGAACAAGCCAGAAAGAATATTTGGGATTATTTCTTATGAATTTGAGAGAGAAATAGCTTTGATATACTGCCCAACGGGGGACGCCTATTCCATTCCATCAGTTAATTAAAGAAAAGATGTCACCTCATGCTGGCACCATCCCTGCTCTGAAAATGTAGTGTCCCCTTTGCACCAGCCCTTCAGGGAGTATTCTCAGAGACCACTCTGACATCTCCATTAAACAAATAGAAACTTGCCCTTCTAAGAAACCATGATTTCCTCCACATTTTTTTTCAAACAGAACATTTCTGAATACTCCATTGTATGAAGGAGCAGAAGGAGTAACATTCTGCTGACTATTATTTTCCCTCCACATACGGCCCGACCCAATCTTCGTAATGAATACACACAACGAATGTTTTCCTCTTTTCTGATAAGTATTGGTAATTCATATAAACATGCACCAAACATGCAAGCTAGAGAGGCCGTCTGGCAGGATTGCACCCACCCTGGATTTCTGGCTTGAATGAGCTGCCCTCTGGTTTTCTTTGAACCTACAAGCCCTTTATGTGATCCCCACCATGGAAGTCATTGGAAAGATTGGTTTTTGTTGGTGCCAGGTTAATTTCAAGTCAGATCCCGACTGTATTTTTACAGAGCAGCCTGTAAAATTTTAAGAGGGAATAATTTTCTGTTTCACGGTTCCATGGTCAGTTGCTACTGACTTTGCCACTTAAAATGGGTGTAAATATTTTTTAGAGCTGAAACTGAATTCTTCATAAGCATGGCAGGTTCTGCTGTTTGGAGTGTTTAAACATTTTTATAACCATTCTGATCATATTAAGTGGCTTTCTTCAGTTCGTATCCCTCATTCTGTTTCCATACAAGCACTTAATCAAGATTCCTTCTTTAAAAGCACACAGCAAAGCCTAATTTTTTTAATGGATGAAAATGAATGTGGGAAGTATAAGCACATGTGTGTACTACAATGGTAATCAAGTCAAGACCAAAGTTAATCAACGGGAAATATGTTTCACCAACTTGGCAGCGGTTAGACACATCCTTTGTCTACTCCACATATGAGAGAAGCATCAGGGGGACAAAAATCTACGGCCCCTTTAATACTATAAAATTCATGAGATAAGTGAGATCAATATCTTGATCAGACCTAAAACTTCTAGACAAACTTTCTCCTATTATGTCTCTAAAATTAAATTCATGGGTGTTCCATGTGACCAGCCCCATTCAAGGAATCACAAGTCTATGAGGAAGGAAATCTTGTAGCCAAGGAAGCAGGAATCCCAATCAAATTGAAAAGATGCGTTCTGCTACAGTTCTCTTTTTTTCTAAGATAGAGCAAATCTTTGATTTAGAAATGTAAAGCCATCCCCTTGTATCTTAACTGGACCAGAACAGCCTTGGTTTGGGGATAATGCCATAAATAAAGAAGTAGGGTGTTGTTTTTTTCTTATTACAAATATAAACTGTTTGTCAGAGTCTCTTGAGAGACATTCTGTTCATAATCACCTATCCATGAAGGAATGTAAAACAATTTGGCAGTTAAAAACAAACCTAAGATATTCAGTGATACAAAAAAATCAAATAAAAAATAATTTTGAAAGGATGAAGTCCTTGAATTTTGTGCCAAAGCATGCTAAATTCAGCCCTCCACATTCTTAGGTTGGCTACATTCTCTTTGCCAACCTGTGTTATTCTTGAGAATTGATTTCCTGAAACATGTTTGTGAAGCTTCCTACAACAGGAAACTATAAAATCTAAACAAAGTAATTTATTAGGAATTTCATCTATTCTAAGAATAACTTGGTCCCTTGATGTGCTGTTCTCTTCTGAGACTCAGGGCTAGGGAGAGAGGCAGCTCAGCTGTAACAAGCAACAACCTATATGGCCTTTTATGAACATAGCTTTATAAGGGGCCCCACAAAGATTATCTATGTTAGGAACGATGCTTTCTCCAAAACCTAGTGTCACTGTTTCCTGAAAGTTTCTTGGAAAACTTCTTATCTCTTTCCTGGGTAACAGAGAGCAACATTTGAATAAGATACGAATAAGATACCTTCATTGTTCTGTGGTGGACAGGCCTTTTCAGAAATACGACCAATGGCCACAACTCTTTGACAAAGCAGGAAAGAATATCCAACGGAAAAAAAAGATAGTCTTTTCAACAAATGGTGTTGGGAAAACTGGACAGCCACATGCAGAAGAATGAAACTGGACCACTTTCTTATACCATACACAAAAATAAACTTAAGATGGATGAAAGACCTAAATGTGAGGTAGGAAACCATCAAAATCCTAGAGAAGAATACAGGCAGCAACCTCTTTGACCTCAGCCATAGCAGTTTCTTACTTGACACGTCTCCAGAGTCAAGGGAAACAAAAGCAAAAATGAACTATTGGAACTTCATCAAGATAAAAAAGATTCTGCACAGTGAAGGAAACACTCAACAAAAGACAACCTAGACATTTGCAAATAACATATCAAATAAAGAGCTACTATCCAAAATCTATTAAGAACTTATCAAACTCAATGCCCCCAAAATAAATAATTTAGTCAGCAGACATTGAACAGACATTTCTCCAAAGAAGACATAGAGATAGCTAATAGACACATGAAGAAAAATGCTCAGCATCACTCATCAGGAAAATACAAATCAAAAGCACAATGAGATACCTCCTCACACCTGTCAGAATGGCTAAAATTAACAACACAGGAAACAACAGATGTTGGCTAGGATGCAGGGAAAGGGGAGCCCTCTTATACTATGGGTGAGAATGCAAACTGGTATAGTTCACTCTGAAAACAGTATGGAGGTTTCTCAAAAAGTTAAAAATAGAACTACCCTATGACCAGCAATTCACTGCTAGGTACTTATCCAAAGGATGCAAAAATAGTGATTCAAAGGGCATATGCACCCCAATGTTTACAGCAGAACTATCAACAGATAGTTGGAAAAGAAAGAGCCCAAATGTCCATCAACTGATGAGTGGGTAAAGAAGAAGGGGTGTGCATATACAGTGGCATATTACTCAGCCATCAAAAAGAACGAAATCTTGTCATTTGCAATGATATAGATGGAACTAGAGTGTATTATACTAAGTGAAATAAGTCAGTCAGAGAAAGGCAAATACCATGTGATTTCACTCATATGTGAGATTTAAGAAATAAAGCAGATGAACAAAGGAGAAAGGAAGGAAAAATAAAATAAGTTAAAAACAGAGAGTCTCAACTATAGGAAACAGAGGGTTGCCAGAAGGGAGGTAGGTGGGGGGGAAAACTAAGCAGGTGATGGGCATTAAGGAGGGCACTTAATGTAATGAGCACTGGGTGTTACATGTAAGTGATGAGTCACTAAGTTCTACCCCTGAAACCAAAAAGAAAAAAAAAAAAAAAAGAACATAGATGGGCACAATTTCTGCAAATCACCTTTAGTAATTAACCAATTTTAGTTTGTTAAAGTTAAGTAACAATAGTTTAATAATTAGTATTTAATAATTTAGTAATAATATTGTAACAGTAATTTCTAATATTTCTTTAGCCAAACCATCCACACACTTAAGTTAGGGGTGGCCACGCAATGCTCGCCGAATGGAGAGACCGCCTTCCAAAACCCATCAAAGGGTTGAGCAAACCCCCAGCAGCAACAGAGAGTCAGGGTGCTTCTACCCATCTCCAAAATCTACCTGACGAAACAAGGAGCCAGCAAGAGTGAGGACTAACCGGATTACGATCTTCATTCAGTCGTCTTCAAACAGATTACTCAATGTGGCTAGTTTTTTTTGTGAATTATTGTGAATTTTCCAAGTATCCTTCTCTCCCAAGGTGACAGGAGGGGCATGCTCAGTAGCGCCTGCTCAGGTCTTATTTAGAATGTCACGAAGTATGCTTCCCCCTACTAACTGTTCATCAGCCTCATCTCAATCAAGGATAAAATGACACTTTTTTTTTGAGCCACCCAGACGCCCCAAGAAAGATGTTTTGTAAGAGACTGCAGGAAACAGAATGGAGATGATTGCTTTGAGCATTTCACGCAAAGACATAAGGAGTGCTACATGTGTTGATGAAGTATGCATTCCTCTGCAGAAGGAACCCTGAACAGGCTTAATAAAATAAGTCACATCTTTTATTGAAGTCTGAACTAAATAATAGGGCTCTATATTTATTCCTTATAGGGGATTGGATTCAGTCAAATGTTAACCAAAACTCAATGGTGGGGGAGAAAGGTAGACCGAGGACAAGCCAAAGAGATGTAAACTATACATTGTGCTCTTGTGTTTGCTTTGAGGACCATTCAGACAGTCCCCTTGGTGCAGCCGTGACCCTGGCACATGAGCTGGGCCACAACTTTGGGATGAACCATGACACACTGGAGAGAGGCTGTGGCTGCAGCGTAGCTGCCGACAAAGGAGGCTGCATCATGAACCCTTCAACCGGGCAAGTATCAACAATCCCAGCCACTTTGAGAGTTGCCTCAGGTTGAATTGCATACTGGGAAACTGCTAAGCAGAAATCTCCCTGGTTTTCTGGCCAGAACACCCATGGAAACTTCCAGAAGGAAGTAGCAAAAGTGGACTGCACTGGTCCAAAAGGTGGGTCATGGGGAACCAGACTGCAGTGCCACAGGGCATGAGGACTGACCCTCTTCCCTGAGAAGTGGTGAGGGGAGCGGTGGACACTGTCTTTGTTTTGAAATTGCAAATCATCCTACAATCTGAGCACCTGTTTTCTATTTGAGCCTACAGCTCCAGTGCCCCCACCAGGCCAGGGCCGGGAAAACTCACTGGGCAAAGAGGGCAGGGTTCGATGGGCTGCATGGCCTTCAGAGGATGCTGGTTGGGGAGTGCTGCTTCCCTCGGGGCTGACCCGTAGGTATATCTCAAGTGCGTCAATATGTGGAGTCCAGAGCATTCGTACCTCTGATAAATCACTCTATCAGATCTGAGAGGTTTAAATGAAGGGACTTTTCTGTTTCAATAAGTCACACTGTCCTTCCTTATGGAATGCCTTTACTGAGACTCTAGACTTGGTTCCCCAGGGGAGAAGGAAGACAGTTTCATTAAGGGAGCATTCAAATGAGGTGGAAAGAGATGCCACATGAGGTGATTGAGTACAGATTCTGATGAGATCCTGATGCCCCCAAGGGCCTGTCCCAAACCAGAGCACCGTGCTAATGGGAGATTTTCATTAGGAAAGCAGAACGCACACTTGTTAGTCTTCCTTTTTATACCTGAGAACCTTCCCAACACTTATCTTCATGGCACTTCCCAGGTGAGGGCTGCTCTCTAGGTTTGCTGGAAGGAAATGCTGGAGCAGGGAGCAAGCACTGGCTGGCAGCCCAAAGATTGGCCTCTATGAAGACGTGCTGACAAGGGGCCAGTTCTGGTGGCAGGGGGGGGACACCTGCTAGAGATGTAAAGGGATGGATTGTTACAGAAGGCAGTTATGCTTTTGCAAGCAATAGCTTTCGGGGTCTTCTCTCAAACGGCTCCTAGGGCATCACATTGCCCCTGAAACAAAGACTGAGCAGAACAGCACAGCTCATGTCATGGATGTTGTCATGCCTGAGAGGTATTGGTGAGGCACCTCGTTGTTACCTTATTAGCAAGTGACTGTTTCTCTTTATCGCCACTTGGTCTGTTAGCACAGAACCTTCGGAGTGCCTCTTTTCTGCCCCTGGTTCTATCTTAAGCACAGTTCAAGAGAGTTATCAAGACCTAGTAGAGGGATTTTCTCTGAATCTATGATAACTGAAGCCAAGAACCTGAGCCCCAAGTGAGAGTATCTTAGGCCAACACCAACAGGAAGTGAAATGTTATAAAACCCTAGATACTAACCAGGGAGTTCCCCAAAGGGAGGCAAGTGTGTGCTCCTTGTCATTTAAACTGTCCAGACAGAGGCAAGATAACTACTTGGGGGTATTTGAGGGAAAGAATTCCTTCTTAGGGTGTAAGGTTGAGCCAGGGGCCTGTAGGTGCCTTCTTTTTCCAATATCCTACCAACCCAGACAGAGCCCAGCGTCACTGGCCAACATGCTGTGTGGATCTCAGACAATGGGGTTGGTAGGAAGTGAACACACACCTGAGTGGTTTTCATGCCTTCTCGTTCCTGATGAACTCAAAGTGGCTACAGAAAATTCACTGTTTGCTTAATTTCCCTGATTATCAAATAGACACAAACACACCAGCCTACATACCTCTGGAAGTGGTTCCTGATGACTAATATTGTTTATGTCTTGGAACTCTTGATAAAATTGGCAAACGGGAGAGAGGTAAATCTAGACTGGGAACCCTAGGGTAGGACTGAAGAGACCTGGGAGCCCCTATTCTAATACCAGTGGTTTTGGGTAATGCAGACGAAGGAGTAACCTCTCTAGTCAACTCTTCTTCATCAAGAAAATGAGTGAGTTAGTCTTTTACCTTCCCTCCTTCCATCCATCTGTCCATCCATCTGTCCATCCATCTATTCATATTCATTCTCTCCACCTCTCCATCTATTTATTCATTGTTTGTTCCACTCATCCATCCATCCATCCATCCATCCATCCATCCATCCATCTTTTCATCAGATCATCTACACATCCACCCATCCTTCCTACTTATTTGTTCACATAGTAAACAAAATTTTTTGACTCCTGTGCTTATTGTTGTGAGGAATGCACAGATTATTAGGAAGACCCTACAGCTCTAAGAATTATGTGATTCTGGGGGCACAATAGCAAGACCTACTTTCTGATACTCCCCATAATTTTGTGTGAAGCCTTTCAAATTGGGAAGTCTTCATGGCAGTGTTTAAGGATATAAGCCAAATTACCCTGGAGATATTTGAAAATCATAAGTAGAAGTGATATTGTTAAGAGCTCAGCAAATCATTTCAAAGGTTTTTTGGGGTTTTTCTGTTTTGTTTTGTTTTTCCCTTACCGGGGGTTTGCTAATAGCCTTTCCTTGATTTATACCTTATTAGCAATTTCTAAGTTTTCTCTTTTGCTGAGCTTGTTCTTTTGTGTAAATCTTTTCTATTTGGTTCTCATTTATGATCCCACATTCCTGTCCAGAGAGTGGTGTTTTTAATTTTCTCAGATGGAAAGAAACTTCCTAAGCAAGTGGGTGAATTAATCCCAAAAGCCCACAGTGAGGGGGAGGTCAGGCCGCCCAGCCACCCTCCGCCATCCATCACCCATTGTAGAACTTCCAGGCGGCTTTTCATCTGCAGCGTTATCCCAACATGGTCGCTCTCTTACCCCATAAGGTCCCCCCTCGAGAGCAGCAGAGTGGATTAAATGAGATCACATGTCTTTGTAAATTGTAAATCACTCCACAAATACACAGCAGCAGGATGACTGTTATTATTTAGCTCACGCGGCCTACATTGTTGAGGGCCTCTTCCAGGATCCCTGCTCGAATATGCTGGAAAACACTTCCAGGGCCACATAGCAGTCATTCAGCAATGCACCCACAGTCTCTGTGTGAATGGCTCGTTGTAACCTGGCCCATGACCAAACACCAACCTTCCTCCCTACTTCCTCTCTACGACTGATTCAGGCATGAGCAGCAGACGTTCAAGATGTCCTTCAAGTCTTAACCTCAAAGGTGACTCAGAAAGAGATGAATCCGTGACTGCTGTCATGATATTCAGGTCTCCCTGAATCAAAAAGAACCAAGCATTGCAGATGGTTCAGTATTACCTTGTTTATTCTTTATCAAGACATTCCAGAATCCTAGCTCCGAAACATTCCCCAACTGCCATCATTGACAAATGGGACTCAGAGCCCCGGGAGAACCGAGCTAGTGTGCAGGCCTGTTAAACGCGGTGTCACGACTTCAGCTGAAGCTTACAGGAATGGTCGGAGGGGGTTCCTTACAGGTCGTACCATTAATTACCGCAAGGCCTGGAGTGTGTGCGAGCATGTGTTTTATGTCTTTGGATAGTTAACATTAAGACCTGCCTTGGAAATTACTCTTTGGCAAAAGCAGTATCTGGGGATTCGTGTGGGAGTTTAAACTGAATGGAGTCCCCCCGTTAATGAGCTTCTTGGAGCCTTTGGGCTGAAAGGGTTGAGGACATAAATGCCACATTTATGGGAGTAAAAAAACATGAGCAGTTTGAACACGTTTGGAAAAGAATATTTAGCATAATTGTAAATGTCACTTCCCAGAGTGGACCCAAAAAAAAAAAAGCAGTATTGGCATTCAGAAATTACTCAGAGCTTCCTTTATTTCGTGCGGGAAGTTTTGTGTTAGAAAGAGTCGGAGCCTCTCGTGGAGGGGAATGTGGGTGAGTGTGGGACACACGCTAACCGGGCTGCTGCGACTTTTCATGTGCTCTGATGGACGTTGGGGTGACAGCCATGAACGGGGCAGACACTCTTCTTGCCTCGTGGGACTTGCACTCTCTTGGGGAAGATAGATTTGAAAAACAATAAACTGAAAATCGCAGGTGAAGAGGAGTGCTTTGAAGGGAAGAGGGTGGAAAGGAAACACATGGGCTAGGGCCCCCACTTTAGTTAGGGACTCAGGGAAGAGCTGTCCTGGAGGTGACGTCTAGGTGGAGACCGGAAGGGAGAGCGGGATGGAGAGGCTGCAGGGATGCGGGGAGGCCGTGCGCTTGGGCAGAGGGGACGTGGCTGTGCTGACCTGAGGCCAGGGTTTGTCGGGGCTGGGTCAGGATGGGGCCAGGCCTGGCGGCACAGGGAGCTGGTGCTGCCAGAGAGAAAGGGGGTGGAGGGGAGCCAGAGCAAGCAAAGCCTAGTCCACCAGGTAGGAACGTGGTTTTGTCCCCAGAGCAGTGAGAAGTCGTCAGAGGGTTTTAGGCAGGGCAGTAATATGATCTGACTTACCTTTTCAGATTCCTTCACTTCTAAGATCACCAGCATCTGAGCTATTATAGCTTCCCAAATTAAGGGCTTTGTGTCTACTTTAAAAAGGCAGGGTGTGCTTCTTGTAAAAAATAATAATAATAAGTCAAAGCGATAGGCTATAAATTCTAGTTTTATTTTCATGTAATTAATAGGCATTTGGAATGCAATGAGAAGGGTCCTGCATCAGCGCACCAGGTGGTGCCTCACACACACCCCACACTCTCGCCTCTCCCAGCTTGCATACTTGATGTACAAAATGCTATTTTGCTTAGGATTTCACTTTGCTTTTCCTACAATGAGCAGCCTTCAAGGACTCAACTTCAAAGAGCCGTGGAAGAGCCCTTTCACACTGTGTGTGTGTGTGTGTGTGTGTGTGTGTGTGTGTATACATGTGTATGTGTGTATCTGAAAGGAATCACTGCATAGTTTTCATGCTGATGCTCGGATTAGGGGTTTGGAGCTGTTTGGGTTTTGTTCAGTCCAGACTGGCAAGCGGCTCCTGAGCAAAGAATGTGCTCCCTGGCTGCCAGGGGAGAGCAGCGTGTTGCGCGCCGAGGATAACGTCGGCTGGGAAATCAAATGAGGGTGACCCCTTGCTCTCCAGTGGTGTAAATAATTTACGTTTAGCTGAGGTTGGACGTTTCAGGAATAACCTTTACAACGGGATCAAATAACCGTGTTTAAGCAGAAAGCACTGCCATTCTGCGTCCTCAGAAGTTTGTTTAATTGGCTCATTCAGTTCCATTTAATTCAGTTCAGGAAACAGTCGTTGCATACCTACTGGCTACACAGCACTCTGGATGTGGAGCACATCTGGATGGCCTCCACCCAGGTCCAACCTTCCCTGATGAAAACCAGGAAGACATCAGGCCTGCCTCTGACTCAGGACCGGCCCGCTGCAGGAAATCGGGTCAGGCAACCAACTGTGGCGAAGCCACTCGTTTACTCAGCGAGCAGTCGCTGTGCCCCAATGTGCCAGGTCCCAGGGAGCAGGGTGGGGGCACACACACACACACACACACAGAAGGCAAGAAGGTTCTGGGAACTCACACTGTGGTGGAGCAACAGCCAAGTAAACTGCTGATGACATGTAGGAACCTCAGGACTCCGACCGGGGAGGTATTGGGGGGCCATGCAGCTCTCTGCAGCCTAGTCTATCGACAAGGCCCTGGATGTCATAGCGTCTCCCCTCGAAGTGTATGCCTCTGCAAGGTTAGGAGACATTTTTTGGACCTAACCATAGTACCATTTCACGCTTAAAAACAACGACAACGACAATTCATCGCGAACGAGGAGCCAAAAGTTGGAAGGGGTGGCGGGCAGGGAAAATGAGCTAGAAGTGGGGCCAGCCTGAACCCTGAGGAACTGAGTGAGGTTAGGTAATGGGTTAGCTCCCATTACCGGAAAGCTGGATGTCTGTTTGAGGAGCCCTCTCTCTGAAATTGTGTTTCAAGGAACTAAAGTGAACGGTTCAATGGAAGATTCCCTGGGCTTTGGGACATGGTTAGGAATTGATAGAAATCTGATGTACTAGGGAAGTCCACACTCTTTGTAGAACTTGCATCCTTGAAGACAGTGCAAAATACACATAAGTAAAACTCATGCCCTCCCCCCTTTGAACTCTGAGGAACTGAGATCATGAAATACATTTATCATAGAGGATTTTATAAGAACAGGATTGTGGGAAATCGCTTTCCCATATTATCTCTTAATTTAAAGGTGATTTTTTTTTTTCTCAACAAAAGGTTTAAGAAAGGCTTCACTTCATTCCTCAGAGTAGGGGGGCGGGGAGTGGAAATCTCCCTTCAAGGAGGGAACAAAATGAGGAACTCTGGTAACATTAAAACATTGCTGCTCAGAATCCGTTTAATTATCCAGCCAGAGTAATTTCGTTGGCTACATCCCGACATTATCATCCAGGGGAAATGAACTGGCAAGAGAGGTTCTGGAAGAGAGTTCAAGAGGATGCACCACCATGGAGGATGGTCTTGCCCTCTCTGTGTAATTAGATATTGCTCACTGTGAAGTACAGGAGCTTGTCTGCAATTAATGCAGAGCTCGGAAACTAAAAGTCACTGCCCAAGGTCACAGTTGAATCGTCCTCCTTTCTTATGCTGAACAGAAAACAGAGAGGGTCAAGCTGGGGAGATGGGTCAGCATGGCCACTGCTTCTTAAATATCCAGTTTGGGGGGAGGGGGGTAATGCACATAGGAAAACTTGACTTTGACCCTAGAGGATTGCATTACAATGTCCTAGTTCGTCAGTAAACCGTGTGAGGTGGGTCTGACTATGCCTATTTTAAAGATAAGAGATCTGGGGCTCAGAAAGTTAAATGAACTGCCAGCATTTTCCAAGCTACTCAACGGGAAGCTCCAGGACACAAGGCTGAGTTGCCAGGTGCCAGGCCTCTGCCTTTCCACCTTCCTATTACCCCAAATAAAAATTTGCAGCAGCCAAACCTCAGAAAGAGGAGAAGGGGATCTCTCCTGGGGTGATGGTCAGAGAAAACCATGCTTCCAGCTGCAGGCTTCAAGGGAGCTCCCCATAGCCAGGCTCCGCGCATCAAGGCTGAGGATGAGTCGTGGGGAGCTGTGCAATTCAGCCTCCCGGTGTATTTGCCACATGGACCTGACCCCAGCCTTGTTTGGGTTTCCTGTGGGGACTGAAGCCCTCTCGGCAAACAGCGGTGTCCCTGGACAACTTCTGGGAGGCAAGCTGCCCCAATTTTAAACCATTTAGTTTTGCAAACTTCCTTCAACTTGTGTTACAACAGCAGAGAATTATTTCCTGTCATTGCTCGTTAATCCAGCATTTTATTTGTGGTAGAACATGTGTGAAAACATTATAGCTGAAATTCAGCCAATGCTTCCCTCCCCATCACACACACACACACCCCCCCAAGGCTTCCTCCTCTCCCCAGGACATATGGCACGGAGGCTACAATGTGAGGTCAAGGGGAAACTTAGGCCTCTCTGCAACCAACAATATCCAGCAGATCCCACTTCAATCCCTCTAGGTCGGAAATTCTGTGTGTTTTGTTCTTGCTAAATCCCCAGCACCTAACACAGTACCTGGCACATAGCAAAGTGCAATGAGTACTTCTTGAATGAAGGAATGGATGGCTAGAGGGATGAGTTGGCGAATGAATGCATAATGGTGACTGGAATGATGGATGGATGGAGGGAGGGATGGAGGGGTGGAAGGAAGAAAAGGTGGATGAATGGATAATGGTGAGTGGAAGGATGGATGGATGGATGGATGGATGGATGGATGGATGGATGGATGGAAGAAAGAAAGGATGGGTCAGTGGATGAACAGATAATGGTGGTTGGAATAATGGACAGATAGATTGAGGTGAGCACAGCACAATCAGATGTATGCAGAGCGAGGCCATCTTTCTTCTTTTGTGTGATGGCTGAACCTCTGGAGAGAAGATTCTGAGGCCATTGTCTTTTATGATAAGAGCTGAGAAACCCCAGGGCAATGGGAGGTAAATAGGTGGCTGAGTCCATTGCTCTTTCACACACACATACCTGGAAATCAGTGTGACAGGAGCAATTTGCTTTCAAACAGTGGAGTCCTGCCCAAAGTGGCTTCTCCTGAAAGCCTTTGCTTAATTTAGCTGAAGTGGGAGGAGAGGGATCAAAAGTCTGAAAGTAGTGGTAAGAGTAAGGCCCCGTACACTTCTCAGACCACCTTCCAGTCTGCAAAGAACTTTCATATCTCCTTTCCCATTTAATTGTGCCCAAGAGAAAAGGGAAAATACCTCTGTTTTCCAGAGGAGGAAACTGAGGCTTAGGAAGCCTAGCAGCCCCACAGCTGGTCAGAGTCAGACTCTAGATGTCAGCCCACGGCTTCTGGTTCCCGGCCCGTTCCTCCACGCCTCCCCACGCGTCTCTGAGCAGAGGAGCCTGTGGTTCCCAATCGTTGGGTGCAGGGGTGTGGGCTGGGGGTGCAGCCAGGGGTCAGCCCTTCATCACTCTCGAGTTCTCTGTTGCCTGATGGCAACCCCAGAGTCAGGAGCTCCATGAGGCAAGAACGGGACTCATGCAAACTTCAGGCCCGGCTGTGTAGCTTGGAGGTACCTAGCATTACTTCTTTTTTTTTTTATCATGTTTGATTACAAGTGTCTTCCCTGTTACACACTCACAGAGCCAGCAGTAGCAACTGGCGTCATCTGTGCAGGTCTGTCTGCAAACTGTCCCCTTACTAACCTCTGGATCTGTTTGTAGGCGCCAGAGCCCGGTCCCTGATGCGCCCCAGGCAGACAGGGGCATTTTTATTTTATTTTATTTATTTATTTTTTTTTTTGTAATGAAGCTGAGAAACTCATCTAAGACACAGCCTCTGATGGTCTGAGCCCCCTGCCCTTCAAGACTGGGCTCAGGAGGGAACAGCCTTCAGCACACAGAAGTGAGGGGCCTAATTTCTGGTAACGTCTAGAGACCTCCCGTGTACCGACCAGAGCTCAGTTGCTATCTCTCTTTATTAAAAATTCTCGGAAATTACATTTGTGCTTTAATTGGTTTCCAGGGAGGAGGAGCAGAGGTCAGAGGTCACATGTAAAAACATGAATTATAATGTGCCGCAGATGGCTTCATTCTGAATCCCAGGTGTTTGCTATTAACAATGGAAATGTCCTACTAAGGACGTTTTTGATCATTTGCCCCTGGTCTGGTGCTTTCCCTCGCCTTCTGCGGCCCATCTGGTGGGCTCACTGGGTCAGCGCTTGGCCCGAATGCAGTCACTTTCCATTCCTGGAGTTGACATGGGGAATCCCTTCCGGCCACTGTGGGTCTCGTCCTGTGGTGTGAGCCGGCGTTCTCCGAGTCATGCCCGATGCACCCGAAGGTGAGCAGAATGCGGACTTGGGACCCACTTCCGCCCCCCCCCCCCAACTCAGGGGAGTCTTCCAGCAGGGTCACGCTGCTTCCCGGGTGGAAGACCCCCTCCTTGCCCACTGCTTGGGGCCAGAACCGGCTCACAGCCTCCCCCAGGGGGTGCATTCTGGCCCGTGCTTGACCTCAGATGTGCCGGAAAAATCCCAACACCTGGCCTCTGCTTTCCATTACACCAGAGACCCCCAAGCAGGTGCTTGAAGGTGTACTTGGAGTAACGTGCAGGAGCCTGGGTTTTGCTTCTGCCTTTACCTGACCCCAGGGAGCCCAAGGTCTCTGGACGGATGTCCATCCATTGATGCTAATTCTCCTGGCTCAGCCATTTGTGCCAGGTCCTGCCTGAGACTGCCCTAGGCCCCCTGTCCTGGGAGTAACTTCTGGAAGCCGCTCCTAGAAGCCTCTGCTGTGGAAGCAGAACTTGGGATGTCAGGTCAGAGAGCTGTGTTTTGAAACCTGAAAGGACTGTGCCAAGGCACATAACCTCTTCGAGCCTCAGTATCCTCATCTGCAAAATAGAAACAACATAATCCGACTCACAAGGGTATGAGTAAGAATGCCCACGGAGCTCCTGGCCCATAGCAGGGGCTTGCTGACCACTGCTAACTGCTCTTAATATTTATGCTCATTACCCCTTGACCTGCAGGCAAGAAGCACTGCAGTGGGACGGCCTCCTTCAGCTGCTCCTCTATCCTGCCGGGCTGCTGGAGACTGAGCCAATCCCAACAGCACTGCCTTCCTGCTGGCACCTAAATTCTGTACATGCTGATTGAGAGTTTTTAGTCCTGGGCCTAACTGTGAGAAACATAAAAGATATTTTTTGAAGATAGCCCTAGAAGTTTTGGTCAGAAATTTGAGCACAGTCCATCCCAACTGTGACCTCATGCACCCTTGCACTGCAAACGGGTCTCCAGCTCAACTAGAAGAGACCATGATGATCATGTGATGGGGTTTGTGCTCCTGGAGAGACGAGGAACATGTAGAATCAGCTCCAAACTGTAAATTAAGGGGTTGTTTTGGGGGACCCCTGGGTGGCTCAGCAGTTTAGTGCCTGCCTTCAGCCCAGGGTGTGATTCTGGAGTTCTGGGATCAAGTCCCACATCAGGCTCCATGCAGGGAGCCTGCTTGTCCCTCTGCCTGTGTCTCTCATGAATAAATAAAATCTTTAAAAAAAAAAAAAAGTTGTTTTGGGAAAAGTTCTTCAGGCTAGTTGTGGAGTGAACGATTAAAGAATGAGTCATGAGATCATGTTCTCAGGGCACAGAGGTCAGGTCTGCTGTGTTTGGGGTCACAGTCCACCCTGAGCACCGGGCTGAGGGGTACGTGGTGGATGCTCACATGACTTGGAAAAAGCTTTCAGGATCTGCTGACAACCATGGCTGCGTGGCAGGTCAGAGCCAGCCAAATGTGTTTTTGTTTGTGTTGGTGGTTGCTTATGTTCCTAAGTTCCTGTTCTGGTCGAGCTAGAGAAAACCTGGCCCCTCCATTCTGGAGCTGGGTCTTTTTGCTCCTTTCACACCATATATGTATTAAGTTTGAGGGATTGTACTTAACTGCCTAATCCTCCTTTGGCCTCCGGCATCCTTTTCCTCTCAAGTTGACACGTACTTGTGGTTTACAGTTTAAAGATTGCTACGTTTGGGCCACAATTATGATAAATTCTGCATCCTAGCAAAAATGTTCCTAAGTCCTTGAGCGTACAAGGCATTCGTAGTCAGTAATTTGAAGTAGCCAAAGCAGCAACTCTAAAAAGAAAGACACAGCTTCTTCCTATGAATACTGACAACTCGCACCTCACGGAGCCGTGAAGTTAACTGGAGACTTGTCCTGTTTTTTTTTTTTTTAATATTTTATTTATTTATGACAGATACAGAGAGAGAGAGGCAGAGACACAGGCAGAAGCAGGCTCCATGCACCGGGAGCCCGATGTGGGATTCGATCCCGGGTCTCCAGGATCACGCCCTGGGCCAAAGGCAGGCGCCAAACCGCTGCGCCACCCAGGGATCCCGACTTGTCCTGTTTTATCCTAACCCGTGGCGCGTGAGGTCATTGTGCTTACCCCATTCTATGGATGTGAAGACTGAGGCTCAGTTTTAAAACTTGGCTTTAGTTTTGGTAGACGGGGTGGTCAGACTCCGTCTTCCACGTTCAGTTCTTCTCTACCTGTTCCGAGCCCCACCCCCACCCCCCAGGCCTGCTGGATCAGTCACTTCTGCTGTCAGGAGGAAATAAAACTCCACTCTAGCCTGCAAAAAAGAAATCAGTGGGAAGCAGCACATCGGCAACATATTTTCTAAAACTAGCTATGCCTTAATCATTTATCAGCTGTGGGAGAAGTGAGACGGCGGCTGTTGTTTTTTTCTTTTCCAATCAATTGAAGCAAATCTGGAAGGCTTCCCATCCATCCCGGTTTCCTGCAACATTGGCTTTTCCTGTCACACAGTTGTGTCAGCCGAGCACAGTTGTATTCTCAGCAGCTGCCAGGCCACTTCCCCTCCTTCCCCGGGTCACTCCCATGTCTTTCCTGTGGTCAACACACAGACCAATGTCACCCCCAGAACTCAGAGCTGCGAAGGGCAGGGGTGTCTCAGGGAACCGGGCGCACGGTCACCGACAGTCCCCGTGAATCCAGCCCTGTCACACCTGCTTTCCCAGGCTGCCTGGTTTCCAACAAGAAAGGCCATTGTCTCCAGGTAATACCCGGAGAGCTTTTGCAAGACTGGTAACTCCCGACCTCTACTGTCAGAGCTGATAAACTGGCTTTAGTAGGGTTCACCCCAAAAATATAGCAGTGAAATGCACAACAGGTGCCTGCAAGCAAAAAATTTTCTGACTGCAGATTTGTCAAAGTAAAAGTAACCCCTAATAATGTTTTCCTTGGCAGCTTTGTGACGGCTAAAATATTAAGCCTTGTCTGCATTTACAGTGAAAAGCCATAAGTGGCGTTCCTCTTTTGAAAGTGGGTTTTGTGTTTTGGGTTTGTTTTTTTTGTTTTTTGTTGTTTTTTTTTTCCCCAGAATCTCCCAGCTGTCTGTTTGGTCCACGTATTTCCAACCTTCGTAGTTAAAAACTAGAGGCAAAGGCGGCTATGTGTGATGGAAGAGGTCACATCTGGGCAGGAGCCAATCGCTCTGGCGTGGCGTCCGCCCGTGAGCGGAAAGCAGCACTTTTCTGGGGCCTAGGTAGAGTCATTTGAAAGTGTTCTTGTGCAGAGGGCAAGTATCTTGCCAGAAGGACTTCTTTTCTAAATAATTCTCCCATTTTATCGCTTTACACCAGTCTATCATTGCTATATGTCAACTCAATTAGCTGCCGCCCTGACATATTTGGGATAATTTACCAGAACTATTAAAAAGCGTATTGTGATGAGCTTCCTGAAAGCTCTGGGAGGAACTGAGGCTTGTCGTTTTAAACCACTGACCCTGGGCTGCAGAGGATCTTCGATGTTATGGGCAACTACGTGGCTCCACGCAGTGCTCTTTTCACCAGTGGGAATCCAGCTCTACCAGGAGACAGAAACAGTTCGAACCAAAGGAAGGAGGAATTACCATATGGTGGAGTTGGAAGCAAGAGGAGAGTACTTGCTTAGGAATAGAAACCTCATGTTTTATGACCAGAACCTTCCTTGGCTCCTTAATTAGTATGACGTGTGATGATTAGTTGGTCATTCTGGTATGACACTGAAAGATATTTGAAAATGTATTCATGATTTGAATTTGACCTTTAAAGATGACAGATACTCACGGGGCATTTTTAGCACCTGCCTAAAATCACGTACTGTTTTCAAGATGCTGTACATTGGGTTTCCTTAAGAAATGGAAACACAGCGTAAAACCAAACTTTCTAATCTGAGTGCATGAAAAGGTGACCTACGATGCACCTAGATTGTATTTCTCCTTTTCTGACATAAGCAGATGTGGGTTTGTCCCTATTACCTTAATGCCACCTGAATTTTAAATCTAGGTCAGTTGCTCCCAAACCTTAATTTTGATAAGTAGTGTCACAGTGTGGATGAACCTTGAAAACATTATGTTTAGTGAAAAAAGCCAGACAAAGGTCACATAATGTACAATTGCATTTCTATGAGAGTTCCAGAACAGGAAAATCCAAAGAGACAGGTTCGTGGTTGACAGGGGCTGAGGGGAGGACTGCTTGATGGGTATGGGGTTTGTTTGGGGTGATAAGGAAAATAAATGTTTGGGGCGATGGTGGCACAACATTATGAACATACTAAAAGTGACTACATTGTATACTTTTAAGTAGTGGACTTGACATTATGTGAATTTTACCTCAATTTTTAAAAAATCACCTTGAGGGCTTATTAAAATACAAGTTGCTGGGCCCCACCCCTGAGTTTTTCTGACTTAGTAGGTCTGGGTAAGGCCTGGACATTTTTGCATTTCTAGTAGTTTGCCAAGTGATGCTGACTCAGGGCCCGCACTTTGAGAACCACTCATCCTGGCGCATGTTGGACAGTGGGAGGATTTGTCCTTCGTATTTAAATCAGTACATTAGGGCTTATTGATCACTGTCCACATTCCAGGCGTTCCTACAGGTAATGCAGTGTGAACTGCCCTCAGTAATGAGGAAGATGGGATTTTTAAATAACTGAACTCAGAATTAAATCCAGTGTCCGCCATTCTCTAACTGTAAAGTCTTAAACCAACCCTTCCTCTTATTGGCAAAATGAGAATAGTACCTGTCTCACTGGATTGCTTTGAAGTTTTAAGTCTAAAAGCAAAAAAAAAAAAAAGAATATTACTTGAGAAAGCACCCACCATGCCACCCAGCTTAAAGAAGTTTCTCCATACATATTTTTAAAAATACATCTGTTTATATCAACTAAATATAATTATCTGCATTATAATTATATACAATTTGTTTTTATATACATTCTGTATTTACGTGGATAAGCGTGCAAAATATATTTATTTTATGTATATGCAAATATATGTCCATATTCTACTTCTATGGATGGAGAGGCAGTGTGGGGCATGGGTGTGTCCGATAGTTCCCTTGGCAAAGGTTCTACAAGGGGACAGGGAAGGGCTCCAGCCATATTTGAATTATTTGATCCTCCTCAGAGCTTTGAACATAGTAATAGCCTCTTGAAGACTACTTCTTGAGTAAATAGGTGGGTGATTCCATAAAAAGAGTAGTGAACAAACTACCCAAAAGGTTTAATTCTGCTGTCATCCAAAGCTCAGAGGCAGAGTCGGCACCTAGGAAGTGGGGTGATGAGCTTGGCCGCGCCAGGCATGTTCCTGGTATCATTCTTTTACGTGTGACTGAGTTGAAGAAGTAGCAGTCTTAATAATCACTGGGCTGATAGATCCTGTCCATGGTTTCTTGACACCATCTTGGGGAGTAGCTTCCATACTGTGTTCGTGGTCCATTGGCACATTTTTCACAAGGATGAGTGAACTGTTCTTTGACTCCTTAAGCCAAGACCTCAGTTATCCACTAAGCATTGTGCAACCATGCCTATTTGGATGTCAAACATTTTCAAATATGTGTCGATTAGGATTGTATTACAATTAGAGGAATCTAATATTTGGTGCCATCAAATTCCTTTTGGAGATTTGAAATCATTTTACCTCACTAAATTCTGTTTACTGGAGGAAGGCCCATTAGGTTATATATAACTTTTTTTTTAAGATTTTATTTATTTATTCATGAGAGACAGAGAGAGAGAGAGAGAGGCAGAGACACGGGCAGAGGGAGAAGCAGGCTCCATGTAGGGAGCCTGACATGGGACCCGATCCTGGGTCTCCAGGATCACACCCTGGGCTGAAGGCGGCATTAAACCCCTGAGTCCCCGGGCTGCCCTATATATAACTTTTAGATATTCTCTATTTGCTTGTCATTCAAAAATAGTTTGTTCTGGGTGGCTCAGTTGGTTGAGTGTACAACTCTTGGTTTGGGCTCAGGCCATGATCTCAGGGTTATGAGACTGAGCCCAATGTAGGGCTCAGCACGGTCTACTTCAGACTCATTCTCTCTCTCTCTCCCTCTGCTCCTCCCTCCTGCACATTCTTTCTCTAAAATCTGTTTTTTAAGTTTGCTAAAAAGGGAGACAATAATAAGAATTTGTAGTTCTTATGAAAAATACTTTCAGCTGTTATCAGTACCTGGTCCATTCAGGGCAGAGTCCCACCACTGCCACTTAATGATATTTGTTGGTAGTCTTCTTGCCATTGGCATGATCTCAGGTGGCCTAGGGGCTTTCTATTGAGCAAATTCCTCTAGTGCAGTCATATCTCTCCACTGGATCTTTGCACCAGCTCTTCCCTGTGCCTGGAACATTCCTTCTTTAGATGTGCCCACAGCTTGGTCCCTCTCATCCCTCTGGTGGGAAATTTTCAAATGCTACCCCCCACCCCCAATGATGTCTTTCCCTACCAGCCTTCCGAAAAGTTCTGTTCTTCCCACACACAACCTCTCCTTCTTGCCTGTTTTATTTTTGTCTTTGACACCCTTTTCTAGCACACTTAATTGGCCCCCTTACCTTATGCAGCACCTTCCTGCCCCACTGGAGTGCTAGCTCCATAATGGCCAGGATTTTTCTGTTTTTTTCATCCCCCTATTTCTAAGAGAAATAGAGATTCATTACAACACAGATAACAGGTGACAGCATCTCGCACGGGCACACAAGCATAGTTTCGCCAGCAAGGATCTCCTCTCCTTTCCCAAACACTCTGCAGTTTAAATCCTAGACTTAAACCGATCCCATTCACCTTATTACTGTCTCTTCCTTTTCTTTCATGTCCTTTCCCTAAAACCCAATATGTATTTATTTTTGCAAGACAATGAGATAGATGTCTAAGCTGGAACTGGAGCTAGTCTCGGCCCTCTAGCCTCTGGAGGACATCCTCTGCCCACTTGGGAAACAGGGTGATTCATACCACTCTTTCATTGGGCTTCTCTCAACTACTGTTATTCTTGCTCTAAACCCTTCCTGAGATGTACAGGTGATCCTAGTGTCTTTTCTAATGAACTGTTAAAACATTCTAGAAATCAGTTCTTTTCCAGAACGAACGAGTAAGAATTCATCACAACACTCAGTTACATAGTACATAAGAATGACGTTTGGTCTCCTGGATCAGGCCCTGACATACATAAGTGTCCTAGGACTCTCAACTCAGAAGAAAGTCTGATCTCCTTGCCTTGATGAAACTTATGTCTTTGCAAAGCGAAGAAGTGCTCTGAGTTCCCTCTGTAATGTACCCATTGTCTTTTCAATACAAAGCACTTCTAAATTGATAAAATTAGAATTTTCTTGTGATCATCATTTGAAGCTATTCAGCATCATTTTGGTATCAAGAATAATCTGTCTGACAAGGAAAATTATAAAGATTTCAAAAGGAACTTTGTGACGGCACTATAAATAAGTCCTAGTTTATTATTGCCTTTCCATCCAAGAGCAAGATTTGCACTTCTTAATTTATTCATAGATTAGAATTTTACTCCAGAGTTAATAACCTGCGACTGATAGAAAACACTTGGGGTGGGGGGTGAATAAGACAGCGTTACCAGTTTATTACCAGGAAATTATCCTGATCTCAAAATATTGCCAAACTGTATCAAATGGTGGCCAGCCTGTCATCTTCAGGAAAATGTAGCAGCTTGCTTTGGTTTGGCCAATTGATTAGGATCCAGTTGTAAAGTCATCCTAAACGTCTGTGTGGAAAGAAGATGTTTAGGCTTGCTGGTCAGCAGGCCCCTGCTTCCTCACTAGGTAATAAAACCTTCTGGGTTTCTGGCATGCTTGTCCCTTATAATCACTGCTGCCTCAATATAGGAGAAAATGCATTTGAAGAGAGAGGGAGATACTCTACTTGTGTTGGGTGACACTAGCTGCTGTAGGAAACAAGCCACTGATTTTTGGTGGCTTACCGTAATCGAGGTGTGTTTCCCTTCCATATGACACCCCGGGGCTCTAAGCTACAGGCGGCTTCCCTCCCAGCAATGAGTCAGGACCAGTGGCATGTATGGCTCTTTCACCTCCTGGGACATTTGGAATAATACCCTGAGCTCAGCTGGCAGAGGGGAAAGAAAGGACCTAAGGAAGAACTCACTTAACTATATTCAACCAGAAGTGTTCCACATCACTTCACCTCTGCTCACGTTCCACTGCCAAGAATTAGTCATATAGCCCACCCTGGAGTGGGCGCGGTGGGGCGGGGGGGACCAGCCTGTCTAGACCATGGAAGGGAGGACATGGACTTTGCAGGGCAGTTGGCCAGCTTTGCCGTATCCCTTCGTCGCCCTGGTAGTTTGAGACAAGAGCAGGACCTGCATTTCTGGCCACCTCCATTCTCTCACAGCTATGCTTTGGGAAGCAGTGATTTGTCCCTGGTAAACCCACACACCAGTTTCAGCTGGCCCTGACCTCCAGTGGGGTTGTTTCCATGCGGCCGTGGAATTGCTAAATGCAGTCACTTGTTCTCACATCTTCTTTGTACTTTCCACTAAGGACATTGGTATGTGTTCATATTGGAAACCGCAGGTCCCAAGAATGCAGTTTTCATTATATCATTTCATACAGAACTGCTGATAATCGTCTGTAACGAGATCCTGGCTAAATTTGTTGATGGGAAAACCATCAAAAGGTCATTTTTTTTTATTTATTTTTTATTGGTGTTCAATTTACTAACATACAGAATAACCCCCAGTGCCCGTCACGCATTCACTCCCACCCCCCGCCCTTCTCCCCTTCCACCACCCCTAGTTTGTTTCCCAGAGTTAACAGTCTTTACGTTCTGTCTCCCTTTCTGATATTTCCCACACATTTCTTCTCCCTTCCCTTATATTCCCTTTCACTATTATTTATATTCCCCAAATGAATGAGAACATATAATGTTTAGAAATTTCACAGAGGAAGACATAGACATGGCCAACATGCATATGAGAAAATGCTCTGCATTTTTTTTTTGATAGACTACTTCCTCCTTGGTAGTGTTGGTGCCATAGAGGAATGGGTCCCAAGAGGTAGCTGAACACGCCCCGTGTTGGGCAAGGTAGTTAAGCCTTGGTTGGTGGGGACCAATGGCGGCCACATTGGGCAGGTGTCATTGGTGGGTGCCATGGGTGGGTGCTCTGCGCCTCGACCACTGACTGTCCCAGTCCTTCCCTGCAGGTTCCCATTCCCCATGGTGTTCAGCAGCTGTAGCAAGAAGGACCTGGAGGCCAGCCTGGAGAAGGGCATGGGCATGTGCCTCTTCAACCTGCCCGAAGTGAAGCAGTCTTTCGGAGGCCAGAAGTGCGGGAACGGATACGTGGAACAAGGAGAGGAGTGTGACTGTGGGGAGCCTGAGGTAAGAGACACATCCCGGGACCCTTGCCTTGCATCTGCAGCTGGCAAAGGCACACACGCCGGGAAGAATGATGCAGCAGAAAGTGCTAGAAACTCAGGATGGGAGTGTCCCAAATGGCCACCTCAACGACCAGCTGCACAGGCCGGGGTGGCCCTCTTGAATTGTTACGATTGCGCACAGAATAAGTTGTAGTGCTGGTTTTAAAAGATCAAGGATCTCCTCTATTGAAGGACACCGTATAGGTGAGGCGAGATGAGGACAGAAACAATAAAAAGAAAAAAAAAAAATTAGCTGTGGGTTTAACAGAGAAGAAAGCTTTGGAGTGCTAGCTTCAGATGGCTAATAAGCATCATTTCTTTCTCTTTGCAAGGCAGGCAACCAGAGGGGAATTTGAATAAGCAGCATTCATTTTGCACCAAGAGCCCCCCCGCCCCAACCCCCCCAAGCTGCAGTTCCCTCCGATGCCACAGCCTCCTCTGTATGCAGACCTGAGGCTCCGGGCTGCTGCCTCCTGGCTCGTTAGCTTTCAGAAGCAATAAGCGGAAGCAGGGAACATTTTTATCCAGCAACGGGCTCGTCTAACCCTGTTTTCCAGCCGATGTCAGGAAAATCTCTGGTTTCCTTAGGGGCCCCAGATAGTGTTCATCAACATAAAATTATAACGGCCACGGTTTTAATCTCTGAATAATCTCTAGAAGGAAAGAGAAAGGCAGAGGGGACACAGTGAGACCTCCTGGTAAAACAAGTGCCTCCTGGAAGCTTGGAGGAGGTGGTGTTTAGAATAAATCAAAGCAGGCAGTTTGTACTGCAAGCAGTCTGCATGTGGGATTCCCTCCCCGAGAGCTGATGCAAGCTGAAATGGTAGACGGGTTCAAGGCGGGCTTGGCTGGACTCGCAGACAGGCTCGGCGAGGGCTTAGCAAGAGCATGTCCTGGAGAGCCGCTCTGAAAGGGGGCTCCCGGGTGGAGGGAAATGTGCAGAGACCCTGGGATAGCCCTCGAATTCCTGTGTTTATCAGACAACTGGTCCTAGAATCTCCTTCATCTGCTTAATCTCTGGGCCTCTGTGGTTTCCCATACCAGCAGGCCCAGTCTTGGTCTCGGTCTGGCCATTTCTGCAAGAATGTCGGAGTGGATAAGTACCAGGGGATGGGCCTGCTAGGGGTGGCTCCAGCAAATGTTTGTGCGCCCTTTCCAGACCTGGGATTCATCAGCGATAACAGCACTGACCAGAGCAGCAGGGATTTTGCTCACAATGTGCGGGGGGTGACTGCTGTACAGGAGCCAGTCCTCGTGCAGGGGGCTATAGAAACCCTTCTTAAGATTAGCGGAGGAAAACTTGAAACTGTCACGGAATGGGGCATGCAAAGGGGAAATTCCTTAGAGACTTTGTTAATTACTTGAAGAAGAAAATCAAAATTAGTTTAAATTACTCATAGTTCTCAGGAGAGGCCATGTGGACTTAAAACGGTTCGTCTTTGATTTGAACTCCTTGTAATTGTTTATTTAATCTAAATAAATTTAACAGCTCTTCATAGAGCCCTGAACTCTCAGGTTTAGAATGACCATCAGCAATCACTTGCCCCATATTCTAGTACCAGTACCGGCACTGCTGCCACCCTCACCACCACCACCACCACCCCACCACCATTATCACCCTACTATGATCGCTGTCATCTTCATCCCTACCACCACCACCATCCCTACTGCCATCACTGCCACCACCACCATCACTGCCATGACCTCCATCCCCAGCATCCCCATCAGCACCACTATCACTACCATCACTGCCATCTCTACCACCAGCATCCTCATCACCACCATCCCATCAGCAAGTCTGTGAGTGCCTCAAATTTGCCAGCCACTGATGTGATCCTCAACTTCACCGCCATTGCGGAGGCATTGGCTTTGACAGGGTGCTAACTATCTCTCCAGGCAGGATAGTGTCGCAGGACAGCACTGATTGAACCAAACTCTCCTTATGGAGACTATATGCCTGCATATAGTCCTCAACTGTTTATTTCTATGGTTAGGGTCCTTATTTCACAGGATAATTTCTTGATATTTGAATAGAACTGTCATTTTCCTCATCCAAAGGCCTTTTGTCCAAGAAATCTTCCAGAGTCACAGGCAAGGCTTTGCTTCAATTTCCAGATCTTTAGTTTTTGCTTTAATTTTAAGCTGTGTCCAAGAGCGTAACAACCCAAATCCAGTTTCCAAACTGCTATGACCAGTCAGACCTGAGCTCCGTTCACCTGGGCTCTTTATCCCCCTCCCCAGTGCCTAGACCCTGGGTGCTTCATGTTGACCCACACACCCCCTGGCCCACAGAAGGACTCAGTGTGTCACCACATCAGTGAGCAACTTCCCCAGCTCACAACTGGACCCAGCTTCTGCCCCATGCTCCCAGAAATAATTCCCACTGTTTTCAAGAAGCTGCACTGTAGACTGATCCTGATCCATTGTGATCAAGGATCTGTCTACCGCCCACAACCCAAGAATGACAGGGCCTTTGCAGAGAGTTCTTCTAATGGCTTCATTAGTCTTTTTTCTTTGGAGACTTAGGGTTCATTGGCTCTGTTGAACTTTTCTATTGAGTACTAAAATAATCTGTATCAACAGATGAAGAATTTGTCTCTTCTGATAAATACAGTACTGCAGAAGAAATAGATCCTAGTAGTTAAGAAGGCAAGTGGCTGCTGAAGCCACTTGTACAGGGCATGGGATTTACAACCACCATAGGGATATCCTGACAACTCACTCATTCATCCAGCTAACAGGGTTGGGAAAGCAGCCTTATCTCCTTGTTTAAAGTCAATAGAATGCCAGTAGCCTGCAAATATCTTTTAAACTTAGTTATCTTTCTCACATTATCAATCCCCTTTGAAGTCAAAGCCATTCTACTTGGCTGCATTTCCATTTGAGCGGCTGCTTATATTATTTGGTGATTTGGTCGGGGTGGGGAAGTAGTTCTCAAAGAATCTTAGGGCCTAGTTTTCAGATGGCTGATTTAGCTTAGGAGCTCAGGTAAATCTGTAATTTAGTTAGTGTCTCATTAGTAGAGCCATTTAGACTTTATTGAACAGGACGACACTGCTGTATATTTGATGGCACTGGTCAGGAATGCAATCAATGGACTCCTTTAAAAAAAAAAAAGAAAGAAAGAAAAACAGGTTCCTAAACTTTTTAGGATGATAAGTCCATGAGTTAGAAACCCTTACTGTTAAGAAAGTTACAGCTATGACTTCTGGTTAGCAGTTTTATTGTGTATATTAGACATTCTGGATGTTTATGAAGTCCTTGAAAAATTTAAAATTTAATAACTTTGGATGTATGTACAATAGGAGCAAATGGTAAACACCAAATGAGAGTGAAATTCACAGCCTTATGCAGGGTATAGTTCAGAGATCTAGAATAATCCTAAATCTTCTGGATTATCAACAGGATTTTATCAATTGCATCTATAATACTAATGATAAATTCATTTACAGAAAATGGTTTTCAGGGGTAAGCAACTGTACTATTAAAATAGTCCATGATTGGCTTCACTCTAGCTAATAGTATGCACATTATTCTGCTCACGTCCTGTAGTAAATAAAAGGACAATGATAAATTAATACTAAAGACTCAACTCTTCCTTCTGATAATTCCGTTTCTCTTAAAATGTGTAAACTCCAAGTTATTAGAATGCTCTAAAGTGCAAGGACTTCCTGAACACCTAGATAATATGTATAGACCTTTTGTGGATAGCTAAGCGAAAGGTGTCCATACCCTATAGTTTTTTGTTAGAAAAAAACGGGTACTTGGGAAGCACAGCTCAATGAAGGAGGTCATTTTCTCTCATTTCAGAGAGAACAAATACATCTAATATTTGATGTGGGCACAGCCCGCAGCCCTCCTGCCAGCATCTTGGTCATTATACTGTGCATTTCAGATCTGAGAGGTGCCCTGTCAGGTGAGGCAGCTCACCTGTGCTGAGCAAGAGTCTTGGCTACAAGCATTTGGTCAGATTACAGGGACCTGTGGTCCAAACACAATTGACTGGACTTCATTTCCTGCCAGCACGCCCCAGATGAAAAAAGTCAGGATTTGAAGAGTCAAGTTTGTACGCATCTCTGTGTATTTTTAAATAAGTATATTCAAAGTATTCCGGTGACCCTGGTACAGTTAGTTCACTGCACTAAGTTAGACCTGCATTAATCAGAGACCTCCCTGCGGAGCCCCAAGTGCAGCCAACGTGGCTGGATTCGGTAGCCAGCCTTCCTGTGCAGGCTCCCATGGCCTTGACGAAAGGTGTCAAGGGCTACTGACTCTTCCCAGGGATCACAGACCCCATCAGCTCGTAAACACTTAACAGAGGCTTGGCTTTCTTACAGATAAAGATGCTCTCAGTCAGGCTGGTTTTCAGTTCAAGGGCCAGGCCCTCTGGTTCCTCCTTCCCTTTATAGTCACCATCTTCCGTGAGTAGTTGCCCCACGCGACCGTGTCAAATGAATCCCACTCCCCTCTCCAGGAATGTATGAATCTCTGCTGCAATGCTACCACGTGCACCCTGAAACCAGATGCTGTGTGCGCACATGGGCTGTGCTGTGAAAACTGTCAGGTGAGTCCTCTAGACCCCAAGGCCACCCCCAGGTTCAGGTGGTTCCACTCGGATGCAAGACAAGCAACACGGCAGGATGGCTTCCCGACACCTCTGCACCAGCTGGCGTCTCCCACTGCCTGTTCTTACTGTCACCCCATCTTCATGTGAAATGCACACTTCAGCATTGAGTCCTCTGGGATAAGTTATTTATTTATGGGTGAAAAGCAATTTTTCCACAAAACTCCAGCTCAGCGTTAAATGTTCCAGTTGTGCCATTGCAGGCACGTGAAGTCCCATCACCATCATGAGACCCACTGGAGAGCCAGGCCCCACCCTGGTCACCCAGCCCTGCCTGATGTTCCAGGGGTTTTATGTCAACAGCTTCATCCTGAGGTCCTCCTAACACAAGGTGCTTGCTGGCCAATGTAGCCCGGCCCAGCCAATCTCAGCACTTTCCTACTTTAGCCATTCCTGCCGCCATGACTGCATTTGTTTTGGCAATTCCAGGGTTTGTCTCATTATTCAGAGCTGAGACCCGACTGACTAGAAGCCTGAGCTTTTGATTCAAAGATTCCAAGGATAGACTTTATTTCTTTTTTAATTAAGCAATTGATTTTGGCATTGTGCTCGTAGGAAACTCCCTCTTAGCTCCCCCGCTAGAGCACAGTGATTCAGAAGTGCATTACACCATCCCAGGCCCAGCTTGAAATATCCCACCTGCCCTTTCTACTTGTGATTAATGCCTGGGGAACAGTAAAGGAAGCTGGCTGTGGAAAGTGCCAGAGATGGGCGGAGGGTAATTCATTGGTTGTGTAGCCTCTGACCAACCACTCTGTGCCTTTATTTCTTCAACCACGTAAAGATGAGGCATTGGCCAGCGGTCCCGAATGTCTTTTATTGCTCCCTTGCTTCGCTCTTCACTCCTCTCGGTGATGTCCTGCAGACAGGTTTCCAACTCCATGATTTGATGACAAAGTGAAATATTATTGTGACCCAGCCCTTGGGATGATTTTTGTCATCTTGGCCACAAGCACTAACACTGTAAGTGCACACCATTGTAAAACACATGACGGTGCTGGCGACCAGAGACCTTCAGAATTAAGGAGCCTACCAGCCAACACTCCCTTCCTACTCCTCCTCGAAGTGACAGGTGCCAGCAACCAGCTGGTCTGCTCATCAGAAAACCCTAATATTGCATTAAATTAAAAAGAAGCAGCCTTGCCCACCCCCATAGTGGAGCCCAGAGCAAGATTCTGTTTACTTAGTGACTCTCTGTCCCTCTCTTCCTTTGGAATCCTTGCCCTTTGATGTGAGGCTTCATGAGAATGGCCTTGGTCCATTCTACCCCAGGAGTGCTGCTGGGCAGCTGGTCCCCCCTTTCCCACAGTGTACGTGCTATAAACAGCCTCTCCTTCCAGCTGAAACCTGCGGGAACGGCGTGCAGGGACTCCAGCAATTCCTGCGACCTCCCAGAGTTCTGCACGGGTGCCAGTCCGCACTGCCCAGCCAATGTGTACCTGCACGATGGGCACCCATGTCAGGGGGTGGATGGCTACTGCTACAACGGCATCTGTCAGACCCATGAGCAGCAGTGCGTCACGCTCTGGGGACCAGGTAGGTGGCTGCCACTAATGGGCGCAGAGCAATGGGGCTGGGGAGCTCGCTCCGTGTCCCTGAGCATTGCTCCTGCAGCTCACCATCTATGAAACTTCCCTCCATTCAGCTGGAGTTATTGGCTCCCTGGCAGGTCTGGGGCTGTGCCAGGCACTGGGCATGCAAATATAGGCCCCTCCTGAGGGCTCAGTGTGGTCCAGTGAGGAGAGATGTGTGAGCAACTACTATGTGCCCTAGGGAGTGACAGAGAAGAGTCAGCCATGACCCCTACCCTCAGATAGCTTCACAGGTAGTTGGGCAGACAGGTGGGACCCCACACACACCCACTCTGAGTATGTGGGTGCTTCTTGATGCTCAAACAAGGACCCCAACCAAAGGCTGAGGGTGCCAAAGAGAAAGTCACTGCGGACTGGATGCATGAGTAGTCTGTGATCAGGAAGGACAGGGAGAGATTGCTCCTGACACAGAGCCCTTGAACGGGAAGGCCCACAGAAAGGACAGCAGATGGGAGGCCTGGATACCAGAGCTCAGAGGAAGAACATGGAGACAGATGTTTGAGGGCCTTGAAAACCATTTTGGTTCTAAAAGTGGAGTGACAGACTTGTGTGTTCCAGAAAAGATGCTCAGATGGACCGGAAGCCAGGAAGCCACTGTAGGGGCAATTAGAGGCTGTCCACTCACTGCTTCCTGTGAATGGGATGCTGAGCCAGATGCTCAGTGTGGCCTGTCCCTTCTAACTCCCAGCATCAGAGACAGGGAAAATGACTACAATTTAAAGAAAGTGAAGCTCAAATTCAGAACCCGGAAGTCAATTTCCTGATGTTGTAAGGCTGGGATTTGAACCCAGGCCAATTGACCCAAAGGCCATATGTAACACATTATGTGCAACCATACCAAAGAACCAGGCCTAGAACAAAGTTCCACTGAAGCTCCACAGTCTAACAGATGCCCGGATGTAAAGCAGGGAATAATAAGTCCCCTGGGCACGTCTCTCCTCCGTTGACCCATCTTCTGAGGCTAGAGGTCTAGGGCCATGGAGGGCAGCCAGGGCTCAATGGACTCCTCACCCCAGGGCTTACTGCCTCTGTCCTGCTCCAAGATTCCAGCAGCAAATCCTATAGAGAGCACTTTCTAAGAGCACAGTTCCCACCCTGTCTTGTCATTCTCCCTCCTCCCGCCACCTTGCCATGGTGACCTCAGTTCTGGCTGGGGACACCGGCTGTGGCAAGACCACTGTGGTCAGGCAGGCAGAGAGCCAGGCAAGCTCTGAGGGAAGGGAAATCCAATATGGGCCTCAGACTTTGGTTGTGAGGTTTCGGTTTCAGGAGTGATGAGGACAGTAAACTAGGACAGAAAATGATGAGTCCTTCTCAAGGCTTGGGTTTTCAGTGTGATGTGAAAGCAGCAACCAAGCAAGGAGAACAGAGATGGTTGTTTCTGAAGGCTGGGTCCTATCATGGAGACTGCTGCCTCACCAGCCAAAGACTCCCCTCTGTACTTGGACCTCTCTGAGGGGCAGGAAGGAGCATCCTGGTCATCGCGTCTGTGAGGGCATCTCCCAGTGCTCCTCAGGCCTCATGGGTCCACTTGGGTGCAGAAGGAGGAGGCCTGTGCTATCTGGGACCTTGTGCTTCATCTCTGGAACTTGACCAGGCCTTAGTCCTGGCCTCCTCACCAGCTGGGCCAGGAAGGCCCTGAGGCCAGGGTGGGGTCTCAATCTCATTCTGGGTGAATGCGATGACAAGCACAAAGAAGGCACTCACTATACACAGGTCAGGTGGTTGGATGGGCTCTGAATGGTTTAGTGATTTAAGACACCTTTTAGCCAAGTGAGGTCACTTTGGGACAGTGGCTACTGCTACAGGCCAAATCCTTGTGGCCTGAAGCATCCCTAGTGGCCATTCCTTCCTAGCCTTTCTCCGGACTCAGTAATCTCCCCCTTCTTAAGTTACAGGGCATGTTATAATGCTCCCTTCCAAAAAAGCATTCCGTGGCCAGAGCACACACAGCACTTGAAGCTTTTTGGAGTCAAATGTGCTCTTTGGTGCCCTGCTATATTACAGCATCTGGCCTCATTTCCAAAGTGAGGTCAGATGGAACTCCACGGCGCTCTCTGAGCCACCGCCACTGTGTGACTCAGCTGGCTGCACGCCTTAGATTCCTGGTGACCAAGGCTGGTATTTATTATCTCATCAGATTAGTCCTTCTCAAACTGCCTGACCAGAGAGAGAAAGAGAGCACGAGCCAGAGCGCCAGACAGGCAGGCAAACTGACAACCTGACTCATGCACTGAGCTTTTCAAAAGCAAGAGCAGTAGGAAGTTACCTTCTTTGAATTCTCAGCATCCTTGTGGCTGACAGTGAGATTGGCAGCCTGACTGCCTGGGGACCTGAACCACCTCCTGGCGGGGGTAGAGAGATGGGGGACTGCTGCCCTGCAGCTCCCAGCCTGCCTCTCCTGTCCCCACCCTCCTGCTGAGGACTGAGGTACCCTTTGGGCAGTGGTACATTTGCCGTGAGAGTCCCTGCATGTGGACTGAGCCTCCCTGGCATCAGGGATGCTCAGAGAGTTCCTGGAAATGACAAGCTTAGGGACCCACCTCAGGCTTATGACTTCCTAGAGCTCGGTGTACTTCAGCCAATCCTTTCTTGGGACTTCAGATTGCTGCACAAACTTCCCTAGGAGGGCAGAGAGCATGTGTGCCAGAACCAGCTGTGGCCCTGCACACCTTCTCAGAACGGCCTTTTGAACCACCTCTTCTGTAAATGCAGTGTGCTCCTTCCCTTCCATATCAGTACAGCTGCCCTGTTGTCTAGCTCAAGGGCACCGTATGAGTTTCCTGTGGCTGCTGTAACAAATCACAAACATGGTGGCTCGTGACCATGCAAATTTGTCATCTTACAGTTCTGCAGGTTGGAAGTCCTGAAATTATGTTGTTGGCAGGACAGTGTTACTCTTGCAGACTCTAGGGGAGAGTATATTTCTCTGCTTCTTCCAGCTTCCCGAGGTACCTGCATTCCTTGGCTCATAGCCCCCCGCCCCCTCCATCTTCAAGGCCAGCAGCATGCATCTGCCAATCTCTGTCTCTCTGGCTTTTGCTTCTGTGTCACATCATCTCTGCGTCTAACCCTCCTGCCTGCCTCTTATAAGGGCCCTATGATCATATTGCACCTATCTAGACCATTCAGGAGAATCTCCCCTCCCAAAATCCAAACTTAATTGCATCCTCAAAGTCCCATTTGCCACATGAGTCCCATTTGCCACACATATTGAGGATTAGGGTGTGGGCCTCATTTGGGGGCCCTTTTTCTGCCTACCACAGGTGTTGAACAGACCACTTACTAACAAGGTGACCTTGGGCTCATCTGTAAAATAGGGATTGCAGTATATCCACTCCAAGGGTATGTTGTGGCCCTCTAACACAGCCTGACCTATCCTTTATGACACATCTAGCAGCACACTAGGTGCATGGTGCCTAGTAAGGCTGAACTCTATAAAGGTCTAGCTGAGCTCACAGGAGGCTCATGGCCTAGTGAGCAAGGCGCTGGCCCCCTGGGGCTGTAGTGAGTGCTCTGATGTGGTGGGGCATGGAAGAGGGGGGCTCAGCCTGCAGTGGGGTGTGGAGTTAACCAGGAAGCCGTCCTACATGAGGTTGCCCTGGAGAAGTCGTTTGGCAGAGGTGGAGGGAAAGGGTATTTCCTGCGTACAGAACAGAAGGGGGTCAGGGCGTCCCTGGGGCCTTTCCAGGGAACTGCAGCAGTTGTGCTTGTCCAGAGCTTGGATTGTGACCTGGAGAGCAGAGATCCTCATTTGTCACCCCATTCTCTCAGTTATTAAATATTCATCAATGTCCTGCTGTTCTAAGATGCTGACTCAAGAGCCCTGATTCTGCCAAAGTGTGACATACTTCCCACCGTCCCTCTGCACCCTCACCTGGACTTGGAGTAGGGTCAGGATGTGACCTTCACCATCGCGGAGGCGGGGGGAGCTGCCCCAGCCAGGGCCCTGGCCAGCTAGATGCACTGGGCTGAGCGCATCCTAATGCTGCATTACAGTGGTTGCTTTAAATTAGCTTTTCATGATTCAGAAAAGGAAAACTTATTGTCAGGAACACATTCGCAATATTTCATTTTCCCGTGATTAGCAAATGCTCTGGGATCTGGACCGCATTTGCCTTGGGGTCATTTTAGTTCCCCTCTGAGGCCCAGCAACTCGGAGCTCCAGGAGTCACTGGGCTCCTACTCTGCTGGCCTGTGCCACCCCCACCCCGGTGACCTGACCCAACTGTCGAGTCATCCGGAAGCGTCCAGTTACACTCAGGAAGTCCATTATTCTCCAGACCTGGCTGCCCAAACACTGACCGGATAAAGCCCTTCCTTCCAGCTAACCATTCCCTCTTGAAATGGACTTTTCTCGATCCAGCATTTTATTTCAATACAATAACCCTGCTTCCAAATCTTTCTACAAATAGAATGATCGAAAATTCAAAACATATGCCTGCAACCAGCTCCCCACTAGCAAAGTAATACCCTTTTCTAATACCTTTCGGGGTGTTTTTGTTCATTTGTTTCTTTTCCTAATCATTGTTGATAATGTTCTCATTGGCAAGGAGTTTAACTCCCCCCACCACCCACCCGCCCCCCGATTTTTCTACCACAAATGTTGTATCTCAAGGCTTTTTATGTTGATGTCACAGAAATGTTATCTGTAGTTCAAACTGTAACTTGTGTTTCGCTCCCTTACTCCAGTTTAGTCTTTAATAGCCACAAAGATTTTCTGTCAATGTGATATGACCTTTATTCCTTCTGAAATACAGCTGGATATTTTTCTTCAGGCAGAAAATTTACTTTTGCCAATGCTGTTTATCTGAACCGTGGTTACTGAAAGCGTTACTTGGAAATTAATCTTACAGATAACTACATGTCTAGAGCCACAAACAATTTGCATCAGGGAAGTCCTGAAAATATGTTAGTTTTATCTATTTTATCACTCACCAGAAAATAGTGTCACTTGATTTATACAGTGTGAGCTGGCCAGACAGTTTTTATGGGCTGGTAAATATTCAGTGTTTATCTGCAAGGCTGGTTTAAATGAGTTTGCGTTATGATACACCTGGGGCAGTACATTTCCTAATCATCTACAACTCTGGAGATGAGCGATGGGAGAGAAGATACTTTTGTCGAGAGTCCTATCGTCTAGGAATCAGGAGAGTCTCCGTTTTGTCCCACCCCATGAGAAGGAAATGATAAGACTTGTCCATTGGGGCTCCATTTTCTGTTGAGCGCAAGGGTCAGTTTGGAGAAGAGAGAAGGAGAAATACGAGGAGAACAGGACAGCTTCCAGTTGTTGGAAAGAGGGCCTCTGTGGGCATGAGCAGCGGGAGTCGGGACAGTTAGTGACAGTGGGGAGGAGCCCATCCGCCCAAACGCAAGAAATCCATTTGCATAAAGTCATTTTAAGGAAAAGATTAGATCAAGTAAATTGTGGGCTTAATGCAAGATGTCATCATCTCTTCTTTCAAAAGACATAATGACATTGGAACTTCCAAACTACAATTACAAATATAAGTTTTATCCCTCTGAAGATAAAACCAGTAATTAAAATCCATCACTTTCTGTGTAATTGTAAAATACAATAGGATGTCAAAATTCCCTCTGAAAGGCTAAATTTTATCTTTGGATAATGGCAAAACATCTAAGTGTTCCATTATTACGAATTCAAAGGCTGTAAATTGATGTACTATCATAGCGATAAGACTGTTGTCATTTTTTTCCCAAGAGACAGACATGAAGTCTCTTCGTGAAAATGTGAAGACGGGTTTAAGCGTGATGACTTTGAACCCAAACCTGTGACTTCCTTCCAGAAGTCATTTGCACCCCTGAAATTACTGACCATCCTGTGCTAAGAGAAAGGCCAGACGGCCGCTTGCACACGCGAGCCCCGTGAGTCACCTGCTCCGCTATGGGCACTGCAGGTTCTGCACTGCCGGGAAGCTCAGGCCTTGTCTCTGGGCTCTGTGGCTCCCACTCTCCTTCCTCAGTGATGTGTTCTTTGAACGCAAGAGCCCTATCTGCTGCCAAGGTCAGCACCAGGCCCCCCTCTGGCTATCCTGCCGATAAGCTTTCTTACTTTGCCTGTGTTTGTGAAACATCTGTCTCCTGATGACCTTGTATCTTCTTTCCACGTCGGACGGCATGGTAATACCTCCTTTGATGTAAATGAGGAAGTGAAAATCCAGAGCCATGGGAAAGAGAAGCCAGGAGACAGTGTTCATTTACCCGAGATGTTTCGTTCTACAGAAATCTCAGTCGACTCCCTCCGGGTAGGGCAGCTGAGACGTGGCGTGCCTTCCCCAAACTGCCTTCCCCGCGGCTCTTCACTCATTCATTCTCAGCACACACCTGCTCTGTGCAGGCCTCGGGCACTGTCCCTGGCAGCTGGGTTTTTACAGTGAGGCAGGAGCCTTGGGACATGACAAGAGGCAAGAAGGCCAGGGTGGTAAATGTGAGGAGGGGACAGCCCCTACAGCACGGACGAGAGGAGGAGGGTTGACCCCAGCCTCATGGGAAGGTGGTCATGGAAGAGGGCCCCAAAGGATGAAGCCATGTTGAGCAACACAGCAGCCCAGGACCCTCAGCCAACCGGCCCCAGCAGCCAGGTTCCAAGGAAGATGCTAATTTACCTGGCCCTGGTCATGCATCCATCACAGACCCAATCTAATGACCTGTGACACGGAGCCCTCTGGCCAAACTGGAGTCTCACACTCGCCAGAGGGAGCCCCTCCCACCGCACAGGCTCTCCTGTGAGAGAGATTACCCCCCACTTCAGAGGGTGCGTGGGCCGGTGCCGAGTGGTGCCCAACCCCGAGCTGGAAGCTTGCTGGCCCCAGGAGGTGGCACAGAGCCCTGCGTGGCACTGTCCTATGGCCTGAAATTTGAGGTGGGGCAGCAGCAGGGCAGGTTGTGATCTGAGTCAAGTCTCAACAGCTTATACTACTTCTAAAATCAGCTTCATTCGTCTTAAGCCTCTTGGCCTTTAAACATCCATGTTTTTCCACTCAGATTTCTCATCCCAACACGGAGACTCCAGGGTAGGAAAGGCAAGCCCAGCTGGATGAGAACAAGCATCATCAACATGGTTCTGCCCCCTTCTCCTCTCACCTGCTGCTGCTCACCATCCCCCTCCCACCAAGTTAAAATAGCCATTTCTGAGCTTTGATGAAAGTTGTCAGTCCCTAAGTGCTTGAGGATGGAGAATGCAAAAGCTCTTGTGTCGCGGTTGATCATGAATTACTCACAATTGTGTGCTTTCCGTGAGTTTTCCAGATAAGCGAAGACCACATGACAGGCATTGAGTATCCACTCTGGTCTTTGACTTCACAGAGAGAGAGGGAGAGATCTAGCCTGTCCCCAAGTTTATGTAGCTAATGAAGCATGACCTATTTTTCCTTCCAAATGTGAGGGGTTTTGTTTGGAGTTTGGTTTTTGTTTTTTGTTGTTGTTGTTGTTTGCCATTTTATGGCAAGCAGTGTCATTGCCATGTCCCACCAAGGAGGCATCCTGCTAATTCACCCATGGTAAAATGTGACCTGGCAACTCTTGCTCCTACGCTCAAGTTTTGGGTGAGACCTGAAATGAATAACCGGTATTGGTTTCCAGGAGAAGACGGAAAGTTAACCTCTAGAAAGCGGCATAGTTCAAACCACTGGGCAGATTCATACCAGAGGGGAATAAATTTCACTGGCCAAACTCTACCCAGCTTTGCTTCTTTTTGGACTGCCTTCTGCCCACAGAAGTTTTCAGGTTATTCAAGGTTTTTCATTTCTTTTCCTGGGTCAGTAGATATTCAACAAAGAGGCATAAATATGTTTACTGTGCCTCCCCATCGCTCCCCTCTTGGAGGAAGACCCCCTCCCCCCATTGAGTGTGCTCAGACTCGAGGGTAGGTCACCCAGTTTAGTTCATTACCATTACCTGAGAAATAAGCCTGCGGTGGCCAGTATTGCAGCCTTCAAGTTATCCTCTAAAAAAGATTTGGTGCAGTTACAGCTACACCCATGAACGGTAGATTACAGGAGTTGACTGGTGGTTCTGGAGCGAAAGGAACAGCAGAGACAGGAGTCTGTTGCCAATTAGGTGGTATCTAAGGTGGAGGCAGCACACGGGATTGTAGCTGAATAGAAAGGTCATGGACTTCGGCTTAAGTCCATGAGTCAAGTCCACCTTTACCACTTACTCAGCATTATCATCTTCAGCAAGTTGCTAGAACACCGAGCCTTGTGTTTACATCTGTGCAATGGGATATGTAGACCTTACAGGATGGTTATAAGGATTAAAGATATGCATGCTGGACCCCACACAATACCTAATAGTGGGGGTACCCAACAGATGACCTGTTGGTGATCCAAACTAGGCTCATTCATTTAAAGTGTGTGTGCTGGTTTGTTTAAGGGGGAGGAAAGTAATTACAGGGACGGTGACCTTTGTCCCCGGAGTATAGAAAGGACTCAGACTCAAGAGTCTATACTTGAGATCTCCTACTGCCTCTTTCAGGATGGTGCCATGTACATATGCAGTGATATAGGGCTCTGGAGGCTCAGCTCAGAGGAGGCTAGGAGGGTGCCCAGAATAAGCACAAGGCTTAGGGCAGTGGGGACCCTCACTCACTGAAATGAGTAAGGAGGGGAGAAGTGTAGGGAACTTGAAATCCTTGAGCTACAACTGTACTTTTTATTTAATATACAAAGTGTGTACACAACCTCCCAAGGTTTCAGATTAGGTGATTCTCTTACCCCTCTGTGTCCCAAGATGGGTTCAGGAATTACTTACCCAGTCATTCAGCACTCTTCATTGGTTTCCTATGATGTGCTAGGCCCTGGGGACAGTCATCCATGAAGGACACAGATGTAAAGCCCTTGTGGACATAATCCTGAACTTTCAAATATGGTAACTGTTGTAAACATGGCCAGGACCAAGGAGCTCTCTTCTCCCTCACACGTTCTCCCATTCTTAATGCCCAGGAGCCAGATTTCCTCTTCCCCATGATCAGTGGCTGCTCTTTATTGTAATTCAGGTTTACTGAGTGCCTGTCACATGTCAGGGACTCATTGAGTCTCAGCACCTTTGAGTCAGGTGATGGCCTTGTCCCCATTTGACAAATGAGGGAAGAGAGTCTCTAGAGCATATATGACTTTGCGAGGGCCTCTTGGTATGTGAGGTTGACACCAGATCAGCCTACGTCATTCTCAGTCCCGAGTCCTTGCTCCTCCAACTCTGCAGCATGGCTGATTAGAGAGACCAACAGGGAGGAGGCCTTCCAAAAGTATTAAAATTTGATAAACATTCATTGTTTCCTTGCCACACATGGCCAGATATAAAGCATGGTTTTCTCCAAAAAAATTTTCCATCATAAAGAAAGATTTGCTACCAACTTCTCAATCTCTCAATCGTATCTTTCGACTCTCATAGTCCGGTCAGAAAGGGACATTGTGTCTCGGGAATGTCGATCAGTGCTGTTTAGGAGATTCACTGGAGTTGACTGACAAAATTGGGTTTAAGAAAGAACAAGGACATTTATCACACGTTTAATTATTCCTAAGGTGTGACTTCATGCCTCCACTTGTTTTTTTTTATTCTGGTAAAAGACCTTTTAAAAGATCACTTTGACAAGCAACAGGAAGAATGATTAGGTTATGGTGATCATGAATATACACCTGCTGAGCAAATAGAAAAAAAAAAAAAAAAAAGCAAAAGCAAAAGACTCACTGTTGGAGGAATGGGTATTTGTACCTAAAAATAAGATTTCCGGTGACAGCATCACAACAGAGTAAAAAGGTCAGCATCCAAATGAGCTAGAAATACAGAGGACGTGCTGTGGAAAACAGACTTGTTTTTAAACCACTTTATTGGGATGTGATTGACATACAAGAAGCTGTAGGTATTTAACGTATACAGCTTGATGAGTTTGGAGAGAAGTATACATCCATGAAACCGTCACCACAGTCGATGCCATAAACATATTCATCACCTCCAAAAGATGCTTCCCAACCCCTTCATGTGTGTGAGAGACAGAGAACGCTTAGCATAAGATCTACCCTCTTGGCAAAATTTTAAGTGTACAATATAATATTATTAACTATAGTATTAACTATAGAATCTGTACAGCAGATTTCTAGGATTGACTTTGCATAAGTGAAACATTGTACTCTTTGACCAAGACCTCCCCATGGCCTCCTCCCTCCTCCCCCCAGCCCCTTGGCCACCACCATTCTGCTGTCTGCCTTTATCAGTTCTATTTTTTTAGATTCCACATACAAGTGAGATTGTGCAGTATTTGTCTTTCTGTGTCTGACTTCACTAGACTCATGTCATCCACGTTTATCCATGTTGTTTCAAATGGCAGGATTTCCTTATGTTTTAAGCCTGAATAGTCTTCAGTAGTGTGTATATACTACAAATGTAGTATATACATTTTATATTTTTATATTTTATATTTTTATATTTTATATTTTTATCTATTGATCCATCAAGAGACACAGTTTGGTCCCACATCTTGGGCAGTGTGAATAATTTTGCAGTGAACATGGGAGTTTAGGTATCTCTTCAAGATCCCAATTTCAGTTTCCTGGGATATATACCTAGAAGTGGGACTATTGATGTTATGGTGGTCCTATTTTTAATTTTTTGAGGGATTTCCATGCTGTTTTCTGCAAAGGCTGTCTCCACTTTGCATCCCCACAATGAATGGGACAAGGGAGCAAGTGCTTCCTTTCTCGACACCCCTGCCAACACTTGTTATCTTTTGCTTTTTTCATACCAGCCATTCTAACTGGTGTGAACTGGTATCTCATTGTGCTTTTGATTTGCATCTCCCCAGTAATCAGTGAGCTTGAGCATCTCTTCATATAATTGGCCATTGGTACATCTTCTATGAAGACCTGTCTATTCAGTTCTTTCGCTCATTCTTTAATCTGGTTATTTGGGATTTTTTGCTATTGAGTTGTAGGACTTCCCTATATATTTCATGTATTAACCTTTTGTCAGACGGTTTGCAAATATTTCCTCCCATTCTGTAGGCTGCCTTTCATTTGGTTGATTATGTTTCCTTTACCATGCATAAGCTTTTTAGTCCAATGTAGTTCCACTTGTCTATTTTTGTTTTTGTTGCCTGTGCTTTTGGCGTCGTGTCCAAGAAATCTTTGCCAAGACCAATGTCAAGGAGCTTTTCCCTTATGTTTTCTTCTTGCAGTTTTATAGTTTCAAGTCTTAACACTTGAGTCACTACTCCCATTTTTTTAGTTAATTTTTGTGACTGGTAGAAGATAAGGGTCCAGTTTATTTTTCTGCATGTGGATATCCATTTTTCCCAACACCATTTATCAAAGAGATTACCATTTCCCAGTTGTGCTTTCTTAGCACCTTTGTCAAAGGTTGGTTGACCAAAGATCTTGAGACCAAAGAGAAATGTAAAGAAGCTGAATAGTGTTGTTTCGCGATAGAAGACAGTAAAAGAAAAAGTAATATTTCTTCACTAAAACAGGACTTTCCAATATTTCTCGTCAAGTTAATTGACAGTATGTTGTAAGACTCTTGACTCTGTCATTCATGTTGCTAAAAATTCGCATGTTCAAATCGACCATCAACATTGCTGTGCGGTTGTCTCTGTGGGAAAGTAGCAACTCTCCTTAACCGTGTGGTGGCTTCTACCTGGGCATGCACAGTGCTTCACAGTTACCAGGAAACACAAATACCGTGTTATAGCCTCCAGGGATGTTACAGTCATTCTATCACATGTGTACCTGGTTTCCTAAGCCATACAGCCCATTGGCATTTGGGGCATTAAAACCCCAAGCCTTCCCTCCCCCTGCCCTAGACCCAGTTTTGTCAAAATCCCATGTCCAGATTCCCAAGCAGTGACCTAGCATTTGTTTTCTCTTTAAAATGTTTTATACTTGTTTAAATACTGTTTGTATCCCTTTGCTTGGTTTCCGGCCATGATTTAGCCACTTTATGGGGTATTCGTACATCAAATTTGCCCCTTGGTTTTAAATCTCTGTAGAGACCAGTCTCTTTCCCTCTTTCTCTCTCCTGGTCTTACCTTTCTGCACACCCCAGTCCAGCCCCCATCCAGTCCTACCTTCCAGCTGTTTGTAAGCTCATGTGTCTGAAACTGCTTGGAAATTTCTATCCATACACACACACACACACACACACACACACACACACACACACAAATCTCTTTTATCTCTTTTTCCTTGTAAGGAAAACAAATTTATCAATGGACACATTCGAATTGCAGCAAAGTTTTGCTTTTTTTTTTTTTAAGTGACCACATTTCCCAGAAGATAAATTGCTTGGTAAAAGCAAGAGTGACAGGACCTACGTAGAATCAAAACAGCATCGATGACAGAGCAGTATCAAGTCTGTCTACCCAGTTCCTAGAGCTTAGCATCCACCAGACACTGCTGGTGCTCCTTTATCCTGGTCTCCTGAGGCAAGGAAAGAGGGAATGAAGCCGTTCTATCAGCAGTAGCTCTATATCCCATATCTACCTATCCCTGGGGTCCCTTGGGCGGCATGCGAGTAAATATCCTGGCTCTTCCCCTGTTACCCATGTGCACCTGCCTGTCTCTCCACTCAGCAGCAGGGGGTGCATGCATGTCAGGTCTTCTGCTGTCTGTCCTCAAGGCCCATGTAGGGCCCGGTACAGGTGAGGCCTCGATACACCTCAGAGCACCAGAGGGGATAGGCTGAGCTCTACCCTCAGGTGGCCCCACTATACAGCTTTAAGCCACACATTTAACCTCTTTTCCTGAATTCTTCATATAGTCTTCAACAGGGGTTGTTACACATAGGATCTAAAAACCCTCCAAATTTTTGGCAGTACAAGCCCCAGAGCATAGGCTCACTCTTCCCTTGGCCAAAAGATGTGCTAAGAATGGCCATGTCCTGAGCTCTCTGGCTCCCATGTTCCTCTCTGCCAGGTACTGTCTTTCTGTGCAAAATGACTATCAGGAATTTTGCCTCCCTGGCCTCTGAGAGCACTCTGCCTTGCTAACATAGGCACTAATGGAAGCTAGTGATTACTCTTTTTATAAGATTTTATTTATTCCTGCGAGACACACAGAGGCAGAGACACAGGCAGAAGGAGAAGCAGGCTCTCCTCAGGAAGCCTGATGTAGGACTTGATCCCAGGACCCTGGGATCATGACCTGAGCCAAGACAGACGCTCAACCACTGAGCCACCAAGTGTCCCATGCTTGCTCTTATAGGGAGCCTTATAGACTGAAAATGTTGTATAAGATCTCTGTGTTGTTTATTCTCTATTTCTCCCCCCATCCCCACGTCCCCACACAGTCATCATTATTCCTTGGAGCCTGCTCTACCTTGCATTTTCTCACTAGAATTGTGTAGGATGCTGTTAAAGAGAGCAAGCTCCCCTGTCCCTGCTGCCATCTAGCCACCTCCTTTCTGTGCTGGATCAGATCTGGTCCTGCAGCCAGGTCACATCGCCTGAGAAGCTGCACGTGCCCTGGGCCCAGAGAGCAGCCTTTGAGAAGAGTGAGCTACGAAATGCAGGCTTTGCTCTGAGTGGAGCCAGGAGAGGATGCTAGGCTTCCATGGCCAGTTCATACCAGGAGTCAACTGAGATACCAGGCATGGTTTCTCCCAACACCAAACTCATCTCCTCTTAACCGGAAAGCCCAGTGCTGTTCAAAGGCAAATATTAAAAATACTTGCAGGAGGTGACAGTGCTGCTTTGCTTCCATTTCAGGCGCTAAACCTGCCCCTGGGATCTGCTTTGAGAGAGTCAACTCTGCAGGTGACCCTTATGGCAACTGTGGCAAACACTCCAAGAGCTCCTTTGCCAAATGTGAGATGAGGTACGGGATCCGCGGCCTGAGCCCGCTGTCACTTTGAACTTCCTAGGTTCTCAGGGCTGGTTCCAAACTTTCCCTCCCTGGGGACTGTTTATTCTTGCCCTTCCAGAGATGCTAAATGCGGAAAAATCCAGTGTCAAGGAGGTGCCAGCCGGCCCGTCATCGGTACCAATGCTGTTTCCATAGAAACAAACATCCCACTGCAGGAAGGAGGTCGGATTCTGTGCCGCGGGACCCATGTGTACTTGGGCGATGACATGCCGGACCCCGGGCTTGTGCTTGCCGGCACAAAGTGTGCAGATGGAAAAGTAAGACCCAAATGTTCACTCGCATCATCTGTGTAAGTCTGGAAGGGGGCCCGTTGAGAAACGTCCTGTCCAAACATGGATTTAGGAGGTTTGTTTTCCTAAATCCACTCCTTCCTAGAACTTTGTCTCTGGAATCCAGTTCTTTGCACTTAGAAGGTAAAGTTAATAAATCCTAGATCCTGGCCTGACCATGGAGATGCAGATTGGGGAAACTCAAGCTTGGTTTCTCAGCCTTTAAGTGTTAATAAGTCATTTCTGCACTCTGGGTGTCGTGAGTGTTTCCAGCCAGGAAATTACTTTGGAAGGAAACACAGTAGCATATTATATTGTTTTTGGAAATGTGGCCTTGGTTTTTGGCACAGTGAGGGCTTGTTCTCACCTGGACAGAACGGGAAGTGAGATGTATTTTCAAAGACCCTCATAGAGAGAATAGGAGAGGGGGAAGAGATAGGATCAGCTTGAAGCTGAAGGGAGTTCTTTTAGAGACTAGAGGGGAAAGGAGGGCTGAGATAATTGAGGGTTTAGAAAGAAAGTAAAATATGAAAAAAAAAAAGAAATTGAGATTTTTAACATTCTGCTGCATTGATATTTCTCACCAAACTTTCTCATCAGGCTAAATGAAAGCAACTTTAGTAATACATTTTAGGAAAGAAGATTAATAAGCCCCCACCTGTTTTTCTTAGGAACCCCCCCCACCTTCAAAATGATTATGAAATCATTCACAAACATGAATAGAAAGACACAGATTCAATTCCCTAGGGCAAGGATTCTGTACCCTCACCCCGTTCCCTCCCCACCCCACCCCCCAACCCCCGTGTACCCTGAGCCACAAAGGCTTCATCCCTAAGGAAGTGGGATGATGATATGAGAAACACAATATACATTCCAGGGCTCACCTTAACCACACATGTTAGATTATATTCAGACCTTGACATTAGAATGACACTCATTTTTTAAACTGTAGTCTGAACAGCCAGCACCAGGTGCATCTGAACACCAAAACTCCAAGGGCTCAATTTATCAATGAGGTTTTTTCCCCTCCACATGCAAGATTAAATGTGCTTTGATCCACATTTCTGCAGAACACTGGCTCTTTGAAAGCCATCCTCGGCATTGCTCGTGGGCTGGGAGGAGGGCAGCACCCATACACTGGGATTCTGACCGGGCTCCCGCTGTTTTCTCTGTGAACTCAGTTACTTCTCTCAGCTGGAATGTGACCGTCCTCTTGGCTGAGATTCCCGGCAGTGCTCGGCATTGCTTGGGCTGGCACTTCTTTCAAAGGGTGTCACTAGTGCCTCCCACAAGCTGTTGGGGTCAGATGGTGAACTTCCCATAGGAAGGTTCTACTCGACTCAAAATGCTTCTGCAATCTAAAAATTAGACATCTCTTCCTCTGCCTTCACTAATTTGTAACATCTTCTGGAAGATGAAGGGCCTGATCCTTTGAGTCTGGAGTATATTATGTGCCTTTAAAATGAGACTAAACTCTTGCAACTAGCCCAGTGTCATTTAGCAAATTACTGCCTCTGCAAAGACTTGGTAAACACCAGGGAGCTGTCTGTTTTCCTCTGCTGAGCATATCTGTTGATGGTTTACGTCATCAATGATAGTACTTGTCAGTCAGTAATTTGGAAAATTTCCCATGTTTCAATATCTCCTTTAAAAGGTTCTTGGACCTTGGATGCTTGGAGTCTCAGAGTCTACATAGGCCCCAGGCAAAAGGCTGGTGCATTTCTCCTCCCCTGTATCTTTTAATGGAAGGGACAGGTCAGGGGGCCAGTTGAGAGGGGCAGGGGGGGTGGGCAGAGAGTTGCTGTATTTCACAGATTTCATTGTTAGCTCTAAGCAAAAGTCAGTTTTCATAATCTCATAATTGGCTGAAACCGTATGAAGCACCACACTGGCCCAACTCACATTGACCTGAGTCACACTGACCTGAGTGCTGACATGTGCGGAGTCTGGAGGCGGGCATCAGGATCCAGGTTGCGAGTCAAACAGAAAGCGCCACATAGCGTGGCCTCCATATGAGCCGAAAGAAGATCATCTTCCTCAGACTCCTCTTTGCTTTCCCTTTTTAAATCACAGATGTGCACATGTGGTTGGAAAGGGGCTGAGAAATTTACCGTGCTTTCCTCCTCCTGCAGATCTGCCTCAATCGTCGGTGTCAGAACGTGAGCGTCTTCGGCGTCCACGAGTGCGTGATGCAGTGCCACCAGAGAGGGGTGAGCGCCTGAACTGCCTTTTATAGCCAGTCCCTATCAAGATATGCACCAAATCATTCATTTGCAAAGGATTATGTAATCCATAACTTTAAAAAATATATATAGCAGTTGCCTCAATGTTTTCCTCTAAAGACACTAATTTTTTTGACCTTTACATAGCATCAGAAATGTGACTTTTACTTAACAAAGAAAATCAGATTGAGCAGTAATTAGCTTTCAAATTAACATCCTGTGATTTTAAAAAAGGGACTTTGTCATCTTCAAAGTAAATTTTAAAGCTAACCTTCCTGCATAAAGGATTTTGCATTAATGTTTCAAACAGAGCTGTCCCTCTTTCAACCAAGATTCGGAATATGTGTCTGAACTGAAATACTTCCAAAAGGAATTAAAACAAAGGAGACAGAACACACTGACCACATGTTCTTGAAATCACATACAATGCATTTCAACTCAAGAAGGCTGTTATTTTAGTTCAGAGAATTTTTTTTTCAAGGAGAGAAGTGGACTCTAATTGTTTAAAACATAATTTATTTTTCCTGATGGGCTTAATTATTTCCAATGGAATCGTATTAATCTTGATTAGCCATGCCAGTGGTTCATTTGTTTTTCTGAAACCTTTTGTGCAGAAATCATGCTCTCAGTTCTATTTTTAAAACGTACAGACACTCGCCAGTGACTCTAACATAGAATTATGGAGGTTTTCATAAAACGACTATTGCGCCGTAACCATGAAGGATTGCAGTGCCGTCTCGGATGGGTTTGTTGACTGTGAGGGTAGCTGACTGTCAATATAAAGTGAAATCTTTTCAAGTCTTCGTTGGATCATAGATTTCTTTCTAATGGCTTTAAGAGATGATGCGGGGCAGCCTTACTATGAAGGAGGCCAGGCCCGAGTGGTGGTAGTGCCTGTCCAAGGTTACATGACCAGTTAGTAGTAGTGCTGGGCCCTGGCTTTACAACATCCCTAGGCCCCCATCCACGTGTTGAAAAGGAAAAGCCCACATTGTCTGGGTTGGTGGAGCAGCTGCCGTGACTTGGTGACAAGAAACATGACTACAGTCCTTCCCCCAGTGAGACCAGACTCACCAGCAGTGCCTCCAAATAGGGTGGCGGGGCTGCCAATCTCCCTGCAAAAAGGGCAAATGGCTCTGGTCTATACTGGGAGACCGTGCAAAATGGTGTGGGCAGGACAGGGCCCGAATCCCGGTGGGTGGCACGTCAACAGTAGCATCTTTGAGAACCAGGCAAGATGCTCCGATGCGGCATCGCCACGCTACTCAGTGATTAATTCTGCATGGCTTTAGCTCTGTGGGGATATACTTTCCAACTTACTGCAGGTTATCATGATTGTCGGTCTTATTTTAAGCAATTGGAACAGATGGTTGAATCATCAAAAAAAAAAATCAGTGAAAGCAGGAAAACATCACAAATGAGACATATCCTCCAAATACTGATTTCTTTTTTTTTAAAGATTTTATTTATTCATGAGAGACACAAAGAGAGAGAGGCAGAGACACAGGCAGAGGGAGAAGCAGGCCCTATGTGGGTAGCCCAATACGGGACTCGATCCTGGGACTCCAGGATCATGCCCTGGGCCAAAGGCAGTGCTAAACTGCTGAGCCACCCAGGCTGCCCCAAATATTTGATTTCTGCCTTAAAATATAAAAGCACATATTTGGCCCCATCCAGTAATATTTTGATGCAGAGCTGGGGCCTTCGGGGCAGGCGTACTGGCTGTGGCTCTGCACCGACATCCTTATATCAACCACCCAAAGCGCATCATCCAGGATGTAGAATTTGCTTTTAAGTGAAAGAGAAACTTGGACACTCAGAAGCAACACGAGTACACAATCCTTCTGTCCCGGCCATTCGCAGGTGTCCCACCCATTCCGAATTGGTCAGAGATTCTTTTTAGCCACTTGCCCATATCCATGTACCTGGGCATGCATCCAGCAGACACCCCACTTTTCAGAGCAATAATATCCTCTTGTTTTCGTGCTCACAGCCCACGGGCTCGTGCAGGAGCTCGGTGAGTTCCACGTGTAGTAACCACAAGTCCAACAGCCAATGCAGCGCCCACCGGTCACCCCTGCCAACCAGGCGAGCTGGAGCTGGCCCTCCCTGGAGCACTCTGGTCTCCAAGCTGGGCTATGCAGTCAGGGCCCCCCAAGGCGAAGCCCATCCTCCTGCTTTCTCAGCACCCCCTTCCTGACATGCGAGGGCCACTTCCTCACGTCATGGAGACACCAGGGGTTTGCTAAGCTGTGTCTGGTGTGCAGGGCCGGGAGCCACAGCTGGGAAGCTGCCAGGGGGAGGTGGGTATTTCAAGCCTGAGAAGTGGGCGCAGGTGTGCCAGCCTGTCCAGCTTTGTGCCTGCAGGAGGCAGGGCTGTGCCCAGGGGCTGTCAGGCCCGTGATGCCTGGGGGCTCGGATTCCACAGCCAGGATCACTCCTCACCTTGGAGAGTTGGGGGGAGAGGGGGTACATGGGGAGACCCTGAATTGAAAAAGAGGGACAGAGCAATTACTGAGAAAGAAAGGAGTGGGAGGTAGTAGATGAGCCCCCCAAATCTCCATCACTCCCCTAACAGCTGCCAACTGGCAGGTTATGTCACATTCGCAGCCCCGGGCTCTGGTCTCGCCTGTGCGGTGCTACGCTTCGGGTTCACGCTCACAGTGGCGTTTCTGCATCTGGCTCGGTCGTTGCTCCATGGGGACTCTGGCCACAGGGCCTTTGCTTTGGTGTGGCTGCAGTTAGGACTCAAAGCTTTACGGCCGCCCACGCGGAGGGTGGGCTCTAATGCTGCTTCTCCCTGGGCATCCTCCTCCCTGTGGCCCCGACAGGTGTGTAACAACCGGAAGAACTGCCACTGCGAGGCCCACTGGGCGCCTCCCTTCTGTGACAAGTTTGGCTTCGGGGGAAGCACAGACAGCGGCCCGGTCCGGCGAGCAGGTGAGCAGGGCCGGTGCATCCCGGGGCGGGGGGGGGTGGTGGTGCTGAGTGACCCAGGGGGGCGGGGAGGGGCCGTGGGCAGCCAGGCCCGGAGCCGTGCGAGCAAGACGGAGCCAATGCAGGTGTGCCCCACCCGCGGGAAGCCAGGGGACACCCGCGAGGGCCTGACACGCCTGAGGCCTTTGTCCAGGCGCTGTGCCGCCCTGGCCTTTGCGGACACTCCTCACTCTGCTCCGGCCGAGAGGCGGACTCTGTCCCTTGTTCACCTGTGACACCTTGGCCAGCTAAGGTCATTTCAACAGCAGACTGCCAGGGGGGCGTGAGCTCCAGTGTGGGATGGAAGCACTTTGCACGGCCCAGCCTCCGCCCACTGAGGACCAAATGTCTTCTAAAGCCCACTCTAGAGAGACACCTCCTCAGCAGTGAAGGTTCATGGTCCCAGCACCAGCGGTGGGGAAAGCAGGGGCTTCTGTTCACTGAGCGGTTGCCATGCGCAGGCACCTTGCTGGGCATTTCATGATCTCCTGGGATCCTCGCATAGCTCCCAAGTCAGTCTTCTTCTTCGCTCTTTACATAGAAAGGACCTGAAGCTCAGGGAAGTTAAGTAACTTACCCCAAGTCCCACAGGAAGATGGAGACCCAGCCCATCTCCCTCCTAGCAGCCGTGTGTGGTGCCCAGTTCTTTCCTCCCCAGATGACCTTAAACGGGGTCTCCCGGTGCATTGCTCTCTCCTGAGCACCTGCCAGGCAGTGAAGAGGCGAGTTGGGGGGATGTCCCTTGTAAAAGAAACAAGACAGAAAGGTGCAGGGGCCAGCACAGTGCCCACTCGTGCTGACACCTCCGTGCTCACCTGAACCCACGATGCTTAGACGCCCAGACAGTGGTTCACGCGGTTACAGAGGCCATCGTGTGTCCTCGAGTCCCACTGCGACTAGCAGCAGCGTCACCACATCTCCAAAATGACAGACAGGACAGTGCTCTGCAGGGCCAGGCAGTGAGAGCAGCGCTGGGGACGGAGGACGCGGCCAGGGGGCATATCTGCACAATCGGTGTCATGAGGTGGGACCCCAAGTTCCTGATGGTCCTTCTGCTTAAACGGGGCTGTGTGTCCACCTGGCTCTCAGAGACTCCAGGTGGCCCTGCCCTTGGGCCTGGGCCCTGCAGCAAGCACAGGAAGGACAGAAAGTCTTGCTGTCCAAGGGAGCACCCCGGCCGCCACCCCCTGTGGTAGGAAAGCAAGGCCTGGCCAGCCTCCCCTTTCCTGACTGGGCCTCTCCGCCCTGCCCACTGCCCTCCTGCTGCACCGTAGTTAACATTCTCATACAGCGTGAAGCTTTTGTCTTGCAAAACTAGCAGGATTCTAGTTTCTAATCTGACGGGGCCACCATTCCACCCGCACCAAGTCAGCCAGATGACCCCTGAAAGCGGTGGGAGAGGATTGGCCAGTGCGCTCTGGGTCTGTCTCTGGTGTGAACACGCAGGAGCCGTGGTATTCAGGCTGGGGGGCTTCACGTAGGCTAGCGAATCCACAGTCGCCAGCTCTCCGTTGTAGCGAGTAAGAATATTTACAACAGTGAAAACAAGCGAGCAGTGACTCTGCTCACTACTACCATTACTTCGCGAAAGTACATTCAAACACACACCGAAGAGGCCAGTGGGGACCGTGTCCTGGGCCCCCTGCGCCCATGGCCCACCAGCCTGACCGTGGCTCAGTGTTCATGAAGCACCTGCCACGTACCAGCCACTCTTCCGGGTCCCAGAGACCCAGAGCGAGCCCCTCGTGGACCAACGAGCACTGCCTTGGGAGGGGTGACCATGGGACTCAGGGAGGTGGGCCGACGAGGCGGGAGGTGGGGGCCGGCCACACAGGACTCGGTGCTTGCACTGGACCGGGGGACCCGGTTTGCTGGCTCGAGCAGCTTGATGGAATTTCACTGCAACAGATAGTGACAGGTGGCCCGGGAGGCACAGCCAAGTTCATTTTAGGGGCCTAGGAAATGTTCGATGGGCTAAACGGCTCAGCTTCAGACATGTGGATTGATTGTGAGGAGCTGGAAATTGCGGTTCGGGACGCTTGCTGCTCACTTTTTTCATTAGCTTTGTTAAGAGACAACAGAACTCTAGCCAGAGCCTCCCTGTCTGAGAAGAATGACATCCTGGCCAGGGAACCAGAAGCAGTGCTTTTCCAGTAACACTAACAAGGGAATCAAGACTGTCACATGTTGATTGCCTTACTTAGGCTGAGACGCGTCCCTGATAGGACTTGTCAGCTGGGGACAAAGTCCAGAAACAGAGGGTGTGAGGCGTTCCCTCCCAGAGTGGGAGTGCAGCCGCCCTGGCCGGGAGCCTCCGAGCATCCAGGCCAGGGCGGGTGCGGAGGGCCTGGGGAGGGGCTGTCACCTGCACAGCTGCCACCAGCGCCCTCGGGGGACTGTTGCTCGCCTGCTGCTGGGGGAAGCACATCCTGGTTGTTGCTCACGGTGAAACAGAGACCAGTGAACCCACATCTGTGCTCTCAAGGACTCTGGGGAGCAGTGGGAATTGCAAATACAGCTCCTCTCCATCCTGGCAGTCCTCTCCAGGACTCTTCCTGTGGTCAGAAGTTTGAGTTTTCCTTTCATTTCCACACCCTTGAGGGGTCTCAGTATCTTTGTACTGAACCAATGGGGGCAAATCACAGAAAAGGGGATCTTCTCTTGGAGAAAATACACAGCACCCTGCCAGGGAGAGGGGCGCGCCCCCCAAAGGCTGTATTTGGAGTCCCTAACATAACAAACACGGCAAAATCTAACAAAACCAAACCTCCTTTCAGCTAAGAGTTGTGTGGAGTTTTTTTTTTTTTTTTTCCCCACCTTCTATTTTGAAAATACCCAGAAATAAGGTCTTGGTCTAAGAAAATACAAGAAAACAAAGCAAAAACAGACTCCAGCGCTAAAGAATGAGAGAAGGGTGGGGTGGGGAGGAGTGTTTCTGTGATGGGGGCTGCAGCGGTCACAGTCCGGTCGGCCCTGTGGCCATCCCAGTGGCCGGTGGGCGGAGGGAGGGGCGGCATGTGGCCAGGGCTGCGGTCCCACCTACCAGACTATGGACGTTCCTGTTTATCAAGCTCCAGAGTTGTCAGAAATGCGTGTGGGTGACACAGACTAAACCTCAGGCTTGACCTTTGAAGTAAGACTAATTTATCAGCACATCATTCAGGGGTTTACTCCGTTTCTGTTCCCTCCTTCCTTCAAAGCTCACGTTGCTAAATGTCAGCATCGGATACTTCCCACATTTCGTTATAATTGCCTCTTTGCCTGAGTGAAATGTGTTTTGTTTCAGATCACCAGGGTTTAACCATAGGAGTTCTGGTGACCATCCTGTGTCTTCTCGCTGCTGGATTTGTAGTTTATCTCAAAAGGAAGACGCTAATACGCCTGCTGTTTACAGATAAAAAAACCACCATTGAGAAGCTAAGGTACCCTGGGTCTGGGTCAATCTTGTCCAGAAATGGCATTTGAAAGAATGTGCAGCCAACTGCTCCTTGCTTTGTTTTCCTTCGCAAAGAAAGGGGTCAGATTTTCAGAGGGTAAAACTATTGTGTTGGTTTTTTAAAAAAAAAATCTCTGCCGGACCAGCTGCCTCCTTCACTTTGCCTCCAAACTCTTTGCTCCTTATTACATACATAAGGTGTTGATGAGTCCCACTGATGTATTTTTTTCTTGCCCTTACATTAGTAATTTTTACAAGACGTGAGATGTTAAAATATTTTCATCAAATGGGGTAGCTTTTGACCCAAATATATTCAAAGACATTATTGCTGAAATGCCAGCTTTCTACAAAATGTCTCCCGGGTGCCTCAAAGCCATGTATCTATGGATTGCAAGAGCTGATTTCACAGATTAGTGGCTTTGGGCAGGGTGGGGGGGGGTGAGGGACAGGAATCAATATTTATCTCTTAATCTTGTAAGGATATTAGATAATTTTTCCTTTGCATATTTACCACTCAAGTTAAGCCAATTATTTTTTGAGCGTGACAGTGAACAAAACAAGAAGTTGAGTCAACCAGAGGGGAAATACACTGGTTTAGGAGTAACGAAATCGTGTTGCAGGTGTGTGCACCCTTCACGGCCATCCCGAGGCTCCCACCCCGGTCAGGCTCACCTCAGCAAAGGCCTAATGAGGAAGCCACCACTTTCCAACATGTCAAAGGTAAGTTGTCCACAAAATGTGCCAAGTTAGTGTGTGCGTTGAGACATGAGTTTTCAACAAGGGCTTGAGTAGGGACAGATCCCGGAAATCTATAGGTAGGTTTATAGTAGGAATAGATCCCTGAAATGTGGAGTCCACACACTTAGTGAGGTGATGGTCGGGGGCTGGAAGGAGGCCCACTGTGCCCCATGGAAGCTCTACTAGATCCAGTTGGGGCGCTGTCCCCCATGTGACGTGATGTATGGTACATCATGAGCCATGATCCTCCAATCACCCCGATGGGCCAAATTCCCAGGAGGCCCCCTGGGTCTGCCTCCCAAGTAGGTTCCCTGCTCTGGGCCCCTCCTATGGTTTTAGATGCCACCCGCAAGATCTGGATCACCTTCTTTGGCTCTGTATCTCCTAGTGCATTTCTAAGAGTTATGCCAAGCCTGTGGATGGGCCCCTCGTGCTCTAACTCTGGGCTGTGGAAGCGCTGCCTACCCTATGGTCTCAAAGAGCCAGATCCTTAACCCAAAGTACCTGCTGGCTGCGTCCCAGCTCTGAACTTTCCTGTTCCCTCATTATTATCTGGTGATAATATCAGCAGAGATAAATATTCACTCCAATATTTAGTTTTCCCCATCAAGTGATTCTGGTATACACGTGAGAATTTTTGAATGTTGGACTCATCCAACAAGAGTCAAATTATAACAATGACAGTGTTGGTGTCAGGAAATGACAAGTGATTTTAAAAATTACTATCATGTATTTACTAAACCATAAGCTATTTCATCTCCCTTGATGTAAAAAGTGTAAAGGATTGGGTCCTAGTAAGCTTTACCACCTCTCAGACCCAAATGTGGGGCTACGTAGTAAGAACAGCTAGCTTTACGTCGAAGAGCCAAAAATGGGAAATGACCCAAATTTCTATTAACAGGTAAAAGGATAAACAAACGTTGGTATATTTACGCAATGGAATGCTATTCCGCAATAAGAAAGAATGAACTTCTAATATATACAACAGGATGGATGAATCTCAAGATGATTATGCCCAAGTAAAAAAAGCCCAGAGGGGGAAACACACACACACACACACACACACACACACACACACACACACACACTTCCATGATTCCATTTATGTGAAATTCTAGAAAATACAAACTATTTTATAGGGGCAGAAAGCAGATCAGGAGTTGCAAGGAAGAGGCGGCGGGGAGGAGTGGGAGGGAAGGATGACGTGGATATATGTTCATTATCTAGCTTATGGTGATGTTTTCATTGGTTAGACACATGTCAAAATTATCCACTTTGTATGGTTTCATTACGTGCAATTAGCTGTCTCTCTGTGGAACCTCAAGAAAGCTGTTTTTAGAAAGAGAGAAAGGAAGAAAAGAGGGAGGGCCAGGGGCATGAGGTATCTGTTCTGATCTGCCCTAAGAGCAGGGGCACTGCAGCTTCCAGAAGCTTCCGTCCTCCTTGCCAGGAGTTTCCTCAGTTCTCACTGAGCCTGGAGGGCATCACCCTCGGTTCACAGCTCCTTCATCCTTTCCTTAAGATCTGGTCTGTGGCCTCATACTGGTTGGCACTCCTCCCCCCGGCTCAAGTACCCTGTGCCTCTTTCTTGATGGATGAGACCAGTTTTTTTTTTTTTTTTAATTCCTGTAGAAACCGGTCCCGCTGTTCCAGATTGGGTTGGAGGGAAGGGTGCCTCTGCTCCACCTGTGACGTTTAAACAAATAAGGATAGATTCCCTGTCGTGGAGCTGCACTAGCGGGCACCGCTGCCTCTGAGCAGTGGTGAGGCCCGTGACACCATGGCTTTTGCTTCACCCCCGCAGGACACTACCAGGAGGTGGCCACAGTGTCAGAACGTTGACATCAGCGGGCCCCTCCAGGCCCATGACGCCCCTCCGCCAGGATCGCCTCAGCGAGTGCTCCCACCCCTCCAGAAGGTTCCTCGTGCGCCCCTCGTCCCCGCCAGACCCCTGCCGGCCAACCCTGCCCTCCGGCAGATCCAGGTACGGCCCCCTCAGCTAAGGTGATGGGTGTCATTCGAGTCCAGACTCCGCCACGAGTGTGTCTAGTTGGTCTACTTGCGGGGCCTCTAGAAGGTGCAGATGACTCAGCTCCCAGATGGTCAAGTGGGATGAGCCACGTGAAGCATTGAGCGCCGTCCTCGGTGTATCGTCCACACAGGTGCATTTATCAGGAATATTTCTGTGATCGGAACAGTCAGGGCACCCGTGCAACTTACCGCCTAAACCAAGACACTTGTGAGAATGGCAGGGACACTTCGAATAGCGAGGCCTGGACGATAGGTCAAAAGATGGTCACCTCAGGAATATTAGCGGGCAGACTTTCTTACCCTTTTTCCATTTTCAAAATTATTCACAAGAATTTCACCACCCATTGAGTGTCCCCAACACCAGATGAAGCACGATGTTCAATCCTTTGTGTCTATCATCTCTTTTCTATGCTATCATGGAAGTTAATGGTTTCTGTTTGCTATGACCATGAATAAGACATCATTTCATGAAAAGAAACCCGGGGGTGGTGGGGGGAGGGTGGGCAGGCAGTAAAAACAAGCACATGCAAAACACAGAGAAATAATCCCTGATAATTTTTCACTGCTTATCATTGTCATACTTTTTGTAATGTTTCTTTTTTTTTTGTAATGTTTCTTTTTTTTGTAATGTTTCTATTTAACAATTACATGTGTATTTTTAACATAATTTAGATTATTCTATATGCACATTGCTTTATATACTAATTTTTTGCCTTAGAATTATTCCTATATACCATAGCACTAAAAAGTCTTTAACATGTCACTTTAACAATAGCACTATATGTGTATGTGGAATACTTTTTTAAGCACCTGCCAATTAGTGGGCAAGTCTGGACCTCTCAAAGTTTCACTGTTATAAATAGCTGTGTTGTGAAGGTCTAGACAGATAAATTTTGGAACACTTTAATGGTTCCCTTACGAGAGATTCCTAAAAGTGAAAATACTGGGCTAAAAAGTACTATAACTCTTTTATGCCTCTTAATATATAAAATAAATACTTTTTCAGGACTCCTATGTATATTTATGTTTCCACATTATTACAGAGCATCTGTCTCTCCATGACTCTGCTAGTTCTAAGTATTACCATTTCAAAGTTTTGCCCATTTGATATTTTAAAAATCTCATTTTTTCTGGCTAGCGGTTCCATCACTTACTGAAAGGGGATGTTGATGTTTTTAGCAATGAATCTGTTTCTTTTCATTCCATCAGGTTTTCCTTCACGTATTTTGAAACTCTCGTGTTTGTGGTACACGTAGTTAGGATTGTTGTGTTTTCTTGGTGAATGGACCCTTTTATCATTACGTCATGTCCCTCTTTAGTTCTGGGTATTATCTTTGTTCCAAGGTCTACTTTATCTCATATATCCACTTCAGTTTTCTTTTGATTCGTGTTTGTAAGACGTGTCTGTTGCCACCTTTCTACACTTAACTTTCCTATGTCGTCGTAGTGGAAATGAGTTCCTCAGAGACCATATGTAGCTGGGCCCATCCGTTCTGTCAGTCAGTGTCTTTTAATAGGTGTGTTTAGGGCATTTACTTTTAATGCAATTATGGATGTGTTAGAGTTTGTCTACCATTTTAATACTGTTTGTTCCCTCTGATTTTTGTTTATTGTACTCCTCCTCCCTGAATTCCTTTAGGTTAGTTGAACACGTTTTTAGTATTCCCTGCTGATTGATCTGTAGTGGTTTTGAGATATGTCTCTGTATAGTTTGCTGTTGGGCAGGGTTTCTCAACCTCAGCATTATCAGCAGTTGGGGCTGGATAACTCTTGGTTGTGTGGGACTGTCCTGTGTATTGTAGAATGTCTAGGAGCATCTTGGTTTCTACAAAGTAGTTGGCAGTAGCACATGCAACCATGTCTCCAAACATTGCCAGATGTCCCCAGGTGGGCAAAATCACCCAACTGAAAAGCTGCAGTAAAGATTACACCATATGTGCATAATTTATCACAGTCTGCTAGTATCAGTACGTTATCACTTCAAGTGGAATGTAAAAACATTACCATCTTTGAGGTCTCTTTATCCTTCTCCCTTTATCACATAGATGTCTAACTATTAGCTTTATGTGCACTGAGAATCACTTCAGATGCTGTAATTTAGCTTTCAACCATCAAGCCTAAGTTTTAAAACTTAAGAGTGGTCTACTATTTCTACTCATATATGCACCCTTTCTCTCCTTCCTTTATTCCTGGGTTTCTTTCTCTTATCATTTCCTTTCTGTCTGAGAAACTTCAGCTATTCTGTTAAAGCAGGTCCACTGGTGAACAAGTTCTTTGGTTTTCCTTCATCCAAAACTGTCTACTTCACCTTAGCTCCTGAAGGATATTTTCACTGGATATCCAATTCTGGGTTGACTGTTCCTTCAACATTGAAAAATGTTCCACTTCCTTCTGGCCTCTGTGGCAGTGAGAAATCCACTGAAAAGTTCAGCCTACAGTCTCTGTTCCAGGGAAGAGATGTGGCCTGTGATGGTACACCGGATTGAGAAGCAGGTCTCTGCCATCTCCAGGATGTGGTGGCCAGCTGGGGGTGGAGGGGATGGCTTTTTCTGGTGCCCACCTAGAGCTGGAGTAAGGTCAGGTATGGTCAAGATGTTTCTCTCTTACAGTCACCCCGTTCCCATCTATTGGCTGGAGACAGAAGGCTTTCCTTGGGCCTCCTTTTGCTCTGGTGCTGTTGGCATTTCCAGATTGGGAACCTCTCCAGAGCACAGGCCAAGATATAAAAATGGCAAAAACAAAAACAAGAACTCAGTATTGGGTAGTTCTTGAGTTCTGAGATCCACAGCCAGTCCATTTATTTTTCTCCAACTTTCAGAGTCTCAGTCAGTTGCTTTATGGATTTTCTCCAGACGTTTTTGTTGCAATTTGCAGGAGGTCTAGGGTGAGGTGTACTTGTTCCATCTTGTCCAGACCTCATTTTTTTTTCTATTTCTCTGATTACTGGTACATTTGAACTGCTTTTTATATATCTCTTAACCAATGGAATAGCACTAAATTGGCCATCAAAAAACAAAAAGGACCCAAAAAAGGCTTGATTTGTCAGTGATTTCTCTGCAATAAAAAAAAAAAAAAAAATCCCGCCATGGCCAATTCCATGCTATCAACGTGATGTCACTAAAGGAGGAGCAGAGAATTGGCGGACCTGAGCTAGCACCAGCCAGCTCCAGCAGAAAGCTGCCATTAACTGTATTTGTTGTATGAACTATCTGTCCCTACCCTTAGCCTATGTTTTTCTATTTGAGAGAGAATTTTTCTTCCCAATTTGTAAGGGTTCATTTTCTCCTTCAGAGTACTTACCCTCTCCCAGTAATCTATTGTAAACATTTCCTTAATTTATCTTTTCATTTCATTTATGATATTTTGGGGTATAAAAGGAATTCCCACTTTGAATATTAAATTTCTTCACCTTGTGAAGAAATTCTCGGTGCTTACAAAGTCCTCTTTCATTTCACTGCCAGTCAGGATCTACCTCTAGCCTCTTCGTTTATTTTGTGGGCTGTTGAGAATTCTTTTACAAGTGTCTGTCTAACCTGTCTTGGATTTACTGTGAGAAGGAAGGCAGTGGGCATGTCCTAAATTTTTCTGGGCGATGGACTTATTCGAGAATCTGATGAAAGCTATGAAATCTCAGAAAACGCACCAGGCCTTGATACTTCACATGCAAATTTCAGATATCCACGGGGCCGCCAACCCCTTCCCCACAGATTCCCTCAGACTTTGGCTTTTTATGTCTCTCTTCAAGCAACTCGCCTTTGCACCATGTCAAACTGGGACTGCCTTTAACAGACCATGGGATCTGAGGCAAGATATTTCCACTTGCTGGTATCTTTTTTTTCCTGACAGCAGTGAATGCCTACAGAGGGCACTCCCTCAAGATTTCCTTTAAAAACAGGCCCTGAAAAAAGGCCTTCGTTCTGTTTTATGAAACGAAGGAAATGTTACCCTTTAAACATTAGGAACTGAAAAAATCCACATTTCTCACTCCAGGCTGGTGTCTGTCTGGAGCTTTTCCGAGACATATGATATAGATTAGGCTCGCGCTTTCTCTCCCATCACACATAGAGAACTGAAATTAATTCCATGCAGGTGTGGCAAATATTGGGAGGTGGCTCGTGCTTGGCAGCACAGATTGAACCCACTGACTGACGTCGGGTACTTTCGAGTCCCCGTGCCCTGCCCCTCGCAGCTTGACAAAGACAGCTACCTGGCTAGCTGTGCTTCATTTGTCCAAACTTTCCCAAAGGAAAACGTTCTCATGGACGCAATATATACCTCACATCGAAAGGGTCAAAGTCAGGTCTTTATAGAAAACCTTTGATCTTTCCATCACACGTTCTGTTTGATTTATAGAAACCAAGGACACTGGGATCAGCTCCCTCACTTGTCTGCACATAACACCCTTCCTGTGTGCCATTTCCTTCTTGGCCAAATGGCCCTTGCGACGCAAGCTTCTCAACCTAACTCGTCAGCCTCGGTCAAGGAAACGAACTTTTCGTTTCCTTTTCATCCTGCCAGCTATTTTAGAGGCAACTTAATGCGGTTGTTCATCTAGCTGCCATGTCCCCCCCCCGCTCCCCCAGATCATGAAAGGCAGAAGGCGATCTTGGGAACAGGACAGTAAAAGGAGGACAGCGGGGTCACAGAGGCGTGTGACCGTGGACAGTTGTGTGCTTGTGCAGGGGGGGCAAGCACAGGGGGCAGAGGAGCATCACAGGATGCTCGTACCGTGTGTGGCCTTGAGCTTGCCCTGCCCTAAAGGGGCACGCACTTGATGGGGGGACCAGACCAATCTGTGGAGATTTGCATCCTTCAGGCCACTCTGGAAGCACCCAGTGACTTCTGTGCTCGCTGCTGGGTAGTTCATCTCTAGATCTGGCAGGGAGTGAAGAGGAAGGAAAGGAAGTCTGTGCATGGATCCCAGAGGCTTTGAGAGACCTGGCAATGGTCATCCTTCAGACATTCTCTGTTGTTTTTCCTCTGACTACAAAAGTGTCAAACATCTCTCAACTCTGTGCTCCCCCCGGCCACACAGAAAGTCAATTCTACCGTTTTGGTAATTTTTTTAAGTAGAGTAATGTGTACAAAGGGGAGAAAACACAATGCCTGGGAAGGGTGGGTCTCGAGCAGAAGTCTGCAAGGACCTTCTCAGGAGGAAGCCACATAAGGTGGCAGGCTCCAGGCTGACACCAAGGCCCGGGAGACAAGAGGTGGGCACCTGGCAGTTGAAGAGCTGCACAGAATCCAGTGGAAGGATCACTTTCTTGACCACAGACTTCGTGTGTGGAGTCAAGTGAGCTGACTTCCAGGAGGAAGGCCTCTTCCTGAGAGGCCCCAGGAATACTGGGTGAGCTCGGGACCCCTGGAGGGGGAACATCTGACACCAGGTTTTACAGTTTCCTTTCCTCTGTGCCGGTCCTTAGGACATCCTCCAATGTTCAGGGAAGCATGCATCACCACCGTGGCCTAGAGCCAGTGCCAAGAGTGTTAGAGAAGGATGGAGCTGCTGATTTCCAGGGAGAGGACAGCCCCTGCAGGGTCAGGTGTGAGATGCCGGGACAGGATCTGGACAGTAGTCTGGAGCAGGTGTCAGGTTGGGGCCTGGGGGGAGGCGGGAGCCTGATAAGAGTGTGGGTGCAGATGGAGCGTCCCCCTGTCACCTAAGAAAGGTTGTCAAGCCACTAAGTCTGAACTGAACAATTAAGTGGGACCCCCCAAAAGACTGGAAAATACGAAGACCACTCATATTCTTAACACCAGGGTGTGTAATTTTGCTCCTCGAAGAGAAGAAGGACCAATAGGGACAAACTCATGGGGTTTTCATTAGATTTCTAGAACATATCCACCTGAATTCCTTTATGCGGGTTATTCTGATTAATTGGCCTAATGAATTGGTTTAAAGTTTAAATAAAAACGTCTTCAATGTCACATCTAAGAAATAGATATTTCTGCCAAAAAGAGAAAAATGAAAAAGATATTTCTGCTCACAGAAAATTACATCTAGAGAGGGCTGTGCTAAGTAGCGGCAGATTGAAATGCAATTTTCTGCTGTCAAATTGAAATGTGCCAGGATTCTAAAGGGAGTATAAGAGGCACCTTCAATCCATAGCCGGGCCATTCTTCTAAAGAGCAAAAACTTCATGGGAGTGTCATTTTCTTAGCATTTCTCTGAATTTTATTTTAAGGATTGCCTCATAAAATGGCATGTGAACCATACCTGCTGATGTGTGGTCATATTTGGCTTAGGGTGCCAAATATGTTTATTTTTTTAAGCCCTTAGTTTCCTGGGAAAATACAAGGAAGTGCTTTCCCTCCGTGCACTCTTACCAGTGAATTCTAATACTGAACTGACTGGCTGGGATTGTTTTTCCAAAATAATAGGAACCGAAAACAAAAGGACAGTTGGATCCATCCTTTAGACTGATTTTTGCTGAATCAAAGTCTTGTCCTGAAAGAGCTGGTAGGCCCATGGGAACATTTGCCAACCCTATTTCTGGCACTGCTTGTCTGGGCTGCAGAAATGTCATCGAAACGGCAACAAAAGGATTAATTTCTGGTTTTATTTTATAACCAAATAGTGTAAAAATGTATTTATGTGTGCACATACATGTTTGAATGTGTTATTTTACTGATTGTTTTGGTGTAAGGAGCTTTCTATTTGCATCTTAGATTGTTGTAAAATAGAAAACATGTATTGAACACCAATCACATGGCTGGTAGTCCTGAGCCCAGCCCTTCACGGACGTTTCTGACGGTCTTGCAGAGCCTGGGAGCGGATGGCGCCCTCAGCCCCACTTTACAGAGGCTGAACCAAGGAACCGAGGCCCAGGGAAGCCCCCCCTCCACCCCACGCCCAGCTTGGGTAGAGAGGCACCGCCAGCTGGGTAGCTGGAGGGAGGCAGAGACTGTTCTGGTCAACGGTGAAGACTGTAACAGCATAGTTCAGGCCCCTGACCACCTCGGCAATGTTTCATTCATTGTTGCCTCATACAAGGTGGGGAGTGGGGGACCTTCTGGCATCTAGTGGAGGCTTCAGACCGTAACAAGAGAAGCCTGCATTTCTCTTTTCCTTTGCCTGTAACACTAGCATTCTGCGTGTCCTAACTGATCTGTCCTGGAGCCAGTCCTTGTTCAGAACCAGGGCAGCCCTGGAGCTGCACTGGGAATACCAAGAAGGCTTGCGTGCATTTTCAGTAGAGGTGGAGATTCTTGGTCCCGTGTTCCTGGCAGGACATTTCTCCTAATCAACACCTTGTCTGTGTCTGTGGAACGTACAACAAACCACATTTTGTAAAACGAGACCGGCTGATCTTGTGCAGGCTCTGCCGAGAAAAGGCTGTGGATCGACCCAGCGTGGCTCCAGTGGACCCAGGGGGGAGGGAGGGGGCATCTAATTCAAGGAGCCCCAGACCGCCCCTCCCCCAACCCTCCCCAAAATGGGGCACTGAGCCGTCCCCCCACCTCCCTGGCCATTACTGGTGAACAACAACTACTCATCGCAATGCTTTGGGATAAAGATGTGAGCGAAACAAATTAACTGAGCTTCTGAGGTTGAGCCCTGACTTTCAAGTCTTCTCCAACGGAATGAACTCAAGCATTCGAATGAGTAAGGACTTGTGTGACCCCTTCTTCTGGCCCGTGTGGGCGTCTGATATTTAAAACAACACTCACAGGGCCTGAGAATCTGATGATTTAGGTCCTTTCCGATCAGAAATGCCAATATGTAATGAGAAAGGGAAATCCACGGGTCAAGATGTTCTCCCAAGGAAGCGAGATGAGATACAGCGAAGCTGATCCTTATAAAAGCCTTCATTCCGCCAGGCGACCTGAAGCTAACCCCTGAGCTCACGTGCTGGAAAGTGTCCCCCTCGGCCCCATGCCTGCACGCCGCTTTCCATGTATCACCCTCACCCACATGCCCTCCGAGATGCCTCCTGGCCCGTGTTTTCCGCAGTCCTCCCGGGGGCCTCCACGCTCACCTGCTCCCTCAGCCTGGAGTAACCTTGCTACTTGCCCCGTCCCACTTCAGAAGGCACCAATGGCTTGTGCATCTCCGGGCACACCTACGTCCAGTCCCTTGAGCATAGATGTGAGGGGAATCTGCGGAGTGGCTGTGAATTTTAAGTAGTAGAGCAATAAGCCTTGTCACAGCGTCGGTTATTCCCCTGGGGCCGTCCCATTCCATGAGTCACGGATTCATAAAAATCTGAGTCCCTTCCTCCTGTCAACCTAAAATGCAGCTACCAAGGTCTTGGACACCTGCTGACCTCTCCCCGCCACCTGCGCAGCACTCCCAGAAAGCTCAACCAAAATTTCTCTGGTTTCATATCCTACCCGCCGTTACTCATACGACAAACCCACCCGATGTCCTTAAAAGCATCTGTCACGTGCGAATGCACCCGTATCTCTCTGGAGAGGAGTAACTTAGAGGAAGGCCGTTCAAACGATGACAGTACTCTAAGGGGTGTTTGCTTTCCACTCATTTAGGAGGTTCCTAGAAGCATGCAAGCCTTTCATGAAAAAAGTGATGCCTATTTTATTTTACCCTTTATGTTTTTTAATAGGTCAGGTGTGCCCATAATTACAAATTCCAACAGTACAAAGGGTTCCTTAGAAAACAATTGGTCTCCCCCCGACCTCCGCCACCAGGCTTCCTTTCCCAGAAGCATGGTCACTAGGCTTTCGTAAGCTGCAGCTTGGAATATGGGTGAAGGCCTCATTTCTACTCTGTCTCTCTCTACAGAGAGAGATTATTGAAAATTTGGGAATTTTCAAACATGCAAAATTGGAGAAAAGAATGCAATGAAACGCCATCTGCCCGACACCCACCTTCAGCACCTGCCAGCTTGCTGGCACTCTTTTGTCATCTTAGATTCTTGTTTGGAACTCAAATGGCAGCCCACCCCGGCCTCTCTGGCGCTCTGCTCATTCCCGATCGGTGCTACAAGGGTCCACCTCATTGTTTTGGCTACTTTTGTGTTTCATTGTGGAACCATCCCATAAATTATGCATCCTGTCCTTTGCTGAGAGCCACGTGGGTTGTTTCCAATCATTTGCTGCATCAGACAGACGTGTCCTTGCCCGGGGACCTCGGGGCTGCGCAGAGGACATCTGTGGGGTAGCGTCCTGGGAGCACAATGGCCGTATGATCTGATTAAGTGGAACAGCCCCAAAAAGAGTCCTGCAGATTTCTACTCCCCAACTCCCCACCAACACGGCATTCAAAGATTTTGCTTACTTTTGCCGATAGGTAAAATAAATGTATCTACATTTTTCTTTCCATAAATGAGGCAAAACCTCTTTTTGACGGCTTAAGATCCATTTGTGGGGTTCTTTTTTCCCTTTTCGTGGACTGTCTTTTCGTGTCCCCTGCCATCTCATTGTCCTCTCAGAAAGGACACCCAAAGAATTCAGGCATTTTTGTCTCTTATTCTTTGATGATCTTTTTTTTTTTCTTACAGTGAAATGTTTGATCCATCTGCCATGGATGGTGGTGTATAAAATGAAGTAGGAATCCACCTCCCTTTTTCTGGTTTCTTGAGTCTGGATGCTGTTTTGTCCCTTCCCGGCCTGTGTCTTATTAGCGTTCCCTGGCTCCTCGGCAGCCCCAGCCCACCCACAGGAGCTGGCTGGGGGCCTGGTAGGCAGTGTGGCCTCCTGGTCCCTGCCCTTCGGCCGCAGAAGCGCCCCCTCAGTGTCCCCAGCACATGCCGGACAGTGCACCTGCCTCTTGGGGCTTCGTGGCCATTGCACGAAAGTATCTAACGTTAGCCTGCAGTGTGATGAGTCTCTGCTAAATGATAGCTATTCATTTCTCTAATGTATTCTTTTCTCCTTTTATCATTTCTTTCCATCCTTAGGTTTATTTCTCTAACTTCTTAGACCCTTACCTCATTTCTGTTCATACTTCATTTATTTATTTTATGTATACATTACCAAATAAGCATAAGAGTCTAGGAATTTCCCTCCAAACACTGCATTGTCTGTGCTCACTGGGTCTGATTTGTACTGTTCTCAATATTTATATTTTTAAAATAACCTACACTTCCCCTTCTGCTTTGTTCTTTGGCCCAAAACTTGAAATTATTTTCCTTTTTGTTGTCATGAATTCTTAAGACATTTAAAACATGGAAAAGTGAAAATAATCTAGAATTCACCCACATCTATACTACACAGAAACAACCCGTTGTGATCTCCATGTTTTTCTACGCATGTGCCTACTTAAGTCTCAGAGGATATGCACTGTTTCCTTTAATTTTTTTTATTTTTATTTTTTGCACTGTTTCCTTTTAAAAAAAAAATAGGAAAAACAGAGCAGTCCAGACAAAGTCATTGTGACTACCTCAGATACAATCACTTTTGTGGGTTGGTGGTGATATTTTTATGGAGCCTTTTCAATACTTTTACATAGATATCCAAAGAACATATGGAATACTTCAATTTACATAAATGGTATAAAACTACAATTAGCTTCGCACAGTTTGCACTTACATTCAACTGTATTTTACTTTTTTCTTACATTGAAGTACAGCTGACGCAGAATGTTACATTAGTTTCGGGTGCACAACACAGGCACCTGACCACTCCGTACTGAGGCTGTGCTCACAAGTGTCACTCCCGTCTGTCACCATGCACGCCATGACCGTAGCCTCGTAGCCTGGACTGTATTCCCTGTTGTGCCTCTCATCCCCATTTTGTATTCATTACATAACTGGAAGCCTGTGCCCCCCCCCCACTCCCCTTCACACATTTTTGTCCATTCTCCTACTTCTCTCCCCTCTGGCAACCACCAGTTTTGTTCTCTATTTATGGATTGGTTTCTGCTTTATTTGTTCACTTGTGGTTTGTTTTTTGTTTGTTTTTTTTTAGATTACACATTTAGATTCCACAAGTGAAGTCAAAAGGTCTTTGTCTTTCTCTGCCGTATTTCACTTAGTATAATACCCTCTAGGATCTCCTTCTTGTTTATGGCCAAGTAATATTCCATTGTACATCTCTGCCACATCTTCTTTATCCACCCATCTGCCTATGGACCCTGGGCTGATTCCATGCCTTGGCTTTTGTAAATAATGCTGTGATAAACATACAGGTGCATACATCTTTGCAAATTAGTGTTATCGTTTTCTTTGGGTAAATCCCCAGTAGTAGAATTACTGAATCATATGATAATTCCATTTTAATGTTTTGAGGAACCTCGGTACTGTTTTCCACAGCGGCTGCACCAACTTACATTCCCACCAGCAGTGCGGGAGGAACTGTTTCCTCCACATCCTCACCAACACTTGTTATTGCTTAGTTTTTGCAGACTAGCCATTCTGATGCATGAGGTTGTATCTCATTGTGGTTTTGATTTGCATTTCCCTGATAGTCGGTGATGTTGAGCATCTTTTCATGTGTCTGTTGGTCATCTGCAGGTCTTTGGGAAATGTCCATTCAGATCCTCTGCCCATGTTTTAATTGGATTTTTTTGGTGTTGAGTTGTGTAAGTTCTTCATATATTTTGGATATTAACTCCTTATTAGATCTGTCATTTGCAAATATCTTCTCCCATTCAGTAGGTTGCCTTTTCATTTTGTTTGCTCCTTTGCTGTATAAAGAGTTTTCATTTGAGTGTAGTCCCAATAGTTGACTTGCGACTCCCTTGCCTAAGAAGACATATCCAGAAAAAAAATGTTGTTAAAGCTGATGTCGAGATTACTGCCTATGGTCTCTTCTAGGAGTTTTATGATCTCAGATCTCACATTTAGGTCTGTAACCCATTTTGAGTTTATTTTTGTGTGTAGTGTAAGGAAGTGGTCCAGTTTTCCCAGCACCATTTACTAAAGACACTCATTCCCCCATCATATATTCTTGCCTCCTTTGTTAGATTGACCAGATAAGCATGGGTTTATTTCTGGGCTCTCTGTTCTGTTCCATTAATCAATGTGTCCATTTTTGTACCATATCGTTTTATTATAGCTTGCTAGTATATCTTAAAATACTTCCAGCTTCGTTCTCCTTTCTCAAGGTTGCTTTGGCTATTTGGGGTCTTCTGTGGGTCCATATAAATTTTAGTATTATCTATCCTAGTTTGTGAAAAGTGCTATTGGTATTTTAATAGGAATTGCATTGAATCTGTAGACTTCTTTGAGTGGTATGTATGGATATTTTAATAATATTAACTTTTCTAATCCATGAGCATAGAATAGCTTTCTATTTGTGTCATCTTCAGTTTCCTTCATCAGTGTCTTATAGTTTTCAGAGTACAGGTCTGTCACTTCCTTGGTTAAGTGTATTCTTAGATATTTTCTTCTTTTTGATGCAATTATGTTTTACTTTGTTTCTAGAAATTTTATTATTCAAATATGCTGGCTTGTCTTTAAACACAGAAAATTTGTTCAAATAATTTCACAATCTGAAGTCTTTGGGTATGTTACTCCTGAGGTTCCTTTCACAATTCCTTGCTTCTTTGTATGCTTGGTAATTTTTTCCTATGAGCTGCTTATTTTTCTGGAAAATTATCTAGAAAACTACCTGGGAGTTCTTTGAGAACTAGGATGAAGGTACGACCCTCCAGAGAGGATGTATTTTGCCTCTGCCTGGCTCCTGGAAGCAGTAACCATTTGAGACCTCTCTCTCTAAATGGCTTGGGCTTGAGCCACTGAGGGGATGTGATCTCAGCTTCAGGTCCTCAAGGGCAATTTGTGGTTAGAGGTTTATTTTCCAACAATTTCAGTGGTTTTAGAGAGAGAATAGGTCAAAATAACTAGCCTGCCATATTTCCAGAAATGGAAGATTCACCTCCCAACTCTAGTTTGTTCTGTAGCGTCTCCATTATCATACTTTGTGACATCCTGTTCTGTAGCCATAAGCATCAGTTTTGTTAGATGCAGGTCTACACTGAAAAGACTCAATGCTCATGGACAATCTTTTTGCCACGTATTCATTCATTTCCTGGCTAGCTGATGTCATTCTAGTGTACGTCCTTCCCCAAGAGTTCCACAGGCGGCTACTCCCTGAAGTAGACATTCCATGTTCAAAGACATTTGGCTGTTGTTTTCACTTCTCAGCAATAATGTGCATATAAAAATAATGGAGCACACTTTGTCTTCCCAAAACTTCCCCATGGTCTTCCTCTCTCTCCCCTGGAGAAATCAGAAGCTGGCTTTTTTTTACCCTTTGAAGTGATGGGATTTGGTATCCTCACTGTCCAATAACTTCAATAGGTGATATCTTACTATTGAGGAGTTGAATTCATTTCTCTGAGGGAAATTGTGTGCACTTCTAATCATAGATTTGACACTCTTTTTTTCAGGAAAGTTCTTATGAAATCAGTGTATTTTTTCTATCTACTCAGATCCTTTAAGTGACACCATTTTTATGTATGTTGTGTCACCTTTGCTGTGGTCTTTATTTTACTGTTGAACTTTTCACTTCCCTCAGCTCAGACCTCACAGCCCTTTGTTCAATATGATTTTCATCGTTGGTTTTCATGGTTTTTCTCTTCCCCTTTTGAGTTTTGCTACCTCCTTTGTCATTTCTGTGTATATACATTTTTACAGGGTGGGTTCTTAACTTTGCCTTTTTCCCTAATGCGTCCGCCTCCTCCTTAAAGGCAGGGAGTTCTTCCTGGAAAACCAGTCACAAGACAGCTGAGGAAAAGGTGAGGCTGGTGCTGAGGTCTTTGAGAGAGTGGTCTGGCCCTCCCTGCTCCCAACACAGACCCTGCAGGCCCAGCCCTACTCCAGGTTTGCACAGATAGCTGGACCTGTCTACATTGCTGTTTGTTCAGTCCAGATACATCATGCTATCTGCTTACTCCTCATGCCTGTTTCATGCAAAAGGGCCTGATTTTCTCTTCTGCACTGTATCAGGTTGGCCATGGCAGGATCTTCTCCTTTCTCAAGGCCTTTCTTCACCCTGGCCTGCTGGACACTTTGCCCCCTTTTTATATAGATTTGGGGTTGTAACTTTTCCTCCATTTTGCTCCTTTCCATGCATTTTTTTTCCATGCATTTTCTTAAATGTTTTCAGGTACTTTCTAAAAGAAAGGTCAAGGTTTGGTCAAGGTCATTTTATAGACACGTCTGTGTTCTTTTAAGAGAGATTTGTTGAGACCTCTGCTTTTTTTGGAGAAAGAATAAAGAAATTGCACCATTTCCCTGAGAACTGATTATCCTTGGACTGATCTTTAAATATATTTCTCACAGATCCAGAGAGGCCGAGTGGAGAGGGTGAGGCTGATGCTACCCCTGGCCCTGCATGAGCTTGTCAGGGATAGCCGTGGCATCCCTGGCATTTTCCGGTGATAGAGGTCTCTGGATAAACAGGATCCATTTACTCTTGCTTACACAGAGGTAGATAACAGTTGAGAATTCTTTGATGATGGTCAAAGTAGAGGATTCTTTTTGGATTTTAAAATTTATTCTCAATCCTCTAAAACTTTGAAATATGTGGCTGCTGCAAAAACAGCAGAATGTGGACAAATGGGACGGTTCTATTTAATGTAGATCTCAATTTTCCTCCAATATCAGGAGGTTGAAAAGGGAGAGAGTGGGGAGGGGAGGTCTGCATTCCTGATTTTTAATAGGTCTACAGGAATATTTGAGTGTGAACAACCTGGCCTGGAGTCCTTTCTCCATTCTGATGACTCTTTGTGGCAAGGCTGGACTTTTCTGGGAAACTGAGGTTCAGGTTTGCAAAGGCAGCATGAAAATATGCAATGCCTGACAGAGTGTGTGGGAATCCTACTCTTTCCTACAAAGTCACAGCCTCTGTAGCTGTGCTTCCGCCCACCTGTGTATAGGCTCCACGTCACCACGCCTGATTATCTGAGAAGGGAGAACCCATCATCTTTCACTAGCTCCACTCCTAGTGGGCCTGTTCAGGCCTGGCAGGAAATAGACCACTCACCTAGGCAGCATCTGTGAGTGTGACCTATTTCATAGTGGATCAATGTCTCGCGGATCCCAGGGCTTGAGGTCAGAACTTTCGATCAACATTTCCACAGTTTGGGCTTTGGTCACTGTAGTGACCATGCAGTTTATCCTTTAAACCAGGACGTAGCTGAGTCGTGATTAATAATTAAACAGGGCCATAAACATAAATTGCAGATGTCCCAAACAAAGCAGAATGAATGGCCAAGCTAACTATCTCCTGGGTTTCCGTGATAAATCCAAATGGATTATGATACATTATAACAAGGATCTCACTTTTTCTCCAGCATGGCCATAAAAAGCTGACGTTATCTTTATTACCAAGACCAGATACTTATTCATTCTTAGCAGCAAAACTAGTATCACTTAGTAATGAATCATTTAAACCTCAATGCCTTTCAGTTTTATAGGTGCGTGCATTCATTTTTTACATTACACACTAATATCTTGCTCATAGTTTTCTGCCATCTTCTAGGGAATGGAGCTTAATTTATTCCCATAGTTTATTACCCGAGGTTTGTTGGTAGGATTGCAGTACTTTTAGATGGTAAATTTATTCCATCGTTAATAGCTGCGGTACAGCAGTAGCAGCTAACACCTACTCCTTGGACACTGTACTAGGGCCCGTGCGGAGAGCTTCCCAGCTCACAGTCCTCACATCAACCCCCTGAGGAAGGTACAGTTAGCATCCCCTCTCCATGACTTTGAGGCTGAGTAACGCCTGTATTTGCAGAGCCTGGTTGAGTATACAAACCACCTGTCCCCAATATGCACTCAGGCACGTTAGATGGTCTGTAGGCCTACTTAAGGGATGTGCTCTACTTTGTTTCCTTTAATAAGAACTGGTATAGAAATGTCACTTTGAAGTCTGCCCTTGATCGGTGGCCCCATTGCTCGTTGTTTCAACTTGGCATATCTTCCATACAGCTGTGGTTTCCAGTCTTCTGGGGTTGCTTCCTTCATTTACAGAGATATGTTAAATGGTGGTTGTACACTTTGCATTCTTTCAACTGAGCTCCATTTGCTGAGGAAATGTAATTTTAGTGGGATAAGTACTGGGAGAAATTTCAAGTCACATGTTTCAGAGTCCTCTTGAGTGGTCCTGGAAGTATGGAACTGCGGGTCCTGTGCCAGTGAAGTAGATCATCTGTTTGTTAGGACATCCTGTCTCTCCCTTGAGGTTCTAGCATCATTTCCTACACACTTGCTGTGCATTCGTGAGTGCTTCTAGACTCCAAGGACCAAAGGAGAAGGTGTCTTGGCACCTATGTTCACCGTTGGCCAAGAGGAGAACCCGGTGAAGCCTTAACTGTCTTCCAACCCTGTACCCCCTTTTCTCAGAGTAGGGAAAGTAGGGAGAGTCCCTTGAAAAGTGATTTGTGGTTTTACTATTCTGTTTGTTGCTTTTCTTCTATTTCCATTAAGAAGCATTTTAAAATTTGTGGCATCAGGGAATGCTGATGGTATTAATAGTGATCTGTGTTCTGGGAGCTTCCTAGGCATCATTTTATGTAGTCCACATTACAATACTCTCAATTCTCCCCCTATAAAATGAGAGGAAAAAGTGCCTATCAAGTGACTGGCTGGCACAGTCCCAAAGCATTGGTCTTCAGATAAAGCCCGGTGTAGAATCACACCCAAGTTCATGCTCTGGTCAATGTGACACCTTTCCAGTGGCTTCCTTGTAGACTTAATACTTGTCCCTCAAAACACAGTTTTTAGAGTTTCCTCCTACTTGTCACTTTGTGGGACAACTGTGTGAGTTTGTGATTCTTTGAACTAGGTATTTTGGTAGAAGAATTTTGGTGCATTTCACTCAGTGATCTGGATCAACATTGGATATCCTGACCCTATGGTGGAGGAAAGATGATCATTTTTGTCAGTGAATTCATTCATAGTTAAACGAATTCTGTTTCACGATTCTGAAAAACTTGAATAAACGATGTTTAAGAAGATTTTTGTCAACCTCTCAATTTGAGGCCTTTACAAAGTGAAAGGCAGCTTAAAGACACAGGAACACTTACATCCTCCAGGTAGCGTTGGCCCAGAAATGCCATATCAACTGTACTCCCAAGGCCTGTGAACAGTGTGGCCTCAGAAGACGCTCTGAGTGTTTGTGACTGTGCAATACTAGTGATAAATCTTTTATGGGTTAGAGAAAACATTGGCAAGAAGATAGACAAAGGTCAACAGCATGGGCGGTGAGAGGATGTGTTCAGAAAGTTTGCTCAGGATGTGAAACCTGCGAAGCCCAGCACCAGGCCCCATTTCTCCCTGTTCCTACCTCACACAGGACACTGGCGGGTCCTGAGGTCAGGGTCTGGTCCCGCCTCACAGAGATGGGTGGTCATACATATGCTGTGATTTATTGCAGGGAACTCGTAAGCCAAACCCTCCTCAGAAGCCTCTGCCTGCAGATCCTTTGAGCAAGACAACCCGGCTCACCAGCGCCTCAGCCAGGGCCCCGGGACAGCAGGAGTCCGGGCTCCGCCTGGTGCCCCTCAGGTGGGTGTAAGAGCTGAGCCCATCTTTTCCTCCCCAGCACTGACCCGTGCTTTCCAGGCCCTGTCAGGACATGGGCCTGGTAGTCTCAGCCAGCCTTGTGGGAACAGCAGAAAATAGTGGCCAAAGCAGATAGGAGCATGACCAGGAGGCAGTCACAAGCTTATAATCCCTGGGATGCCCCAGTGTCCCTAAGAGATGAAACCAAGATCAAGTAGAACTAGAGAGCGTGCCCTGGAAAGCTGTGGCTCTTGAGATGGGCCGGGCCCTGTACCCCAGCGACGAAAACACCAAGCAGTGTGATACTCTAAAGGCTGAACCCACCTCCAAAACCATCTTAAACCTTCATAAACTGTGCCCCATCCCTGGGTCCTGAGAAAGGAGGTGAGGGGCAGGGAGGTCCCAGATGGATGAGGGAGGTGGGGTGGGGAGTGAGCTCCCGAACACCTGGCACAACCGGGAGCTTCTCCATCTACTTAACAGAAGGAATCACATTTAGAGACTGTTCCCGAGCCCTGGTCCTCACTTGCCCTGTCCAGAGGACGAGGAAGGCAGACTCCTGGCACAGGGGGTTAAGCGGTCATGCCCGGGGCTGGGCCACGCTGGTTTTCAAGAGCTATTACATTTCCAGGAATTTTGCAAGCTAGCTGTTAAACCTAGCCACGATTTAAAGTATATAAACTCCAAATGATACAAATCACAGGAAAACAAATGTAAAATGCTCAAAATTCCTTTTTTTTTTTTTTTAACATCTTACTATCACCTATGCTCTGGAGGTTACATGCAGCTGTTTGCATTGGTGGAAAGGCCATGGCTGGGGGCCAGTGTGCAGCTCCTCGCTCACGCAGCCAGAGGATTTACACCCTGGAAACAGACAAAGGTTACAGATCAGCCCCCCTCCCTCCCCACAGTGGGTAGGTTAGACCCGCAGCCAAAACACCCTTCTGACATGCATACCCCCTTGGCAGGAAGCTTGCTGTATGAGCTTGAAAGAACCCAAGGTAGGGTGTTGACCAGGCCCTGGGCTCAATAATTCAGTGTCTCCAACGGGGAAGACACACGTTCGTGATGTCATTACAGCTTTTGGGAAAAATGCTTGGCCTGTGGGAGAGCAAACTGCCTCATAAATCCCAGAGATAACGCCGGTCACGGGGGCAGAACAGTGGTTTAATTCCCAACTGCACAAATACAGCAAGATTGCAGAGCATCCGAATTATTTCACTGTGGTTCGTATGCCGATCTTAAAGTTACTTTTCTTGCTCAAAAGCAAAAGCACCCCTTACATGGCACGATGAGGGGAAGATGGGGAAGGCCCGCTGGGTAAAATGCCATCAAGCAGTGGCCAGTCGTCGCCCCTGCTGGCCACTGACACCGGTACAAGCGGGTGTCGTCTTGGTCTCAAAGGGGAAGAATTCGTTTTTGAGGGATCCCACAGGCCCAGCTCTGCTCCCCGGACGCACACGGGCTAATCCACTCACTGCAGACACACGCGGGATGGGGGACCACGCAGTGTCCCAAATGCCAAGTAGCTCAGGCTCTTTTCCTCTTGCTACACCTGTATGGATAGACACGGCTCCTAGGGCTGTATGCGTTCATGAAATTCATTGCTAAAATCTATTTCACCTATCTTTTTTCCTTTTTTCACGTGGCTGCTAGCGAAGGTTCGATTAGAGACGTGGCTTCTGTTTCTCTAGTGAGTGGGCGCCGTTCTAGGGGCGGCTCGCAGAGGGGACGGAGCGCGTTGGCAGGGGCTCGTCTAGTGGCCAGCTGGCACAAACGCCAGCAGTCCCGCAGCCTGGATCAGGGTCCCTCGGTGGGGCCCCACCACCCTGCCACATGCAGAGGCATCCGCATGGGGCTGGGGGCTGGTCCCTAAGGCCCTGGAGGTCTGGCAAGGACACCCCGACAACCACAGATGTCCGTACCTGCAGAGGCCGCCACCTACAATCTTGTTCTCTCTCCTCTCGCTGCAGACCTGTTCCGAGACACCCGCCTCAAGGGCCCAGGCCCCCCCACACCGCCTGTACTAAGTGAGAAGCAAGTTGACACCTTTTTTCAACAGTGAAGACAGAAGTTTGCACTATCTTTCAACTCCAGTTGGAGTTAGTTTTTTGTACCAACTTTTAGAATTTTTTTTTTAATGTTTAAAACACCATTATTTTAAGAATTTTGAGCTACTGCCGTCGGTGCTGTGCTGTGCTATGGTGCTCTGTATACTTGCTCAGGTACTTGTAAATTATTAATTTATGCCGATGTCTGTTGCAGTGCGGTGCGCTGTGGGAGGCATTTTTACCATCACTGAGTTTTCCACGGAAGGAAGGCTTGTGTGCTCTCAATAGTGAACTTGAACTATCCTGCTTTATGGGATTCTGGACAGGATGTTTACCTTTCTGATCGAGGCTTTATTGAAGAATGGTTCCCCAACCATCCATGGCTGTGGTTCTGGCACAGACGCAGCTCAGGAGACCCCAGGTAGAAACTTGAGGGATTCTCTGGAACCCCTGGTCTCAGCCCCGAGCCAGGGGCTTCAAGTCCAGGCGGGCCTTGGGCCTTGTCACAGCTGACAGGCCAGCCCAGCAGCGGCCACACATTGACGCTCCAGGATGGCAGGGAACACCCTGGCCCCTGGCCGGGAAGCTCTGGAGGGAATCTGGGTCACAGAAAGGAATTCTAAGGTGTGGCCACACCAGGCCAGAGCCTGGGACACGAGGCCAGGCAGAAACTTGACCTTGAGCTCGCTGGCCATTTGGAGAGCAGGCGAAGATCGTTGCTTTACAGAAACCCTGCTCTTCACCCGATTATTCAGAGTGGGAGGGGGTGGCGTCTCTACCGGCCGTCTACTGCCCAGAGGCTGCAAACCTGCACCCCCCTGTACTGTCGGGAGCGGAGCTAAGCAAATTACCACCGTGTCTTCTCAACCGTGATGCAGGGATTCTGTGTTCAGACAGACGGATGAGGCTTTCCATGGGACCGTAACGATGTTCAGATGTGGCCCAGTAACCAGATCTAGTGAATCAATTCTGTAGATATAAACAGCTTATTAAGAATTAGGCAGGCTCCCTCTGCCTACAAAAGTACAAGCAAACGGAATGCCGGGTGGCAGGCTGCCGTCCAGGGAGGACAAAGAATCCTAAGTTACTGGTTAGTTATTTGGGGGGCATTCTCTTTTCCCAGTTTGGCTGCGGGAATCCTAAGAAAAAAAAAGGGGGGGGGTGTTCAGAGCTTATGCTAAAAATATCTTTTAAACACTTGCAACCTACCTGTTGATCATCACAGAATGTGATAAGGAAATGAGGTTCCCAATCCTAAATATTCATGCAGTGCAGTCTTGGGCAGCAGCCCCTTCAACCTTTTACTCTTCAAAGGTCTGACTGGGGAGCTGTTTTCCCAAGGAGATCTTGAAGTCGCCTGTACTAATGGCATGAAAATTACAAAAACACTCAGACAAGGTAAAATGCCATTATGCCCCTGTCTTCTGCTGGGGTCATATGTGACTCGTTTTCACATTAGAAGGCAATTGACAACAGTTCCGTAATTCACTCTGAGTGTTTTAAGATAAAGACTTCAGTTGGGGTCATTTCAACGGGTTTTCTGTGCCTTGAAGCGGAGAGACAAAATATACCAAGAATCGGTTTTCCTTCCAGAAAACAAGACTGCATTTAACTCTCCCGATGTTCCCCGCTGTATCTAGGCAACATAGTATTCATGATCACAGAGAAAATAAATCCATGTCACAAACACACAAAAGGGAGCCCAGTCCTAATACATTCCACCTCCTATAGCATTTGTCTGTGTATCATACAATTATTAATTTCTTAAAAAGGCAAAGCCACGTTAGACAGTATTACTGCTGATGAATGCCTACGGAATTACTGTAACTGATACTACATTTGATCATTGTATCAAGGCAGGCCAAAACATATGCTATGGAAAAGTTTACAGAATTTTTATGGTGCATTATGTGGGTGTTGTCTTTACAGATGCCCAAATCCTTAGACCCATCATTTTAGCCCTTCCTCTTATTGTGAAGAAGAGGATGTGAAGGGGTTTTTTTGTTTTTGTTTGGTTTTTTCTTTTTCTTTTTTTTTTTTTTTTTTTTGTCTGTCCTTACCTAGAATTCCTGTAGCTTCCATTTCAGAGAATAGTTGGGTATTAAAGTTAATGCTGTGATCTTATACCATGTCATCAATGACCATGTAGGGGCTGCAGCTGATGACACATTCCTACCCCTACAGTACAAATTGCTTTTATAGAGAGGCATGCAAGTTATTTCTGGATAAGAATATGTTTAAGCCTAACAGCCCCTGATGATATACAGATCTTAAAGGAATAATACTTCCAAGATGCAGAATCAAATGAATATTTAGCAATAAGTTCCATTTTAATATAAAAGAACCAAGAGCCAGAGTTTCTTTTGGTGGGGCGGGGGGTCGGAGGGGAGACATGGGAGGGGAAGGTGTACCTCTCCCTTTTTATATCCTTATCAATGACGGAAACAAAAATCAATACTTGTATTTTCATGGCAGTCTATTTTTAATATTTTTTTAAATTTTTGTAGGCATGAATAAGAGTTGATTTGAGTTTATAAGGCCGTCAACGTGTCTAGACACAAAGCAGGCCCTGAGGGTAGTCGCTTTTCTTCTCCCCATCTTGTTATAGTTGTAGGTTATGTGACCCCACTTACTGGGAAGTATAGGGCTAATCTTCCAGGCATTCCCTTTAAAAGTTTATCTCCTGAATTTTTTGGTAACAGTTTGTTTTGCTGACACATGGAGTCAGATGTGTAGCAACCAAGAGAAACAATGCATAACATTTTCCATTGTCAAAATATGCATACAGAGGTTACACTTCCCAGTGTGAATTTTTCCAGCTTACACATGTGGGATGACATCACAGAAACCACAAAAGCAACAAATTAAACTACATGAGAATAAATACTCCTGACTGGTCTCAGAGGGGACATCTTTATGCCTTCTTAACTTTATTACAAATTCTCAGGCTGAAACCGTAGGCCATTGTTCTCCGGCAAATCAATGCAACCCATCGCTGTAGCCCCTCAAAGAAAAGCAGGGAAAACTCTGATCAGTGGCGAGCTGTCCTCAGGAGCCTGTGGTCTCCCCTGGTGCTGCAGAGAGCCTGGTGCTGGGCCAGCGAGAGTGCCCGGGCACCTTCCTGCCATCTCTCAGTTGATGTTTACTAAGCATTCTGAGCCAATGCGGCCCTGACAACTGAAAGGGCAAGATGCCTGGGCAGTGGGGCCGGATCTTTCTCACACAACCTGACCCCCCCCCCCCTTTGGCAGTCTTTCCTCATGAGGCTTATTTCATTGAAAACTTCTGCAATGGAGGGCTCCCTTCTGTGTTCTGGGAGCAGCAAGCCCAGGGCAGGACTCGCTCTGGTGCTCCTTCCTCACTGCTGTCAATAGGACCCCAGCCAACCGGAAGTGACCCAGATAAACTTGATACCGACCCTCCCCCAGAAGTCCCACGGTGCCTGTGCTGACCCTGTAGGTGTGACTCTGAGGCTGGGGACTTCATACACTATGGCTTGCTGGTGGGGGACAGTGCACGGACCACCTGTTCCCCTCCCTACCACCACAGAGGCCTGCCCTAGGCTGCGACAGGTACCCCCATCACGACTCAGGAGCAGACCCATAAACACATCTGGATGCAGGCAGCTGAGGCTAATACATCTGTTTGCTTCTCACCACCCAGAGGCAAGTCCCCTTTCCAGACCAAACCCAGTGCCGATGCCCCTTCCCATGTGAGAAATCTCTGCCATCAGAGCCAACTCAGGTCAGCCAAAGTGGGGGCTGTGGGAGGGTGTCACTACCAGCCCCCCAGCCCACTCTTCTCCAGAGTGGCCATCTAAAGCAAGCCCACCAGCTACGCCCCAGCTTTGAATCCAGCAGAGTCCCTCCTACAGGCACATCACCCCCTAGAAAATCAGTTTATCTATGAGGGCACAATTCTCTTGACTCACTCCATAGCTCCTGTTGACATCTGTTCCTTTAAAACCTATTTGGAAGCTGCAGTGGTGATACACATTACACACTAAGAAAGATTCGTGAGCCCCAGGCTAAGAACCATTTCTGTGCAGTAAGGATGCTTCCAGAAGCCATTTACCTACACATGGATGGAAATCCCCTCTTTAACTCTTGGGACAGCAGTGGCAGCTGACCGTCCAGCCATAAGAGTCGACTTCATAGGAGAAAAACTAGGAGACAAAACACCGCATATAAAACTGTTATAACATTCAATAATGGGTAGTGATAGCCTGGAGATTTACCACATAGTGAAAGAAATTCTCACTGGGATTCAGCTCTTCCAGGTTGAATATTCTGGAACCCATCCTGATTTTCCACATCATCTGCAAAAAACATGTCTTATGTTCCCCCTGTGAGTTTCCTTCCCGAAAATAATTTAGTCCTCCATTTAAGCGCAGTTTAAATCCAGACAAAATAATAAATATCCTGTGATCCTTTTAGTTTTACAAAGAACTAAAAGGACATCTATGTTCATGGCCTATAAGCAAGCACATAAGGAGGGCAGTGATAGAAAAAAAAATGTATCAAATTAGAAAATCCTCTAAGAGTCCAAGGCGGGATGAGTAATAGCAGAGCTGATGGTTCTCTTTTACCTTCTATCAGGTCAAATTGGGAGGTTGTAGGGAAGACCCATGGTTTAAACGTGTGTGGCAACTGTTAAACTCTCAGAACACTTGGCTACAGGCCATTCAGCGCAGTACAGTTACAGCTACTAAACAAACCATTTCATCAAGTTCACAGAGCTTCATCCATTTATAATGCTTCAGTTTGCTCATTTCTTTTCACATACCCTTTATGTTACAGCCTGTTACTTTTGTACACGTTTCTCATATTGGGGTTCTACAGGTAACAACCTATTTCCGTAGAGAAAGTCATTGTTAAGAATATTATATCCAATAAATGGTATACAGGTAAACATAAAGACGTGTCTCGTTCCTTACTGACAAGGTCACAAAAACGGGGAAAGGGAAATCCCCATCCCTAACTCACCCATTTATAGAGGCACAAGGAAATTCTGGGACAGTCCAGAAGAAACGAAAACGAGTGGTGGTCAGGGCCCAGACACTGCCAGTCTACCTGAACCGGTTAGATGATGGCATAAGAAAGAAGGTGCCTTTTAACATACATAAGAGTGGGGAGGTGGGATTGGGTGGGTGGGTGGGAGGGACCACATTACTTGTTTTGAACAACATAAATGTATAACCTATCAGAATAATTTTTTTTGAAAACTCAATTTACAAAAGAGAGAAACTCAAAAAAAGCAAGCACGCAGAAGTAGAGACATTGATACATTGATATCAGACTTATCCAGGATGAAAATCTAAGTGTAATGGAAATTTATAAAATTCTGAAAAAATAGAATCCAACTTCATGAAGAACTACAGAAAATACAAAGAAAAATAGATATGTAGAATGGTAACAAGGGGTCTTTATTCTTACCACCTACTACCCATGTCAAAGCAAGGAGACAAAAAATAAGTACCTGGAAGACCTCAGTTAATAATGTAATCAAATGGATATGGATCATATTGAGATTCTTCAAACATACAGAATATGCCTTCTTTCAAAGTACCTCTGAAAAAGAAAACTACCTACACAGAACTGTATATAAAACTATATATATATATATATATATATATATATATATTTTATATATTAAGCCACAAAGTAAAACATTCCAAATGATACAACAAACCATGGGTTGCTTCTTTGGGAAAATTAAAACACAAGACAAATCACTAATCTCACTCAGGAAAGATCAAAAGCACATATGCAAAGCATATGAACACAGAGAATCCAGCAGTCCACTGTAACCCATGAGATGATCTCAGAAATACAAGGATGGTTTGATATCTTAAAATCTAATCATTCATCAAATTGACAGATTTTCAGGAAATATGCCATATTAGGATTACCAGAGACTCTGAAAAGACATTTGAAAAAATTTAGTATCCCTGAGTTTTTAAATATCTGAGTAAGGCCAGAAACCACAGGACTTGAGAAATGTGAAGGCTAGTTGTGGAAAATTAACCTCACAAACTTAGGACCTTATAAGCAGTTGTTGTTGGCTAAATTGCACTGCAATCGCAAGGCACTCTTAAATTTCAGTGGCTTACACCATGAGAGGATTATTTTTTACTTGCCCATCAAATGTCCATCTCTGGGTGAGCTCTGGCTCTGCCTCCAGACCCTGGACTAATGGGGAGCCTCTATTTGAGTCACAGCTGGTCTTGTGGCAAAAGGAAGAGACACATGGGGATTCTTAAAACTTCTGCTCAGTGGGGCAGGAGCCATCTCTGTTAACATTTCAGTGACCAAAGTCACCCCATTATATGGCCAGGGCTCCCATCAGGAGGATGGGACAATGTTGCCAAGAGTTCATCAACGAGAACTCTTGCCAGAGAGGAGGCTTGGGAATAGGATCTACAATAGACTGAGATTGAAATTAAGCTGAATGTCAACAATGACTGGGGTGAGGAGGGGCCATGGAAAGTTGTGACTATGCTTTGATTTTGAGAAAGATTTAAAAAGTCAATCTAGCAAATTTAAAGGAATACACATTTGTACAGATGGTAAAAGATTCATGAGGTGTGTAAAGAGAGGGCGATCTATGACCCACAGATCCAATTCCTGAGGTGGATGTTCTACAAACATAGAATATAGAATAAAGCTGAGAATTGCCAATATCAATACAATTGACTGCGCTTTTTCTCTGTGCCCTTTCCCCAAAGCTTTGGAGCTTTTATTGCCTTTTAATCGGGCTTTCTTTATGGAGAAATTTCCACTCCCGTGTGGACCTTTATAGCTGGTCTTCTTCTGGGGCCAAGTTAACCACTTTGTCTCTGGAGACACGAAATGCAGGTGATCTGCTGGTTCACTGGGCTCATTCTTACAAATGAGTTCAAGCTCCCGCACACGAGTGTCTCAGCTCCTAACCAGCTGACGTAGCTGTGGTTCCTTCCTACTTGTCTTCCAACTGTGTGATCAGCATCAAACACCTCTCCACTCTAGAGGCAAACTAATATATTGTCTTTGGCAAAGTCATCAGCGTGCCAGCAGGCTGGGTCCTTCACTGTCAGGGCAGAAGGGTATGCAAACACATTCTCAGATCTGTTCAAAAAAGACTGACCCTCCACCAGATACCTCTAAGAGAGTGGAATCAGAGTCTTGAAATATGGGGGGGGGGGGTTTACTTTGATGTGTGGCCAACAGCTGAGGAGAAAACTTAACGCGTGGCCTCCTGGGCTTTCAGGAGGAGTGTCACTCCAGAAGGGAACACCAGCCTGACAACACAGCCTGGAAGGCCTGAAGTCAGGAGGGGAGGTCATAATTGAAAACACATGAGGGGAAGAATGTCCACAAGGTCCCAGAGTGGCTCAGAGGACAGCTTGGAGGGGGGACAGGGGCGGGAAGTGAAGAACCATGTATGTTTGTACAGCTCCAGCACATCAATATTTTGTTTCGTGTCTAACTCCAAGAGGCACAAGTGCAAGCAAACATCCCCACGCTGCAGACGCCCAATGATGACACCACAGGCGCACGTGCTTAGGTAAAAAGATGTATTTCAAACTGGGAACAGTTGTACGTTACAAAAAGTCACTGTGAATCTAAATAAATAATCAAATGTATAGCCTCCAAGATGCAGAATTTCATCTCTAGCTCAACGGTCGCATTCGACTTTGTTTCGCTTGGGCTTTCGGAGTGAGTAGCGCCCTGGTGAGCAGACGGACTACTTCTTTGCCGCGTGGGTTTTTTTCCTTTCTTCCAACAGGGAGACCACGTTCTAGATCAACAGAAACAGGGGAGTGTAATCCAAGGTCTGCCGTTATTTTTTTTTTTAAGTATCATAAAATTAGCCTTGAAAATCAGAAAGAACATCCCAACCTGTCTGTCAAAAACTCTGGCCATCTCTAGCACACCTTTGCCAAACTGAAAGTGAAAACAACAAAAATTATACACACACACACACACACACGCACATATATGGTACTTTCTCCACCAGGGAAAGGCTTTAGATAAAGATTAAGTTACCTCATTCTTTACAGTTGCATCTGCCCCTTTGTCAAGAAGTAGCTGGACTAACTCCTCGTGATTATTTAACACAGCCACCTGAGAAACAGAAGACAGTGGGGTGTGAGGGAGTCTGCTGCTCCCGCAGAGGGCGAGGCCGGCGGCCAGGGTGGACCCCGTGCAGGCGGGCCTGGGGACGTCGGCCGGAGGCTTTCTCAAGAAGGCAGAGCCAGCCAGGGCCACCATGGCTTTGCACCACACATGTGTGCTCTCGCTCTGCAGCCATCCCAAGTGCCAGGAAAATGGAAGTGGAATCCGCCTTTCTCTGCGCTCCAATGACACGAGAAACACTAGGCCAGACCAGCACAGGAAAGCAGCGCGTTCCTTGTTGGAACAGATCTTCTAGGATGCTACGATGGCCCAGGGGACTGGGGCTAGTAAGCTTTAAAGAAATAGTTGTAAAAAGACAACAAAAATATTGTAGTGACATTATCGTGCCTCTTTTAACAGGCCAGCAGGGAATATACAGGCAGCCAAAAGCCAGCGCTCGTACATGGCTAAGTTCACAAGAATTGCCTGATTATAGAAGCAGCTCTGACCTTAATTCCATACACAAAGCCAGGCTGTTTTCTGAAGAGTGGCATACCATCAGAGGGGTCTTTCCATCTTTGTCTTTCATGTTCACGTCCGCTCCAGCTTCAATCAGCAGAGAGGCTACCCTCTGGTTTCCTGAGACAGCAGAGACTCTCATGAGTGGGGTCCATCCTGAGCCCGTGTCCGCAGCGTCTACCTTTATGCCAGAGGAAGAGCTGCTCTTAGTCCAGTCTCTTTTCCTTAAAAATAGTCATCAGAAACTTATAAAGGAATATTTAGTTGCCCAAACTCCCCAGACTTGGAGAGCCGGTTAGGATCGAGGGGACCGTGCTAACATAACCCACGTTCACACGCGGTGAGAAGCTGTGTTAGGACTTCACAGGGTGCTGAGAGGCCCCAGGACATCCCACTGGCACCTTCACCTACATTTTGTTAAAATGGTTGAAAGATGGGGGCACCTGGCTGGCTCAGTCGGTTAAGCATCTGCCTTCAGCTCAGGTCATGATCTTGGGGTCCTGGGATGGAGTCCCATATCAGGCGCCCTGCTGGGGTGGGGGCGGAGTCTGCTTCTCCCTCTGCCCCTCCCCCTGCTCATGCGCTCACTCACACTCTTTCTTTCTAGTGAATTTAAAAAAAAAAGGGGGGTGCAAGATGGAATAGAGAAATGAACCACCGTGCTCTTAGATCCACGAGAAGTCCCTACCTTAGTTTCTCTTAGTCAAGAGTCAAGGAAAGTCAAGAAACTTTCCTCCCTTTTTAAAAAGTTTATTTTGTTCACTTCTAAGTATCTCTTAAGCAGCTTTAAATCCTTTCTGGAGCAAGATGTTAATATGTAGCCACACTTGTCAACAAGCAGGAGAACTACAGGTCCAACAAACACAAAGCAACCAGATTTACTACATAAATTCCAATATGAAGTTAGCCAACCTAATACTTCTCCAAACTTAATCTGACTAGTAATGAGATGGCCATTTCCCAGTAATCCAGTGATTGAGATCTCTCAACGTCGTTTTATTTTTTTTTTTTTAAAGATTTTATTTATTTATTCATGATAGTCACAGAGAGAGAGAGAGGGGCAGAGACACAGGCAGAGGGAGAAGCGGGCTCCATGCACCGGGAGCCCGACGTGGGATTCGATCCCGAGTCTCCAGGATCGCGCCCTGGGCCAAAGGCAGGCGCCAAACCGCTGCGCCACCCAGGGATCCCTCAACGTCGTTTTAAAAGCCACATTCTAGAATAAGAAAATGTAAATGGTGCCTCCCCAGTTTCAGTGAAGGACTCACCAATCCATGAAGAATGACTCTAAATATATATACACGTGTGCGTGCACACACACACACACATCCCTAATTCTGTTACAGAAGAATTACTCAGACATGTTAGTAAAACACCAGAATCGAATATCAAACCAAGAACTGCCAAAAGGTCCCTGGGATGTTTCAGGTTATTTATATGTATGAGATTATCCACTCGACATCATTAGGATTTGCAGTTCTTTCTCATGCAAATAACAAATAACCTTTGAGCAGCAGAACTCCATTATGTTTAAATAATAAAATCATCGCCTTGTTTTACATGGTGCTTTATGTGGTCTTTGGTGAACTTTCACCCCCATTTTCTCTTTTGGGGTTAAATGGGGTAGATGCTTTTATTGCTGGTCTACAGGTGATTAAACTAAATCTCAGAGAAATCAAAGGCCTTTCCTGAGGTCACGTGGCTCATTTGATGTAGAGATGGTTCCCCAAGCAAGTCAGTCACTGTCAGTATGAAATTATGTTCAAGACTGGTGGCCACAATGCCCGGCTTGGGATCCCAGATGCCTCCTACCGGCACCCAAACATTGGGTGGCCCGTCTGCCAAGAACAGGGAGGCACTCCTGGTGACATCACCTATCTGCCACAGCCAACCACGGATATCTCTAGTGGCAACATACATGTAGCTCTAGTGCTATTGATTTACCCAAATCGGTGTGTTCTTATCTGAAGCCCAGAAAGTCTAGGTTTCCAAAATTACTGTATTTAAGTGTTCATGGCAGAGATCTGCCCTTCTTTCAGCAAAGGCCAAACTTCATTTTTCACTACAGAGTTTTACTGGGACCAAAGCATGAGCAGAGTTCACCATAAACCAAACAAGAAGACTGTGGCTCTTGCCACCACACAAGGTAGGTGCGGCCCCACCCTACCAGCGAGGCCCACGTGCTAATCCTTCTGACCTCTTATGTGTCTCTCTAAAAGGGAAAAAACAAAAAACAAAAACAAAAACAAAAACAAAACAAACAAAAAAAAAAAAAACAAGAAATGTAATAAAAAGTAACCACTGAGATTTTCCTTCAAGGGTTCCTTTCTTCAGCCTTCTGCTAGCAGCGGCAGGAAACCAGTGAGACCCCACAATTAAGCCTTGCTTTCCCCTCAATCACACTTCAGAGACAAGCTAGAACAAATCTGCTAACATCTTCCAGGAGACATGACTTTTCTCAATTTGAGTTTATTTTCCAGGTCATCAGTTTAATTTCTCCATACTCTACACCATCTGGCAGTCTCAATTAGGATAGCATTCTGCTTACCATTCCTTATTTCCATGCCTTGAAATTTTTATTTAACTTCTCTCAAGTCTTGAACTAAAGTTCTCAAAGTTATCAGCAGTCATCATAATTGAGCTAATTCTGTTTACTCATCTTCAAACAGCTACAGAAGTCCAAACAACGCCGGTTCTATTTGCTATCAAATCTGTACTTTCTGATAACGTGAAACCAAAAGGATACCCACATGCCCGCTTCAAGGTAAAGGCACGCGGAGCTGCTCTGCTTGTGATATGGTCAGTTTGCTCTTCAGAAAGGTTTTGCGAAGACTGAAATCTTTAAAGCAAACCACAAATAAAAATAGTCTAAGAGCAGTAAGAAGTACTACGACTGTAAGAGTTCTTGACATCTTGTGTCTGCAAGCACCTAGGATAGCAACAGGCACATGGCAGGTGCTCAGATTGAACAGAGACGCAATGAGTGAATGAACAGAGGAATAAACGAAGCAGAAGCATCATCAGTTCCAGCTCTGGATTCAGCAGGTTTTTTTTTTTTCCTACACAAAACAAACCTCCATGATGATCTAAAGCCTCACTATCCTATCAATTCTATAATGATCTTTCTTCCCCAGGGCTTCAGGAACCTTCTTACTGATAAGTCAGACAACTTTCTGCAGCATTTTTAAGTTCAGCTAATCAAAGGCATCCACATAAGGCTGTTTCTCCCAAACCCTGTGGAATGGCGCTGCAAGGTCTTGATGCCACATGCGTGGCTGGGAAGGAAGATCCCGTACCTCACAGCCGTCTTTTATCATCCACTCGATCACACTGCAGTGGCCTCCATCTGCAGCCCAGTGCAGAGCAGTGCAGCCTCCTAGGTCTCTGGTCTCCCAAGAAGCGCCATGTCTTCGGAGATATTTCACAACGTCTAGGTGTCCTGCGTAGCACGCAAGCATCAGACTGGAATATGGAAGCAGCAGCAATAACTCTAAGTGCACTCACCAAGCTCAGGTCCCCGTTTTACCCTGCCTGGCTTAAACCAAGAAATCCTAATGTGAGTGGAAAACCATGAAAGTTATTCATATAAAATGTTGTGTCCAGGATGCCTGGGTGGCTCAGCAGTTAAGCATCTGCCTTCAGCTAAGGGCATGATCCTGGAGTCCCGGGATCAAGTCCTGTGTTGGGCTCCCTGCATGGAGCCTGCTTCTCTCTCTGCCTGTGTCTCTGCCTCTCTCTCTCTCTCTCTCTGTCTCTCATGAATAAATAAAAAATAAAATGCTGTGTCCATCAACTGATGGACAGATAAACAAAATGTGGCACATCAATACAGTGGAATATGCTTGGGCCTTAAAAAGGAAAAAGAAATACTGATATTACGTACAACATGAATGAACCTTAAGACATCACACTAAATAAAAGCTGGACACAAAAGGCTACATATCGTTGGATACTGTTTACATGAAATGACCAAAACTGGCAAATCCATGGGGACAGAACTGGCAGTTTAGCTATTTCCAGGGGCTGGGGGAGAAGATACGAGGAGTGACTGTCAGTGAGTACAGGCTTCTTCCAGGGCTAATTAACAATGTTCTGGAATTAGACAGTAGTGGCAGTTGCACAGTTTTGTTAATATAGTCTTTAAGTGCTGAATTTTAAAGGAATGGATAAATTATATCTCAAACAAAAGGAATCACTGTAACTGAGTAAAATATTGGACTTTAAAACATCCATGAGTCTGTGAAGCTATTCAAAAAAAGAGGGAAGGAAAATACTCATCGACCTTATTACAGATGGCTATTAAGCCAATTCCATACTCTTAAATGTTGGTATTTAAGGAAAATAATTAAACATTTACTCTGCCTTTATGGAATAAAATGTAGTCCATCCTCCCTTGATGAGGGAAAGCCCTTTTCGTAGAAGCCTGCCAGCTAATCAATATGGGAGGAATTATGGAATCAGAAAACTCATATTTTTACAATTCCCAATTAAATCATTGATCTGGGTAAGGACCATCACTCGATGCTAAAATTCTTGGGTGAAAGGTTAACGGAGAACAGGATATTCACACCATGATTCCCGCATAGATTATTTGCTGATTTTAGTGGGAAACTGTATCTTTACAAAGGAGAGGTTTAGCTGCACCACTCTAACCAAATGATTAAACCTAGAATCACCAGCTGTGGGACAACATGCGTTCCTGAAGGATGTGGCTTGGAGCCACACCACCAGCTCTGAAGAGTTCTTGCTAAAAATGTTAACCTGCTTCAAATCAAACCTTTAAGCCTAATTTTAGCTTTATTGGCAATTAAGGGACAAATGAACAAGTTAAACACTGCCTCCACAACTAGGAGACAATGAAGCACCTCAAGGACATAGGGCATTCTATAGGACAATTGGTCTGGTCTCCTCAAAAAGGAGGAAGAGAAACAAATATTTAAACCAAAATAATGGATAGAGGACCAGACTGGAATAAGAGACTAAACAGAACCAGCTGCAACACATGAGCCTTAGTTGGATCATGGTCTCTCCCCATACCCCCAAGTACCTCAGATAGAGCCATGAAGACTTTCTAGAGGACAAGTGGGGAGACTGGGAAATGAATGACTGGGGCATCCATGGTGTCAGCGAATTAGCGTGAAGCGTGGGAAGTGTGATGATGATATGGTGGCTATGCAGGTTGATGTCCCTGTTTTTAAAAGATAACGTATTGAAATATGAATGGTAGAGGATTATAATGCCTATTAACACTGAAATGGGCAAGCAGGGGGGCAAAGCTAAGAAAAATTAGAGAAGCAAATAGGGCAAAATGCTGACAGCTGCCAAACCTAAGTGGTGAGTGTATAGAAATTTATCGTACTATTTATTCTTCCAATTTTTCTGAATGTTTGAACTTTTCAAAATAAAGAGCTGGGGGAGCGGGGCGAGAAGGCAGTCTTCCCAATAGGGAAATTCTATAAAGTCTCTGAGTGATAAATAGAGTGGGGTCCAGCTCTGAGGTCCAAGCCTGGGCTGGAATGGAACCTGATGTCTACATCTCTGTATGCTTAATGCAAATGTTTAAGGCTCCCTGTAGATGCATTGCTTTCTAGAGAGGCTATGACAATTTACAATTTTATCAACTGCACCTAAAAGTGTCTATTTTACTCACCTATACCAACACTATCTTTTAATTAACTATATGAAAGTTTTTAATTTTTTTATTACTGGCAATTTTGCATATTAATTTATTCCGCTATGAATTGTCTTTTTGTGTAAACTGCTCCTTTCTACTGTGTATCTTTAGGGGAGGGGGTGTATGTGTATCTGCTCTATATTAAATATGCCAATCATTGGTCTATAATATATTTGCAAATCTCTCCCCAGACTACCCTTAACTTTGTAATTAAGGTTTTAAAAATGTTTTATGTACTTTTAATCTCCTCAGTGATTTATTTCAGTGATTTTTCCTTTCCCATTATAAGATTAGACACACATATGCTGTGTTTTCTATGGTTCTGTCTTATACGTTTAATTCTTAATTCACCTGGAATTTATTTTGATGCATCCTCTAGAAGGCCAGAATTTAACTTTTTTTCTTCAAATAGCCTTTTTTCCCTAACCTCTTCCTCATTTGTTTGTGTTGCTCCCCGCGTCACATGTTAAGTTCTTACATATATGGAGACCTCTTTCTAGTTGATTCTTTTTTTTTAATTTTTATTTATTTATGATAGTCACAGAGAGAGAGAGAGAGAGGCAGAGACACAGGCAGAGGGAGAGGCAGAGACACAGGCAGAGGGAGAAGCAGGCTCCATGCACCGGGAGCCTGATGTGGGATTCGATCCCGGGTCTCCAGGATCGCGCCCTGGGCCAAAGGCAGGCGCTAAACCGCTGTGCCACCCAGGGATCCCTCTAGTTGATTCTATACATCTTTTTTTCAATTATTTGTACCAGTACCTCACTAAGTACTATAATTTGATAAATCATTTTAATAACTGTCAAAAGCCGTTCCACATTTCTCTCCAACAAAATTAATAGCTGGTATCATCCATTTGTTCTTTCGGGTAAGTTTCGAGCCCATCATTTTGACGGGCTCCCAAGTATAATTCCATTTGAGGCTATACTGGATCTATATATTAATTTAGAAAAACTGAAAATTTTACAGTCTTCGATCTTGTCCATTCTGGCATATGGTATAGGTCCCTTTTAAATCTTTATATCTCTCAGTAATTTTTACAGGTTTTTTGACACAAATTTCTCATGGAAGTGAAATATTTATTCTATTTTGTTTCCCTCATTATATTTACTGATTATTGCTGTTATTTAAGAAACACTTTTTTGTTTTATAGCTGGCCACTATTCTCCTAAGCCTCCTTATTAAGACCAAGTATTTAAAAGTAGATTCTCTTGGATTCTGCAAGAAAGGAGCCAAGCCTCTCTTATTCTTACTCTACTTCATCTCTCACCAGGTTGATCAGCACTCCAAAATACCAATCATGAAATAACAAAATATAACGTGGAGTTACCATATGCCAGGCACTGCTTTACTTGTTTCTCTTGCATTAATTCATCAAATGCTCACAATTCTGTAAGTACCTCTATTACCCCTATCTTGGAGATGGGGCAATTGAGGCACACAGAGGTTAAGTGACCTGCCCAAGTTCATATACCCAGACCACAGAGGAATCTGGATTTGACATTGAGTGCTCCTGCTCTCAACCACTCTCATGAGCTTCACTCCTTACTTTGAAAAGGAATCTGTCAACACTAAGAATGATACTGGCTGATGGTCTGAGACGATAAACAACCTTTTATGATCCAATCGAAGGATTCACTCCAACAAGCAGAGGCTATCTTCCTAAGACATTGTACCAGGAACAAAAGCATCCTGCACTTTAAAAGAAAAGATGCTGAATAACGCCGAATTTTTGTTTTGCATCTATACATACATAGGTTTTCATCTTTGGTCTACTAATAGGAAGCATTAAGAAATCTCCTAATCTGTGGTGTCTGGAGGGCTCACTCAGCTGGTTAACCATCTCCCTGCAGCTCAGGTCATGATCTCGGGGTCCTGGGATCAAGTCCCACATCGGGCTCCCTGCTATAACTGGGGAGTCTGCTTTTCCCTCTCTCTGCCCCTCCCTCTGTGCACTCGTGCACGCATGCTCTCTCCCTCTCTCTCTCAAATAAATGAAATCTTTAAATGAAAAAAGGAAACTTCCTAATTTAGACATCCTAACCATCCTGCATGATCCTCCAAGTTGGGATGGAAGAGACATAAATACCTGTACATATATAAACATATGAACACTGCTCTTTCACTATCAGATTTCAGCAGTAAGATTATCCTCTGTGACTTTTCAAATACCCATCTGCTAAGTAAGTTATCTACAATCCTCACAAGCTCAGAGGCAGAACAGTCAAACCACAAAGTCTCTTTCATAGGGAATCCCTCAATAAATTTTCTAATTTCTTACATGGATATTGGTGGTCTCAGATTTTCTGTGTCTTGGGTTGGTTTGGGGGATTTATATTTTTCCCCAGAAACTGTACCATCGAAAAGCTAATTTCAATGAAATTATCACATCTACTAGTGTAGACACAGCACACTGCTTTTCTTTTTACATTTGGATTTCCTCTCTCACCACTGTTATATGTACCCTTCCAAAATTCTATTTTTTCTTCTTAAATTTCCAAAAATTTCCAACCACAGCCATGTACCATTTCTAAATTGATTTTTTTCTTAGATCTATGAGAAATTGGTTCATTTTATTATATAGGCCTTTTTTTTTTTTTTAAGAAGCAGCCCTTACATCTTTTGCTCCTATGTTTCAATAATCTTCCGATTTTCTAATCAATTTATTTTCATTCTTTCCTCTTTCCTGCACCCTCAAAGTTTTTCTTTGTCCTTTTTAAGTTGGTATTGTTTTCAAACTTCTTGAGTTGATGGCTTGGCTCCAAATTAACCTAAGAGTTATGCAGAAAACAACTTTCTAAATGTTTTAAAATTATTTTAAGATTTTTATTTATTTAAGAGCAAGAGAGAGCATGAGCAGGGAAGCAGGGGAGTGGAGTGGGAGAGTGAGAGGGGGAGCAGTAGATAGAGGAGAAGCAGAATCCCTGCTGAGCAGGGATCCCCAACTCAGGCTTGATCCCAGGACCCTGCAATCATGACCTGAGCCGAAGGCACTTAACCGACTGAGCCACCCAGGCACCCCAAATTTTAAAATTATTTCTTTTAATGTTATTTAAAACCTATTTCTCTGTGTGTTCAGAGAGTATAGCAGGTAGGTGTTCTGAGCTCAGAAACTGATGCTTTCCTTGTGGCCCACCAAAGTGACTAGTGTTTTGTTTGATGTAAGATTTTATTTATCTGAGAGAAAGAGCACAAGTGGAGTGAAAGGCAGAGGGAGAAGCAGAACTCCCCAACGAGAAGGGCTCCATCCGGGCACTCGAGGATCATGACCTGAGCCAAAGGCAGGCGCTTAACTGACCAAGCCACCCAGGCGCCCCAACCAGTGTTTTTGTAGCTACTCCTTAGATACTAGTTTGCAGGACACACACCTGTGAGCTGTATGTATGATGGGACTCTGAGGTCCTGGAGCAAAGCCGTTGCATTTTCTGTACTGTTCCACCCAAGCACCTACACATAGCCTGGCATATGGTAGCCATTCAACAAATACTAGTTAATTAGAATTAATCAGTTAAACCTAATTAGTTGACTAGAAATTATTTTTAGGTCTTTGTAGAGCATTCTCTCATCTCTCTAAATACAGGTTTCCAAGTACCATGCTCTTTCATAAACATCTCCTGTGCTTTCACCATAGGGAAGTTCTTGGGGTTGGTTGTATCTTTGATTGTGACTGCTTTGTGCTTCTTGGGGAACACCTAGGAGTCTTAGTTAAGAAAGTAAGGCCAAGGGGGATCCCTGGGTGGCGCAGCGGTTTGGCGCCTGCCTTTGGCCCAGGGCGCGATCCTGGAGACCCGGGATCGAATCCCACGTCGGGCTCCCTGCATGGAGCCTGCTTCTCCCTCTGCCTGTGTCTCTGCCTCTCTCTCTCTGTGACTATCATAAATAAATAAATTGAAAAAAAATTTAAAAAAAAAAGAAAGTAAGGCCAAGTATCAGGAGAGCCCTTCAGGGGACCCCCCCCCAAGTGTCCCAGGCACAGCCAAATGGCCAGCACAGGCTCATGATAACTACAGTAATAGCTGTCGGTTGCTGAGCCCTTAACATGGGTTGGGCACGGAGCTAGGGAAGGTAGGTGCTTCAGATCATACAGCCCACTTCAATCCCATCGAAGGAAGGAATAAGCGTGAACAAAACAAGCCAGACTTTGTCATCGACCTCTTTCCTTTGGGCTACAGACCTGTCAAAAGAAGCTGCATCCGATATTTGGGTTAAATCAAAAGCCATCTGGGCACGAGCCTGGTAACGCAGGTATGGGGACGTTTCGGGGCATGGTCTACCACCCACCTGTCCTTGCCACTTCCGTTCCTCAGATTCACATCTGTGCCGTTAGAAACGAGGATTTTCACAAGCCTGAAGGAAACAAATTGGAAGGGAACTGGATACGCAGCTTTGATGATAATGCGGGAACAGGGAACAGCGCTATATGTAAGACACAGCTCCACAACTTGCTTTCCTGCCTTCAGAGGCCAGCTGGCTTCAAAGACAGGATGTTATTGAACCAGAAAACTACCTCTTCAACACCAAAAAAAAGGGGGGGGGGAGTTTATCCCTCACATGAATTATTCATTGAAAACAAAGCATACCACATGAAACACATTGTACCATCAAGCTAATTCACTGTTGCCTTAATGACTGCTTTAAATATATTTCCAAATGGCAGTATTTAATAAAATATTTTTTCAACATAGCACTTTAGTAGTTAACTATAAATATGACTGAAAAATAAGCTATTAGTATTTATGCTTCTGTGTGGCAGAGAGATAATGGAGCGTATCAGTGAAAATGATATCTTAGCAACCTATCAGGGAACTTTGTTTTCCAGAGTTAATATCCCTACCCCTTTCTTTTTTTTTTAAGAAATTTAAATTCCAGTAACCAGTTTTCCTGGGACATACAAAATATATTGCAAAACATAATTAAGTAGCTACCTCTCTTCCTCACCATAGAGTTAGACATTTTTACATTCTCTGCTGCATGTTCTAGAACTTCATGATTAAAACAGCTTGTTTGTGCAGCCCTTACAGTTTTGGAAACCGAGAGGAAAGGGGCCCTTGCACACCCCCTCTCCTTCCCATCCGTGTTCTGACCAGAGCTTCCGGGAGAAGTAAAAGGTTGGGCCACTCAGAGATGAGAAAGGAGGAGCCCTACCTGCTGTATCCTTTCTGGGCAGCGACCATCAGAGCGGTAAAGCCAAACTTATTGGGAACATCGACCTTCACATTTCTGGGGGAAAAACACAGAGAAAAGAGATTAACATGCTCGGCATGGCTCCCCAGAGATTCACAGTTGATGTCTCTTGCAGGACACAGGTGCCGAATAGGATTCATTTTCCCCGAAGTTCCAGTTTCTTCTGGGCCATTAAGTTTGTGTCTTAAACTGCCCTACCCTAATATTTTTAAAGGATTTAAATTCACAAGAAGAGAAATTGCCATAATTCCACTTAAAATAGGCACTCCCTTCAACCCAAAACCATGATGTCATCGGATAGACTACTGCAAAGAGCACCACCCCCTTACGTGGCCAAGGACGCAGGGTCTCCAGACCACACACCTCCCCTCCACGAGCCTAGACTGAGGGAAGCCTGAATTTTTCCCTTAATTCCCAGCTCACCAATGGGCGTGAAGTGCTGCCACTGGAGGAAGAAAGAGATCTTAACAGCTTAGAAGCCTTGGAGAAGTATTCCACAAAAAGCCAACTGAAGTGCCCTATTCGCAAAATGCCTGGCCTTCCAAGGCACTCAGAACTATGGATTCAGAAAAAATTTAATTAACATTGTTCACGTTTCATTAGGAGGCAGCTTCAGATATCCCATGGCAGCAAATGTATTTGCTACTTTTCTTCTAGTGTTTTACCAACCTCTTGAATCAGAAACAGCTGATTTCATGATTCCTTAGATAGATGTGGGCACTTTGGGGGTAAAATTGGCCTAAATGCTATGGCATATAAGCCAGGGTCAGAAATTATTTCTGGGAAGAAAAATATGATACCCAAACTTCTAATTTTCAATTTTCATTACATGATTACAAAATACAGTATTTACACAGGGCTAAAAGGTCATCTTTATTGACTATGCTGAACTTACATCGGTCACTGGAGATCTATTTTGGAGCAATTTCAAAGGCGTGGAAAATTTGGGGGGAAACAAAATAAATGCAATTCTGTGCACTTGGCTGGGCATTAAAAATTTAAAATTTTTAAGGCAGAGCTCTCTCACCCTCCTTGAAGTATTCGAACCAGCAAATCTTCATCATTCACATTGACAGCTCGATGGAAATGCTCACTACTTATGGGTTCTCCTAAAGAAAGAAGATGGAAAGGAGTCACCCAAAGTCAAACAAAAGAAAATTCCTTCCGGCCTCACACCACCTGCAGCCTTGAGTGGGGGCTCAGGTTCAGCTCCGGGAAGGGCCTTGGCTATTCCAGGAAGTGTAGCTTACATTTCTTATTCAACTTCTTTTACCGAAAAATACCTTGTTTCCATATATTAAGAACACTTAAGATTGTCCTAAGGACTTGAGACAGCCTCAAGTTATGAGAGTATTGCTTTGTGAATAGTATTTTGAGAGGTGAAAATAATCTTCCAGATTTCATAAGACTTAATAAACCTCCCTTACAAGCAAGGGGAAGCCCCACCATCATCACAACAGGCTGGTTTTGTTTGCCAAAGAGTCACTAAAGTACTTGAACAAACAACAAAAATAAATTACTTTAACGTCTGACGTCCCAAATTTCAGTTCTTCCTAGGAATAGAACATTCATGTTGGCCTGGTCTCCCCGGAGCTCCTGGGGGGCACACGGGGCTCATTCACAGAAGTGGGACAGCGTGAGAAAGCCTGATTATGGGGGACAGCCTGCAGGCGAGAAGGGCGAGGAGGAGGAGCCTGCAAAACAAGGGGAAGCAGGGCAGAAGGGAGGTGTCCCTGTGTGGGGGGGGGGGACATTAGCTCCTCGAAGAAGAGAAGAGGGGGAGATGCAGAAAGGAGCAGAGTGTGACGATAAAGGACCAAGCGAGAGGGGTGCCTGGGTGGCTCAGTGGTTGAGCGTCTGCCTTTGGCTCAGGGTGTGGTCCTAGGGTCCTGGGATCGAGTCCCACATCAGGATCTTGCATGGAGCCTGCTTCTCCCTCTGCCTAGGTCTCTGCTTCTCGGGATCCCTGGGTGGCGCAGCGGTTTAGCGCCTGCCTTTGGCCCAGGGCGCGATCCTGGAGACCCGGGATCGAATCCCACGTCGGGCTCCCGGTGCATGGAGCCTGCTTCTCCCTCTGCCTATGTCTCTGCCTCTCTCTCTCTCTCTGTGACTATCATAAATAAAAAAAATAAATAAATAAATAAAAAATAAAATAAATAAATGGGTCTCTGCTTCTCTCATGAATAAATAAATAAAATCTCTTAAAAAAAAAAAAAAGGACCAAGTGACAGAAGCCGTCTTTCAGGGCAATTATCCCACGTCTCTACTGGCTCCACATGCTGTGATTTTCTAATTGTTTGAAGGATTCAGTGTAAATGAAACACAAGCGAAGCACTTAGACTAGCACCCGGCACATCACAGATATCCAACACACTTCTGTCGTTGAGGTGGTGGGAAGGGCAGTGGCCCTCTCTGTGGCCCCCACACCCAGCCGTCACGCGCTCAGCGTACCTTCCTAACCTGGATGGATACCGAGTTTATAATCCCCAGTTCCAGTCAGCTCCAAGGTCACTTCCGTCCTTTCAACAAATGTTTATTAAGGAGCTCACACACCCAGTCCTGATGCTGAGGGTCCCAGAGGAACAAGGCAAGCATGTTCCTCTCCTTTGCCATTTACACAATAGTATCCACTTCTATCATCATCTTAAACCCTAAAACACCTGCCTCCTACCCTGTCTTCCCGAGCTCTACCCCAGACTGCTTCCTGGGGGCTCACCCACCACCTCACTGCCCTCTTACAGTCTGGCCTCCAGAGGTCCCCTGGCCAGCCCTGCCAGGTAGGGAGCCAAATTCCCTCTTCCTGTACTTCGGGTAGAAAAACTCTCTAGGACTAGACCTTGGAGCTGACTGGATTGGGGATTATAAACTCAGTACCCATCCGGGTCAGGGTGGTAGGCTAAGAAAAACATGTGGGCACTGGAGCCACTTTGCTACTACTCATTTCCTTGGAGGATTTTAGCTGGGCGAATTACAAACTAGGAAACCAGGGGTGGGGGGGGTGCAGGGCAGAAGAATGTAGGGGTCACCAGCAGAATGACCTCTAGCTGATACCCTTTACTTCTGGTAAAAATAAATTTAAGCCAAGTTAAAGCTGTTTTTGAAATAACAATTTTGTCTGCTAGAGCTTGCCAATCTCCTAAAGATTTTTTAGCCACATTGTACTTCCTTTTCATCATTCCACACATATTTTTAGGCCAAAAGCTTCAAATAAAAGTATCATGATAAACTATCAAAGGGTAAGGCCTACCGCTGTCCCCAGCCTTCCAAGGAAGATCAGGCCTAGCCTGGTGGTTCCACCTGGGGCGTATGGACTGGAGCAGTACACCCCTCCCCCTCCACCAACACCATGAGGACATTTGGGAAAGCCTGGAGACATTTTTGGTTGTCACACCTTAGGGGTTGGTGCTACTGGCCTCTAGCAGGGAGAGGGGCCAGGGATGCTGATAAACATCCTACAGTACACATGATGAGAATTAGCCAGCCCCCAAATGTCAACAGTGCCAAGGTTGAGGAACCCTAGGCTAGAATAATATGGACTTAAAATGATCTATTGGGTGATGCATCTATACTTTAGTGGACAAGCTAAACCCATGGAAAGTTTCCCTTCCTCCTCACTTCCCAGAAAGGAGGGGAAGAGTGGGATGGTGGTGGTACATCTGTTATCCCACCAAACAGCCCCCACTTCTGGGACTCTCAAACTTCAATTGCCCCTAAAAATACAACAACAACTGACTTGCATAGAATCATCTAGAACACAGAAAGCTCATCCCATTTCTATGAAATTTTAAAAGATGGCATCCAAACTCAAAGAGCTATTAATTAAGCTCTGTCTAGGATTTTACACAATGCTTTTTCAATTCTTCTTCAAACCACAAAACTGAGAGCCAGGAAGACTGAGTGAGTTGTCCAAGGTCAAGCCGGTAGGCGTGGGCAACATCAGAGCACAAAATGAGTCTTTAAGGCCACGCTCCCTCCTCGGGCATTTTAAAACACGCTGAGGTAGCAGACCAATTCATTATATGCTTCCAATCTTATTAAATTTTGAAAATCAGCAGACTTCTTAAACAAACATGATCCCCACCCACACAAAGTGTTAAATGGAAGGGGATGCTAAAGCCTAAAAAGCTTCAGGAAAGTGCTAACTTAAGATTTTAAAGAAAGTTGTCAAAGCACATGCAGCATCCCAGCATATTTCTGCACTGACCCACCTCCAATCCCACATCATCTGTCTTACCTGGCCAGTACAGCTCTCCCGGTGGGGGGCACTTCCTGGTGCATCCTACCCAGGAAGCTCTGCAGCATGCAAATATTGGAAAATGAAATAAGTTCATTTTGTGGTTAGAAGCTTGAGGACAATGCGCAGCAAAGACCAGGGTTTTTTGATAGTGGGACATAACTTCAATGAACGTATTGCCTATTCCAGCTTCTGCGAGAGGTAATCAGTGCCCTCAAAACTCAATCTGAAGATAAAAGGACATCTCACAGAAGACAGAGGACACAGCACAACTGTTAATCATTCTGGGCTTGCTGAATTTCAGCAAAAGGAAGCAATAAGTATCATTCCGGGCACAAAAGCTCTTGCTCAGCATTAACTCATTAACCCCTCTCAGGCCACTGCCAGGAAGGCAAAGAGGTAACCGAGGATTAGCAGCACCAGACCAGACACCACCCAGATCAACCAAGGCACGGGAAAGTCTCCATTTGTGCGAATCGGACAGAGTAACAAATGAAAGGGCTCCTGTTCCCAGAGCAGATTAATTCTTTCTTCCTCCCACTATAAGCAGGAGTCACAAAGAGAGGAAATTCCAGGGTGAGCCAAACGTTCCACTCCTCCTACCCCTGAATCCTTCAAGATTTCGTGGGCCTGGCCCAAGGGATTGCCATCATTCAAGTGCAACTGCACACAAAAAAGGCAGGCTTTGCCTCTGTGGGTTTGGTTGGCTAATGTTTACCCCTGAGTGTTGCAATGACAAATACTGAATCAATGATGTTGCCCGTGGGAGGATGTCTGGGAGTGCTCACTTCATCAGGCAGGGCCAGGGGAGGGGAGGGGACCCCCGAGAGGAGAGGAAAGCCATCGCCGTGTAGCTACAGATGTGCCAGCAGATACTGCAATGTGGGGGTAACACGTTTCTGGGTGGAATTCAGGTCCCTGTTAGAAGCAGTGAATAAATGATGAGCTCATTGGAGGAGAGATTTGCCAATTAACAAGCAGCAGCTGCTTTTCTCTTTTTAAGGACCCAACTGATTAAAATTGCATGCCTCATTTAAGCAAGAGTCTCGTGGACTTTACCTGGAATTAAAAAAAAAAAAAAAAAGCTGAGCATCCTTTATTCAAAGTAAATGCTTTCGTTATTCATTAAAAACACTTTCAAACTGAATGCAAATGATCAACCCACAGAAACATTTTTACTTGTTTTGTAAAATATGTACCTTTTTTTAATTCTTTGTTTAGCATGATCTACCTCCTTAAGGGAGTCTGCTTTGGATATTATAAATATAATAATAGCATAAGGGAGCAGCAGCCAGCAAGAAGAGGGTACTGGACCCTTGCCACCCAGGAGAGCCCCCTGAGGCTGAGAGCATGTCTTGGCTGCAGCATTGTGCTGTGACCAGACAGCAAAATGCACAGGAAGCCGGGCACTACCAGGAACCATGTCCCCATCATACCCCAATCCCTGCAGGAGGTCTTGTCTAATGACCCACGGAAGCCACAGACTGCAGTGACAAACGCCCTGGACCACTGGTCCAGCTCTCTACAGCTGCCTCTCAGAAGCCAGCTCAGCAAGAAGACAGCACAATCCTTGTCAGCTGATAGAAAGCCACTGTGGTTTCTGTCTTCCCAAAGAGCTCCAAATGGTATGCAGACACCACGTCAGCTCTAGCCAGAAAGGTCCAGAAGCCCATGCCCTGACATTGATGTGATATGAAGAAAAGACGCCAGTGGCAAGCTGAGCTCACCATGGCTAGTTCTGCATCCTGTTCACCCTCACCTCATAGGTCCAGGGGGACTCTCCCCAGCCCATGGGACACAGGTCCATCTCCCAACAGGTATGAGTGTGAGCTGAGAAAAATCAGCGTTGCTCCTCATCCTAATTCTGCCTCCAGGCCTCTCCATTCACCACCCATCCATCCGTTGATTGTTGTCTTCTACAAGCTAGACCTGACCAACCTATCACATCCTCTACTTCGGAGGCACACAAGTCGGTGGGAGACGAAGATGAGAATTAAAAAAACAAACAAACAAACAAACAAACATGAAAGTAAGATGCCCTGAGTGTTAGCAGAGGCGGAGACCCAACTGGGTACGAGGGAGACACACCAGCACATGGCGGAGAAGGAGAAACACGAGGAACCACCCCTGAGCAGAGCTCAGCCTGTGGAGTGGCTCAGCAGGCAGAGGGGTGGGATGGGTGCCAGGAAGGGGGGGCTCCAAGGTGGGGGCATTGCAGACAGAATGGGCAAAGGCAGAGGAGTGTGGGAGTGGCCTGTGGCTGGCTGGGGACAGCAGCACGGGAGGGAGCACGCTGGCCCAGCGTCCCCTAGAGAGTCGCTATTCAAATAGTAGGTTCCCTTTGACAACTTTTCTCCTGCCCCTGCTCCCCTGTTCTGTATGCCTGCCCTCGACTCGGAAGAAACCAACTCACACTCGGCTGCTCCGCCTTTTCCTTCCCCTCAAAGCTCCAGGAGCTCCAGGTCCCCCCAGGAAGCAAACGCCTTCACGGCCAGCACACGAAGGACCAGCCCTCTTTCCTGACCTGCGTCTCTGTAACGGCCCATTCCACTTGGAAAGTCTCCTTGGAAATCATGTGCCTTCGCAGGGAGCTGAGCCCCCTGGGGAGGGCACACCTCTCTCAGCCTTCACCAAATTCTCAGTTTGCCAAACTAAGGCCCAGCTCCCTAGCGGCTTGGTTGCAAATGAAGATATGCTAGGCTAACTCAAAACCTGAATCACCTTTAACCCACACAAAAATCCCTCCAAATAAGTGCATAAAGGACACAACTGAAAGTCACAGAAGGAAAACTGTATTTTTATTTATACATGTATATGTGTGTATAAACAGCACATACGCCAAATGCAATATTGATTAAAACTTAATTTTTTTAAAGACTTTATTTATTTATTCATGAGAGACACAGAGAGAGAGAGAGGCAGAGACATAGGCAGATGGAAAAGCAGGCTCCACGTGGGGAGCCCAATGCAGGACTCGATCCCTGGACTCTGGGATCATGCCCTGAGCTGAAGGCAGACGTTCAACCACTGAGCCACCCAGGCGTCCCTTGATTAAAACTTTAAAATAACTTTTGGGGCACCCGGGTAGCTCAGTCGGTTAAGTGTCTGCTTCGGTCCAGGTCATGATCCCAGGACCTGAGTGGAGCCCTGAGTCAGGCTCCCTGCTCAGTGGGGAGTCTGCTTCTCCCTCTGCCCCTCCCCACCCCCCACTTGTGTGTGTGTGTGCGCGTGCGTGCATGTGCACATGCTCTCTCTCAAATCAATCAATCTTTAAAAAATAAAGTAAAATAACTTTGACTCACAGAGGAAGATTTTCTTTGTGCAAGTGATAAAAGACTTGTGTTTCCAGGGACTAGACCACGAGAAACCTGACCATTTTAATCTTTACCACATTCTAGATACACACACATCTTTTTAAAATGTTTTAAAATCCCGATCACAGAAACTATCTGCACCCTCAGATGTGACCTGGGAGGAGGACATGCAGGTCAGAGGCAGCGCAGCCCTCCCCTCGCCCCTGCATGTGTGTGGAAGCCACATTGTTCGTTCTTCCTCACTCAGCCTCCCAGGGAACCAAATTTGTGTGTCAAGATATAGGACAGACATTGTCCAAAAAGGACAAAATGCTTTGTAGACCTTGTCGCCTTAGAGCATCCAAAGAGGGAGACTTTCTCAGCCCACACCCCACCGGCCTGTTTCTAAAGAAAGGCGACTCCACCCTGTGGTACTGAATGTGTACTCGCAGGGCGACGCTGACCCCAGAACAGCTCTCCCCGTTTATTAAAGCACAACTCAACATCCCTCATGCTGTATGGCCCGGCCTTGCCAGGAAACAATCCCATTCACAGTCTTTAAAAATGGAAGAGTTTCTGCTTCCAGTAAGGCAGAGGAGGAGAAGGCAGGATATTTTTACCTTTCTGTATGGCTTGTGGTCTTCATTTATCCTTAGATAGAGGAGTTTGGGGTTAGTAAACTATACTCACTGGTTGTAGACACGGAGACCACTGGGCTGTACTCATACTCTCCAGAGGGGCTGGTGACCTTCAGTCGAAATCTGTACAGTGTCCGTGGTTCCAGACCTTCCACAACATGCTTTGTTGCATATCCCCTAGATGGGAGGAGACAGGCATGAGGAGGACACCAGGGAATCCAATCAGCATGCTCTGAAAGTCACCAAAAGAACAAGTGGAAGCAATCTGTGAATGCGATCTACTTCCAGGATGATGTGATCGGGGTTGGTGTGGGCGTGCCCTGAGTGTGAAGGGGAAGTCACGCATCCATCCCCGCCCACCCAGCCCACATTGTAGGATCCTGAGAAAACACTTGATTTTTTTTTTCCACATTTAAACAAAACTACCAAGTTTGGGGGTGGTTTGTTACCCAGCAAGAGATAACTGATGCATCATGTACCAGCAAAGAAGAAACTGTAACAAAGACAATGAAGAAATGATACCAACGTCATTAAGAAAAACATCTAAATTAAGAAACCAAGAGGACAGAAGGGTTAAAAGTCTATATAAATACATAAATACACTTATTACCATAAAAGTGAAAGCTCTAAAACCAAGATAAATGTTCAGAGAAATTGCGTGGTTTTTCAAAATCATTATCATCACCATCTAAAACATATCCGCCCCGGCACAAAGTGGCCTCAAGACTAAGTGGATCTCATCCTTTCTGTGGGCGTACATCCATATCCACAGATGGGGGAATCCTGGAAAACGAGCCTTGAATTTGTGGCATCTGAAAAGATCTGTAGGAGCTCAAATTGAATAGAATATCCAATTGAGTAGAATATGCAATGTCGGGTGTCAAAGACTTAACCTAGTTTCAGACCAAAAGGAAACCCAAAGTGCCCCCAATAAAATCCAGTGTTGCTCAACATCCTGAGTCACCCTGCGGCAAGCAGCACCTTCACAACCCCTGGAAAGAGGAATCACACGACTGTTTAGAAAAACCGAAGTCACCGGGCACAGTTAGGGAGGGATGGAGGCTCTCCCTTCAAGACAGAGGACCCCGAGGAGGGGACCGGACACACACGGGGCCCCTGGACACAGCCGCCCGCTGCTGCTCCCTCCACCACGGTCGCAGCCCAGCCATGGGGAGACAGAGGCCGGTCAGCAAACTCGTAGAGACGCACACCTCCCCACGGCCCAGGCGTGGTACCTGAATGAATAAAAACAATCTTAGGACTTTCCCACCATAGAGGAGAGCATATGAAAGTGTGACGCGGACCTTTTTTTTTTTTTTTAATCATCAGTCAATAAGCAAATATTTGATGCAGCAGCTGAGCAAACGTGAAACATAGGAAACCCAATACCGAGACACCTAAGGACTCCGAGGCCAGACCTGCCCCCCTCTCTGTGTTCCCCCCACCCCCAGCTCCACTCCAGTCTCCTGCTGGGGACCCTGAAATTCACTTCCGGAGCCGTGACTCTCCCTTCGGCCGATCCTCTCCAGCTGCTCCTTGACATCTCCGCTCGGTGGCCAGCTGATGTCCCAACAGAGCTCCTGCTCCTGCCCTCGTCTTCCCGTCTTTGTTATTGGAGACGCTCACGCCCCATCCCCCGGTGCCACCTGCGGAAGACTGGATTATTGTCCCCAAATATTTGGTGCCTTCCCCCAAGGGTCCTGTTACCCCCGCCCTGTTGAATGCAGGCGTGGCTTTAGGACTTGCTTCGAGCAAGGAAGCAGAAGCAGGAATGAAAGGTGTCATTCTGGATGATGGAAGCTTCGAGAAACAGTTAGCCTGCCCTCAGCACGGTGACTGGCAAGCTCCAGGTGGAGGCTGCTCCATCAGCCCGGGCGGATGTGGAAGGAAGACAACAGGAAATGGAGCCACGGCCGACACAAAGGGTATGTCGTGTGGGAAATACACTGTCGTCCTAAAGCACAGAGCTTCTGAGGTTGAGGTTGGAGCAGCCTCGCTCGCCTGTCGCGGGGGACGAGGCCAGTTCTAGAGCTACCCCCTTGTCACTCCTCTTCCTCTCTCATCTCATATCTGAGCCACCAGCAAAGTCTTCAAGTCTGTCTTTAAACCCACCCTAAAAGAAATAAATAAATAAAAATAAACCCAGCCTAGATTTAACTGTGGCTCACGCTGTTCCATCATCTTCCGTCTCCCTCACTGCTAAGACACTCACTGCCCTGCCTCCCCAGGGCCTGTTCTCACCTCAGCAGCCAGAGCCATCGTCAGAAAGCGTGTCAGTCAGGCCTGGCCCTCCCGCCTCTCGGGGTAAAAGCCACAGCTGTGTCCCTGGCCGGCCCACTGACCCCAGCGACAGCCTCCCATTGCCTCGCTGGCCTCAGCTGGCTTTGGTCCCCTCATTCGCTCACTCCTCCGTGTTCCTGAAACACACTGGGCCCGGGCCCCTCTCCAGGGGGCTTCACTTGCTGTTTCTTCTACCTGGAATGTTCTCTCCGAAAGGATGGGGCAGCGGGGAGCGGGGTGGACATTGGCCTGAACAGGAGAAAACAGCCCAACATACATGCAGGAGAAGTCAGGGCATCTCGAGGACAGGGGGTAGATCTCGCCGGACACTGGTGCTCAGAATAAGGGGCAACGGGGCAGCCAGGTGTGGGCAAGCCGTGAGGGCATCCTGGGCCGGTCTAGGAGTCTGACCTTCACGCTTCTAGAAAGGAGGCTCCCCGAAGAGAATGCGACAAAAGGATGATTGGGAAGAAGGCTAACCCAGCAGGACAGGCCAGGAGCACGGAAGGCAAGAGAAGCAGGACCGGCCCCTCCAGGCAGCAACACGCTCCCGGCTGCAGGTCCGGGATGCTGCCAGGGCCCGGCTTGCACGGAGGGAGGCCTCCGAAGGGAGAGCTCGCGAACGCTGGCGACCAACGGCTGTGAGGACAGCCCAAGTCACAGCCGACACCCCGAACCCCCGTGGGCAACGGGCAAGTCGAGCGCTTCCAAGCTCGGGTGTCCTAAACCTAAGGCATCGCCAGTGCTGGGGCAGCGGCAGCAGGAGGCGAGGCAAGGAGGTGGCGATTCACACAGTCTGACTCTGCCACCTAGTGTCAAGCTCTTGCTGCCAATTCTCCAAGGGAAGGCAAGCGTTTCTGGGGTGCCCTTGGAGTTGGGGGTCAGCAGGCCAGGCCCTCCAGGGGGGCCCCCAGCTGGATGGCACTCAGGTGTCTGGGGAATGTGAGGCACCAGGATGTACACCCCAGGGTGGGGACCAGCGCATGGGAGGGGGGTGGGGGGTGAGGGGGTGCCGACCACCTGGCCGCTGGCAGAGAAGGCGAGAGGAAGTGGAGGCGCATCCAGCACCGCCCCACCTGAAGTGCCCCGGTGCAGGTGCAGTGTGGGGAACCAGGGAAAGTGGGGGGGAAAAAAAGTCGTTCCCTTCTCCATATTAATACTTCTAATATCCTACTCATGCTTTCAGATTGCAGATGGAAACTACATAATAGAGAAGAACATGGCATGACATCATTAAAATAACATTTTCAAGTAGTCAGGCCAGGAATTATTTGCAGATGGTAACTACATTAGAGATAAATGTGTGGATTTTTTTGGTGCGTTTGTTGGGGGGGGGTGGTGTTTGTGTCTTTAAAAAAAATTGTTCATTAAATCTCAGGGATACCTTCATTCAGGGAGCAGTGAAAGCCTCTGTTAATCCCAACATCATCACAATGTCACCTTGAGAAGGAACCACTCTGCGCCTTGACTGCATCAACCCCAGTATCCTGGCGGTGAGGCTGCCCCATAGCTTCCCATGATGTCACTACTGGGACACGTGGGCAAAAGGTACACGAGACCTCTACGATTTCTCACAACCAGATATGAATCTACGATTACCTCAAAGTCAATTTTAGTTCGCAACCATATTTGTATCGTGGTTTTGGCACCCCTAAAACTGTCATTTTGCAAGTGGTAAAGCACTTGCAAAATCAAAGGGAAGCAAGTAAGAATTGAAATGAAGACTAAGGAAAAAAAATGACTTCTTGATTACCCCCATTACATTCATTTATTCATTTGTGTGACGAGTGTTCAGAGGGCCCGCCGTGTGCCAGCACTGCCTAGGATGGGGGCACTGGGTGTTACACAAGCAGTTCTGCTTGTCGCGGAATTTAAATACTGGTGGGAAGACAAAATGAACATGCCAACAGGGCAAGTAATTCCAGCAGAAGCCGAATGTGAGGAGCACATGAAACCAAGTCGGGACAGAGAGGATACCTGGATAGGACGGCCGCTTCAGATGGCCTTCTGCGGAGGGAATATTCGACCCGAAGTTTGCATGGTGTGGAGGCACCAGCCATATGAAAACAAGAGGAAACACACTCAAGGTAAGATAACAAGAAAGTCCCCAGCCTGGGCACCAGCACAGACTGGGAACAGCTAACAAAGAACAGCAGTGTGACAGGAGGTCCAGAGGGCATCCCCCAGCCCACATCTCCGAACACAGCAGGTACCTGACGGTACCTCCTCCAATTTCAAAGTCTCTTGATTCTGTCTCTACATTTTAGAGCTTTAAAATATACATCAGAATACTGCAGAAGCCTAAGAAGCTCTCAAAAGGTATGAGGTTTAATTTCAAAGTTACTGCTAATGCAGATCTTCCAAAAATCCTAATTCATAAAAAGCATGCATGCAGATGACGCTGACTCGTTCTTTTCTTTCATTTCAAAAGGAGTCTTTTTAGAGACAATCGAAACCATTCCAGCTCATCAGGAAATCAAAGCAAAATGTTAAGCGATTCAACATTGCACCTACGTATAAATGATACCGTAAGTGTGCATTTTGGGGTCTTCTTCTTCGATCGAGAACCTGAACCACTGCTCCTGAGGTCCTTGCCGTTTCGCTCTCTTTTCCAGATCCCAGTACAATTCAATACTGTGATGAGTCATTTTGCCCACAACAGGTGGATGAGGCTTTGAGGATGGTGTGATTCCTAAAAAAGAACGACACAGAATTTCAGAACTCCATTTCCGTAAGGACATCAGCTGAGTGCATTAGAGCTGCTCAGAGATCAAACTGTTTTCCTACGCATCAGACACACGTGTGGGCACTCCTCCCTGCTGCTTGAAGAACATCTGAAAAGCTCAAGTGACAGGAAATTCGGCTGATATAGTGAGCTACCACATACTTCAATGAGTAGATCGTATCACAACCCATCAGTGCCATATTTCACTTATGGACCTTTCCAAAAACGATGGTTAACAGATCAGACTCATTAGGGCGTTCTTGAGCTAATGAAACTCCGTATGCTGCTGGAATCCTTCAGTGAACTGGCTGGTAAACAAAGCTGATGGACACATAGAGCTGGTCCAGCTATTTGTAACATAGGTGACAAAGGATTGATATCCCCTCTACATAAACAGCTCTTACAGACTAACCAAGGGGAAAACCCAAAGGCTAATAACCAACCAGGCAAATGATGAGCAGCGGACAAGACAAAAACAGCTAGCATAATGTCCAAACAGTCACTGATATTCCCAACTGGCCACAGAAATTGATAACAAAGGCATATAACTCTATATCCAACCAGACACTCAAGATGTCTTAACTATCAGAGGCGACGGTGTAGGGAGAGGATGCTCTCATGTGATGCTGGTGGGGAAACAGGAATTCTGTGCAGTCTTTTTAGGAAGCAATGTGGCAGCTTGTATTACAATTAAAAATACAGATAGCCCCCTCTCCAGTCATCCCAGAAATCAGAGCACCAGAGCACAGAGGGACACCTCCATGTCCACAGTAAGAGCTACAGCTTTCAGCAAAAAAGAGATGACCCATGAATAAGGGGAGGGTCAAATAAATGATGACATGTCCATAGCATGGGAGATTACAAATGAACTAGTTCCATACTGGATGCCTACTAGGATTTCTAAGTTCCTTGAGGGCTGGGTCCATGTCTTACTTTTTTCTTTTTTTTTTTTTTTTTTGAGAGAGAGCGAGAGAGAGCAAGCAGGGGAGGGGAAGGGGCAGGGGCAGAGGCAGAAATAGAGAATCTTAAGCAGATTCCACACTCAGTGTGGAGCTCTAGCTCACGACCCCGAAGATCAGGACCCGAGGCAAAACCAAGAGTAGGACACTTAATCAACTGAGCCACCTGGGCACCCTGATGTCTTACATTTCTTTTTTAAAATTCTTCGTATCCCACAGGGCCTTTCAGGCCCCATACATATCAGTGGTTTGCCACACTTGTCATTCATAAGAAACTGTCTTGTGCTTTCCTTAAGCCCTGTCTCAGGTAGGGGACCCACACTCCCCCCAGACCTCGGGGCCTCCTGCAGTGTAGACGCCTTTGAGGAAGGCAGGGCTGCCCTTGATCTTGCCTGCTCCAGGCCAGGAGGACAACTACCAGTTTCCTTCACTTCCCACAGAGACACTAGAGGGCAGCCTGCAAGCTTATTTTTTTCAACTTTATTTTCCTAATATTTATTGAGAGCATGGCATGGTGGAATTGGATAAACCCGGGTTTAAATTTGTGAACCAGTCAAAGATATTCAAAGTGTTTTGTGATAACTCAGCAACACATGAAGTCGCTAGTTACGGTGTACTTCATACAATGAAATCTTACACAGCAACACAGGTACAATCTCAGTGAGTGAAAAACAAACGTTCAAGGATCTGCTACATCGTACTGCATATGTAAGTTTTTACAACACAACACTAGACATTGTGAGTACACAAATATGCAGTGAAAGTCAAATCTGTGAAGGGGAAGGAATGCACACCACCAGGATAGAGTTACCTCAAAGAAAGTTGGAGAAGGGATACAGAGAGGTCCTGGGGAGGGAGACTTGCCACTGTATTTGTAGGGTTTCAGTTCTTTAAGAATTTAAGACCTACTTGGCAAGATGCATTTTAAAACTATATGGTACGTGGAGCCGTAGGATTTTTAACAGCTTTGGTATATTTGAAATATTAAGACCCATAAAAATGATAAACATTACTCTTATGGGCCTGTTGGTTTCCTTAGAGAAACCTATTTCAATGTTCTACGTACTAACATCTGTGGGGAAAAGAACACGTGAGCATCGACCACATGCTAGACACTGACCTTTCGGCATTAGCATCTCATCTAACCCCAGCGACGCTGCCTGGAACACATTGGAGACTCACACTCTGATGTTATGATACCATTGCTGAGCAACCCTTTTTTGCTGGTCCTTCCAGAGCCTTCTAGAACCATCCAAAGACCAGGACTGATTGACTCTTATGGATAAACGTCCCCCCCACCCCATATAATTAGAAGCCAAGTAATACATCCATTTCAAAGACATCTGGCTTAGAATCCCACTCAAAATCAAGATAGGCAAGAACCTCTAAATGCCAGATTTTGAAGTGGGTAAGTCAAATGGCTCGCCACGGATTTATGTGAGGAATAAAGAGATCACATCCCCGGTTATGTAAGCTTTTCTCATGCTTTGCCCTTTACTAATCATTGATACAGTAAACAATAAGAGACCAGTGTCTGTGAGCTTAGCAGTGGCCACGGATGGTCAGACCTCTGTGAACTTGGCATCAGAGCCATGAGACGTGGCAACGTGCCCACATCTAGCTGTGCTCTCGGGATGGTCAGTGTCCCCCTGCTCTCCATTCACCCCTCTCCCTGATCTGCCACATCAGAAAAGGCATGGGGTTTGGACAGTTGTTTTGGGTTTTTTTGTTTTTTGTTTTTTGTTTTAAAGGAGTGACTCAAATTTCACCGCCCCATGGCCTCACCATGGTTTAGCACTCAAACTGTCTGGCGTCTGGCTATAGCTGAGACACCATTCTGCACTGCTTTAGTACCCAGAACCCCCAAAGGTTTGTGCACGGACCAGCGAGGACATATTCTAAGTCTTGTTTACTGAACAACAAAACTTCCCACGATGGAAATCTCCATCTGGGCAAGAACTGCTTTGGGCAGAAAGCTGTTGATGTCAAACAGGACTCACACGGTTAGGACATGAATGAGTGTTCTCATCAGGTAAGAGCTGAGGATTTTTCAGGTGGCCAAAAAAAATAAACAGTGGATGAGACCAAACTTGTTTTGGTCTTTGGCCAACCTACGGTCATTTGACGGGTGTGTTTGTATTTTCTTTGATAAAAATTCTGGTATTTTTATCATGGCCTGTCAATATGCATATTGTAGGATGTTGGCTTTAGGATCCTAAAATATATGTATCAAGGATCAACAGATTACTAGCCAAAGTGCAAACATCAGTATGCCAAGGGAACAGACCCCTGGGTCAGCACTGATCCTCCATGAGTGTGGACAGAAATGGTAAGCGATAGGCCTACTCAGGGCCAGGCACTGTCGTTAGATGCTTTACATGTATTCATCTGGTTAACCTTCACTACAACTATAAATGGAAATAATAAAAATCCTTCTACCATTACCAAATACCAGAGATGCAGAGATTAAGGAATTTTCCCAAGGTCAGACTGTAGTAAGAGGCAGAACTTGGCAATCTGACTCAGAAAGTCCCTATTGTTAGCCCTGTACCATATGGCCTCTTAGGAGCAGAGATATAAGGTAGACCCAGGTGAAAAATCTGTTTAGATCTAAAGATTTCTTCAAACCATTCATTTTATTTTTAATTCCAGTGTAATGAACATAGTGTTAGTTTGGGGTGTACAATATAATGGTCCAATCACTCCATGTATTACTCAGTGCTCATCAAGGTAAGTGTACTTACAATCCCCTTCACCTATTTCCACCATCTCCCCAGAACCCCCCTCCCCCCTGCCCAATGACCATCAGTGTGTCCTCTAGAATTAGGAGTCTGATGTTCGGTCAAACCACTCATTTTAAATAAGGTTTAGCTTGTGAACTGGACTAAACCCCCCAGGACATTTAAAGATGAGCATGAGAAGTTGACAAGAAAAAGGGAGACAATCACTGGTTGAAGTGCAGGGATGCTGCACGTGGGAGAGATGAGGGAGAGTAACCCCCTTCACGACACTGGGGCCAGGGAGGCTGCTCATCTTTGGGAAACTTGGCTCACAAAAAATAACATGATCCAAGAGGAGCACAGAACCCTAATGGGGCCAAGAAGGCAGAGAGGTTTGGCCGCCATTCACCTTGACACTGTGACCACGGGTAGGAAACCAGCCAGTTGCCTCTACATCCAGTGTGGAACGTGGAGAGGAAAAGATGGCAAAACCGGTCAAGCAAAGGGTATAGCATGTGGGTTAAACAGTTAGTGAGATGATCCCTAGAGAAGTCTGAGACAAATATTTATACCAGGCCAGGGAATACACAATAAACTGGAAAGAAATATGCTACATTGAGTTTACTATCAATGTATGCACAAATTCCGCTATTTTTAAATTTGTCACCTCCCCCCCTCCCCCCACACACACACACTTTACAGGGAAGCTAGAATTGCAAGGGGAGAGGTACATGTATCTAGGACTCCACCCCTGGCTCACCCCACTCCAGCTGGCTGTATGACAAGTAATGTATCTTTCTTAAGGTGACTAAAAATCAACATTTTGGAAAAACTCAGCAATTCCCCTTTTTGCTATTTAACCAGGATGTTTATGTCCATTTTTGCATTTATCTTGTATCATAAGAAACATTACTTGGGGAACTGTCTTTTAAAAGTTTTATAAAATGAATGCATAAACACCACAACACATTGAGAGACACATGTGAGATGCTTTTTTTATTATTTTCATTCCAGTCTAGTCGGTATATAGTATTCGAGGCTACTTTTTTATACAGAACGTTTATTTTCCTGATAAGTGAGTTTCAGATCTTTTAGAAGGTGCTTTTGCTGAAGTCTGATAACCAGTGTCACATTTAGACAATCACATCACCTCAGGTCATAATCTCTGGCTTAAAATTTAACTTCCCTAAAGAAACCAACAAAAAGAAAAGAAAAAAAAAAAAACCATACCTTCAATTTTGCATGGTTCCTTTAAACAGTTGGTAGGTTCTTTCCATTGTGACAAACTTTTCTTATCTTTAAAATTTTCCACCAGGAAACAGGTGGCCAGAGGTGGGGGGTGGGGGGAGTAAAGGCTGGAAACATATAAACTTCCAGCCATAAAATAAGTCATGAGAATCTAAGGGTGGCTATAGCAAACAATACTGTACTGCCTATTTGCAAGATGGTAAGAGTAGATCTTAAAAGTCCTCATCACAGGAAGAAAAGAAAAATGATTTGTAATTAGGTGGTAATTGGACTCATTGTGGAATCACAGAGCCACATACACAAATACCAAATCACTCTGTTGTACACCTAAAACTAATGTTATAGGTCAATGATACCTGAATACAATAAACGCCAAAAAAAAAAAAAAAGTTTTCCCAATTATGAAAAAGGAAAAAACTACAAGGCAGATGGCAAAAGGATGATTGAGGATTTATGCATGTGTTGTGTACCATAAATGCTCTTTGTAAGAAAGTTTATGCAAATCTGACAAAAATTTTATGCCCCTCTTGCCATTTGTTAAGTAATAAATAATGTGAACATGAAATATAGAGCCCTTCATACACTGTCATCATCCAGTCCGTATGGTTGCAAAAATGGTAAAAAAAAAAAAAAAAAAAAAAAAAAAAATACAGCCCTCAAGCACACCAGAAATCCATTTCTAAAAAACTATCATTTACAAATTATAGGTTTAAACACAGAATACTGTAAAGTGTAAATAAACCAGTACATTATTAAGCCTTATTATCCTAATTTTTTTAAGTACAGGTTGTAATAATATAACACAACAGAAATGTGCCAGCCCTAGAAAAGGGGACTCACAAGATGAATTAGTAACAACAGCAGAGTGACCTAGTATCCTAATGATAGGCACGTGACAGTATCTTAAAAGCTACAGAGAGAACTCGTGACCATGATCTTTATTGAAATTAGTTGTGATTAGTGTCATGGAAAGCAGAAAATGATGGAGAAGTAGAGAGGAGCATAGTCATCATAAATATAATACCATAAAAGCAGAATGGCTGTCTCCCTGTCCTTCCAAAGACATCTGCAGATTTACGGAGGTCAAATTTCATTGACAAGGGACATTTGCAGCCTGGCCTCCAGTGGCAGATGGTTTGTAATGAAGAGGACAGCACACGGAGGGGACACTATATAAAGAACAGTCGTGGCTGTCACCTCGAAGCAATTCATCATGGCCTGACCATGGATTTATAGCAACCGTCAATCAAAAACTTACTCCAGATCAATATGACAAGGAGATCATAATCCTTCCTACACCCAAGATTTTAAAAGTATCATAAAAAAATGTTTGTCATGAATATATATACCAAAGAAGGATTTTTCAATCAAGTATCATAAGAGCCACATATTGAGGACAGTTTTTCCTTTAAGTTAAAAAATGAAATGTGACAGTCAAAATGGGCTTAGCTCCCCAAACAGTCCTATTGCTCTCATTAAATGGAATCCTATAAAACTCTAATAGATGAAAGGACCAAGGAGAGAAGTAGATAAACTTGAGAAATTATAACCATCAGTAAATACAATTAAGCAAATATCCAAAGTTACTATTAATCCAAAAAGGGAGTGCTTAAAGGGCAGAATCAGACCTATAAATACAATGAACTGGTAGTTGCCAGAGGGGAGGAGGCTGGGGGGCCGGGCAAACGGGTGAAGGGGAGCATGAGATCCAGGCTTCCGGATATGGAACGAATGTCATGGGACAAAAGGCACATCGCAGGGAACATAGGCCACGATACGGCAACAGCATTTACGGTGACAGATGGGAGCCACACTCGTGGGGAGCGCAGCGCAATGTATAAACTTGTCCAATCCCTATGCTTTAGTCCTGAAGCTCATGTGCATGAGCATCTTCTATACTTCAGGAAAAAAAGAAGTGGGACGGGGCGAGGGGGTATTAAAATAACTGAGGTACCTTTTGATTTATAAAATTTGATGAAAAAAAAAAAAACCATGAAGTGCTAAAGACTGTGATAAAACTGGCTTACCTACAGATTGGGGGAAGTCCTGTAAACAATTCTTGACTAAAACAATTTGGCCAAAAAAAAAAAAAAAAAAACAATTTGGCCATACTCGGCAAGGATTATGCAATATCCAACATCCCACCTGGTGACTCTTCTAGAAACAGGTCCAAGGAAAAGACTTCAAAACCAAAAAATGAATATAAAACCTAAATGTCTTTGTATTGTATATACTCTTACTTCATATTGTAAAACATACAAATAAACTCAAACATAAAAAAAATAGAATAGAGGACACCTGGGTGGCTCAGTGGTTGAGCGTCTGCCTTCAGCTCAGGGCGTGATTCCGGGTCTAAGGATCGAGTCCCGCATCAGGCTCCCTGTGAGGAGTCTGCGTCTCCCTCTGCCTGTGTCTCTGCCTCCTCTCTCTGTGTGTCTCTCATGAGTAAATAAATAAAATCTTTTTTAAAATTTAAAAAAATTAAAAGAAGTAGAATAGCATAGTATCCTCACATCTGGCACCCATGCTTCATCAACCGGCTGGATCATGGCCAATCTGATGTCATCTATCCTTCCACCTACCTCCATCTCTCCCCCAAACCTGGATTACTTAATAGCTAAATTTTAATGAGCCTTCACTTTGTATCAGACTGTGTTGTAAGCAATTTGTATATCACATCTCCTATATTGCATCTCCTATACCAATGATATTCTACATCATTTAGTCTTTCTAACAATTCCAGGAAATCTAAGAATTTCCTCCATTTTACAAATGGACTAAAGGTTGAGGTCACAGAACTTGCCAGGGAGGGCATCCAGTAAGCAGCAGAGCAAGGCTGTGAACCCAGGCAACATGACAGCAGAGCCATGCCCTTAACCTCTCTGTGCACCATTTACTACCTCCCTACATTGAACCATACACGCACACATACATAAACGATAACAGAAAAACCAAAAGAATCACCTCAGCATCACTGATAGCAATAAAAACTGCAAAGAATCTAAATGTTCAAAAATATGGAATTTGTTTTATACACTTTGGTACATCATTTATACGCAAGAATATTTAGCCACTAAAAAGCCACATGGGAAAAAATATACTAATGTCAATATGCCTGATATGCTAAGGGAAGAATACAAATTTGTACACACACTAATGGTATAGAATATACAGATGCATATACAGAAAAACAGAAAAATGAAAGACAATTAGAGCAGAATTATGGCTGATTCAGGGTATGTTCTATTGTCATTACGGTATGGAATACAGAAGAAAAACCAAAATGTTACTGCACATTTTCACGTATTCTTAACGAAAACAAAATTCAGTTAAGGTCAACTATCAGCCTAGATTCCTTCTCCAAGCCTGTACATACATGAAGAAACAAGCCTGATAAAATAAGCCAATAAGTCAACGTGGATGCTTCACAGCCTGAGACATTTCAATTACACTCTGGCTCGATTTATTGACCATTTTAGTAGCAGATATTCAGCATCACACCTACTTCCAAGGAGTAAGTTTACTTTAGATCCATTCATTCAGCATATTGGTGGGACACCTACTATGTCTTGATGGCCCAAGCGTGAGCAAGATGGAGAGGGAGAGGGCGCTAAGAGGCCTGACACCAAAGGAACACAAACCAGAGGCAGGCCACGGCAGAAGGAAAGGCAGCAGGTGTATCTCAGGTTGGAGGCATGGGGCTTCAAGGGGTGGGGAGATGCTCTCAAGTGAGGTGTGAAGGGTCAGAGGGATAAGTCTAGCAGGGCCTGTGGGCGGAGAGGACATCATCTATTAAAAAAACATTAACTTTCCTTGGGGTGCCTGGGGGGCAGACTCAGTTAAGCATCCTACTCTTGGTTTCCACTCAGGTCATGATCTCAGGGCTGTGGGATCTTGCTGTATGTTGGGCTCCGTGCTCAGCGGGGAGTCTGCCTCTGACTCTCTCTCCCTCTCCCTCTGCCCCTCCCTCTGACTCTTTCTCTCAAAATAAAATAAATCTCTAAAAAATTTTAATGAAAATTTTAATTTGCTTAGAAAATGTCCTTATATTTTTACTGCCAAGCATCCTTATCTTCTAAGAGAAAATAATATAAAATGCAAGCTTCTTACAGCCACTTCTCTCTACTTTGCTAGAAAGCTTTTAGAGGAAAACAGAAACCAAATAAAGCAAAACTCAGCTAACAAACAAAAGACAAAACCTCCTAGAGTAAGAATTAGGAACCATAGCTTCTTGTCTTGGCTCCACCGCACATTTTCCTCCTCAGAAAAAAGAAGGTAAATAAGGAGGACTACCTGGCCTGCCTGCCTCCCTCCCTCCCCACACTCCCCACCCTCCCTCTTAGATTTCCTGCAAAGAAAAAAGAGCAAAATATTGAAAAGTGATTTGAAGTGTATAAGGGGCTTCAACATATGATAGAGGTAATGCTTCTGAAAAGGTGTACTTTCTACTTTTTGCTACATGCAAACTCTGCTTGGAATTCCACATGGGTACCAGGCAGGACACAAAAATCCGAGAGGTGTTTCCAAACTATTTCTTTTACCTAGTTCTTATGACTGCAGTTTACCACAGTTTGCTCTGAGCAAGTCACTGCACCAGACACTCGAGCTCGAGTGTTTCTAAACCTCTCAATGACCTGATGCTCTTAATATACAGACTAGGAGGAGACAGCAAGAAGAGACAGGCTCAAAGAGGTAAAGCTGCTTAATTCCAGCCCAGGTCTCTAACCCCAGAGCTGGTGCTCCTCCCCACATGCAGCACCGTGTGGAGCTTCAGAGCTTCTCAATGGAAACGAGTAATGAATCCTTGGGAAATGACAGTCTTTCCAAACCAAATGTGAAAAGTCAACTTGCTATTTATATTCTTTTGGCACAAAGCATGCTACTGAAGTTTCAAATAGATTTAGGGTGAAAATGGTAGGATGTTTTAATAGTGGCAATGAGAAAGATGTTCACAGGTATCTGCCTCGCCTACGTACTTTAAGAAAATTGCACTGAAGAATAGGACTAAGCAATTCAACAGAAGCAGAATGCCAAAGAAATCGTACCCTCAAAGATAATCAGAAAAAGGAGCTGAAAGGAGATTTCACAATCATCAAATTTATGAAAATTGAATCTGCTGACTGCAGAGAAGAGAAACAGTGGGAATGTTCTTAAATGGCCAGAGGAAGTATGAACAGAGAATTCTCTCTGGCAAGCCATCTGCCCAGGTGAAGTACAGTGCAATCTCCACCATCCAGCCATTCCACTCCTAGCTACACAGGCCCTGACGTGGCAGGAATGTTCATGGCAACTCTGCATGTGGAAAACACTGAAAACCACCTGAACTGCCTGCATGAGAAGATTGGACAAATTATGAATAATCGTACATATACTGGAATAGTGTATGGCTAGTAGATTGAAATTGCAATTAATAGGATTTTAAAGCTTCTACCTGGATAAATCTGAGGGTAACTGAATTACAAAAGCAAGTTGTAAAGTGATGTGTACATGATGACACAATTTCCATAAAGTTTGAAAAGCAAAACTGTCTCATGACAGAGAAAGGAGGGAAAGGAATGGGAATAGCAGAATAGTTTTATGGGCAATGCTTGGTTTCTTGAGCTGGGTGGCAGCATGTGATAACTTTTTTATGACTAAACTACTTAATGAAAGAACAGAATAAGGTACTACACACAGAGATGTATTTCTATCCTTATTCTTGCCTTCTCACTGCCTAAATAAACGGGTATGCAAATAACCCATATATAAAAATCACCTTAATATGTTAAACAGGAACACCTGGGTGGCTCAGTGATTGGAGCAGCTGCCTTCAGCCCAGGGCATGATCCTGGAGTCCCAGGATTGAGTCCCACATTGGGCTCCCCGCGTGGAGCCTGCTTCTCCCTCTGCCTGTGTCTCTGCCTCTCTGTGTGTCTCTCATTAATAAATAAAATATTTTTTAAAAATTTAAAAAATAAAGTATTTTACAAAGGTGGTTCCATTTCAAATTCAGACACCCAAAAGGAGTCATGTGTCTTTACTATTTTCTACATTTCAATAATACATTCAATCCACCCAGAGATCGAGCTCCTTGAGGTGAACTGAGGTTCACTCTCCACTCCCAATACCACTTCATAAATGCTTGATCTGAGCTGACACTATTCAAATACTCAAGGAATTGTCCCATAATTCCTTAAAAGTAGATTGCAATTAATTCAACTATGAAAGGCTAGTGTTTTAACACAGTATATTATTTACCATGTTTTATTCTACATCTGCCAATGCTTATCAATGCGGAGACTGCATATTATTGACCAGTAGGTGTGAGAAATAGCAACTTTGAAAAAGCAGAGAGGTTTCCACCACTGGAAACCTGGTGTTGTAGGAGTTCAAATCATTATGTTGACCACCTTCTAGTCCACACTTGTCATCCCATGGGATGTGATACTTTGTCTCCTGACAGAGATTTGTCAGTTGCCTTCCGCTGAGCCCTATAAAAATTAACTCAATCCAGCTTGTAACATAAATAACTATACTGTCATGAACCCCTCTTATTCACACCAATATAGTGGAAAATGCATACTGCCAAAAATCTTTGCAATCTTATAGCTTTTTAGCACATTTCGCAGTTAAATTTGTAAGATTTTATTTATTTTTTGACAGAGAGAGAGAGAGAGAGAGAGAGAGAGGCAGAGACACAGGCAGAGGGAGAAGCAGGCTCCATGCAGGGAACCTGATGTGGGACTCGATCCCGGATCTCCAGGATCACCTGGGCTGCAGGTGGCACCAAACTGCTGCACCACCGGGGCTGCCCCATTTTGCAGTTTAAAATGATTGTAATCAGGATCATTGTCTTAAATTTCTCTCAAAACTGCTATTTTCCTGATCTGTTCTCTAAGCCAATTAATCTTTTTTCTACCTATTCTCTGTTCTTTACTTTCCAGTATTTTTTTTTTAATGTTACTGTGTGGTAGGCACTCTGCTAAGTATTGAAGGGGTAGGACAAGACAGATGGTTCTAGCTGAGTCCACGGTCTTACAGCAGATAGAAACATGACACAAAGAACCTCCCCCTTCAAAAAAAAATCACAATTTTGATCATTGCTCTACAAGAAACAAAGGTGCTGAGAGCCCTTTGAGCTCATCTGTCGAGGGTGCAGCCCAGAAAGGACAATGAAGACATTATAGCAAGGAAAAAAAGAGTCATCATTCCACTTAAGTTGGTGGATGGACACGAGGTGCAAACTTTCCCCGTGCAAATCCAAACCAAAAAATGAACTGGATCATTTTAATAGCAACTGAGTAGTCTAATATTAAGACCTCTAGAGAAAAATTCAACCCTTATCATCAACATACAGGTCTCTCTAGCTATCCAAAAACGGAATGTTCCTGTGAAACTTTTTATAATCCAAAATGGCATAAGATGAAGAAGCAATTACCATTAATTTAGATGGAAAAATGTGTTAGCATTCTCAGACCCAAAAGATAACCTCTCGTAGGCTTTTCTGTTACCCTAGAACATATCTCGTTATTAGATGCACAAAATAAGTGGAGATGAAGCACAGCTTCTCACAGACACAAGTCAAAGCTCTGGCAGCTGGAGGCAGAGAGTTGGATGCAGAGATTTTGAGTAGAGCTCCCCCGGGAGGGAGTCTGGGGGCACCACTCACACTGCCTCTAGAATGGCCTGCTGCAAAACCAATGCTGAATGCTTTTTTCGCTCTTTGCCCTTTTTCTTTTTAATTTAAATTCAATTTTAACATATAGTGTATTAGCTTCAGAGGTAGGGTTTAGTGATTCATCAGTTGACTTTAATACCCAGTGTTCATTCCATCATGTGTCCTCCTCAATGCCTGTCACCCACTTACCCATCTCCCCCCAACCCCTCCCACCTCCAGCAACCCTATTTGTTTCCTAGGGTTAAGAGTCTCTTATGGTTTGTCCTTTCCTCTGGTTTCGTCTTCTATGGCCTTTTTCTTAAAGCGAAAGTCCTCTTCAGATTTCATTCAGTTAGCAAAATCAGGTACTAATATAGGCCTGTGTAAAAGTGAATTTTGAAAAGTAGAAGATACCTGTATTGTGATTAATGAAAACATCACAGTTCTGTTATGCATCAGTACACATTTCCCACACACTGTGGCCCTTCCACATGTGGCTCTTTTATAAACTTATAACCACACCCCAGCTTTTCCAGCATTTCTTTCTGCAATAATAAACAGAAAGGTTGAATGAACTCACCATATAAAAACTTCTTAAACCATAAATCTCTCCAAACTCACTCATTCTAAATAAGTTACCAGGGTATACACAGGAAAATGCGTTGTACTTTGGCAGCCAGTATGGAAAGAACCAGGATCATAAGTCAGGCATTAATTATAAATAGTGGTTATTGTTCTTTGCATTTATCAGAATAATGTCCTGAATAAGAAAGCCCCTGCTTCTATTATGGGATTGTTTTTGTATCCATCTGTGTCTTGGCTCCCATCAGGTCTTAGTGGCCAAGATTTATGATCAGACACTTCACTGTACATAGTAACTAAACCTGTTCAACAAACAAAATTCAGAGGCAACTACTATGTTATAGTTGTCCTTCCAGAAAGTCCCTGTCCTCTAGTGTGTAAGTAACAGTTTGAAATAGAGTTCCTTCTCCCTCTCTGCACTTGTTACAGATGTACAGCTTTGATCTCAGGCTTGAAGGCAAATAAATTTCTGGTGTCCCTTGAGCCAGCTTCCAGCGTGCTTCCTCTGGCTTCCACCCTCACCATCTCCCTTCCTCCACATCTTTCCCTCTTCATACGCTTACATCCCCTACCCCCAACTCTTCCCTTAAATTTCTGAAAAATGATTAGGAAATCATTAGGAAATTAGGAAGTGTTGACTCGAAATGATCATTAAATTACAAGCTTTTTTTGTACTCACACAATCTTACCGTGGCATGGAAATGCGTATCCCTTTCTAAATGGAGACTACAAGATTAATCCTACAAATGAAAACTGACACCTGTAAGCATTCCAGCATAACCTCAATTAAAAGGCAAAGTCATTACTGTCCAATCAGATGAGCTCTAAAAAGTATGCTGTACTGTCTTCAAAAAGAAACAAAGATAGTTATTCAGATACTGGAGATTTTTTAAAGAGAATTCTCTGGGTTAAGCACATTTTTCCCCCCAAAACAATGATGACCACTAGCAATTCAATGAAGATACAAAGATTTCTTGAGCATGGAGAAGATTTTTCCAAAAATGGCATCATATTCAAGGTATTGTCTTGCAGTTTGCCATTTTAAGTTAACAGGCTACTGATACTCTTACGTGTAAGAGTAAGCCACATAGGTGGCTTTAATTCAATTTTTGAAAACTATTCCATGCATATGATAATCTTGTACAGACCATAAAATTCAATAAAAATTATGGTGCATTTAACTTTACATAGTATTGTAAGTATTCTTATAAGACAAATTTGTAGCAGTAAAACTCTTGAGTCTTTGGATACATATAGATTTCGTTTTTATATTTATTGCAAATTACCCTTTAAAAGGTGCATATATCAATGTACCAACTGTATGCAAGAGACTGGTTTTCTTGAATCCAGACAAACAAGACTATTATCAGACCCCCAAAGACACTGTGATAGATCCATGCACTGAAATACCACTTAACACTAAAAATGCATAGTTAATTCATAAAAATCCATGAAGAGTTATTGTACTATTGATACGTGCAGTAGCAGTTAAAACTCAAAACCATTATGCTGAGTTTAGAAGGGGCCAGACAGAAGTGTTCATACTGAGTGACTCCACTTATATGGAGTTCTAGAAGAAGCAAAGATCTCTAGTGATCAGATCAGTGATTGCCTAGAAACGTGCTTGCAAAGTAGCACAGGGACCTAGGGGGATTTTTTTGGTGATAGAAAGGCTCTATATTTTGACTGAAGTGGTGGTACACAGGTGAATACATTTGTGGAAACTCTTACTTCATACTTAAAATGAGTACACTTTACTGTATGTAAACCATACCTCAGTGAAGCTGATTCCTAAAAGAACAAACATATAGTATGTAAGATGACCCTAAATGCTAAGAAAAAATAATAATAAAAGCAGGGAATGGGAATAGGGAGGTTGTGAAGGCTCCACTGGCAATGTAGCTTTTTTTTTTCTTTTTTTAAGAGAGCTTACAAATGGGGGCAAAAGAGCAGGAGAGAGAGAATCTCAAGCAAGCTCCATGCTCAGCACAGAGCCCAATGCCCTAGCTAGAGGAAGAGCACTGTAAGCAGCAGGCAGAGCTAACACGACAACTTACAGGCAGGACCAAGCCCAGCATGCTTCTTGAACTGCAAGGAGGCCAGGATATTATAGGATCATGAGCAAGAACAGGAGAGGATGAGGGGAGGGAAGCTCATGGGGACAAGGGAGTAGACAGAAGGTCATCCAGGGTCTTTTGGTCACTGCACAATCTTTGACTTTTATGCTGGAGATGGAAAGTAATTTGAGTGTTCTGAGTACAGGAGTGACACAATCTGATTTAGGTTTTAACAGGATCTCTCTGGCTACCATATTGGAAATAGACCACAGTGAGGCAAGGGCAGGAGCAAGGAGGCCACTGCAGTGTTCCAGATGGAAATCTGAGGGCCTGGGAGGTAGGAGTGATAGAGTCAGAGTGATCAGATGTAGGCAACAAAACCCTCCTGACTCTGAAGGACCCTCCACTCCACAAAATTAGAGCTGGGATGGGACACACCCTTTGAGGCACCTTTAGTCTCACAAAAGATAGAATTATCATCCAGAGACGGCCCACCTCTCCACACCCACCCCAATTTTAAAAACACTGTAAAACGTGAGCAGGGTTCAGATCCATCAGGAACCATCAGGAACAGAAACCTAGGCTTCAAGTCTCGGAACAACTGGAAGTGAGGAAAGAAGAAATCCACAGAGGCCAGAGAAGCAGGGCGTCAGAGCACGGGGAGGAGAACCAGAGTCGGCCTCATCCGCAGGCAGCAGGGCATCAAGTTCCCACGAGGCCAGAGTAATACAGAACCGTGTTTCCAGGATATCGGACCTGGAAAGCAAAGAACAGCAGTGGAGGCAGACTCCCAGCTCTAAGGGAGGGAGCCAGAGTGGCCATGGTTCCTTTAAGCCCCTTGGCTACCTGTAGGGCAGAAGCAAATGCTCTTTGGTGGAAAGATTCCCTGAGTCAAGTCATCTGCCACACAGTATAAGATCAAATAAAGATCATCAAACACAAAGGAATGCAAGCTACTACCCAGTGAGGGGTGCGGACCCTTGTATTAAGCATGCCTTTTTTATTCTGAGGTTCTGACATCTGGAGCCTTACTGCCCCAGGAGGACTCCCCCTCCCAGGGCTAGCCAATTCCTAGAGACCCTAAATTTACCTTCCAGTGCACCTTTCATATGAAAACTAGTCAATCTAGAGCACACACATCCTCCCACCTCCTCTAAGCTCTTAAACTCAAGGCCAATATCCACCTGCCCTGACCACCTGCCAGGTACCTAACAAACTAGGGGTAGCCCTTAGGCCCCAGAGCCTGTGGGAATTATTCAGAGTAGCCAGTCTTAAACCTGCTTACTCTTCCTTGTCTGGTCTTTCCCACAGAAACAGCAATAAAGGGTCTTGCCACAGTGCTCCTTACTCTCCCTCCTAACTGACCTGCATTTCCCTGTGCGCCCCTGTCTCCACAGGGTATGACATGCCCCCTGCTTCTGTGAAATGTGAGACAAACTATCTAATGGCAATCTCCTGATCTGTTCACCTCATCATACCTGAATAATAAACTTACATTTAAAAATACCCTCCAAGATCCCAGGGTCCTGGGATCAAGCCCTGAGTGGGGATCCCTGCTCTGTGGGGAGTCTGCTTCTCCATCTCCCATGATCATGCATGTGAGCTTGCTCACTCACTCTCTGTCAATTAAATAAATAAGATCTTTAAAAAAAAAAAAAAAACACCCTTCAAGAACTGAAGAGGTTGGAATGGTCAGATTCAAATGATCTAAGAGTTATATACATTAAAGAAATAAAACATTTACAAAGTTGAATAAATAACAAAAAAACTATTAGGAATGGCCAGAAATAGCTGACCAAAAAAAGCATATGGAAGTCCTAGAAATGCAAATGTAATTATTGAAATAAAAACCTAAGCAGGGGATTAAGAGGCAAAGTAAGCAGAAATGAAAAGATAATTATATGTGTGAAGAATTTACCCAGGATAAAGCAAAGATTGAATATATAAAATAGAGGTTAAGAAAACAGAATGAGAAAATCAACATATCTTCTCTCTGAATGCCAAAAAGGAAGAATAAAGAGAATGGAGAAGAGGCAACATTTAAAGACTAACTTATGGACCATAACTATTTAAAAATACAAATTTGTAACTTCAGGAAGAAAAACATATCCCAAGCAGGATAAAAATATGCCTAGACACAAAAATGCAACAGCAGCACATCAAAAGCAATGGCAAGATCCCAAAAGCAACTATAGAGAAAGCGTGTCCCCTTACAAGGGAAGGTCAAGAGGAGACAAGATTCTCAATGACAGAACAGGAATATCTTCAGAGAGAAGAAAAAAAGTAGCTGTCAGCCTAGAATTGCACACTCAGGAAAATATTCCCTTCAGGGACAAGATGAAATAAATGCTTTTATTAAAAAAAAAAAAAAGGAAGGCTTTTTTAAAGATTTGTTTTAGAGATAGGGAGGGGCAGGAGGATAGGTAAAGAATCTCAAGCAGACTCTGCTCTGAGCACAAAACCCAACATGGGACTCGACCCCACAATCCTGAGCCGAAACCAGTTGAACCACTGACTGAAACATCCAGGTGCCCTGAAATGTACCAACTCTTAGCCCTTTACCCAATGCTCAAAGAATTTCACAATATGGTCCAAGCCTACTCCTCCATTTCTACGCTCAACCAACTGTGCCACCCAGGTGCTTTAAAAAACAAACAAACAAAATGTAGGCATTTTGCAAATATGTGCAAAGCCTACCTGATAAAGGACTTACATCCAAAATATAAACAGACTTCTTAAAATTCAACAATAGCAATTAAGAAATTGGCAAAAGATTTAAATCGATCTCACCAAAATGACATACAGATGGCAAATAAGCATATGAAAAGATGCTGCACGTCACACACCAATAGGGAATTGCAAATTAAAACAACATGCTGCCACCATACACCTATAAGAATAGATGATATCCAAAAACTTGACAATAACAAATGCTAGCCAAGATGCCAAGCAACAAGAACTTGCTCGTTGCTGTTGGTACAGCCACTTTGGGAGACAATTTGGCAGGGTTTTTGTTTGGTTGGGTTTTGTTTCGTTTTTACAAAGTTGAACATAGTCTTACCAGATGACACACCAATCAAGAGCCTAAGTAATTACCCAGTCGATTTGAAAACTTATATCAATACAAAAACTTGTGTGAGAATGTTTACAGCCGCTATATTCATCGATGTCCCAAACTGGAAGCAATAGGTCCTTCAGTAGGTAAATGGACAAAGGAGCTATGGTGCATCCCTATGGTGGAATGTTATTCAACAATGAAAGAAGTGACCCATCAAGCCACGAGAAGAATCTTACATGTATATTGGTAAGTGAAAGCAGTCCAAGAAAGATACATTCATACAATTCCAATTATATAATATTGTAGAAAAGGCAAAAACTGTGGAGAGAATTAAAAAAAAAATCAGTAGTTGCCAGAGGTTTCAGGGTAGGGAAGGAGGGACGAATAAGTGAAACACAAAGGATTTTTTAGGATAGTGAAATTATTCTTTATGAATCTCTAAAGGTACATACATGATACTATGCATTTGCCAAAAACCATAGAGCTTTACAGCACAAACAGTGAAGCTTAATGTATATAAATGTTTTAAATCATTTAGGTAGTTGGGAATCCCAAGGTGGAATGCACAATGTGATAAAACAATCTTTAACTGTTAACAAATATATGGAACCCCCTCATGGATGGGTAGGGGGAAAGGGTTCCACCCTAAGTAGCTTTGAAATATACAGAGACTCAAAGGGAAAAGAAACCACCCCCAAGCACTATACTCCAATGGGTAACACTGCTTCCCACAGGGGTACAGGTTAACAATTGCTCATTGCTGCCCATGTATACTGGAACTGAACAATGAAGTAAATGAATGGCAGATGGTGAGAACCAAATCTGTCACTATCAGAGGTGGACACTTCACAGATAAGCAAGGAGAGTGATCCACATGTTAAATCATAGTTGGAGACCTCAGTATGAATTCATGTGTAGCTTAACTTACATATATATTTATTTATTTATACATGTATACACACATGTAGATTTCTCTGTTCTGTCAGCTGAGAAGTCCTAAAAGCAATGATACCCCAATAAACAGCAACACGCAGTGCTAGCACCCAGATCCTGTGTCCTAATGCCATTCTTCAGGTAAGAAGAAAGCCTTTGGAGAAAGGGCTGATTCTAGAAACAGAGCAGGAAATATACAAGATAAGTCTGCAGCATCTAATAGTGCTAGAAAGTAGGTTAATGAGTTAAAAAAAAAAAAAAACCCAGTGGTGAAGATATGCCAAATAGACATCAACTGAAAAACTCCTAATTACTCAAGCTGGAAAATTTGAGCAACAAAATGAATTTAGTATTGGACTATACCCCAAAGCATAAAGTATATATCCATGAGTCCACACTGATATGAATAAACAAACAAATGGGAAAGAAACAAAAAATCTCCCATGCAGGACTCCAGATAATTTAGGTGGATGATATGTCCTCGAAGAGGTGGAAGTGACATTTTTACATCTGTGGTCTTTTGCCCCAAAATCCCAGAACCCAATCTAATCTTGAGAAAAACATCAGAGAAATCCCATTGAGAGATGTTCTACGGAACATCTGAACCGGCATTCCTCAAATTTGCCAAGATCATCAAAAACAAGACAAGTCTGGAAAGTCTGAACCACCAAAGGCATAAGGAGACCTGACAATAAAATGTAATGTGGTATTCTGGATGGAAGCACGGAAAGGAAAAAAAAAAAGCATTTGGTAAAAACTAAGGAAATATAGACTTTAGTTTTAACAGTAGAAACTGAGTGTGGGTTACAGAGAAACTATGCACTATCTTTGTGATTTTTTTTGTGAAACTTATAAAAATAAGCCTTTTTAGAAAAAGCATCACCAATAAGCAGAAATTATTACCTATAATGAGAAAAATTGGAATGAACCCAGACATGCTATAGATGATAGAATTCATAGAAAAGCATATTAACCTGGTGTAAGTCTGCTCCAGGTGGTTCAAGAAGATAAACAGGAGCATGAGGAGGAAAGAAAAGAAAAAAAAAAAAAAAGCCTAACTGGACTTGTTTGAAAGATACAATAGGAAATGAAAAATAAACTTAATAGAATTTATAGTAGACTGTACATGGCAGAAAAAGGTCAATAAATTAGAAGTCACAGCAATTTAAAAAATGGTAAAATGGGGGCAACTGGCTGGCTCAGTTGGGAAGAACCTGTGGCTCTTGATCTTGGGGTGGGAGTTGGAGCCCCACATTGGGTGTAGAGATTACTTACACTAAAAAAAAGTTTTAAAATGGGAAAATGAAGCATACAGAGAAAAAACCTTGAGAATTAAGAGAGCATCAGTGAACTGAAGGAAAATATCAAGCAGTCTACCTTACATGTAATTGCAGTTCAAGGAGATAGAGAAATGCAGAAAAAATTTTTGAAGAAATAACAGCCAAGAATTTTCCAAATTTGATAAATAGTATAAACCTACAGATCCAGAACTTCAAGAACCCCTAGCAGAATAAACTTAAAGCTGTGCCATGTAGGTTTTATTCTAGTTGTTGAAATTCAGTGAAAAATCTTAAAAGCAGCCATTTATGGCAGGAAAAAACCCAGAGGAATAAAGGACAGTGGACTTTTCCTCTGGAATTGTGTAAGTGAACACAATACAGAAACAAACATCTTTAAAGTATCCAAGAGAAAAAAGGTCTACCTAAACACTTTAGCTGCTGGCAATCTCTTTAAAAAATAAAAGTAAAATAAAGGCTATTTTAGATGAACAGAAGCTGAAAGAATTCATCACCAGCAGCCCTGAACTATACAAAATGTTAAAGGAAATTTCTTAGGCAAAAGAAAAATCATAGGAGATGAAAACCTGGATCTACACAAAGGAATAAAGTGTGCTAAGGATGGCACATATGTGGGTAAATGGATCATCTGCCTAAAGTAAATAAGAATGTACTGTAAGGTTTAAGAGTTCGTAAAGAAGAAACATCTCGCAATAGCACAGAGGATTGGGGGATGGAAGTGCACGGTCAGGGTTTCTCGTGCATAATGTCAAGTGGTGTGATATTACTTAGAGACTTTGATGAGTTCTCTACCACCCAAGCATACAAACTCATAATGCATTACCATTTATCCTTTTTATTTTATTAAGATGCTATTTATTTGAGAGCGAGCATGAGAGAGAGAAAGATCACAAGCAGGGGGAGGGATAGAGGGAGAAGCAGATTCCCACTGAGCAGGGAACTTGATGCTGGACTTGATCACAAGACCCTGGGATCATGACCTGAGCCAAAGCCAGATGCTTTATGTTCCAAATAGCAATTTGGAACATGGTGTGGCCCAACCAACAAATATTGTCCAACTGGACTGAGCCACCCAAGTGCCCCATTTCTCCTTTTTAACTGTTTACTAAAACTATCTAGTTGTACTGTTTACTAGTTAACTGTTTAATAAAACTAGAGTAAAACCTCTAGTTTGTCAGATATTTTCTTAAGGAAACTGAGAAAGTTCCTTCTTGGCCACTAAAATTGCTAAACGAACATATCCACAGTTTATCAATCATTTAACTCTTGTAATTATTAAACTGGCACTTTAAAATTGTGCTCGCTGGGTGTTATGCTATATGTTGGCAAATCAAACTCCAATAAAAAAAATATACAAAAAAAACTGTGCTTGCTTCGGCAGCACATATACTAAATTTAAAATCCTAACCATAACTTTTAAACTTTAAAATTACTGTATTTTACTTTATGCCACTACAAACCCATACAATAAATATATTACATCCCATGTACCTGGGCTACATTTTCTGCAAACCCAACAAGCGTCTTTGCTCAAAAGTAAAAAATTATATCTTGATCGGAAGTGGGAAAGCAATAAAAATAAAGATTATTCATGCTCATACATAACAGTAAATCTGACTGTGCCTTCCCATTTTCTACTCTAGTATAACTCACATTATATATGGTGGCTTAATGATAGAGCATGCAGGCAAGGGGTATCTCCAATAAATTTTATTTTCTGTACAATCTTTGAGAAAGCCTTGGATTTTTTCTTCTTTTCTAAAGTGAAATCCTCAATAAAATGTCACTTTGAATCCCCTTTCAAATATATTCCATCCTCATCCAGCTCATCCAGGCTGTTGCTTCCCCTCCTCAGTCCCATAAAAGTACTGGTTGAGCTTCAAGAACGGGAAGAGCTTTCTACAACATGCATGAAATATTTGCATTCTTGGCAGGTAAAACACCTTGTAGCCAAACTGTTACACGGTTTTCTTAAGATCTCCATTTTCCTCCTGATTTGAACTTTAAAATATGAAGAAATAAGAACGTGGCCTCACATGGCATTCTGGGGACATAGCCAGCATAATTAGCTTGGAGTGATGAGCTCAGTCTCAGGGGGACATTTCCACCAAGATGACACCAGAGCCTCCCCTGGTAGAGGCGGCACCCACAAAATGTTTAGTTTACACTAGCGATTTGGAACATGGTGTGGCCCAACCGACAAATATTGTCCAACTGGACCCATATTTATTAAATTTTTAGGAGGGTGTACCTATGAGAGAGAGAGATTTACTAGAAAGTTCATGAAGCCTAAATCTCTGGGGTCTCGCATGAGCCTCTTCCAAGGGGTCTTAACAACGTGTTCACGTGGCAAAACATTCTCTTGTAAAATTTGCAAACGATGTCAGAACTCTAAATTGTTAGGAGAGTACCCTCTGCTTGCCTCCGCTGGGTCTGGTGGCATTGCAGGGACTGGTAATTTTACGATCAAAGGGGCCTTGAGTTAGAAACTCATTTGCTTTGATCAGGTATTGATGCAGGTCAAAGTCATTCCTGTGTGTCACGGAGATACTGCTAGCCCTCCTTCTGGAAACGGTGGCTTCCTGGGATGCTCCCACCACCTATTGGGCTCACTCCCCATCACACAGGTTCAAGGTGATCCAATCCTATTGCCCTATGAACATGCCCTTCAGGGAAAGTTCATTGACATGGATAAAGCCAAAAGCTGGTCTGTGGAAAATTCCCCCCAAATATCAAATATTCAAAATCTGAAGCAGAGGATGTGGATCTCATTGATAACTAATTAATACAGAAGTTTTCATCTGTCAAAAATATACTCAATAAACAGCATATATAATCATAAACACATCCTGGTTTTCTCTTTTTGCAGTAAATCACATAAAATTAAATGTTAAAATTCTTGGCTTGTAGGACACACACACAAGCATTACTTCAAACAGCAAATATAACTGAAGAGGAGGTGCATGATTTATGCATTCCCAGGTACACCTTAACTTAGCCAAGGCATCCTGTCCTCACAAAGTCTGACAGTTCCAGATAAAACAGCATGCAGAATTGCCACCAATACAGCAAAGTAGCCTGAAGAAACAAATGTCCCCCTGAAAAACTCCTACACGTATCCCATCAATAATTCACTAGTTGCAGCCTGAGAATAATTTAGTTACACTATTATAGGGTTTGATCAAACAGTGGCAATTTTTAAATGCATTTGAATTGCTCTTGTATTGGCCTTAAATTCAAATAAGTTCTCTATTTTCTACTGTTATTGATCATTCCAAAATGCAAATATACTGGAAAGTAAGGACTCTACTGGAAACTAAAAGAATAAATCGGCAGGGCCTTCCAAATGTTAGAAAGGGGGAAAAAATAAGTAAAAAACAAAAAACAACAACAAAAAAAAAACCTCTCCCATTTAAGAATGGAATAAAAACTCTCGTGGTTGAAATGGTATACAGAATCATTTCAAAAAGGATCATAATAGTCAAGAAGACACTGATAATGAGAAGAAGATTACAGAATCAAACACAAAACAATTTCCAAAAAGAAAATAATTTGTCAGCACAGCCTCCTTTTAATAAATGTGTTAACTTCCCTAAGTAGCACGAAGGCTCATCCTGGTCTGCTACACACTGTGCATGTGAGTTTTTCACCTGCAAAATCATGATCTCAATTCACAGAGAATCAAAATAAGAATTTGTTAAAATGCTTCTCAAACAGGTATCATAAAACAAGTTTAAATATGAAATTTCAAGATCTTGGCTAGTCTCTTCCACAACTGATGAATATACATATTGGGGTGGGGGGGATACCAATATTAAATATTTTTAACAAGACCCACATTACCTAACCCACATAAGTTTTCAGACGGAATTAAATATATTAAGAATTCTCAGAAACCAGGTGTCACAGAACCCAAGGAGGTTTTGTTTACTTGGATTACACATAAATTTACTATTTATATTCCCCATAAATTTAAATGTACTTTATCACTGCCTGGAAGAACTGACAAGAAAGAACATACAATATTATTTTGAAGTACTAAAAGGAGTAGTTGAGGGCATTAAATTGTTAAGTGAAAAAAGATTACCCAAAAAAAAAAAAAAAAAAAAAAAAAAAAAAAAAGAAAAAGGATTACCCATCAGAGACAATAAAAACGACGCTCTCCAGAACTTCAGCAAATCATCAGACTAACGGCTAGATTTGATCCATTTTTACATGAGTGCTTAGAAAACTGTCATAATGAAAAAATGACATTGACTTATTTATTCAAAACACCTTATGAAAATTAATCAAAAGGAGGGAAAACCTGAGCAAAATGAAGTGAGAAATCAAAACCAGACATCAAGGAACCCTCTATGGCTTCGGATTCTGCAGTAGTGATTTGCTTTGGGGATGTCACTATGTGTGCTACTTTAAGATTAAAACAACAACAACAACAAAAAAAAAAACACACACAAAAAAAAAAAAACCCACAAAACCACTTAGTTACACAGGAAACCAATTTTTCACTTTTTTGCCAAAATTCATCTGAAATTAAGCCACACACAAGAATAATTCAAATGCAGTCTTGGCAATTCCACAGAATGAATGAAGTTCTGGGCTATTGTAACCTACGTGGCACATTTGCAATCGGTCAATGACAAGACAGATGACAAAGTTTCAAGCACGCTTTAGAAACATGAGTAAGCACTTAAAATACATTCTGGACGCAACTTCCTCCCTAAATCACATCAAGAAGAGCTCCTCCCAATTCCTGAAGTTGCTGACTACTTCAGGGTTTTGCAACAGCTATTCTTTCTTATATTAGATGTAGTGTTTTAAACATCCATGCCAAATTGGTTTTTAAGAGTCTAAGGATAGGGAAATGGCTTGTGCATCACAAAGCAGTGAGATCTTACAGCACATTTTACAACTCTTTTTTAAAATAGGTTCTATGCCCAAGGTGGCTCAAACTCATGACCCCAAGATCAAGACTTTCGTGCTCCACTAGTGGAACCAACCACCCTGCAGCACATTTTGAAGTACAATAACAATTCTGACTACTCTGAAATATATTTTCTATGACAAGAAAAACGTGAACATAAGGACATGAGGTTATTCAAAAAGTTAATAAGGATTGCACAAAAGGCCACACATTGTAGAATTCTGTTTATAGGAGTTGTTCAGAATAGGGAAATCCATGGAGATGAAAAGATTATGGTTGTCAGAGGCTGGAGAACAATGGGAGTGACTGCTGATGAAGATGGGGGGTGGTCTTTGGGAAAGATAAAATGAAATTAGATAGTATGTCCTTAAAGCTGAGCATCACCACTAAAAAAACACTGGATTGTAAAAGACATACTTTATGATATGTGGATTATTTTTAAATATTTTAATGGTTTAAAAATTAAGAAAGGTCGACTATGCCATCTTAACTGTAATTTGGAAAAATCATTTTAGATTAGTTCACTAAATTAAAGTTTTCAGATTTGGACATATAGGAAGGATTTCAATCTACTAAATACAGAAGTGTAAAATTATCAGGCTATGAAACAAGTGATTAAAAAGGAGCGATGAATTTAATAGAAATTATTCTGACATCAGGAAGCAAATTGTAAGAGGAAAATTTTCATATCTCAGTAAAAGCAGTAATTAACTGGGAAGGATAAATTTCAAATAAAGCGAATAGGCTCTGGATTTCTGATAACCCAATTAATGAAGAGAAGTGGATCATATGGACATTGGGAAAATACTCAATATTCTGCTGAATTCTCATTAAAAATTATTTAAGGATAAATGAAACTCATAATTGCTACTATTATGAAGACCTTGATGACAAACTGTTTAATACTGAGTATTTATGACTGCCCTAGCCCATGAAAATATGGATTATGCAGGAAAGAAATCTGATGGAAATCACAGCAAACATGACAGCAAAAATCTAAAAAAAAAAAAAAAAAAGTACCTGACATTACCAATAACGAGTTGCAGAACTACAATTGTCAAACACTGTAATGCTATCAATCAAAGACTGAATTACTTTACTTTTCCTTTAGATACTTACAAGTATGCCATTTTATGAATATACTGTATGTAACCCGTTCCCTCTTGTAGGATATTTGGAATATTTTCAGTCTTTTCCCTAGTATAAATAAGGATGCAATGTGTACCCTGGGTTCATAGATGGATACATTCCTAGAAGTACAATTGCTAAGTCAGACTATGCATTTGTAAGTTGGATTTAAAAAGATACACCTTCCACGCCCCAGCAAAAATCATGTCTACTCCCTACCCTGAGGAATACAGGGTGTCAAATATTTAGATGATTTTAAAATGGTATCTCCTTGTCATCTTTTAAGTATGCTGGTCTTTTAGAACAGCTTCAAGTTCACAGCAAAATTGAGCAGAAACCACAGAGTTCCCACACATGCACAGCCTTCCCCACTATTAACACCCTACGCCAGCACCCTACAGTTGCTACAACTGATGCACCTGCACTGATACGTCATTACCACCAGAGTCCGTGGTTTCCATTAGGACTCACTCTTGGCATTGTACCTTCTGTGGATTTGAACACACGTATGATGATGTGTTGCTACCGTTATAGCATCCTACAGAGCTGATTTACTGCCCTAAAAATCCTCTGCTCTGGCTCCTCATCCCTCCTTCCCCCTAAACTCTGGCAACCACTGATCCTCTTACGGCCTCCACAACTTTGCCTTTTCCAATTAGCTTTTTTTACTTAGTAACAGGAAGTTAAGGTTCCTCTAGGTCTTTACATGGCTTAGCAGCTCATTTCTTTTTAGTGCTGAATATTCCATAGCCTGGATAAACCGAAGCTTATTTATCCATTCACCTAATGAAGGGCGTCTTGGCTACATTCAAATTTGGCAATGATAAACAAAACTACTATAAACAGCCACGTGCAGGCTTTTGTGAGGACGTAAGTTTTCAACTCCCTTGGGTAGGTACCAGGGAGCAGGATTGCTGGACTGTGCAAGAGCATGTTGGTTTTCCTAAGATACTGCCAAAATGTCTTTAAAAGTGGCTGTGCCATTTTGCCTTCCCACCAGCAATGAATGAGAATTCCTGTTGCCCCACATCCTCACCAGCATTTGGTATTATCGGAATTTTGGATTTTCATCATTCTAATGGTATGAAGTGACTTAATTTGCTTACTTCATTTGTCATTTTAATTTCAACTCCCTAATGATATACGATGTTGAGCATCTTTTCATGTGCTTATTCACCATCCGAGTGCTTCATAAGGAGTTTGGTCAGATCTCCTGCCTTTTTTTATGTGGAGGATATATTTTAATTTTATTTAAATTCAAATTGCCAACGTCTAACACCCCAGTGCTCATCTCATCACATGCCCTCTGTAATGCCCATCACCCAGTCACCTCATCCCCTACCCACCTCCCCCCATTCTGCAACCCTTTGCTTCTTTCCCCAGAGTTAGGAGTCTCTCATGGTTGGTCTTCCTAATTTTTCCCCCACTCAGTTTCCTTCCTTCCCTTATGGTTCTTTTCACTATTTCTTACATTCCATATATGAGTGACACCATAAGTCAATTGGAGAAAGACAATTATCATATTTCACTCCACACAATACCCTCCAGTTCCATCCACATTCATGTAAATGGTGGATATTCATCCTTTCTGATGGCTGAGTAGGATTTCATTGTCTATATACACCACGTCTCTATCCATTCATCTGTTGAAGGACATCATGGATCCTTCCACAGTTTTTCTGCCCATTTTTTAATTGGATTGTTCAGCTGCCAATTTTTGAATTCTTGTCATTTTAATCAACACTTCTCTAAGATTGAACTTTAAGATTGAGCATTCTTTGATGTTTAAAACCCATTTACATTTGCTTTTAGAAAATGTGAAATGTTTGAAACTGCTGCCTATTTTACTATTGTATAGTTGATCTTCTTAATTGTGGAATTCTTTACATATTAAAAAAACATTTTTAAGATGAACTAACATTTTCCTTCTGTCATTTTTACTTAGCTTCATTTTTTTCCTCCTTACACAGTCAACTTCATCTTCTATGGCTTCAACAGTTCAAGTCCTGCTTCAAAAAATCTTCCCCACTCCAAGGTTATTATTTTTTTTAGAAGACTGTTTGACAGAGAGCACAAGCAGGGGGAGCAGCAGGGAGAAGGAGAGGCTCTGAGCAAAGAGCCCGATGGGATGCTCCATCCCAGGACCCAGGGATCATGACCCAAGCCAAAGGCAGACCTTAACCAACTGAGCCATCCAGGTGCCCCTCCAAGGTTATTTTTAAATTTCCTATTTTTTTTCCTAGGGTTACTTTTTAAACACATCTTTGATCCTTCTGAAATTGGGTTTTTAAATATGGCTATTTCTCCCAACATGTATTGAACATGTTCACCCCTGATTTGAAATCTTTATCATATATGAATTATCTCTTTAATAATGGTCTATTTCTGCACTTTTGTTTGCTTCCTTGGCCTTTATGTCCATTCACATACCTATTACCAGGCAGATTTACTAATGCTTTCTATTCAGTTCTATTCACTTTTGTTTGGGTTTCATAATTTCTTTGCATGCCCCCACATACTTATTTTCTATACGTGAATTCTACAGTTATCTAGGCTGAAAAAAACTTCAGAAATTTTATAAAATGTTAAATTTATAGACTTAAGGAGAATTGACATCTTTATGAATTTTTCTAGGAAAAAAATATGCCTTTCCATTTTCAAATCTTCTATGGCTCTCCGACTTTCAAAACTGTCTTCACATAGATCTGCAGATTTTGTGAGATTTTTCCCTAGAATGTCATTAGGAAGTTCCCTTCCTACAGCATATTTTCTAATTAGTTATTGTCTATCTATACACCAAGGCTAATTGCTTCTTAGTAGTTCTACTTTTTTCATCATTTTCATTAGGACAGCTGATATCACTAGACTATGTGGAATATATACATAAAATAATAAGCAGACACTGTAAAGCAACCACCAGCTGAAGATCTAGAAGAGTACAAACACCAATGACTTTATTTGTGTGCTGTCCCCATCCTCTTCCTTAATCCCCCAGAGAGAACACGACCATTTATGTTCATTAGTCCTATAATTCATAAAAGTGGTTTAACATCGTATGTATGAATCCCAACTTACTGTTTAGTTTTGCTGGCATATTAACTTTATAGAAGGATATTGAACTGTATTAGCTTCTGAGACTTTTTTTTTAATTTTTATTTATTTATGATAGTCACACAGAGAGAGAGAGGCAGAGATACAGGCAGAGGGAGAAGCAGGCTCCATACACCGAGCCCGACGTGGGATTCGATCCTGGGTCTCCAGGATCGCGCCCTGAGCCAAAGGCAGGCGCCAAACCGCTGCGCCACCCAGGGATCCCGCTTCTGAGACTTTTTCATGAAAGTTTTACATTACTGTCATTTATCAAGGTGTGAATAGCTTTTCATTCTGTATTATATTTATTTAAATTCAATTAATTAACAGTGTATTGATTTCAGAGGTAGGGTTTAATGATTCATCAGCCTTATATAAGTTACGTTATATTCCATCACGCAAATATGGCATAATTTCCTCAGCCTTTCTGACAATGGATACATGGTTTTTTCCAGGTTTTTGCTACTGTAAACAGTCCAGCTATGAATATTCTTGGTATCCTGGGTCTCCTGGTATCAATACACAAAGGCTTCTATGGATTTTAGACTTAGGAATAAAGTCTGCTTGTCTGTAGGTATGCAAACATTCACCCTTTATATAATGCCAGATTGTTTCCCAACCTGATTATGGATCAATAATCCTTATATATCTGGTAAGAGCATAAATAAGTATAATCTAGCCCACACACTTTCAAACTTAATTATCACCAATCCTGTAAATGCAAAATGGTATCTTACTGTGGTCTTTTTATTTCCTTGTTTACCAAAGAGATTAACTGCCTTCATGTGATTTTTATTTGCCAAAAATACTTTTTCTTCTGCCAAATGTTCATTTTTTTATACATTGCTTATTTTTCCTTTGGTTGTTTGTATCTAATTCGTTTATGGAAATTCACTATATATTCTGGAGACTAATCCTTTGATGTTGCAAATGTGGGATTTCTGCAAAATTTTGCTTCTTCACTTTATGATCTACATTTATGAAAAAAGTTATTTTCTTTTTTTAAAAAAATTTTTATTTATTTATGATAGTCACACAGAGAGAAAGAGAGAGAGGCAGAGACACAGGCAGAGGGAGAAGCAGGCTCCATGCACCAGGAGCCCGATGTGGGATTCGATCCCGGGTCTCCAGGATCGCGCCCTGGGCCAAAGGCAGGCGCCAAACCGCTGCGCCACCCAGGGATCCCAAAAAAAGTTATTTTCTACCCCAAGCTTAAAAATATTTTTTCCTATAAATTCTTCCAAATGTTTTAAAGCTTGTCTTTTACATTTGAACAATTTGGGACTGATTTTAACATACAAAGTGAGACAGCAATCAATTTCATAGGATTTCCTCCCATATTGATATAATTTCCCCAGTACCCTTTTGATTAGAAATAAATTTACAATTCTCAGTACAGCTACCTGTAAGTCTTTATACTTTTGAGTCTTTAGTAATGTTTTTCAATTAAGTTGTGTAAGTTTCTGCATATAGGACTCACATATTTTATTAAATGTATTCCAAGGTCTTTTGGATTTTATATAATGATATCTTAAAAGTTATGCTTCCTAACAATGTATAATTTGGCCATATAGAAATGTAGCAATTGATGTTTGCAGGTTGATCTAGTAGCCACCTTAGGAGACTCAGATAATAATTTGTCTTTAGTTTCCATAAGGTATGATATTATGCTATTTTGGCAGACAATTATACCATTTGCCAAAAATAAAAATAAATCACCCTGTATCAGCTCATGGAGATCATTCTTTAATGATCATTCTTTAAAAAAAAAAAAAAGTTGCATAGCACTCTATTGTGTGGATGTATGGATGTATAATAGTTTACTCACCCAGACTTCTTTTTTTTTTCCAGACTTCTAATGTATGGAAAATTTCCTGAAATATTAAATTTCATGCAAAAAATAAATTTAGAGGTCTTCCCAAATCTAACAATTCTGAAAATTTACACAGTCCCCAAAACAAGTTGTAAGCAGTCTTTTCTAAGCTATTAATATTTTATAAAAGTTGCAGTGCAAATTGAAACCACAATGAAATACCACTACACAGCTGCCAAAAAAATCTAAAATTAAAGAGACAGAAAGTACTACACCAGGGGTTAGTGAAGAGGTGGAGCAATCAGAACTCTCATACACTGTTGGTGAGTGTGTCAACTGCAATGTCTAACCACATGAGATCACGTGCATACCCCCATGACCCAACAATCCCACTCTTAGTTATATACTCAACACAAAGGCATATACATGCTCACAAAAAGATGTGTACTAGAATGATCACAGTGTTTATTCACGTAGCCAAAATATAAAAACTATTCAAAAGCTCAACGGTAAAATAAATAAGTTGTAGTATATTCAGACAAAGGAATAGCAATGAGAGTGAAGGATTTGCTACCATGCACAACAATACAAATGAGTCTTATGATGTTGGGGGAAATAAGCCAGATCCAAAAAGTACAGACTGGGTGGCTCAGTAAAGCTTCCAACTCAGGTCATGATCTCGGGGTTGTGAGATAGAGCCCCCTTTAGGGCTCCCCACTCAGCAGGGAGTCTGCTTGAGATTCTCTCTCCCCCCTACCCCATTCCCACTCCCTCTCCCTCTAATTTTTTTTTTAAATCAGGCAAAACTAACACACACTGTTAGAAACCTGGGCAGTGGGATGGAGGTACATGTGGAAGGGACTGTAAGGAGAGCTTCTGGGGTGGTGGTCAAGTTCTGTTTCTTGACACCAGTTCTTGACGTACAGGTAGGTTTATTCTGTGAAAATTCAGTTAGCCATAACCTGAATTTCTGTGCCTATGGTGTACTTCAATTAAAAGTATGCTTTAAATCTCAGTTAAGTAGTGAAGTACAAAATCACCAAGTTCGATTAAATCTTAAGCACAAATGGAAGCCTTAGAATAGAAACCAGATGATGATCTTAGATTCAAAAGTGCTGATATTAACTCAAAATTATAGCCTTATAAAATCTAGCATTTGAGCTTTAAAAACTAATGTTTTTTATTCCATTCTAGGATATTCCAGTTTTTATTTTAGCATAAAAATATTTCAACATATATACTAATAAGTAAAACTGATGCTCCAGGAAGAAGGGCCATGGTTTCCTATAGTTTGAAAATCTACCACTATCAACTGTGCTCACTACTACCTGCATACAGAGAAGTATGCAAACCTTTACCCTGTTGGGGGCCCTCATTGGGTTTAAAATAAAATAAAACTGCAGTTATAGCAAAAATATTAAGCAAAAAGTCTAATAATTTTAAAGAACCTTAATAACTACAGTAATGGAAAGGCTAAATTATCTTTCTATTCTAGCCATAAAATTCCAAGATCACTTGTTACATAGAAGATGATACAATAGCATGCAGCCAGAAAAAAATAACAAATCACAGTTAATAAAAATGTTATTCTTTCTGGACTTCTGTGGGGTTTTTTTGAGTAGCTTTTTATGTTTTTAATTACTTGTGCTTTCTGTCATTTAAGTATACTCCTTCATAACCAATTTTACGTTCATAATTTCCATTCTTGTGCTCATTCTAGTAGCACATAGACTCTAATTTCTATTCTTTATCTTAAAGAGGGCTCCCCAAATTGCTTCAGAAAATCTAGGTCTGCTGCTGAATGGGATTCAAGTTCCTGGCAAGGCTGCAGTTTCTCACCATGCTGAATGCAGTTTGGAAAACAGAGCTGTGATGTAATAACCTACATGGCAATTAAGAACTAAGAAATAAGGGCACCTGGGTGGCTCAGTCAGTTAAGCATCTGCCTTCTGCTCAGGTCATGATCCTGGGGTGCTGGGTTGGAGCGCCACATTGGGCTCCCTGCTTGGTGGGGAGCCTAGTTCTTCCTCTCCCTCTACCCTTCCCCCCAGCTCATGCTCTTCTGATGTCTCTTTCAAATAAAAATCTTAAGAAAAAAAACTAAGACACAAAGTTAATTTAGGTGAGTCATTCATGTATTCATTCACCAAATAGTATTGTTTTCTAGTTTTATGGGCCTGTAACTGACATAACGTTGCTTAACTTCAGGTACATAATATGAATATATAGTTAACATTCATTATCTCTCATTATTGCAATTTTTCTTGTGATGAGAACTTTTAAGATCTACTCTCCTCGCAACTCCCAAATATACAACACAATAGTGTTAATTCTAGTCATTATGCTGTGCATTACATCTCTGGGACTTCTGACTGAAAGCTAGTACCTTTTGACCACTTTCATCCATTTCCCCAACCCCCGTGCCTCTGGTCACCACCAATCTGTTCATTTTCTGTGAGTTCAGTCTTAGATTTCCCCTATATATGGGGTCATGTAGTAGTCGTCTTTCTCTGACTTATTTCACTTAGCATAATGCTGTCAAGGTCCATTAGTGTCATCACAAATGGCGGGATTTCCTACTTTCTCATGGCTGAATATTCCATTGTGTGTATAAATATGGCACATTTTCTTCATCCACTCATCTGATCAAAGGACATTTATGCTGTTTCATGTCTTGGCTATTATAATGCTGTAGAACATGGGGTGCAGAGATTTCTTCCAGATAGTGATTTGGTACACTTCTGATACATACAACAGAATTGCTGGATCACATCATAACTTTTTTTTTAAGATTTTATTTTTAAGTATCTCAATCTCCAATGTGGGGCTTAAACACACAACCTTGAGATCAAGAGTCACATGCTCCACCAACAGAGCCAGCCAGGCACCCTGGGATTTTTATTTTTAATTTAAGGAATCTTCATACTACTTTCCACAGTTGCTGCACCAGTTTACATTCTCACCAACTTTGCACAGGGTTCCTTATTCTCCACATGCTTGCCAATGGTTGTTCTCTCTTGTCTTCGATAACAGCCATTCAACAGGTCTGAGGTGCTAGCTCACTGTGGTTTGGATTTGCATTTCCCTGATGACTAATGACTTTGAGCACCTTTCCATGTACAGGCAGATCTCTCTCTATAGTGCTTTGCAGATATTGAGGGGTTGGAGGGGTGCTGCTATTTTTACAAATTGAAGGTTGTGGCAACCCTGCATGAAGCTCATCTATTGGTGCTATTTTTCCAAACAGCATTTGCTTATTTCATGTCTCCATAACACATTTCAGTAATGCTTACCATATTTAAAACTTTTTAGTTATTCATACATTTGTTATGGTAATCCACAATCTCTGGTATCACTACTGCAGTCGTTTTGGGGTACCACAACGCACACTCATATAAGACAGCAAACTTAGTTGAGGTTAACTTGATATTGTGCATGCTCTGAGTGCTCCACTGACTGGCTGTTCCTGTCACTCTCCTCCTTCTCCTTGGGCCTCCCTAACTCCCAGAGGCACAACAATATTGAAATTGGGCTAATTAATAACCTTAACAATGGCCTCTAAATGTTCAAGTAAAACGAAGAGTCATAGATCTTTCTCTAAAATCAAAAGCTAAAACTGTTTCAGCTTAGTGAGGAAGGCATGTTGAAAGCCAAGACTGGCACAAGAGGCCTAGCTTTCAGCCTAACAGCCCAAGTTGTGAATGCAAAGGTAAGGTTCTCGAAGGAAATCACAAGTGCTACTCCATTGAACACATGAAAAATAAGAAAACAAAAGAGCCTTATTGCTGATATGGAGAAAGTTTTAGTGGTAGACAGAAGATCAAACCAGCCACAGCATTCCCTTAAGCCAAAGCTAGAGCAAGGCCCTAATTCTCCAATGCTGTGAAGGCTGAGAAAGCTGCAGAAGTTTGAAGTTGGCAGAGGTTGGTTCAGTAGGTTTAAGAGAGAAGCTGTCTCCATTAACAAAGTACATGGTGAAGAAGTGCTGAGGTAGCTCTTGCTGCAAGCTGCAGTAAGTTATCTGAAGATCTATCTAGCTAAGATAATGAAGGTGGCTACACTAAACATTTTTAAGATTTTACTTATTTATTCATGAGAGACACAGAGAGGCAGAGATACAGGCAGAGGGAGAAGCAGGCTTCCTGCGGGGAGTCCAATGAAGGACTCGATCCCAGGACCCCGGGGTCACGCCCTGAGCCAAAGGCAGACACTCAACGCTGAGCCACCCAAGTGCCCCTAAATAAATTTTCAATGTAGACAAAGCAGCGTTTGATTGGAAGAAGATGACATCTAGGACTGTTATAGCTAGAGAGAAGTCAGTACCTGGCTTCAAAGAACAGGCTGATGCTCTTGTTAAGGGTTAATGCAGCTGGTGCTCTATAAATGGAACAAGGCCCGGATGCTAGCACATGTTTACAACATGATTACTGAATGTTTTAAGCCCACTATTGAGACCTGTTGCTCAAGAAAAAAAAAAGATTCCTTTCAAAACATCACTTCTTATTGACAATGCACTTGATCACCCAAGAGCTCTGATGGAGATGGACAAGATTAGTGTTTTCATGCCTGTGAACACAGCATCCATTCTGCAGCCCATGGACCAAGGAGTCATTTGACTTCCCAGTCTCCCTATTTGAGAAATAGATTTCATAAGGCTATAGCTGCCATACCTAGTGATTCTTTGGATGAATCTGGCCAACAAAAGTGGAAAATCTTATAGAAAGGCATCACCATTCCAGAGGACATTAAGAGCATTTGTGACTCATGGGAAGAGATCAAAATATCAACAACAGAAGTTTGGAAGGAGTTGATTCAAACCCTCTGGATGACATTGAGGGATTCAAGATCTACATGGAAGAAGTAACTACATATGTGGTGGGAATAACAAGAGAACTAGAATGAGAAGTAGAGCCTGGAGATGGGCTTGAACTGCTGCAATCTCATGACACAACTAGAACAGATGAGGACTTTCTTGTGATGGATGAGCAAAGACTGGTCTTTTTGAGATGGAATCTAATCGTGGTGAAGACTGTAAAGACTGCTGAAATGACAAAGAATTTTTAATATTACAGAAACTTAGTTCATAAGGCAGCAGCAGGGTTTGAGAGGACCAACCCCAATTTTGAAAGAAGTTCTACTGTGGGTGAAATGCTGTCAAATGGCATCACACACCATAGGGAATTTATTCGTAAAAAGAAGAGTCAACCAATACAGTGAACTTCACATTTTAAGAAATTTCCATAATCACTCCAATTACAGCAACCACCACCCTAATTAGTCAACATCCAGAAACATTGAGGCAAGACCCTTCACCTTAAAAAGTTATGATTCACTTGAAAGTTCAGATGATGGCTTTTTGTTGTTGTTGTTGTTTGGGGTTTTTTTTAGCAATCATATTTTTCATTTAAAGTAAGTACATTGTTGGGGTTTTTTTAGATAGATTGCTATTGCAATTAATAGACTATGGTACAGTGCAAACATAACTTTTATGTGTATTGGAAATCCCCCAAATTATTTTGACTTGTTTTATTGTGTTATTTGTTCCATTGTGGTGGTCTGGAACTGAACCCACAATAGCTCTGAGGTATGTCTGTACCTACTGACCACTCATGTGTTTTCTTTGGGAAAATATCTATGCAGGTCCAATGCCTTTTTAAAAATATTTTTGTTGTTGTTATGCACTTCTATCAGCTCTTTTAATAATTTGCAAGTATTTTCTCCCATCCTCCAAGTTGCTTTTCATTTGGTTTCCTCTGCTATGCAAAAGCTTTATCCTTTGATATAGTCCCACTTGTTTATTTTTGCTTTTGGTATCAAATCCAAGTCATCATTGCCAAGATCAATGTTAAGGAGCTTAGGTTTTCTTTTTCAGTTTCGAGTTTTACATTCAAGTGATTCATTTTGAGTGGATTTTTATGTTTGATGTCCAATGGAGTCCAGTTTCATTCTTTTGTATGAGCTGTCCAGTTTTCCCAATACTATTGAAGGTACTATCCTATCCCCACTGTATACTCTTGGCTCCTTTGTTGTAACCAACCCTATAAGCATGGGTATATTTCTGAGCTCTTCCATTCCATCATCAAATGGTATTAAAACTCTTTTAGGGGTCAGGAACTGTGCAAAGTTAGGAGGATACAATGGTGAGCAAACAGACATGGTCTCTGCCTTCATGAAGCTTAAAGTTCTATGGAGCAGTGAGCTAAGAATTGGATAATCCAGTTACAAACTATGACAAATGCAATGAAGGAAGATTACTCAGAAGATAATCAGAGTGAAACAGGAACTTTCAAAAAAGGAGCAAAATGTGGGGGCTGGGGTGGGGAGATGCCCTCTGGCAGAGTATCTACATCAGAACAAAAGGAGGTCTTTGGTGAAACATGAAAAGAGAAGCTCTGCCCACACATCCCAAAGCAGAAGAGACCTGGCACATTGGAAAGATGGTCTCAGCCCAGTTGGACTCCAGCACTGAGCTGACCTGGAAGGGGAAATTCAGGGAGACCCATGACAACATGCCTGCAGTGCCATCACTAACTGTACCCAAACTGCAACTAGCTGCCTTCCTGTGGCCCTCCCTCCACTCCTCCAGTCAGTTTTGTTCCTTCCACTAACTTGTAGAATTAGCCTTAATTCATCCAGGACCAGAATTCCACCCACCACTCCACCCTTATGAATAGCCAGACATCCCTGAGGCCTTCATCTGTCTGCCCCACCCTGCCACACTTCCTGCCTATGACTAGAGTCCTTCAGAGCCAAGTTCCTCTCAGCCCTTACCGAACACTCTGCAGGAGAGATGCTGTGGCCAGCCATGACCTGGCCTATGTTCATCCTCTCCCACTGGATCTACTTACTACACAACCTGTCCCACCTCTGAAAGATGCCCATTTCTTTAGTAACATATGGTAATGGGACATCTCTCAGCTTCTGGTCTCCTCCCTCCGAGCCAGGTTGCCAGCTGTTGCCCCCAGTTGCACTGATAAGCCTTCATATGGCCATTATGGACTTCTAATTTACTGTGGAAGAGGGCACTCAAGTCACATTTATTAAAAATCATGTATTAAATGGCAGCCAGACAGAGTAGGAGGCTGAGAAGGAAAGCACTGGGCTCTCGTTCAGGTAAATGGACTGCTGCAAGAACTTGAAGTTCTCTCTTTTATCTCCACAAATAGAGCCACATTCCCAGGTTAAGTTTGCCAGAAGCTCCACCTCCAAAAGTTAAAATCTCACTCCATCTTTTATATTTCTACTATCCAATGTCTGCACAGGTATTTCAAAAATCTTTCAGTAATCCCTGGGTGGCTCAGTGCTTTAGTGCCTGCCTTTGGCCCAGGGCGTGATCCAGGTCCTTGGATTGAGTCCCACGTCAGGCTCCCTGCATGGAGCCTGCTTCTCCCTCTGCCTGTGTCTCTGCCTCTCTGTGTGTGTCTTTCATGAATAAATAAAAATCTTTTAAAAAATAAATAAATCAAAAATCTTTCAATGAGTATTTATAAAGTGCTACAAACAAGACATTGTACTAGACAACTTCACTAGGTATGGCCTTTATTATTCTTCGCCGTGAGCAGAGTCAGCCTTTCTGTCTTTCTCCCGTGCTGCCCCAACAGCTCTGGGCTGTTGTCCTCCGCCTGGTAAGACTCTATCCCTGGCACTCTTACTTAGCTTTTCCATTGTTGTTCACCCCAGCCTCCTGGACAGGCCCTGGTCATCTCAAGTTCAGCAGGCTAGAAAAACAAACTTCTCTTCTCTTCCAGATCAAACCCCTCCAGCCTGGTTCTTGGAGGTCATTGGGTAGCTCATCCTCCTCAGACTCTCCCACATTTGAACTCTTGTATAACTCCCGTGGACTCTGTGCTGTTTCTTCCCCCCACATGCATGATCAGGTCTTATGGATTCCTGCTTCTTCCGCAGACACAGATGACTGTGTGACCTGAGCATCAAGTGATAAAATCTGCTTCATTTACTGCCATAAAATGTACTATGGCCCGATGCTTTCACCCTGGATGAGGCATATTCCCCAAAGGTCACTCTCCTCCCCCCCCCCCCAACTCTGTCTCTCTGCTTGGTCTTTTGCTTCTGCCCTATGCTCAGAAACCCATCCTCCTAGCTTCATACTCTTTCTGGAACTGAAGATCTCCTCAGGATAGAGCTCATAGAATTTGCTCACCAGCTTCTCAATTCAAAACCCTAACAAGCACCCCGATACCACCCTTTACCTTTCCATCTGTCAGAGAGGACCAGACATGGTTGGTAATCTTCTAATCAGAGAAATCATAAATTTGTTGGCATTGAATTATGTGCATCCCTAATATAGCTGAGGGGTAAGTAGGCACTCGTGTCAGAAGAAGAGTGGCAAACCTGAGACAGATTCCCCCTTTTGCATAGTATTGTGTGGTGTGCCACTCCCATCCCAGACAATGGTAACTTTCTTAGGGAACAACTTTGCCTTGACTGCAGGGTAGCCCTGACCAAAAGGAGGCACTTATAAATCCTCCTCACCCATTCCCTGGGCCAGAAAAGGCACTATAAAGGCAAGGTTATCCACACAGGCCATCCTCCTTCCACTTCAAGTTTCTGCCATGCTACAAAGAACAAAGTGTCAACCACTTGCAAACTTGACCTAAATGTTCTTATGTTGACTTGAAATTTTATGCTGTAAGTCCATGAAAAACCAATACTATGGTTTTAACCAAGAGAAACTATTAAAATGTAAAGTGATCATTTTAAAATGTTTGTCTTAATACCACCTAAAATGATGCTATATGCCAGATCTTAGGAGCTACCGATTTAATGGAAACCACCTGGCATGAAATTTTTCCTACTGCTAGAAATTCTGTCACTAAAATATAATTGGTCTTAAAAGCTTAAATTGAAACCATAACAAAAACAGTACAGAATACATGTGGTATAAATGTCATTTTATAGTAGAGTCAAACAGGTAAAACTAAACAATGTATGTTTAGGGATATATTCACATATGGTAAATGATAAAGAAAAATCCAAGTAATGAAACACAAGATATCTTTGTTATAATAACAGCCTTCCTACTGAATTTCTTTACTAAAGTGAATCTGAAAACTTAAACATGAGCACATTTTTAACATTGTTTTCTTCCACACCACATTATGTTGAAATAAGCTACTTAACAGATTCCTACATTAGATACTAAGTATTTTCAGAGCAAAGGCTGCATTTTATGCTTTTTCTTCCCAGAACAAAATACAGACAAATCAAGTAAAGAGCTAAGAGACCAGAAAAGCATCCATATTGCTCAGTGATGCTTGATTTATAAAAAAAAAAAAGGGGGGGACTCGCAGAATGGTGAGGAAAGGAGGTCATTTTAAGTAATCTCTACACCCAATATGGAGCTTGAACTCACAAAATCAAGAGCACTCTACTGAGCCAGCCTATGTACCCCAGAAAGGATGTCATTTTAATATAACAGTGCTAAGTCAATTGACTAACCAGATGAAAAAAAAATCTATACATTAAAAAAATTCAGATAGATATAAACATAAAAAAACTTCTAAAAGATAACAATATATTCATGACCTTAGATTAGGCCAAAGAAATTTATAAAGAATACTGAAAATATGGACTGCCTGGGTGGCTCAATGTTTTAGTGCTGCCTTCGGCCTAGGGTGCAATCCTGGAGACCTGGGATTAAGTCCCACATCGAGCTCCCTGCATGGAGGCTATTTCTCCCTCTGCCTGTGTCTTTGCCTCTCTCTTTCTGTCTCTCATGAATAATAAAAATCTTTTTTAAAAAAGAATACTGAAAACATTAACCATAAAGGAAAAGATTGATAAATTAGACTACATTAGAACTAATTATCAAAAGAAACTGTTGAGAACAAAAAAAGCGCTAAGAAAATCTAACCAACAGACTCCAATTTAGAATAGATTTAAGAATTCTCTCACATCAATAATTAAAAAAAGACCAACAACCCAAGAGAAAATGCAGCAAGAGACTCTTCCCCCGAAGAGAATATCCAAGTGGCTGATATTAAAATATATGAAAAGATGCTCAACCTCTTCAGACATCATGGAAATTCAAATTCAATGAGCTACTACTACACACCTAACAGAATGATTAAATTAAAATGTATTTAAAGCTGACACAATAGTAAGTATCGGGAAGGATGGGATATAATTGTACATTCATGCACCAGCTGTGGACATATGAATGGACATAACCAGTGGAAAAAAAGTGAGCAGTTATCTCCTAAAGCCAACCCTAAACATATTCTACAAAACAACACTTTCACTCCCATGTACAAGCCAAAGGAAATATATACAGGTGCACCAAAAGAGATGCACAAGAAAGCTCACAGCAGTATTACTTACAAGAGACCCAGTTTGGAAACTGAATTTCTACTACCAGCAGAGTAATCATATTATGGAATATTAGTAAAATAGAACTTCTGCAACAATGAACACAAACTAATCATCGCTATGAGCAAGGGCATGAATGTGTTTCACATAGCTAATGCTGATGGAAAGAAGACAGACAAAAAAAGCTTCATTTATAAAATGCAAAAATGGGCAAAACTCATCTACGGTGTAAAAAGTCAGGATGGAAAATTTCTTTAGGAAAGAGGGGAAGGTAATATAAATGAGGCTTATGGGGGTGCTGGTAATGTTCCTTTTATATTAACTATGTAAAAATTCACTCAGTTGTACTTTTCTAATCTTAATTGTATGTTTCTTATACCTATATACACTTGCCTATATGTAACTTATATACCAATTAAAAATTTCCTTTTAAAAATAGTTTGAGAATGAGGGACACCTGGGTGGCTCAATGATTGGGTATCTGCCTTCAGCTCAGGGCATGATCTCGGAGTCCCGGGATTGAGTCCCATGTCAGGCTCCCCCACAGGGAGGCTGTTTCTCCCTCTACCTGTGTGTCTGCCTCTCTCTCTCTCTGTCTCTCATGAATAAATAAAATCTCTTTAAAAAATAGTTTAAGAATGAAATAAAGACAGCGTACAAGATACAGAAACTTAGGAAGTTTGCCCCAGGAGACCATTACTAAACCAAATCCTAAAAGACCTATTTCAGGCAGGAAGAAAGTGACCCCACGTGATACAAGAAGAAATGAACAGGAAAAAAAAAAGTGAATCTGTGGCTAAAACTAAAAAAATATTAAGTATGTAAAACAATAAAAGTAATTTCCCAAGAAATATACAAAAATGGTAAAATTAAAATATATCAAAACAACTTGAATGAATCTCAGGAGAATTAGACTGAATAAAAAGTCAATTTCAAAAGATTAGCTACTACATGGTTTCATTTATATAATGTTCTTGAAATGACAAAATTATAGAAATAAAGTAGAGGTTAGTGGCTGTCAGAGGTTAGGGAGAGAAGCAAGTGTCTGTAGCTAACAAAGGGCAAGACATAGGGTCTTTCTTATGGAACTCTTCTATATCTGGGGACTAGAAGCCCTATACATGACAGGAGAGCATAGAACAAAATACACCCCCATGTGCATGCACATAAAACTGGTAAAATCTGAATAAGATCAGTGCATTGCATTAATGTCAATTTCCTGGTTGCGATGTTAGCTTTTTTTAAAGCTTTTATTTCTTTATTCACAAGAAATACAGAGAGAGAGGCAGGGACATAGAAGGAAGAGAAACAGGCTCCATGCAGGGAGCCCAGTGATATTATAGTTTTGAAAGATGTTACCATTAGGAGAAACTGAGTAAAGAGTATATTTGCATATTTCTTATATCTGAATGTGGATCTACCATCATCTCAAAGAGATGAAAATGAAGAAATAAATGTGGATATACTATATAGAATAGCATAACTCAAGAAGAGTTAAAGCAATTAAAATATTCTAAAGTTCTTTAGACTTTAGAAGGTACGTAAACTTCAGACTTCCATAACTTAAATATACATGTTTAGTATGATAGCTGCTGACAGATTATAAACAAAGACTTCCAAATGACTAGAAACGACAAAATATCCCACCAGTCCAAAGAGGACATAAAAGCTGGGGTTTGTGGGGACAAGTAGAAAATAGGAAATAAAATGATTGAACACATATACATACATGTCAGACACACAACCATATAGGGAATCCAAAAGCATCAGGATGTATAATAAATGCAAAGTGACTAAATGATCTGGTTAGAAATTGTTAAATTGTTTCATCCAATCCCATACAGTTTACAAGAGTCCTACTAAAATATGAAGATACAGAAGGGCTGAATATTAATATACATGTAACACACACATACACACAGAACATGACCGCAGTTACTATAGCTCTATCATACAGTTGAGAGCATACACAAATGAGGAAAGCATTTTAATAGAAATTCAATTTACAAAGATACACATTTTTAAATCATATGCCCCAAAATAGCCTCAAAACTGAAAGCAAAAGTTGACAAAATATAAGGAGATAAATACTCCACTATGATTGTGGACTTGTCTAACATCTCTCAGGCAATAGATAAAGTAAAAAAAAAAAAAGGATATTATAGATTTTAACCAAATTATCAAAAAAAGACTCAATGGACATATATAGAACACAATACCTTAACTGCAGAAGCAGACTTCCCCTCAAGTAAATGAGAAACAATTTCAAAAAATTAGCCATATATGTAGGTGTTAAAGCAAGCAACAAATTTCAAAGAAGTGGAATACAGATCACAATCTCTAACAATAACATAATTAAGCCGAGAGTGAGAAACAAAGGATAAAAATGAGAAAATTCACATTTTAGAAACTGGGACACATAGTTCTGAATAACCCATAGATCAAAGATAAAATTACAAGGAAAATTCATCTTCATCAGTTCTACATATCAAAAGCTGTGAGGTACAGCTGAATCCATTCTTAAAGGCAAATTTATAGTCTTACTGTGTACTAGAGTAATACACTGAAAAATAAGATCAGTGAACAAAGCATCAGTCAATAAATTAGGAAAAACATAACAGAAATGAACAAGATACAAAGAAACATACAATAGAATCAATCAAGCTAAAACTCAGTTCTTCAAAAAGCATAATAAAATTCACAAGCCTTTACCAGGAGTTAGCAAAAGGGACAAAAGCCAAAAATTAACAGACAGCACAAAATGAGGATTGTATTATAGACCTGAAGACTTCGAAAAGATGATTTGCAGTTACTAACTTTATGCCAATAGACTTTGAAGTATAGACCATAACAATTTTCTGGAAAAAAAAAAAAAAACATCAAAACAGACTCAAAAAGTAGAAAAACTGAGACATCTTCTACCTATTAAACACACTGAATCAGTAGTCAAAATCTTCCCTTAAAATTTCTAGGCTCCTGTGGCTTTACCAAATGTTCCAGGAAATATACAAGTTAAAAAAAAATTTTTTGAGGCAGTCAGTTAAGCGTTCAATTCTTGGTCATGATATCCAGGCACTGGGGTTGAGCTCCGAGTCAAGCTCTGCATTCAGCACAGAGTCTGCTTGAGATTCTCTCTCTCTCTCTGCCCCTCCCACTTGTGATCTCTCTCTAAAATAAACAATTCTTTAAAAAACTGAGACTCTCTTGGAGTACAAAAAAATGCAGAAACACTCCCCAGTTCGTTTTTATGAGATTAAAATAAAAATAAACTCAATACCAAAACCCAACAAGGCAGGCGCCTGGATGGCTCAGTTGGTTAAGCATCTGCCTTTGGCTTGGGTCATGATCTCAGGGTCCTGGGATCAAGCCCCGCATAGGGCTCCCACTCAGTGGGGAGTCTGCTTCTCTCTCTCCCTCTGCCCCTCCACCTCCCCACTGCTAGTGCACATACACTCTCTCAAATCCTTAAAAAAAAAAAGCAACTGCAAAAGATATTTATACGGCAATGCTATTCAATGTGGATGAAAAGGTATTTTTAGAATGTGTTGACAATTTATGGTGCTGGCCAAGATGCAGTATTCATGTTGTAGCCAGTCATTCTCTCTGATTACAATAAAAAAAACTCCGGATAAAATATAAACTGCAATGACTCGAGGACTCTGAGAAGTAAATGACAAGCAGATTGAGACAAAGTCAAAACTTGGAACACTGATCAATATTGCAGGATACATAGACCATATTTTGGGTCATAAAAGTAAACCCAGCAATGTGAAAGAATTGAAATTAAATCAAGTACAGAGAACAGAATTCTGATAACAGAATTAAGTCCAAAATCAACAAACATTTCTAGAACATTGCCAAGTGTGTGGAACTAATGTACTTCTAAATGATGTGTGGGGTCAAGAACACCTAGGAAATATTTTGAACAGATCAATTGATTTAAATTTGCGCCAAGGGGAAAATTCAAAGCACTAAGTTATGACAACAGAAAGATATCAGGTCAATCACCTAAGTATCTGCTTAAAGTAGAGAAAAGCAGAATAAACCCAAGTCAAGCAGAAGAGTAAATAAAGTAAAACCAGTATAATAGAGTAAAATCAATAAAATTTAAAATAAAAAAGTCAAAATCCAAAACTGATTCTTTGAAAATAAATAAATTGATAAAGCTCGAGGCCAACAGACCAAGTAAAAGGGAGAAACCCAAATCACTGATACCAGGAATAAGGATAGGGAGCACCATTCCAGACCCCTGTAGACCTTAGATTAAGAAAGGATTCTACTAAGATGACTTTTGTCTAGAAAGCCAACAAATTAAATAGATTGCCCCCCTTGAAAGACAAATTACTGAAGGAAACCAGAATATATCGCCTCCAAATATGCCTCTTTCACATAAAAATTATTTTAAGCTGCAGGCAATTAAGCAGCAGCAAACACAGGAGAAGCTTTGTCCTCCCTCTCTTATGCCTAAAGGCAGGATGTAAATTCTTTTACTGGAAAAAGACTTCCCCACCCAGAGATGGCACAAGAGGAATCTGGTATATACATATATATGTATATATACAAACCTTCCCAGTTTGTTGCCCCTGGAAGCCTAAAATTGCTTACTTTCTCCTGTCATTTCTCTACCAACATACTGCCCTTGGCTGAAGAGGCTACATAAGCAGACCATTCTAAGCCACCAAGCTAAGTTACTTCTCACTATGTCCCCTGTGGGATGCACCCCCACCCACGTTAATTGTTTTTCACTTATTAATCAGTCTTTTTTGTTACAGAGCTCCAGCTGAAGTCATAAGATGGGTCAGGTAAAGTTTTGTGCCCCCTGTACATCAGCAAACTCAGTAGGATGTAGAAAGCTCAAAGTCTCCGGTTATCTCTTAAAGAAACTGAAAGGATACCTCCACTTTGGAAAACAAATTGGTGGTTTCTTATATAAAGTCAAACATACTGACAACGTGGTCCAGCAACCCTATTCCTCGAATAAAAACCTACGTTCAAAAGCCAGTATGTAAACATACATAGTGAATTCTTTTATGATGCACTAATAAGTGAAAATAATCCATTCCCCCAATGGTGAACAGATAAACTATGCTATATTCATACAATGAAATACTAAGTATAAATAAAAAGGAATGAACTGTTGATACAGACCACATGGATAAATCTCAAGTGCATTATGCTAATGACATTCTGGAAAAGGAATCACTAGAGGGATGTGGACCAGTGGTTGCCGAGGGCTAAGAGGGGGAAGAGTTACTACAAAGGGATAGCACAGGCATTTTTAGAGTGATGGACGGTTATGGGTCTTCACCGTGGCAGTGGTTACACCACTATTTATCAACATCACCAAAAAGAACGAGGTGTACTGTATGCAGATTTACAAAGTCTACAGATGGATCTGCAAACCAAAGCCAGCAGCAATATATTAAAAGGGTAAGTTTTGTTTATTCCAGGAATGTTTGATTTGAACACACGCACACAAAATTATAACCCATGAGCAGATTAAAAGAGAAAAAAATAATCTAAGATGCATAAAAAGTGTCTGATAACATTCAAAACTCATTGCATATTTTAGAAATAAGCAAATTAGGGGGTACCGGGGGTGCTCAATGAGGGTCTGCCTTTGGCTCAGGTCATGATCCCACTGGGATCACATCCCGCATCAGGCTCCCCACAGGGAGCCTGCTTCTCCCTCTGCCTGTGTCTCTGCCTCTCTGTGTCTCTCATGAATAAATAAAATCTTTTTTAAAAATAAGCATATTATGAATGTAAGGGAATGTCTTTATTCTGATAAAGGAGATCTATTACAAGTAAAAAATGTTCTCAATATGAGATACGTAAAGTTTTCTCTGAAATTGGAAGGACAACAAAGATAACCACTGTCAGTACTTATGGTCAACATTTACTATAGGTCTGAGCACAATAAGGAAAATAAGAAAAAGCAAAAGAATTGGCAAGGTAGAAAAACAAACTTATTTACAGAAGGTTTGGTTACCTATATCGAAAATTCAAAAATATATATATGGAAGTAATGAACAAGTTAGCTAGTCATACACCCAACAATTAACATTACATTTTAACAAACTGAATAAGTTACAATAGCACTGAAAACGCAATGAATCTAGTAATCTATGAAATGTGTAATGGAGTAATGTGTAATTTCTTAATGTGTAATTTCTTAATGGAGAAAATCATATTTTAGGATGTACTCAAGACATAAGACGTGGGAAGATAAATGAAGCTCAAGGATTGGAATATTCGATAAAGTTCTCCCCAGGATGAACTATTGATTTAATCCCAATGGAAAACCTAACAACATTTGTAGGAAATATAAATTCTTTTTTCTTTTCTTCTCCCCAAGTTTTTTTTTTATTGGAGCCCAATTTGCCAACATATAGCATAACACCCAGTGCTCATCCCATCAAGTGCCCCCCTCAGTGCCCATCACCCAGTCACCCCCACCCCCCGCCCACCTCCCTTTCCACCACCCCTTGTTTGTTTCCCAAAGTTAGGAGTCTCTCATGTTCTGTCCCTCTCTGATAGGAAATATAAATTTTAGAATTGACTTACCAGTTAAGTACAAAAGGCTAAGAATAGCCAACCAAGATCAAGGGAGAGGAAGCAGACAGTCACAAATATTTTCCTATTAATGAAGTAACTAGATGGCCACCAAAATTAATATGTGGCAGCACAGAAGAACAATAGTAGGCAGACAGAAGTATCCCTCAAATCTGATTTAAAATAAACAGGGTTTTTTAAATACATCAACTACTTCAGGAGGTAGAAAAAATTAGGAAGTTTTTTGTTTTTGTTTTTGTTTTGTTTTGTTTTTAATCCAAGAAAACATTTTCAGGGGGAAAAAAGAGCCAAAAAAACAAAAAATCTTCCTAAATTTTTTTACTTAATAAATCTAGTGTATTGGGACACCTGGCTGGCTCAGTCAGTAGAGGGTGCAACTCTCCGGGTTGAGCCCCACATTGGATGTAGAGATTACTTAAAAATAAAATGATTTTAAAAAATTAAGATTTGAGATGGGGAAAGAGAGAGCATGCGCACACATAAGAGTAGGGAGTGGGAGCAGCTTCCCTGCTGAGCAGGGAGTCCAAGTTGGGGCTCAATCCCAGGACCAAAGACCAAGGATGCTGGGATCATGACCTGAGCCGAAGGCAGATACTTAACTGAGCCCCTCAGGTACCCCTAAAAAATTTTAATAAATAAATCTAGTGTATTGTGAGGAGGGAGCAACATATTCATCTGGATAATTTATGAAAATGGCCATAAGGAAGCATTAGGCCCAAAGTCACATCTAACTTTTACAACTGAGCTAATGCACCATCACAGTGCTGAAAGACACAGAGGCCAGAGATTTCAAGGTTCAGTCTGCATCTGAAATCCAGAAAAATAAAAAGCAAAATGTACAGGGGTGCTTGGGTGGCTCAGTCAGGTCATGATCTCAGGGTTGTAGGATCAAGCCCTGCATTGGGCTCTGTGCTCAGGGCTGAGTCGGCTTGGGATTCTTGCTCTCCCTCTGCACCTTCCTTGCTCACACACTTGCTCTAAGAAAATATTAAGGAAAAAAAAAAGGAAAAATATACAACCCAAATGATTAATGCTTTCTTCTCCTGCATCCTGAATCTTGTTTGCTCACAAAAGCCTCAAATTACTTTTTATGTTTGCCAGCACCCCTCGGCAATGAGATAAAACATAGGGAGTTGAAACAAATTTTTTTTGAACGTACAAAGTTTCACTAATTCTGTACCTTTGGATCAATAATGCAATAGTAACCTTGGAGATTTTTAAATAAACTTTCCAGATAAGAATGAAGATGCTAAATATTAGCTCAAATTTCCCCCCATAAAGTGGGAAAAGTTTTTACACAGATTTTCATGATTGTTATATAAAAAAGGTAAGGGCGGGCAGCCCCTGTGGCTCAGCGGTTTAGCGCCACATTCAGCCCAGGGCGGGATCCTGGTGTCCCGGGATCGAGTCCCACGTCGGGCTCCCTGCATGGAGCCTGCTTCTCCCTCTGCCTGTGTCTCTGTCTCTCTCTCTCTCTCTGTCACTATGAATAAATAAAATCTTTTAAAAAAAAAAGGTAAGGGTAGTTAAACGATTTTTTTAAGATTTTATTTATTTTAAAGAGTGCACACACACACATGCAGAAGACTGGTGGGGTGGGGGACCGAGGGAGAAGGAAAGAATCTCAAGCAGACTACCTGCTGAGCACAGAGCCTTACTCAGGGTTCGATCCCACATCGAGGTCATGACCTGAGCCAAAACCAAGAGTGTGACGCTCAACCTACTGAGCCACCCAGGCACCCCAGGAGTTAAAATTCTTAACAGGCCAATAACCAGGGAGGAAATTGAAGCAGTCATCAAAAACCTCCCAAGACACAAGAGCCCAGGGCCAGATGGCTTCCCAGGGGAATTTTATCAAACGTTTAAAGAAGAAACCATACCTATTCTCCTAAAGTTGTTTGGAAAGATAGAAAGAGATGGAGTACTTCCAAATTCGTTCTATGAGGCCAGCATCACCTTAATTCCAAAACCAGACAAAGACCCCACCAAAAAGGAGAATTACAGACCAATATCCCTGATGAACATGGATGCAAAAATACTCAACAAGATACTGGCCAATAGGATCCAACAATACATTAAGAAAATTATTCACCATGATCAAGTAGGATTTATCCCTGGGACACAAGGCTGGTTCAACACCTGTAAAACAATCAATGTGATTCATCATATCAGCAAGAGAAAAACCAAGAACCATATGATCCTCTCATTAGATGCAGAGAAAGCATTTGACAATGCTGATCAAAACTCTTCAGAGTGTAGGGATAGAGGGAACATTCCTCAACATCTTAAAAGCCATCTACGAAAAGCCCACAGCAAATATCATTCTCAATGGGGAAGCACTGGGAGCCTTTCCCCTAAGATCAGGAACAAGACAGGGATGTCCACTCTCACCACTGCTATTCAACATAGTACTGGAAGTCCTAGCCTCAGCAATCAGACAACAAAAAGACATTAAAGGCATTCAAACTGGCAAAGAAGAAGTCAAACTCTCCCTCTTCGCCGATGACATGATACTCTAATAGAAAACCCAAAAGTCTCCACCCCAAGATTGCTAGAACTCATACAGCAATTCGGTAGCGTGGCAGGATACAAAATCAATGCCCAGAAATCAGTGGCATTTCTATACACTAACAATGAGACTGAAGAAAGAGAAATTAAGGAGTCAATCCCATTTACAATTGCACCCAAAAGCATAAGATACCTAGGAATAAACCTAACCAAAGAGGTAAAGGATCTATTTCTTTCTGAAAGAAATTGAGGAAGACACAAAGAGATGGAAAAATATTCCATGCTCATGGATTGGCAGAATTAATATTGTGAAAATGTCAATGTTACCCAGGGCAATATACACGTTTAATGCAATCCCTATCAAAATACCATGGACTTTCTTCAGAGAGTTAGAACAAATTATTTTAAGATTTGTGTGGAATCAGAAAAGACCCCAAATAGCCAGGGGAATTTTAAAAAAGAAAACCATATCTGGGGGCATCACAATGCCAGATTTCAGGTTGTACTACAAAGCTGTGATCATCAAGACAATGTGGTACTGGCACAAAAACAGACACATAGATCAATGGAACAGAATAGAGAACCCAGAAGTGGACCCTGAACTTTATGGTCAACTAATATTCGATAAAGGAGGAAAGACTATCCACTGGAAGAAAGACAGTCTCTTCAATAAATGGTGCTGGGCATGCAGAAGAATGAAACTAGACCACTCTCTTTCACCATACACAAAGATAAACTCAAAATGGATGAAAGATCTAAATGTGAGACAAGATTCCATCAAAATCCTAGAGAAGAACACAGGCAACACCCTTTTTGAACTCGGCCACAGTAACTTCTTGCAAGATACATCCACGAAGGCAAAAGAAACAAAAGCAAAAATGAACTATTGGGACTTCATCAAGATAAGAAGCTTTTGCACAGCAAAGGATACAGTCAACAAAACTCAAAGACAACCTACAGAATGGGAGAAGATATTTGCAAATGACATATCAGATAAAGGGCTAGTTTCCAAGATCTATAAAGAACTTATTAAACTCAACACCAAAGAAACAAACAATCCAATCATGAAATGGGCAAAAGACATGAACAGAAATCTCACAGAGGAAGACATAGACATGGCCAACATGCATATGAGAAAATGCTCTGCATCACTTGCCATCAGGGAAATACAAATCAAAACCACAATGAGATACCACCTCACACCAGTGAGAATGGGGAAAATTAACAAGGCAGGAAACAACAAATGTTGGAGAGGATGCGGAGAAAAGGGAACCCTCTTACACTGTTGGTGGGAATGTGAACTGGTGCAGCCACTCTGGAAAACTGTGTGGAGGTTCCTCAAACAGTTAAAAATATACCTGCCCTACGACCCAGCAATTGCACTGTTGGGGATTTACCCCAAAGATACAAATGCAATGAAACGCCGGGACACCTGCACCCCGATGTTTCTAGCAGCAATGGCCACGATAGCCAAACTGTGGAAGGAGCCTCGGTGTCCAACGAAAGATGAATGGATAAAGAAGATGTGGTTTATGTATACAATGGAATATTACTCAGCTATTAGAAATGACAAATACCCACCATTTGCTTCAACGTGGATGGAACTGGAGGGTATTATGCTGAGTGAAGTAAGTCAGTCGGAGAAGGACAAACATTATATGTTCTCATTCATTTGGGGAATATAAATAATAGTGAAAGGGAAAATAAGGGAAGGGAGAAGAAATGTGTGGGAAATATCAGAAACGGAGACAGAACGTAAAGACTGCTAACTCTGGGAAACGAACTAGGGGTGGTAGAAGGGGAGGAGGGCGGGGGGTGGGAGTGAATGGGTGACGGGCACTGGGTGTTATTCTGTATGTTAGTAAATTGAACACCAATAAAAAAAATAAATAAATAAATAAATAAATAAATAAATAAAAATAAAAAAAAATAAATGGTGCTGGGAAAATTGGACATCCACATGCAGAAGAATGAAACTAGACCACTCTCTTTCACCATACACAAAGATAAACTCAAAATGGATGAAAGATCTAAATGTGAGACAAGATTCCATCAAAATCCTAGAGAAGAACACAGGCAACACCCTTTTTGAACTCGGCCACAGTAACTTCTTGCAAGATACATCCACGAAGGCAAAAGAAACAAAAGCAAAAATGAACTATTGGGACTTCATCAAGATAAGAAGCTTTTGCACAGCAAAGGATACAGTCAACAAAACTCAAAGACAACCTACAGAATGGGAGAAGATATTTGCAAATGACATATCAGATAAAGGGCTAGTTTCCAAGATCTATAAAGAACTTATTAAACTCAACACCAAAGAAACAAACAATCCAATCATGAAATGGGCAAAAGACATGAACAGAAATCTCACAGAGGAAGACATAGACATGGCCAACATGCACATGAGAAAATGCTCTGCATCACTTGCCATCAGGGAAATACAAATCAAAACCACAATGAGATACCACCTCACACCAGTGAGAATGGGGAAAATTAACAAGGCAGGAAACCACAAATGTTGGAGAGGATGCGGAGAAAAGGGAACCCTCCTGCACTGTTGGTGGGAATGTGATCTGGTGCAGCCGCTCTGGAAAACTGTGTGGAGGTTCCTCAAAGAGTTAAAAATAGAGCTGCCCTATGACCCAGCAATTGCACTGTTGGGGATTTACCCCAAAGATACAGATGCAATGAAACGCCGGGACACCTGCACCCCGATGTTTCTAGCAGCAATGGCCACGATAGCCAAACTGTGGAAGGAGCCTCGGTGTCCATCGAAAGATGATGGATAAAGAAGATGTGGTTTATGTATGCAATGGAATATTACTCAGCTATTAGAAACGACAAATACCCACCATTTGCTTCAACGTGGATGGAACTGGAGGGTATTATGCTGAGTGAAGTAAGTCAATTGGAGAAGGACAAACATTATATGTTCTCATTCATTTGGGGAATATAAATAATAGTGGACGGGAATAGAAGGGAAGGGAGAAGAAATGTGTGGGAAATATTAGAAAGAGAGACAGAACGTAAAGACTGCTAACTCTGGGAAACGAACTAGGGGTGGTAGAAGGGGAGGAGGGCGGGGAGTGGGAGTGAATGGGTGACGGGCACTGGGGGTTATTCTGTATGTTAGTGAATTGAACACCAATAAAAAATAAATTAAAAAAATTTAAAAAAACACTGTTATGTACAAGAGGCAGCAGTTATTGCCTGCACCTGTATTCTTCCCCCATACTTTGAGACCTGGTCCAGTATCCTCTGAGCTGGAAGGAACCACCATTGACTGGAGGGGTTGCAAAAATCTAAACTCTAGTCATCATGAAAAGTCACAATAACTTAAAATTCCAGAAGCAGTACGAGCAGAAACAAAAAGGTCATACACCCGCTGTGTGGTGAAGCAAGGAACCAGGACCAGGCATTCCAGAAAGAATTAAATTACAAAAGTCAAGGAGATTTGGGAGCAGTAAAGAGTCCATCAGAAAGAAGAAACTAGAAAATAGTCAAATTCAGTGGAAAATTTCATTTACAGGCTTATGGTCAACCTCAGAGCATTTTTCATCACACACACAGGGTAAGGATTTTGCAGCAGCTGTGGGCAGAAAGTGTACCCCAGGGTCACAGAAGGAGAAGGGAAGTGAACGTACAGAGCCCCAGCAGAATCAGACAACCTCCACTGGCAAAGGTCAGTGAGGGTCAGCTGGGTTTGCACAACCTTTGACCCACTTCATAGCCTTTGTGTTCCTCAAAGAACTGATCCCTTCTAAAATTTCACAGAGGAAGACACAGACCTGGCCAACAAGCACATGAGAACATACTCCGCATCACTGGCCATCAGGGAAATACAAATCAAAACCACAATGAGATACCACCTCACACCAGTGAGAATGGCTAAAATTAATAAGACAGAAAACAACAAATGTTGGAGAGAATGTGGAGAAAGGGAAACCCTCTTGCATTGTTGGTGGAAATGTGACCTGGTGCAGCCACTCTGGAAAACTGTGTGAAGGTTCCTCAAAGAGTTAAAAATAGAGCTGCCCTATGACCCAGCAATTGCACTGTTGGGGATTTACCCCAAAGATACAGATGCAATGAAACGCCGGGACACCTGCACCCCGATGTTTATAGCAGCAACGTCCACAATAGCCAAACTGTGGAAGAAGCCTCGGTGTCCATCGACAGATGATGGATAAAGAAGCTGTGGTCTATGTATACGATGGAATATTCCTCAGCCATTAGAAATGACAAATACCCACCATTTGCTTCAACATGGATGGACCTGGAGGGTATTATGCTGAGTGAAATAAGTCAATCGGAAAAGGACAAACATTATATGGTCTCATTCATTTGGGGAAAATAAAAATTAGTGAAAGGGAATAAAGGGAAAGGAGAGAAAAGGAGTGAAAATATCAGAGAGGATGACAAAACAGGAGACACTCCTAACTCTGGGAAACGAACAAGGGGTGGTGGAAGGGGAAGTGGGCAGGGGTTTGGGGTGACTGGGTGATGGGCACTGAGGGGGGCACTTGGCAGGATGAGCACTGGGTATTATGCTAAATGTTGACAAACTGAACTCCAATAAAAAATTAAAAAATAAAAATAAAATGTTATGGGTCAGGTCCAAAAGAATAGAGGCAACCACCATTAGCCTGAGGAGCTGGTGGTCCTTAATATTCCACCTGACTCTAAAGGAATGACACCTCCTTTCCTTCCTTAAGGTCTCCCAGGTCCTCACAGGAGATTCAGATGGGCCATTCTTACCTCCAGTATTTCCTAGTATTCGTGTCTCTTTGACATCAAACAATTCCAGGCTAATGACAAGAGAAGTTGGCTTTACTGAATATTCTCCTAGCTGACTGTAGCTGACTCCTAGTTCTCTCTAGGGAGCTAGGATTTCAATTTAGGTAACTCTCAGGACTTCTAGTTCATCTTGACACCTAGAAATTCCTTCCCTTTCCTATTGATTCACATTTCAATTAGACTTAACCAGTCCCAGCCACCTCTAGCTGGTCTCTGTTCAAACACCATACATGTGTTTCTTACACTTTCAATTGTTATTTTTGAGATTCTTCACTGATAGTGAGCCTTCCAGCTATTGAGAGGGGAGTGAGGCAGGGCCGAAAGAGGCCACGATTCCCATTACACAAGCCCACGCCACATTTACCAGCTCTGAGACTTTGGCTGTAGGACTAGCCTCTCAGAGGCGGTTTCGTCATCTGTGCGCTAGGGATCGATTTACTATTACTGCAAGGCAGTTTTAAGGAATAGTGGAGGTGTACCTAAAGGATTTGGCATTTAGCAGGTGCTCAAACGGCAGGTGTTTACAAAGTCTTTATTGTGGCAAAGACTTTTTGCTGCTGCAAAATCCTTTAACAAGATTTACCATGTTAACTATTTTTATGTGTACAATTTACTGGCATTATGGACACACATTGTTGTACAACTATCAGTACCATCCATCTCCAGAACTTTAATCATCTTAAACTAAAATCCTATATTCACCCATGAAATAACTCCCCCTTTTCCATAAGCTGCAGGCAATCTCTAGTCTACTTTGTCTCTATCAATTTGACTGCTGCAGGTAAGCGGTGAACTCAATTTCTAGGCCCGAGCTGGAGGCACTCCAGTGCCAGGTGCCACATCAGCAAACCAAACTTTCCTGTTCCTGTAAATGCTCCAACTTGACCAGGAACGCCATATATGCAGTCAGCCAAGCCTGAAATGCTGAGGCAACTCTGGGCTCTACTTATCTCCTCAATCCTGGATCATAAATCCTGGGCATAAATGAGGTTATGCCCTGTCTCTGCATTGCTCTTCTAATGTTCTATAGAACTCATTCTTGCCCCAAATCCTTCAGGAAAAGTGGTCCATCGCTTGTAAGACACTCTAGTCCCCCATCTGTAGCTTATTCTCTCTTAAAGGACAAGCATCACTACATTATCTTTGTCCTTCGACAGAATCATACAGTATTTGTCCTTTTGTGACTGATGTATTTCACTTGGCACACGGTCTTCCAGGCTCATCTCTGTTGTAGCCTGTGTCAGAATCCTTGCGTTTTCAAGGCTGAGTGGTATTCCATTGTATGTATAGACCATATTTTGTTTGTCTCTCTGTTCATCTATTAATGGACACCTGAGTGGTTTTCCTCTTTTGGCTATCATAATGCAAGGGGCAAGTTTCTTTTTAACTATAGATGTTTTTTGTACCGAGTATATACGTTAAGCAATCAAAATAGTCTGCCCGAGGCTCACAAATATCGTCTTCATGACCATATGTGAGGGAAATACAGACCGCTCCTACTTTCTATTGATAGAAATCCTATTTAAAACCTCTCATTAGTTGGTAAATTGAACACCAATAAAAAATAAATTTATTTAAAAAAATAAAAATAAAAATAAAACCTCTCATTAGACTCCTAACTCTGGGAAACGAACTAGGGGTGGTGGAAGGGGAGGTGGGGGGGGCTGGGTGATGGGCACTGAGGGGGGCACTTGATGGGATGAGCACTGGGTGTTATTCTATATGTTGGCAAATTGGACACCAATAAAAAATAAATTTATATAAGAAAAAAAATAAAACCTCTCATTACTTTTTCACACCCAGAAGACCAAAAACGGTTCAACTATGAAAAAAGAAACAAACTGCTAGTCACAGTTATTACACATTGTGAAGTTAATACAGAGCAATCTAAAATTGGAAAGTGCCAACCACTTACAAATTATAGGAAAATATCTGTGCTTCAGTGGAAAAATTATGCATTGTTCACATCATCTGCTTTTGGGTTTTCCAGTCAAGACTGGCACAGCCTAGGTCAAAGTTGAAGAGAACCAGTGGTAACAAATGATTCTGGTCTGTACGTAGGCAAATGAGCCTGTCCACCGGAAGGGCAGTTCTCCCCCCAAATAGCAAAGCCACCTATGCATCATTTTCAAGTTCACTATTCTTAAATGGATTCCTGGTAGAACTGGATCTACCAGTCTTTCCCAACCTTTCCCAGGGTTTTGCCAACCACTTCCAGCCTTCCTGGCTCCCTCTTGGGGAGGGCTGCAAGTTCATTGCCCGAAATTTTCTATTTCGACTCGAAGCCTCACCCAACCCAGGAGCTCAGAGACCACACTTCTGATCACAACCACCCTCTTCCCTTCGCAGGCAATCAAATCTTCAGGAAGTAAAAGTAAGGCCACAAAGAAATCTGAGACCCAGGCCTCAGATCACGGACCTTACATTGAAGCACTCTGCACCCAAATTAGTTGCTGGACCAGGGAGTGGAGGATGAGTAGAATCTCGGTTATTACAGCAGCCTTTTAAGGCTCAATCATACCTAAGTATTTAATTTTTCTTAGGGAGAATTTAATTTTTCTCCTTGGGGAAAAAGAATACGGTTTAAAAAAAAAAAACAAAACTGTCTTGGGTCTATGTTTCTTTATCCACAGCACTAGAAGTTTCCTCTAATCATGTGTCCTGCCCACCCATTTTCAGGTGTTCCATTTATTCAACTAGTACTTGAGGCCCTAAGTGCTGATGACACAGTGAATAGGCAGGTGTGGTTCCTATACTCCGGGGGTTTTCCACCTTGCTGAGGCAGAGGGTGGGGTATGGGCATTAACCACAGAACAAGAGATTACGGAGATTTTTTTTTTAAGGCCTAAAAAAAAAAAAAAAAAAAAAGATGCACAATGGAGCTTTGGAAAATGAGAAAAAGTCCTGTAGGTTTATATTGTTACATCACAAATGAAAGAGGATTGTTACATATTTGGCGTTGGGGGGGTGGGGAGGAACACTGACCATAGGAAGTTGTTTTCCTGAGGGAAGAGTAGTGTCCCACACTATGATGGGTATGTAGGAAGTTTCAAAATACTAGTTTTAATGGTATTTTAAGTGTTGCTAGGAGTATCACATTTTTGTAAGTTAGTTCATTTTTATCTAAAATGAACTTAAACAGATGCCATTTGGAAGCAGCGGTGGCAAGGACCATGGCCAGAGGGAAAGCTTTGGCAGAAACACCCTGTCTCGTATTCGTGTGTAAACCATCCCACAGCTGACTAGCAAATGAAGCCTTGGGACAGTGTGCTTCCCACAAATATGCCTTCCTTCAGGTAGGCCGCCAAAGGACTCAAGTTAGGTAGGGGTCACGTAGAGCAAGGGACAATCAAAATGCGGGGAAATGATCAGAAAAGGATAGAGAAGCTCCAGTCTATCTTTATTTATTTTTTTTTTTTTTCAGTCTATCTTTAAAGTCAGATGTTGGGCATTTGTTAATTATCACCACTTCAGAATAGCAAGGGGACAGGAGTCACATGTTTTTAATAGGCTTCATTTTGTATCCTTGTCAGTAACCAAAGGATTTTTATCATTGGGCTCACTGTCAATAGATTTGTTTCCCATTTCCATGACATATTTTACTTAAGTTTTGTGGTTTCTTGGAAGGTTTGAAAATTCTGAACGTGTACCCTAACACTGGTTGGCACTGACGCTAAACACTATGTATTAAAAGAAGTTTTAGCTAACAGCTCAAGAGATTAACTGCATATTCCTCGGGTCAGAACTTGTACCAAACTTTTTTTTTTTTTTTTTTTTTACCATTTCAAACCAACCAGGCAACACTGTAAACAAAAGAAACAAATTTTTAAAAAATTAGAAGCCTCCAATGTTTTCATGAAACTCATAGCTTTTCCTTTCCCCTGAAGTTTTAAGATCTCAAAAAGGTAAAGATGTTGGCAATGCTAATAAAAAAACCACAGGGAATGGAGGTGTAACCATCCCCAAGCTATGAGAAGGAAGCTGGTAGAAGGTTCTATATTTATGTTTCATTCTTCACTGGAAATGCACAAGGTTACAGTTTGTGGTGCAGCTGGTGGTCCTTAAATAGGACACAAATAAGTTTTAGCTCACTTGCAAATAATAAGGATTGGCTACCTCCAGGAGCCGGGATTGTCGCCCTTAATGGTAAGGGTCTACAGTAGGGGCCTGGGGCACAGAGGCAAGGCAAAGCCACATATTCTTTCTTGATCCCACCTTATATCCATCAAACATTTAAAAAAAGGGGAGGGGGGCAGGACAAGCACACCAATCATTCCAAACTCTTATCAATGATTGCAATTAGGATGTTTTTGTCCAAAACAAAGCAAGTATTTTGTTTTTATTTTTTTAAATATTTCACTAATCCATTCATGAGAGACAGAGAGAGAGAGAGAGGCAGGGACACAGGCCGAGAGAGAAGCAGGCTCCATGCAGGGAGCCCAACGTGGGACTCGATCCCAGGACTCCAGGATCTTGCCCCCGGCCAAAGGCAGGCGCTAAACCACTGAGCCACCCAGGGATTCCCCAAGTATTTTGTTTTTAAAGGAAAATTTGATGGATATATATTATATATATATGGATAAAATGGATTCTACATAACATTTCTCTCCCACTATTGTAGAATGGATGCCTTTGGATATGTATATATCCCTTTACTACTCTATAGGGAGACCCCACTCTACGTAAGGTAGGAGGGGGGATGCAGCCAAACAATGTGGAATAAAATGGAAATAAGGACTTAGTTCTCACTCTGAAGGAGACGCTAAACATGGTGTGCAGATAAGGAATATTTAGTAATAATTAGCTCGTTCAAAGAAATTAGGGTTTTTTTCAATTACTCAACAGTAAGAATCCAGTTTGATTACACGCTCGTTGGAGACCCTATGGAAGTTGTTCTCCCAAGTTATCACCACTGAAAGTGAGGATTAGCCAAACCCAACACTGCCCTTGGGCAATTCTACATCTAGGCATTTATTCTGCAAATATGCTTGCACAAATTGCAAAATATCCAACATATAAGATAATTTAACGCAACTTTGTTTATAATTGCTTGTAATCACAGCTGTACTAGTTTCCTACCGCTGTTGTAACCAATTCCCATAAACACAGCAGCTTAAAAACAACACAAATTCGTTATCTTGCAGTTCTGGAGGTCAGAAGTTCACAACTCGTCTTACCCAGCTAAAATCAAAGGCTTGTTCTTTCCAGAGGTTCTAGGGGAGAGTACATTTCTGAGCCTCTTCCAGCTTCTAGTCCTCCCACATTCCTTGGCTGTAACCTTCTACCACTAAAAGATCCTCTGTTCCTTGCTATGTAGGCCATGCCATAAGATGCTTGAGTGTGCCCATGACATGGCAATTGATAAGTAATCCAAAAAAGAGGGAAAGAGAGAGGGAGCAAGGGAGGGAGAAGGCGAGAGATCAAAGACCAGCCCAAGGCAGAAGCCCCAGGCTTTTATAATCTAATCTTGGAAGTGACATATCACTCCTGCCATATGTCACTGGTCACACAGACCAACCTTAGCACAATGAGGCGGGGTACAGGTACAGAACACCAGGGTACAGGTGAGAACACCAGGAGGCGGAGGGCTCACGGGGAGCCACCCTGGAAGCAGGCTATCAGGCTACTGCAGGTACAGAGCTGTGGAGGGCAGGGCTCTGGTGAGCAAACATGAGGAAGGGAATAAACATGAATGGCTACAGTAAATGTGGATGGCAAGGAGGAAACAGGCCTAGTTAAGTACACACTGGGAAGCAGAAAAAACAAAAATACGGAGAGTAGGGTTTGCCCCGATTACCAGGCCCCTGACTGGCCATTCTTGTCATGCTCACATCTGTGTTCCAGTCCTAAGCTGAAAAATATCCTCTCTCATCACACTGGAAAATTCTTTCATACGTGTTAGCTTCTCTCTTCTACTAGAAGGAGATTCCTTAGAGAAGAGGAGCAAGTCTTTCATGTTCATACCCCTGCCACCCTCTGCTTGTAAAAGCAAGCTTGACGCTGTGGCTTACGTGATGCAAACTGACTCCTGTAGCACCGGTCCTGACAGCCTTGAGAAACTAGTCTTTTTCTTCTTAACAGATTCCTCAACGCTTAATTACATTTCATTCCAGAATATTCGTCTTTTCTTTTTCAGTGGCAGCAGTGACATTGTATCAAAATACAGGACTGACATCATGTGCCTCCTGACAAGATGCAACAGAGAGACACGGCATCATCTGTGTAATATTACATTCCTTGTAAAAATATTCGACTTAAAACATCATGAGGCAACAATCAGACAAGCCCAGCATGGAACCTTCTGTAAGCCAGCTGGCCTGGCCACTTCAGAAATATCAGTGTCATGAAAGAAAAACAGCAACAAAAAATACAGAGACTATTCTACATTAAAGAAAGCCGAGGGACTATGACAATTCAATGCCATGTGTAATCCTGAAGAGGGTCCCAATCATTTAAAAAGAAAAAACCACAAAGGACATTATTAAGACAATCGGGAAAACACAAAAAGGGACTACATATTAGATAACATTACTATATCAGTGTTAAATTTTGAGATGTATTAGTATTGTGGTTACAGAAGAAAATGTCCTTGTTCTTAGAGGAGAAACATGCCGAAGTATCTAGGACTGAAGTGTCATTGTGTGTGCAACTTTCAAATGGTTCAGAAAAAAAAAAGTGCATGTGTACATTTGTGTGTGTGTGTATATGTGTCTGGACAGAGGAGAGAAAGACAGAAACCAAGTGTGGTAAAATGTAAACAATCAAATCTATGTGAGGGGTATGGAAGTGTTCATTGTATGACTTTGAACTATTCTATAGCCCTGAAAAAAAATTTTTAAGATTTATTTGAGAGAGAGAGATTGCAAGAGAGAACACAAGTAGAAGGTAGGGAGAGGAGAGGCAGACTCCCCATTGAGCAGGGTTTGCTCAATCCCAGGACCTGAGATCATGATCTGAGTGGAAAGCAGATGCTTAACCAACTGAGTCACCCAGGCACCCCTGAAAATTTTCAAAATAAAAAGTATGTGTATATTTATATATATATATATATATATATATATATATATATATAAATATTTCTGTATATATTTCTGTTCCACATATACATTTAGAAAGCATAAACATAAGGCAAGCTGCATATTTATGGAGCTATGGAGCTATTGTGCCCAAGGGGGCTATGTCCAATTTTGAACAGAACTGTTAATTCCTTTAAAGATCTGAAAAGCCCACCTCACAATCCACAGTGGGGATGAACTGACCCTGAAATATCCTATCATCACAAGTAGCTGAGCCACAGAAGACAGGATGTAGATCTTTTCATTTCTTATCCTACCGGTGATGATGCACAATCTTTTGTGAAGCAGAAACGATCCAATGTTCAAAGTCCAAAGTTCATTTGAGTCATGCAGTTACTGAACTAAGCCATTCTCAGCTTCATTCCTGAAATAAAACTAGGAAATTTTGTCCTGAACTTTGTTATATTTGGTCCTCGATGGTGAAAGCAGCAGAGGTGGCCTGTGATGCCGGCAGCACACTGTATCAAGAGTGATGTAACAGACATTTCCCACGCTGCCAGGCTGTGATGCCACAGCTCCGATTCCACTATCAGCCCCATCCTCAGAATTCTATTGTACATCGAACCACAAGTTATTCTCCCTTTACAGACTACAAAGTGGGAATTCTGTAGCTACTTCGTGTCTCTTAGAACTCCTTGTGCTGGCTAAATTGTTCATATTAACCCATATAAAAGATTTCTTAAAGAGGCACCTGTGTGGCTCAGTTGTTTAAGTGTCTGACTCTTGATTTTCACTCAGGTCATGATCTCAGGGTCATGTGATCATCAAGCTCTGTGCTCAGCATGGAGTCTGCTTAAGATTCTCTCTCTCCCCTTCCCTTAGCCCCTTCCCCACCCACCCACCCCTACTTGTGCACATGCTCACTTGCTAAATAAATAAATAAATAAATAAATATCTTTAGTATTTTTTTTAATTTATTTATTCAGAGAGAGAGAGAGACTGAGAGGCAGAGACACAGGCAGAGGGAGAAGCAGGCTCCATGCAGGGAGCCCGACGCGGGACTCGATCTTGGGTCTCCAGGATCAGACCCCGGGCTGCAGGCGGCGCTAAACCGCTGCGCCACCGGGGGTGCCCAATAAATAAAGATCTTTAAAAAAAGTTTTCTTAAAGATCAGTTTGTGATCCTCATCTGGAGGACAAGAAAGCAGGTTCAGGTACATGGAATTTCCTACAGAACACTGTCATGATTATTTTACTCTGAGAAACGGGAAGGAGTCCCATGAATAAATCTAGGTTTAGCTATTGAGTATGCTTAGGTTTGGAATGCTCCAAATAAAAGAATAGGAAGTGCCTTTACATTGATCAACAAGACCTGGCTGCAGTAATACTTTGATTTTTAGCAGTACTCAGCTCTGTCGCTGTAAGCAAGATAAAGTGGTTGAGTCATAAAAAGTAGGTCCCTGCTTCTCTGAATGGATCTTAGAGCTAACTCAATGAAAAGTGACAACTTTGGAGGAGATGGATCAATGGAGGAATAGCCTTCCCTCTAACAGACCAGAGAGACAAGTAGAAGAACCTCTGAACACAGTATGGAACTGTTTAGTTTTACACGATCACTTTGTTTGGCAAAGGTCTGACATTTCTCCTGATCTTTTCAGCTTTTTCTGCACATGTCCTATCATGGACATCCCTCCCCTCCATCTTTCCACCATGGATGGGATGGGCATCCGACAGAGCTGCTTTAATAAGAATCCTTGTCCTGAATTTTAGAATTGGAATCAAGAAAGAAATAGGGAGGTGGGTGGGTGGATGGGGTAACTGCAGGACAGACAATGAGGAGGGCACTTGATGGGATGAGCACTGGATGTTATACTATATGTTGGCAAATTGAATGTAAATTTTTAAAATGTAAAAAAAAAAGGGGGGGGGAATCAAGAAAGAAAATTCAGTGTCTCCTCTAGTAGTTGGGACTGATGACTTGTAGTTGGGAGCTGGTGCACTTATGGGCACAGTACAGAAAGCCAGTCAACATGGAGAGAAAAGAGCATCGCCATCTGAGTAACATATCTGACCAGATTCAAGGGGGCTGGAGTAACGCCTCTAGCTAAGTTGTGGATTATCCTGAACACATTCTAAACCAAACTGACAAAATATTAAAAGACAGCAGGCTATTTTCCCTTGGAGAAATGATTCCTTTAGTTATCTTTGGTCTCATTTTATGTTTGACATAATTTTTTCAACCATCAAAAGTGCTTACTAAGCAATGTACATAAAATAGTTATAAAAGTTTCTTTTAATCTTCAAGGAATACAAAAATATCTACTGAAGTTTCAGATTATCTTTATTAACTAGGAGTTATGCAATTTGATCAAAAACTGTAAGATGTGGATATCATGTATAAAATTTATTCATTTGTTTACTTACTAACTACATATGGAATTGTTAAAACATAGGCAAATGCTGTTGTATTAATAAATTAAATTTTAATATATATTATCAGATGTCTTAAAAAACAGAATGGTATGAAAAAATTATTGAAAGCCCTGTTCATGGGGGATCCCTGGGTGGGTCAGTGGTTTGGCGCCTGCCTTTGGCCCAGAGCATGATCCTGGAGTCCTGGGATGGAGTCCTGCATCGGGCTCCCTGCATGGAGCCTGCTTCTCCCTCTGCCTGTGTCTCTGCCTCTCTCTCTCTGTGTCTTTCATGAATAAATGAATAAAATCTTGAAAGAAAGAAAGAAAGAAAGAAAGAAAGAAAGAAAGAAAGAAAGAAAGAGAGAGAGAGAGAGAGAGAGAGAGAGAGAGAGAGAGAAAGAAAGAAAGAAAGAAAGAAAGAAAGAAAGAAAGAAAGAAAGAAAGAAAGAAAGAAGCCCTGTTCGTTCTTTTGAATTAAGTGTCTTTAAGGGTCTTCTGTTGAAATGTTAATTATCAATTTCTGCTTCCAGAAATTAATATCATGCTAATACTCCACAAAAACAATAAAAAAAAAAGGGAGAAGTTGAGTAATATACCAAAAACCAGAGTACAACAACCATAGACAAGATTGCTGGGTCACAGAGGACAAACAGAAAGCAGAATCAGAGAGCTCTTTACAGTACAATGAGGGGTGCTGGGTGGCTCAGTCGGTCAAGAATCCGCCTTTGGCTTGGGTCATGAACCCAGGTTCCTGGGATGGAGTCCCGCATCCAACTCCCTGCTCAGTGGGGAGTCGCCTTCACCCTCTCCCTTTGCCCCTCCCCCCTTCTCATGCCCTCTCAAATCAATAAATAAAATCTTGAAAAAAAAATAATAGTCACACTGAGCTGGGAGACAAACATAGTTGGTGGAAGCCCACCCAAACCACCAGGGCTTAAGGGCCAAGATCCTAGAGCAAAGGGAGCACGGACATTGAGCCCAATGAGAAATGTGCTGATCACAGATGAGCAGAGGTCTTGGCAGTGCCATGGTGCTAGGGATCAAAATGAAATATAAGTTCTGCTGAAAGGGAGGGGTGGGGTGCCTGGGTGCCTCATTCGGTTAAGCATTGGACTTGTATTTCGGCTAGGGTCATGATTTCAGGGTTGTGGGATCAAGCTCCTCACTCAGCGTGGTGTCTGCTTGAGACTCCCTCCCCCTCTCACTCTCCCTGCCCTGCTCACCCCCAAACTGCTAGTGCTCTCTGTCAAAAAAACGGGGGGGGGAGGGAGGGGGAGGGGGGGAGGGGGGGAGGGGGGGAGGGAGGGAGGGCGGGGCACTAGTAAAGAACCTGAGTTTTCAGCTAAGCTTCCTGAAATAGCTACATCCTATGAATAAAGGCAAACTGAAAATGGACCACTCTCAGCTAAATGAAGGTTATTTGTTTCTAGCTAACACCAACCAAAAGTAAATAAAATCCTCTATGGATAATATCAAAACCTCTATGATTTTCACAAAGAATGTCAAGCATTCAATAAAAAATTACCAGGAATGCCAGGATCTGTGACCAAATGACTGAAAAACAGAAGAGAGTGATTCAGGTATTGGAATGATCAGACATGAACTTTAAAGTAACCAGAAATATTCTGAGACTTGGGCTTTGAGATAATTAATAGTCATCTGTCTTTTGACCTGGGTGCTCGTTATGGGTGTGTTTACTTTGAGATAATTCATCAACCTGTATATTTAAGACTGTGTACTCTCTTGGGCATATATCCTACTTTGATACAACTCTACAAAAAAAAAAATACTTGTGAAATGCAGTTAAATCTTGGCTTAGAAGGAAATTCATAGTCTTAAATGCACATATTTGAAAAAGTAGGTTGAAAAACATGATGCTAGTGTCTATCTCAAAGATTCTTTAAAGAAAGAACAAAATTTAAAAGATGGAAACAATGAGGATAAATGCAGAAATCAATGAAATAAAAAAATGCATAATGAGAAAAATATAAAAATCTAAAAACTGGTTTCTGAATGATATCATTGATAATTGCTATAGTTAATTCTCACCTCCTGCTATTCACACCCTTGTAGAACCCTCTCTCAGGCTCACTCATAGTCAATAGGGCTGGCCTGTGTTAAGGCAAATAACAAGAGTGTGACATCCAAGGACGGATTATAAAAGACACTGCAGCTTCTACCTTCCTTTCTCTGAGATCATTCACTCTGGCTAAAACCAACTACCAAGCTGTAAGCACACTCACACAACCCTACAGAGAAATTAATGTGCTAAGTTACTGAGGTCTCCTACCAACAGTCAGTACCAACCTGCCCCCATTTTGAGTGTGCCATCTTGAAATCAGATCCTCCAGCCTCGGTCAAGCCTTTACAGACCTGAAGCCCTGGCCAACATGTTGACTAGAACCCAACACAAAACCACTCAGCTAAAGCATTCCCAAAATCTTGACCCACAGAAACTATATGAGGTAATCTATTTGTTTTCTATTGCTGCATAACAAATTACCACAAACACATATTGTATCACTCATTGTGGCTTTGCTTTCCTGATTAAACCCTAATTGATACAAATATTAATATAGAAGCAGATGCAGAGAACAGAACTTATAGGATGAGTTTCTGAATTGGTACTGGGCTATCTGGAATTGTTTCTCCAATCTGATTAGAGACAGTACTGACCCCCAGTGGTAAAGGACACTGCTAGTCCATTGCTTTACTGTGGCAAAAACGTACTTAAAATATAAACTAGGTACCTATCATCAAGTAGTATAACAGGGTTAGTTGGTTTCTTCTAAGTGCTCTAGAGAGCCTCAGGAAAGAAAACAATGATGAGCTCATGGCTTTCCACCTCCACCCCCAGCTTTATTGAGATATAACTGACACAAAACATTGTATAGATTTAAGGTGTACAACCTGATGATTTGATACACTCATGCATTGCAAAATGATTACAGTAGGTTGGTTAACACCTCTATCGATTCACAAAAGTAACTTTTTTTTTTTTTTTTACCAGTATGGTGAGAACATTTAAGGTCTATTCCCATAGCAACTTTCAAATATTGTTAACTGTAGTGATCATGCATAACAGATCCCCAGAACTTACTCATCTTTACCCTCTGACTGGTTTCCCCATTTCCCTCAACTCCCAGCCCCTGGCAACCACCCACCATTCCACTTACTGTTTCTATAAGTTCCAGTTGTCCAGATTCCACGTATGAGAGAGATCATAATCATACAGTGTTTGTCTTTCTCTGTTTGCCTTACTTCACTTAGCATAATGCCCTCGAGCATACCTCTGTGTTGCCACAAAGGGTAAGATTTCCTTCTTTCTCATGGTTGAATAATATTCCATTATACCTCTGTCTATACATCTTGGCTATCATGAATAATGCTGCAATGAGGGAATGCAGATTATCTCTTCAAGGTCCTGATTTCATTTCCTTTATACCCCAAAATGAGATTGATATATCATATGGTAGTTTTAATTTTTTTGAGAAACCTCCGTACTGTTTTCTATAGCAGCCGTATTAATTTACATTCCCACTGACAATGCACCAGGATTTCCTTTCCTCCACATCCCTGCCAATGCTTGCTCTTATCTTTTTAATAAAAGCCATTCTAACAGGTCTGAGATGTTCTTCATTGTGGTTTTGATCTGCATTTCCCTGATGAGTAATGATATTGAGCATCTTTTTGTGTCCCTTTGGCCATTCGTACAGGTTTCCCCAGCTATCTGGAAGTAGAACATCCTTAAGAAAACTATCACAAGCTGAAGTGGTGTAGAGAAGCAGCAATTACCCATTAATTTACATGGAAAACTGTTTTTAGCATTCTCAGATCCAAAAAACAACCTCTCTTGGGCTTTTCTGGTACCTTAGGACACATCCTGCTAACAGATAAACAAAATAAATCAAGACGAGGCACAGGTGCTTACAGCCCGCTCAGAGCTCTGGTGGCTGGATGCAAAGATGTGGAGTGTGGTTCCCAGGAAGGCACTTGACAGCGCTACTCTTCCCACTTGCGGTGCATGCTGCCCCTGTAAGGGCTCTCTGCAAAATCTTGATGAATGCTATTTTTTTTTAAGATTTTATTTCATTTATTAGAGAGAGAACGCAGTGGGAGGAGTAGAGGAACAAGCAGACTCCGTGCAGTGCATGGAGCCCAACAAAGGGTTTGATCTCAAGATCCAGAGATCATGACTTGGAGCTGAAACCATGAGTCGGAGGCTTAACTGACTGAGCCACCGAGGCACCCCAACTCTATTTTTGATTAGAAAAAACAGGTACCTATGTAGGTCTGCCATCAAAGCCAAGTAGGGTAAACTTTTGAAAAGCAAAGCATATCTGTGACTTCTTTGGGAAAATGTCTATATAGGTCCTCTACTCATTTTTAATTGGATTATTACTATTATTGCTATTGAGTAATATTGAGTTCCTTATATATTTTGGATATTAACCCCTTATCAGATAGATGGCTTGTAAATATTTTCTCTCATCTGAGATTGCCTTTTTATTTTGTTGTTTCTTTCACTGTACAGAAGCTTTTTGGTTTGATGTAGCCCCACTTGTTGATGTTGTGTTTGTTATTTGTGTTTTTAGTGTCATCTCAAAGAAATCATGGCCAAGACCAGTGTCAAGGAGGTTTTACCCTATGTTTTTCTTCCAGGAGTTTTAAAATTTCAGATCTTATGTTTAAACTCTTAATCCATTTCAAGTTAACTTTCTTTTTTAAGACTCTATTTGTCCACCTTAGAGAGAGAAAGAGAGACAGAGTGTGAGAGAGAGAGCATGGGAGCATGAGCAAGGAGAGGGGAGAGGGGAGAGGGAGAAGCAGGCCCCCACTGAACAGGGAGCCCAATGCGGGGTTCAATCCCAGGACCTTGAGATCATGATATGAGCTGAAGGCAGATGCTCAACCAACTGAGCCACCCAGGTGCCTCTCAAGTTAACTTCTAATGAAAGAGTTGAACAGATAGATATCTTGATTACAAACTGTTAGAATAATAAAGGTATTAATAAAATGCAGACAGTACCTAGGAGGGAGAAAGTAACTCTGATTTGGGTTGGGGGATGGTAGGTAGCAAAGTTTCTAAGAGACAGTGATGTCTGAAACTTGTTTTAAAGAATAGACAGGTGGATGGGCAGTGAGTGCATTTTGGACCAAGACACGAAGGCAGGAGAGTCTGAGGATGAGAGGACACCCCCAAGACGACAAGGCCAGAGAAGGATCCCTGACAACCCGGAAGAAGGTAAGGCACAGCTAACAGAACTGGCACATGGGGTCTAAGAGAAAGGGATGCCCCCTCCCTTCCTTCTGCCTCCCAGGAGGCAAATGCCCCCAGGATGCAGGCTGGAGGATCCTGAGGAGAAGCATCTTTGCCCCTGGCTTGCCAGCCAGCCCTGTGAGTGCAGAAATGCAAGAACATTTCTTGCAATATGAGTTGTTTACTTGTTAATGAATTAACACCACCTTGTGTACTTAATGAGTCATTCAGGCCATTCTTGGATGATGCTGGTTTGCACAAACCCCTCCTTTAATCTGGTTGGCTAGCTCAACTCCTGGGTGTGACGGGGTGGAGGCAAGTCCTAACAGTGCTTCCTTTACCCTGTCAAGAGGTAAAATCCAAGTTACCAGGAATAGACTTGGTCTGGGAATGATGCTGAGGTGAACGTGATCTTCTGGTGACACAAAGCTGCGATCATCAAGTCGTTTTGCCCCTTTTCGGGGCTGGCTGAACATCCAGAGGTCAGGATTGCAATGAATTTTACTATTTTGATGGGAATTTGAAACGATGGCTATTTAAAAGATGTTGCTTCGAAAAATTTTTTTTAATTTTGAACTTGATTCATATAAGCATTTATTTCTTAATGATATCACTTCAATTAAAGCCTAGTTAATAGAATTAATATTCTTTAGGGGCTAAGACTACTTCAGAAGAAACTGTTAACCAGATTTTTTTAAGACATTCTTGGGCTTACCTATTTACTTCTCAAACTCTTACCAGGCAATTAACACACAAGCAGCCGATTGTAGTGCAATGATTTTGTCGGGTCTATGTATGATTCTGGTGAGTCTTTTGTCTCAAAAATAAGATTACTTGCCTAGTTCCTTAATTTTATTGAATAAAATGAGATTCTGAAAACATCTCATTTAGGCTAGCAAAAAGGAATGCTGTGTTTGTAATCAAGCTAACTTTTATAAGCACCTGAGTTAAATGAACATTACCTGAAGCATCCTACACAAGAGGCACTTTAGATTTCACTGGTGCAAAGCCCTTCCTGTCATAGAGTAAAATGGCTTTTCATTTTTAACTACATCCCATTCTTAAGGAAATAAAATCAGATGAGGCATTCAGCTGTTAGCAGCATTGCCATCCATTCCGTAGATGCTAGTTCAGGGCTTACTTCATGTCAGGCACTGGGACCAGAATGACAGACTGAGCCCTTTAAAACAATCCTACAATCTGGTGGAGAAAACAGATTTTTTTTTTTAAATTAACAACGAATTTCGAATTATCATTGCTAGGAAGAGAAAAACACAAAGGCAGGAATCACATGAGGAAGGGGGGCACTACCTACTTTAGGATTGAAGAGAAGGATTCAATGAAGAGGGGACCTTGAAACTAAGACCAGAGGATATTGAGTCAGATCCGTCAGAACAGGAGGGAAAAAGCTGGTGCAGACTTACCGTCCTTAAAGGAGCTTGGTGAAGGGACTAAAAGACCCATACACTTGAAGCATAATTATCTAAGATCATACCCCTGATAAGCCTGAAGAGGCAACTAGATCATTATAAGAACCCTGGAGGGTTTTTGGCAGGGGAGTGACATGATGTCAAATGTTATTTTGAAAAGGTCACTCTGACTTCCAGGTGGAGCACAGATGGGGCAGGAGAGAGGAACTGTAGAAATCAGGAGAGCCTCCGATCATGGCTTAAGCAAGACGGTGTGGCTTGGGGTCCCACTGATGACAGTAGGAATAAGGTTGCACATTTGAGGCATATTTTGAAGGTGGAGTAAACAGGCATTCTGGTGGGCAGGATGGTACAAGGAGTAGGGCGTGGAAGGAAGGAGTGAAGGATGACTCTTTGATTTCCAGCTGGAATAACTGGGGAGGTGTTGTAATCCTATCAAAGCTGGAAAAATGAGTAGAAAAACAGGCTTGCAGAAAGGCTTCAGCCCTTTAAGTGAATGCCTCATTCTCTTAGTCATTGGAGCAACTTGGATCCCCATTTGGCATTTCTTTCTAAGGGCAGGTATATAGCAGTCAACTGCTGCCCGGCCTAAACTAGACCCAGATTTTTATATAGGGAGTAGACAGCAGTAGGGGGTTCTAATGCAGAACTGGGGGCTTATCTCGATGTTGCATGTGATAAATACAGTTTTTAGACTCAGATTGTGTGTCTGCTTAGGGGATTTGGTGGGCTAGGAAAGATCATGAGAGGGAGGGTAAAGAAAGACCCCCAAAGCTACCCCTTGGCATTGTCAGTCACTAAGAAATTAGGGAAGAGACAGTACTGTTGAACTTAAATATTTTCTAAAAACAAGACCAAAACCAAAACCAAAACAAAACAAAAAAAAAAGAATTTGATGTAGATTTTCCATGTTATTTCATACGTGGGTTATCTTGCCTACAGTGTAGTTAGTTTAGGAAAAAAATAATAAAGCTGAGAGCTGAGCCAAAACCACTCTGAATGGCCTGAGGTTGTGAATTTACTTAATTTGCCCTTTCCCTGGGGAGTCATTTCTTGGCTCATTGATTTATTATGATTCTGTAAAATAGTGGTAGCCCCTGTCCTCCTCTGCCTATAGCCAGAGTATGATCCTTCTTTGGGGCCTGAGGAGTTTATGTTTATTGGATTTTAATGACTCTGTTAATAAAGGTCATTTCTAAAAGTAATAGAAACCTAAGTGTGTGGAAACAGAATGGATAAGGCTGACTCTAGCGGGTCCTCGGTGTTGTCCTTTGGTGTATATCTTATCCTTAAAGGATCCTTCATCAAGAAGAATTCTTCCTTTCAATCAATTCACTGATGCTATGTGCCACCACGGTTGTAAAATGTTCTTTGAAACCCGTCATGACAAACGGTGCCGTGTAAACACCAGGTTTAAAATGCGTTGGATAATATTGTATCACAATATATTGTTAATATAATATCGGTTACAGTATAATTGTAGTTATAATTATAATACTTGTTAATACCCTCTATATAGTGCTCTCCAATATTTTTGAGAGAATTAAATAATGTGAGTTTCAGGGAAAATCTTAATTTTGAAGGTTGGATATGAATTTTGAAGTTAAAAGGGACCTAAAAAATCATTTAATGTTTTAAGTGTCTTCCAAATATTTACTAACAGTGAATGATTTAGTAAATATTTATCCCAATGGTGCTTATTGGACTGTGAAAGAAGTTCCTGGGGCACCTGGCTGGCTCAGTCAGTAGACAATGTGAATTTGACCTCAGGGTTGTGAGTTTGAGTCCCATATTGGATGTAGAGATTACTTAAAAATAAAATATTTTTAAATATTTTTTTATTTTTATTTATTTATGATAGTCACAGAGAGAAAAAGAGAGAGAGAGAGAGAGAGAGGCAGAGACACAGGCAGAGGGAGAAGCAGGCTCCATGCACCGGGAGCCCGACGTGGGATTCGATCCCGGGTCTCCAGGATCACGCCCTGGGCCAAAGGCAGGCGCCAAACCGCTGCACCACCCAGGGATCCCTAAAAATAAAATCTTAAAAAAAAAAAAAAAAAAAAGAACTTCCTAAGATAACTGGTGATTGTTTGGATTATCTAAAATTAAACTGATAGGGATCCCTGGGTGGCGCAGCGGTTTGGTGCCTGCCTTTGGCCCAGGGTGCAATCCTGGAGACCCAGGATCGAATCCCACGTCGGGCTCCCGGTGCATGGAGCCTGCTTCTCCCTCTGCCTGTGTCTCTGCCTCTCTCTCTCTCTGTAACTATCATAAATAAATAAAAAAATTAAAAAAAAAACTTAAAATTAAAGTGATAAAAGCATTTAAGAATATAGTGAAAGGAATAAACGTACAGTTATACCCCAGGCATGGATTAATTAACAGAAATTTTCCACTTCAAAACTCAATGCGATGGGATATAAACATATAATACATACACATAATACTTCCCTTTTCTCTTTTCTTTTAGAGAGGGAGCAGGGAGGGAGGGGTAGAAAGAGAGAACCTTAAGCAGACTATACACGCTCAGTGCCCAGTATGGAGCCCATCGTGGGGCTCCATCTCACAACCCTGAGATCATGACCTGAGCTAAAATCAAGAGTTGGATGCTTAACTGACTGAGCCACCCAGACACCCCCTGATACATTTCTTACATAGTTTTATCAAGCCTTTGTGATCTGGCTCTTGTTGACTTTTCCAGACCTGTCTTTTCTACTCCTCTCTACCCTCAAGTCTTATTAGCTAAAACTTTACTAATCTACTTTGAGCCTCAAACCCACTGCACTTCAGGTCTCAGCACCTATGTACTGCAGGGTTCCCTCCGCCTGGAACTCCTTCCCTTATTCTTTGCTGGGTCATTTTGCAGGCCTCTTATTCCTTCCTCCCAGGAGCCTTCTATCTGTCTCCTCTCTCCCAATCTCAGACCTGAGGGAGGTGTGGGTGGTTCTTGAACAAGTCTCTGCAGGGTTTTCCTGGGATGGCCCAAACTAACAGTGTCCTACTCATCGTGCCACCCTGCTGTCTAGAGTGTGTCTGGAACACAATGGATACTATGAATGAGGGAGTGAATAAAGACCGTGAGCACTGAATTGGCTGAAATTTATACTTAACGCATTTAAACAACAAATCGGAAGGAATAAAGTTGTTTCCAAAGGATATATTTCATCTCATTCTTCGTAAACAGAGAACATACACAGCTTGGCATCAGTTTGACAGGAGACAAAACTTTTAGTATTGTCTTATGTTTAGTTTCTTTTGACAAGTTAGATGTGATGTAGAATCTTGAGAGTTATAAATGCAAATGGCAGGATAGTGTATAAATTCAATTCAAGCAAATGATAGATAACTCACACCTTTTACGTTTTTCATCAACAAATGAGTTGAAAGGGGTGGGGGACAAAACCTTTAAAACCGTCTTGCTTGAAACTAATGACCTTTTAAAATGCCAGCATTTCCCCCCTGAGAATGGATTTGATCTGAGTACTTCCATCTCTGAAATGACCCAAGAAAAGATGACTTGGTTTTGAGAGTCAAACTGCATCCTTCTCTAAAGGTTTAGTCTTGGGAAATACTGGGGAAATACTATGGGAAATACTGTTCTTATTTTAAGAACAAAAGGAGCAATAACACATTAGCTTGGCAAAGGAAGGACCGAGCTCTCCAGCCCTAGAGGGGCTTGGGAGGCCGGGGACCCATTAACTTAGATAGAGCTCCAATTGGATCTCTTGATTCCAGACTGGCCACGTTTTGCCAAACAAGGTGGGAAACAGGAAAATAATTTTGTTTTTCGTAGTGTCCCACCTCGTAGAACCTCCAGCCATGAATCAAACAGGCTTAGACACAGCTCAGTTGTTGCTTTTTGTTTTGTTTTGTTTTTCCTCCTTTAAACCACAGACGGTGGAGGGGAGGGGGAGGGAGAGGTTGGACAGGGTCTCTCTCGTGAATGCAAGACCCACCCTCGTGGCAGGTTCAACTGCTGACTCCTAGGAGCAGGACGGTTCTTAAAAGGAGAGAAACTGAATGAAAATATCAGTGAGGGAGACAGAACAGGAGAGACCCCTAACTCTGGGAAGTGAACAAGGGGTGGTGGAAGGGGAGGTGGGCGTGGGGTGGGGGTGACTGGGTGATGGGCATGAGCGGGGCACTTGGTGGGATGAGCACTGGGTGTTATGCTATATGTTGGCAAATTGAACTCCAGTAAAAAAAAAATAAAGGAAAAATACAATGAATGAATGAACTAAAAACTACCATGACCTGGACGACCTGAGCGGTGGCGACAATACCCGGTAATTCCAGGGAGGAACCGGGCGGGGGCGCTGCCGCCTCCCGTCCACACTCCGAGCTCTCGCGCCCCCGCCCCCCCCCCCCCCCCCGGCTCCCAGCGGACCCCCTCTGCCCTCGCGACCCGACCCGACACGCGCGGCGGGGGCGGGGGGGGCACCGTGTTTCCGCGTTACAAGCGTTAACGCCTGCGGGCCGCGCGCGGGCACCCACCCCGGTTCCCGGAGGCCCCGGCCCGCCCCGCCCGGCCCCCTTACTGTGGGGCTCCATGGTCAGCAGCTCCCGGGCCCCAAGGGCCGAGCCCCCGCCGCCGCCGCCGCCGCCGCCCCTCCTAACGCCTCTGCTCCGCGGCTGGCGTCGCCCGGGTTGCCTTGACAACCGGGGGCGCGGGGGCGGGGCCAGGAGGACGGCGAGAGGGAGGGACCAAAAGCCGCGAGGAAACGCGGGCGAGCGCGAGGGCCCGCGCGCCTGCGGGGCCACCGAGCGAGGGTGGCGGCCGGGTCGTCGGCTGCAGACGCTGCCCCCTGAGCCCCGCCGGGCGTTCGGGCCTCCCCCGCAGCCCTTGCGCCCCCAGCGGGGCCAGCGCCCGGGCCTCCGGGGCGGGGGCCTGCGCGGCCGCGGTCGCCGCCCGCGGGCGTCCGTCGGTCGGTCGGTCGGTGCGTCCGGCGAGCTCGGCCTGCCCCGCGGGGAAGCGCGGGCCTCCCTCCCTCCCCGGACTCGGGAGCCGCCGCTGCAGGTAAAGGCCGGCCGGGCGGCGCGAGGGGGGACGGGGGGCGGCGCACCTGTTGCGGCCGCCTGGGGGGCCCCCCCCGCCCGCTGGCCCCGCACGACCCCGCCCCGCCCCGCCCCGACCCCCGGGACAGCCGGGCGGAGGCCGCCCCGCCTCCCGGAGCCCGCGGGCCCTTCCTGGCAGCCGGGGCGGCGGCCGGGCCGGGGAGGTGCCCCCGGGAGCCCTCGGTCGGCGGCCCCGGGGCACCTGGGCCTCCGGAGCCCCGAACCCGCGAGCGCTGCGTGGCCCCGCGCTGCACTGTCATCCCCGGGATCCCGTTTCAGGCAGCGGCCTGGGTTGGGCCTTTCCGGGTGGATGGGGGGTGGGAGGGGTGTGCGTGCGGGCGCGCGTGTGTGTGTGTGTGTGTGTGTGTGTGTGTGTGTGTGTTTCGTTTGCATCAAGCCTCCGCGTTTTTGGTGGAGCTGGGGAGTCCACCCACGTTATTTTGTATCGAAACTTTGCAGGGCCGTTCAACAAATGTAACATTGTCCCACACAATAGTATCCTAATGGCTCTTGAGATACCGGTGCCGGTGCCGGGTGGTGCTCTCATTTTTTTTTTTTTTTAAGATTTTATTTATGCATGAGAGACAGAGAGAGAGAGGCAGAGACACAGGCAGAGGGAGAAGCAGGCTCCATGCAGGGAGCCCGGTGCAGGACTCGATCCCAGGTCTCCAGGGTCACGCCCTGGGCCCAGGGCAGGCGCCAAACCGCTGAGCCACTACCCCCCCCCCCCCCAGGGATCCCCCCAGGTGGTGCTTTTAAGGAATCTTGGAGGACCACGGGAGACTGTGCCTGGTGGGTGATAAACATGCAAACAGCCGACAGAGTCCTGGATTGAGAAAGACGAGCCTCGAGGAGGAAAGAAAAATGGAGGAGAGAGAAGATTGGGGAGGAAAGAGCAGGCGGGTGGAAGCCGCATGATTGATTCAGTGCTCGTGTCTGGAGATTATGGCTCCTCCATCAGTTCTTCCTGCGGCCCCAGACAGCACTTGGGGGAAATGGAGAGAAGAGCCCTCCTTGGGTCGTGTAAGCGATCGCTCATTCTTTGCCACCAGAGAGATTTCCAGCCCACAGATGACAGGGACACCAAGGAAAATTACTTTCCTCTTAGAAGGAGAACCGTTCAGAGGTTAATTGAACCCGAGAAGCATATATTCCGTGATGGAAACGGACATTTGTTATGTTTCACCAAACTGGGCTTCCCGGCTGGGACTCTGTGGGGCCTTTTTGAGATTAATTGTCAAAGCAAGAAGGTTTATGTGTGGATATTGACACTCGGTGTGATGTATACAGAACCTACGATTCATAAGCTAGAATATTGATGTGATAAATTCAGATCGGAAAGTAAACCCTCCATGGCATTTTAATTACCTGTTCCCGAAGCTTAGGGCCAGGGGATGCATTTTTAGACAAACGACATCTAAGATCAACAGCACTCCTGTAGTACCGCGTTTTCAAACTCTAGTTTTCACATCGTTAGCAAAATCGTGAATTGGTCTTTTCATCCAAGAAACGTAGTGGTGCCCATTATTAATATCATGAAGTGACAAATTAGTGATAAAAACCTGGCCTTTGTTAACACAAGAGTAGGGTTGTATTTTCTCAAATAGTACAGGATTCGGCATTTGTATTTTAAAAAGAACAAGGAGGGATGCCTGGGTTGCTCAGTGGTTGATCCTCTATCTTTGGCTCAGGGTTGTGATCCCAGGGTCCAGGATCAAGTCCCATATCCAGCTCCTGCTTCTCCCTCTGCCTGTGTCTCTACCTCTCTCTCTCTCTCATGAATAAATAAAATCTTAAAAAAAAAAAAAAGAGAGAGAGAGAGAAGAAGAAGAAGAACAACATTGTAGATCTCCATGCTGAAGTAACGAGGACTGGAGAATTTGTGCAGATTTTAAGGTTGGAAAAGTGGAGATGTGTGTTGGTACTTTATACTTGCTGTAGAAGAATGATTTTATCGGTAGCTATGAACTTGACATTGAGGAAGTCTTGCACTGAAATATTTCAGGCAGTAGGTAATGGCAACTGTGAAAAGCAACACTTGATTTTAGGGGATAGTGTGTTGATGGAACAAATGACTGAGGGGTGGAAGGGGGGAGGAAAGGGTACTAAAATGTTTAAGGACAACATTCAATTTCTCTTTCCCCCTCCAGCAGCTGGCCCTGTGTACTTGTACTTGTCTGTTGCTTGAGTGAGAAGAGGGTCAGAGAAATTGCTTTAGATAAACAGATACACTTTATTTTTAGAGGAACTATCCTAAGGTCACAAAGTTGCTAATGGGGTAGGGGTTGAGAAGAAGAATGGCAAAGGTCTTGATGTTGCCCCTTGTGGGGATTTCCCACCATGTGTTTTCTATTTCTTTCCATTGGCAGGTTCAGGATGTTATTGGCGGTCAGGTAAAAAAACAAAAGTCCTGACTTTTGAAGAAGTTTCCAAGCTCATCAAATTAGAATAGTTACATTATTTACTTTGCTGATACTTAACTAAATGTAGCAAACCAGAACACTATCACCAGGGAATAAAGTAGCAATGAAGAAACAGATGTAGCCTTTTTCTTACTTAAATCTCTTAGCTACATCAGAAGTCAAGGTAAAAATAATTGTGGTAGAAAGCTATCATTATTTAATGAAGTAGGATGACTTTAAAAAAAAAAAAGACAAGCAAATGACTGCACTGTTTCCTAGCCTTACTATTATAAGTCAGAGGAAGTTTTCCTTTTCGTTACTGGACTTCTGTTTGCTTTTTGTTTTGCCAGCGTGAGGGTACTTTTTTCTCTTTTTCTCTGCTACTTTCGGAAACTTATAAGAAATTCAGTCAAGGTAGAAAACAAATTTCCATTTCTAACTTGTTTCCTCTTTGTCGTCTGGATCTGTATTGGTCTGCACTCAAATCGTTGGAGTAGAGGAATGCTCTTTCAGCGTTTTACTCATTCTTCGTATAATTGGGCTGCAGGACCATGCTGCTGCCCCCGCATCTGGAAAGTCTTCCAGGATTAGGTTGATGCCCACAAAATGCACTTCTACTGGAGCACTACCCAGTTTGGCACCTAGCCCTGTACTCTGCTTTCTTGTAGAGTTTTCTTCCATTTTATGTGCATGGATGGGTCTGTGCCTCTGATTAAATTAAATATTTTAGGATCCAAGTCCAGTACTCCTTTTAGCTCATAGTGGGTTTTCAGTACGATAATAATAGAAAGAGGACAAGCCCTTAGTCACAGATGATTGCCTTAATTTCTAGCTATGCCACTTTGGAAACCCAAGAGCTATTATTTCCTCATTGGTAACTGAGAATAATAAGATCTTCAATGATTGTCCAACAGTCAAGTTGTGAAAATCAAAATCAATTAAATGTGATTATAGATATAAGTGAAAGTATCTTGTATATTGGAAAGAACTTCTTAAATGTAAATAGTTGTTATTGCCGGCATACAGCAAACACTTATTATTGAGCATCCTTAATGTATTAGGCACTTCCTGGAGGTTGCTCTTCATAAAGGGAATAGGAAATGACTAGATGGAGTGTGTGAGGGCTTCGCGGGCAAAGGCACGGGGCACGAGAGTACAGCTCTGAGCAGAAGTTCCATTGTGGCTGGAGTGGAGGGAACTTCTTAAAAGAGCATAGAAGGAAATGAAGCTGAGAGGCAGATATGCATTAAATCAGAAAGAACTAAAAGGAGTGAGATTTGTATCTTGAAGGTAATGAGAAGGATTTGGGTCAGTGACGTGATCGGTTCTCCTTTTGAAAGGGATCACTGGCAGCATGTGAATGACGGATTGGTGGAGAGCCAAAACTAGAGGCAGAAAAACCAAACTGGAGATTTTGTAGTAATTCCATGAAGAAATGAAAAAAATAAGTGTGGTGGTTGGGAGGGCAGTGAACAGGAATGGAATGAGGGGCCTCTGAGAGGGTCCAAGCAAGGTCTTGGTGTTGTAGGTGGGGAGGAGGAGGGAGAAGCCAGGGATGCCACCCAGGTGATGGGGGAACAGTTGTGTTAGTTATCAAAATCTAGAACACAAGAGAAGGAAAGAAGTCTTTTTCTTCTTAGGAAGCATGAGAAATGCATACGTGATGAATGTAGTTCATTTGAAATGCCTGTCTAAATTGGGATTTCCCTTAAGTAATGGTTGGATGTGTGGGTCAGGAACTAAAGAAAGAAGTCTGAGACGAAGGTAGAAATTGAGATTAAGCATTCAGAAATTGGAGTTAAAATATGAATGATTTTCTCCAGGGAGATTATGTGGAATGAGAAGAGAGTCAAGCAGCAGGTCAAGGCTAGGACCCCGAGGGTACACAGTTATTTGTCACAAGGAGTTGGGTGGGGTGGATGAACCCAGGGAGACTAATAAGAAGAGGCGAAAAAAGTAAGCCCCAAATCTGGAAAGATTGGGACACCTGGGTGACTCAGGGGTTGAGCGTCTGCCTTCAGCTCGAGGCGTGATCCCAGGGTCCTGAGATCGAGTCCCACATCAGGCTCCCCACATGGAGGCTGCTTCTCCCTCTGTCTGTGTTGCTGCCTCTCTGTGTGTGTCTCTCATGAATAAATCAAATTTTTTTTTAAAATCTGGAAAGTTTAATAAAGCAGAATCCCTGCTTTTGAGGGGTTCGTGCATTGGCATTCCCTAAAATTAAATTTTCTTCCACTTGCCATAGAATGTGCAACATAGTTTATCAATCTATTATTGTGTTATTAAAGTTACTGCAAAATGATCAGGAGATCTTTCTGTATATAAGTCTACAAAAATTTAAATTACCAGTGGAAAATAGTATTCTTAAATTAATTGTGCAGGATTGGTTATTTTAGCTGCATTTAATATGAACCAAATTGAGTTAAAAGTGGATCTTTTTTTTTTAATTTGAGGGTTTTTTAAAAGCCAGCTAATTTAATTTGCCAGCTAATTAAATCAAAACAAAGTCACTTGTTAGAAGTCTGGAGATAAGATTTATAAAAAAAAAAAAAAAGATTTATTTATTCATGAAAGACACAGAGAGAGACAGACACAGGCAGAGGGAGAAGCAGGCTCCCTGCAGAGAGCTCATTGTGGGACTCCATCCCTGGACCCCAGGATCACGCCCTGCGCCCAAGGCAGATGCTCAACCACTGAGCCACCCAGGCATCCCAGATTTTTTTTTAGTGAATTCTGAACTGAACTTTTATCTTGTTCAAGAAAGGTTTTAAGTAGATACTAGAAGCCAAATAGAATGTGCTTTGGGGAGCTCTGAGCCAATTAAAAGCAAGCAATAGGGTAACCTTCTAAAAATCCTAGTAATCACAAGCCCATTGTTTCAATTCGAGTATAACATGCCTTGGAGATAAAGTTTACATATTAAATATTTGACTGTAATGCCGCATGGGTGATCACAACCATGTTTTTCAAAAATTTTCAATGTTTTTCTTTCCATAAGAGAACTACATTTGTTTTGTTCTGTAGTATTTCTTCCAGACCACTCTGCCTGACATCTCACATAGCATCAAGTATTCCTTCAGCCCACAGCTCAACATGAGCCCTTGTTCTTTTATGCAGTCAGGAAGCAGTATGGTACAGTGTGGTTAGGCATATACTGTACACTTAACTAGGGTTAAGCTGAGATCAGACCACTTGACTTCAAGCACCTGCTCTCCCAGAGACGAGCTATTAGAAGCTGGATAAATTAACTAAACCTCTGAAGGCTTAAATTTCCTCATTTGAAAAATGGAAATAATAAAGTAAACCCTCATGGGGTCTTTAAGAGTTTAAATGAAATAATCCATACAAAGTGTTTAAGCACATAGAGCATCTGGCACCCAATAAGCACACTCTATAAAGGCTAATTGGTAAATTATCATCATTACCATTATTGCTATCAGCCCAACTCTAGGAGCAGTAGAGAACCATGTTTCTCGAAGTGTGATCTGCATCTGCAGACCAGTTCCAGTCCATAGACGGTTACTGGTTGGCAGGAAGATAAGGAACTTGTGCCAGAATGTAAATAGACTATGGCACTAATCATACTGTTGCACTGAGCTGACGTTTTTAATAGTAAGACTTCTTCAATGAAGGAAGCAATGGGTTGATTTATATTCAGTGCAATCTCTTTATGTTGCCACAAATAAGCATTTTGAATAGAATTGGCATAGCATATTGGATCAGTGATCCTGTTCTCTAAAAAATAATAGCCCTTTATCCTGAAGACAGTTATTATTCATTTGTAATGCCTCATTAACCCTCTCTGTTCTAAACATTATAATTATGGGTTACAAGGATATTGTTTATTAGTTCAGCAAATATTTATTGAACACCTAGTCTGTGCAAAACCCTGTGTCTTTTTTTGTACAAGTTGTAAAGATGGCTCACAAATGGATCTTGACTTTAGTAAGTCTGCAGAGCATCTAGAGGGAGAGGACAAAGTGAAAATCTGAATAAATGTGTTGAGTACGTGTAGCAAGTGTTTCTGTTAGTCCTATAGCTTGGTTCCGAAGGTTCCACGTAGACAGATACCTCCTTTTGCTGAGCTCTTCCCATAAATGGCTAGAATTAATACTTTTTATTTTTCAATACTTAGACTAACATAATAGAGATCAGTGTTCACTTTATCAGGCATAGTGATTCAAACAATTAAAAAATCTGCAACACTAGGGAATCACTGAATTAAGGGATACAAATGACAAAAGACAACTTTTTCAGATTAGTATTTACAGAAGACTCATCTTTAGGCATTTTTAAAATTATTGGTTCTGTTTGATCCTGTATACAAATATTTAATGATAATTTACTGCTGTTCAGAATATGAGGAGACATTAAATAGATACCAAAATGTTTCTCAAGTTTCAACAAATTAGCACTGAGTCTTCAAGAAAAATTCATTGGTCAAATAGTGGCAACACAGATTTGGGAGTCATATAAAAAGAATACTTTTTTAAAAAGGCAAGATATGTGTGTACTTATTCCCTTTTCGCTCAGAACTTGTTCCCCAAAGAGTAGAGATAAAAAGGGGTTAACTGTGAATTAGATCACAGAACAGACTATTTTCATAGACCTATCAGAAAATGATTTAAAATACTCAGGTCAAGAAATGTTATTTAGTTTTCATAAATCTTAAGAATTCTTGTACATGAAAATGATTTTTTGCCTGACTTGGTAAGCCAACTCGTAACCCCATTATGTGTTTCATCCTGCCATTTGCCTTAAACTGTTACCAGCTTTCCTAGAACTTGATTCACTAATGACTTTAAGAAAATTATGATCTTTAGTATTAAAAAATATGTGATATATCAAATTTAAGAGAAGAATTGTAAAGAAAAGCAGAAAGTAAAAATAAGAATTTCAATCACAAAATGACAGGGTGAGTTAGACCCATGGCACTTAAAATAAAACACAATCTTTTTAGTGTATATACCATCTTTGGTGATCTGGCCCCATCTGCTCTGTGAGCTCATCTGTACCAGAGCCTTTCTCTCTCCTTTTATGTACCAGCCACATCTTCCTTCTTCTAGTTACTTGACCATAAGACTAAGTCCGTGTGTCATAGAGCATCTCTGTTCCACACCCCACACTCTGCCTCGCTGGGCGGTAAGCTCCATGAGGACAGGACCCAGACCTGGCTGTTTTCTCTGTGGCACTGGCCTGTTTGCAGGGTAGACAGTGAGCACTCGGGTCCTGGCTGAGTCAGTAAACGGAAGGCCAGAAATACAGGGATGGAAGATGAGAAAACTTGAGGACAGAGAAAACCTATTAGATCATGAATAATACCTATAATAAAACAGACAGATGGAAGTCTTAGAAGTGGAAAAATCCCTAAAGAACGGAAAGTGATTCAGTCATTAGCTGCTCAGCCTCTAATTGCTGATTAAACACCCACAATATTCAGGCTCAGACTGTGGAAATTACCAAAGAGGGCATCGCTCCAATAACCGTCTAAGTAGCGAGAGCAGAAGCGTGGGGGAAAGGATGGTAGGTAGTCCAGACAGCTGAGGAGCTCCCTGGTATCTAAGGACGTTGCCTCGTCCATATCGGTTATTTCCAGGCTGCTGGGACCATGGGTGGCCCAGAGCAAGCTTGGGACGCGCCTCCGACAGATTGAGATCTCAGCTCTGCTGTTTTCTGCACCGTAACTCTTCTGGAAGAAGAAAACGGCTTTAATGTTGAAAAAAGCATGAGCTGTGGTTTGGGTGTATGAGTCAAGGGAAAACTAAGAACCTGTACAAATATTTCAGTTTGGAGAAATATTGCCGTGTCTGGGAATTCACGACAATTTCAGGCCAGAGCCTTTGGAATAGCATGATTCTGTGATTGCATGACTGGAAGGGGACACAAAGTCACAGAAATCCAGCAGCACAGTAACAGTAGGATGTCGGCACGAAGCGAAGGTGTAGGGAAATGGGAGGGACCGAATCCTGAGGAGTTTTAAAGGACGTTGTCACAGACACAGTGTAGGGCAACTTGGAAAAGTTGAGTAAAAGTACCTCTGAGGTACTAATGTCACTCAACAAATGCTGATTGAGTGCTTAGCAGGTGCCAGGCTCTTGTAGGACAGCAGTGAGCAAAATAGACACAAATCCCTGCCTCCTGGTGTTGGCCTTCTGGTGGAGGACACCAGCCATACGTAAGCAAGATCAAGAGGTCAAGTGTAGACTTTGCTGGACCATGGTGAGCATCAAGGGGAAGGAACAAAGCAGGAGGAGGCTGGGAAGTGGGTATGAGTCGCAGGGGGTGTGGGTCAGAGTTTAGACAGGGTGGCCAGTAAGCCCCTCATCCAGTTGACATTTGATAAAGACCTTTACAAGGGGGATGCCTGGGTGGCTCAGTGGTTGAGCATCTCCCTTTGGCCCAGGGCGTGACCCCGGAGTCCTGGGATCGAGTCCCGCACTGGGCTCCCTGCCTGGAGCCTGCTTCTCCCTCTGCCTGTGTCTCTGCCTCTCTCTTTCTCTCTCTCTGTGTGTGTCTCTCATGAATAAATAAATAAAATCTTAAAAAAAAAAAAAAAAAAAAAAAAAACCTTTACGAGGAAAGGGAGCTAGCCTCTGGGACACCTGAGACAAGGACATTTCAACCCCAGGAGCAGGCGCCGCGTCCTGAGGCCAGTCCTGAGGCCAGCCCGTGCCAGGGTGTCTGAGGAACATCCAGAGGCCACGTGGCTGGAAGGGGGGGGGAGGGGAGAGAGCAGTTGGAAACAAGGCTAAGGTTGTGCTGAGCCCAGGGCCTCCAACCTTGTTGATCCTGTTAAGTGGGGTTTTCCCTGGAGTAAGATGAGATGGGAAGCCAGTAGAGACTGAGCAGAGGACACGTGAGCTGACTTTAACGGGGCCACCGTGACTCGGTTGAGAAGTGATTGATAGGGCCAGGAGTGAAACCAGAAGGCGAGCCAGCAGGCTGCTGTAGTGATCCAGGTGACCACCTGCTCCCAGCGGAGCACCAAGGGTGCTTGATGTATTTTGAAAATAGAACTGACATGATCAGGTTGTTTTCTGTTGCTTCTATGACAAATCACTGCAAAGTTAGTGGTTATTTATTCTCTTCCAGTCTGATAGGTTAGAAGTCCATCGAATGATCAAGGGGTCGACAGGGCTGTGTTCCTTTCTGGAGACTAGAAGAGAATCCATTTCCTTGTCTACTCAGCTTTTAGAGGCCACCCTCTCATTCTTTGGCTCATGGCCCTCCCTCTGTTTTCAAAGCCAACAGCACTGTATCTATCGCTCTGGCCCATCTTCCATTGTCCTCTCTCCCTCTGACTATAACTGGGAAAGATGGTCTGATACCAGTGCTCTCAAGATTAGATTGGACTCACCAGGATAGTCCCCCTAGCTCGAGGACTTTACCTTCATGACATCTTCAGCCCTTTGTGGCATTCAAAGCACACGTTCCTAGGTTCTGGGGATTAGGATGTGCACATCTCTGTAGGCTTATCAGCCTAGTACATCCATTGAAGGAACAGATGTGGAATTCAAGATTGAGAAAAATCAAGAATAACTTCAGATTTTTTGGTCTGAGCAATTGAAGGAAAGGAAGTAATTGGTGTGGAAAAGACCAGGTTTGTGGCTTTGAGGTAAATATCGAGAGCTCAGTTTAGGACATAGTTTGAAATGAAATGCCTTTTAAAAATCCACATGGGATGTGATGAGGCAGTAGTAGAACATAGGAGACCGAAGATTAGAGTGAGGATTGACAGGACGTGTAAATGGGAGTCCTCCTCATATAGGTGGCACCAAAGCTGTGAGACTGAATGAGACCACATAGGCCCTGTTCGATCTCTGCAAAATCCTAATGTTGTACCTTTGAGAATTTGATAGGTGTGAAGAATGTATTTATAGTAAATTGAACACGGAGGAAAATGTCGAAGAGGAGCATTGAACCATAAAACCTAACCCAAAGTTTCTCAGGACAAATTTCGCAATCTTGTTTTACATAATCCCTTGCAAACTTTATCTTTTCTGTGAACTATATTTCTAGAATTAACTGCATCAGAGTCAAGGATCCAGATGACTAAGACATAGCTCATCTTACACCAACTTCTGAGTCTTTCTTGTTGAGGGAGTTTCATGTTACATTAGCTCTGTGTTGTTTTCATAAATGCTCATTTAAAAGTCGTAATAGACTCACTTCAAAGGGCAGTCCTTGACAAATTATGCAGGCTACAATTTATATGTAAGAATGCTTTGAAAAGGAGCAAAAACCAATCTTTCTGGTTCTTGTAGTGAAATGTACCTGATACTGCTAACAGAACAAATTTTATTAACTTTTATTTTGAGTGGCATGTAACCTGCCATGTTTGTTTTCCCTTCTTGGTACTGCTAAATCTGCCAAAGGCCAAAACACGGATCTCTTGTATGTACTTAATTACATCTAAGAAAATACTGATACGGCTTGTGCCAGTTGCAGAATAAACGCAGAGAGGTGTTGTGTATCATGAAAACTCCGCCACTGCCCCCCTCTAAATCTGGAACTCAAACTACGGAGCAGCAGAGAGTCCCTCTGAGTAGTGAAAACAGATTGTCACAAACTTCATAGCTCTGCCCCTCAGACTCCTTGGATTCAATATAGAACCTTTTGAGGACTCAACCTTTACAAGTATTTTTGTCAAACAAGCCTAACTGGTTTCTAACATGCCTGGTAGAGTTGGTCAGAAAAGCAGACAAGGCCCCGCTAGGTAAGCATGTTGACCACAGTGTGACATGGGTACTGAATCCCTACAGAAAGAGGGGCTCCGGGGATGCCTGGGTGGCTCAGGTCATGATCCCCGAGTCCTGGGATAGAGTCCCACATCGGGCTCCTCGCAGGGAGCCTGCTTCTGCTTCTCTCTCTCTCTCTCATTAATGAATAAAAATAAATTAAAAAAAAAAAAGAAAAGAAAAGAGGGGCTCTGGACCAGTGGATCCTTGGACCCTAAAGTCTGAGGACATCTTTCTGTTTGGGAACTGATGGATCAGTGACCCCAAGTCATGAAGAGAAAGTTAGGCTGTTCTAGCAGGCAGAGGTCTGGGTATCTGTTGCTGTAAGGCCAAACCCCCGGAACGGAGAACCTACAGAAGTGGTGACCGTGTGTGTTCCCTCTCACGGTCCCTTGGATTGACTGGGTGGCCGTGAGTGCTGCTTTTGCCGGTCATGTTGGCTGGGCCTGTGGTCATCTGGAGAGCTGACCTGGGGAAGGGTCTCCCGTGGCTTACCCACATGGCACGTCCGTACTGTCTGTCAGAGGAAGCCCAGCTTTAGTCCCTTCCCAGTGGCCTCTCCGGTGGCTTGGGCGTCTCACAGAATGACAGCTGGCTCCAAGAGGGCGTGTTCCAGTCATGTGAATGTGGTTCAACATCCCTTCACCGCATTCTTTTGATCACAGTGATTCACAGGGCCAGACAGGGGGAGAGGAAGTAGACTCCACCTCCCTAGGGGAGCCTGCAGAGCGTGTGCAGCCACCTTCAATCCACGTGACACAGAAGTGGGTGATGGAGCTGGATTGTGTACATGTGCTGAGGGGGCCTGGTGACTCTCCAATCTCTGGAGACATGCCGTTCGGAAAACTCGACTCTTCCCCCACAGGCTCAAAGTGGTCAATACTTTATAAATAAGATTTTACTTTAATTACAAGATTATTGCCCCTTTAGGGAGCATTATACGACAAAGAGACACATTTCAAGGGTGTTTATTTGGTAAAAAATAATAGCTTGTTTTGTTTTGGTAAAACAGTTCAGAAATTGTTCCTATGGCAATCATTGGTCATAAGAAGAGCAATTTATATGTAGAATGAGAACCTCTAGAAGGAATTCTAAGCAGAATAAAGGAAAAATGGAATATAAAACCAAATGTTAACTTCTCTTAAGCAGTGGAGTTTTTTGATTCTTAGATACCTTCTCAAAGTTAGCTTGTCCTGTGATTTTTTTAAAAAATATTTATTTATTCATGAGACACACACACACACACACAGAGGCAGAGACACAGGCAGAGGGAGAAGCAGGCTCCTCGCAGGGAGCTCGACATGGGACTCGATCCCAGGTCTCCAGGATCAGGCCCTGGGCTGAAGGCGGCGCTAAACCGCTGAGCCACCCAGGCTGCCCTTGTCCTGTGATCTTAAGCCATCGTGTTTCTTGGAGCTGGCTCCATGTGGTCTCACCCATAGGAGCAGCAAAGAGCTGTGCCGTTCATCCATACTGCATTTATGTTATTATACCATTTTAATTTTGAAGCAGCAGCTTTCAGAATGGATTTTGAAGAACTCTACCTTTGATGAGCTAAAACATCCTTTCTCTCCTCCCTCTAGTTATTAATTTCTCCCTCTTTTGGCCTATTTGTGTGTGAGTTTATAAAAGTGTTGGTCCTGACCTCAAAGTATCCTTAGGTGTGTTATAACTGAAGCCCCAAGAAGGCACTCAACAAGTGCTTCCTGAGTGTTTCCCTGGAGCCTGGCTTGAATAGTGAAGAAGCCTGTCGTATTACATAGGATGAGGAGCTAGCCCTGTGAGCCCCCTAAACATCTAAAGCAATGGTTACCATAAATGGGGTGCTGTGAAAAGAGTAATGTAACTGAGAATATCATGAATTATAGGCTATGCTGTGTTCTTTTTTGCTTGAGTTTCTTCTCTGTGTTTCTAGTTTTTACCTGGTTAATGGGAAAAGGGGCTTATTTCCAGCAATATTGATTGGATTTTTAAAAATCACTCATAATTGAAAGATCACTTACCTGACACGTAGGGAATAAGTTACTGGAGTAAATTTGCCCTTGCTTGGGTGACTTCTTCATTTAAAATGTTCTTAGGGTGCCTGGGTAGCTCAGTCGGTTAAGCATCTGCCTTTGGCTCAGTTCATGATCCCAGGGTCCTGGGATCAAGCCCTGCATCGGACTCCCTGCTCAGTGGGGAGTCTGCTTCTCCCTCGCTCTCTGCTCATGCTCTCTGTCTCTCAGATAAATAAATAAAATCTTTAAGACAATAAATAAAATAAATATTTTATTGCCTCTTGAATCTGACATTTTAGGCTCAAGACCCTGGAATTTCAAGAAGTATGTGTGAGGTTTCTGGTTTGATGAAACCAACAAAAGATCTTATTAATAAAAGCTAACTAACTGTAGCCTGAGAGGGAAAAAAAGAAATCCACTTTCCTTACCTGTCATAGTAAACCGGCATAAGCAAATCTAAATGAAATTTTGTATAAAATCTTCCTTTAAGCTAGAGAATTTCTTAATTAAAAATAAACCAGTGTTAGGGGAACACTCACTGGGCCCTCACAGTTTTCCCCATGACACGATCCAGCATCTCTTTTGCGGTGGGACTAGAGACCACATGGTGGAGCCTTACAGCCACCATGTACCCACCCCCCCACTCATCCCCCATCCCCTGGTTCACTGTCAGGGCCTGTGCTGGAGGTTAGGCAGAGAGCACCCGGTCCAGTGTGGAACTGTCCCCAAGCTGGCCAGGAGAAAATTGCAGCTGACCAGACTTTAAGAGCTAGCCTGAATTATTCCTGGTCTTTCAAATAGGCAGCAGTAACCAGTTCACAGAAAAAAACCCATTACTGCTTCTGTTTTGAACACCTGTGCTTCTTTCTTTTGCACATCTTGTATGTGTACCTGATTATCCCCCTTTTTTTGTTTGTGTGTTTATAGTGCGATTTATGGACGGTCGTTCAACGTGCAGAAGAGTGCTTACCTGAGCCAGCACAGAAGGTAACCGGGCGAGGAAGACCAGATGCAGATTTGAGGACTTCAGCTTGCAGAGACTTTGAACCAAAGTCTTGGCGATTAAGACGTCCAAGTCTGTATCAACCCTGTTCGCAGTGGGTTATTGTAGGAGAAACTGGAACATAGGATGCCAGCTGCTTGAGCTCCCTCGTGGACAAGATGGAAGAGGAAGAACTGGAATGCCCAAACTCTGCCTCTGAGAAACGCTATTTCCCCGAATCCCTAGATTCCAGTGATGGGGATGAGGAGGGGATTTTGGCTTGTGAGGATTTGGAACTTAACCCTTTCGATGGTTTGCCATACTCATCACGTTATTATAAACTTCTAAAAGAGAGAGAAGATCTTCCAATATGGAAAGAAAAATACTCCTTTATGGAGAATCTGCTTCAGAATCAAATTGTGATCGTTTCAGGAGACGCTAAATGTGGCAAGAGCTCTCAGGTGAGTAGCCACTACAAAATACCATTTGCTTTATGTGTTGTACTTTTTTTATTACTTAAAAATAAGCATGATGTCACAGGATAGCGTTCAGGTTTTTTTTCGTTTTAAAAATTTTTTTTGTTGTTGAGAGAGAAACAGACAGCAGGAGCGTAAAGGCAGAGGAAGAAGCAGACTCCCCATTGAGCAGGGAACCTGACGTGAGACTCGATCCCAGGACCCCAAGATCATGCCCTGAGCCTAAGGCAGACGCTTAGCCCACTGAGCCACCCAGGCACCCGAGCATAGTGTTCAGTTTTAATAATGATATCTAAGCCAAAAAATAGAACAAAAAATAGAACAAAAAAAGAGTATTAGCAATTCAGGCACAACAATTAAGTTACTTACTTGGTTTTGTTTATTAAAGTCAGCTGAATAACCATTATACCTATGTGGATATTAATTGTGTTTAGTGTACCAGTAAATTTTCTCCAGAATAGTAGATAAAAATCCATTCAGATTGTTTCATTGCTCGTATTACATTTAAAAGATGTGATAGATGTTATTTGCCTGCCACAGATTCGGAGATTAATTTCTGTGTCTGCGTGCCCAGCAGCCTGATGATTGAGGTGTTTGGCTATGCTTATTGGCAAAGCTGGTTCAGCGACAGAAATTCAACAGCACAAGAAAATTATTTCCTAGACTATAAGAAATAAGTGAGTGGCCAAATGCCATCCTGGCCCCAGGTCATACATTTTGGAAGCTAGTATGGAGGATAGAATTAGGGTAGCTAGTTAATGAAAATGTATTGTCCAGGCTATGGTTACCCCTGAACTTCCAGATTTTAGTAGTATTTATATTTTGCTTTAAAATTATAAAGTGTTGGCAAATGGAACACCAATAAAAAATAAAATTATAAAAAAAATTGTAAAGCAAGCAGTAAGTATGTTTATTACAAAATTCATGTATGGATTCTTGGCAATGTAAGAATTAGAATAGACCCTAAAGATAATCTGAAAGAATAGAATCCCTTCATTTTTCAGAAGGCGAAAGCAACCCAGAGGGATTTGATAATTTGTCACATAACTTTCTGAGTTGGAATTATAAGAACATCTTCTGTGCATTGCCACTTTCAGGTTGTTACCTCTGAGACATAATTGTTCTGACTTACAGAGAGGAGGGATAGACAATAGGTGGTGGTTCTCTTTAGAGCTGCCAATGTCAGAGGTTTGCTATGAATTATTATTTGTTGCAGTGAGTTATTGTAACAACGAATTCTTTTGGTCTGTTAGCAAACCAAAAGAATTCTTGGTTGAAAACTGGGTATAATATTCTTGGTTTCTGTGGACAAATGGCAAGTTAAATGATTTGAAATTGTTATTTTACAATAAATCAGACTTATGAAAAGTTGCAAAAATAGGTCAAAGATTTTCCATATGTTGTTCACCCAGCCAGCTTCCCTAAGTGTTAATATTTCACCACATTGGCTTTATCATTCTCTGTCTTTCCATGCACACACACAGACACACGGACATGCACATTTTTTATTTCGAACCTTTTGAAAGTTAACGATATAATGGCCTTTGCTTCCAAATACTTCAAGTTTTACTAAAAACAGGGCACAGCGACACTGTAATTATCAAAGTCAGAAAGGTAAAATTGACATTTCATGATTATCTAATATATAGGCATTCAAATAGCATGACTTTCCCTACTAATGTCCTTTATAATAAAAAAAAAAAGTATTTTTCTGGTCTAGAATCCAATATAAATTACATTGCATGTAATTGTCATTTCTCTTTAATCACCTCTAGTCTGAAACAGTTGCTCAGTTTTTCCTTGCCCTTCATGACCTCAACATTTCAGAAGAGTACCACTAGGTGTTTTGTAGGACATCCCTGAGCCTGTCTGATGTTTCTTGAGGATTAGATTCCAGTTACACATTTGCGGCAGGAAGACCACAGAAGTGCTGTGGTGTCCTCCTCGGTGCATCCTATCAGGAAGCGTAATAAGATTTTTCCCTTAACTTTAATTAAATTTGATAGCAATGAGGTGATGATTTCCTTGTTGTTCATCGTAAAGGTATTGTCTTCCCCCATCATTTAAAAAATGTGGGGAGATTCTCATACCCACTGCCTAATGGAAGAAATAAGGTGCTGTTCTTCTCAGAGGCTGTTGTGTGGCCCTTCCCCATACTTTACCCACTTTCTTCCACAAAGTAACTTGTATTAATCATTTCTTGCCTTTCTTTATAGCTTTACTATGTTTTTGGTATAAACACCATTAATTTCGGTTAGCCAGTTATTCACTATTAAATGGACATATTGTGTTCTTCTGAGACCAGCTTGTCTTGCCCAGGTGTTACTGACATTCAGCCAAAACAGTGATGCTCTAACCTGAGTCTAACAGACTCCCCTGGAGGCCTTCCACAACCGACTTGCTGCCCCGCTGACCCCGCCCCTGCCCCAGTTTATAATCCAGTTGGTGTGGGGAGGAGAGCGTGGTGGTTAACAAGCCCAGTGATGCTGATGGTCTTGAAACCGTGCTTGAAGAACCACGCATGATCCTGATGCTTTAGAGCTGGGTTTCCTGTGCTTTTCCTCTTTATGCTGTCCCACTGTGTGACTGTACCACAGGTTATATATCCGTTCTCCTGATGGTGGACATTTGGGTTGCTTCCAGAGTTTCCTATTCCAACAGTGTTGTGATGACCATTTCTGGCTTTTTTTAATAGGCTCCACGCCCAGTGTGGAGCCTAAACTCATGACCCTGAGATCAAGACCTGAGGTGAAATCAAGAGTTGATGCTTACCCAACTGGGCCACCCAAGTGCCCCGTGATGAGCATTTTTGTATATCTTCTGGTAAATATTCTCAAGAGTTTTTACACAATGGAGTAAAAAAAAAAAAAAAAATCAATGATTCACTTAAAAAAAAGTAAAAGATATGAGGAGATACTTTGAGACAATATAAAGTATGCTTCTCATCGTGTGTTTGCCTACTAGTTTTAGCATCCTTAGATCATTCTTTGACATTATGATGCTGGTAGGTAACCAAATCAGTGATTTCTCTACTTCTGACATTCCTACAGTTAATATTTGGAATTCTTCTGAAAAGCTAAACTTTCTCTTCTTTATTTATTTATTTATTTATTTATTTATTTATTTATTTATTTATTTATTTAAATATGGGCACATAAATTCTTTATTTTATGGATTATAAATCATTACTAAGCCCATTTATTTAGTTCAGATTGTCCCTGATGTGGCCTCTGGGAGCCCCTTCAGGGTTTCTGTGTCCTGCTCACATGACCACATGGTTCTTGAGCACTTCTTTGCTCTTTCTCAGTAAGACATTACAGGTTCCATCCACCAGGAGCCCTGGTTCCTTTTAGTGGAGAATTGTGCTTAGACACCAAGATTGGAGCACTAAGTGGCATTGCCATTGGCTTATCATTGTTTCCTGGCCCTGTCAGCTATAACAGAGCAATGAAGTAAATTTGAGGGTGTGTGTGCTACTCCTCTCCCTCTAACTCTGCTTCTCTGTTTCTAGCTCTTTTTCTCTGTGTATTTCTTTCTACATATATACACATATATATTTGTCTTTCTTTCTCTGTGTGTGCGTCTTAAAAAAACAGAAATTCCTGCCAATGCCAGTTTCACACCACAGGGTTCATTATGACCTTGCCCATTTCCTAAAGTTTTGGTTTGTTAGGAAGAAGCTACTGTTGAAAACTGGGTAAAATATTCTTGGTTTCTGTGGACAGATGGCAAGTAAAAAAATTATTTGAAGTTTTTTTTTTCCCCCTGCTCCCTTCTCTGTGGGAAACCTGCCACTCATTATTCCTGATAGCATTACTTGTTCAGTCTTAGAACATACTCCTAATGTAGCTTCAGAATTGCTAACCCAAAAAAAATAAAAAAATAAAAAAAAAAGAATTGCTAACCCACACTTTTGGTTAAAAAAAAATTAAAAATATATACCCCGCGTTTTTCTTTTAGAATTTGTGATCTCTAAGGGCAAGAATTATCATCATCTGTAATATATTATGTGAATACCTAACAGCAGTTTCTGCTGTCATCGTTGACTTCTCAACCATTTTCACAAATAATGCTGGTTTTCTGTTAATTGAGAAGTCAGTGTATATCTTCAGGGTGGGAGAAATCAAAATAGGACTCAGATGATGGGAAAATGGGCCTATTCCAAACTAATTTAAATAGTGGGAGCACTGGTTGTTTTCTCAGTTCTGGAAACAGCCTGGTTATTTTTGAGAGAGCTTCCAAGACTACTTTGTTCCTCAGAGTTTTAAACCTTTCTAACAAAAGTTTGTCTTTAGACCCAGGCCTTCTAAAGAGAACCACAAACATTTTGCAGGATTTTAAAAATCCATCGCACTTTGGTGCAATTGGCATTTTGTGGCTGCCCTCGGGAAAACAGGACAACCTTTCATACATTTATAGAGCCTTTTCCTATTGCCTTTTTCAGGGGCAGCTTTATTAAAAAAAAAAAAAAGCCTGAAAGAGAATGGAATATTTTTAGAACTATCTATTTTTTTGCTTCTCCTTCTTTAGCTTTTGTCCTGAAATTTCCCAGGAAACGGATGGATGGGTTAGTGAGGTGGGTAAGTGCAATGTACCTGAGATTTAACCTAAATTCAGACTCTACATGGTATAGAACATCTCCACCCTATTGAGTAAACTTGTCCACTGTTTTCTGCTGGTAGAGTCCACCTGTGTTCACTCAGTGTCAACATATGTACAAATTATGATATCCAGGGACATGGGATACTTAATTCAGAAGGGGACCGAGTGCTCAGTAATGTATCCCGGCGTCGTGGCTCACCGTGGGAGCCTTGGGAGTGTGCTCAGGCACAGGCGCTCTGCAGTGATGTTTTTGCCGGGGTTCTTACCTTTGGGTGAGTCCATGGTCCTTACGGTTCCTTTCCACTTTTGGATCCCGTGCCTCTGGTCCTGAAATAAGGGCGAGCGAGCAGAGCCTTGGCACTGGGCGCAGCCTCGATGGTCCTAGGAAGCAGAAGAGGAACCAGGCTGTCACGGACAGACAAGCGATGGAAAATGAGGGTTTGGGGACCTTTGCAGGTAGGATGTGTTAACAGGAGTAGCCTTGTGTCTCACACCTGACTCTGTCTCACTTCATGTGTGCACGTATCTGTTCGGTGAACGGAGAGCATCTCTGGCAGCGGGGGGGGGGGGCGGACAGGAAGGACAGGAAGTCCTCGCGGTGTAACTCCGTGGCTGTCCTCTCGCCACGGTGGCCGGCGGGGACCCGAGTGCGGATCCCGCCACTGCTGCTCCCCTGGATCGGGCCCCCCGACGTCCCTGCACCCCAGCACTCCCGGGCCCAGCTGCCGGCCTCTGGGCCCGTTGCCTGGAGATCGGAGCGCCTCTGCTTCACTTTGGGTGTGTACAACCGGGAGAACTCCGGCTGCCGATTTATGTTGGCGAAGCCTCGATGTAGATTAGGTTCTGGTTACTCAGGGGACTCCTCTTACCTGCTCTCATCGGCTGATGGGCGGGAGGTACGAGCCCGGGGACGCGTGCTCTCGCCGTGCACTGTGACACGGATTGCCCACCTCGCCCGCCCCGGGGACAGCTGAGCTGGGCGCTGGGACAGAGCTGAGGCGTGCTTCAGGCTTTAACACACTTGGCACATCACACGTCCAGGAAATGGCATTTAAAAAATGGGCTGAGGGAGGAGCCCCTGAGTGGCTCAGTCGGTGAAGTGTCTGCCTCCGGCTCAGGTCATGATCCTAGGATCCTGGGATCGAGCCCCCGCAGCGGGCTCCCTGCTCAGCCGGGATTCTGCTTCTCCCTCTCCCCTGCCCCTCGTGCTTGCTCTTTTCTCAGATAAATAAAATCTTAAAAAAAAAAAAAATGGGTTGAGGGAATATAAAACAATTGTGAGGTAAGTTCAAAAGGAAAATATTTGCAGTCGTGATTTCTAGTAGGGAGAGTTTCTAAACCAAATATATAAATTTGGGTGTTGTCTAATTGCCCAGACTCCCATGAAAATGTGTAAACAGGTTCATTTTTTTTTCATGCGTTAAAAGAGCAGTTTCCTGTTTTGTTCTCCAGATTGTACAACTGTTGCCACGTTCTGCAGTGTTACGTAAGGCACCAAGCGGCCTAGAACCCAGTGTTTCTGTCTGGAAAGAGTAAAACCAAGTGCTTGAGAGAAAGGTGCAGGTATTACGATCTCCAGGTTCTTGGGGAGCCAACCTGCACGGGGTTCTGGATGCCCAGGGCGGGGCATCTTCCCCAGAGAAGCCATGGAGGGAGGAGTGAACTCTCGAGTAGGGGCAGGTGTGATTCCTTGGTGAGAGGGTAAGGGATGTGGGGGTAAAGAAGAAGCCCCGACCAGAGGAGAACGTAATGAGAACACGGTGTCTACTGTTGGCACAGAGAATGCAGGTGTGCCCGGGAAGCTGGAATCCTGGTGTCCCTGGAAATGATGAAACGCCCACATTTCTAGCAGTTGCTGAATCATAACTTTTTTTCAGCTGATACTTTGAGTTTCCTAAGGTGTCCAGCTTGACAATGGGCCTTAGCTGGTGTCGAGTGATTGAGAAGGTGCATAAAAGCCAGAGACATTGTACCAAGTAGGGCGAATGAGTTGGTATCATGGCGTGTGTGTCACTCACTGCCACTATCCATGTGTAACTGTTCACATGGGCCGTGTGTCGTGCGCAGTCAGGGCCACACTTGTGGGCTCTCTGCCATTAGGCGTGACTACTTGTGCTCAACTTACAGTTTGGCTGTGTCAGCAAACATCCCTACATCAAGCACCCGATGCACGTGGTCAGTCTTTTACTGGTTATTTTAACTGATATCATTTAGAAGAGCTGTTCCCGTTTCCGAATTCCTCTGCTTCGTAGGTGAATAATTTGCTCGAGTGTGTGAGGGGAGCAAAAAAGGACAATGAAGACTGTTGGATTGTTACATTTATTGCACTGCCAGACCTGTATGATGTTTATACCATTATAAGTGCACCGTAATATATAATCTTGCAGCATTTGTTTATATGAGTAGATAGAAATAAAAGAAATGCAGTCAAAAATCCCCATCAGTAGCTTGGGAACGTGGCCCATAATTGTCTGAATCACGCATAACGCCAGACTTTGAAAGCATCTCTCCTGGATCTTAGAATAATAACCATACCGAGCGTACCCAGGTGTTTTAGTGAAGCTGGGTGGTGTGACTTCAGCCCAGTTCTACCTGTTGTGCAACAGTGCCTGTCTTTATAGTGTTGCCTGCCACTGCCCTTAGGCCGGAAAGAGTGATTAAAAATGTTGATGGCTAAGAATCTCAGGGCTTTGGTTGCCACCTTTGTATAAAGATGCTTGGAAGCACCTGCCGTGTGGTGGAAGTGACACGAGACGAGAAATGGGAGGATTTGGACCAGCCTGGCTGGGCTGCACGCTGGCAGTAGGACTTGGGCAAGGCACCCTTCTAAGACTTCGCTCATGTGGAAAGTGAGAGTGTGGCCGATGTGCCTTCCAGAGTTCCCCCTCCAGCTCTGAAATCCTGTGACTCGTGTGCCTGAACCTTGAGCTCCGGCCCCTCAGCGCTCCCGGCTTGTTTGTCATTTGCTCTCAGATTAGCTACACTTGGGTATGGTCCCTTAACACCACTGACCCCACACTTTCCTGGCTCCCAAAGGTCATCTCCCTCTCCTCCCAGTTCCTCCCTCCCCCACAGAAACACCTGCTGTTTAGCTTCCTTCCTTCATTTTATTTTATTTTACTTTCCACTTTTCTATTCTTGTTGGTGATACCATCACCCTACTATCTGTAGTTAGAAAGTCTTAGAATATGTTTCTTCTTGTGTGTAGTTATTCTGCTGGTGAGTACTACTCATGCTTCCTTTGCAGTGAATGTCCCTTGCTTTTATTACTTTTCTCTGAGTCCAAGCCCTTCCCTTTCCTTCTTTTTTTTTTTTGTGATATCCTTAACCTTCCATCCATCCAAATATTTATCATTCCTATTTGTTCCTCTGTGAAGTTTTGGGGAAAATATGAGCCACACGTGTCCAGCTTAAGGACTCTCCAATCTAGTGGGGAGACAAAAATGAAAACAAATGGTTTTCACAGAAATGATGTTTGCAGTCTTGGACGCCTAGAGAATGGACCCTGATATGAAGGGAATCAGGTTAGAAAGGAAGGCTTTGGCAAGAATGAACAAATGACTTAGAAAATGAGGGAGACAGGAAATTTCGGGTGATGTGGTGATGGTGAAGCAATTCACAGTAACGTATACAGAATGGTGGGCTTTTAAAGTATTTTTGGGAAATCTAAGGAATGTGTTCATCAACTGTTTATTGAATAAAATTACTTGAGGGATGCCTGGGTGGCTCAGTGGTTGAGCATCTACCTTCGGCACAGGGTGTGATCCTGAAGTCCTAGGACTGAGTCCTGCATCGGGCTCCTCACATGAAGCCTGCTTCTCCCTCTGCCTGTATCTCTGCCTCTCTCTCTCTCTCTCTCTCTCTCTGTCTCTCTGTGTGTGGGTGTCTCATGCATAAATAAATAAAATGTTTTTTAAAAATTACTTGAGACTATTTGGTGACCAAGATAGACAGATCCCTGGTCTCCCAGAGCTTATAGTCTAGCAGGGCAGGTGGACACTGGGAACAGATCAGCAGCTGCAGGAAGGGTGATCCATGTGTGGTCGCTGGGAGTGCCCTATGGGATCTCGTGCCTAGGGAGTCACACTAAACCATGTGGAACAGGTGTTCCAGGAGCTTAAAACTGAAGGGTAACTCATTCATTCAACCCATTTTACGGAGAAGAAACTGAAGCTTAGAGAAATTGTGATTTACAAATAACAAACTAGTTGGGACACTTGGCTGGCTCAATCAGAACATGTGACTCTCAGGCAGCCTGGGTGGCTCAGTGGTTTAGCACCTGCATTCGGCCCAGGGCATGATCCTGGAGTCCCAGGATCAAGTCCCACGTCGGGCTCCCTGTATGGAGCCTGTTTCTCCCTCTGCCAGTGTCTCTGCCTCTCTGTCTCTCTGTCTCTCTCTCTGTCTCTCAAGAATAGATAAAATCTTAAAAAAAAAAAAATAAGGACATGTGACTCTTGATCTCAGAGTCTTGAGTTCGAGCCCCACACTAGGTATAGATATTACTAAACAAACCAACCAAATAACAAGCTAGTAGCAAACCAGGCTTGGAAGTCTGGACTTTGGTCCCTGGAATGCTTTGTAGTTACCTAGTATGCCCTGATTCCACATTTCCTGGGTACCGTACCTCAAACCTTCATCTTTCACAGAACACAGTGGGTGCTGAATAAATTGTTGATTAGTTTCCAACCTGTTGACAAGGCTGACACCTGTCTTAAAATGGAGGAACTACATTTATGCTATTTATTATTAGGGATTAGTGTTCTACAGCAGTTTTTCATTTTGAAGTTACTTAGGATTTTTGGTTGTGTTTATTTTTCAAATTATAGTGAGGATTAAAATCTAAGAATTCTTTGCTGGGTCTACTAAATAGCAAATCTCAAAGTAATTAAACATGTTAAAACCTTTAAGTACCTTAGATCTATTTAAAGACACTTTGGAATGATTTATTTTAAAGACCCAGGTAACAAAGCATGGCTTACTGACAGTACCTGAGGTTATAGCATGCAGATGAAACATGTACTTTCCAGTGTACTCATTCTAGCACAAACGAACCTGATAAATTGCTCTATAATACATATTCAGTAAAAGGATCTTTAATATAAATGGCTTAACAGCAGACTTACAATTGACTCTTTCCAAATCTGGATGGATTGATTGACGAGCTCATTGGATTTATTTTACATTGCATTTAGATAATAAATGCCTGTGTATTTTATCTTCTATTACCAGGGAAATGTTGAGTCCGCCTGTCTGGTTATTTTGTTATGATCATTTAGGTTTAACTGTGCATGCTTTAATTTGGAGTCACTATTTTTCATTGAAATGTCATTTCATATTTATATTGCTTAAAACACAGTAGTAGATACGAGAATCCATTTTTTTTAGATTTTATTTAAATTCAACTTACTTAACATATAGTGTAACCAAAAACCATATTTTTGATGGAGCTTTCTTGTAACCAGGAAGAAGCTAACAGTCTGTAAATGCATTAGTCTTTTCAGAAACACAGCTGAGGTTAAGAATTTTTTTTTTTAATTTTGCTTATTTTTATCTACTTTTTTTTTTTTTCAGTCTGGAAGAAGTCAAACTTTCACAATCCTCGCTAACCCCAATTTGTTCCAAACTTTTTAATAGGAATGACCCTATGCAAAAATGCACATTGTTCAGACTTTCACTGAGTAAGATGTAGTGCATGCAGCCCACTGGTGACTCATTCGTGAAAGAAGGAATTATTTACAAGACGAACCCTTGTTGTTTGGTAGTTCTCCCAGAGGAAGCTGATCCTATCTCATTTTTCCCTGTGACAGGTTCCTCAATGGTGTGCCGAGTATTGCCTCTCCATCCACTACCAGCATGGGGGTGTGGTATGCACACAGGTCCACAAGCCCACCGCCGTGCAGCTCGCCCTCCGGGTGGCAGATGAGATGGATGTGAACATTGGGCATGAAGTTGGCTACATGATCCCCTTTGAAAACTGCTGCAGCAGCGAAACCATCCTGAGGTGGGTGTGGGGGGGCTGGGTCTACTGGGTCTGATGACGCTCTGCAACCCTCGGAGAGCGTATTCTTATGTTCTACATTATAAACGTCTGTCATGTGTCATAGTAACTGGTCAGTCTGTCACCAGCCAGCCATGCACTGGTTGTTTTCCTGCTCTGGCATCATCAGGGACTTCGTGTCTAAACTTCTTCCATAACTCCCCATAATCCTCAGGGAAAAGTCATGACTTGTTGGGTTGGACCCAAAGACCATCAAGCTTGTGCTTCTCAAATTCCTCCTCATGATGGGTCCATATAGGTTATCTGTGTGGCAGCCATGTCAACCCATACCTGTGGTTCTGTTTGTGCCCACGTGCCCTCTGTGTGGAATGACCATGCCTCTTCTGGGCATAACTAATGCCTTCTAGGCCTGCAAGACCCCATGCAAGGCCACTTGCTCCAGGAAGGCTTCCCTCACGCTCCTGTACTGCGAGTTACAAAATACTCTGCTGGACCTCTATAAAACTTGATACCAGTCTTCATCATAGCAGGTTAGATCAGTGTTTTTCTAACTGTACTTTTCAGAGCCTTACGGGTTCCAAGGATCCTTCTCACTAGCTACCACAAGTAGAGGGAGCAGGGCAACTTTTAATCTCTGTTTTTAGCTTCACTGTGAGATTTCCATTGCGCAGAGGGTTCTAAGAGCTTCACACACAGAGGAAAAGAGAAAAGAAAAAAGATAATTGGAAAAAAGCAGGGCTCTGGGGCAGCGTTTCTCAAGAAGTTTTATATCATGGGCCACACAGAAAGTAGGAATATCCAGCAGCACCTCAAGGAAATGGTCAAAGCTGCTTGGCCATCCCAAGGGCTTCATCTGCCCCAGGCACTACCTAACCACTCCCAGGGGCTGAGGAGACAAGTTTCTTGGGAACAGTATATCGCATCTGTAACTCCTTTGTGTGGCACACCACTGGGGAAGCTCTGCTCTAGTCTAGGGGTGGTATATATGGTGTAGTGCAGTGTGGTATGGTATGGTATAGTGGTACAGCGGTGCTGGTTCTTACATCCTTATATCCCCAGTGTCTGACCTGCTTGTTTCATAGGGAACATGCAGTAAATTTGCTAGCGGAAGGAAGGAATAGTACCCTCTCCTAGCTAGGTAGAGAGACTGGAGCCTCTAGTGGAAAAGTCTGGAGACTTCTCTGATTCAGAAAGGCCATGAGACTCATTTGGTTTGTACTAAGCTGCTTTCCCTCAAATGTTTATCTTCAAAAATAGAAGACACAGGTCTTCAGGCTAATGTTAAACCCTAGGGAATCTTTCCATCAACAGTGATATGACATCAACTTCTTGAAGATAGAACCTTCTGCTCTTATAGCCACGGTGTCCCCACATCATCAAATTAGTATGTATGTATAATCAAATAATCTATGGATGATACAGATGAAATAGGTAAAAACCTCCCTGAGTTGGAGAAAGCAGGACATATGACCCGGAAGGAGTGAAGAAGGATCTTTAAGCTTGACAGATTCATTCTTTATCCCTTAGATTTTGAAGTGGCCTTTCAAGTGGCCATGATATTAATTAAAGGACAGCTCTGACTATATTCTAAAGTTAATATAGATATTTTTACATCTTTTTTTTTTTTTATATTTTTACATCTTTAATGCCATCTGGACTTTGGAAAACTTTTGGCAGGAATTCTTGGATGTAGTCACTTTTAAAATGAAATATTACAGTATTGTTAATATAGATCAAGTGCATGTTTAATTTCTTTTTAGAAATCCACAGAGATAAATAATTGTGGAGAAGTCTAATAATGTCAGAATAGGTCGAAGACATATCTCCTGTTGGGAGTTGGCTTCCATGTGATTATCTTATGGCAACCCCTCCCCACCAAGCATTCACTTGTGACAGTCAAAGGAAGGACTACAATTTATGTTGACATTCCTTTTTAGTTTTATCTGCATGTAGGATTCTCTCAATATGGCCAGTAGCTTTCAGCTGTGGGGGCTGCTGAAGTGCAGGTACTCCCTGGAGGTGGTGGGATGTAGTGGCCTGCCCTGGCCCCTGCAGGTCCTACTTCCTGCTGCCTTTGCTCAGGGGCCTGGCCCTCACATGGCCTTTTTTATCTGCACTTTGCCATTAATCTCGTTGCTGGGATACTGTTCTCTCTTCTCCACTGTCCCATCCCCCCAGCCAGTGGAGAGTCAGCAGATACTCTGACCTGTTGCTAACAGAGTTTGAGTCACAGCAAAGAGATCCAAACTAGTGAAAAGCCCCCTAAGATCAAAGAAAGCAGTTCCCCATCTCTCTCCTGGTTTCCTGTGCCCTGAAGAGGAGGTAATGTGGCAACGTTACCTAGAAACGTTGCTAGAAAAGGAGGCTAGAAAATGTGGCAATGTGGCTAGAAAAGGAGTGTCCCCACCATTTGCTCCCCTGAGCCCTGCACAAGCCATCTGATCTCCCCATGCTCAGGCTTCCCCATCCAGAAGACGGGGTGCTTACTCTGCTCACAGGGTGGTTGTTTGGGCAAAATAAGCTAATCCGTGGGTCTGATGCATGAGCACCCTGTACGTGTTAATGAAACTTTCATTATTAAGGTAAATCGGAACCAGATTTCATTTTCTTAGAGATCTGTGCTAACCATGATTTTTTTAAAAAGCTCAGATTGACTAGCTATTTAAATGAGAGGATTAAAAGTTACCTATTGACTATGGAAGGTTCTATACTTGGTATTGTCTTTTTCATTTTCTTTTGTAACCCCTTAGTATCTAATCTGTTAGGCACATAATAGACACTTAGTAAATATAATCTTTATGCCTGCTACCATTTTGGGGGGATGTTATATGTAATAACGTAGTTCTTCTGTAAGCTGTTTTGTGGCCTTTTTTGAAACCGTGGATACCTAAATTTATACCTAAAATAGTCTTTCTGAACCAGATATCCATACTTGGAGAAGTGACACATAAATTTCAAATATGGACTCTCTTAAAAGAATTACTCAAATTTTCATTCCAGGTCAAATTCAATATATTTAATTTCAGAAAATATTATTAAAGCTATCCTATATTTTATTTTTAGCTTTCAAAAATTCTGTTTTAGGAATTTGAAATATAAACTACATTTCCTGAAACCTTAACAATATGTCTATTTTTTTTTATAGTTATCAGGAGCAGCACTTTTAAAAGCACTGTACACATGATCTTATTAACACAAAGGTAGGAAGTAGATCTCTGTGTTATGGAGAAAACTGAAGGTTTGTATAGTTTTAGGATTGAGCTTTAGTATTCCCTTAGCGTGACATAATCATCTGGAAGGCCCAGGCCTTGCTGAGTCTAGCAGAGTTTTAAATAAGTCACATCTTCCTCTTTTTAATTAAGCCCTGATATATTTACATAACACACTCCCTCCTTGTAGGAGAACATTTCTCCCTATAAGATCAGTGCTTAGATGAGTCTTGCTGAGAAGGGAATAGATTTAATTTCTAATGTGAAGGAAGTAGCATAGATATAAATAATTTGTTTTTAGACCAGAATCAATAGTAACGTGTGACGATGACGATGTCAAACTAACTCCTCGGTTAGAGAGAGGGTGTAGCCAGGGCATTTGTGGTGGTGTTTGAAGCCTCTGGTTTCTCCTGAGCGCCTCTAACTTTACTACTGCTTCTTTGTAGGTATTGTACTGATGACATGCTGCAGAGAGAGATGATGTCCAGTCCTTTTTTGGGCAACTATGGGGTCATCATCTTAGATGACATACATGAAAGAAGCATTGCCACCGATGTGTTACTTGGACTTCTTAAGGATGTTTTACTGGCAAGACCAGAACTGAAGCTCATAATTAACTCCTCACCTCACTTGATCAGCAAACTTAGTTCTTATTATGGAAATGTGCCTCTCATAGAAGTGAAAAAGCAGCACCCTGTGGAGGTTGTGTACCTGAGTGGGGCTCAGAAGGAGTCCCTTGAGTCTATTTTACGCCTTATCTTTGAAATTCACCAGTCTGGTGAGAAGGGTGACATTGTTGTCTTTCTGGCCTGTGAACAAGTAAGTAAGTAATATTCTGACCTAACAGAGTAATAGAGTTCTTCAGGGGGAACCTTTTAACCTTGTTGGGAAGCTTTTAATCATTAACATCCAGGTTTCAGATTGCTGACTTGCTGTTTAAATATTTGGTTCCAACACACCCTCTTTTTTAAATACTCGAGAAGACATGCAGGAGGGTAAATAAAACGTGTTCTGAGCAAGGACACAGGAGGGCTTCTGAAATCACAAACTGTGAGAGCAGAGGACGGGGAAGGCCTCGGGACTCCGCCAACAGTGGTCTCCAGAGCTCTCAGGCCGAGTCTCGGGCTGCCCCAGATCCAGAGCCGGTGCTGCTCCTGCGTGCTTATGTTGTCTTGGAGAGAAGATGCACACTGACTCCCGTCTGACCAGGAGCGTCTGCTTGCAGATGAGGACTGTGCCCTGAGCACTTAGGAACAAAAAGGATTCCCACGGATGTTCCTGCAATAGGCAGTGGGTTTTGAGGCAGAAAAATAGAATTTGTTCCTGCAATAGGCAGTGGGTTTTGAGGCAGAAAAAAAAATAGAATACCCAGAAGGCTACCTTCCAGCCCTGGGGCTTCTTTTCTAAAAAGATGAAAGAGAAAACTCTGACTTGGATTCTAGAAAATGTGTTTTCAAAAGAACAATTCAAAATGTATAACTGAGCGTCTGTTACTGCTTCTCCGTGGTCAAAATGCCTTTTGGATTGCATTGGATTTTGTTTTTATTTTTAATTGCAGCTGTACACCAGCCCTACTTCCTCTCCATACTCTGTTGGCTGAATCTAGAAGCCTCCAGAATCTCAAGAATTACACCTTTCTTCTTAGAGACTGATTTCCTGGTCTTTTTCTCCCTACCCATCATTTTATTCAATGAAAGTACTACTTTTTAGTAGACCATGACCCAAATATGTGGTGATTCCAGTGATTAAGCAGAAAGCAAAAAGGAAATTATTTGATACTGGCTGAGCCAGCAGCTCTCAGCTCTCCATCAGATGCTTGTCTTAAGGATTCACATGCTTTCAGAAATACTTACAGAAGTATTTATTCTGTTTTACATTCAAAGCATAAAGGATGGCTGACCCTCCCATCTGTCAGGAACTTCAGACAGATTTTACCTGCTTCCACAAAGAAAGTGATTTAGAATCTCAAATGTATAATAACCATGGCGTATTTATCAATTTTTCATGTATAGATGATACAGGCTCTTCAATAGATCTTCTGCCTATTTCAGTGATTTATTCTATTATCATTTCCTAATCCTGCATGATTCAAGATGAATATTCAAGAAAGTCCTGAGTCCAAAGGCAGTTGCTAAACCGCTGGGTCACCCGGGCTGCCCTAAAGTGGAATTTTTTTTTAAAGATTTTATTTACTTCAGGGGCGCTCAGGTGGCTCAACTGGTTAAGTATCTGACTCCCCCCGCTTTTTTGAAAATATTTATTATTTGTTTGAGAGAGAGAAAGCACCAGCTGCGGGAGGTAGTGGAGGGCAGTGGAGCAGAGGGAGAGAGAGAAGCAGGCTCCTCCCTGAGCGTGGAGCCCAACATGGGGCTCAGTCCCAGGACCCCAGGATCATGACCTGAGCTGAAACCAAGAGTCATGGGCAGCCTGGGTGGCTCAGCGGTTTAGCACCACCTGCAGCCTAGGGCCTGATCATGGAGACCTGGGATCGTGTCCCGCATCGGGCTTCCTGCATGGAGCCTGCTTCTCCCTCTGCCTGTATCTCTGCCCCTTTCTCTCTCTCTCCCTCTGAATAAATAAATAAATCTTAAAAAAAAAAAAATAGAAACCAAGAGTCAGACTTAACCAACTGAGCCCCCAGACCCCCCCCCCAATAGACTTTAAAAAATAAAGTTCTTGACAGAATTAGGGATAGTGGATGGTCCTAAAAAAGGCATTTGATTCTTATAAGTTTAATATAAGCTATAATTAATGACACGGTGACTTTTGAATGTCAGACTCTAGGAGATGCATTCTCACCCAGGCTGGTAGTCAAACCGTAAGACCCCAGGGCTTAGGAAGGCATATGCTCTTCCATGAAGTGAGACCAGAAGGACATTTCCTGTTAAGAAACCATAGTCTGGTAGCGTCTGAAGATCTAGCCCATGATAGTATGATGAAGGCTGCCAGCCAGATTTGCAATTCCTAGCCCTGAGAGAGAAGCCACTATGTCGGGCAGGTGCAGCCCGTCTGAGTTGGGCCTGGGATCCCGAGGGAGGCTCCCCGTGTCCACAGGCTCAGGGCAGAGGCCTGGGTCAGCAGCAGCCTGCTGGCTTCAGCAGACCTTTGCCGGACCAGCTTTCCCCTCCCAGTTGGGCTCTGAACTCCACAGCTGGAGTCTGCTTCTCCCCACTGTCCCCCTAACAAGCTGCACACACTTCATCTCCCGACGGACTTTTCCTCTTTCCTTTACCACTTACATCAGCATTACCATTAAGATATTCCTCTCCTGGGGCGCCTGGATGGCTCGGTCTGTTTAGTGTCTGACTCTTGATTTCCGCTCAGGTCTTGATCTCAGGCTCGGGATGTCAGCCCCCAGGCTGAGTTTGGAGTCTGCTTAACATCCTCCCTCTCCCCACCACCTCCCACCCCAACTCGTGCGCACGTTCTCTCTCAGAAAAAAAAAAAAAAGATAACTTCTTTCCTGTGGTCTTACAGTTTGTCTCTTTGAAAAATTTGCCTTCCTCTGAAATCCGTATTAATAGCTATTGATCATTCCTCCCATACAATTAGAAGCTTTCTTGATTCTTATGTAAAAATTAAAAATCTGCCATAGCTGTGAAATGTGTTATGATAACACAAGGAGTTACGTACATTAGCAGGAACGTACTAATTGTCACTTTGTATTTTAAGGGCTACATTTATTATTGTAGAAATATAAATATAGAGATACTCTCAAACCTTTAGGGTTGGTGAGCATTGGGTGCCTCACATTTGCTGTGACCGCTGGCCTAGTGCCTCACCTGCTATGAATTCATCCCCATGGCCACATGCTGCCCTGCGTCTTAACACTCAGCCGAGACTTTGAGCCCTCAGGGTTTATAGCAACTGTCTCTTAGCCTGGAAAAGTCAAATATGTTAAGTAGAGGATGAATTTGAGATTTACGGTCCCATCAGCCCAATTATTGTGCTTCCTCCAAACTGTCCACCAAAGCCACTGTCAGGTTGAAGGGGAATGCTCTTGTGTTGGGGCTTGCGGGGGCTGGGGTCGCCCTCCAGTGTGTGTCTGCCTTCCTTGGCTTTCCAGGGATTGTAGGAAAGCCCCGTGGAGGTAAATGCACTGTACACACTAAAGAGGAAATGAACCAACAGTTTGAAGCATTGGATGGGTGTGCCAAGCAGTTTTCTCTCACATTCTGACGGTTATGGCCACAAAGCCCTGTGTCAGCTGAGCCTGGGGCCTCTAAACTACATACGGCATCAGTTTATATTTTGCTCTGCTTTTTTCCTTTTGGAGATTTCTTTGATGCCTTTTTCTTTGTCCATTAGGGACAAAATCAACCTTGGAACCCATCGACAACCAAGAAGTTTTAGCAACCAGGAGCAAATAAAAAATAAGTGTCCCAAATTACCTTTTAAACTGTATTCTAGGAGAATAAGACACATGTTTCACTGCAGTTTGAAGGCTTATTTTGAAAACTAATTGCTCACAAGCAGGCTGCTGGAATCAGTTTCCGTTTCCAACTCCAGCAGCACCTGTGGCAACCTGCTCAAAGGGGTCATCTGTCCGGGAGGATCGGGGGAGATCCTGGTGGGCCAAGTGGGGCCCACTGCAGGGACACCCAACCCACAGTCCTGCCCCCCTCCCTGTAATTTCCAACAGGCTCTCCTCACACAGAATGATGGCATGATCAGAATTCTAAGTTTGTTCTGATTATCCCCATTGGCAAGTTTTCATTCATTATGATCAACAGACTTTGCTTGGTGGACATCTGCCCCTAGGAAGCCACCTCTGTGCAGGAGGGGGACGTGTACATGGGAGAAGGTAACTGGACACCTGCTCACATGGAAGCCTCTGCCCTGCTTTCTGTGCCTCCCAGCAGCTCAGGAATAATTTTCAAACAGCTCACCCCAGATCTTCGAGACCCGTGATGCCATCTTTCCAGGCAGATCTGTCCTACAAAACCCTTGTGTTAAGCCTCTTCTGCAAAAGAAGAAAAGAGAGAGAGCGAGGGCACTGGAAAATGAGCTAAAAACTCAAACGGTCAAGGAAAGTCATCTCTTTTTCTAGATTTTTAGTGAAATCTAATGAATGAAATGTGGCTTCTTCCATTTGGTAGTTGGGCCCTTAAGAAAGTAGAAAATTTTAGAAACAAAAACGTTTAAGAATTTTTTTTTAAAGATTTATTTTTATTTATTGATGATAGAGAGAGAGAGAGAGAGGCAGAGACACAGGCAGAGGGAGAAGCAGGCTCCATGCAGGGAGCCCGACGCGGGACCCGATCCCGGGACTCCAGGATCGCGCCCCGGGGCCAAAGGCAGGCGCGAAACCGCTGAGCCACCCAGGGATCCCCCAAAAACGTTTAAGAATTAAATGATATCTTTTTTTATATGAGGTCCTAAAAAAAATGGTTGCATTTGAAAAATAGAAAAATACTATCTAAAATGCCTTGCCTTCTGAGGCATACTACTTATATGTAGTTTTAGGAGAAATAACTTTCTTTTTTTTTCCAATACATTTGGCAGGGAAACAGTTTAAAAGGATATTTCTAAATGCCTGAATCACACCAAAATGTGTAATTTAGCAGTGAATATTTCCTGCCTGCATTGCATTTATGCTGTCTTAAAGTGAAAATGGGTAAAAACAACTTTGAGGGTGACCCAGAGACCCTGGTTATAGAATGTGTGTGTCTGTGTGCTTTTATTGGAAATCCAGAGATTGCGTAATAATTCTTAGCTCTGCCACCATTAAAGCATAGTGATGCATTATCACTGATGTGAAAATAATTGTTTACCCATCATTGTTAATGGATATGAGAAATTGCATCAAGCTAGGAAAATAGGATAAACGCATAAAGGCATTTCAGGTAGTACATTTCATAAGAGGAAAGCCATTTTGGACTGAAATCAATGAAATTGTTTATTTTCTATTTATTTTTTTTTTAATTTTTATTTATTTATGATAGTCACAGAGAGAGAGAGGCAGAGACACAGGCAGAGGGAGAAGCAGGCTCCATGCACCGGGAGCCTGACGTGGGACTCGATCCTGGGTCTCCAGGATCGCGCCCTGGGCCAAAGGCAGGCGCTAAACCACTGCGCCACCCAGGGATCCCCAATGAAATTGTTTATAAATTATATTTAACTTCCCCAGAGAAATGTTCTCATCCAGTTACATCTTCTTTTCACATAATGATTCACATAGACAACAACACAGGTATTTCTTTCCATGTATACATTCTGCAGCTTTTGCCGACGGTTTTATTTAATTAGACTTTTTTTTTTTTTTTTTTTTTTAAGTAGCAGAGTTGTTTGTGACATGTTTATTCTCATGAATGACGTTATTTTTTACTTTAGGATATTGAGAAAGCCTATGAAATCGTCTGCCAGGAAGGATCGAACTTAAACCCAGATCTTGGAGAGCTGGTGGTGGTTCCTTTGTATCCAAAAGAGAAATGTGCATTGTTCAAGCCAAATGATGAAACAGAAAAAAGATGCCAAGTTTATCAGAGAAGAGTGGTGTTAACTGCTAGCTCTGGAGAGTCTTTGATCTGGAGCAATACGGTCAGATTTGTTATCGATGTGGGTGTGGAGAGGAGAAAGGTAATTATTATCAAGCAGGTAAACCATCTGCTGATAATTGTCCTTGGGTTCCTGCAGTTGTATCCACTGGGAAGTGAGGGTGACGCATGTGGTCTGGGGAGTCTCTGATATGCTCATGTGTGCAAAGGGAAAGTATTGCCAGTCTTGTTTACCCATTCCTGCCTTTCATTAGCACACAGGTAATCCCCAAACTAAGTTGATTGCGGTGCCACAGGAAAACCTTTTGAGAAAAGACACAACTGCTAAAGCATAAAGGTGGTGGTTCTCCTTGTCAGTGGTTTTTCGTAAGCTAAATAATAAGCAATTAAATAATAATTAAATAAATAATTATTAAATAATAGCAAGGCAAGTTATTTGACTCCTGAACCAGTCTTTCCCTGTGTACATCTACTGAGTATTTTTGGTAGCCCCTTTATCAACATCATTAGCATCTTCCCCGAGGTGATTTGCCAGAAATTAGTTTCCAGTACACAGCCTTTAATTTACCAAGTTTCTGCTTTAATGTTGACCTGATAAAATTCTATCCTAAGCTTTTAAAAATATTTTTTTATAACTGTCTTTAAATAAAATTAGGAAAAGTGCAAGTAGGATATCTCAAACTCTCAAAGACACTGGAACATAAGAAATCATAGCATTTAAGAACTGAAAGAGCCTACCCAAGTATTGATCCCGTTGCGCATTATTAGAGATCACGTAGCTTTTCTCCTTTAGGAAACTGGCTCTCCTAGTATCTTACTGTCTTAGTGCTACAGAGTGATTCCAACCATTCCGCAGGTTCCCTTGGAGCCACTTTGGATTCTTACCATTCAGAAAACCCAGGGATATTATTTGCACTCCCCCCGACCCCCTCTCCCCCACCAACAGGAAATTTTTTTTTTCAATAGAAAAAAAAATCACTGTTGGTGCCACATGCAGCCTTTGTCTGAGCCATTATATCTGGAGAAGCTCAGCTTATCAAGGTCAGACCGCTGAGGTCACAATTTGAATAAAACCTTGAACAGTCCCATCAGCAGATGATGATGCTGGTGCATATGTGGCGTATGCCCATCTGTCGTCATCACAGTGTCATGCTTTGAGAAATGACACTGCCAGCATTTCAGGACAGGTGTAGAGGTCCCATATTTATTGAACCTCCAATGAAAGCAGACAACTTGAAATCCATTTATCAAGGCACTAGCAGTTTCTATCTCACAGCAAGGGAAATAATAAGCGTCGTCCAGAGAGAATGAGTCCATAGCAGAGCATTTCAAGAAGTGACGTGCTCCGACCCACACGGTCCCCTCAGGTCCATCGAGCCTGTGAAATCTTGAGTGATCTGATGCTAAAGAGCCTGTCTTTCCATTTAAAGGTGTACAACCCTAGGATAAGAGCAAACTCCCTTGTCACGCAGCCCATCAGCCAAAGCCAAGCAGAGATTCGCAAGCAGATTCTTGGTTCATCTTCTTCAGGTAGCACCACGGTCACGAAAACCACTGCCAATTCCTGTGGGAAGGCAGCCTAGAGACGTTAAAACCATTCTTCTTGGTTTCTCCTAGGAAAACTTTTCTGCCTGTACTCTGAGGAATTTGCCTCCAAAGACATGCGGCCACTAAAGCCAGCCGAAATGCAGGAAGCTAACCTAACCAGCATGGTGCTCTTCATGAAGAGAGTGGACATCGCGGGCTTAGGCCACTGCGACTTCATGAACAGACCAGGTAGCGTTGTGCTCGTGTGTTGGCCAGCGCGTGGCCCCGATGTGCCGCCTCGCCTCCTGCCCAGCCCAGTGTGAAGAGCAGGTGGCGCTTGGCGGAGCAAGCAAGCGTCGGGGTTTGGTTCATACTGAAGCATTTTTCCCATTAGAGGGAAACAGTCTTAGAAGGACTTTTTTAAAAAGCCTCTAGAATCATCTGCCCCAACCCTGGAGAATTATCTGTCATTGGACCCTGGAGCCTGGGGGGCTGGGCCTGAGAGACCCAGCGGGTCTGAGTGTGGCATCAGAGGCCGCCTGCTGCAGAGGGCAGGGGACTTCTGGTGGCCTCCAGGCTTCCCGGTGGGACGTGAGTCAGCCAGCTGTCCTGCACCGCACCATCACCCGGGGGAGCTCCCCTGGAAGTTCCTTCCTTCACAGTTAAGGTCTAGCATTTCCACGGAGGGTGAGGTTCCGGAGCCTAGGACCGAGACTCTAGCTACGGGCTGGCCATCACCCTCCAAGGGGAATGACGCCTCTGGCAGGCCCTTGACAAAAGCCCCCTGTCACCCAGGAGGTGCTGGCTGTCTCCGCTCCAGTGCTGCCCTCCCTGGGACCGCAACTGCCCCGTGGAACACCAGCAGAGTGCTGTGGAAAGGCCGAGAAAGCAGGGACAGGTGGCCTCTGCGGTGTGCAGGGCGGCCACGCCACATGGTCAGCCTGGGAAGGGGAGCCGGGACCAGCTCCCCTCAGCCTCCCACATTCCCAGTTGGCTTCTCCTACCTGGCGGGCAAACGGCTTCCGTTCTGCCTATGATGTCGGGGCGGGGGGGCGGGGGGATGCTGGCTCTGGAGTTTAAAATGTTAGCAATCAGCGGCCACGAAAGGTTGAAAGCAGCAAACGCTCTGCTTGTTCTTGTCCATTTAAATACGTCTCCGGGGGAACAGCAGTAGCGTCCTTGTGGCCTGTGCAGACGCAGTGGTTCAGTGCTGCAGCAGCCCTCTGAGCTAAATGCTCTGAATTGCTCCATTTTACAGATGAGGAAACAGAGTCACAGAAGTTAGGTCGTGCACGCAGATGAGAAGCTGGACCCTCTGCTGCAGTGTCTCCTTACACAGACCGGAGCCCCAGGGGCCTGAGCATCTGTCCTAGTCATCCGTGCCCTCCATCCCTTCTCTGGTGCTTCTCACGCACCCCCAAGCACCTCACCTCCAGAGCTGCAGGGGGCGGGTCCGATGCCTTTCACTCCTTCCACCTGCCACCCAGGCGAAGGCCCACGTCCAGGCAGTGTTGACCGCAGGATCTGCCACTTTGTCCTCTAGCCTGAGCTTAGTTTCACTGAACCCCAGTGGGTATTTACGTCCCCATAAGGCTCCTGATTTAAAGTTGATTGCCCTTCATTGATATTTTAGTCTCAGTCATGCTTCAACACAAAGGAGTTCCTTCATTTCTTTTCACACCTTAGGCCAGTGGTTGACATCTTCAGTACACTGATCAGAGAGGGTGAAAGGCAACCTACCGGCCTGGGTGTTATTTGACAAATGTGCACAAGAGAGTCATCAGCCACAAGGCCTCGTGAGCACAGAGCATGCTTGGAAACTGAACGATTTCTACTTCCTTGCGCTGCTTTCTCTCTGTTCCTGTGTTTTTCAGTCATTTTGTCCAGCGGTGCCAGTAGGATTCACAAGCCCTTGAGAAGTATGTTCTTTTAGAGTCACCCTTTCTCAAATATTTCTGAAAATGACTAGTAGAATTGGGAGTAAGTAAGAGGAAGGTCCTCCAAAGATGCCAAACTTTGAAATGAAAAGGTGCAAGGGAAAATTAACAGTGGAGATGACAGCTTGTCCTCGTAAGTGGGGCAGCGCTGTGTGGAGAGCGCGCGAAGCGGGATTAGGAAGTTTCCTGTCGGGAGGTCACGGCAGGTGCACCGTGCTGTGCTCTTCACCAATGCTTCCTCCTTCCCTGGAGCTTCTCGGAGCTTTATGAGGAAACTCTCCCAGTAAGCAGTTTGAAAAATGAACTACTTTGGGGAAACTTTTGGAATCTTAAATTTTCAGCAAAGATTCTCTTCCCTAAAGGAGCAGTGGGATCTCTAAGAGGGAGAGGGACCAGAGGAGTCCTTATCTCTTGTGAAATCCATCTACTTCCCTGCAGCCATTTCCTCCCTCGGAGCTCTCTGTTCTTCCAGAAGCAGGTTTGCAGACTGCTGTTCTGTCCACGCCCCTGCCCCCTCTGCCGCCTGCCAGGCCACGTCTGCTGGGCCGGAGTGTGGGGCCCCTGGGAGCCACAGTAAACTAGCGGGGATTGGAGGCCCCGGGGGAGGCTGTCCTTGGGCAGGAGACCGGCTTCCCTGAGGGCTCAGGAGACGCAGTGCGTCGGGAAAATCTCCTCCAGATTAAGAAGAGGAAGAGCTCAGACACAGGTGGGAGAAGAAGCCCAAGTAGAATGTAGGCCAAGAAGACCTTGGCATTTTGGTGCCTGGGAAAATGAGCATGTCACCTGGATAACAGCCAAGCGGAGCAGCCCTACTGCCCAGCTCTGGGCAGGTTACAGCCAAGGGGAGCGACCCTACTGCCCAGCTTGCGTGGCCCCTGGCTTCCCCGCCCCAGCAAAGCATTCTGAGGCCGTGCGTCCGTGTGCTGAATACACCGGTCTGAGCAGGAGCAGCCCAGAGGAGCACAGTGGCCTGAGAATGTGATGGAAAGCTGTAGAGTGTGTATGGCAGCCTCAGTTGGGTGCGCGTGTCTTATCTGAAGGTTAGGAGCGACGGGAACTGGTGAGCTCGACGGGGGTGGGCCCGGGGGCACAGGCAGGCCGGCATCCCTGCAGCCTCCATCCTGTGACCACAGCGGCCACGCGCCCCCATTTCCCGGGCTTCTCATCGGTGACCTCAGAGCCTCAGACAGCTTGGCTTTTGTCAGAGGCCCATCGGCCACAGCAGTCCCTGCAGGGACCTTCCAGAGACCATGCTCTGAGGAGACACGCTTCCCGTCCCGCTGCTCGTCTCTTAGGCCTGGAATCAGCTCGCGTGGATTCCCCAGGCCTCTTCTTGGGTCCAGATGGCAGATGTCTGGTGAACTTGCCAGGAAGGCAGAAAAAAAGCGGCCTTTGTAACCTCAAAGGTTTTAAAAAGCCGCCAGCAACCCCCAGCAGCGCAGAAGAATCCCTGCGTTCTCTGGGCAGCCACCCTCTGTGCTGCGAGGACTAGAGCGGGGCCCGGGGACAGAGGGTTGGGGTGGCAGTTTATTTTTGTCTCCTGACAATAGCACATAACTGTTTTCTGCTGTGCTTGGGGGAGAGAGAACTGTGGATTAACTCTGACTCATCATTTTAGAAGGAAAAAAAGATGATGCTTGCAGCTGGTGCATTTAACTCAACTTACAATTGAAATACGCAAATGCAGCAAACCTGTTACCCTTTTCAGGATTCATGAGCCATGTGGAAATGAATTTGGCATAACTAGGCTACAGGCTATTCACTGAATTCCCTTGATACAGATCTCCTAAAAAAAAAAAACGAATCGGTTGTTTTTTCTTCCCTGGTGCTGAAGATTGACCCCCATCCTGAGCGACACCATTACTGTTGATCTGGATCAGTTGCCCAGGACCAGCTGACCGCATGTTTTCCTCCGGGAAGCAGCGACACCTGCACAGAGACTGGGGACAAACTAGCTGAGAAGTACCAGACAACACCAGACGTCATCTGTGTATTTGGACGCAGAGCTCGTTTAGCGGTGGTGAGACGACCGGCCTTGGAAGGATCTGTGAGGAATGAACCCACACACGGACTTGCCAGGCAGGGTGCACAGGACGAGCCAGGGCGCCCAAGGAAACGGGAAGGAACGCGGGGGACAGAATAAAGTCGGGGCGCCGGGGCCAGCGTCGGAGTTGGCAGGAGGGGGATGAAGTGCCGCAGTGGCGTGATCTGCGGTGATGGTGCGGGAGGCTGGCCCGAGGAGTCAGGAGTCAACGAAGGAGGCTCTGGAACTCCGTCCACCGCAGGAAGGCCTAAGCTGGGTCCACCCCGGGGCAGACCTGGCCTGTTTCCGCATCCCTGGAAACGGGATTTTGCCTCAGGGCTTACGAAAGGGTCTTTAACTGCTGCAGCCTGAACTAAGGGGAGGGCAGAGGCGGAGTGGGCCGCACACTCGCTGCACGCGGTGGCACAGGCCCCGGGCCGCAGCCCCTCCACCCGCCCCTGCCGCCCCCGGGCAGCCTCGGGTGAGCAGATAGTCTGGCGCCACACCGGCAGCAAGGCCCCGCCTGGATGTCTAAGTCGGTGACAGTCACGCTCTTACCCATCTAGAGGCCACGCGGAGCTATTCGCTGTGTCCAGGCGGCGGGGTAGGAGTGTGCAAAAGAGGCGCAAAAAGGCTAGAACAACTCAAGAGCCACCGAGGTCTTGGAGGGTCTTGGAAGCGACAAAGTAATTATTCAGAAAGACGAGCATGGAGAGATTTCTGAAGGCGCAGAATGGAGGCCTTTTCCGCTCCTGATTCGCATCAGGCTCTTGATGGCTCCGGTGAGCGCGTGACTTGTGGCCCAGGCCGGCGCGTCCGAGGGCGAAAGGGGACGCTGCTCCTAACAGCCGGGGAGCCGTGGCAGCTCGGGCTCCCGAGCAGGCCGCCAGGACTCCAGTCCCCCCGCACCGTGTCACCTCGCCGTGTCACCCCTCGGGCCTCAGCTTCGTCATCTGAATGTGAGTGTAATCAGGGTAATTGGCTCCTGGAGTTGGCGAGACAAATCAGCTCATGTACGTGGGCCCCTTAGAGACGTGACCGGCACATGGTAGCCACTGTAGCTGTCCCCACCTGCGTGACTCCTGCCCGAGCTCGGAAGCGGGTACCCACAAAGGGCATTTCACCTGCGAGAGGCGGATGCGGAGCCACGGGCGCCGGGAGGCAGCACCGGGCGGCCTCTGAGGACCCGGGTTGGGCCCGGGGGGGCGTCGGGCCCGGAGCCCGAGGCCGCGTGTCCCCGGTGCGGCCCACCCTGCGTCACTTCCCTTGGCTCATCTGCGGCCCGAGGACGCGGTGTCCGCCCTCGCCCTGAGCAGCTCGCGTGTGGCCGCGGGGACCAGGCGAACGCCAGGCTCGGGGGCGCGGCCCTGGGGCCCAGGGACACGGAAGCCCGTCCACCTCTCCTCTTCGGAGCCAAGCTCTAAACCCGGTTCCTGAAAGCCTCGAGGCTTTGGAGTCTACACCGCCGACCCGGAGCCAGCCCCTGGCTCCCCTCTGTGCGCTGCGCGGTGCCCACCCTCACACCGGGCGGGGCCCGAGAGCTCCTTTGCCTTCGGTCCTCTTACGCCGTGACTTTATTTCTCTCTTTCTCCGTGTGTGTGTGTGTGTGTGTGTGTGTGTGTGTGTGTGTGTGAGAAAGAGAGAGAGAGAGAGAGAGAGAGAGAGAGAGATTAACGCGGGGCCGGCGCACAGCGGGTTCCTGGCGCCCCTCGCCCCCGCCGTCCCCGCCCCAGCGGCCCGTGGGTTCACTGCCCTCCACGGGCTTCCGAGCCGCGCTGGCCTGGTCCCAGCGCCCCGGGGGCGAGGGCCAGCAGCGCGGCCCACACCTGCGTGAACACGGGGTGGTGACAAGGAAACCGGGGTGTCCCGTGAAATCAGGGTGGGAATGAAGTCGAGCCTCGGGAGCGCTCGCGAAAACAGCCTCGGACGGCCTCGGCGCAGCGTCTCGGTGGCTCGTCCGCTCCTCAGTCCTGCCGGAATCCGGGCGGGTTCGGCTCCGAGCCTCAGGGCCCCGAGTCAGCCCCTGGAAACTCCTCCGCCTCTTGGTCCCAACCCTCAAGCCCCAGGGAGGGGCGTCGCTGGCTCAGTTTGCAGCGCGTCTGGCCGTGGGCACCTGCTAGGGTCCCCGCTTCTGGGGGGCGCGGGGGCGCTGCCCACGAGGGGCCAGTTAGGGGCAACTGGGAATTATCCCAGGACACCGGAAATTGCCTGTGGGTTTGTATGTGGGTCTCCCTCCTCTAAGACCTCCAACCCCTGAGGGGCCAGGGTTGCGCCCGTCCACGCGTCCCTGCCCCAGGGCCTTGCAAGTGGCTTGAGAGGACGTGAGTGAACGAGCTGGGTGTCACCCTTAGAAGGAGTGAGCTGACCGGCAGCCAGCAGGGCGGCCCCTGCAGATGGGCCCGGCTCCCTTCTCTGCCTCAGTCCTCTCCCGGGCCGTGGCCCTCGGGTCTGCGAGCGTCTCGCTAGGCAGGCCGTGGGGACGGCGCCGCTGCCTGAAGGCCCCGCTCACAGCAGGACGGGCTCCTCCGGGTAAGGAACGGCACCTTTCAGGGGGCATGGCCTGTCTCCTCCGTGGACCACTGAGGCCGTCCTACCTCTAAAATCCTTTCCCACTCCAGTGACGCAGATTGAACCTGGATCCCATGGCCTTCTTGGTTGGTTAAGGAGTGTGGGGGAGGAAGGGAACCAACCCTGCCCTTGGGGACTGCTCCCCGAGAGCCGAGCCGAGAGCCGGCCTGCTGTTCTGCCCTCCTGCCCGCTGAGACGTCGTTAGCATGACTTCGCAGGGAAGTCTGAACGCTGCCCTGCCGTGAAGGGCCTCACCTAAACACTTCGGCTTTGTGGCTAAGACGACTTCGTGAGCCGCACCGGGGAGACGTCTTAAAGTGTGGGATGTTCTATTAGCAAATTCTATTCAGTTATTTATTCTTGTTGCTTCACCTGTGTGATCTGCATTCATTAACTTGTTCCTTCTGATACAATAAAACCCCCAGAACATTTTTTTTTTCTGGTGTTAGGGTGGGAGCAGAATTATGAAGTTGTTTCTGTTCATCATCCTGTGTGCAGCCAATTTAGCCACAAGACATAAAATGAGGAGTAGATGCCCTTTGGGGACACAGCCTGGCTGCGAAGCCAGATGCTTACAGGGACAATTGCCAAAGATCCTGTAAGTTATAACGTGGCAGCTTTGCTGATTTATAGAAATTGGTTTCTAAACAGTTTTCGGTAATTAAGTTTGTGCTCCCAGCCCCGTCCCGCGGTTTTTAATCTGAGATGCTTGTTCCTCCGACTGCATCTTGCACCTTCTCCCAACAGGTCAGCTGTTCTTTCATTTCATGGCTGAGAGAACTCTCGGACTTTTTTTTTTTTTCCCTAAATAGCCCATCTGTCTCCTTCCCGGGACTGTGGCTTCTCAAGGTCTCATCTTTGCCCAGGGGTGTCCAAGAATGACCGAGGGGCCCCGGTGCTCCGTGCCAGCACCCAGACCAGGCCACCAGGGCCGAGCCTGGGGAAGGACAGGGATCTCCTGGAGGCCCTGCCCCACTCACTGGTAAATCTCAAGGGTGGAATTCAAAAGCAGAAGGAAAGTTAAACTTCTTTTCCCCCAGCTGGGGATTAAAGCTGTGCTCCAGGTCTTCCAGTGTGTGTCCCGGGTCTGGGCAGGTTTGGGGGTGTGGCAGGCTACTTCTTACAGCCCCTGCAGCCCCGACACCTGCTTTCCCAGGACTGATCTTTTGCTTGTGACCTGTGTGATGTGTCACAGGTTGAGAACAGGTCCGTGACCCGTTCTGCTCTTCTTCAGCGAGAGGACTCGAGACTTGAAGAACTGCACGTCGGCATCAGCGAACCATTTCTCGACCCACCATAGTGGTTTCTCCTGATGTTTTCATCAAGTCTTAGTAGGAACGAGGGGATTTTAGCGGATCTGAGTTGTGACTGGCTTTTGAGTTATAGACTTTGCCCAAAATTTTGCCAAGTAGCTTAGCGGTCAGTGTTTGAACAGCAAATAAGGAAATTTTTACTATTCATTATTTTGAACTCCCCGATGCCAGCAGGTCCCCGTAGTGCTCAGCTAGCTCACCATGCACCTGCTAGAGTCAAGACAAATGAAAGGAATCTAGCAGTGCTCGGAAATCCTTCAGTGTCTGGGGTAGAACACGATAGTGGCTTAATCCTGTGTCATTTGCTTCTCTGTGTGGCCTTTATTGCTGTACCACCTGCCAGACAGGAGAAAAACACACATATTTACTAATCTAATCTTACTCTGCAAAGGCAAGGAGAATACCTTGCTTTGAATAAGTGGATTACCTTTTCTGGTGGGTATTAATCATCTATGATGAGCACGCCATTACTGACGTTCTACAGGCATGGAGAAAATCAGCCTTGTCTTTGCACTGGCGAGTAACTCTTTAACATCCTTACCTACTATTTGTCATCTCTCCAGGTTCTGGGTCAGTTTCAATTGATTAATTTTTCTCCCTATTACAGGATTGTATTTTCCTGCTCTTCATGCCTCATAATTTTTTATTGGATGCTAGACATTGTACATTTTGTTGTGTTGGGTATTGGATATTTTGTATTCCTATAAATATTCTTGACTGTTATTCTGGGCTGCAGGATGATCCTTTCAGGTCCTGGTTTTAAGATTCGGGTCCTGGAGCCGTGCACATTGAGGGTTAGTTCTTCCCTTCTGCATCTCCCACCCAGGGCCCCATGAACTCTGAGGTTTGCCAGTCTGGTGGGCAGAAATGGGCGTGCCCTAGATCCAGTATGAGCACCTGGGACTGTCCCTCTAATCCTCTGGCTGGTTCTTTCTGTGACCTGATGGTTCTTTCTGTGACCCGATGTTACTTCTGCGTGCTCTGCCGACGACGCAAGAAGACCTTTCATAGATATTCCGATCTCTAGCTCTATATGGCTCTCTCCTGTCAGGTGGCCCTACCTGCAAGCTCTGGTGACCTTAGCCTTCCTGAACTCTCAGCACCATCTTCATAGCTCAGGAGTCTGGCAGGCCTCACCTGGGTCCCCTTCTGGCACTGCAGCCGGGAAACTTTCAAGGCCTTTTGCTGGGTGGTCATGGCCTTCCCTTCATTAGCGCCCCTCTCTGGAATCCCTGCCTTCACTGCTGACATGCTTTGTCCCACAAACTGTCGTTTCACGTGTTTTGCCAACTGTTCGGTTGTCTCGTGTGGGAAGGGAGGTCCAGTACTTGTCACTCCATCTTGGTTATAGAAGACTGGTGATTTTTTTTTTTTCTCTGCTAGCACCGGAAAGCTTGATGCAGGCTCTGGAAGACTTGGACTACCTAGCAGCACTGGACAATGATGGGAACCTCTCTGAGTTTGGGATCATCATGTCGGAGTTTCCCCTTGACCCACAACTCTCAAAGTCTATCTTAGCATCCTGTGAATTTGACTGTGTGGAAGAGATGCTGACAATCGCTGCCATGGTGACAGGTACTCCTCGGGGAGCAATGCTCTTTGTGTTAATCTGTGCCAGGTCTAGATTTAAATGAGATCCATCTGAAGGATTTGAAGAACCTAACAGAGAGACACTGACCAATTCATTTAACCTTTTGAAGTGATAAGCATATTAATAGGTTTAAAAGGTAGGGAGTTACACAAATTATCTTAATAATTGAAAGATGGAATCAAGTGATTGAAAAAAGTCATTCAAAATCCAGTGAATTTCTTAATCAAACATTGAAAGAAAAATTGGGTCACTAGGAATGTTCTTCCCCCAGAGAGCTCTGTTTCTGTTTCCTACCACATTCATTCTTGCTTCCTGGCTTAATGTATTCCTTTACTGGCAGAACAGGCCAAAGGCAGTGCAGCATTAGGACTGTAAGTCCTAATCCTGTGCCAGCGGCTGGGCCTCAGAGAGTCTCAGGTCCCCCGGGGGCCCTGCTCTGACGGTGGTACGAGCAGGGTACTCGCTACACTTACACAGGCAAACAAGGAGAAAAACAGGACAACTCACCCTGAATCTGATTTCTGAGTAAGCAAGAATAACGTTGATCCAGAGCAGCAGCCAGGAATGGTTGGTTCTACATACAGGGTCACGAGCCGGCCCTCTGCGTGTTCTGCTGGGGAGCGGGGGAGGGGAAGTGCCTTCAGTATTGCTGACCTTGTGACCTTTTGCGTCTTAAAGCTCCCAACTGCTTCTCTAATCTGCCACATGGGGCTGAGGAGGCCGCCTTGACTTGCTGGAAGACATTTTTACATCCTGAAGGAGATCACTTTACCCTCATCAACATTTACAAGGCCTACCAGGACATAGCTCTGAATTCCACCAGTGACCGTAAGTGAATGCTTGTGAGTCTGAGAAATTAGCTCGTGTCCAGCTTTCCTCCCCCAGAGGAAGCCGAGCTGTTCTCCCTTCTCCAGCCTGTCGGTCACTGGAGTGGAGTGGCACTTGTCGCCGGGCATGTGGAAGTCCAGTGCCCAGCCAGCCCAGGGAGCTAGCCTGGGCCCAAAATTCTGGCACAGCACAGCCCCCACCCTCCAGGGCCGGGGGAGGAGAGAAAGGAACTGCCGTCTCTAGGTGCCCTGGGTCAGAGCTGGGCTTTGTGCTTTCCCCAACACCCACCTTCACTGGACAGACAGAATGTGGACATCCAGGACCAAACCAACCAACCCTGGCCCCAGATACTAATCGGCAGGTGTGCCGAAGGAGGCAGGAGAGAGCCGGCTTGGCCGGGGGGAGGGGAGAGGACAGGACGTGTGGAAAAGCGGAGGCACAAGTCCCGGGGCTAACCCACAGTGGGCGTATGACTTTGCACAAGAGGGAATTGGAAACACCTATCCATGAAACTGCCTTGCTCAGCTTTAGACAGGAAGGGGATCCCGAAGGGCCGACAGGACAGAGTGACACACGCAGGCCGGGGCCTCCAGAGGCAGGCGGTGAGGAACCCCCTTCCCGCAAGGGAACCTTGGTTTTCCCTTTAGCACCTTTTACCTCCTCTGCTCTGGTAGACAGGATGAAAACTGAGCTGAGAAATAGGACAGCAGTTTGGCAGTAGAATTATTCAATGGGGAGTTAATTTTTCCGAGCTGAGAAGGTAAAGTTGTCAGTGGAGCCAGAAAGGATATGGGGAGTTTGGTGGCATCTTTGGAGAGCAAGGAGGCTGGGTACAATCGTCTGCCCAAGCACATGCTCCTGTCAGACCAGGTGCACAGGACAGGATCGACTGGGGGCCTCCCCACACTGTGCCAAGGCCAGGGGCGTTCCCAGGGCCAGGCAGCACTCCAGGCCCGTCCTAGGGAACTACACCGGTAGCAAGAAAGCATTCACTTCAAACTGAACCAGGGGACTGAATTTTAATATAAAATTTGCAGCTAAAGTAGATGAGCTTAACAGAATTCCCCAATCAGCCTAGTAGTGATCCTTCCCTTAGAAGTATGTTGAGATATTTTCATGGCTCAGGGGACCTTCTACTGTACACTTTTCCCTCCTAGTTTGATCAAACGTTGTGGCCACGTACGTCCTCATTGTGTACACGACACAAATGTTGATGAGACCACCTCCTCTGCCCGCCCTCGGGTGCAGGTGATGGGCGGTACACTGGCCTGGTCTGCACCTGCCACATGCTGCCCCCCAGCTCGGGGGTTCCAGAACCCCACAGCCAGTGCAGGTCCCGCCGGCCAGCACGCGTCCCTGCAGCCTCCGTCACCCAGGTGACCTCCTCTTCAGGACAGGACAGAGATCCCACCTTCTTCCTGGCCTGGGCTCTGGTAGCTTATAACTGGTCATTTCTTTTCTTCTTTCCCTCCCAGACTGTGTTGAAAAGTGGTGTCACGATTACTTCCTCAATTGTTGTGCTCTCAGGATGGCAGACGTTATCCGAGCTGAACTCTTAGAAATTGTCAAGCGAATTGAGCTTCCCTGCGCAGAACCTGCTTTCGGCTCAAAGGAAAACGCTCTGAACATAAAGAAGGCTCTCCTGTCCGGTTACTTCATGCAGGCGAGAATGGGGAGGGCGTGGTCTCTACAGAACCTCACGCTCAGGACAGCCTGTCAGGAAGTCTCACCTGGGATGGTGCTTTCAGTGGTGTTGACATTATATAAAACTAAAACCTTCTGGGTCACTAAAGATTATTTAAATATACTTCCCTTCAAGGGAATTGAAGGGCTAAGCCACAATATGGTCACTTTGTCCAAAAAGACAAAAGGTCTTTTTTCATTACAGAGGGGACATTAGGAAAAACACGCTCTTTGGGGGAGCATCAGTCCCTCACCTCACTGGTTTGTGAAGTAGCTCATGTTTAACCAGTGATACTGGTAAAGGTAATGTCTCATGTGTTTCATCCCCCAAATGAAGGCTGCCCGATGTAGCTCCCCTAAATTAAAGCACATTACGGATGCATTTTCTTCACATCGTGGGGAGTGAAACTGGTATTTCTCAAATTCTAAAACGGTCTTTAAAGAGGAGAAAAAATGACATTTTAAAATGAATTTCCTCATCTTGTATGGACAAAGTAAGGTTCCTACATCAGTGTTAACTGTATTGAGCTAGAACATCTGGCATAAAGCCCCTGACAGGAGTATCCTGCCCAGAACATGGCTGGCAGCACGCTAGCCTTCACGACCCCAGTTAGCCTTTGTAGCTACGCTCTTTTCGCCCACTGCCCTGAAACTGCTAGTCAGGAACATCATCATCACGGCCTCAAAGTTTTGGGCAAAACCTGTGTTTGGCTTGTTTTCTAGATCTGAAAATAGGAAACATGGGTGGCAGATGGGTAATTTTTACTATTTTGAGTGAAATAAGTACTTAAGAATTTTTTTAAACAAAACATCTTGTCTGTTGATCTCATTAACACAGAACCTTTTTCCTTAAAAACACTGCCTTGTAGATTGCCAGGGATGTGGATGGATCAGGTAACTACTTAATGCTGACACACAAGCAGGTAGCCCAGCTGCACCCCCTGTCCAGTTACTCCATCACCAAGAAGATGCCAGAGTGGGTTCTCTTCCACAAGTTCAGCATATCTGAGAACAACTACATCAGGATTACCTCCGAAATCTCTCCTGAACTGTAAGTCTACTAGAGAGAAAAAGGTTCTTTTTAACTCATAACTTGAGTCAGTGATACATTTGGTTTTTACTACATTTTCAGTTAGGTTATGTTGGCACCAATCTAAACGTACTGCATACCTACTTAGGGCAGGTCCCTCGGGAGGAGCATCTAAATGTTCCTCTCTCTGGGATCACAACAAATTACATACCATGCAAAGGGGCGCCTGGCTGGCTCAGGAGGTGGAACGTGCAACTTTTGATCCCAGGGTCATGAGTTTGAGCCCCACCCCATGTTGGGTGTAGAGATTATTGAAAAACAATACAGTGTAGTAATACAACAGCATGATGCCTCTTAAAAGGAACAAAAAAAGCCACAAAGAGTGTTTACAGGTGCAAACCCAGAGAAGGAATGAGCTTAGCCACTCTCAGAACAGACGTGCCAAGACTAGGGCTAGTGGGAGAGGGAGGGATGCAGGGGAGGTGGGCGACGGGCAACTATGAGAGGTTTAAGGCTCATGGGCCACGTGCGAGTCTAGAATTTGCCCTACGAAATTATGAGAGTTTTAAGTAGGAATAACATCCTTTCTGTGTACTTCCAAAGACAACTCTGGCTGCCAAGGGAATGAAGTACATGGGGTACCCGTGAGAATGAAGAGCTGTCTCTAGTGCTCCTGCAGATGCTAGGTCCACCTGAACATACGCTCCTCCCTGGACAGTGAGCTTCAAGGCAGGAACCTAAAGTACCTAGTAGCTGGACGCGGAGTGGTATCAGTTAATGAGAGAAAGAACTCTTACCCACCCGGAGTTCTCCCTAACACCTGACCTGATCTTTCACATGTGATGGGCCTTAAAGCAAGTGCCAGTTTCCCCTGGTGATGAGTGGTGGGCATCATAGTTAGGTGTGGCCTAACACTAGAGAAGCCAACTTATTCCAGAAATGCAATTGGACTGGTTCAATAAAAACCACAGGAAGTATTTATCCTGCAAAGGGAGACAGAGACTGAAGAGTACAAATTAAGTTCGACAAGTAGATTCTCCAGGGGTGGGAAGTCCCCCCATGTTTGGCATTACTCACCAAAAAAGAAAAAAATCTAATCTTTTTGTTTTCAACAGATTTATGCAGCTGGCACCACCGTACTATTTCAGTAACCTGCCTCCTAGCGAAAGTAAGGATATCCTACGTCAAGTAATGGATCACCTTTCACCTCTATCAACAATGAAAAAGGAACCGAAAATGTGTGAGAAGTGCCCTGAGACTACTGAGCAGAGATGCACCATCCAGTGACTTCAGAATCTTCCATAAAAAGCAAGATGTGCAATAAGTGCCCCACACTAGCCTAACAAACAGCCAGTCTGCCGGAGGGAGGTGCAGACGCTCAACTTGAATGAGATCATGCCCCACGAGTCTTGAAAAAAAATACTTTGTATATTATTTAAAAATAAAAAAATAGAAGTTTTTATTGAGTTCTTTAAATTACGACTCCCATGTTTTCCTTCTTATTGGAAAAGCTTTTAATCATTCATAATTTGACCAAATTTTTTTTTTTTAAAACTATTTTGTAAATGTGTCACAGACACAGGGGACAGAACCCTACTCTTTTGTAGAGGACCTTACTCTGAATAAAGTCGTGAGTTTTTCAGTAAATCAGAGAGCTGTTTTCTGATAATTTTACAAACACAAAATCACCAACTACTGTCCATGGGAAATGGGTCACACGGAGAGGTGCTCTTTCAGTCTGTCCATGATTTCGTCCATCCGGTCACCTGGAATCAACATCACGGTTCGCAAGGGCTTCATGGGGACGTCATCAAAGGACCACCTGCCTCCCAGACGAGTGTCGCTCTCTTCCTGCACCGAGTAGCTGAACTTCAGGATGGCCTTCTGAGCCGAACATAAAATTGTAAGTTAAAGTTTCAGACAACCCAAAGGGAAACTTGTTTAAAGGGCAGCCAGGAATATTGTCTGACGTGCTTACGAGTGACGGCAAACAGAAGCCGAACAATAAAATTAGCTCAAACGGGATATTCCAGCAGAAGTTACACAATGCTTACCAGATTTCTAACCTACAGGAAAAGCATGAAGAGCGGTGTGTCCCAGTCTTAAGTGTTTATAAATCAACAGGAAAGTGAAATAAAGACTCCTAGCATTTTGACAATGAGATTCAGAATGGTCCTCACACACTGGTCTTTCCTCACTGTGCTGGCATCAAGCTGTGTGAAGACAGGCGTGTGTGTAACCAGGCCATCTTCAAACACCCATCCGGCCTTCCCTGAAAAAAATCTAAGGTGCTCGGGGGATACACGTTTAATTTTCACTGTTTACTTCCTGAAAAACAAAGGTAGAGCTGAATCTGCAGTATTTAGTATTTTGCAGAAGTCTTTTTTCAAAAAAGTAGTTACGGATGCCCTCTAATCCAGGAAAGTAAGTTACTCCTCAGATTGACTATCTTTGAGCAAGAAAGCAGATTCTCTGGCATCTAGCTGTCCATGATGGCACAAGCTACCTTTCTGGAAAAAAGTGCTAGAAATCCTGTTACGTGGGAGGACATCCAGGAACAAGGACACAGAGAAGCATGTGAGCCTTCACAGGGCAGCAGGGCCTACGCCAGCTTCCACATGAACCAGCTGCATGACCTCAGATGATGGCTCTCCTCCCCGACTCTGCATGCCCATCTGTAAACCAAGACTAACGTCTACCTCATGACGTGGTTCCAGAACAAAAGATCTTCTAGTAAGCATGTGGACAGTGCTTGATCACCATTCAAAGTTCATGGCCCTTTTCCTCTCCACATTCCACCCCAGGGGCTGGGGGGCTAGGGACAAGCCTGCTGGTAGTGTAGTAGCGCAGGCAAGCAAGACCCTGCCAGGAGGTACTAGGTGTGAGCGCTGCTTATTAAGTCCCTGCAGGGGACGTACTAGATATGGACGCTGTGTGAGCCCCCTGCCGAGATGTACTAGGCATGGGCCCCGGGTGAGCCCCCGCGGGGAGGTACTAGGTGTGGGCACTGCGTGAGCCCCTACAGGGAGGTACTAGGTGTGGGCCCCAGGTGAGCCCCTACAGGGAGGTACTAGGTGTGGGCCCCAGGTGAGCCCCCACCGGGATGTACTAGGTGTGGGCCCCGGGTGAGCCCCCACCGGGATGTACTAGGCTTGAGCTCCCACAGGGATGTACTAAGTGTGGGCCCTGCGTGAGCCCCCGCAGGGATGTACTAGGCGTAGGCCCTGCGTGAGCCCCAGCAGGGATGTACTAGATGTGGGCCCCGGGTGAGCCCCCACCACGATGTACTAGGCGTGGGCCCTGCGCGAGCCCCCGCAGGGAGGTACTAGGTGTGGGCCCCGCGTGAGCCCCTGCAGGGAGGTACTAGGCGTGGACACCATGTGAGCCACCAACTGCCAGCTACATGAAGAAAAGTGTGGCCGTACTCCAAGGACTCAGACAGAGAGCAGCAAATCTTGCCTACAGTCAAGAAAGCTCTGGTTTACGTTCAAAAAAATAGGAGTCTTACCTCATAGAAAAATTCTTCCTCTGCATTTGCAAACATTAACTCCTCTTTTTCTTCTTGGTTGCTCCCTTTCTTTTTGGAATTTTTTCCAGCTTCCACAAACGTCTTGCTAATCAGAAGGTAGAAGTAACACTTCCCACACGGCTTGTTAGTTTTGTGTGCCTCTGCTAGTTCTTTCCTACAAAGCACAACACAGAGACGGTCTGCCTGCTGAGCCTGGTGAAAATCCACAAGCCAGAGCACAGGGAAACCAGAGAGGCCTCCGCAGGGGTTCTGTGGTCTCTGACACAGGCTCGAACAAGTCAGATCTGGACACTTCTAAGGCATGAGTTTTATTTATGTGGTCAGTTGCACTTGTGATCGACTACGACGGGGTTTTGTAGTAAGCAGGACGAGCCCCTCAGATTATGCTGCGATGTGGATACACAGCAAATAAGAGGGGTCTTAAAGGCAGTCAGCATCACTGCTCTGCCTCTGCAAAACTAAAAATATGTAAGAATTTGGATTTTTAAAAACATTTAGCAGAGACACAAAGGCACAGAGCTATAACCAATGCCATTAATCTCTAAGCACCAGAGTCAAGCACTAGGACTAGAGTCCTGACATGCTGCAGAAATGGCACACCAGGACACACATCCCCTAGATTCTAGAATAATCAGTAGAATGGCAATATAGCCTTCATTTTTTTCCTTCCAAAAACTGCCCGTGTCCCTATACATCTGTCCAAAGATGTAAAGACTTCAGCTTTAAGAGAGGATGATCAGGAGAAAGCAGATCACTCTCCTGTGATACCAAATACACATGAGCTCCAGCTGATCAAAAAAAAAGACAAAGCAAAACAAAGAACATGCAGCAAAAGTACGATGAGTGCCAGCTGGGCATGAGGGGGTGAGAGTAAAACGATCAAGAATGAACTGGTTAAGTGGGAAACCCGAAGGCTCAGCCTGTCCTTACATCCCCACCAACTACTACCAGGCAAGCATGAGCACCACGACCTGGAGCAACAGCGCCTGTGCATGCGACACGGGGGCCAGTCTGTATTTCCATCCCACTCTACCTCAAAGCACAACAATCCCAATTCTTAGCTCTTGACAATTAAATGTAAACCTAAAGTCCCTGCATTAAGAAAGTACTGGGTGGCATAGTCGGTTGAGCTTCCAACTCCTGGTTTCAGCTCAGGTCATGATCTCAGGGCAGTGAGATCAAACCCTCCATTGGACTCCATGTTCAGTGGGGAATCTGCTTGTGAGGTTCTCTTTCTCTCTCTTACCCTCTGCCCTTCCACTCGTGCTTTCTCCTTCTCTAAAATAGGGGAAAAAAAAAAAAACCCACAAAACAAAACAAAAAAAAATTAAAAACAGCAAACCTCAAGAAGCCAGAGACACAGTATCAGGACTGCAGCTTCCTTAGTTAAAAAACATCCCAGGGCAGCCCTGGTGGCGCAGCGGTTAAGCACCGCCTGCAGCCCAGGGTGTGATCCTGGAGACCCGGGATCAAGTCCCACGTCGGGCTCCTGCAATGGAGCCTGCTTCTCCTTCTGCCTGTGTCTCTGCTTCTCTCTCTGTGTCTCTCGTGTATAAATAAATAAAATCTTTAAAAAAAAAAAAAAAAATCCCAGTGGAACTTAGGAATTGTACCCAGTTTTTGTTACCAGAGTAACTCAGCATTTTATCCACGTTACAGAACTCTGGGAAGACGATGAAAACTTTAGTCCAGTAGGGGGTAAAAAGTCTACATAAACTCATCTGTGTTTATACCCTGTTCATCTTCTAAGACTGTTGAGACTACGGTCACAAGACATTAGGAAGCCTGCTGCTAAGCAGGGACAGGCCTCTGGCAGGAGGAGGTGTCCTCCGAGGCACAGGGCTCCCGAAAGGGCGGGCAGGGCGCTTCCCACTACTGAAATCCCTCTGCCAAGTCCACCTGGGAACAACCTCTGTTCAGAGGCATGTGGCCCAGTCTCTTACTGGAGCTGCTGGTGCATGGGCAGCGCAATCTGAGGAGGGACGTTAATGAACCTCTCGCTGAGGAGAAAGCCCACAGGCTTGGAGTTGTCGTTTAAAAGTGTATCCAGCTGTTCCACCAAACTCTTTCCACAGTTCTTCTCACAGGAGCTCAGGATCAGCTCTTTAATTTGTTCAACACACTGGGTTCCCTAGGAAGCAAAGACAAGGCTTGCCGTTCAGTACAGGCCGCACCTGGAGCAGAAAAGAGAGAGCTCTCTAGCACTTTCTATCTTACAGTCAGGGCAGTCTCCTGGCATCGCCTTTACAACCCCACCCGTCCTCAGTGTTCACTGCTTAAGCATTTCTCAAAATTAACTACACCTGGCTATTTACCGTCCTATGAGCAGTGGTGACAGCGTGTTACACCTACACTCACACACCGCAACAGCCATTCCAGTCCACTTCGTAGAGACAGATGGACGTAACTGGAAAGTTCATGTAAAACCTGAAGATGAGGGGCAGCCCGGGTGGCTCAGTGGTTCAGGGCGTGACCCTGGAGTCCCGGGATCATGTCCCACATTGGGCGGGCTCCCTGCATGGAGCCTGCTTCCCCCTCTGCCTGTGTCTCTGCCTCTCTCTCTGTGTGTCTCCCATGAATAAGTAAATAAAATCTTAAAAAAAATAAATAAAACCTGAAGATAAATGGTGACCTGCACCTTACTCTGAGGAGAGTAAACAGCTTGTTCTCCCTTTTCTTAGAACTCAACGAATCAATAAAGAGACAAATGGAAGCACAAGTGAAGGTCAGTACGTGCCCTCTGCTGCAGGAAGCAACAAAGCCTCACAAAGGAAGAGCCACAGACAGCAGCACCACCAGCTCTAGTATCAATACCAACACCAGGACCCCAGTTCTGAATGGTTCTCTACACCACGAGGAGCCATGACTTTCATGGTTGAGATCATTCAGCACAAAAACACTCTCACATTTGAAAAAAATTACAGTGGGGCACCTAGGGGGCTCAGGTCATGACCTTAGGGTGGGTCCTGGGATCAAGCCCCATAGCAGGCTCCCTGCTCAGCAAAGAGTCTGCTTCTCCCTCTCTGCTCTAATAAATAAAATCTTAAAAAAAAAAAAAAAAAATACAAGATTACAGTGAGATTTCACAAGAGCACATATCCTTATTGTTAATTCCATTGCTGATATAAAAACAGTCATCATACATTAAAGTGATTTGGGTCTAAGGAACAGTCTGATGCCACCCAGTGAAACCAACCTTTCTTTCAGTTAAATTTAAAAGACTTATGAACCCAAAAATCTCATCTTCATCCACATCGTCATCGCTGTCTTCTGAAACATCCGTCTGCTATTTTAAAAAGAAAAAGAATTAAAGTTGTACATTTGGTTGGGAGAAGCAGAATACCAAGTCACGCTTCGGTTTTCAAACACCATCCTTGGCCACCATCACGGCAGGGAAGTGTCACAGGCTGAGGACCGTGGGCCTTGCCCTGATCAGCTCACCTCCCTTGCTTCTGCTCCCCCCTTTTACATTGTGGATGACCCCTTCCTGCTCCAAAATTCTTTATACTAGATTCGCAGTATGTCACCAGAACAGATAAAACTTCCTGAAATCAACCACTTCAGTCTGTCTTCAAAGACACCTGGCTGCAGCCAGCCCTTGCTCATCCCTCCGTGGATCCCCTGCAGTCACAGGCCTCCAGAGCACAGGCCCAGCCCTAGCACAGGTGAGAGCGAACAACGCTTGGGCACCACTCACTCCTACCACGTGAAGAGAAAAGAGGGCAAGAAAGGAACGAGACCTAAGAATGAAATGCTTGACTCCGACCTGAACTTCCAGACTCTACAGACAAGCCCTCCCCCGGGGCCTCCGCCTCCACCTCTCCATGTGCTGCTGATGCAGTGGTGCTGGTGCACGTGTTCAGGCGGCACACTCACTGCGTCCCCGGCCCCTAGCGTGAGGTCTGGCAAAGACAATGTCCTTGGGGACCATGTGCTGAAGGAAGGAAATGAAATGAGGCTGCTGCTTTATCTACAGAAAGCCAGCAGGGACTCACGACTGTCCCATGTGTCTCCCTGACGCTCTTCTGTGGGAAGGGACTCACAGCTCTGCCTCCTGCAGCAGCACCCAGGCTCACTAAGGTAGGGCCAGTGGAGCAGGGGTGCTCCCGGGGGCCGCAGGGCAAGAACAGGGCCACGAAACCTGCCTCTGTGGGGACAGGGCATCAGACCAGTGACTCAAGGGGCCTGAGGAAGTAGTCCTGGATCTCCTGCTACTGACAGGGAGACTCAGGCAAAGGCACTACCAGGCTTTAAAAGCAACATCTGGGGGCAGCCCGGGTGGCTCAGTGGTTTAGTGCTGCCTTCAGCCCAGGGCCTGATCCTGGAGACCTGGAATCGAGTCCCACGTCAGGCTCCCTGCATGGAGCCTGCCTCTCTCTCTCTCTCTGTCTCTCAAGAATAAATAAATAAAATCTTTGGGGGGGGGGGGGGGAAGCAGCATTTGTGCTGAAGCAGTTTCACCTGTAGAACTAGGGTGGGCAGCATGGCCTAGGGAGTAAAACCATGTGCCAAAATGAGAGATGTTTTCAGCTCTATGAATCCAGAGGATACATGGAGAGAGAACAGGCAGGTAACTCAGAACACAAACACCAGCCATGAGAGAACCGGGGCACATCTACTCAGGCAACAGAATTAGTCCACCAGCCCTGGTCCATCAAGACCAACCTGGGACAGATGTCCTGCAGCTCACAGGTCTCCCACCTACGGTGGCAAAACACATGCAGTACCAACAGAGGGCCAGGGGTAGGAAAAGGAACCCTCAGTGTCGAATTCTAAGCAATCCCCAAAATTGGGGCACCGGGTGGGCTCAGTCACAGGAACATGTGACTCTTGCTCTCAAGGTTGTGAGTTCAGTGGGGCACAGAGCTTACTGTAAAATAAAAAGGGGGGGAATCCCCCAAATGGTCACTGGGCTCACAAGCAGTTAGCATCCCCTGGAGCACACTCAGTGTTCCTCCTTGATGGTCATCAGCCATCAAAGCAACACCACATGGGGGCTACCTCTCCAAAGGGGCCGCGGTCACAATCCCATCAGTCTCATCCATGACCACCTGCTTACCGTACCCCCCAGCAAAAGCCCCACCCACCTGACCCGTTCACTGCCTCAAGCCTCCTTCTTCAACACAATTCCTAGGGCCTTCGTCCTGAGCAACTCCACCTAACCCCTCACCCCTGAATCTCCCTACACTAGCCACACAAGCAGGGCATGCCCTGCAGGCCCCCGCCCTTTCCCCTCCACAGCCCTTGGGACTGCCTTTTCTACAGGAATCCAAATTCTCCCAGTCCCAGAGGCTCTGGTGAAAGTTCTGGGCAGTCCCTCTTCTAGGGACAGAAGTCTCTGTCACTGGGACACCCTGAGGACCTCTGCGGAAGCCAAAACTGTAACTGTCACTGTGAAGTTACCCGTAGAACCATCCCATTGAAGGCTGAATCCTCCACTGACCTAAGCTCTTTCAAGAATAAAAGTGTTTCTTCTTGGACAGTCTTAGAACACGGTTAGAAGGTAGAGGAGGGTCAGCAATGGATGTTCTACATGGAGAAGCCACCTAAGACAGACACTGAAGCAAGCCACTCCACCATTCGCAGTCTTATTGAGGCGATCTTACTGACAGAGAGACTGGGTGGACCAACGATTCTGGCGCCATGCAGCTTTTCTCCACAAAGCTTGGACCTCACCCACAGCTTCGACAAGCTAGGGGCATGGTGGGGAGGTCGCAGGGTAGTTACCTAAAGTGTAGCCTTCTGTGCGGCCTTCTGTGCACCCCTTTCTGGATGATCAAAACAAGCCTTCTCCAAGGTCACGGCACAAGCACCAACAAGACGGAGGGCCGAAGATGGAGTGAGTGTTGACAACACTCCTACAGACACTGATCAGCTGGAGGGAACAGGTGTCTGGTGAGAGGTCTGCCTTTCCCACTGCTCTAGAAGGAAACTACTGGAGGTACTACTGCTTTCACTTTCTTCACTTTAGTGCCATGAGGTTTAGTAACAAGACGCTGGTGAGCCTATCCGATAGTTCCAGAACCTCAGTGGAGTACTGGTTGTAAAAGCCAGGTACAGTTGTTTAGGAGAGGAGATAGGGGCTGTGAATGCCAGCTTGTTGAAGACCTTCGGCTTTGACCACAATGGGAGATGGCTAAAGGTGAGGTGGTGAGTGGGTGCAGTAGACCGAAGTGGTGCTGCTTCTGTACCATGACCCCAATGGCAAGTTCTGGGAACGGGAAAAGACACCAACTGTGGGCACTGAGACTACAGCACTGGCCATGCTGCTGCTCTAAGCACCAAGTGCTCAGCAACTCCCGCTGCTTCTGCAATGCCAGACGAAGTAGGGACCAGGACCATCCTCATTTTCAGAGATGGAAGTGGGAACAGACCAAGGTCACGGTGCTAGATTCTATTCTCCACAGATGGCCACCACAGTCCAGTCCTACATTCTCTTCTGACAAAGTAACCTAGCCCCTACTCCCACTGAATGCTGAGGTCCATGCACCCTCCCCTTGAACCTCTGCAGACCCTCACGTCTGATTAATAGGACAGCGGAAATACAATGCTGTGCACTTGTGCCTGGTTCTTTTGGGCTGCTTGCTCCTGGAACCCAGCTGCTTCGTAGAGGGGCCCATGCCACAAAGAAACTGAGGCCCCTGACCCATAATTCCAGCTGGGCTCCCTCTGGACAGCCGGCATGACCTTGCTGATCATGTGAGTGAGCCATCTTGAAAGTGAATCCTCTGGCCTCCCACTGGCTAATGAGACACAGAGCAGACAGGAGTTGTTCTCACTGAGCTCTGTCCAAATGAGCCAAAAAGATGACCATTGCTACTGTGACAGTAAACTGCAAGCAGTATATATGGCAGCCACAGAAAACCCAAAACCACCACGGGGAGGCAGAGGCAGGCCTCACCCCTCCTGCTGTGCCTCCTCCAAAAGCTCCCTCCAGTGCTTCACGCCCTCCCTTCCAGGTCACCCCCACCCCCCACTGTGGCCCCCACCACAGCTCCTTTGCAGACTCTGCCACTGACTCCTCCAAGTAATTGGTATTAGCAGTGTCTGTCCCACCCTCCCTGGGCAACCGTCCATCTGCTGAGGACACCCAGGTCTCCAGCCACTGCTCACACCTCCCTCACATGTATCACAGGCAAATCAAACTCAACACGTGTACACCCGAACTCAGGTTCCCTCCTGGCCTCTTCTTCCATGTTTGCAATCTTGGTCACTGGAGGCAAACACTTGGGAGCCACCCTTGACCCCTCAACTCAACCCATCACTCACTAAGCTCCATTATCTCTCGTCTCCTAAATATCTTCTGAATCACCCCTTTTTCTCACTATCCATTGGCACTCCGGGGAATCCAGCATTCAGGAATCTTGGAAATTACTAGAATGACTTTATAACCAGTCTCCCTTCCTCCGGTAACATCTCTTTCCAGTTTGAGCTCCTGGCCCGTCCGCTAAACCTTGGGAGGATCTTAACACAACAAAGAACTAATTTAATCAGAACAAACATAACTCCCGCTTACCTTTATCACACTCCCAATATGGTTTTGTTGAATTAAGAGATCAGTTAGTTCTGCAGTGTTCACAGGAGCCTTTAGGAAAAGCTAAGGAGAAGAAAAAAAAAAAGTACTTTAAATGAAAATCAAAACGCAATTTTTAACAAAACTTCTAACATCCATACTCAAATAATGAAGTATCAATGATGGAAGACAACTCAGAAGAGCAATTGCAGGAGGAAAAGAAAAGCCCTTGGAAAAGAGAAACAATCCTTCCTACTCTGCAGGGTAGAGAGGACAGGAATAGGAATTCTAAAATAAAGGATGAAATTTGACCTAGCTTGTGTTGAATGGCCTAGATTTTCTTAGAAGAGCAAATTTGTGTGTAGAGGGTAAATGACCATACCTGTTGCAATAACTTCTTAATTCCGTCATGATCCTTGTCAGAGATGGAATAAGCTTCAAATTCAACATTCACTTCCTGTAAATAACACACAAAATAGGTCATCACACATAACTCCCTAGGATAATTCAGGCAGTATTTTCTACTTTGCAGCTTTTTCTTTTCCTTCTGCCTCTATTGTTTTTGGCTCTATCTCTATCTACAGAACGTGCCAGGAGAAAGGACACAAAGAAAATGTTATTTGAAGAACTGTCTAGGTTTCAAATAGGCAAATATATTGCCAAGATTGCCATCTGCACAGGTTACAAAGCACCTTCACGCCATCTCTTCTGACACATAAGCCTGGGAACAAAAAACTCAGACTGATCTAGTTTCAATGTAGAGGAAGTCTGCTCCAGAAAAAACAGTCACAGCAGCCACAAAGAAGAAATTATTTACCTGACTACAATAAGGATGAGCAAAGCGCAGAATCACTTCACAAGTCCCCAGCACTGCCTACCGCTTGATGCCCTTGATTCAGCCCATGCATCTGAGGCTACACTTCATTCACCTGACAAATACTGACCACCACGTACATTAGCACTGTGCCAGGCACTCGTGACGAAAAGGTAAGCAAAGCAGACTGAATGATTCTGCCCTCGTGGAGCTTACAATTTAGGGGAGAACATAGGCTTTAAGGAAATATTCATGGAGATAAATATAAAGTTGCAACTATATGTGCTATAAAACACAGGTACGCGGTGCTGTAACAACGTGAAAAATAGGTAAGAAATCAGGAAAGAGGGTATTATGCTGAGTGAAATAAGTCAATCGGAGAAGGACAAACATTATATGGTCTCATTCATTTGGGGAATATAAAAAATAGTGAAAGGGAATAAAGGGGAAAGGAGAAAAAATGAGTGGGAAATATCAGAAAGGGAGACAGAACATGAGAGACTCCTAACTCTGGGAAATGAACTAGGGGTGGTGGAAGAGGAGGTGGACGGGGGGTGGGGGTGACTGGGTGACGGGCACTGAGGTGGGCACTTGACAGGATGAGCACTGGGTGTTATTCTATATGTTGGCAAATTGAACTCCAAAAAAAAAAAAAAAAGTCAGGAAAGTCTTCCCTTAGAGAAGTGACACAAGCTGGGAGGGACTTCCTGGCACTCGGGCACCTAGGTGGCTCAGCTGGTTGAGCATCTGCCTTCAGCTCAGGTCATGGTCCCAGAGTCCTGGGATTGAGGCCCACACTGGGCTCCCTGCTCAGCAGAGAGTCTGCTTCTCCCTCTGTTCCTCACCCCACTCATGCTCTCTCTCAAATAAAATCTTAAAAAAAAAAAAAAAAAAATTAAAGAGTTCCTGGCCCCGAGAACAGCACATACTATGGCCCAGAGGCCAACAAACTATGTTAAGTACATGGGACTATATGAAGCAAAACAATGAAAACAGAACCTAATCTGTAATGCTACTTGTGTCCCATAAATCAATGAAAGGATTGCTTCACACCAAAAGCAAAACCTTAGAGGCTTATAAGCCTCCACAAGATCAGTCCTAAATCATACCTTGGTAAGTGACACATTTATTTTGGGGATCTGCTAAAATAGTGTGTTCACACATAGTTCCAAGTATAGCAGATTCTGGAATTTGGGTCTTCGCTGAAGGCCAGAGAGGTCAGTCACAGCTACTTGTGCCCGGTCACCCTGACTGTGCATACATTTAAGCGTCCCCTGGGCTGTTACATTCGCCAGGGGGGTGAGTATTGAGGCCAGTTTATCAAGTTCAAATCCTGACTCCTGGAAGGAGGCTCAGCCAGATTGTGAGGGCGACACAGCCCGGGTGGGTAGGGGGTGAGGACATGTTCCAAACAGGGTCAAACTAAACCACGTAACAAATTGTCACAATTCAGGTATTCAGTGCATTCCTTAAAAAAGAAATTCTTTAAAGGATGCTTTTAGGGTTTTTTTCCTTGTCTGGACAGATGTCTCCAACCTCTGCCCCAGGCTATGATGGCACCAGCACCGCAGCAGATACCAAATGGACCATCTGCCCAGCACCCCTTGCTCTGGGAATCACTCCCCATCCACGTGGTTTCAGGGGAAACAGCCACCTTTGTGAAACAGAGCCCTGCCACTTACTCCCAAGTGACAGACTTCAGAACTAAAACTAGATGTGGCATCTCACCTGCTTGCTCTTTTGACTGACAAATCTCAGAAGCTGTTGGTATTTTCTATTCTCTGCTATAAGGAGTAGAAACAGAAAAATAACCAAATATTTTGAATGTAACAAAGAGCGGGAAAGGAGAAAAGGAAAATGTGAAAGACTCCTCTGGTTTTCCACAGCATTCCAGGCTCAGTGACCCAGCCGGTCCCTGAGGCCCCACTACTTCCTGCCTTGGAGGTCTAAGATACCCCGGCACCCTCACCACCCACTCCCCTTCCTCTGCAGCTACACTCCAAGGGTCTGTGTTAAACACAAGCACGCGTCCCAGCCACATGGCCGCAAGAACTTAACTAAGCATGCCTAGTGCTTTTCGTCACATCTTTTCAGTATCCTGACCTGAAAAGAGGAGACGAAAAGCACTAGGTGTAAGTTCTTCTAGCCACATTCTATCACCACTCTGCCAGCTGCCTCAAAGCCAGTCATCCTGTTTTTTAAGTCAGGCTTCACATATACACATGTGCATTTCCTTCCTTCTCTATATGCAGAGCAGGTCTGAGGTAGATTCTTCATTTCCAAAACAATGGTCAAGGATTTATTCATCACAATAATGACAAATGGATGTGGATGAGTGAACACCACAAAAACTAAAAGCCTCTTTCCAATAAATACAGGAATCAAGATCCACCAAGTGTAGGAAACTGCCGTGAAAGCCTTAACAATTTCTTCAATCAAGAAAGTAATATATTTCAGTGGTAAATACGACAAAGAGCACAGAGATTCCAGTTGAAAGTCTTACTACCCACCCCCCAACTCCTACTCCTCAGAGGTCACTAACAATAGTTATTATCTTTCAAGAGGTTTCTTCCTTCCCCTATATCTACTGCACCACACACACTGTCTTCATTTAAACTTGCTGTGTATCCTGTCTTAAATGGTGCTAACTCCTAACTTTACATGGTTGATGTAAATACTAAATGAGTTAATAAAGTGCACAGACCCTGGAACACCATGTATTATTATGATGACTAAAGAATAAATTCTTTGCAGTCCAATTACTCTATCAAAGGATGTATACATTTTAGATTCTGATACTGTCAAATTGTCCTCCAAAGACACTGCAATAAATTATACTCCCACCAACAGTATATACAAGTGCACGTTTTCTTACACTATAGTCAATGAGGATCATCACGCTAATTTTTAATCACTGGAGTGCAACAGACTATCCATGTCAATTCAAGAAGCACTGATTGCTGTGCTTAGCAAAATAGCCAATAAAGTTCTAGGTGAAAAAAGGTGAGACCACATCCAAGGCAAGGGGCCAAAGAGCTGATTTCTAAGGGAAAGCTCTGTTCCCTGGAAGATTTATCATGCACCCAAGCCAGTCTCAGCCCTAATCCTGACTCATGTTCATCTCTGACTTGATATCCCATTACTCTCCCTTGCTTATTCTGTTGTGGCCACACTAGCTACCTTCCAGTCCATCAACCAGGAGGTATTTGGATTTTCCTATAAATGAAGTGGAAAGCTGGTGGAGTGTTCTGAACAGGGAAGAGAGAACACACCTACATTTAAAAAAGATCTCTCTTGGGCAGCCTGGGTGGCTGAGCAGTTTATCGCTGCCTTTGGCCCAGGGTGTGATCCTGGGGTCCTGGGATCAAGTCCCACGTCGGGCTCCCTGCATGGAGCCTGCTTCTCCCTCTGCCTCTGTCTCTGCCTCTCTCTCTGTCTCTCACGAATAAATAAATAAAATCTTAAAATATATATATATATATCTCTGGGGGGGTGTCTGGCTGGCTCAGTAGGAAGAGCCTGTGTGACTCTTGATTGTGAGTTTGAGCCCCATCTTGGCCTTAAGAGTTCACTAAAATATAAATAACTAAACTTCAAAGTATGGTACTGAGCATGCTTAGTATTGTATAAAAAAATAAAAAGATCTCTCTGGCTGTGGGTGTAGTGATGGTACAAGAATGGACAAACAGCAAGTCACTGAAGTTACCCCGGGAGTCCAGGCAGGCGATGATGGAAGCATGGACTTGTGGACTAAGGCTGTTGGAGAATCAACAACGAAACCATCTGGGTATGTAGATATAACTAGCAGGATCTGGGATCCCCGGGTGGGTCAGCGGTTTAGCACCGCCTTCGGCCCAGGGCAGTTGATCCTAGGGGCCTGGGATCCAGTCCTGCATCGGGCTCCCTGCATGGAGCCGGCTTCTCCCTCTGCCTGTGTCTCTGCCTCTCTGTCTCTAATGAATAAATAAAATCTTAAAAAAAAAAAAAAAAAAAAAGAAAGAAAGAAACTAGCAGGATTTATCGCAAGACTGGATGTGGCATGACAAAGGAGGAATTAAAGTTAATCACCAGGTTTGGGGCTTGAGTAAGTTGCCAATACGGGGGGGGGGGGGGGGGCATTTAGAGAAACGGCAAAGACGAGAACCTGAAGCGCGAATTACCGATTCCGCTTTGGACGCAGTGGGCACTCAGTGCTCTTAAGGCCCGTTCAGTCCTACTGATTCATTCAACAAATATTAAATACCTACAATGCCAGGCGGTTCGGTAGAGGACAGTCTGGGGAAAAAAAGAAACCCGGTTCTACGGCGAACCCAGCACCTGGACTCGGTGGGGCGGGCGGTCAGGTTCCTCGGAGGCAGAAGATGCAGCTTCACTGAGGTCACTGGGGTCACTGAGGTCTCAGCAAGGGCCGGAGGGGGCCGGAGGGCGCCGCAGGGTGGAGAACAGCATCGCAACACAAGGCCTGGAGGGCGGCCCGGGGGGCCCCGGCGGTTTAGCGCCGCCTTCGGCCCAGGGCGTGACCCCGGGGTCCTGGGATCGAATCCTGCGTCGGGCTCCCTGCGTGAGGCCTGCTGCTCCCTCTGCCTGTGTCTCTGCCCCTCTCTCTCTCTCTGTCTCATGAATAAATAAATAAAAATCTTTAAAAAGAAGGCCTGAGAAACGGAAAGAGGGCGCCGCAGGGCGGGCGGAGAATAAGCGGCGGGTCCCTGCCTACGGCTCCGGCGGCCAGAAAGTCCCCCCCACCCACCCCCGACAGAAACCAAACCCGGGTCGCACGTGTGCTTGTCACCTCGTCGACGCTCTCGTCGTCTTCATCCTCGTCTTCGTCGCTGTCTTCCTCGTCTTCGTCCTCATCTTCCACTCCGTCTTCCTCTTCCTCCTCGGCGCGCACTGCCAGGCCGCCCGGGGGCTGCGGAGCCGCGCTGCCCACCGCGCGCCGCTTGGGCCTGGACGCCATCTTGCCGGCCTCCCTGCGCCTGCGCAGGCCCAGCAAGCCCGCCCTTCCGGACCCGCCCACACAAGCGGCGGGGGGGAGTGAGAGACCACGGACCACCTCGGCGCCGAGTCGGCGCCACCCCCAGGGGCCCTGATGGATTCCACGGCCCGTGATCCCTAGGAGTCAAGTCAGTTCGGGGGTCCTGTTGGGGCGCTTTCTTCCCCCCGTCTCCGTCCTGCCTCACGCCCTCCGACGCTCCCCCCACCCCTCAGTGGTTCGACCCATCTGGGCCCGCCCCCCCGCCCCCCCGGGCCTGGATTGTCGGTGCGCATGCGCGCGCTCCCTCGGCTCCGGGACCCGGGGCGGTGGTGCAGGTGCGGGCGGCCACGCGCGGGCCGTCTCCATGGCAGCCGAGGCCACGTGGTGAGGGCCCACCCACCCGGCTCGCAGCTCCCGCCGCTGCCCCGCAGGCTGGTTGGCACCGCGAGACGCTGCCCCCGACGGGGCGCCCGCCGAGTGCCGGGCACGGGCCCCGCGCCTGGCCTTTCGGGCCTCCGCGGCCCGGCGAGGTAGGTGTCGCCGCCCGTGGTCGCCGACGAGGACAGCGAGGCCCGCGGACGCGCAGGTGTGCGGCGCTGGCCGGAGCGTGAGCCAGCGGGGAGAGGAGCGCGGGGCCGCTGCTGGTCTGGGCGGGCCGGGCCCCGGGGCAGGTCGCCGGGGCGGCGCAGGTGCGCGCAGGGCCCCCAGCACCGTCGGGGCGCGGCCCCCTCCGAAGCCCTGCTCCCTGCTCCCAGCCGACGCTCTTTAAGCGCATTGCTCGACCTGAAAGTTCCTCCCAAGGAGGGATGAGGCTTAAACGCTTCGGGTCCGGGGGGTGGAAATGAGGATTACAAGGCAGGGCCTAGGGCCTACCTACTGCAAGGGAACGGAGCGGAGGGGCTGTGGTCAGCCAGAGAGCGTGCACCCTGCTGCTGCAGCCACGTGCGGCCAGTGGACATCTGCCCCAGTGCGCTCGGATCTTTGCACTTCCAGAGAACCGGAGTTCTGGAGTTTTACGAGATCTACCCTCATTTTTTTTTTTTTAATTAGAGTGCAATTTGCCAACATATAGCATAACACCCAGTGCTCATCCCATCAAGTGCCCCCTTCAGTGCCCGTCACCCAGTCACCCCCACCCCCGCCCACCTCCCCTTCCACCACCCCTTGTTCGTTTCCCAGAGTTAGGAGTCTCTCATGTTCTGTCTTCCTTTATGATATTTCCCACTCATTTTTTCTCCTTTCCCTTTCATTCCCTTTCACTATTTTTTATATTCCCCAGATGAATGAGACCATATAACGTTTGTCCTTCTCCGATTGACTTATTTCACTCAGCATAATACCCTCCAGTTCCATCCACATCGAAGCAAATGGTGGGTATTTGTCGTTTCTAATGGCTGAGGAATATTCCATTGTATACATAAACCACATCTTCTTGATCCATGATCTGTCGATGGACACCGAGGCTCCTTCCACAGTTTGGCTATTGTGGACGTTGCTGCTATAAACATCGGGGTGCAGGTGTCCCGACGTTTCACTGCATCTGTATCTTTGGGGTAAATCCCCAGCAGTGCAATTGCTGGGTCATAGGGCAGGAGATCTACCCTGATTTTTAACAAAACCTGTGCCAAATAAAATTCAGTCCCCAGGCAGGTTTATCCCAGGGGCTGCCGGTATGTGGCCACTCATTGTAAAGACCATTTGGAAAGAACATCCTTCATTAAAGAAGACACCAGACATAGGAGAAGGAGGTTCATAGTTTAACTTGTTTCTCTTCTGTAAAGTGAAGAAAGTGGGTTGGATACCTGGGATTCTAAAAACAGAAGGAGCTGCAGCTTCCTGGGGAGGTGGCTGCTGCCCAGAGGTTTAAGCAGAAGTGTGATAACCTCTTCTCAATGATCCTTCAGCCGCAGGAAATGGAGTCAGGTTAAGGTAAGGGGCCACAGAGTCCCCATGACTATGTCCTGTGGGTTCCAGCCTCCCTGAGACTCTGCTACCACACCCCAACATGGATATTGATAGACGTGCATATCTGGGATTCACATCTGATAGGGTAGCTTAACATGACCCCTTTGGGTCCTACAACCATGTAAAAACATTTTCCTATGATGTATAAGACAGGAAGCTGTAAAAAAAAAAAAAGACCTCTTACAAAGCTAAAATTAGAAAATAGACTCAGAAGGCACAGTACCAACATATCAATGGAGTTTCACTCAGACATCATAGATAAGTTTTTCCATTTCTTTTTTATTTTTTTATTTAAAAAATTTTATTGGAGTTCAATTTGCCAACATATAGCATAAAACGCAGTGCTCATCCCGCCAAGTGTCCCCCTCAGTGCCCATCACCCATTCCATTTCTTTATGTTTTCTTGTAGTAAAATATATATAACATTTACAATTTTAATCATTTCTAAGTATACAGTTGAGTGGCATCAAGTATATTCACTTTGCTGTGCAACAATCACCACCACCCATCCCCAGATCTTCCTCATCTTGCCAAACTAAAACTCTGTCCATTGAACAGTAACTCGCCAATTTCTCCCAACCCCCAGACCCTGGATACCACCATTCTGTTCTCCGTCTCTATGAATTTGACTGTTCTAGGGGAATCCTAATAATTTGTTCTTCTGTGATTGCTTATTTTACTTGGCATAAAGTTCCCAAGCTTCATCCATGTTGTAGCATGTGTCAGAATTTCCTTTTTAAAACAATGGTATTCCATCATACGTATATATCACATTTTGTTTATCCATTTGTCCATTGGTGGACACTTGGGTTGCTTCCACCTTTTGACTATTATGTAGAATGCTGCTGTGCACTTGGATGTACAAATACCTGTTTAAGTCCCTGCTTTGAAAGCTTAGGGTGTGTATACCCAAAAGTGGACCTGCTGGATCATATGGTAATCCTATGTTTACTGTTTTTTGAAGAACTATACTTTCTTGTAGTTTGCAGATTTTCCAGGTACCGTGTATTGCTTTGATTAGAGATCAGGGGGAAAGCCTTACTTTGTGTCTTCAGACTAGCTCCTAGTGTTGAGCTAATGATCAGAGTGTGAAGACAATCTTACAGGAGCTGAGAAGTGGTGGGAGTGCTTAGGGAATGGGCATGGCTTTAGACCAGGATTAAATACCACCCCTGCCACTCAACTGTGCTATGTGATCTTGGGCACATTGCTCAACCCTTTGGAGTTTTGGGTTCCTCTTCTGTGAAATAAGGATAATAATACCTACCTTTGCTGGTTTAAATGAGGATTGAGATCCTGCAATGTAAAATGCTTAGCCCCGTAAATAACACAGACAGAGTAAGTGCTCACTAAAAGGGCAGCTGTTGTTACTGCTGGAAGAGCAGCAGGACACTGCTAGAAACTGAGTTTGAGACCTGGCTCTTTCTTACCAGCTGTCTTCATCAAATCATGCCCCTATTTCTTTAAGGAAAAGAGGTCATTTCCCCTGTTCCAGAGATGCTGGGTAAATCTACAGTGTTGTTTTCTTCAGTGTGAACAAGTGTTTACTTTACTTGTACAAGACGTTTACTGAGCGTCTACCATGCAGAAGAAAGTCCCTCAAAACAGGCAGCATCCAGAGGACCAGCCCATTTCACAATTGCAGGGACTGAGGCCGAGAGCAGAGCAGCCTAGACCAGAACACAGGCCTTTGCCCTCGAATGCAAGCTCCTTGCCCTTCAGCACACCTCTTCCCAAAGTCCGAAGTGGCTCATGTACAATCTTCCTCCTTTAAAACCTGAGGATACCCCTGCCTGTCTCCTGATCCTGGTTTCCTCCTATTCTTGGTGCAAGACAAGTAACAAGTTTCTTCAAGCAGGTTGCTTTCAGCGGGTCCCAGAGAAATGCAGGGATAGATCTTCCGATGTGGACAAGATCTGTTTATACCATGTTTGTGGTTTCAGCTTGAATGAGGCTGTATTCGTTTCCCAGGCTGCCATATCAAAGTGCCACAAGCTGGATGGTGTGTGCAGCAGAAATGTATTGTCTCACAGGCTAGATTCTAAGATCAAAATGTCAGTAGGGTTGGTTCCTTCTGAGGGCTGTAAGGGGAAATCCATTCTGTGCCTCTTCCCCCCAGCTCTGGCGGTTTGCTGGCCATCTCTAATGCCCTCTGGCTTGTTAATACATCACCCCAATCTCTGCCTTCATCTTCATGTTTTCCCTGAGTGTGTGTCTGTGTGTCCACATTTCCCCCTTTTTATAAGGACACCAGTCAGACTGCATTAGGGCCCACCCTAATGACCTCATTTTAACTTAATACATCTGCAAAGACCTTGTTTCCAAATAAGGTCACAGACTGAGGGTTAGGACTTTAACACATAAATTTTGGATTCATAACAGGGCAAATGCAGGGACCTGCCATTTCACTGCTTGCTCTTCATAGCAGACGATGGGATGATGAGTATGTCACTTCTTGATGGGAACAACTAAAGGAGTTCTGGGTGAAGACGAACATTAGAGCCACATTGCTGAGAAGGGGGTTGTTGACTTTTTCAGAACCCCCTCACCTGCTCCAATCCCTAGAGTACTCTGGGCTCTAGTCTACAGAAGCATCTTGGCTGGCTTTACCCATCTTCAACGTATTCAGCATGTTCAGGTACTAAACTCATTTATTAATCTCACCAAACCTTATATACATAGTAGCTGGAATGTACACACATCACCCTACATCATCTACCCTCACTTTATTCTGTAGCTTACTCTGTTATGGACTGAATTGTGGCTCCCCCACCCCCAAATTCGTACATTGAAGCCCTGATCCCCAATGTGACTTTATTTGGGTATAGGGCCTTTAAAGAGGTAATGAAGAGGGGGCACCTGCCTGGCTCAGTTTGTAGAGCATGTGACTTTTGATCTCAGGATTTTGAGTTCAAACCTCACTTTGGACATGGAGGCAACTCAAGAAAAAAAAAAGAAAAGAAAAGGGAGGAAAGAGGTCATGAAGATTGAATGAGGTCATTATGAGGTCAAGCCCTGCCATTAGGTGGAGCTCTAATCCTCTAGGTGTAGTGTCCTTAGAAGAAGAGCTACCAGAGGTCTCTGCACAGAAGACCATGCAAGCACACAGCAAGAAGACAGTAGCCTGGAAGCCAGGAAGAGAGCTCTCACCAGGAGCCAACCATGATGACGCCTCACTTCTGGACTCCAGCCCCCAGAACTGAGGAAATAAATGTCTACCGTTGAAGCCCCAGTCTGTGGAATTCTGTTTTGGCATGACTAAGACTCAACTCCAGTCTGTGTTCCCTCTCCTTTGCTAGGGTCTCCCTGCCCGCTGCCCAGACTTGATTTGGCATCGTGTGGGTGCCGTAGGGCTCCATACTGGGCTGCCTCCTTTTCTCACCATGGTCTCAGCAGTCCTCCGACTTCAAATACCCTCAATACACTAACAACTCCCAAGTCTTTGTTTTTTGACCTGACTCCCACTGAGCCCAAATTGCCTACCCAGTTTCTTCATTTGGACATTTAATGCCAGTACTCTCCAACTTTTTTTAACATTACAGCACACCAAGTAAAAGTTAAATACAACATATGTACACACAGGAGACACACTTTACAGGTAAAGGCAGCCAGCCCTGGCTGGGGTGGGTGTGAGGAGAGTGGCACTGTGGTTCTGGCAACCCTGGCACCTACCAGCTGGCCCAAGGGATGAGAGGATCAGCCCACAGGCACACCTGTAAGCCATTCAAAATGCACAAATGGGCTGAAGCACATTGGTGGGGAACAGGCACCCTCAAACATAGTATGTCCCAAAGAGAACCTTTGTCCCCATCCATTCCCCATCTCCTGGATGTGCTCCCATTCTCCGTTGTTATAAACCTGATCTCTCTTTCCTCTACCCTGTGTCTAACCCAAGCAAATGCTATTGGCCCCACCTTCAGAATACATCCAAGTGCACTCTTCCCCATGACTACCAGCCTAGTCCAAACCTGTACCAGCTCTCACCCAGACTTTTTTTTAAATTTTATTTATTTTTTAAATAGAGCACACAAGCAGTATGTGGGAGGTTGGAGGGGGGCAGAGGGAGAGAGAATCTCGAGCAGGCTCCACACTCAGTGCAGAGCCTCACACAGGGCTTGATCTCACTACCCTGAAAATCATGACCTGAGCCGAAATCAAAAATCGAATACTTAACCGACTGAGCCACCAGGTACCCCTTGTGGGGACTGTTCTAAGAGCCTCCCAGTTCTTACTCCTTTCTACTTTGAGTCTTTCCTCTGCACACCTGCAAAAGTGACCTCACTGGAATATAAGCACATCAGCCCTCTGCTCAGTCCCCCAGTGGCATCACATCTCATTGGGGATAAACGGCTAAGTCCTGAACGTGGCCTGAGCAACCCTGTATTGTCCCGTGCCCAGCTCTGACCTCATTTCCTACCTGGGGATGATGGAAAGACCAGATAAAAGGAGCATGATGCTCCCTTTGCACGACAGAGCCACCAGTCAGCCAGGACTTTTCCATCAGGGAGAAGAAAAGGCCTATCACTATTTCAGCCAGTGTTCATTTGGATCTCTTAGCACACAGCCAGACCCACACCCTAACTGTCCTCGAGGAAGTGCTGTTTACACCTAGACCTGGAGGCTGAGTAGAAGTTGGCAGGAGAAGCCCTGAGCAGGATAAGCCTAAGGGATGGAGAGAAGTCTGGGGTGGCTGGAGTGCTCAGGGGAGAGTGGGGACCGGGCTGGGACACGCTGCAGCTTGTCAGGTCGTTTGAGGTAGTTTGGGTCTGATCATAACCACAGTGGGAAGCTTCTTTTTTATAGATGTATTTCTCTTCTCCTTTTCTCATTTCTGCTTGCCCTCTTCTCTCTGGGCGAACAAGAGGAGGAAAGTGTGGTGTCCGGGAACAAGCCCAGGACTGAGGGTCAAGGGGATCTGATGCCAGCTTTATTGTGCATGACGTAGTCTTGTTTTCTCCCATTAGGTGGGAATAACCTCTGCCCTACCAAGCTGTAGGGTTGCTGAGTGACTCAAAGGACATAACAATGACCTCCAACACAGTTGTCAAGGACTACCTGTATACACCAGAGACTGATCTTATGCTTTATTTGCATTAAATCAATGAGGTTTGTCCTGCTTTATGGGTGAGGAAGCTGACCTGTAGAGGACAAAACTAATCCAAAGTCCCAGAAATGGGCACCTGGGTGGCTCAGTGATTGAACATCTGCCTTTGGCTCAGGTCGTGATCTGGGGGCCGGGGATCAAGTCCCACATCAGGCTTTCCGTGGGGAACCTGCTTCTCCCTCTGCCTATGTCTGTGTCTCTCATGAATAAATAAATAAAAACTTAAAAAAAAAACACATACACCAAAGTCCCAGAACTGATGAGTGGCAGAGCTGGGTGGGATTCACACTCAGGCAGTCTGGCTCTGAAGGCCGTGGTCCTAACCCCAGTACTATGCTGCCTCTCATATACTTGGCATACAGAAGTGTTAGGGAAAACAGGCATAAAAATAAAAAATATCACTCTGGTACAAAGGGCTTAGTTTAATAATGCAAACACTTGAAAGCAAAACCAGTCTACCCGCTGCAAATAGAGAAAATGTTTCTTCTGGGTTCTACTCTGTAGTTGCCCTAGGTAATAAAATTGATGGCTTCCAGATAATAACTCTTAAGAGAGACTATGAGATGTGCTGCTGGACTTGACAAATAAAAATCAGATTACTACCCACATTCCTTCTCAACCATTGCTCAAAGCACCTCTAGTGCAAAATTAAGAGGAACCATTGCTGGTGATTCTTTGTCCTGTTAGAGCCCCATGTCATCAAGTTCCACAAGAAAGAAATCACCTGATAAGTGCACAAAGGTAGTCATGCTCACACATTAGTAATTTTCTTAGTAATTTAAGATTTAAAGTTGATAATGTTTTGAGACTTGATTCCGCCTAATTGACCGGTACCATTCACTGTCCTATTAGCACATTCAGCCCACGGGAGAATCCAAGGACTCAGAGAAAGGTCTACAGGAGATAGGGGTTGGGTGTGTGTTGGGGGGGAGGGGAGTCCCAAAAGGTTCTGCAGAGCCGAAGGGTCTGCAGCAAAGGCTTAGGGACCTGGTGACAGACACTGCCTTTTGCAGAGGAAATACCAGAGGGAGGACTGGCTCGGGACAGCCGAGGTACATGTGTTTCTAAAGACACATATGTAGGTGGCATCAGGCAGCGGCCCTATGAGTGAGGAGTGACTTCTATGCCAGGAATCCCTGACTTCTGTCCACATGGCTTTTTTTTTTTTTCCTGGGGATACGCATCCCAGATCCCAACTAGTACCATGGCAAGGTCATGGTGGGGCTGAGGTCGGCCACCCAGGACCAACCACTTCTAGCAGCATGATGCTTCCACCTTTTAATCCCACAATCGTTGCTTGTTTTGTGTGCCTGGAAACATTTATGTGTTAACAGAAAATGCTAAGTCTTACCTGCCACTCAGTGACTTACAGTTTCCTGGAGCCCTAGAAGGGTCTCTTGGGATCAGTTGGGGGTTCAACCAGAGAAACAGCTGGTGTTTGATCTCACTACCCTGAAAATCACTTAGAAGAAGTGGGAATGGATTAAGACCTACTGCCAGGCACTGCCTCGTGTAACTGTGGAGGCTGCCAGGGCAAGTCTGAGACCCCAAGGGCAAGCCACCGAGAAGGGCAGGCTGGCTCGAGCCTTGAGCAGACATTGTGTCCACAGCTGGAATTTCTTCCTCAGAGAAGCCTCAGTTCTGCTCTTAAGGCCACTGACTGGAGGAGGCCCACCCAGATTACCTAGGATAATCTCTCTGGCTAAAAGCATTTGTGAATAAATGGGAACTTGAGCCCTGGGTTGACACCTGAGCGTGACCATCTCAGAAAGGCCGGTTCCTAATTTCTGTGTGAGACACATTCCAAGTAACTTCAGGAAATGATAGGAACAATACTGCCCATTCCCCCAAATCCCCAGTCTCTCTAGCCAACAGCTCAACGGCAGCAATAATTAGAACTTGATTTCATGATTATTATTTGTTCACCCAGGGTTGGTTGCTTAGATACAAAGCAATTCATTTTGAGCCAAATTTTCCTAAGATGTCCCATAGATGCTATAATGTTTCAGAAACCGATTCAGTAATAAATCACAAGTAATGGCTCTCAGAGTTAACACATTTCTGCTCCAAACAATATACACTGTTTGGCTATTATCAACCACCTTATAATATTTAGTAAGTAGCTGGTGGGCCTAATGCTACTTATGGGATAGTAATCCACATTTCAGGCAGAATTTATTCTGCAGGTCTCTGGCAGCATTTATTGTGAGGCCTTTGGGGGTGGTAGTATTAAATTCTCTTCCTTGATCCAAAAGAATTTAATATTTATTGTTTAAAAGATGTGGATCATACAGAAAGAGGTAAACAAGAAAATAATCACCCTAACCTGCCACCCATAAATAATTAGTGGTGGTCGGTGGTCTGAGCCTTTGGCTCAGGGTGTGATCCCAGGGTCCTGGGATCAAGTCCCGCATCAGGCTCTCCGCAGGGAGCCTGCTTCTTCCTCTGCCTATGTCTCTGCCTCTCATGAATAAATAAAATCTTTGAAAAAAAGAAAGAAAGAATTAGTAGTAGTATTTTGGTACAAATCCTTTCATATATACGTAGATGTAAAATTTATAAAGTTATACTATTCATGCAACTACGTTTTAAACTTAGCATTATGATGTGATTAAATAATCCATGTAATTAAGTTATTAATGAATATTTTAATGATTTCATACAACTACCATTCTCTCGCTTTTGGACATTTACTTTGTTTCCCACTCTAAATACCAGGATACAATCCTGCAACCAGAAGAAGAGTCAGTCCTAGAGACCTAATGCACAACATAGTGATTATAGTCAACAATACTGTATTATAAACTTCAAAGTTCCTAGAAGAGTTGATCTTAATTATTCTCACTGCAAAAAAGAAATAATTATGAGGAGGTGTGGTAGAGGTGTTAGCTGAGCTACAAAGGTAGTAATCATACTGCCTTATAGAAATGTATCAAATGAACAGCTAAATACCTGAAACTTAAGTTGTAAGTCAATGACATCTCGGTTTAAAAAAAAAAAAAAAAGAATTCCCAGATGAACGTTTTTGTTAGTCTTTGCACACATTTGAGTATTGCCTTAGTATTTATTCTTAGAAGTGAAATTATTGGAAGAAAGAGTATGAAGTATTCAAGGCTTTTGATACATCTCAACAAATTATTTTCCAGGTTGTTAGAACACTTTTGAAAGATACCTCATAATATTCGACATTTATAAAACATCATTTGAGTAGAAGGGTCAGTATAATTATTCCCTAAAGAGCTTATGTTTATGAACTACTCAGTATATTTGTCTTGAAAGGAAGTAATTCTTTATTTCCTTAAAATAATTTGTCTATTTGTTAATGATACAACCCCAAATATGTATCACTCCTCTTTACGAGGCTTAAATGTGTGGCCAGGACACTGGCTTTCCCTAATGGCTTTCTTTTTTTTTTTTTTTTTTTCCCTAATGGCTTTCATCTGCCTTTCCAAGTGATATCGAGTGCTAGCATGCCGTCCCTTGGCCTTATCAGTGACAGGGTCTTCAGAAGGAACGAGCCCATTAATGCTAAGTCATTGTGGGCGAGGATAGGTCACCTCAGCTAGCAGTTGATTACCGTGCTCCTGTCCCATCTAACATTGCTTAGGAAGAGTCCTTGAGATCTAATTAAGATCCCTCCATTTCTCTGCTCTGTCACAGCGCCCTGGAAGGACTGCCAGGTGATAATGAAGGTTCTTTTACTGAAAGACCCTAAAGAGGATGACTGTGGCCAAGATCCATACATCAGGGTAAGTGCCCAAGGCTCCTGGTCCCCGCATAGCATGACACTGCCTTACTAAGGAAGCTAAGGGGATCAGGGGTGAAGGGTGGGGAGGCCTGCTAACCCTCTGAGGAGCTGACGCAGAGTACGGTGTTACTGTGACTCTTTCCTTATTTTCCAAACAACCCTGGCCAATCCAGAACTATATTCTTGTATTTGCAGGAATTAGGATTATATGGATTTGAAGCCACTCTGATCCCTGTTTTATCATTTGAGTTTTTGTCTCTTCCCAGTTTTTCTGAGAAGGTAAGGTCTGTCAGTGTCTGAGTCCCTGGAGGTTCCCTGCCAACCCAAGCTGGAGAATTTCTTCACTCCCTCATTTTACTACCACACTTTACAACGATGGCAGCACAGCCTCACCTGGCTACAGTGGAAGGCTATTAGACCGTCCCTGAGCTTCTAGCAGCTCCTCCGGAAAGCCACCCTGACCTGGAGGCGGGGTCTGTGAGGGCCTGGGAAACAGGTGGCAGAGCGGGCTCTCAGCCATGCAGCCAGTCCAGTCCATCCTCCCATTTACCCTCCCACCTGACCATGCCCTGCACAGGTGGTACCTTCCCCAGGTTGGGCCACTGGGCTGAGACCTCCAAATGTTTCCAAGATTCAGTGCTCAGGCCACCCTCCCCAGCATGCACCCCGTCCCAGGAACAGAGCGCCTTCGGGGCATCTCCCCTGGAGCTCCTTTCTAGACCCGGAGGCCAAGAGCCAGGCTAGTTTCACGGACGACGGTGCCCAGCCCTGCTCCCGGGCTCCACACCTCTGTTAGCGCCCCTTTGACTTGGGCTGAATATTGCATTATCCATTCAGTAATTTACCCGACAATGATCTGGTATCTATTACGTTTTTCTGCCCTGAGTTGTGAACTATGTAAGAGGGACCCAAGTCAGCATGCCCTCCATAAGCAGCTCTGAAAGGCCCCAAAGATCTCATCACTCAAGATCACATCTTGGACCTTGTGGTCACACAAATACTAGAGTTTCCACAGGAGCCTCTCCTGTCACCACCAGCCAGTGTGCCTCCTGAAGGCTCTTCTGGACGGACGTCCATATAGCTCCCTATACAGTGAGTGGGGGCACAAGGCATGTGGTCAAGTCCTGGCTCTGCTATTTACCTTGGGCCAGGTCCTTAGCCTCTCCAAGCCTGAGTCTTCACCTATGAGATGACAGTAACCCCACACATCTCACAGGGAACTTTCACAGATAGAAAGAATATGTAAAAACAGCAATGTTCAGTAGATTTTTTAATTTACCCTAGAGAGAGAAAGAACATGAGCAGGGGTTGGGGGAGTAGAGGAATAGGTTAGAGAGACTCTCCAAGCAGATTCCCTGCTGAACCCAGAGCCCAACGCAGGGCTAGATCCCAGGATCCTGAGATCATAACCTAACCCAAAATCAGGAGCTGGCCACTTAACTGACTGAGCCATCCAGGTGCCCCTTGAAGATTCCAGTTTTATTATAGATGCAAGTCCAGTCTGCCCTCCTGCCTGCACCCCACCCAAGCCCAGGCTGGGTCAGGTTGCCCCTCTCTGCTCCTGTTACGATACCACCCGAAAGTGCTCTTTCCTATCCCTCCTCTTGACTATAAACTGCTTGAGAAAAATGCCACGAATAGTGAATTCACCTGTATATTCCTAAAAGTCCTGAATAGTTCCAGGCATATAGTAAGCTCCTAGGAGGTGTTGAGTAGAAGAGTGGATGGAAGGATGGATGGGTGGATGGATAGAAGGAATAGTTTTGTGAAGCATTTGGAAATCTAGGAAATGTTGAAATTGGCATCATGTAAAATAAAATGCCTCTTGCTGTTTGGTGCACAGCTGTCTCATCCCGAAGGCTATGGGGGACTCATTTTTACCAGCCCCAGAGCAGTGGAAGCAGTGGAGCTGTGTTTGGAGAAAGACAATAAAACTGAAGGTGAGGGGCTCTGTTGTGGATTCCACCAGACTTCCTTTACTCTGATTCTTCCCACTGGGGAGACTGGGTTCCAGAAATAGATTTTTCATATTTTAAAAATTTCAGTGACTTTTTGCTCAATGAAGTATTTACATACCAAGTTAATTCATGTTTGTGTGACCTTTGGAGGAAGCAGAAAATGACCTTCTCCTTGTAAGCTGACTCTTAATGTCCCACACAGAACGATGGGTTGACCGGGCAGCTCTCTGATGGGAGGGAGTGCCTCGTGGTGCCCTGTCACAGATGCTGGTATGTATATGTATCAACAATGAAACGATGGCTCGTGCCCTGTCAGGCACCTAATAACACGATCATCTCTTAGACCCTTCTACCTCCTCCTCTCTCCATCAAAACATAGGAACAGAGCCTCGGTTCAGACTGGACAACCACCTTCGTCTTTTGATCCGATAGCTTCATAGCTAACATTTATGGAGTGCCTAATGTATACCAGGCTCTGTTAACTACTTTACATTCATTATCTCATTTATTCCTGGATTTTTGGCCGGAAGCATACATACTGTGGTCCTCATTATTTTACAGATGAGAAAACTGAAGCTCTGGAAGAGTAAGGACTTGTCCAAGGCCATGGAACCAGTCAGTGCACAGCCAGCCTCAGACCTAAACCTGACCACCCCTACTTATCTTAAGGAGTGGAGGCAGCAGTCAGGCATCATTACAGAATGGCTTTGTGGCAAGGTAGGCCTCAGTTCCGATGGCCATTCTGACCTTGGCGAGTTCCTTGACTTCACTGAGCCTTGGTTTCCTTGTCTGTAAAGTGGGCATAATAAATAATCCCTCCATCCCAAGTTCATCACTTGTAACTACTAGCTAGCTAGAACTTGACAAGGTGCCTTCTCTGTGCCAGACCCCATCTTAAATGACTTACCCTTGAAATAGATACAATTAGTTTTTCCACTCGACATATGAGGAGTTTGAAGACAGGGTATGAAACTTGCCCAGACCACATGGTCTGTAAGTTGCAGATTTGTGATACCAGCTATGAATCTGAGCCCCCAAAAGAAGCATTTGGGATGTTGCCTGGCCCATGGTGGGCACTGAATGAGTGACAGTGGTGAATGCTTGTTCTCTCTCTACTTTTAATTAGGCTTTCATTATAGCCTAAAAAAATCACCTTACACATTCACCTTCTGTTAGAAATATCTGCCACGAGATTGGAGAATGGCTTGTTCACATGCTATAGATAATTTTCAAATATTATTTACATTTGTGGAGTAGGAAAGAAGGTAAGACTCAGTCTTTGGTTACTGTTTAAAAGGAAATTTCCCAGGGACACCTGGCTGGCTCAGCTGGATCAACTCTTGATCTCAGGGTTGCAAGTTCAAGCCCTACGGTGGGTGTGGAGATTACTTAAAAAAATAAAAATCTTTAAATGAAAGGAAAGGAAATCTCCCATGTGAGTGTAAAGGGTAGTGTAACAAATGTAAGGGAAAGTTATACTCATAATCAGATTTTAGGAATGGAGAACTCCTGTTTCCTTGTCTTCTCAAAAAATATTGAACACCCAGTGGCCTTATAATTATACAACTCATTTTCTCTTTGTATTTCTTTAATCCACATTTAAAGGTGTTTGTTTTTGTCATAAGATGATAATGTTCTTTATAAAATTGTGTTTGCCTATGAACCTGAAATGTATTAGCTTTACTTTGACTTAATGGATACATCCGAGACTACAGTTTCTTGACTGCATTCAGATTTATGTCCGAAATGAAACCAGTTGTATTGCTTTATGAGACACAAGGTTGCCCTTTTTAATGACCCGTGACTTTTTCTTTAAAAATCTATATTTTTAAAGGCACCTGGCTGGCTCTTAGAAGAGTGTATGACTTATTTTTTTTTTTTAAGAATTTATTTATTTAATTTTAAAGGGGGCGCAGGGGGAGAGGGAGAGAGACAATCTCCCCAGGGAGCCCAACATAGGGCTCGATTCCCAGAACCCCGAGATCATGACCTGAATCAAAACCAACAGTTGGATGCTTAACCAACAGAGCCACCCAGGTGCCCCAAGTGTGCAACTCTTGATCTTGGAGTTGTGAGTTCGAACCTCATGTTGAGCATAGAGATTACTAAAAAATAAAATAAAAAATTTTAAAAATTTTAATAAATGTCTAGATTTTAAATTTTTTTAAGATTTTATTCATGAGAGACAGAGAGAGAGAGAGGCAGAAACATAGGGCAGGCTCCATGCAAGGAGCCCGATGTGGGACTCGATCCCGGGTCTCCAGGATCACGCCCTGGGCTAAAGGCAGGCGCTTAACCACTGAGCCACCCAGGCATCCCAAAAGTCTAGATTTTTAATTTTAAAGTCACCCTGCAAATTCATTCTTCAAGTTATGTTTGTTTTCTGGTACACACTAAACATGCTTCTAGTGCCCACTGTGGAAAAGAGAGGATACTTTAAGCAAGGCATACTGAAATATCACGAAAGTAATTTTTAAAAATTTGCCTGCTGAATATGAACAGAATAAAAATGAAATTTTAGTTTGAGATGCTATTCTTTATACTTGGTTATTAATAGTTTGCCTTGTTAATAAATGTCTTAGGATGAACAAGTAGCTTTGGGCAGCAGTCCAAATAGCCACTATGGTATTTGCAGCTCACATGTAATTCCCGTTTTACAGTCTGGAAGCATTCTCTGAAAGAAAAATGGAACGCTAAGACAGTGTATGTGGTTGGAAATGCTACTGCTTCTCTAGGTAAGCAATCGAGGTAAAGATAAAACACCAGGAATGACTATGATATTATGATTTGTAATAAAAAATATGAATTTTCTTTGTCCCTGTTCCTGGCACAGAGTTCCTCAGAACCTTGGTATTTGCTAAGTGATAAGGTTGCCTTTTTTTTTTTTTTTAAGATTTTTTTTAGAGAGATTTTTCACTGTTCCCTTACCAGCAACATTATATATTTTACTAATTAACTATTTGTAAATTTAATAAGCAAAAAATCATATTTTAAACTACAGTGTTTAAAAAACAAACAAGATTAAGTCATTGGGGAATGGAAAAAAAGTCCTTGGGGAATGAAAAACTGGTTTTCTTCTCTCCTGTCGTCTCTGCTACTACCATAGTCATACTTCTGTACTCTGGTTAACAAATGTGTGTTGGGTTGGGTCATTTGCCCACAGAATTAGGCAGATGGTTTACTAACTATTGCCTGTTTATTACAAAAGATACAAATTAACAGTCAGATGGAAGAGATGCACAGAGCAAGGTGGGGAGTGAATGGGTGGGTGTAGCACTTCCTCACCCCTTCCTGGTACACCACCCTCCCACACTTCTCTGTGACACCATTTGGGTTTTTATGAAGGCTTCATTACACAGGCATGATTGATTAAATCCCTGCTTCTTGATGATTCATCCAACCTCCAGCTCTGTCTGCTCTTCTCCTCAGAGGTGGGAGAGGCAAGAGACGACTGTCTCTGATCACAAGGTTGTTTACCCTGGAACCAGCCCCCATCCCTTAGGGCTTTCTGAAAGCTGCCTCATTAACAAACTCAGGCGTAATTGAAAGAAGTGTGTTATCAATAACAAAAGGTAACTTTAGAGGCACCCTGATGGCTCAGTCAGTTAAGTGTCTGACTCTTGATTTCAGCCGAGGTCATGATCTCAGAGCCCTGGGATTAAGCCCCTTGAAGACTCCATAGTCAGCGGGGGTGGGGGGTCTGCTTCTCTCTTTTTCCCCCTCCTCCCCACCACTACTCATATGCACGTGCACTCATTCTCTCGCAAGTAAATAAATCCTTTTTTTTTTTAAAAAAAAAACCAGGATGCAATATAGATACATGATACAATTTCAATTTAATTTAAAAACATGGGTCCTGTACTAAATACAGAGCCCTCCTTACCCCCAAAGGAGCTGGAGAGGAACAGGGACTCAAGGAGATACTCCTTGGAGTATGTAGAGTTCATAACAGCATCAGCACCACAGGCAAAAGGTAGAAACAACCTAAATATCCCTGGACTCATAAATGGATAAAATGTGGTGTACACATGCAATAGAATATCATGGAAATTCTGACACATGCTACAACATGGAAGAACCTTGAAAACATTACACTCAGGGACACCTGGGTGGCTCAGTGGTTGAGTGTCTGCCTTTGGCTCAGGTCATGATCCCAAGGTCCTGGGATGGAGTCCCACATGGAGATCCCTGCAGGGAGCCTGCTTCTCCCTCTGCCTGTGTCTCTGCCTCTCTCTGTGTGTGTCTCATGAATAAATAAATAAAATCTTTTCTTAAAAAAAATTATGCCAAGTGAAATGAGCCAGATACAAAAAGATGAATACTGTATAATTCCACTTACTGGGGCTCCCAGAACAGCCAGACCCAAAGAGACTAAAGGTACAGTAGAGGTTTGCAGGTCTGGGGTTGGGGGAAATGGGAAGTTCTTGTTTAATCTGATGTAGAGTTTCTGTTTGGGATGATGAAAAAGTTCTGTAAGTGGATATGGGTGATGATTGTGACAGTACTGAATGCCACGGAAGTTATACACTTAAAAATTGCTTAGATGCTAAATTTTGTTGTATGTTTTTACTACATTAAGAACAGAACCTGAAAGGAAATAACCCTACGAAAGGTACTTCTCTCCAGATGGTGGTACGATAGCTGTTTTTTATAATTTTCTTAATATAGTCCACATTTTCCAGTCTTGACTTCGTCTGTTATTTTTAAAGCACAAAGGTAAACAGTGAAGCATTAAAAATCAACATTGCAAGTAAACATGAAAAGTAAGCATGAAGCAATGCTTAGCAATTGTGAGGAAATCAACGTGCAGCTTTGTTTCAAAACGGTCCAGTTTGTCCAAATGAATTTTAAAATGCTGGTGGAAGGTGAGAGTAGCTTAAGAATGAAAAGCACTCTTTGCAGAGAATAAAATGACACTGAGGAGTTCACCAGCATGGAGTTGCCTGACTAATTAAGAGCCAGTGCTTCGCTATTCAATGAAGAACAATGTGTACCTGGAGCGCTGGAGCTCCACACAGATCAGGGAAGAGGGAATCAGCCTTGGTTGCCAAGGAAACCACCCCATTTCCCATTTCCTCCCTAATCGGTTAAGAACTTGCTTGCACCTTCTTTTGCTGCTGCTTTTTTTTTTTTAAGATTTTTATTTATTCAAAAAAAAGATTTTTATTTATTTAATCATGAGAGACACAGGGAGAGAGAGAGAGAGGCAGAGACACAGGCAGAGGGAGAAGCAGGCTTCATGCTGGGAGCCCCATGTGGGACTCGATCCCAGGTCTCCAGGATCAGGCCCAGGACCAAAGGCAGCGCTAAACCACTGAGCCACCCGGGCTGCCCTGTTTCTTTTTTTCTGATGTAAAGAGGCAAGAAAATTCTAGAGGCAACTTCCAACACATCAGCACTTCAGCTATCAAACATGGTGTGTTTGTAAATTGTCCTCTTTTGATTTTCACGCTACCTTCAGTCTGATACCAAGAGTACCACTGTTCGTCTTGCATCTCATTGTTCTGTCAAACAAGAATACCCAAGAACAAAAGTGGTGGTATGGGATGAGAAACCCCGAACCAGAGCCTGCTAGCAGTGCGCTCCATCCTGTGGGCACGGGCGGCAGAGCCTGGTCTCCCGGGGACCCGCCAGCCCCAGCCTGCTCCCTGTTTATTCCGCTGTGAAGGAAAAGGCCACAAGTTCTAAATGCCGAAACATCTGATCACAGGAAAGATGCAATTAGGGGGCTTGCACCTTTAAAAAAAAATCTCTTGGGAGAAACCACATTCTTAACATGAAAGTTAGTCACCCAACTTTTGAACCTTCTATCTTAGCTCACTTTCCCAGACATGATGTCCAAGAGGAGCTCTCTCTGGTGGGTGCAGGGAGGAGGCACTGCTTGAACTGCTGGTGCTTCTGTTCACCCTGTGGCTCAGCAAGAGCCTGGAGAGTTCCAGGAACGGGGGCAGCCAGAGGAGACCAGGCCCATGTGTCAGTCATCCTCGGCTGTGTAATGAATTCCCCCAAAACTTAGTGACTAGAAACAAGCATTTAATTTCTCACAGTTTCTGTGAGTCAGAAATCTGGGAATGGCTGAGCCGGGTCTGGCTCGGGGTCCCTCACCAGGTTGCAAGTATCTCAAGGCTCCACTTGGAGGTTCTAACTCCAAAAGCACGCGTGTGGATCCACTTCCCAGCCTTCACGTGGCCGTCTTTAAGGGCTACCTTAGAACACGGCAGCAGGATTCCCCTATTTCAAGATAATCCAAGAGCCAGTGCAAGAGAGCATCCAAGCCAGACTGGCTTCTTTTCATCATCTTGGAGAGTGACATCCCTTCACTTCTTCCACCTTCTTTTTGTTTGAATTGAGTGGGTCCAGCCCGCACTCAAGGGGAGGAGCTGTCACAGCAGTGTGAGCACTGGGAGATTACTGGGAGGTATTTTATAAGAGCTCTCCGGTCAAACTGAGCCCAAGAACTGCCCCCTGCCCCCCTTACCCCCCCCCTCCCCCGCCCAGAGCTGCAGATCAGGTCAGGAGAGTTGAACATTTTAAGCAAAGAAAAGGTAGAAATGTTTCTCATAGCAGAAACCGAAACTGGGTCCACACAAGTGGTCCTGATGTCCGTGTCCACCAAGATTTATTTATTTTAGAGAGAGCCAGTGGAGGGAGGGGCAGAGGGAGAGGACCCTCAAGCAGACTCCCTGCTGAGCTTGGAGTCTGACCCAGGATTTGATCCCAGGACCCATGAGACTGTGACCTGAGCCAAAACAAGAGTTGGACGCTCAACCGACTGAGCTACCCAGAAACCCTATAAACCATATCTGGTTTTTTTGTTTTGTTTTGTTTTGTTTTTTAGTATTTTTCATTGCTCCCATTAATTCTGGGAGAATACTGAGACAATCTGTATCCATAACCTTGTTAATATGTCTTCACATCCCATTTGTTGATTCTTACTGATTTGCACTCAGGATTTTATCTCGCCTTCAGATAACCACCTGATACCTTTTGAATGTAGGCATCCGCCAGCAGGGGAGCTCCTGGTTTACATGAGCCCCCCGACTGGATCCACCATGGCTGTCCTTGCCTTAACCTCTCAAATGTAAAGAACCCCATGGCAGGTTTGTGTAGGATCAGATTGGTTTGTTTCACACAGCTGTGAGTAACCTGAAGCTCCCCTGCCACCGTCGCCTGGGGAGGCCCGGAAGGCGGGCTTGCCTGGGCCCCAGTGCTGGCTCACATGCCTGTACCCACTTAGAGCAGAGCCAGCCTTGCCGCCACAGAGGTCGAGACCTTCCAGCAAACATCCATTCCCCTGATCTCTCCTGAGAACCTCTGTGGGCACCGGGAGGACCACACAGCCCTGTCCCTGCCCTTACAGACACTGCTGACACATGCTGGACGCCCCAGGGTCTCAGGGTCGTGCGAGGACAAAATGTGCCAGTGCTCACTTGGAACAGCAAGGTGGTGTGTGAGAGTCTAGGTGGTTCCTCCTGTCTGGTTAACTCAGGAACAGTGCGTATGAACGTCGATGTTTAAGTATCGACGTCCCTGCAGTACTTAGGTCCTAGTCCACTTCCTGGGAAGTTTTCAGGCTTTCTGGTGTACTGGGACCTTCCCCGTTCAATCAGAGGAGAGGCAGTCCTGCCTGGTCTGGCAGTGAGCATAAGCAACGGCTTTGTTCCAGAACCAGGTTTACAGCTACATGTGACTTTTGTCTGTTGGACTCAGGACACTTGAAATGACCTGTAAATTAAAAGCTGATGGTGTTTATGTGAAAGCTGCAGTTTGTCACCAGCCGGCCAGTCTCACATGAACCCTAAATGCAATGCCCACAGCACCTCCTCCGTCAGGGCTGCTCCACACCCCGTGAACAGGGAGTGAGCCCTGACAGCACGGGCCTGTGGCCCTTCCTCCCTCAGCATCCTCTGCCGAGGGGCCAGTGTTCTCCGTGTGGAAGCCTGCAGGGGAGCCTGGGGGTCTGCTCCTGCCTCCCTTCATGCTAGGAATCTCTCAAAGCAGCTGGTCCGCCCCTCACCCCAGATGACCTGTACTCGCAATACTCTGGGTCCCTGTTGGCAGGTTACCATGGAACCTCTCCTGCCCTCCCTTCCATTCCAGTCTGGTAGTCAGACCACACCACCCTTCTGGATGGGGGCTGGCCTCTGTCTCCCTCACAGAACATCCTAAATGTTCGCCACCATTCTTCAGCTCCACCTAGCTGGCCAGCGGCTTGCTCTCATCCTCTCGAATACTCCGTAGAGGCGTCCCATTGAGCTGGCATCCCCCCCTCGTGTAGGTGAGCTGGGGGGGGGCTCAGAGAAATTGGCAGAGACTCAAAGCCAGACATCTAGGGAGGGTGGGACAGGGCTGGACTCCCTCCCATCTGACACATGCCTGTGGCCCTCGGATACCAGGCTACAGGAGGGGACGTCCTGTGTCATTTGTAAAGCACACGCATACAGCACAGGGACAGCGCGCTTTAATAGCCACATGAAAATGTATATTTCTTTCTTGTTTTCCAGTGAATAAAATCGGCCTAGATGCAGAAGGAGCAAACTGTGGAAATGCAGAAAAGCTTGCAGAATACATTTGTTCCCGTAAGTAGAAAAAGGTCACCTCCCCCCGAAGAAGCCCATTGACTTGTCAGCCTCACCCCTAGCCCCCTGCCAAGGAACACTTCCTGGGTGCACCAGGCCACTCCTGGGACCCCAGCCCACCTCTCTCCACCAGAGGACTTGACACAACTCAAACATTACACAAAATGAAACGTTTGGCGGCGACATATCCAGGGAGACCATCTGCAGTGACTGAGGGAGTGGAGGGAGGCAGCGGCTGCTGGCACCTGCCCTGCACCTGCACCCCCTCCCTTCCTCTCAGGGGCCCCTCCCTCTCTGAGCTCCCTCTCTCAGAGCGGACCCACCCCCTGGGAGCATGTCCCTGGGGCAGCATGGGGACAGGGACCTGAGATGACATGGGTTGTAGAGGTGTCTGCCTTCCAGGCGGTGTCCAGCCTTGATGGAAGCAAAGATGTGGGGGAGCTCTTGGAGCGAGAGGGGCCGGAAGGTGGGCTAGTGGAACCATGGACCCGGCCACTAGAGCCGTGGGCCAAGCGACTGTCGTGTTTAAGAGCCCCCCCAGGCACGGCAGCTCATGCGGAGTGCTGGATACGAGAGCCAGGGCTGGAGGCCCAGAGGTGCTGCCCTGGGACGGGAACACGGTGCTGGGCGCCTGCTCCTCCACTCCAGCCCAGGCCAGTACCTGTTTCAACCAGGATTGAGCCCAGAGGGTCACCGGATTGGGACTCAGCTCCACTGTCCCTGGGGCTCCGTGGCTCCTGGCACACCCTCATCTCCTGCCCCCGGTGATGCCTACAGAGGCCCCGTTCTTCCCGCAGGTTCCTGGAGGACAGCCCTCTGTGTAAGGGATGCCGTGGGCTAAGCTCCTTGTGCACACGCTGTCCGGAAGACCTTGGCCCTCTTTTGGCCTCACTCACTTCACACACGCTTTGTACCTTGTCCTGTCGCTTAACCCCCTCTGTCTTGTGAGGGTCGCTGGTCTGCGCGGCCCCCTCCCTTGCGACCCCCCAGCCCTCAAAGGGCCTGGCCTGCAGGTGATCCCATGCAGTGTTTGCTGAGCGCTGTTGAACTGTGCTGGTGTGAGGAGGGTGTATGGGGGACGGGGCAATTGGGGGGCTGGTCAGTTGTGCACTCTTGTGCAGCCAGGCATCGAAAGCGGCTAAGAAGCCGAGGGCAGCTATGCTGGCGGCCCAGGGGTGGCCACTGTCCTAGGTGCCGCAGGGGCCTCAGGCCCACAGGATTATTTTGAGGGTCACCGAGCCTCACCTCTTCTGGGACGAGAAGAATGTCATGTGATTGGGTTTTTCCCCCAGCAGTTCATGGTGTGGGATGCATATGTTCCAGAATGATCCAACTCCAGGCTATTTCTAATGTTTTCAGGGGGTAATGGTCACCAGTAAACAGGAACAAAGCCCTTCTGTTTGAATGTAGAAATCACTGTAAACTGTAGAACGTGGCACTCCCTGGGGGATTAGGTGCCTTCATTTACGAAGACTAATGACTGGTTCTGTGGGCAGGATGTCAATTAGCTCCTTACTGGAATGGGTGGCTGCAGCCTGTTTCTGGGGCAGATGACCTGGCTGTACTCCCCACGGACGCACTAGTTCTAGAACGAGATGGAAGGAAATTGAGTCCTTCCTCACTATCAGGTGCAGAGCCATCAGGCCGGTGTGCTCCTTGCCCCGCATACGCAAGGCAGGGAGGATCCGGGTCACTCCTGAGATGTCACACTGGTGTTTTAATGAACCGACTCAAGGCTTGGAGGGGAGATAAGCACAGGCTGTGCCTTATCTCGGTGAAGACTGGGCTGCGTTCTTTGCAAAGCCTTTGTTACTTCTTCCAACTTATTACCAACACACCTATGTGTCCTGATAAATCTTTGTCAATTAGAATATCCAAATGAGGATTCTCCTTGGCTGCCAATAAGGACGCTCGCTCACCTTGGTTTTACCAAGGCATTAATGACTTTCTCCCCCAGCAAGCTCTGAAACTGGATTTTAAAAGCTAAGAATCTACTTCCAGTGTTTGGAGGAAACAGGACAATTCACAGTTACTGCTTATTTCTTTTACTTAACGCTTTTTTTTATTATTATTAAAACTATGTGATAGATTTTTTTGGCGAGCACTTAAAACTATTAACTCATTTAATCTGATGGCTCATTGCTCTGATAGAAAACTCTCCCCTCCCAGGAGGTCTCCTCTAATGGAAAAGAAAGCAGCAAATAAATGGTAAAAGGGGGAATTACAACATCCTGCAAGAGGGGGTCAGCCTGAGTCAGATGGGGGAGTGCGTTTATTTGAAATGTCCCCCGGATTGGGGGCTGCCGACGGGCCACCCCTGCAGCTCAGCTCTTGCTCCCCTTGCCATCAGCCCCACTGTCTGGATTCTCAACCATGAGAATCTCAGCCTGCCCGGCCTGCTCCTCACAGCCCCGCCTGGGAGGCCGAAATCAGCCTGACAGCTGCTGGAGCTTTCCAACCACGCACGTGTCCTCCAGTGAAATGGCATTTCTAAAAAAAAAAAAAATCAGCCTTGTTACCTTAATTGCTACTGTGACTACTTACGGAGTCCCCCAGCCCCCTGCACAACCCTCTCCTGGGACTTTCAGCACCCTTGCTGGCCTCAGCCCCCACAGCCCCCCCCCCCCCAGGCCTCCTTCCTATTAAAGGAATGGGCAGCCTCTGAGCCCCGTGAGTCACCATTCTGGGTCTTCTCTGTCGGGTGAGACCCCTGCCAGGCCCCCATCTCTCCCTGTCATTCCGGGAAACCTCTCACACCTCTGCGGAATCAGCCAGCTTTAGCATTGACCTATTTAGCGTTGGCCTAATGGGGTTAAAAATCTGCAGGCAGCAAACTTATCCCCCAAAAAGAATGGGTTGCCTCTGACTTCTTGAAGGGGGTTAGGTCCCAGGAAGCACAGCTGTGGTAGATCTCCACTCTGCAGAAGAGGATCCTGCTGCGACATTTTCACATTTTCCTCCCTTTTCTGTTAGTGTGGAGGGTTTCCATGAAGTCAGCATGCGTGGCCTGGCTCTCCAGGGAGCAGTGCGGTGAGAAAAGACAGTCCTCTGTCCTGTGCCAGGACATGCGTGCTAAGCTCCCATCCCCCGAGTTAGTGGCCAGCAATCCGAGAATAAGCATGAGCAGCTCAGTGCTGTGCTAGACCTTCAGAAAGGTGCTTCAAAGGGCAGATTCTAGAATCTTCCGAAGGTCCCTTGCACACCCCGAGGGCTGGGCTTGCTGCAAAGGCAGGCCCTTGGTTTTCCTGATGGATTCTCGACGCTGCCCCGGAGCAGGGTCTGTGGGAGCAGCTTTGGCCCCTAGAATCCTGCACACCCCAGCACCCCACCCCCACCCCCCCACCCCCCCACACACACACGGGAGGGACGCCTGGGCTCTGGTTAAGAAAACAGTGCCTAAACATGGCGTTGAAAATATGTTTCCAAGGATGGTGTCTACATCGCATGAAACATTTCCTCCCGCTGGAAAAGAGAAATCAGTGGGCATCTAGTTTGCATTTGAGTTTTTCCCAGTCCCTGGTGTCCTTCTACATCTATGCTGACGGTTACAGAGCAGCTTAAAGAACACATTCACCAGTGCATAGTTACTGAGTAACCTGGAGAAAAGAAGTCTCCAGTTGTTCCTGTGGGTGGGCTGGGCCTTGGGGGAGATGGTGCCAGACGAGAAGAGCTTCGTTCCTTCTTCTGCCTGCGGTCCCCAAAGAGGTGTTCAGAGATCTCAGGGATAGAGAAAAAAGCCTCCGTGCATGAGCAAAGCCATTACACCTTCTTCCAACTGATGGACGAATGCCCGGGGGGGGGGGGGGTCTATCAAAATATTCACTTTGGGGAGGATTCGGACATGAGCCCCATCGGTTTTGTTGCATGGTACTGTCTCGGGTCAGCGTTCGGACTGCATGCCATCTTCATTCTGCAGAGAGCTTGGAGCTGAGCACACCCCCAGGTCTTCCGAGAGTGGAGATGGGGAGTGGGGTGAGAGGCAGGGCTGTTCCCAGCAGGCTGGGCCCCTACACGGCCACCCATCTGCCCCTCGGGCACTTGGCCGGGTGGCCGCTGTCCTGACGGGGACAGTAGACGCGCAGCTCGTCCCTGGGGTGGGTGGCTGCAGGGCCACGCGGGGCTGCCGTTTCCCTGCCGCGTCATGAGCGAGCCTGGCTCCAGCCAGCTCTCTGAAGTGCAGAGCCCCGTGCCCGCTCGTGTGGACCAGAGGGGCTGGAGGGGCCTGGGGGACAGCAGCCCCTGGCTTGCGGGGACGCCCGTTTTCTGAGCACCTTGCCTCAATGCCCTGTGATCCTTGTCCTGCAAGGTCAGCGCTTCCCTCCAACCCACCGACACTGGCGGCCCAGAGCTGCTCCACCCTGCGCCCTGGCACACGCACCCCTTTCTTGAAAGCGTTGACAAAGTCGGGTTATTTATCTGCAGGGGAGTCACCAGCATTGCCTCTTCTGTTTCCCTGTGGAACCGTCAAAGGAGAAATCCTGCCCCAGATGCTCAAGGACAGAGGTGAGGACAGTGCACTGGCTCGTGGGCACTGCTTCCCCATCCGTCTCCCTCCCCCCCTCCAGGTTTGGGGTCAGCCGTGCGGAGTCCCGGGGGGAAGGCGGGTCACCCCTCATGGTCGCATTTGGTGTGGGGTGCAGCCTGCTGTCCTTCCCGTAGCCCTGCGCCCACAGGGTGTCACTGAGCCTTCGCCAAGAGTACAGGGGTGCTGCTGTGGAGGGACCCGGGGCCGGTCCCCGTGCAGAGGAAAGTCTCTGGATGGAGCCGGTGTCCAGGGCAGGCAGGGTCCCGCAGCTCAGCCACTGCCCCAGATGCCGGAGGGGCCACCCGCACACTGTCTCCTGTCACCCTCCCGTGGTGGTCTGGGAGCAGGGGTCGCCGGCAGGTGGGAGTACGAGCTTCAGGGTGAGACAGAGCCAGGCTGGAAATCTCCGTCTGCTGTTCAGCTGCTTGAGCGAGGGCAAGTCACACCTGCTGTACATGCCTGTCTCGTTGCCTGTGACATGGCTCTAACCACAGAAGCCGCCCCACGGGCTGTCCTGAGAGTGTGGAGCACGGGTCTAGCTCCCCCAGGGCAGGAAACCCAGGGCCCCGCAGCTGCTGTGTTCTCAGCCCCTCTGTCCTGAATGAAGGCCGTCACCCAGGACGACCTCAGACCCCGGAACTTTGCCCCCTGTATTAAAGCGGAGACTGTCTCCCCCGTGTTACCGTCGGTCTCCCACGCGCTACCAGGAATAATAGCAGAGGACAGGAGGCCGTAAGCTGAGGATCCCCGGCTACGGAGAGCCAGCCGGGCCGGCGTGCACTGTCTGCGCCTCAGCTCCCGGCAGCCTGTTCGGGGGCGTTGGCATGTCTGGCTTGTGGCGCTGGCCTGTCCGCACGAACTGCCCTGCAGCGTGGAGACCCCCTGCTCCCGGTGTGATAAAGCCTGCCTCTTGCTTTTGATTGTGTCCAGGGATTCCCATGGAAAGCATCACTGTCTATCAGAAGGTCCCACACCCGGGAATCCAAGTGAACCTCAACAGCTACTATGCTAAGCAGGTGCGTGGTGCTTCCAGGGAGAGCTCAGCAGGGCGGGCACCCGAGTGGCGGGGGCCTGGGGACGAGAGGCCCAAGCCTCTGTGCCTGTGCACCGTCCCCGGCTGTGTGACTTGCCGAGGCTCCATCTCTGGATCTGTGACATGGGGGTAGACCTCTCTCGTAGGGTTTGTGTAAGGATGAAAGGAGATGATAGGCACAAAGCCCTATGGATAGCACCCAGACCTAGTAAGCTGGGCAGCGGGGGGCCGTGGTGTGACTGTCCTTCATCATGTGGGGCCCCGGTGGAGCTGTGGGGGGAAGGGCGGCTGGGCCCCTGTTGCAAGTCTGCATTGAATTCGGGAGGCCACAGGGACCTCTGGAGGCTTCAGGCAGGAGGATGGGTAGCGCCTGTGTGAATTAAGGTTTTCACATCTATTCAGAGAGAGACCTCCCATCCCCCTCCTAGGACAGGCTTCTGAGGACCTTGCTGGTTGGACGTCCCGTTATTTAGTGCAAACCAAAACAAAAAGGCCATGTGGCCAGTCTGCCTTCTGTTTCCTCAGAAAGGATGCAGAGTTGACGGGGAGCCGGCGTGGGCTGCTGCCCTATGGATCGATGCCACTTTGGCCACATTAGCTGGTGGCACCGTCCGCTCAGCTGGGCATGCAGGGCCGTGGGGCCCTGTCCTCTGGTCGGCAGAGGGATGAGGACAGTACCCAGCCTCCCCAGTGGCACCCTGCTCTCTGAACGGTGCCTCACCTGAACTCGGCCTCGGCCTCTAGGGAGCAGAGAAGGCCACGTCCACCAGGAACCCTCCTGGGGCTCCAGGGCTCATGGTGCCCGGTGTGTGTGGGGGTGGGTGGGGGTGGATTGGGGAACAGTCTCTCCCCTGGGCCTGTGGCCACAGACGCATCTTACTCTCTCCCTGCAGGGCATCCCGGCCAGCATCACATTTTTCAGTCCCTCTGGCCTTGCGTACAGCCTCAAGCATATTCAGGAGTTATCTGGTGACAACATTGATCGAATTAAGGTGAGGTATTCAGTAGGCTTTTGGTCTCTTCAGATTTTTAGAAATTCTTACTGATTGTCCTAGCATTTCCAAGGAAAGTCAGAGCACTCCTGACCTAGCAGACACCCTGACGTCAGCTCTGTAGCATTGGGAAGGCTGGGGTCCAGGATTCTCGAGCGCCACTTCCCGGCTGCTGCGCTTGGGCAAGTTAATTAACCCCTCTGAGCCTGTTTCCTCACTTGTGACATGAGGACGAGTATCCGTCTGTGGCCTTCATAGACATGTGGTCACCCCTTATCTGCGGGGAGTACATTCCAAGACCCTCAGATGGACGTCTGAAACCGTGGCTACTACCCAGTCCTAATGCGGTTGTTTTTTCCTTCATGTACATCCCTAGGATAACCATTAGGCACAGCAGGAGGTTAATAACAATAACTAGTAACAAAGCAGTTGTAACAAGGTCCCAGACTAACAGTTACGCGAACCCTCTCAAGAAATCTTAACAGCACTGCACTCACCCTGCTTTGTGGAGATGTGAGATGACGAGGAGCCTCTGTGATGAGATGAGGGGAAGTGAGTGATGTAGGCACGTGACGCAGCGTGAGGCTGCTACTGACCTGCTGCCCATACGTGAGGAGGAGGAGGAGGGTCATCTGCTTCCAGACTGTGGTTGACCGCGGGAAACTGAATCCGCGGACTGTGCAACCGTGAATAAGGGGGTGCTCCTGCGCAAGAAGCCATGGATGGCGGTGGGCGGGGGGCTGCTGTGGACGGTCTTCTCTGATCGAGGAGTCTCCGGATTGGATGAGAATTCGGGTCAGTCCTTGGCTCAGAGCCTGGCACACGTGCCAGCATCCTTTCCCTGTTTTCCCATCTAAACATCTTGTAATTATCTATTCTAAAAGCCGTTCCCCTTTTTCATGTCTTTGAATTCAAAGGCTTGACATTCCCACTTGTTAGGGACTCCATTTGCTAGGAGTCCACAAGTAATGACAAGGCTTATGGGGCCTGTGATGGGCGGGCTCTTGAACTGGCTCCAGTGGGACCAAGGAGAGGGCGGAGGCGACCTGGGGGCCAGGACAGAGGCCGCCAGCACCGTGCCCATGCACATGGAGTGAGGACTCTTACCTTTTATTACAGGTGTGTCTCACTGCACACCTGCGGAGTCAGCACTGGTTCCCAGTTCTCCAGGTGGAGTACTGGGCTCAGAGAAGTTGTGTGTCTTGCCCTAGGTCACACAGGAGGAAGGGAGAGCCACAATCTGAACCCAGGAAGACAGATTCCACGTTGTTCGCCATGGTGATACATGAGCCATGGCCAGGTGACAGAGCATTTCCAGGCAGTATCTTGCAGAGTTCGCACACCAGTCCAGGGGTAGGACTCAAGCAAAATTGGGACTATTGTCCTTATTACAGTTGGAGAAACTGAGGCCCAGAGAGGTTAAATGACTTGCCAGAGTCATATGGTGAGTTCCTGGGAACCCCAGGATGGGCACGTAGGTCACTGGGGGAGAACAGAGCTAACTCTCAGGGTTGTAGGGATGAAGATGAGATCCTGAAGTGCTCGGGGTAGCGACTTTGGGGGTTGGGAGAAGGGGTGGTGCTGGGGCCGCTGCCTCACCTGGACACGGCAGCTGTGATGCGCCCGGCAGCCCGGTAACCCCGAGTCTACCCCCCATCTCTGCGGGTTTCCTACTCTGGGATCTCAGGACTGGCTTCCTTCGCTTACTGGAGTGTTTTCAAGGCTCACCCGTGCTGTGGCCTGTGTGAGGACTTGGCTCATTTTCACCGCCGTGGAATAGTCCATTCTGTGAATACATCACCGTCTCTATCTGTTCATCAGCTGATGGGCATTTGGGTCGTGTCCACTTTGGGGCTCTGAGCAGCAATGCTGAGGAGCCCCTGATGATAGTTTTTGTGTGGGCGCATGTTTTCATTTCTCTTGGGTATAACAAACCAAGGAGGCGGATTGCTGGCTTATGTGGTGCCTTGATGTTTAACTTTGGTAATTTTGAAGAATTACCAGACCGTCTTCCAGAGTGGCTGTGGCACTTGGCACTCCCACCAGCCAAGCCTGAGGGTTCTAGTTCCTCCACATCTTTACCAACATTTGTGATTTTTTTGTCTTCATGATCATAGTCGTTCCCGTGGCCATGAGGTCGTTGTGAGTTGGATGCCCCTAACGGCCGACGGCTCTGAGCATCTTTGCCTGTGCGTGTTGGGCGTTTCTGTATCTTCGTCCGAGAAGGGTCCGACCACATCCTTGCTGTGTGGCTTGTTGCTGCTGGGTTTCAGAGTTCTTTGTTCTGGATACAAATTCCTCATCAAATGTACGATTTACAGAAATCTTCCCCATCCCGTGAGTTGTCTTTTCACGTCGGTGATGGCGTCCATAGAAGCATGACAGGTTTTCCATTTTGGTAAAGACCCACGTATCTACCTTTTCTTTTGCTATTTGTGCCGTGAGTGGTGGATCTCAGAAACCCACTGCCTAATCCGAGGGCGTGAAGACTCATCGCTCTGTTTCTTCTACGTTTATGGGCTTACCACCTACATTTAGGTCTGCGGTCTGCTGCGATGTCTGTGTGTGCTGTGAGGTATGGGCTCAGCTCCATCTTGTCTTCAGAGAGTTTCTGGAGGAATGGCTGCATTACAGGGGGGTGGGGGGTCCTACAGGAGCTCAGGCCCCCGGTGGAGGTGCCAGCAGCCTCTGTCCTGTGGTTCTGACATGCCCCAGCGTGGGGGGCGTCAAGCTGCAGCGTCCTGAGTTGTTCCCTGCGCCACACCCACCCAGGGAGGGCAGGTGGAGGGGGTGCTGGGTAAGGGTGTGCTGCCATCCTCACACACCTACTCCCGAGCAGGGGTGTGTGCACCCCAGTGTTGGCATGGGGGCAGCGTGAGTGCTCGCCCTGCCAAGCAGATCTCCTTACTCACCCCCCTGCTCGCCCTGCCAAGCAGGGGTAACGGTACCCCTTTTACAGGTGAGGAAACAGGATCAGAGGGGCTAATGACACCTCACCAGGGCCCCAGGTGAGGCTCCACATGTGACCCAACAGACATGCGATGTTCTGAGAGAGGCATCCTGCTGACAAGGCTCGTGCCACTGGAGCAACAGTGCTCCCAGCAGCTCTGCAGGCCGCTGAGCATCTCTGTGCCAGGCCCCCAGCCAGGTGGTTGCTCACCTGGCCCCCATGTGACCCTCACAGGGGAAAACTAGTAAGCTTTGTTTTAGAGATGAAGGGACGGAGGCCCAGAGATGAAGGGTCACTTGCTAAAGCCACTACCCTGGGAGCTAGGATGTGACCCTGACCCTCTGGCTCCAGGGCCCGCTCTCTGTTGCTGCTGCGTTTCCTGGGGGTGGGGGTGCAGCCAAGGCCCCTGCCACGCCCAGAGCACCTTTCACACTTTGCTGCCTACTTGGCTTGCCACCCCACCCCCCGCCTGCCCTTCCCAGGGCAGAACCATGGGCCACTATGGCTGGTGGAGATGCAGCCAGGCCGGCGGGCAGGGGTGCTGGGGCCTGGCGCCCCTGCCCTGCACCCGAGCTGCAGGCTGGCGGGGAGGCTGTGATGAGCTCATGCGGGCAAAGGCATTTTGAGGGCATAGGAAGGGCGACCGCGCGTGCCAGGAGCTCCCACGCCAGCGGCCCGGCAGGTGCACTGACGCTCCCCTCTCCCCTCTCCCCTGCAGTTCGCCGCCATCGGCCCCAGCACGGCCCGCGCACTGGCCGCCCAGGGCCTGCCCGTGAGCTGCACGGCTGAGAGCCCCACGCCGCAGGGCCTGGCCACGGGCCTCCGCTTGGCACTGGAGGCCCCGCGCTGCTGAGTCCCCGCTGGCAGCGGGAAGAAAACCAAATAAACCGCCCTGGCTCCTCACGCTGAGTGTGTTGTCACTTGCTGTGTAGTGTTTTCTGTGCAAAGCTGCGTTTGCGGAGGAAATGGATGTGCCCACGTCCTGAGAAGCGCCAAACCTGATATGATAAAATCTGCTGCGTGGGAAGTAGTTGTATTCGTGCTCCAAATAGGAGCTTCCAGGTCCTGCTTTGTGAGCTGTGGACAACTGCCATTCAAATAAGGAGAGCCCCTCCTTCCTTCCTTCAGAAAGAAAACACAGCCTCGGCCAGCCGGGGCGTCCGAGAGGCGGGAGGTTTGTTCACGGAGAAGGGGTTCATCTGCAGAGGGCGGGCCCTGCACACAGGCTCTGGAAATCTGGCCCCAAACTTTATTTCTGCTTTTACAGTCCTGGCCTGGAACTTGGGCTGGGTGGAATGAAAGCACCACCCAAAGTCCATCTTTCAGTCACGTGAGCTGGTGGCAGGAGAGGGGACTGTATCACCGGCACGAGCGGAATCCTGGGGTGGGGGGTTTCATTGAGCAATCCGTGGGTGCCAGGCCCTGCGCACAGGGCTCTGTCTCTCCGCCCCATCCCTCTTGACGCCCTGACTGCGATCCCCATGTCTCTGGGGAGGAAACAGACTCCGGGCTTTACGAAAGGCCTGGCTCGGGGTCCCACAGCGAGGGAGCCACCAGCCAGGACGCTCTCAAAGGGCCGAGGGAACAGAAGCACAGCGCAGAGGCCCAGACTGGTCGGGCGCCTAAGCCGCCTCCCCTCGAAGTGACCTCAGTAGAACAGTAAGAACCTGGCAAGAATTAGTGGTGTGACCTGAACAGAAACTGCGGGGACTGTGATGGCCCCGAATCTTGGTCTGTGGTCACGCTTCTGCATATGGGTCAGAATCTCTCCCGCCACTTCCTTCTGATCTAAAAGTCAAGTCTGGATTGATGAGTTGAGTTTCAAACCCCTGCCGTTCCCAAGGAGCCTTTTTCTGCTGGAGCTACCTTGCCTGATCCTGGGGAAGAGGCTGGCCCCAAGCAGCACACACTGAGGCAGGCAGTGCCCTCCCCCAGGGCCCCCACGGCCAAGGAGCCCAGAGGCCAGGCCCCGGTGTGCCCCCTGGGGGCCACTCTGCTGCACCCATGCAAACACCCGCAGCTGCCCAGAAGCTGTGCCAGCCCCGCCAAGGTGGCTGGAGCCGGGTCTCAAGGCCGGCCTCAGGACCGAATGTCGCCACCTGGACCACAGAGGGCTAACCTAGCCTTAACTTCCGCAGGCTGCCGCGTAAGGAGCACGCCAGCTGTGCCACCCTGGGCTGTCGTGTGGGGCTGGCAGCTCCTGGGCTGGGCGGGGCGGTCCCCTGACCATGCGCCTGCAGGTCAGAGCTGGGCCGGATTGCTACAGATTAAACCACCAAACTACCGCACTGCCTCTGACCCGCCTGCTGCCCGCTGTGCCGGGTGCACACGGCCCCGGGGGCCATCACCCCCCACACTCCTGTGAAGTGGCCACATACGAGCCCCCACTGAGGTACGTACGGGGGAGGAGAGGAAGCAGCCCTTCCCCAGCGGCCCAAAGCAGCCTGGGCTTCTTTGTTGGGGACAGGGAGCAAGTGACGGGTCCTGAGGGTTCAGGAAGCCCAGGAGGAGGGGTTGGGGTTAAACTCAAGAGTCCCGGTTTCTCTGTCACCCAGAGTCACTCCTGTCTTCTGAGTTGCCATGTCCCCATCTGTCAAGAGGGTTTGAGCTACCATTTCCTGGGTGTGAGCCCTGCAACTCAGAAAACTACTTGTGGAACGCCCTGAAGCCCCCTCAAGCTCTGGATGGAGAGTTTATGCTGGTGGTTCATAGAGGGTCGCATAGTCTCAGCAAATAATGCTCAGCATTTATCCGCCACACCTGAGGTTAGAGGTCTATCTGGTGGGAAGTGCTGCTGGAATGCAAAGGCGTCCTGAGGCCCTGAGTCCTAAGTACCTGGCATCAGACTCAGCGCTCCTCCTGCCTGAGGGGCTGCAGACACTTGGAAAGAACAGTCAGGAGGCCACTGGGGTCAGCATAGCAGCCTGTATTTCACACAACAGCACTGTGTCCGGGAGACACGGGGGAGGCCGTGTCTCCTCGGACGACAATTACCATAGCACAGTGGGGAGCTGGAGCAGAGTCTCAGGATGGCCTTCTTCTAAACCAAGTCACTTGCCTTTTGCGTCGATGTCATTGACTGTCCTATTTCCCTTCGGAGATTTTATAACAAGCATTAGATTTCTTTTCGTTTTTCTTTTCTCAACCAGGCTCCACGCCCAGCATGGAGCCCAACATGGGGCTTGAAGCCCTTGACCCTGAGATCAAGAGTCAGACACCTCACCGAATGAGCCACCCAGGCGCCCCAGATTTCTTTTTTTTTTTTTAAGCCCATTTCTTACAAGTGTCCAGAGGTTCTCAGCTGAGCAAATCACACCACCGGTCATACGTACCTCTCTGCCCACCAGCCGTTCCCCTTCACTGGAATATACTGAACACTTGGCAGCAGAGACGGAGGACGCAGCACATCAGCAACCACGCGATAATCAGTAAGAGGCAGCCAATGATAATCAAAATCTCCAGGTCGATGGCGATCATAATCTCAAAGCATGTCACACGCACCTGGGCGGAGGAGTGCAGGCAGGCAGTGAACGTGGCCCCCCTCCCCTCCCAGCCCCCTCAGCACGCTTCCTTCAGTGGGGGACCCGGGAACCCCCAAACCGCATCCCGTCTATGTGTAAAGCACGTTCCTGGGAAGGCCCAGGAGCCAAGGCTGGCAGTGGGGGCAAAGGGCTTCTCTGTGCATGAAAAGCAACTGAAATGCAAACTCCAGAGAAAAGGAAATGAGAAGAGGAAAGAGCGCGAAGAATCTTTTCCCCCTTTCACAGCAGCAGCAGCGGTGAGCGGCTCTAAGTCCCAGGCACACAGGCCGCCCTTGTGCAAGCAGCTTCCCAGACACCTGGGCCTCCCGAGATCCACGGTTTCCAGAGCCCGAACGGACCCCTCGCTGTGCATCAGGCTCTGCAATCCCCCGTGGGAATAATTGAGGGAAAGTCTTCTACAAAATGTCCTGCTGCATGGGGCTGAGAATGTGCAAACTCATCTCGTAAAGGACTAAATGACACGTACTTGAGGGGGAAAGACAGTTTTCAGTCCTCTCAGGACCCAGACACCTGGATCACGCCATCTCAGCAGATTCCGGAAGCCCCCAGCCAGAGGGTTCCCCAAGCTCAGAGAGGAGGCGTGCCCTGCGCAGACCAGAACCGGCCCTATCCCCCCACCCCCCGTATTGTAGATCACACGCTTTTCGCTGCCATTTTTCCTCCTAAATTAACTGATTTCCGTAAAATCCAATTTACCTGCAGTACGAAATTTGGTTCATCAAACACTGGGAGCCTTGCAAAGCCAGTCAGTCTGCTCAGAGGCTTTGAAATAACCGGGGAGAGGAACAGTTGGAGAGAAGAGGGGACGATCCCCGAGTCCGGCTGCCCCCGGCCGCCTGAGGCCAAGCACACGACACAGGGACGAGGGACGACGCGAGGGAGGAAGGCCCTCCGTCATGAAGCCCTCACAGGTCCCACTGTCCTCTTCACGGGCGTCACCCACGTTTGAAGACCTGACCCTCAGGAGCACCGTCTTCGGCCAGAGTCGCGGATGGGACCGGCGCCGACTGCTCTTCCAGACCTAGCGGAACCCGGTCTGTGTGACATCAGCCGCCGGGCCCCGCGCCCACCAGAGTTCTCAATTCTTTCCGCGTCCGGAATGTTGGCCTCCCAGGAAGCAGAGCGCCTACCTGGGGTCTTGGGCGACTTTGTTCTCAATGTCGTACCGGGCAGGTTTCTGTTTCCCCAGGAGAAAACACTTAGGATTTATCTTCTCATCAAAACACAGTCAGAGGGATGCTTGGGGCGGGGGTGGGGTGGGGTGGGGGGGTCAGTCGGTGAAGAGTCAGCCTTGGGCTCAGGTCAGGATCCCGAGGTCCTGGGATCGAGTCCTGCATCGGGCTCCCTGCTCTGCGGGGAGTCTCCCTCTTCCTCTGCCCCTCGCCCCTGCTTGTGCCCTCTCTCTCTCTCTCAAATAAATAAAATTTTAAAACACCACACCGTTTGAGATTGCAATTAAAAAAAAAAAAAAAGAAACCCCAGTCGCACCTGGCTCTGTCCACACGGCGCGGCTCTATGTAGCCAGTTATTCAGATGTCTGTCCACGACGTATCGGGACGCTATGTTGGTAAGTACAGCTGACGAGCTGACGCACACGTACACTGACACGGGATCGACCGGTGTCAGCGTGACCTGTACATTTATACACATCACACCCGCTGACACGTGGCTCCGACACGTACGTACGCCAGGTGTGACTCGGCGCAGTGGGAAGACACCAGCGTGGGGCCCTGGTGGCGGCGGGCGTCTGGGCAGCGGTGCAGCCCGCCTGCCAAGCCGGCTCTGGCGACGAGGGCTGATCGCGCGGGAGTCCAGGTCCAGGCGCAGCGCAGGCCCCCCCGGCTCTGCGTGAACGTCACGAGCCACCGTCCTGCGGGAAGTCCTAGGTGCTGCACGCCGCTGGGTGCCCACCTCCCTCGCCTGGTTTCACAGTGAGTTCCCCGGATGGGCCTTCCACTCCGAGGCTGGCTTCGAAGATACTAGAGGACGAGGCCGGAGTCGAGAATGTGACCTCTGTCCGGGCACACGGGACCCGGCCAGAGGGCTGTCGCGATGGTGGTACGCCCTGCGCGCCCCCCGACAGTCTACCGGGTCCAGACCCGCGCTAACACATTGCCGCACGGGATCGAGAGGGTGCGGCGGTGCGTGTGTGCACAGAGCGCAGAGTGAGGGGTGCCAGGGGAAGGGTGAGGGATCCACGCCCTGAGCCCCGGGTGCCCCCCTCCCCCCACCATCCACAGCCCGTGTTCGGGGGACTAGGGGAGCACGTCCGTAGGAGGCAGGTGGGAGTGGGGGCCTGCGGACACAGCCGAGGCTGGGCGGCCCTCAGTCATCAGAACGGCCCTGCTGGGGAAGGTCATCGAGAAGCCGCGCCCACCGACTGACCCGGGAGCTGGACCCAGGCGGTCCTTGGATGTGGGCGCTGCTCTGCCTGCACTTCCCGCTCCCAGAGGCTGTTCCAGGGACGTGGCCTCGACAGGTGACGTGGTGTTGAAAACACCTGCACAGAACGAAGCGACCCAAACAGTGACACTAATTCTGTGGAAGACACAACGGATAAAAGGGGCGCGTTAGGCCGAGAGCATCTCCGACGGGCGCACGGGACGCCCCCCGCAGCCCCGGGAAACAGCCAGGGAAGATAAAACACGATGAAATCCGAGAGGGAGACTGTCGGGGCGCCTGGGGGGTCAGCCGTTGAGCGCCGGCCTTGGGCCCAGGGCGTGATCCCGGGGTCCCGGGATCGAGTCCCACATTGGGCTTCCTGCAGGGAACCTGCTTCTCCCTCTGCCTCTGCCCGTAGCCCCTGCTCCGGCTCTCTCTCCCTTTCTGCCTCTCTCTCTCAAATACAATATTTCTTAAAAAAAAAAAAAGAGAGAGAGAGAGAGAGACTCGTAATCATAGGAAACAAACAGGGCCGCTGCAGTGGGGGAGATGGGGTAACGGGGTGAGGGCATGAAGGAGGGCACATGACGTCATGAGCACTGGGTGTTCTCTAAGACTGACGAGTCACCTCTACCTCTGAAACTAGTAATACACCAGACGTTAAGTGAATTTACATTTAAAAAAGACACCCCCCCCCCCCCCCAGGAAAACACACAGTTTATGTGACTCGGCCCAGGTAGGGCCTCTTGATAAACTTCCAAGATCCATCTGGCAGGCGGGTGCGGGGACCCGTTACCCCTGGACAGTCCTGGGAGGGTTTCGAGTACACAGGCCCCCCCACTCCATAGTCATGCCCCCCACACCCCCGCTCGCTCGTGTCCCCACCTGGTACGTGGCCGCCCCTGCCATCTGTGAGCCGACAGGAACCGAGCGGGGCTGTGTGGGTAGCCTGACAGGTGTCCCGGCTCCCCGTGGGCACAACCCCCTGATGTCACCGGGGCTGGCCTTGCCACGGCAGCACCGGTGTGAGGACAAGCACCTGCTCCAGGGCCCTCACTGGGAACGGGTCCCCCCGGAACAGCCTGGAACTGTGCCCTGTTCGGGAACCCCAATATCCTGGAGCCCCATGAGGGGTCTCAGGGTACAGGGCCGTCAGACCAACCTGGCACAGAAGGGCTGCTGGGGCCTGCAGGAGGGACTGCCCGGCCAGAGGGGGCCATCGGCACCTGCCTCTGGGCCGCACCCCCTTTTTATCGCTCTTCCATAGAGCAGCTGGGAAGATTCTTTTACGTCTCTGTATCTAAGTAATCTCTACACCCAACGTGGGGCTCACACAACCCTGAGATCGAGAGTCACCTGCTCCTCTGAGCCAGTCAGGCGCCCCAGGAGGATCCTTTATTTTTTTTTATTTTTTTATTTTTATTTTTTTTATTTTGAAATATTTTATTTACTTATTCATGAGAGACACAGAGACACAGGCAGAGGAAGAAGCAGGCTACATGCAGGAAGTCTGATGTGGGACTCGATCCTGGGATTCCAGGATCATGCCCCAGGCCAAAGGCAGGTGCTAAACCATTGAGCCACCCAGGGATCCCCAGGAGGATCCTTTAAATAATGAATCCATAAAGTCACTCTCCTCAAAAAATCCCCATGAACTTAGGGTAGAATCCAAATTATCTGACCTCCGGGTCCATCACCTTCCCATCACCCTCTTTCCTATCCTCCCCTCCCGCCTCCTTCCCCCTCTCCGACATCCACGGCACTGCCAGGTGCGGGGCCCGCCTCAGGGCCTTTGCACGTGTCCTTTCCTTTGCCCACACCACCCATGAATCCCCAATCATGGGTGACGGTATCCCTCGTACTTTTCTTCCATTGCTTCCATTTCACCTTTGCGAGAGGTGAACCTCTCTCAAATATTCACGGCCACCTGAATATTGACTGCCTGTCACTATTTGAATCTTTCATCATTGTTTTGTTTACTGTCCGCCTCCTCCACTTAAGGGCAAAGAATGAGTCCATCACGTTCAGTTCCCTACTCCCTGTCCCCAGGAGAACAAGGACTGTGCTGAATGAGCAGCTGAAGGACGGCGCCCCACACCCGCACCTGTGCTGCTGTCAGACCCGCGGCCTCGCACTCCCAGCTCTCCCCTGCAGCGGTGGTGCCTGGAGGGCCTTCCTCCCTTCCCTCAGGCTCCTGGACGTGACCAGTGACAAATTGCAGGCGGCTGAGCCTGGCCCCGCCTAGTCTTCTTCCCTGCCCCCCCCCCCCTCCTTTCCCAGAGACTCCTTCGTGCCGGGCGGTTCTAGAACTTCAGGGGACTCTAGTTGAACCTCATGGAAAACTCCTGGCCCGCAGACTAGGACAAGCCATTAGCTCGGATGATAAATGCCTACATTCAGGAACCCAGAAGGGTGCCCAGGACCGCCCACGGGGTTTTAGGTAACAGGATAGAGGACACGATGTCTATGAAGGTGGCCGGACACAAACACTGCCCGGGCACCTGCGAGCGCGTTCACCTGAGTGTCAGCACCTGAATCACTGGATTTCCTCCTTGATCCTCAGTACTTTTAAAATCCTTATTTTCCTAGATTATTCCTTTTATAAAAAGAAACAAAAACAAAAGATCAGAGAAAAAACCCCGCACCCCAGCTAACCTAGGAAGAAAGTGGACGCAGGCTGCGAGCCCACTGCGGTCCGGGGGTAAGGGCGCAGGGTTGCTAGGGGCGAGGCTGGGGCCTTGGGCGGGGGGGGGGGGGGGAGCCGCAGCCCCCCCACCCCGTCCCCCACCCCCAGCCCCCCCGCCCCGGGGCACCTGCCGCCCGCGGCCCGTCGCCATAGGAATGGGACCCGCAGGCGGCGCCCGCTGGGGAGGCAATTGCCCGCGGGCCGCCAACATCGTCGCTCCAACAAGAAGGCGCCCCTGGGGGCTTCAAAGGGCCGCGCCCCGGACCGCCCGCGCCGGCGCACACTCGCCCGCGAGGCTCCCCGCGGCCGCCCATAAAGCCTCGGGCCGGGCCGGACGCAGCCGGGCGGGCGGGCCGAGCTCCCGGGGCCATGCCGGGCGCCCCCGCGGTCCTCCGCGCGCTGCTGCTCTGCGGGCTCGCCGCACCCCCGCCCGCGCGGCCCGAGCCGCTCCTCCGCAGCCGCGACCGCCCCGACCTGGAGCCCGCGCCGCCCCGCCGGGCGCAGCCCATCGCCGACCTTCCCGCCGCGCAGGTAGGCGGCCCCGGGCCCGCAGGCGCGGCACAGTCAGACGGGGACGGGCACACGCAGGTGGGCACCTACACGGGAATGTGCACACGCAGGCACGTGCACACGCAGGTGGGCACTGACACCGGGACGTGCACACGCAGGCACCGGCACACACAGACACATGCACACGCAGGTGGGCACCTACTCAGGAATGTGCACACACAGACACGTGCGCACGCAGGGGGGCACCGACACGGGAATGTGCACACACAGACACGTGCGCACGCAGGGGGGCACTGACACCGGGATGTGCACACGCAGGTGGGCACCGACACGGGAATGTGCGCACACAGACACGTGCGCACGCAGGGGGGCACCGACACGGGAATGTGCACACACAGACACGTGCGCACGCAGGGGGGCACTGACACCGGGATGTGCACACGCAGGTGGGCACCGACACGGGAATGTGCGCACACAGACACGTGCGCACGCAGGGGGGCACCGACACGGGAATGTGCACACGCAGGCACCGGCACACTCAGACACGTGCTCACGCAGGCACGTGCAGATGCAGACTCGCACACACGCAGGTGGTCACCTACACGGACACATGCGCACTTGCAGACACGTGCAGACGCGGACACGCGCACACGCAGGTGGGCACCTACACGCGAGCGCGCGCAGCCACAGGTGGGGCCTCCCGCAACCCGCCGGTACCCCGCACTGGAAAGGCCGCTCAGTCCGCGCCCCCGGCCCGCCGGCCGGTGCCTCCGTGTCTCCCCAGCGATTCCTGTCCAAGTACGGCTGGGCCGACGCGCCCCGCGGGCCCCGGGCCCCCCCCGCCGCCGCCGCCCTGGCCCAGGCCGTGCGCAGGTTCCAGAAGGTCAACGCGCTGCCGGCCAGCGGGCGCCTGGACGCGGCCACCCTGGCGGCCATGAACAGGCCGCGCTGCGGGGTCCCCGACACCCGGGCCCTGCCGCCCCCCGCCGCCCCGCCGCGCCCCAAGCGCTTCCTGCCGCCGCCGCCGCCGCCCGGGGCCCCGCCGCCTGAGGTCTCCGCGCCGCGCGGGGCGCCCCGGGCCTTCGCCAAGCGGACCCTGAGCTGGCGGCTGCTGCGGGAGGGCGCCAGCGGGCAGCTGGCCGAGGCCGAGCAGAGGCGCATCCTCAGGCTGGCCTTCAGGATGTGGAGCGAGGTGATGCCGCTGCACTTCCGCGAGGACCTGGCCGCCCCCGGGGCCGCCGTGGACATCAAGCTGGCCTTCGGGCGGGGTGAGAAGGCCCAAGACCCCAGGCCGCCGGGGAACCCCACTCGGGTCACTTGCACAGCCCCCTGGGGGGCCTGAGGGCGCCCGGGGTGGGCCTACGGCAGCCCCTCCGCGGGAGCTGCTGTGCTAGGACTCCTGCCCCGCAGGCGCCCCCTGCCCCTCCGGGAGGTCGGGGTGCTGGCCGTCGGGGTGCTCCCAGCCGGGTGGGGCGGGGCGGGGCCAAGTCACTCCTCTGCGGCCCACCTGGGAGCTAGGGACGCTCGCCGGCCCTGCTGGTCTGGCTGGATTAGGGCCCTCCGGTGAGGCCCACACGGGCGCTGAGGACTACCCTGGGGGGCCTGGGACCCCTGGGCAGCACCTCCTTCGCTCCTGACCAGTCAGCTGGTAGGCTCCAGCTCAGACCTGCGTCCTCCCCTCCTCCCGAGGCCTCTGGACGGCCCCCCTCGTCCCCCCTCCCCCGGGCTCCCCCAGGCTGGCTGTGCAGCTCCGTCTTCCAAGACTTTAGGCGTGCCAGCACTCGGTGCACGAGCCAGGGCTTGCTTCCGCTCGTGGACCACGAGCGCCGGGCCGCGAACCGTCTGTGTCCCCCTCCCCCTGCCAGGCCGGCACCTGGGCTGTCCTCGGGTTTTTGATGGCAGCGGGCAGGAGTTTGCCCACGCCTGGCGCCTGGGCGACATCCACTTCGACGACGACGAACACTTCACGCCTCCCACCAGTGACTCGGGCATCAGCCTCCTCAAAGTACGTGGGCGCCAGCGGCTCGCCTGCCGTGAGCGGCAAAGGGCGGTGGGGCCGGGCTGGCGGCCGGAGCTGCTCCGGGGGGGCCGTAGCCTTCGCAGAAAGGCCCCGAGGCTCCCGGTCCCTCCCCGCCTCCGGGTCGAGGGCTGGCCCCCTGAAGCCCAGCCCTGCCCTGGAGTGGGGGTGGGGGTGGGGGGTCCACGAGACACTGAGACCCCCGGGTTGGCACTGCCCCGGCCGTGTGTTCCCTTCCAGGTGGCCGTCCACGAAATCGGCCACGTCCTCGGCCTGCCGCACACCTACAGGGCGGGATCCATAATGCAGCCCAACTACGTTCCGCAGGAGCCCGTCTTTGAGCTGGACTGGTCAGACAGAAAAGCAATTCAGAAGCTGTACGGTAAGATAGAATGTTCTGGGAGCTCCTCCGCGGCTCACAGAGGACACACCGTATTCTAGAGCGTTCCTGCCTGGGGGCCTGGCCCGGACAGCACAGCTCTGTGAGGCCGATTCTCTTCCCTACAGGTGGTCTCGCCCCACCCGTAGCCGCGGGGTCCGAGCGAGCACGCCCACGGTGGTCCCTCATGTGACCTGGCTCCCGTGTGCTACCAGGAAGGAGCAGAACGTGGTGGTTTCCTAAAGAGCAGTGGGGTGGGCCCCAGGCAGTGGCACCTCCTGGGAGCTGCAGGCACCAGAGGCCCCTGGGAGAAGTTTCCTGCCTTCCCAAGGCAAAGGGCAGCAGAAACCTTGTCCGGATCAACTTCAGTCGGTTTTTAATTGTTCAGGCCAAAGTGTTAATGGTTTTTTTTTTTTTTTTTTAAGATTTTATTTATTTACTCATGAGAGACATAGAGAGAGAGGCAGAGACACAGGCAGAGGGAGAAGCAGGCTCCACGCAGGGAGCCCAAGGTGGGATTCGATCCTGGGACTCCAGGATCATGCCCTGGGCCAAAGGCAGCGCTAAATCGCTGTGCCACCCGGGCTGCCTGATGGTTCATTATTTAATTGAAGTGATTCGTGACCTAGCATTGAGGCTGTAGGGAAAGCAAGCTCCCTTCCCCTTCTTACTCAAAACGGAGAGCACCCCCATTTCTGTTCCACGCAAACCATTCTATGCAAAGAAGCTCTCAGCATCATAAACTCCAGGATGCATTTATTTCCATCAGAGGAAGTCTTACTCTCGTCTGTGCCCAGAACCAAACTTCTTGCCTCTAATGAAGTCAGATGAGCCATCAAGAGGCATCAGCTAGAGGCGCCCGGGTGGCTCAGGGGGTGAGCATCTCCCTTTGGCTTAGGGCGTGACCTCAGGATCCTGGGATTGAGTCCCACATCGGGCTCCCTGCATGGAGCCTGCTTCTCCCTCTGCCTGTGCCTCTGCCTCTCTCGTGTCTCTCATAAATAAAATCTTTAAAAAGAAAAAGAGGCGTCAGCTATATTTAGGGTGATCACATAACCAGCATCCAAATCGAGACCCTTCAGAGAGTGACCCGGTGTCCTGGGTGCAGGTTAGCCAGAAGGGCCCGTGCGAGCCGCACTGCGGCAGCCAGCGGGCCCCCTCCAGCTCCTTCTGCTGGGCTGGGAAGGCCCACTGCCAATCTCGTGTGGCGTCGTGCTTTAGGACAGTTCAGTGGAAAACTCAATCTTCGAAGTTGTCTCTGTTTGAGTCACGCATGAACGTAGCAGCTGTTGGTTTTTGCACCAGGTGACGAGTGGTTGGGCTTTTTTCTTTTTTCAGGTTCATGTGAAGGATCCTTCGATACCGCGTTTGACTGGATTCGCAAGGAGAGAAACCAACACGGGGCCGTGAGGATGAGATTTAGCACCTACTTTTTCCGCAACAGCTGGTACTGGCTTTATGAAAATCGAAACAACCGGACGCGCTACGGGGATCCTATCCAAATCCTCAGTGGCTGGCACGGGATCCCAACACAACACATCGACGCTTTTGTCCACCTCTGGACGTGGAGAAGAGACGAACGTTATTTTTTTAAAGGTAGAGGTTCTTATGGACAGCTCTATTTCTTTATTATAGAACAAATGTTTGAGCCCCATCCCAGGGAAGCTTATTCTCATGCCCTTGCAGTTACGCACCCCTTTGTTCCATCAGACTGTGAGCTCTGTGAGCACAGGGACCGTGTCGTATCCCCTGATCTCTGTAAGAAGGCCCTGAATGCCTCACATTCACAACTGAACGAATGAATGGGTGGTGAACCAACTGTGCCAGGCCCTGAGGTGGTTGCCGAAGACCCGTAAGGATGGGCCCTCCCTTCAGAGGTTTTACCTAGTTCTGGAGAGAAAAGACCTTAGAAGCCGACTGCTAGAGTTACGTGGTGCAAGGGAGGGGGAGCGGACAAGGTGACCACTGCCGCCTGGAACCAGATGCTGGAGTCACCTTGGAGGATGCGCAGGTCCCTGGGTGCCCAGAAAGGGACACCAGGAATAGTGAGATGGGGGAGGTGCAGGTGAGGGGCAGGGGGTGGGCTTCAGAGTGAGCGAGGATGAAGACGCAGATCCGAGGGACAGCTGAGCCTGTGAAGGTGCGACAGGGTCACATAGGGTGAGATTAGTTTGGAAAGTCAGGGTCGGCCTGGGCATCGAGAGCCTCCCTGCTCAGGGCCTGGACTTCACCCAGTGGGCACTGAGGAATCTGTGCAGTTTCCCAGCAGGAAGGATCAGTGTTTTGCTGGAAGGTGGAAACTGGGGTGGGGGTCCTGGGCAGGGGGGACACACAGAGCAGGCAGGCCAAGGCTCCCTTGCTGCTGCTTCCCCTCACTCACAGGGCGCCATGCCCAGAGCCTGTCTGTGTCCCCGTCATCGAGGCTGGCCGCCCTGGCAAACCAGATATCTAACCACAAACAAGATTCTGTGGTTGCTACTTTCTCTTCCCCTTCCCCAAACTTACGCCCTAGAGGTAAGCCGTGTCCTCTCTGCCTGACTCCCGGTAATACGACCCTATTGCCTTAAATCGCGCTGGACTCAGTGAGGCAAGAGCCCAACCGAAAGGACGCTTCATGTGGATTTGCTGTAAGAAACTAGCGTATGAATTTGGCCTTAATTGTCCTCACATCACACAAAGGAAGAATTCTTTTAGTTCAGTGACATCAAGAAATTGCCCAGGGTGGACCGTCCTAGTTCGTCTTCCAGAGTTGGAAGCACAGCTTGCAGGGACGTAAGAGGTCCTGGACTAGAATTTATATTGGCGACACTCGGGGACTCTCAATTATAGAATTAGGTCATCGGGGGGATTGCTACCATTCAGCTGGATTTTATTCTTGGATCTTTAAAAACATCTTATTAAAGGGAACTTGCTGTGAATACTTTAAATTCAAAAAAGTATTCCAGTTTGAATGGCACCCTCGGCGGGACACACATCACTGTTCTTTCTCGATGGCGAACCTTCCCGGGTGGGGTAGGGTGGGGGTGAGGGAGGGAGAGGGAGGCCTCATGTGGTTCGTTGCTAAGGAATGTAACTGGCTGTGATGTGGTGTAAGTTGTGAACACAAAAATATCTAACTCTGTAGACTTGCTCTAATTTATGCTGACAGTGTGCCAATATTCAGGATTAGGGACTAATAAGGAGAGCTTAGAATCCTGTGCTGTTTCAGAGCATGGAATTAGCATGTGGGGCTTGAAAAGAAACAGAGCCAAATGACAAGCCGGGACTTTGGGACAGTGGGTGGAGCGGCGTGGCTGGAGTGCGGGAGGCCCAGGCTGCCAACCTGGATTCCCTTACCGCTTCAGCTCTCTCCTCCAGTTCCCTCACTGGTACCATGGGCTTGAACTACCGGATTCTAAAACACTGAAAGAAAGCAAAACCCCATCAGAAGCATTATGGTTGTCTTCTGTAAAAAGAGGGCTTATGTTGACGGTAGGAAAAGGATTCAGGACGACCCATGGGTCTCTAACGTGTAAAAGGAAAATCTTGAGACTATGTAGGAAGATGAAAAAGAGTAAGATGCTTATGTGAAAAAGACCACATTTTTGTCCTTTTGTTGTTGCTTTTGATGAGCGCTCGGGGGCTGGAGTGCCGTGCAAAAGGCAACCGACATTTTTAACAGCAGCAGTGATTACTGGAATCTAGTAGTTCAAGACCTGGGGAATCATTCATCGCAACGGAGGCTTCCCTTAGCCGCTGGGGTCATGGTTGACTGAGACCTGTGTTGAAAGCAGTCCCTCTTCATCGTTGGCTGTAATTAAATGGTAATTTAGCATTTTTTTTTTTTTATTGGTCAGGAAATCAATACTGGAGATACGACAGTGACAAGGATCAGGCCTACACAGAAGATGAACAAGGAAACATCTACCCCAAATTGATTTCAGAAGGATTTCCTGGCATCCCAAGTCCCCTGGACACTGCCTTTTATGACCGAAGAAAGCAGTTAATTTACTTCTTCAAAGAGTCCCTCGTAAGTAGGAGGTTTCCAGCCTGGTGTTGCTTCTGTGTCCCCTACTTAAAATTCAAGTTTTTAGTTCAGAGTTGTTCTCAATTGCCTCAGACCTCTCTGGCCACAGCAGATCCCATCATACAGAAAATGAAAGAACTTCAAGCCCAGAGAGTTTGGTGCCAAGCCACAGCTTTACTTATTACCTCATTCCTATAAATTAACTTAAAAATCAATAGTTTTCAGAAAAGCCAGTCTTACTTTCTCACTTGGCTTTACAGGTGTTTGCATTTGACGTCAATAGAAATCAAGTACTTGATTCTTATCCAATGAAGATCACTGAAGTGTTTCCGGGAATAGAGCCACAGAACCATCCCTTCAGGAATATAGACTCAGCCTATTACTCCTACGCACACAACTCCCTTTTCTTTTTCAAAGGCAGTGCATACTGGAAAGTAGTTAACGACAAAGACAAACAACAGCATTCTTGGCTTCCTTCAAACGGCTTATTTCCAAAGCAGTCAATCTCAGAGCGGTGGTTTGACATTTGTGACGTCCATGCCTCCACCCTGACTGTGTAATGAGAAAAATAGGCAAATGGACTCAAAGGATTTCTCTTCTGAGAGAAAGTCTGATTTCTTTTACAAAGAAAACAAACCAGATGTTTAGTAACCAAAGCAAGTAGGGCTAAAATGCGATGGAAAAAGCATTACTCAAACTTTTGAAATATTTGGTTTAAAAGTCAATTTCTCAGGCAAAAAAAAATATTCAGGGAATGATTTTTAGCAATCTTTTAGGAAAGGTTTAAAAAAAAGAATCCTGAGGAATCCCTGTCTGTCCACCCCTACACCTGTTTCATGGGTGAATGGGGACGTAGCCACAGCCATAGGGTCCAGTCGTGGAAGGGAATGCAGCTCCCTGGAAGCATCGAGAACGTGGGGATTTGGTGGGAAAGGTCGGATTCCAGACTGACTACACCCAATTCCTGTCATGGCAATTTCTATTTTTCAAATACTTGACAGCGTACGGAAGGTTTTCTATGTATTTCTCTGAGCTTCACAGCTATTGAGTGTCAGGGCGCCTCTGTGCACGTTTCTAGTCAGGGAAACTCTGGTTCACGCTTGTGTCCTTCCCAGAGTCAGACCCAGTGGTTGCCGGTGACCATCGCCACCTCGCTCCAGCCAGTCAGCGCCCTGGCACCTCCTCTCCATCCCTGGACCAAAAGTCACTTCAAGACAAGTCCTCTCGGTGATCAGGCCACAGGCGGCCCAGTTCTTGTCCAGTGAGCTAAGACACCAGCACTTCAAGAAGCACTAGTGTAAAATCTGCAGACTACAAAAACATTTTTAAAAAGACCTCTCCTTCCCCCGTAGGGATGTTCGTATTCTTGCTGACAAGGGAAGACAGCCAGAATTGGGATCTTCTTGCTTAAAAACAAGTATTCTTCTCGACTAAAAGGCTGTTCAGCCAAGGAGCGGCCAGAAAACAAGACCGGGAACACGACATCAGGCACCAGCCTACTTCAGAATGAGACCTCAGTGGAAGCGTGCAGGCTGAGCTAGTGGAGACAGCACCTGACCAAGGGGGAAGCGGAGTAACAGCTGTCCTGGCAGGAGACTTTGCAGACTCTGTGCATCTGCTTCATGACTTAGAACTCTAAATGCTTCAGTGATTTGTGAAAATGGATG